>NC_086453.1:41233448-42433448 GCF_028390025.1 Pseudophryne corroboree
AGTTCCTGATAGTCAAATTGAAGATGTCACTGTTGAAGTACACCAGGATGAGGATATGGGTGTTGCTGGCGCTGGGGAGGAAATTGTCAAGGAGGATTCTGATGGTGAGGTGGTTTGTTTAAGTCAGGCACCCGGGGAGACACCTGTTGTCCGTGGGACGAATATGGCCATTGACATGCCTGGTCAAAATACAAAAAAAATCAGCTCTTCGGTGTGGAATTATTTCAACACAAATGCGGACAACAGGTGTCAAGCCGTGTGTTGCCTTTGTCAAGCTGTAATAAGTAGGGGTAAGGACGTTAACCACCTCGGAACATCCTCCCTTATACATCACCTGCAGCGCATTCATCATAAGTCAGTGACAAGTTCAAAAACTTTGGGTGACAGCGGAAGCAGTCCACTGACCACTAAATCCCTTCCTCTTGTCACCAAGCTCCTGCAAACCACACCACCAACTCCCTCAGTGTCAATTTCCTCCTTACCCAGGAAAGCCAATAGTCCTGCAGGCCATGTCACTGTCAAGTCTGACGAGTCCTCTCCTGCCTGGGATTCCTCCGATGCATCCTTGAGTGTAACGCCTACTGCTGCTGGCGCTGCTGTTGTTGCTGCTGGGAGTCGATCGTCATCCCAGAGGGGAAGTCGGAAGACCACTTGTACTACTTCCAGTAAGCAATTGACTGTCCAACAGTCCTTTGCGAGGAAGATGAAATATCACAGCAGTCATCCTGCTGTAAAACAGATAACTCAGGCCTTGGCAGCCTGGGCGGTGAGAAACGTGGTTCCGGTATCCATCGTTAATTCAGAGGCAACTATAGACTTGATTGAGGTACTGTGTCCCCGGTACCAAATACCATCTAGGTTCCATTTCTCTAGGCAGGTGATACCGAAAATGTACACAGACCTCAGAAAAAGACTCACCAGTGTCCTAAAAAATGCAGTTGTACCCAATGTCCACTTAACCACGGACATGTGGACAAGTGGAGCAGGGCAGACTCGGGGCTATATGACTGTGACAGCCCACCGGGTAGATGTATTGCCTCCCGCAGCAAGAACAGCAGCGGCAGCACCAGTAGCAGCATCTCGCAAACGCCAACTCGTTCCTAGGCAGGCTACGCTGTGTATCACCGCTTTCCAGAATAGGCACACAGCTGACAACCTCTAACGGCAACTGAGGAAGATCATCGCAGAATGGCTTACCCCAATTGGACTCTCCTGGGGATTTGTGACATCGGACAACGCCAGCAATATTGTGCGTGCATTACATCTGGGCAAATTCCAGCACGTCCCATGTTTTGCACATACATTGAATTTGGTGGTGCAGAATTATTTAAAAAACGACAGGGGCGTGCAAGAGATGCTGTCGGTGGCCCGAAGAATTGCGGGCCACTTTCGGCATTCAGGCACCGCGTACAGAAGACTGGAGCACCACCAAACATTCCTGAACCTGCCCTGCCATCATATGAAGCAAGAGGTGGTAACGAGGTGGCATTCAACCCTCTATATGCTTCAGAGGATGGAGGAGCAGCAAAAGGCCATTCAAGCCTATACATCTGCCCACGATATAGGCAAAGGAGGGGGAATGCACCTGACTCAAGCGCAGTGGAGAATGATTTCAACGTTGTGCAAGGTTCTGCAACCCTTTGAACTTGCCACACGTGAAGTCAGTTCAGACACTGCCAGCCTGAGTCAGGTCATTCCCCTCATCAGGCTTTTGCAGAAGAAGCTGGAGACATTGAAGGAGGAGCTAAAACAGAGCGATTCCGCTAGGCATGTGGGACTTGTGGATGGAGCCCTTAATTCGCTTAACCAGGATTCATGGGTGGTCAATCTGTTGAAATCAGAGCACTACATTTTGGCCACCGTGCTCGATCCTAGATTTAAAACCTACGTTGTATCTCTCTTTCCGGCAGACACAAGTCTGCAGAGGTTCAAAGACCTGCTGGTGAGAAAATTGTCAAGTCAAGCGGAACGTGACCCGTCAACATCTCCTCCTTCACATTCTCCCGCAACTGGGGGTGCGAGGAAAAGGCTAAGAATTCTGAGCCCACCCACTGGCGGTGATGCAGGGCAGTTTGGAGCGAGTGCTGACATCTGGTCCGGACTGAAGGACCTGCCAATGATTACTGACATGTCGTCTACTGTCACTGCATATGATTCTCTCACCATGGAAAGAATGGTGGAGGATTATATGAGTGACCGCATCCAAGTAGGCACGTCAGACAGTCCGTACGTATACTGGCAGGAAAAAGAGGCAATTTTTAGGCCCTTGCACAAACTGGCTTTATTCTACCTAAGTTGCCCTCCCTCCAGTTTGTACTCTGAAAGAGTGTTTAGTGCAGCCGCTCACCTTGTCAGCAATCGGCGTACGAGGTTACTTCCAGAAAATGTGGAGAGGATGATGTTCATCAAAACGAATTATAATCAATTCCTCCGTGGAGACATTCACCAGCAGCAATTGCCTCCAGAAAGTACACGGGGACCTGAGATGGTGGATTCCAGTGGGGACAAATTAATAATCTGTGAGGAGGGGGATGTACACAGTGAAAGGGGTGAGGAATCGGAGGATGATGATGAGGTGGACATCTTGCCTCTGTAGAGCCAGTTTGTGCAAGGAGAGATTGATTGCTTCTTTTCTTGGTGGGGGCCCAAACCAACCAGTCATTTCAGTCACAGTCGTGTGGCAGACCCTGTCGCTGAAATGATGGGTTCATTAAAGTGTGCATGTCCTGTTTATACAACATAAGGGTGGGTGGGAGGGCCCAAGGACAATTCCATCTTGCACCTCTTTTTTCTTTCATTTTTCTTTGCATCATGTGCTGTTTGGGGACAATTTTTTTGAAGTGCCATCCTGCCTGACAAGGTGTTTGTGTCGGCCACTTGTGTCGCTTAGCTTAGCCATCCAGCGACCTTGGTGCGCCTCTTTTTTTCTTTGCATCATGTGCTGTTTGGGGACAATTTTTTTGAAGTGCCATCCTGCCTGACACTGCAGTGCCACTCCTAGATGGGCCAGGTGTTTGTGTCGGCCACTTGTGTCGCTTAGCTTAGTCACACAGCGACCTTGGTGCGCCTCTTTTTTTCTTTGCATCATGTGCTGTTTGGGGACTATTTTTTGGAAGTGCCATCCTGCCTGACACTGCAGTGCCACTCCTAGATGGGCCAGGTGTTTGTGTCGGCCACTTGTGTCGCTTAGCTTAGCCATCCAGCGACCTCGGTGCAAATTGTAGGACTAAAAATAATATTGTGAGGTGTGAGGTGTTCAGAATAGACTGGAAATGAGTGGAAATTATGGTAATTGAGGTTAATAACACTATGGGATCAAAATGACCCCCAAATTCTATGCTATAAGCTGTTTTTTAGGGTTTTTTGTAAAAAACACCCGAATCCAAAACACACCCGAATCCGACAAAAAATTTTCGGTGAGGTTTTGCCAAAACGCGTCCGAATCCAAAACACGGCCGCGGAACCGAATCCAAAACCAAAACACAAAACCCGAAAAATGTCCGGTGCACATCACTACTCGGAACCATGTAAAATAGGTGAAGTTCGGGGGGGTTCGGATCTCAACGAACCGAACCCGCTCATCTCTATTGTATACTATATGTGTTTTGGAGGGAGGGGGCGGCCAAGAATGATGTGTCTAGGGGCGGCCAGACCCCTAAATCTGCCTCTGATATTACCTGTGCATTTTAATGCTAATAAGCCACAGCGACAAGTCCCCAATGTCGGATCCGCCACATACTGTATATTGTGTTTGCGTTTGGTTGTGCTGGAATAACATTGCAGTGTCGTATTCACAATACTTCCTGTTTTATTCAATGCGCTGGACACAAATTAAACACATTGAGGTCAGCAGGGTGACCTTCAATGAAACAAGTAAACGGCTAATTAGCCACTGCATGTTAGAGGCGTTGACACACTTGTCCAGTGGCGTTCACTTCTAATGTAAATCATGCATTAGTTTATCTGTCCCTAACGTCTTAAAATACTGTATATCACAAAACTGACATTTACTCGCAACATGAATGTGAAAGCAAACTTCATCTTACAGCGCGTTATACACGGATAGGGTGTTACTACGGTTTAGCCAACAACTTGAGATTCTCTTATCCGCTAACGATCCACTTCTTGGTAACGATAATGACCTCATTTACACTGACACCTCGGATTGTGAGATGCAGAGTGTGCAAGATGCCTTCGAAAAGATAAACACATATTTCACTCCAGATATTATGAAGGACAGATATTTAAATATTCGCCTTAAGGGAGGATTCCCTAAGACAATATAAATGTATTTAAAACACAGCTGTTTAGTAGGGATGTGCACTTGAAATTTTTCGGGTTTTGTGTTTTGGTTTAGGGTTCGGTTCCGCGGCCGTGTTTTGGGTTCGACCGCGTTTTGGCAAAACCTCACCGAATTTTTTTTGTCGGATTCGGGTGTGTTTTGGATTCGGGTGTTTTTTTCAAAAAACCCTAAAAAACAGCTTAAATCATAGAATTTGGGGGTAATTTTGATCCCAAAGTATTATTAACCTCAAAAACCATAATTTCCAATCATTTTCAGTCTATTCTGAATACCTCACACCTCACAATATTATTTTTAGTCCTAAAATTTGCACCGAGGTCGCTGGATGACTAAGCTAAGCGACCCTAGTGGCCGACACAAACACCTGGCCCATCTAGGAGTGGCACTGCAGTGTCACGCAGGATGGCCCTTCCAAAAAACACTCCCCAAACAGCACATGACGCAAAGAAAAAAAGAGGCGCAATGAGGTAGCTGTGTGAGTAAGCTAAGCGACCCAAGTGGCCGACACAAACACCTGGCCCATCTAGGAGTGGCACTGCAGTGTCACGCAGGATGGCCCTTCCAAAAAACACTCCCCAAACAGCACATGACGCAAAGAAGAAAAAAAGAGGCGCAATGAGGTAGCTGTGTGAGTAAGATAAGCGACCCTAGTGGCCGACACAAACACCTGGCCCATCTAGGAGTGGCACTGCAGTGTCACGCAGGATGGCCCTTCCAAAAAACACTCCCCAAACAGCACATGACGCAAATAAGAAAAAAAGAGGCGCAATGAGGTAGCTGTGTGAGTAAGCTAAGCGACCCTAGTGGCCGACACAAACACCTGGCCCATCTAGGAGTGGCACTGCAGTGTCACGCAGGATGGCCCTTCCAAAAAACACTCCCCAAACAGCACATGACGCAAAGAAGAAAAAAAGAGGCGCAATGAGGTAGCTGTGTGAGTAAGCTAAGCGACCCTAGTGGCCGACACAAACACCTGGCCCATCTAGGAGTGGCACTGCAGTGTCACGCAGGATGGCCCTTCCAAAAAACACTCCCCAAACAGCACATGACGCAAAGAAGAAAAAAAGAGGCGCAATGAGGTAGCTGTGTGAGTAAGATAAGCGACCCTAGTGGCCGACACAAACACCTGGCCCATCTAGGAGTGGCACTGCAGTGTCACGCAGGATGGCCCTTCCAAAAAACACTCCCCAAACAGCACATGACGCAAAGAAGAAAAAAAGAGGCGCAATGAGGTAGCTGGGTGAGTAAGCTAAGCGACCCTAGTGGCCGACACAAACACCTGGCCCATCTAGGAGTGGCACTGCAGTGTCACACAGGATGGCCCTTCCAAAAAACACTCCCCAAACAGCACATGACGCAAAGAAAAATGAAAGAAAAAAGAGGTGCAAGATGGAATTGTCCTTGGGCCCTCCCTCCCACCCACCCTTATGTTGTATAAACAGGACATGCACACTTTAACCAACCCATCATTTCAGTGACAGGGTCTGCCACACGACTGTGACTGAAATGACGGGTTGGTTTGGACCCCCACCGAAAAAGAAGCAATTAATCTCTCCTTGCACAAACTGGCTCTACAGAGGCAAGATGTCCACCTCATCATCATCCTCCGATATATCACCGTGTACATCCCGCTCCTCACAGATTATCAATTCGTCCCCACTGGAATCCACCATCTCAGCTCCCTGTGTACTTTGTGGAGGCAATTGCTGCTGGTCAATGTCTCCACGGAGGAATTGATTATAATTCATTTTAATGAACATCATCTTCTCCACATTTTCTGGAAGTAACCTCGTACGCAGATTGCTGACAAGGTGAGCGGCGGCACTAAACACTCTTTCGGAGTACACACTTGTGGGAGGGCAACTTAGGTAGAATAAAGCCAGTTTGTGCAAGGGCCTCCAAATTGCCTCTTTTTCCTGCCAGTATAAGTACGGACTGTCTGACGTGCCTACTTGGATGCGGTCACTCATATAATCCTCCACCATTCTTTCAATGGTGAGAGAATCATATGCAGTGACAGTAGACGACATGTCCGTAATCGTTGTCAGGTCCTTCAGTCCGGACCAGATGTCAGCATCAGCAGTCGCTCCAGACTGCCCTGCATCACCGCCAGCGGGTGGGCTCGGAATTCTGAGCCTTTTCCTCGCACCCCCAGTTGCGGTAGAATGTGAAGGAGGAGATGTTGACAGGTCGCGTTCCGCTTGACTTGACAATTTTGTCACCAGCAGGTCTTTGAACCCCAGCAGACTTGTGTCTGCTGGAAAGAGAGATCCAAGGTAGGTTTTAAATCTAGGATCGAGCACGGTGGCCAAAATGTAGTGCTCTGATTTCAACAGATTGACCACCCGTGAATCCTTGTTAAGCGAATTAAGGGCTCCATCCACAAGTCCCACATGCCTAGCGGAATCGCTCCCTTTTAGCTCCTCCTTCAATGCCTCCAGCTTCTTCTGCAAAAGCCTGATGAGGGGAATGACCTGACTCAGGCTGGCAGTGTCTGAACTGACTTCACGTGTGGCAAGTTCAAAAGGTTGCAGAACCTTGCACAACGTTGAAATCATTCTCCACTGCGCTTGAGGCAGGTACATTCCACCTCCTATATCGTGCTCAATTGTATAGGCTTGAATGGCCTTTTGCTGCTCCTCCAACCTCTGAAGCATATAGAGGGTTGAATTCCACCTCGTTACCACTTCTTGCTTCAGATGATGGCAGGGCAGGTTCATGCGTTTTTGGTGGTGCTCCAGTCTTCTGTACGTGGTGCCTCTACGCCGAAAGTGTCCCGCAATTCTTCTGGCCACCGACAGCATCTCTTGCACGCCCCTGTCGTTTTTTAAAAAATTCTGCACCACCAAATTCAAGGTATGTGCAAAACATGGGACGTGCTGGAATTTGCCCATATTTAATGCACACACAATATTGCTGGCGTTGTCCGATGCTACAAATCCACAGGAGAGTCCAATTGGGGTAAGCCATTCCGCGATGATCTTCCTCAGTTGCCGTAAGAGGTTTTCAGCTGTGTGCGTATTCTGGAAACCGGTGATACAAAGCGTAGCCTGCCTAGGAAAGAGTTGGCGTTTGCGAGATGCTGCTACTGGTGCCGCCGCTGCTGTTCTTGCGGCGGGAGTCCATACATCTACCCAGTGGGCTGTCACAGTCATATAGTCCTGACCCTGCCCTGCTCCACTTGTCCACATGTCCGTGGTTAAGTGGACATTGGGTACAACTGCATTTTTTAGGACACTGGTGAGTCTTTTTCTGACGTCCGTGTACATTCTCGGTATCGCCTGCCTAGAGAAGTGGAACCTAGATGGTATTTGGTAACGGGGGCACACTACCTCAAGAAATTGTCTAGTTCCCTGTGAACTAACGGCGGATACCGGACGCACGTCTAACACCAACATAGTTGTCAAGGCCTCAGTTATCCGCTTTGCAACAGGATGACTGCTGTGATATTTCATCTTCCTCGCAAAGGACTGTTGGACAGTCAATTGCTTGGTGGAAGTAGTAAAAGTGGGCTTACGACTTCCCCTCTGGGATGACCATCGACTCCCAGCAGCAACAACAGCAGCCCCAGCAGCAGTAGGCGTTACACGCAAGGATGCATCGGAGGAATCCCAGGCAGGAGAGGACTCGTCAGAATTGCCAGTGACATGGCCTGCAGGACTATTGGCATTCCTGGGGAAGGAGGAAATTGACACTGAGGGAGTTGGTGGGGTGGTTTGCGTGAGCTTGGTTACAAGAGGAAGGGATTTACTGGTCAGTGGACTGCTTCCACTGTCGCCCAAAGTTTTTGAACTTGTCACTGACTTATTATGAATGCGCTGCAGGTGACGTATAAGGGAGGATGTTCCGAGGTGGTTAACGTCCTTACCCCTACTTATTACAGCTTGACAAAGGCAACACACGGCTTGACAAATGTTGTCCGCATTTCTGGTGAAATACTTCCACACCGAAGAGCTGATTTTTTTGGTATTTTCACCAGGCATGTCAACGGCCCTATTCCTCCCACGGACAACAGGTGTCTCCCCGGGTGCCTGACTTAAACAAACCACCTCACCATCAGAATCCTCCTTGTCAATTTCCTCCCCAGCGCCAGCAACACCCATATCCTCCTCATCCTGGTGTACGTCAACACTGACATCTTCAATCTGACTATCAGGAACTGGACTGCGGGTGCTCCTTCCAGCACTTGCAGGGGGCGTGCAAATGGTGGAAGGCGCATGCTCTTCACGTCCAGTGTTGGGAAGGTCAGGCATCGCAACCGACACAATTGGACTCTCCTTGTGGATTTGGGATTTCGAAGAACGCACAGTTCTTTGCGGTGCTTTTGCCAGCTTGAGTCTTTTCATTTTTCTAGCGAGAGGCTGAGTGCTTCCATCCTCATGTGAAGCCGAACCACTAGCCATGAACATAGGCCAGGGCCTCAGCCGTTCCTTGCCACTCCGTGTGGTAAATGGCATATTGGCAAGTTTACGCTTCTCCTCCGACAATTTTATTTTAGATTTTGGAGTCCTTTTTTTACTGATATTTGGTGTTTTGGATTTTACATGCTCTGTACTATGACATTGGGCATCGGCCTTGGCAGACGACGTTGCTGGCATTTCATCGTCTCGGCCATGACTAGTGGCAGCAGCTTCAGCACGAGGTGGAAGTGGATCTTGATCTTTCCCTAATTTTGGAACCTCAACATTTTTGTTCTCCATATTTTAATAGCTACAGCTGTGGACTACCGTACTGTGTCTGCTGCTAATATAGACTGGATGATAATGAGATGAAATCAATATATATATATATATAATATCACTAGTACTGCAGCCGGACAGGTAGATATATTTATTATGTAATGACTGATGACGGACCTGCTGGACACTGTCAGCTCAGCAGCACCGCAGACTGCTACAGTAAGCTACTATAGTAGTATGTATAAAGAAGAAAGAAAAAAAAAAAAAACCACGGGTAGGTGGTATACAATTATGGATGGACGAGCGACTGCCGACACAGAGGTAGCTACAGCCGTGGACTACCGTACTGTGTCTGCTGCTAATATAGACTGGATGATAATGAGATGAAATCAATATATATATATATAATATCACTAGTACTGCAGCCGGACAGGTAGATATATTTATTATGTAATGACTGATGACGGACCTGCTGGACACTGTCAGCTCAGCAGCACCGCAGACTGCTACAGTAAGCTACTATAGTAGTATGTATAAAGAAGAAAGAAAAAAAAAACCACGGGTAGGTGGTATACAATTATGGATGGACGAGCGACTGCCGACACAGAGATAGCTACAGCCGTGGAGTACCGTACTGTGTCTGCTGCTAATATAGACTAAATGATAATGAGATGAAATCAATATATATATATATATATATATATAATATCACTAGTACTGCAGCCGGACAGGTAGATATATTTATTATGTAATGACTGATGACGGACCTGCTGGACACTGTCAGCTCAGCAGCACCGCAGACTGCTACAGTAAGCTACTATAGTAGTATGTATAAAGAAGAAAGAAAAAAAAACCACGGGTAGGTGGTATACAATTATGGATGGACGAGCGACTGCCGACACAGAGGTAGCTACAGCCGTGGACTACCGTACTGTGTCTGCTGCTAATATAGACTGGATGATAATGAGATGAAATCAATATATATTATATCACACTAGTACTGCAGCCGGACAGGTAGATATATTTATTATGTAATGACTGATGACGGACCTGCTGGACACTGTCAGCTCAGCAGCACCGCAGACTGCTACAGTAAGCTACTATAGTAGTATGTATAAAGAAGAAAGAAAAAAAAAACCACGGTAGGTGGTATACAATTATGGATGGACGAGCGACTGCCGACACAGAGGTAGCTACAGCCGTGGACTACCGTACTGTGTCTGCTGCTAATATAGACTGGATGATAATGAGATGAAATCAATATATATATATATATATATAATATCACTAGTACTGCAGCCGGACAGGTAGATATATTTATTATGTAATGACTGATGACGGACCTGCTGGACACTGTCAGCTCAGCAGCACCGCAGACTGCTACAGTAAGCTACTATAGTAGTATGTATAAAGAAGAAAAAAAAAAAACCACGGGCAGGTGGTATACAATTATGGATGGACGAGCGACTGCCGACACAGAGGTAGCTACAGCCGTGGACTACCGTACTGTGTCTGCTGCTAATATAGACTGGATGATAATGAGATGAAATCAATATATATATATATATATATATATATATAATATCACTAGTACTGCAGCCAGACAGGTAGATATATTTATTATGTAATGACTGATGACGGACCTGCTGGACACTGTCAGCTCAGCAGCACCGCAGACTGCTACAGTAAGCTACTATAGTAGTATGTATAAAGAAGAAAGAAAAAAAAAACCACGGGTAGGTGGTATACAATTATGGATGGACGAGCGACTGCCGACACAGAGGTAGCTACAGCCGTGGACTACCGTACTGTGTCTGCTGCTAATATAGACTGGATGATAATGAGATGAAATCAATATATATTATATCACACTAGTACTGCAGCCGGACAGGTAGATATATTTATTATGTAATGACTGATGACGGACCTGCTGGACACTGTCAGCTCAGCAGCACCGCAGACTGCTACAGTAAGCTACTATAGTAGTATGTATAAAGAAGAAAGAAAAAAAAAACCACGGGTAGGTGGTATACAATTATGGATGGACGAGCGACTGCCGACACAGAGGTAGCTACAGCCGTGGACTACCGTACTGTGTCTGCTGCTAATATAGACTGGATGATAATGAGATGAAATCAATATATATATATATATAATATCACTAGTACTGCAGCCGGACAGGTAGATATATTTATTATGTAATGACTGATGACGGACCTGCTGGACACTGTCAGCTCAGCAGCACCGCAGACTGCTACAGTAAGCTACTATAGTAGTATGTATAAAGAAGAAAGAAAAAAAAAACCCACGTGTAGGTGGTATACAATTATGGATGGACGAGCGACTGCCGACACAGAGGTAGCTACAGCTGTGGACTACCGTACTGTGTCTGCTGCTAATATAGACTGGATGATAATGAGATGAAATCAATATATATATATATAATATCACTAGTACTGCAGCCGGACAGGTAGATATATTTATTATGTAATGACTGATGACGGACCTGCTGGACACTGTCAGCTCAGCAGCACCGCAGACTTCTACAGTAAGCTACTATAGTAGTATGTATAAAGAAGAAAGAAAGAAAAAAAAACCACGGGTAGGTGGTATACAATTATGGATGGACGAGCGACTGCCGACACAGAGGTAGCTACAGCCGTGGACTACCGTACTGTGTCTGCTGCTAATATAGACTGGATGATAATGAGATGAAATCAATATATATATATATATATAATATCACTAGTACTGCAGCCGGACAGGTAGATATATTTATTATGTAATGACTGATGACGGACCTGCTGGACACTGTCAGCTCAGCAGCACCGCAGACTGCTACAGTAAGCTACTATAGTAGTATGTATAAAGAAGAAAGAAAAAAAAAAAACACGGGTAGGTGGTATACAATTATGGATGGACGAGCGACTGCCGACACAGAGGTAGCTACAGCCGTGGACTACTGTACTGTGTCTGCTGCTAATATAGACTGGATGATAATGAGATGAAATCAATATATATATATATAATATCACTAGTACTGCAGCCGGACAGGTAGATATATTTATTATGTAATGACTGATGACGGACCTGCTGGACACTGTCAGCTCAGCAGCACCGCAGACTGCTACAGTAAGCTACTATAGTAGTATGTATAAAGATAAAAAAAAAAAAAAACCACGGGTAGGTGGTATACAATTATGGATGGACGAGCGACTGCCGACACAGAGGTAGCTACAGCCGTGGACTACCGTACTGTGTCTGCTGCTAATATAGACTGGATGATAATGAGATGAAATCAATATATATATATATATATATATAATATCACTAGTACTGCAGCCGGACAGGTAGATATATTTATTATGTAATGACTGATGACGGACCTGCTGGACACTGTCAGCTCAGCAGCACCGCAGACTGCTACAGTAAGCTACTATAGTAGTATGTATAAAGAAGAAAGAAAAAAAAACCACGGGTAGGTGGTATACAATTATGGATGGATGAGCGACTGCCGACACAGAGGTAGCTACAGCCGTGGACTACCGTACTGTGTCTGCTGCTAATATAGACTGGATGATAATGAGATGAAATCAATATATATTATATCACACTAGTACTGCAGCCGGACAGGTAGATATATTTATTATGTAATGACTGATGACGGACCTGCTGGACACTGTCAGCTCAGCAGCACCGCAGACTGCTACAGTAAGCTACTATAGTAGTATGTATAAAGAAGAAAGAAAAAAAAAAACCACGGGTAGGTGGTATACAATTATGGATGGACGAGCGACTGCCGACACAGAGGTAGCTACAGCCGTGGACTACCGTACTGTGTCTGCTGCTAATATAGACTGGATGATAATGAGATGAAATCAATATATATATATATAATATCACTAGTACTGCAGCCGGACAGGTAGATATATTTATTATGTAATGACTGATGACGGACCTGCTGGACACTGTCAGCTCAGCAGCACCGCAGACTGCTACAGTAAGCTACTATAGTAGTATGTATAAAGAAGAAGAAAAAAAAACCACGGGTAGGTGGTATACAATTATGGATGGACGAGCGACTGCCGACACAGAGGTAGCTACAGCCGTGGACTACCGTACTGTGTCTGCTGCTAATATAGACTGGATGATAATGAGATGAAATCAATATATATATATATATATATATATATAATATCACTAGTACTGCAGCCGGACAGGTAGATATATTTATTATGTAATGACTGATGACGGACCTGCTGGACACTGTCAGCTCAGCAGCACCGCAGACTGCTACAGTAAGCTACTATAGTAGTATGTATAAAGAAGAAAGAATGAAAAAAAACCCACGGGTAGGTGGTATACAATTATGGATGGACGAGCGACTGCCGACACAGAGGTAGCTACAGCCGTGGACTACCGTACTGTGTCTGCTGCTAATATAGACTGGATGATAATGAGATGAAATCAATATATATATATATAATATCACTAGTACTGCAGCCGGACAGGTAGATATATTTATTATGTAATGACTGATGACGGACCTGCTGGACACTGTCAGCTCAGCAGCACCGCAGACTGCTACAGTAAGCTACTATAGTAGTATGTATAAAGAAGAAAAAGAAAAAAAACACGGGTAGGTGGTATACAATTATGGATGGACGAGCGACTGCCGACACAGAGGTAGCTACAGCCGTGGACTACCGTACTGTGTCTGCTGCTAATATAGACTGGATGATAATGAGATGAAATCAATATATATATATATATATATATATATATATATATATAATATCACTAGTACTGCAGCCGGACAGGTAGATATATTTATTATGTAATGACTGATGACGGACCTGCTGGACACTGTCAGCTCAGCAGCACCGCAGACTGCTACAGTAAGCTACTATAGTAGTATGTATAAAGAAGAAAGAATGAAAAAAAACCCACGGGTAGGTGGTATACAATTATGGATGGACGAGCGACTGCCGACACAGAGGTAGCTACAGCCGTGGACTACCGTACTGTGTCTGCTGCTAATATAGACTGGATGATAATGAGATGAAATCAATATATATATATATAATATCACTAGTACTGCAGCCGGACAGGTAGATATATTTATTATGTAATGACTGATGACGGACCTGCTGGACACTGTCAGCTCAGCAGCACCGCAGACTGCTACAGTAAGCTACTATAGTAGTATGTATAAAGAAGAAAAAGAAAAAAAACACGGGTAGGTGGTATACAATTATGGATGGACGAGCGACTGCCGACACAGAGGTAGCTACAGCCGTGGACTACCGTACTGTGTCTGCTGCTAATATAGACTGGATGATAATGAGATGAAATCAATATATATATATATATATATATATATATATATAATATCACTAGTACTGCAGCCGGACAGGTAGATATATTTATTATGTAATGACTGATGACGGACCTGCTGGACACTGTCAGCTCAGCAGCACCGCAGACTGCTACAGTAAGCTACTATAGTAGTATGTATAAAGAAGAAAAAAAAAAAAAAAAACCACGGGTAGGTGGTATACAATATTATATATTATATACAATTATATATATATATATATATATTAAACTCACTGGTGGTGATTATTAAACTGGTGGTCAGGTCACTGGTCACACTATCAGCAACTTGCAAGTAGTACTCCTAAGCAGACAATCACAATATATATTATACTGGTGGTCAGTGTGGTCACAATGGCAGTGTGGCACTCTGGCAGCAAAAGTGTGCACTGTACGTTATATGTACTCCTGAGTCCTGCTCTCAGACTCTAACTGCTCCCCACTGTCAGTGTCTCCCCCACAAGTCAGATAATATACAGTCACACTATCTATCACTTCAGCAAGTAACTAGTACTCCTCCTAATGCTCCCCAAAATTACTACTGTGTCTCTCTCTACTGTCTCACTCTCTTCTCTATAAACGGAGAGGACGCCAGCCACGTCCTCTCCCTATGAATCTCAATGCACGTGTGAAAATGGCGGCGACGCGCGGCTCCTTATATAGAATCCGAGTCTCGCGATAGAATCCGAGCCTCGCGAGAATCCGACAGCGGGATGATGACGTTCGGGCGCGCTCGGGTTAACCGAGCAAGGCGGGAAGATCCGAGTCGCTCGGCCCCGTGTAAAAAAAACTGAAGTTCGGGCGGGGTTCGGATTCCGAGGAACCGAACCCGCTCATCTCTACTGTTTAGTTTAGTATTTGATAATGTTTTGTGATTAACTGCAGTAAATCTAATTTTTCTGAACATTTTTTTTTTCAAATAATATTAGTTTCATTTATTCTGCTGCTATATCTCACCTGATAACTGCAGTTATGCTTTTACAAACTCCAGTGAGCAATATTTAGAAAACAGGAGAATACTTCACGGGCTGTCATCACTTTTGGAGACATTCGGACCTTTTCTGCAGTACCAGTGGCGTAACTAGAAATTTTTCTCCCCCAAGCCAAAAAATTCTTTGGCGCCCACCTGCTGCAAAAAAGGGGCGTGGTTTTGTTGGAATGGGCGTGGTTTCTCATAAAGGGGCGTGGTATTGCAGGAAAAGACTACCTTATACCCCAGTTTTGCAACCTGCACGCCCAGACGTTAGCCACCACAGGAAAGAAAAATAATCCTGATTCATGCCCCTTACATTATTTGTCATTTTTCCTCCTTATAGTAATGCCCAGTATACATTATGCCACATACTGCAATGGCCCTTAGACATTATTCCACACACAATAATGCACATGACACATTATGCCACACACCATAATGCCCCCGACACATTATGCCACACACCGTAGTGCCTGTGACACATTATGCCACACACCGTAATGCCTGTGACACATTATGCCACACACCGTAATGCCCCCGACACATTATGACAGGAATCGCAATGCCCGTTATACATTATGCTACACACTGCAATGCCCCTGATACATTATAGCACATACAATGCCTGTGACACATTATGACACACACCGCAATGACCTTGAGACATTATACCACAATGCCCGTGATATAGTATACCATACACCGTAATGCCTGTGACACATACCGCAATGCCCTGCCCGTTATACCCTATGCCACACACCGCAATGCCCGTTATGTATTATGCCACACTGCAATGACCCTGAGACATTATACCACATACCACAATGCCCGTGATATAGTATACCACACACCGTAATGCCTGACACATTATGACACATACCGCAATGTCCGTGATACATTATGCCACACACTGCAATGACCCTGAGACATTATACCACATATCACAATGCCCGCGATATAGTATACCATACACCGTAATGCCTGTGACACATTATGACACACACCGCAATGCCGTGATACATTATGCCATATCATATACCACATATCACAATGCCCGCGATATAGTATACCATACACTGTAATGCCTGTGACACATTATGACACACACCGCAATGTCCGTGATACATTATGCCACACACCGTAGTGCCCATTACACATTAAGTCCTACAGTAAGGCTTCTAATTACTTTTCAATTACCTTCTCGTTGTCAGGGGTTTCATGCACTGGGTGTCATGCTCGTTGCCAGGTGTTTCATGCACTGGGTGTCATGCTCGTTGTCAGGTGTTTCATGCACTGGGTGTCATGCTCGTTGCTAGGAGGTAGTCCTTGTTGCTAGGGCTGTGCTCCCAGTGCCACATATGACCCCAGTGCCAGATATTCCCCCACGGTGCCAGGTACTCACATGCCCCCGGTGCCAAATATAGCCCCCCCCATGTGCCAGGTACACATATACCCCCCCCCCAGTGCCACATATGCCCCCAGTGCCAGATATTCCCCCCCAGTGCCACATATGCCCCCAGTGCCAGATATTCCCCCCGTGCCAGATATGCCGCCAGTGCCATATATTCCCCCCCAGTGCCACATATGCCCCCAGTGCCAGATATTCCCCCAGTGCCAGATATCCCCCCTAGTGCCAGACATCCCCCCCCAGTGCCAGACATCCCCCCCCCCAGTGCCATATATGCCCCAGTGCCAGACATCCCCCCCCAGTGCCAGATATCCCCCCCAGTGCCAGACACCCCCCCCCCCCCAGTGCCATATATGCCCCAGTGCCAGACATCCCCCCCCAGTGCCATATATGCCCCAGTGCCAGACATCCCCCCCAGTGCCAGATATCCCCCCCAGTGCCAGACATTCCCCCCCCAGTGCAGATATCCCCCCCCAGTGCCATATATGCCCCAGTGCCAGATATCCCCCCTAGTGCCAGACATCTCCCCCCCAGTGCCATATATGCCCCAGTGCCAGACATCCCCCCCCCCAGTGCCAGATATCCCCCCCAGTGCCAGACATCCCCCCCCCCAGTGCCATATATGCCCCAGTGCCAGATATCCCCCCTAGTGCCAGACATCTCCCCCCCAGTGCCATATATGCCCCAGTGCCAGACATCCCCCCCCCCCCAGTGCCAGATATTCCCCCCAGTGCCGCCGTCGCCGCCGCCGCTTATTGGAGGGACACGGAGGGCACAGATCGCCTCTCCTGTGTCCCTCCTGCTGCATCATCTCCGGCGGCCGCGGGTCTAATAGGGGGAAGTGCCGTCCGTGAGCCAATTAGAGCTCACGGACGGCACTTCCCCCTATTAGATCCGCGGCCGCCGGAGATGATGCAGGAGGGACACAGGAGAGGCACACGCTGTGCCGTCCGTGTCCCTCCAACAAGCGGCGGCGGGAAGGAGAAAGCAGACTGACATGCGGGCGCTCGTCCGCATGTCAGTCTGCTGTAATCAGTGGCGCCCCCGCAGCCCCTCGCCCCCAAGCCACCGCGAGGACTGCGGGGGCAGTAGTTACGCCACTGCGCAGTACCAAGGTACTGTCCATCACCTGAGGTTCCTTTATGTGGAGCCCAAGGGCTAAAAACCTAATTCAGCATGGAATGCTGCTGCAGCAGTGTTCCATACAGAAGCCCTGTTAAGTGTGCGCACAAGCCGCAGCTCAAACACACCCTTAGTTTTGGCCCTGACCATAGTAAATCTGGCATCCGCTTTGTGTGGACCCAGAATCAGCTACTCTATGTGGGTCATTCCGACCCGATCGCAGCGTGCTTTTGCTCGCACAGCTGCGAACGAGTCACTACTGCGTACGCGCGGTGGACCGTGTTGCGCACACTCGTCGTTGCCCGGCGACGGATTTTGCCGGGCAACGACGAAGGGAACGAAGAAAGCGATTGTAGCGGCGATCGCTTGAAGGTAGACAGGCGGTGGGCGTTCCTGAGTGGCAACACAGCGTTCGGACACGTTTTCTGGGCGTGGTAAGAAAAACGCAGGCATGTTTGAAGAAACGCAGGCGTGTCCAGGGCGGGTGTTTGACGTCAGAGCCAGGAGCGAACAGGCTGAAAACGTTGCAGCTGGTATGTCTAGACCTACATAGGAACTGCACAAATTTTTTCTTCATAGCAGGGCTGCACAAGCGAACGCAGCCTAGCTATGGGGAAAAAACCACCCCCATAGGCGGAGTATTGATCACACGGGCTGCAAAAAGCAGCTACGTGCGATCAACTCAGAATGACCCTCTATGTGCAAAATAACTTCTGTTATTTCCAAAATGGAAATCATTTTATAAAGTAAATAAATAAAAATTCAGATTATACTGGGGCTCTGTAATGGCAGATTGAGGTTCCTTTTGGGCCTTACGGGAGCAGCGAAAAACTCTGTCGACTCCTGGCGAGATTATCACACTGGAACAATAACAGCAGACGGAGAAAGCGGCTCTTCAACTCCAGATATTTACTTTCCCTAATGCTGGATAACGTTCTAGATTTGAGTAGGAAAGTCATCGTCTTTTATTTCTTTAGTTCTTGTGAGTGTATTTTTTTTTCAGGAGGGAAAATAATAAAGTTCCCCATTTATTAGAGCAGTGTGATCCATGTAACCTGAGAAGTAAGGAAAGAAGTGGAGCATGAGGGCACCAATGTACAGAAACATCCGGCACCACTGTACAGAAACATCCGGCACCACTGTACAGAAACATCCGGCAAAGAACACACTAATGCTCTGAATTAGTGTGCTCCATTTATACATAGGCCTTTTTTTCATATATTTTTCATAAACATATAAAAATAAAATGTTTAAAGAGCAATGACTATATTCTAATATTTCCTGTACAAGGTCAGTGTATAAAACAATCTGAGTAGCTTTTCATTAAACCTGCAGTTGTGAGTGAGGGAGTTCAATGCGAAACTGAGGCGCATTGCATAGAACCTTGCAGAGGTGCCTGGAAGGTTTCTCCAGCAGCCCCTCCACAGTGTGTGGTATGGAGGCACACTGTGTAAGAGTGTAAACGTGACACCACAGTCCAAACCCCTACCCCTTTAGCACAACTGCTGATGTCAGTGGCACATCTATAATGGGTGCTTGGTCAGCAGTGACCTCAAGCCACTGGATCCAGAGGAACCCACACCACACACCCATGTTCTTCAATACTGGTCAGCAGTACTGGTGCCTCTGTGTGTGGAGGAGAGCGTAACATGAGGTATTATTCCAGCCCCAGACTGGTGCCTCTGTGTGTGGAGGAGAGTGTAACATGAGGTAATATTCCAGCCCCAGACTGGTGCCTCTGTGTGGAGAGGAGAGCGTAACATGAGGTAATATTTCAGCCCCAGACTGGTGCCTCTGTGTGTGGAGGAGAGTGTAACATGAGGTAATATTCCAGCCCCAGACTGGTGCCTCTGTGTGGAGAGGAGAGCGTAACATGAGGTAATATTCCAGCCCCAGACTGGTGCCTCTGTGCGTGGAGAGCATAACATGCGGTAATATTCCAGCCCCGGACTGGTGCCTCTATGTAGAGAGAAGAGCGTAACATGAGGTATTATTCCAGCCCCAGACTGGTGCCTCTGTGTGTGGAGAGCGTAACATGAGGTAATATTCCAGCCCCAGACTGGTGCCTCTGCGTGGAGAGGAGAGCGTAACATGAGGTAATATTCCAGCCCCAGACTGGTGCCTCTGTGTGTGGAGGAGAGTGTAACATGAGGTGATATTCCAGCCCCAGACTGGTGCCTCTGTGTGGAGAGGAGAGCGTAACATGAGATAATATTCCAGCCCCAGACTGGTGCCTCTGTGTGTGGAGAGCATAACATGCGGTAATGTTCCAGCCCCAGACTGGTGCCTCTATGTAGAGAGGAGAGCGTAACATGAGGTATTATTCCAGCCACAGACTGGTGCCTCTGTGTGTGGAGAGCGTAACATGAGGTAATATTCCAGCCCCAGACTGGTGCCTCTGCGTGGAGAGGAGAGCGTAACATGAGGTATTATTCCAGCCCCAGACTGGGGCCTCTGTGTGTGGAGGAGAGCGTAACATGAGGTAATATTCCAGCCCCAGACTGGTGCCTCTGTGTGTGGAGAGCATAACATGCGGTAATATTCCAGCCCCAGACTGGTGCCTCTATGTGGAGAGGAGAGCGTAACATGAGGTATTATTCCAGCCCCAGACTGGTGCCTCTGTGTGTGGAGAGCGTAACATGAGGTAATATTCCAGCCCCAGACTGGTGCCTCTGTGTGGAGAGGAGAGTGTAACATGAGGTATTATTCCAGCCCCAGACTGGTGCCTCTGTGTGTGGAGGAGAGCGTAACATGAGGTAATATTCCAGCCCCAGACTGGTGCCTCTATGTGGAGGGGAGAGGAGAGCATAACATGAGGTAATATTCCAGCCCCAGACTGGTGCCTCTGTGTGTGGAGGAGAGCGTAACATGAGGTAATATTCCAGCCCCAGACTGGTGCCTCTGTGTGTGGAGGAGAGCATAACATGAGGTAATATTCCAACCCCAGACTGGTGCCTCTGTGTGTGGAGGAGAGCGTAACATGAGGTAATATTCCAGCCCCAGACTGGTTCCTCTGTGTGTGGAGGAGAGCGTAACATGAGGTAATATTCCAGCCCCAGACTGGTGCCTCTGTGTGGAGAGGAGAGCGTAACATGAGGTAATATTCCAGCCACAGACTGGTGCCTCTATGTGGAGTGGAGAGGAGAGCGTAACATGAGCTATTATTCCAGCCCCAGACTGGTGCCTCTGCAGTGGCGGATCCAGGGGGGGCCACTCGGGCCCGTGCCCCCCCTGTCATTTGTGGCTTTCCCCCCCCCCCCCCCCCCCCCCCCCGCGGCGTCAGCGCCGCACAGGGAGATGACGAGCGCCCGCTGAGATTGTGTTACCAGCGGGCGCCCGTCTCCCTTCACAGCGGTAGCCGGAGGCAGGAGCTCAGTACTGAGCTCCGGCTTCCGGCGCTGTCACTGCGCCGTGCGCTATGGGAGAGACGTCAGTCATGACGTCTCTCTCATAGTACTGAGGAGAGGACGCCAGCCAGAAGGAGGACTGCAGCGGCGCGGGAACGGGGCTCGGTAAGTGTTATGTTTTTTTCTTCCTTAATGCAGCGGGGGCATCTCCTGGGGGAAACTACGGGGGGACATTACTACTGGGGGGGGGGCACCAACAAGGGGCATTACTACTGGGGGGGGCATCAACAAGGGGCATTACTACTGAGGGGGGGCATTACTACTGGGGGCATTATAACTGGGGGCATCACTACTGGGGGGGCAGCTACTGGGGGCATTATTACTGGGGGGGCAGCTACTGGGGGCATTATTACTGGGGGGCACCTACAGGGGGCATTACTACTTGGGGGCTAAACTACAGGGACATTACTACTTGGGGGCTAAACTACAGGGGGAGCCAAACTACTGGGGGCATAACTACAGGGGCCAAACTATTGGGGGCATTACTACTTGGGGGCTAAACTACAGGGGCATTACTACTTGGGGGCTAAACTACAGGGGGAGCCAAACTACTGGGGGCATAACTACAGGGGCCAAACTATTGGGGGCATTACTACTGGAGGCTAAACTATAAGGGGGGCATAACTACAGGGGCTAAACTGCAATGGGGCAAACTACAGGGGGGCATTACTACTGGTGGCTAAACTATAAGGGGGGCATAACTACAGGGGCTAAACTACAATGGGGCAAACTATAGGGGGGCATTACTACTGGTGGCTAAACTACTGGGGTCATAACTGCAGGGGCATTACCACTGGGGGCATAATGACTGGGGGCATTACTACAGGCAACATTACTACTGGGGGCAATACGGGCATTGCATAAGGGACACCACTACTATGGGGTCTATATAAGGGGCACTACCAGTACAGTGGACATTGCATAATGAGCGCTACAACTGTGGGCATTGTATAAGAAGCGCCACCTCACATGCACCGAAGCCGCACACAAATGTACTTGCCCCTTCTATGGTGCCCCCCCTATCATTTTCTTCTGGATCCGCCCCTGTGCCTCTGTGTGTGGAGAGCGTAACATGAGGTAATATTCCAGCCCCAGACTGGTGCCTCTGTGTGGAGAGGAGAGCGTAACATGAGGTAATATTCCAGCCCCAGACTGGTGCCTCTGTGTGTGGAGGAGAGCGTAACATGAGGTAATATTCCAGCCCCAGACTGGTGCCTCTATGTGGAGTGGAGAGGAGAGCGTAACATGCGGTAATATTCCAGGCCCAGACTGGTGCCTCTGTGTGTGGAGGAGAGCGTAACATGAGGTAATATTCCAGCCACAGACTGGTGCCTCTATGTGGAGTGGAGAGGAGAGCGTAACATGAGGTAATATTCCAGCCCCAGACTGGTGCCTCTGTGTGTGGAGAGCATAACATGCGGTAATATTCCAGCCCCAGACTGGTGCCTCTGTGTGGAGAGGAGAGCGTAACATGAGATAATATTCCAGCCCCAGACTGGTGCCTCTATGTAGAGAGGAGAGCGTAACATGAGGTATTATTCCAGCCCCAGACTGGTGCCTCTGTGTGTGGAGAGCGTAACATGAGGTAATATTCCAGCCCCAGACTGGTGCCTCTGCGTGGAGAGGAGAGCGTAACATGAGGTATTATTCCAGCCCCAGACTGGGGCCTCTGTGTGTGGAGGAGAGCGTAACATGAGGTAATATTCCAGCCCCAGACTGGTGCCTCTGTGTGTGGAGGAGAGCGTAACATGAGGTAATATTCCAGCCCCAGACTGGTGCCTCTGCGTGGAGAGGAGAGCGTAACATGAGGTATTATTCCAGCCCCAGACTGGGGCCTCTGTGTGTGGAGGAGAGCGTAACATGAGGTAATATTCCAGCCCCAGACTGGTGCCTCTGTGTGTGGAGGAGAGCGTAACATGAGGTAATATTCCAGCCCCAGACTGGTGCCTCTGTGTGTGGAGGAGAGCGTAACATGAGGTAATATTCCAGCCCCAGACTGGTGCCTCTGTGTGTGGAGGAGAGCGTAACATGCGGTAATATTCCAGCCACAGACTGGTGCCTCTGTGTGTGGAGGAGAGCGTAACATGAGGTAATATTCCAGCCACAGACTGGTGCCTCTGTGTGGAGAGGAGAGCGTAACATGCGGTAATATTCCAGGCCCAGACTGGGGCCTCTGTGTGTGGAGGAGAGCGTAACATGAGGTAATATTCCAGCCCCAGACTGGTTCCTCTGTGTGTGGAGAGCGTAACATGAGGTAATATTCCAGCCCCAGACTGGTTCCTCTGTGTGTGGAGGAGAGCGTAACATGAGGTAATATTCCAGCCCCAGACTGGTTCCTCTGTGTGTGGAGGAGAGCGTAACATGAGGTAATATTCCAGCCACAGACTGGTGCCTCTGTGTGTGGAGAGCGTAACATGAGGTAATATTCCAGCCACAGACTGGTGCCTCTGTGTGGAGAGGAGAGCGTAACATGCGGTAATATTCCAGGCCCAGACTGGTGCCTCTCTGGGGCAGGGACTGATGTGAATGGCCGAATATTCTCTGTAAAGCGCTGCAGAATATGGGGCTAACTAAGGTTGGATAGCAAATGGCCGTTCTGCACATACGTCCGCAGTTACTGCTGGCGCCCCACAGAAAATGCGAATGCTTCTGCCTCTCAGTCAGGCAGAGGAGTACGCAGGGGGTGTGTGTGTGTGTGGGGGGGGGGGGGGGGGGGCAACGCTCTGTGTTTCCTAGGCGGAGACGGAGCGTTGTTGGGGCGCGGCATAGAAAACGAGGGTGTCGGTAGTCGGACAGGGGGTGTGGCATGGGCGTGATTGGGGTGACTGCGTGACATCAGACGCAGCCGCTCCGATCACAAAAATGTCTGCGGGCCTCCTGGGGTGCAGCCAGGCTGTGGTGGCAGGAGGCCACGCTATTTTTAGAAATCACACTGAAATTGCAGTGCGACCGCATTTCCAACGTGCTCAAGAGGGGAGGGGTGGGAGGCGGCGGTTAGCATGCTGGGTTGCCTTGCCCTGCGATTGGTGGCCCCCAGCACGCAATCACAAGGATTGCAAATTCTGCTACTTAGCAGACTTTGCAATCCTTACTGAATCGGGTCCAATGTATGCGCTATATAAATAACTGGTAGTAATAATAATAATAATAATAATAATAATAATAACAACATAACAATAGTATTCCAGTGATATAGTTCTCACTTTTGTTTCCCCCTTGCACTCACAGTGCATTTCTAATTAGTAATATATATTTTGTGAATTCAGCTGGAACATTCTGCCTTGTGGTGTGGTAGAGGTAGACCTGGGAACACTTATGGGCCATATCCTGGTCATGAAACATGCAACAATTTTTGGCTTAATGCCGAAGCAGGAACAAATTTCACATAACAGTGTTTCGCTGACCCCTGTTATTAAATGTCCCTTGTATGGTGTATTAATAATATACGTATGTATTACTTTTTTCCATGTCCTGTTCCATTTTATACTGTCAACAAGAGTTACAGAAATGAATCTTTGTGTGATACTGTAGCTCAAAGTTAAGCAGGTAATGTAGCACAACTGGGCAGACACACTGCAGGATTCCCGGCTGCATAAAATGGGTTATTAGCAGTAGGCAGAGAGACGGAGGCTTGTAATACCACTTTATAAATCACTGGTGAGATCTCGACTGGAATATTGTGTTCTGTATAAAGACCAGGAGGGATATTAAAACTTTGCTGGGTATACAGATTTGCTGCCTGTCACATTAAAAACATCACATTAACAAATAAGTGTTTTTTTTTTTTTTCCCTAACGATTTCAGTTTTTAGTGAATTTGTCTCTATCTAAGTAATAAACGACACTAGGATTTATTTGTGTTTACAATCCCCGACACTGTGTAAAGAGCTAATACAGACACTTTTCATTAACATATGTGAAAGCGTGTGTATTAATAAGCCAAATAATATATCTGTAATAACTGGTGTGTGTGCTTATTGCAATACGCCCAGCAATCGACAACTGCAAATGCTCCAAATCAGGTTTAAACACTTGGACAAGAGGGGCTAAAACAGACTGGATCGCTGCGGCGGCAGCGATCGTGGTCTGAATCCTTTTGTGGAGTGCGCACACGCAGCATTCACCCTGCGCGTGCGCAACCCGTGTGCCCAGTGAGATGCTAAAAGCATCGCAGGGCTGCTATCGCCTCTGCCTGATTGACAGGTGGAGGTGGTTGCGCTGTGGGAGGGGGCGTGCTAATGGCGTCAGACGCAGCCGCTGCGACCTGGGATGCAGCGAGTAGCGGCCTGCCAGCGCGCAGGATCTGCGCTGGAAGGGAGCTACTCACCAGGTACAAAAGCATCGCCACCGTGCGATGGTTTTGTATCTGTGTGGTGGGGTAGGGCCAGTCATGCGGGGCGGACTAGCCCTGTGCTGGGCGTCCCCCCGCATGTCAGAGTAACTGATCGTAGATGTGCTGGAAATGGGCGTGTCTGGGCAGCAATTGGGAGATGGCCATGAGATTGCAGGGAACGAATCCTATCTCATTGGGTGCATCGGCTGACTTCAGTGGAATGTCTGTTTCCAGGGCCGTAACTAAGGTGGTGCGGACAGTGCGCAGCACACAGTGCATTTGCGAGTGGGCACTGCAGGTCAGGCAGTCACAAAAGCGTTCGGAGGAAGTAGGTCTGTATTCAGGCCAGGGAGAGAGCTGCACATGTGGATGAGCAGGAGGAGACGGGCATGCAAGAGATCCAGCCGCCGAGGGGGAGCTGGTGTCCACGGCAACCAGCAGGAGTCCCAAGCAGCAGCAGGCAGGTCTCGCCAGCTAGACACCGACACAGTCGCCACAGCAGTCTGGTGACCACGGAGCTCCAGGTGTCGTTAAGATGAGAGGTTCTAGGCAGTAGTTCTGTTGGTGGTAGGTCATAGGACACTAGGGGGAGATGTACTAAGCAGTGATAAAAGTGGAGAAGTGAGCCAGTGGAGAAGTTGCCCATGGCCACCAATCAGCATTTACGTAACATCTGTAATTTGCATACTATAAAAGTATACAGAGCAGCTGATTGGTGGCCATGTGCAACTTCTCCACTGGCTCACTGCTCCACTCTTATCACTGCTTAGTACAACTCCCCCAGGCTAGCCACATGTAAGGGGTCCAGTAGAGGGTCACTACAAATGTGTAATGTGAATAACAAACTGTGTGCGGTGTTATGTGAGTAATGGACACTACTGTGTGGTGTTATGTGAGTAATGGACACTACTGTGCGGTGTAACGTGAGTAATTGACACTACTGTGCGGTGTAATGTGAGTAATGGACACTACTGTGCGGTGTAATGTGAGTAATTGACACTACTGTGCGGTGTAATGTGAGTAATGGACACTACTGTGCTGTGTAATGTGAGTAATGGACACTACTGTGCGATGTAATGTGAGTAATTGACACTACTGTGTGGTGCAATGTGAGTAATAGACACTACTGTACGATGTAATGTGAGTAATTGACACTACTGTGCTGTGTAATGTGAGTAATGGACACTACTGTGCGATGTAATGTGAGTAATTGACACTACTGTGCGATGCAATGTGAGTAATGGACACTACTGTACGATGTAATGTGAGTAATTAACACTACTGTGCGGTGTAATGTGAGTAATGTATACTACTGTGCTGTGTAATGTGAGTAATGGACACTACTGTGCGATGTAATGTGAGTAATTGACACTACTGTGCGGTGTAATATGAGTAATGGACACTACTGTGCGGTGTAAAGTGAATTGGTACTATTCTGTGGCCACACCCCTTCCCCACAAAGTCATGCCCCTTCCCCACAAAGTCACACCCCTTTATTTTAGATGCGCGCCTGTGGTGCACGCTATCCCTGTTTGAATAGAAAAATAAGAATTTACTTACCGATAATTCTATTTCTCGTAGTCCGTAGTGGATGCTGGGGACTCCGTCAGGACCATGGGGTTTAGCGGCTCCGCAGGAGACAGGGCACAATAATAAAAGCTTTAGGATCAGGTGGTGTGCACTGGCTCCTCCCCCTATGGCCCTCCTCCAAGCCTCAGTTAGGATACTGTGCCCGGACGAGCGTGCATAATAAGGAAGGATATTGAATCCCGGGTAAGACTCATACCAGCCACACCAATCACACCGTACAACCTGTGATCTGAACCCAGTTAACAGTATGATAACAACGAAGGAGCCTCTGAAAAGATGGCTCACAACAAGAATAACCCGATTTTTGTAACAATAACTATGTACAAGTATTGCAGACAATCCGCACTTGGGATGGGCGCCCAGCATCCACTACGGACTACGAGAAATAGAATTATCGGTAAGTAAATTCTTATTTTCTCTAACGTCCTAAGTGGATGCTGGGGACTCCGTCAGGACCATGGGGATTATACCAAAGCTCCCAAACGGGCGGGAGAGTGCGGATGACTCTGCAGCACCGAATGAGAGAACTCCAGGTCCTCCTCAGTCAGGGTGTGCCCCTGACCAAGTAGCAGCTCGGCAAAGTTGTAAAGCCGAGACCCCTCGGGCAGCCGCCCAAGATGAGCCCACTTCCTTGTGGAATGGGCTTTTACTGATTTTGGCTGTGGCAAGCCTGCCACAGAATGTGCAAGCTGAATTGTACTACAAATCCAGCGAGCAATCGTCTGCTTAGAAGCAGGAACACCCATCTTGTTGGGTGCATACAGGCTAAACAGCGAGTCAGATTTTCTGACTCCAGTCGTCCTGGAAACATATATTTTCAGGGCCCTGACAACGTCAAGTAACTTGGAGTCCTCCAAGTCCCTAGTAGCCGCAGGTACCACAATAGGTTGGTTCATGTGAAAAACAGAAAACACCTTAAGGAGAAATTGAGGATGAGTCCTCAATTCTGCCCTGTCAGAATGAAAAATTAAGTAAGGGCTTTTATATGATAAAGCCGCCCATTCTGACACACGCCTGGCTGAAGCCAGGGCTAATAGAATCTTCACCTTCCATGTGAAATATTGTAATTCCACAGTGGTGAGTGGATCAAACCAATGTGACTTTAGGAAACTCAAAACAACATTGAGATCCCAAGGTGCCACTGGGGGCACAAAAGGAGGCTGTATATGCAGTACCCCTTTTACAAACGTCTGAACTTCAGGCACTGAAGCCAGTTCTTTCTGGAAGAAATTCGACAGGGTCGAAATTTGAACCTTAATGGACCCTAATTTTAGGCCCATAGACAGTCCTGTTTTCAGGAAATGTAGGAAACGACCCAGTTGGAATTCCTCTGTAGGGACCTTCTTGGCCTCACACCACGCAACATATTTTCGCCAAATGCGGTGAAAATGTTTTGCGGTTACATCCTTCCTGGCTTCGACCAGGGTAGGGATGACTTCATCTGGAATGCCCTTTCAGGATCCGGCGTTCAACTGCCATGCCGTCAAACGCAGCCGCGGTAAGTCTTGGAACAGACAAGGCCCCTGCTGGAGCAGGTCCTTTCTTAAAGGTAGAGGCCACGGTTCTTCCGTGAGCATCTGTTGAAGTTCCGGGTACCAAGTCCTTCTTGACCCATCCGGAACCACGAGTATCGTTCTTACTCATCTCCTTCTTATGATTCTCAGTACTTTTGGTATGAGATGCATAGGAGGGAACACATACCCTGACTGGTACACCCACAGTGTTACCAGAGCGTCCACCACTATTGCCTGAGGGTCCCTTGACCTGGCGCAATATTTGTCTAGTTTTTTGTCCAGGCGGGACGCCATCATGTCCACCTTTGGTTTTTCCCAACGGTTTACAATCATGTGGAAGACTTCCCGCTGAAGTCCCCACTCTCCCGGGTGGAGGTTATGCCTGCTGAGGAAGTCTGCTT
This sequence comes from Pseudophryne corroboree, assembly GCF_028390025.1. Taxonomy (NCBI): domain Eukaryota; kingdom Metazoa; phylum Chordata; class Amphibia; order Anura; family Myobatrachidae; genus Pseudophryne; species Pseudophryne corroboree. The sequence continues at coordinate 41,262,554 of NC_086453.1, forward strand.
CCCAGTTTTCCACTCCCGGAATTAACACTGCTGAGAGTGTTATCACATGATTTTTCGCCCAGCGAAGAATCCTTGCAGTTTCTGCCATTTCCCTCCTGCTTCATGTGCCGCCCTGTCTGTTTACGTGGGCGACTGCCGTGATGTTGTCCCACTGGATCAATACCGGCTGACCTTGAAGCAGAGGTCTTGCTAAGCTTAGAGCCTTGTAAATTGCCCTTAGCTCCAGTATATTTATGTGGAGAGAAGTCTCCAGACTTGATCACACTCCCTGGAAATTTTTTCCTTGTGTGACTGCTCCCCAGCCACTCAGGCTGGCATCCGTGGTCACCAGGACCCAGTCCTGAATGTCGAATCTGCGGCCCTTTCATAGATGAGCACTCTGCAGCCACCGCAGAAGAAAACACCCTTGTCCTTGGAGACAGGGTTATCCGCTGATGCATCTGAAGATGCGATCCGGACCATTTTCCCAGCAGATTCCACTGAAAGGTTCTTGCGTGAAATCTACCGAATGGGATCGCTTTGTAAGAAACCAGCATTTTTCACAGGACCCTTGTGCAATGATGCACTGATACTTTTCCTGGTTTTAGGAGGTTCCTGACTAGCTCGGATAACTCCCTGGCCTTCTTCTCCGGGAGAAAACATCCTTTTCTGGACTGTGTCCAGAATCATTTCTAGGAACATTAGACGTGTCGTCGGAAAAAGCGGCGATTTTGGAATATTTAGAATCCACTCGTGCTGTCGTAGAACTACTTGAGATAGTGCTACTCCGACCGCCAACTGTTCTCTGGACCTTGCCCTTATCAGGAAAGCGTCCATATTTCTTTTAGGAAGAATCATCATTTCGGCCATTACCATGGTAAAGACCCGGGGTGCCGTGGACAATCCAAACGGCAGCTTCTGAACTGATAGTGACAGTTCTGTACCACGAACCTGAGATACCCTTGGTGAGAAGGGCAAAATTTGGACATGTAGGTAAGCGTCCCTGATATCCAGTGACACCATATCATCCTAGTTCGCTATCACTGCTCTGAGTGACTCCATCTTGATTTGAACCCTTGTATGTAATTGTTCAAATCTTTTAGATCTCACCGAGCCGTTTGGCTTCAGTACCACAATATAGTGTGGAATAATACCCCTTCCCTTGTTGTAGGAGGGGTACTTTGATTATCACCTGCTGGGAATACAGCCTGTGAATTTTTTTTCCCAATACTGCCTCCCTGTCGGAGGGAGACGTTGGTAAAGCAGACTTCAGGAACTTGTGAGGGGAAGACGTCTCGAATTTCCAATGTACACCTGGGATACTACGTGTAGGATCCAGGAGTCCACTTGCGAGTGAGCCCACTGCGTGCTGAAACTCTTGAGATGACCCCCCACCGCACCTGAGTCCGCTTGTATGGCCCCAGCGTCATGCTGCGGACTTGGCAAAAGCTGTGGAGGACTTCTGTTCCTGGGAATGGGCTGCCTGCTGCAGTCTTCTTCCCTTTCCTCTAACCCTGGGCAGATATGACTGGCCTTTAGCCCGCCTGCCTTTATGGGTACGAAAGGACTGAGACTGAAAAGACTGTGTCCTTTTCTGCTGAGATGTGACTTGGGGTAACAAAAGTGGATTTTCCAGCTGTTGCCATGGCCACCAGGTCCGATGGACCGCCCCTTTATACGGCAATACTTCCATGTGCCGTCTGGAATCTGCATCACCTGACCACTGTCGTGTCTATAAACATCGTCTGGCAGATATGGACATCACATCTACTCTTGATGCCAGAATGCAAATATCCCTCTGCGCATCTCGCATATATAGAAATGCATCCTTAAAATGCTCTATAGTCAATAAAATATTGTTCCTGTCAAGGGTATCAATATTTTCAGTCAGGAAATCCGACCAAGCCCCCCCAGCGCTGCACATCCAGGCTGAGGCGATTGCTGGTCGTAGTATAACACCAGTATGTGTGTATATACTTTTTAGGATATTTTTCAGCTTCCTATCAGCTGGCTCTTTGAGGGCGGCCGTATCTGGAGACGGTAACGCCACTTGTTTTTATAAGCGTGTGAGCGCCTTATCCACCCTAAGGTGTGTTTCCCAACTCGCCCTCACTTCTGGCGGGAAAGGGTATACCTCCAATAATTTTCTATCGGAGGAAACCCACGTATCATCACACACTTTAATTTATCTGATTCAGGAAAAACTACAAGTAGATTATTCCCACCCTACATAATACCCTTATTTGTGGTACTTGTAGTATCAGAAATATGTAACACCTCCTTCATTGCCCTTAACATGTAACGTGTGGCCCTAAAGGAAAATACGTTTGTTTCTTCACCGTCGACACTGAAGTCAGTGTCCGTGTCTGTGTCTGTGTCGACCAACTGAGGTAAATGGGCGTTTTTACAAGCCCCTGACGGTGTCTGAGACGCCTGGACAGGTATTTGTTTGACGGCCGTCTCATGTCGTCAACCGACCTTGCATCGTGTTGACATTATCACGTAATTCCTAAATAAGCCATCCATTCCGGTGTCGACTCCCTAGAGGGTGACATCACCAATACAGGCAATTTGCTCCGCCTCCTCACCAACATCGTCCTCCTACATGTCGACACACACGTACCGACACACAGCACACACACAGGGAATGCTCTGATAGAGGACAGGACCCCACTAGCCCTTTGGGGAGACAGAGGGAGAGTTTGCCAGCACACACCAAAAACGCTATAATTATACAGGGACAACCCCTTATACAAGTGTTTTCCCTTATAGCATTTTCACATATGTAATCATATCGCCAAATAAGTGCCCCCCCTCTCTGTTTTAACCCTGTTTCTGTAGTGCAGTGCAGGGGAGAGCCTGGGAGCCTTCCTCACAGCAGAGCTGAGCAGGAAAATGGCGCCGTGTGCTGAGGAGAATAGGCCCCGCCCCCTAAAACGGCGGGCTCTTCTCCCGGAGTTTGTGAGATCTGGCAGGGGTTAAATACATCCATATAGCCTCAAGGGCTATATGTGATGTATTTTAGCCATAAAAAAGGTATAATACATTGCTGCCCAGGGCGCCCCCCCCAGCGCCCTGCACCCTCAGTAACCGCTGGTATGAAGTGTGCTGACAACAATGGCGCACAGCTGCAGTGCTGTGCGCTACCTTATGAAGACTGAAAGTCTTCTGCCGCCTGTTTCTGGACCTCTGGACCTCTTCAACTTCGGCATCTGCAAGGGGGGTCGGCGGCACGGCTCCGGGACGAACCCCAGGGTGAGACCTGTGTTCCGACTCCCTCTGGAGCTAATGGTGTCCAGTAGCCTAAGAAGCAAATCCATCCTGCACGCAGGTGAGTTTACTTCTCTCCCCTAAGTCCCTCGTAGCAGTGAGCCTGTTGCCAGCAGGACTCACTGAAAATAAAAAACCTAACTTAAACTTTTATTCTAAGCAGCTCAGGAGAGCCACCTAGATTGCACCCTTCTCGGCCGGGCACAAAAATCTAACTGAGGCTTGGAGGAGGGTCATAGGGGGAGGAGCCAGTGCACACCACCTGATCCTAAAGCTTTTATTATTGTGCCCTGTCTCCTGCGGAGCCGCTAAACCCCATGGTCCTGACGGAGTCCCCAGCATCCACTTAGGACGTTAGAGAAATGTAATTTTTGGAAGTTTTGTTACTTTTCTCATATGCACCAAGCTCCGGAGTGCGATATCTTTAGATGGCGTTGTAAGCACGTACATGCCGGTATCCCGCTCAGTGCGCGTGACAGTAGGTCTGGCTGGAATACTGCCCCTATCAGGCACAGCACGTGGCACAAATCTTTGCGTACTACGTGGGGGGGTTCTAATAATTGTATTGATAGTACCACTTGTAGGTTTTTCTGTTTCTGTTGCATGCAGTGGCGATGTTTGCGTAGTTGTGTCCTGCAGCCTGTACACACTGAGGCCCCGCAGCGATTAGACACACGGTATCAGCAATGTCTTGGAAATGTGCTGGATGGTGGCTATACAGCTGCATGGAGTTTATATGACCTATGGGCGTGTTATGGGCGTGTCGCTGAAGTGGATGCGTGCACAGACACTTAATCATTCACAATGCAGGCTGCACTCTGATCTGTACTTACCACAGGGCCGCTGCTTGTTTCAATGGTGCGACGGATGTTGCGCCTGAAGATGCACCGAGCGGTATTGCAGCGTCTGCATATTCAGACACACGGCTGTGCACCATAAAGATGCAGATGCGGCTGCAGCAAACGGCGCTAAAGCATTCAACGCATCAAGCGATTACTAATCAGCCCTGTAGCATTATACTGTATAATATTGGCCACTGTTATTTATAGAGAGCTGAGATCTTTCCACATCTAATACTTCTGCTGACCATTGCGCCTAGCCATGTACAATTGTTATTCCATTGTGTTCATCCTCATGTTAATCTTTTGTATCAAATTCTTTTGATAGTCATTTATATGCAATTTATTTTCAACTACAAAAGCGAGGATCCAAACAGTCATTTTATCTTCATTATTTTCCCAATCATAAAACTGCCTGCATAAATGTATTATAAAACCAAATGAAAATTGTTCTTTAAGGCGCATTCCTGTCCTCTGGGACTGGGCGATTTGTCCTGCCGGGGATATAGCAATGGCATGTGTCTAGTTACACATAGGCTATATTAAGACGGATAATGCACCAAGCAGGGCCTTCGTAACATATAGGCACATGGGGCAGCTGCCCAGGGCCCCACAATTCCATGGGCCTCCGAGAAGGCATCATGGATGTCAGGCAGCATTGTCTACCTTCCTCCCAGTCTGCATCGAGGCAGTGCATGGCTTTCAGCATGCTGATTGGCGGATGGCTGGAGCTATCAACCAATCACAGATAAATGTATATTTATATACGTATATATATATATATATATATATATACCAAACAGAAAACCCAGCACTCTCCTAAGCAGAGTAGGACTTGTGGTGAAATGGGGTCCCGTGGAGTGGGCCGCAAGCTTACATACATTGTACAATTCATAAACCAAAACCCCATTGTTTATTTAGATGTATATTAAAGTGAATTAAGGTGAATGAAGCTGCTTAGGAGAGTGCTGGGTTTTCTGTTTGGTATATTTGAGTTCGGTGGTCACAGCCCACCGCACCCCAACCCCTGGGAATGGCGAGTGCAGTTGTTCTTCGTGTTTGTTTGTGTATTATATATATATTTACTGCACAAATTATACCTACACTATAGGTAGAAAACAAATTGCATATTTTTAGAACTAGATAAGCATATAAATCATACAAACTTACAGGACAGTGTATTGTAATCAGTAAATTGGACTGGATTGTGACATCTGGGCAACTGTAAACCCCCCCATCACTACTGTTTACCTATGCATGGCTGTAGGTTTTCCCATACTGTAGAAACAATTACCACCAGCAGCAGATATGAGAGGACCACCAGTTTACCAGGTCACTGTTATCTACCATTAGAATCTGCCTCAGATGCATTATTAATCAGTTAATTAAGCAGATAACTAGTGTTTCCATTGTTTTATAGAATTTGTATTAAATACTGCATTACTATTAACACAAAGCATGGTTTTAATGAACCAATAATGATGTTTGTACTTGTAAATGTTATTAGACTCTTGTATTTGGACACGGCTTAAATACTTATTGACATCTTCACAGATGGTCCTAGCCTGACATCACACTGCGGTGTGTAGAGTCAGATATATAATCTTCATAGCGTGAAGACTATATATATATATATATATATATATATATATATATACTGTATGTGCAGATACCATTATACCAGTATATAGGGAGAGAGAAAGAGAAGAGAGATTTATTTTAACTACTATTGTTGAAACCTCATATAACCTCAGTTTTATTGGATCTACTGAGTTGAACCATTTCCATGGTTTTTAGGAACTCTTTCCTGTTTATTAAGTTGACAATATCCTGTAGATATTGCAGATGAGCTGTCAGAATTTGTGTGTTTTTGTGTGACTAACGCTGCATCTGAATAAGCTGTAACTTAGCTGTATTTGGTGCAGAGTTTGAAGATATACTTTAATATACATGTTCTGTAAAACTTACGACACTATTTTTGAGGTTTGTTTGTGTTTGTCGCTGTTCTTGTTTGGAGGCTACAGGAAGGACCTCCTAAGAGGGATGACCATCTAGGACCTTTGCAGTACATTTACACATAAGCTTTGTTTTCTGCTTATTTTGGTACCATTATTAAAGGAGTTGTGCGCTACATGTAGAAATACACTTACACAGTCTACAGAAATGAATGTGCCATTGACATCAATGAAGCTGCACGTCACTTATAATCTCTTTTCCACAATACATTTGTAATAATGTGGTCTCCAAGCCCTTTATCAGCATCCAATCACATCACAGAAAGTGTTTGGCATTGGCTGAGCAGGGGGGAGGGGGGGGGGGGGCAGTTTTGTGGCGAGGCAAATCAGAACCATCTGTTATGTTGCTTTACAAGATGTTAAAATTTCCATGGATAACAAAAAAAATTTCTGCCACATTCCACTTTGGATTACAAATTAAGGACAGTTGAATTTTTTATTATAAACAGCAAGCGTTCCCATTGGATAATGGCAGTGCAATAAAGTTTTGAACTAGGGAATCGGAGAGAGTTGTTTTTAAATAAAACTTTTGTGTGTCTTTACTTCGTTACACTTTTTTAAATTGAATTGTTGGTTTACAGGCACTGTTCCCATTATGCAGCAGAGATCCAGATTATATAAACGATCTATATATGGAGAGTGCCTGAGACCAAACTGAGAACAATTATTATGTTTTATTGACCATATAAAACATTATTAATTAAAAACTTTTAATACCATTCTCTTATAATCTTAGGCACTGCTATGCCATTGCTAACAGGTTAATAAAACGTAGTAATTGTGACCATTTCCGTCTAAAGTTCTCTCCTTAGAAATCTTATTTATGTATTTTGTCTTTGTTGTATGGACTCAGCACCCTAGTTTTATGAGCAGCAGCCTCCACACTGATCATAGGGCCTAATTCAGACCTGACCGCTAGCAGGCGATTTTTGCACTGCTGCGATCGGATAGTCGCCGCCTACAGGGGGAGTGTATTTTCACTGTGCAAGTGTGTGCTCGCATGTGTAGCAGAGCTGTACAAACAGATCTTGGGGGTCATTCCGAGTTGTTCGCTCGTTATTTTTTTCTCGCAAACGGAGCGATTAGTCGCTAATGCGCATGCGCAATGTCCGCAGTGCGACTGCGCCAAGTAAATTTGCTATGCAGTTAGGTATTTTACTCACGGCATTACAAGGTTTTTTCTTCGTTCTGGTGATCGGAGTGTGATTGACAGGAAGTGGGTGTTTCTGGGCGGAAACTGGCCGTTTTATGGGTGTGTGTGAAAAAACGCTACCGTTTCTGGGAAAAACGCGGGAGTGGCTGGAGAAACGGAGGAGTGTCTGGGCGAACGCTGGGTGTGTTTGTGACGTCAAACCAGGAACGACAAGCACTGAACTGATCGCACTGGTAGAGTAAGTCTGGAGCTACTCAGAAACTGCACAGAGAAGTCTTTTCGCAATATTGCGAATCTTTCGTTCGCAATTTTGATAAGCTAATATTCACTCCCAGTAGGCGGCGGCTTAGCGTGTGCAAAGCTGCTAAAAGCAGCTTGCGAGCGAACAACTCGGAATGACCACCCTTGTGCAGTCTCTGCAAAGCCCTGGACTTACTCAGCCGCTGCGATCACATCAGCCTGTCCAGGACCGGAATTGACGTCAGGAACCCTCCCTACAAACGCTTGAGAACGCCTGCATTTTTCCAAACGCTCCCTGAATATGGTCAGTTGCCAACCACAAACGCCTTCTTCCTGTAACTCTCCTGGGGAACGACCGTGCAAATGGATTCTTCGCACAAACCCATCGCTGAGCGGTGATCAGCTTTGTTACCGTGCGATGCACCTACGCATTGCGGTGCATACGCAAGCGCATTTGTGACTTAATTGCAGCACTGCAAAAAATGCTAGCGAGTGATCAGGTCTGAATTACCCCCATAGGGCACTGCTAGCCCCTTGATCCAGAGGTGTTAGAAAGAACCCCAGCACTTTACAGTTTGTGGGGGGTCTCATATTTTTAATACCCCCATATCTTAAAGAATTAAACCTCATGCTGGCCAGGGTGAAGCTAGATCTCACTGCTACACAGTGGGAATCCGTGGCTTTCCACTATAACCTGGTGTTGGCTTTCACTAATACCCCTTTCACATCGCACTGAAAACCCGGTACCGACACGGCATATTGCCGTGTCGAAACGGGTCCGTGTGCGATGTGAAAGGTCCAATTGTGAATTAGCGGGTCGCCTGACCCGGTAATTCAACCCGGTAAAAAAGAAGGGTTCTTACCGGGTTGATTACCGGGTCAGGCGCAGTGTGAATGGGAGCCGTTCCGATGCGAATCGGCTCCCATTCACAGCATAGGCAGAGGCGGCGCAGGAGATGAGCTCATCTCCCGGCGCCGCCTCCACCCCCGCCCCTGCTGCTCCCTCTGCTGCTATGGCAACCGACCCGGTATATTGCCGGGTCGGAAAGCCAGCAGAGGAGCGCAAATGCCGGATCCCACCCGGTAAGTACACGTTTGTCTTACCGGGTAGGATCCGGCATTTGCGATGTGAATGCGGTATAAGGGTGTCTTCCTCTTTTACTGGAATCCAGTCTAGGCTGTTTTTTTTTTTAATTATCATTTATTTATTTATTAAATAGAAGAGCTTCCTCCATTTATTCCAATTTCTCATTCATTTCAATGGGGTTTGCATATCCAGGAAACCCCATTATAATGAATGGGCTGTTAAAATGAAAAATCTGTGCTGCTTGCAACAGATTTGCAAATGCATGTCAGTGTGTCCACCACATGCAATTGACATATGTGGACTACATTTCCAATGCAAATGTATAATGTTTATATATACGTTTATTGGAGTTTACATTTTTTATTAGGCTAATAGTAAGCTACTGGCTGACCGAACTTAAGGCACCAAAAATAAATCCTTATCCATATTACTGCAACTAGGGGTTCATTCCGACTTGATCTCTCGCTGACGATTTTCGCAGCGCAGCAATCAGGTAAAAAAAAGGCAAAACTGCGCATGCATATGCACCATTGCGGCACGTCATACGGGTACAAGGAGGATCGGTGCTGGGTGATGGATTTAGCGAAGATTCCATTCGCACAGCCGAACGCAAGGAGCGTGACAGGAAGAAGGCGTTTATGGGTGTCAACTGACCTTTTTCTGGGAGTGTTTGGGAAAACGCAGGCGTGTTCAGGCGTTTGCAGGGCGGGTGTCTGACGTCAATTCCGGCAGCAAAAAGACTGAAGTGATCGCAAAGACTGAGTAAGTCCAGACCTACTCTGAAACTGCACAAAATGTTTTTGCTGCGCTTGGCTTCAAAGGCTTTCGCACACTTGCAAAGCGAAAATACACTCCCCTGTGGGCGGTGACTATGCGTTTGCACGGTTGCTAAAAGTAACTAGCGAGTTATCAACTCGGAATGACCCCCCTAGTATGTTGCCCCAAATGCACTGCAAAATCAAAACTTTTCTCCTTGCCCCTAAAAGTCCTCTAACGAATTAAAGCAACAATCCAATTTGAATGTTGTGTATGTATCATAACTGAGGTCACCTGCTCTTGATAAATGAATAGGGCGCATTGTCACAAAGAGCATCTTAGCCTACATTACTAGGACCTCCATTGTGTGTAAGCAAACTACAGTACATAATCTGCATTGTTCTTCCAGCTTGCCAGATAAAAAAAATGCAGCTTCCTGCCAGAGAACAAAAACCCATGAAACTGTCAACGCCATGTAGAAAGCTTCCAACCCCACTACGAGGTGCCCCACCAAACTATCCAAGACGCAGCGTTGTAAAAGATTTCTTATTAGATCAGTTTCTCCAGCACAGTCAATAAATAAATAGGACACGGTCTGTTCCATCTAATCGCTTGCATTTTAAAGTGCATTAAAAAATGAGCTCGTTACTCTTGGGGTGTAAATTGCAAAAGATACAGCAAATTACCCAAACACAACATAAAGCAGAATGACAGAAACATCGTATATTAAGCTGGGAACTGTCACACAAAAAAAAAATGAATTCTGTCCCTCCGTTAAGGAGCTGAGAGACTGGTGTGAGCTGAAATGTTCTCTGGGTTGTATTATATCAGCTGCATAGTGCGTATACGCAATTCTGGGCCACCGGTCCCCAATCTGCCCTCGCACCAAGATTGGATTACCACAGTGGCTTAAGGCTCCTGCACATCAACCACATAATAATTGGGTCAGCAAATACTGTCTGGGAAAGAAAATGTAAAAAAAAATTCAGAGGCACAGCATAAATGTAATAGCTGCAGCAAGAACAAAATTATTTTCCTACTTCCCTAATAACTTTAACTGTCGTGGAACAGGGGTTCAACAGGGGTTCAAGGAGCAACAGAGGGGAAACACGTTACTTTGGGACTAATGGAACAACCGACCACCCATGTCAGCCTTCAGGCCATTTAACCCTAAGCATGCCATAAAGGGTTACACCGCAGGCTATGAAACCAGCTTGAAGGGCCAAGGGAGTGGCATGGTTACTGGCCCGGTAACTCTTGTCTCAAACTTGCGCGGTGCCTGGAGAGTGCCCCTTCTTCTGTGATGTCATCATGTCATGAACGCTCAAGAGGCATGCTGGTGATGGAGGACACCATGTGACACCATCGGACACAGGCCTGGCAGGTTGGGATGTCCCTGATCACCCAATACATCAAAAAAGAATTGTAAAGGAGTTTATGATATGCAAACTTTATTTGTTATCGGAAATTAGGATTACCACCTAGCAACAGCTAGTGGATGGATGGACTCTTTAAACTGAATTGCGCCGTTCTTTATTCGAGATCCTGTAGTTACTTTATAATTGGTGGGACTATGCAAGCTGGTGGACTATATATCTGGCAACCATCCGGTTAAACTTTGATACGTTTTATTTTATATTTTTAAAAGAGACTATTGGATTTTCCATAATGCAGTAGCGCTCAGCCATGCGGCAACCTGTCCAGCATGTTTAACTTGTGTTTAATAATTTAGCATGTATTTAAAAGCCGGGGCGAGAAAAGCTAACAAGATGTTTATCAGAGAACATTTAGGGCCATATCAGCAGTAGCAGAACAGCTGTGTGAGACACCTCTCAGCTCGGCCAGTGATATACGGTCCTCGTTCCTGGACTCTGTATTACTGCTGCTGCCGATTAGACATGGTACGATGGAAAAGACTTCCTCTGGAAAGAGACCTCTGGAAGGCAACTTTGGAGGTGAAACCATTGTCTGTCAGGTGTCCATCCAGTGCAATTCAATCTTAAAGATGTTATCTTTCTATCTATCTATCTATCTATCTATCTATCTATCTATCTATCTATCTATCTATCTATCTATCTATCTATCCATCCAACTATCTATCTATCTATCTATCTATCTATCTATCTATCTATCTATCTATCTATCTATCTATCTATCTAGATGTATGTATATATATATATATATATATTAGTGATAAGCGGGTTCGGTTCCTCGGGATCCGAACCCGCCCGAACTTCACTTTTTTTTACACGGTTCCGAGCAACTCGGATCCTCCCGCCTTGCTCGGTTAACCCCAGCGCGCCCGAACGTCATCATCCCGCGGTCGGATTCTCGCGAGTTTCGTATTCTACATAAGGAGCCGCGCTTCACCGCCATTTTTCACTCGTGCATTGGAGATGATCGTGAGAGGACGTGGCTGGCGTCCTCTCAGTTTCTATGTTCAGTGTGCTGCAAATATCTGTGCTCAGTGTGCTGCAAATATCTGTGCTCAGTGTGCTGCAAATATCTACGTTCTCTGCCTGAAAAACACTCCATATCTGTGCTCAGTGTGCTGCAAATATCTGTGCCTAGTGTGCTAATTGCTTTATTGTGGGGATTGGGGACCAGCAGTATTATATAGTAGGAGGACAGTGCAGAGTTTTGCTGACCAGTGACCACCAGTATTATACGTTCTCTGCCTGAAAAATGATCCATATCTGTGCTGCATTGTAGTATATAGTAGGAGGACAGTGCAGAATTTTGCTGACCACCAGTATATATATAGCAGTACGGTACAGTAGTCCACTGCTCTACCTCTGTGTCGTCAAGTATACTATCCATCCATACCTGTGGTGCATTTAAGATTTGCACAGTATATATATATAGTAGGAGGACAGTGCATAATTTTGCTGACCACCAGTATATAATATATAGCAGTACGGTACAGTAGGCCACTGCTCTACCTACCTCTGTGTCGTCAAGTATACTATCCCATCCATACCTGTGGTGCATTAAGTTTTGCACAGTATATATATAGTAGGAGGACAGTGCATAATTTTGCTGACCACCAGTATATAATATATAGCAGTACGGTACAGTAGGCCATTGCTCTACCTACCTCTGTGTCGTCAAGTATACTATCCCATCCATACCTGTGGTGCATTTAAGTTTTGCACAGTATATATATAGTAGGAGGACAGTGCATAATTTTGCTGACCACCAGTATATAATATGTAGCAGTACGGTACAGTAGGCCACTGCTCTACCTACCTCTGTGTCGTCAAGAATACTATCCCATCCATACCTGTGGTGCATTTAAGTTTTGCACAGTATATATATATAGTAGGAGGACAGTGCGTAATTTTGCTGACCACCAGTATATAATATGTAGCAGTACGGTACAGTAGGCCACTGCTCTACCTACCTCTGTGTCGTCAAGTATACTATCCCATCCATACCTGTGGTGTATTTAAGTTTTGCACAGTATATATATAGTAGGAGGACAGTGCATAATTTTTCTGACCACCAGTATATAATATATAGCAGTACGGTACAGTAGGCCACTGCTCTACCTACCTCTGTGTCGTCAAGTATACTATCCCATCCATACCTGTGGTGCATTAAGTTTTGCACAGTATATATATAGTAGGAGGACAGTGCATAATTTTGCTGACCACCAGTATATAATATATAGCAGTACGGTACAGTAGGCCATTGCTCTACCTACCTCTGTGTCGTCAAGTATACTATCCCATCCATACCTGTGGTGCATTTAAGTTTTGCACAGTATATATATAGTAGGAGGACAGTGCATAATTTTGCTGACCACCAGTATATAATATGTAGCAGTACGGTACAGTAGGCCACTGCTCTACCTACCTCTGTGTCGTCAAGAATACTATCCCATCCATACCTGTGGTGCATTTAAGTTTTGCACAGTATATATATATAGTAGGAGGACAGTGCGTAATTTTGCTGACCACCAGTATATAATATGTAGCAGTACGGTACAGTAGGCCACTGCTCTACCTACCTCTGTGTCGTCAAGTATACTATCCCATCCATACCTGTGGTGCATTTAAGTTTTGCACAGTATATATATATAGTAGGAGGACAGTGCATAATTTGCTGACCACCAGTATATAATATATAGCAGTACGGTACAGTAGGTCACTGCTCTACCTACCTCTGTGTCGTCAAGTATACTATCCATCCTTACCTGTGGTGCATTTAAGTTTTGCACAGTATATATATAGTAGGAGGAAAGTGCATCATTTTGCTGACCACCAGTATATAATATATAGCAGTACGGTACAGTAGGCCACTGCTCTACCTTCCTCTGTGTCGTCAAGTATACTATCCCATCCATACCTGTGGTGCATTTAAGTTTTGCACAGTATATATATATAGTAGGAGGACAGTGCATAATTTTTCTGACCACCAGTATATAATATATAGCAGTACGATACAGTAGGCCACTGCTCTACCTACCTCTGTGTCGTCAAGTATACTATCCCATCCATACCTGTGGTGCATTAAGTTTTGCACAGTATATATATAGTAGGAGGACAGTGCATAATTTTGCTGACCACCAGAATATAATATATAGCAGTACGGTACAGTAGGCCATTGCTCTACCTACCTCTGTGTCGTCAAGTATACTATCCCATCCATACCTGTGGTGCATTTAAGTTTTGCACAGTATATATATAGTAGGACAGTGCATAATTTTGCTGACCACCAGTATATAATATATAGCAGTACGGTACAGTAGGCCACTGCTCTACCTTCCTCTGTGTCATCAAGTATACTATCCCATCCATACCTGTGGTGCATTTAAGTTTTGCACAGTATATATATAGTAGGAGGACAGTGCATAATTTTGCTGACCACCAGTATATAATATATAGCAGTACGGTACAGTAGGCCACTGCTCTACCTACCTCTGTGTCGTCACGTATACTATCCATCCATGCTTGTGGTGCATTTAAGTTTTGCACAGTATATATATAGTAGGAGGACAGTGCATAATTTTGCTGACCACCAGTATATAATATATAGCAGTACGGTACAGTAGGTCACTGCTCTACCTACCTCTGTGTCGTCAAGTATACTATCCATCCATACCTGTGGTGCATTTAAGTTTTGCACAGTATATATATAGTAGGAGGACAGTGCATAATTTTGCTGACTACCAGTATATAATATATAGCAGTACGGTACAGTAGGCCACTGCTCTACCTACCTCTGTGTCGTCAAGTATACTATCCATCCATACCTGTGGTGCATTTAAGTTTTTCACAGTATATATATAGTAGGAGGACAGTGCATAATTTTGCTGACCACCAGTATATAATATATAGCAGTACGGTACAGTAGGCCACTGCTCTACCTACCAATGTGTCATCAAGTATACTATCACATCCATACCTGTGGTGCATTTAAGTTTTGCACAGTATATATATAGTAGGAGGACAGTGCATAATTTTGCTGACCACCAGTATATAATATATAGCAGTACGGTACAGTAGGCCACTGCTCTACCTACCTCTGTGTCGTCAAGTATACTATCCCATCCATACCTGTGGTGCATTTACGTTTTGCACAGTATATATATAGTAGGAGGACAGTGCATAATTTTGCTGACCACCAGTATATAATATATAGCAGTACGGTACAGTAGGCCACTGCTCTACCTACCTCTGTGTCGTCAAGTATACTATCCCATCCATACCTGTGGTGCATTTAAGTTTTGCACAGTATATATATAGTAGGAGGGCAGTGCATAATTTTGCTGACCACCAGTATATAATATGTAGCAGTACGGTACAGTAGGCCACTGCTCTACCTACCTCTGTGTCTTCAAGTATACTATCCCATCCATACCTGTGGTGCATTTAAGTTTTGCACAGTATATATATAGTAGGAGGACAGTGCATAATTTTGCTGACCACCAGTATATAATATATAGCAGTACGGTACAGTAGGCCACTGCTCTACCTACCTCTGTGTCGTCAAGTATACTATCCCATCCATACCTGTGGTGCATTTAAGTTTTGCACAGTATATATATTAGAAGGACAGTGCATAATTTTGCTGACCACCAGTATATAATATATAGCAGTACGGTACAGTAGGCCACTGCTCTACCTTCCTCTGTGTCGTCAGGTATACTATCCCATCCATACCTGTGGTGCATTTAAGTTTTGCACAGTATATATAAAGTAGGAGGACAGTGCATAACTTTGCTGACCACCAGTATATAATATATAGCAGTACAGTACAGTAGGCCACTGCTCTACCTTCCTCTGTGTCGTCAAGTATACTATCCCATCCATACCTGTGGTGCATTTAAGTTTTGCACAGTATATATATAGTAGGAGGACAGTGCATAATTTTGCTGACCACCAGTATATAATATATAGCAGTACGGTACAGTAGGCCACTGCTCTACCTACCTCTGTGTTGTCAAGTATACTATCAATCCAAACCTGTGGTGCATTTAAGTTTTGCACAGTATATATATAGTAGGAGGACAGTGCATAATTTTGCTGACCGCCAGTATATAATATATAGCAGTACGGTACGGATGGCCACTGCTCTACCTACCCCTGTGTCGTCAAGTATACTATCCATCCATACCTGTGGTGCATTTCAGTTGTGCGCAGTATATATAGTAGTAGGCCATTGCTATTGATACTGGCATATAATTCCACACATTAAAAAATGGAGAACAAAAATGTGGAGGGTAAAATAGGGAAAGATCAAGAACCACTTCCACCTCGTGCTGAAGCTGCTGCCACTAGTCATGGCCGAGACGATGAAATGCCATCAACGTCGTCTGCCAAGGCTGATGCCCAATGTCATAGTAGAGAGCATGTAAAATAAAAAAAAATAAAGCTCAGTAAAATGACCCAAAAATCTAAATCAAAATCGTCTGAGGAGAAGCGTAAACTTGCCAATGTGCCATTTACGATACTCCTAGATGGGCCAGGTGTTTGTGTCGGCCACTTGGGTCGCTTAGCTTAGCCATCCAGCGGCCTTGGTGCACCTCTTTTTTTCTTTGCATCATGTGCTGTTTGGGGACTATTTTTTTGAAGTGCCATCCTGTCTGACACTGCAGTGCCACTCCTAGATGGGCCAGGTGTTTGTGTCGGCTACTTGGGTCGCTTAGCTTAGTCACACAGCTACCTCATTGCGCCTCTTTTTTTCTTTGCATCATGTGCTGTTTGGGCACTATTTTTTTGAAGTGCCATCCTGTCTGACACTGCAGTGCCACTCCTAGATGGGCCAGGTGTTTGTGTCAGCCACTTAGGTCGCTTAGCTTAGTCACACAGCTACCTCATTGCGCCTCTTTTTTTCTTTGCATCATGTGCTGTTTGGGGACTATTTTTTTGAAGTGCCATCCTGTCTGACACTGCAGTGCCACTCCTAGATGGGCCAGGTGTTTGTGTCGGCCACTTGGGTCTTTGTGTCGGTCACTTGGGTCGCTTAGCTTAGTCACACAGCTACCTCATTGGGCCTCTTTTTTTCTTTGCATCATGTGCTGTTTGGGGACTATTTTTTAAATCTGCCATCCTGTCTGACACTGCAGTGCCACTGCTAGATGGGCCAGGTGTTTGTGTCGGCCACTTGGGTCGCTTAGCTTAGTCATCCAGCGACCTCGGTGCAAATTTTAGGACTAAAAATAATATTGTGAGGTGTGAGGTGTTCAGAATAGACTGGAAATGAGTGTAAATTATGGTTATTGAGGTTAATAATACTATGGGATCAAAATGACCCCCAAATTCTATGATTTAAGCTGTTTTTGAGGGTTTTTTTGTGAAAAAAAACACCCGAATCCAAAACACACCCGAATCCGACAAAAAATTTTCAGGGAGGTTTTGCCAAAACGCGTCCGAATCCAAAACACGGCCGCGGAACCGAATCCAAAACCAAGACACAAAACCCGAAAAATTTCTGGTGCACATCACTAATATATATATATATATATATATATATATATATATATATACACAGTATTGTGCAAACGTTTTAGGCAGGTGTGGAAAAAATGCTACAAAGTAAGAATGCTTAAAAAATACTGTAGAAGTGTTAATAGTTTATTTTTATTTTAACAAATTGCAAAGTGATTGAAAAGATGAGAAATCTAAAACAAATGAATATTTAGTATGACCACCCCTTTGCCTTCAAAATAGCATAAATTCTCCTAGGTACACTTGCACACAGTCTTTGAAGAAACTCGTCAGTGAGGTTGTTCTAAACATCTTTGAGAGCCAACCACAGATCTTCTGTGAATGTAGCTTGCTCACATCCCTCTGTCTCGTCATGTGATCACAGACAGACTCGATGATGTTGAGATCGGGGCTCTGTAGGGGTCATATCATCACTTCCAGGACTCCTTGTTCTTCTTGACGCTGAAGATAGCTCTTAGTGACATTGGTTGTATGTTTGGGGTCGTTGTTCTGCTGTAGAATTAATTCAGAGCCAATCAGATGCCTCCCTGATGGTGTGACACAATGGATAAGGCGCACTTCACTAACGCAGCAGGAGGTGTAATGCCCCCTGCTGCGTTACCATACTGGTGCTATCACTGCTGCTTCTATATAAGCAGCAGTGATTGCTCTTCCAACCATATCTGAATGATGTGGCAGCATCCCTCAAATAAAACCCACCAGCAAAGGTTTCACCAAATAATGCATACACTCAGATCAATTCAAGAGGTCCTCTGATAGACACAAATGTCTTATCTCAAATATAAAAGTCCACAGTTGTGATATCAGCCCAAAGATCTGTCATTAGTTCATATATAAAGAAAATGTAAATTTCCCAGAATGTGGTATTGATGGATATCTCAGGAACTTAAATATCCTCTTTAGAATCACTGGCGTGATGATTCCTGTGATATACCCTCGTACCAGATGTGCACCCTACAGTGACAAGACAAATAGATGCTTGAAAATTCTTATATATTTATTAAAAAGGTTTTTTTTTTCATATCACATACTGTATTCTTCAGTATAAACCACCATCGCTGTATACATACACTATTAGTTGGATATCTGTTTACACTTAGACTGCTGATGGAAAACCGCCACTCGTTTTTACCACCTTTTAGATAGGACGCGAGCGCTCAATTAAGGTGGTTTTACAGCATTGTGGGCACAGATTCCGTACAGTTGATTTTTTGTTTATTTATTTGTCATCAATGTAACAAACAACTGTCGCCATGACAGCAGAGCGCTTCTCAGATATCTCTGCAATATTAGCAAAGAATGGTGAGGGCTATCTTGCCACTTTACCGGCCAGTCCGTGTAGATAAGCTGACAGTCCATATCTGGATGGATGGAAAAAGTGAAGGAAATAAGATTACAATGAATAATTAAAAAAATATATACAATGCTTTATTTAAAGAAATAAAACTTTTTATTTTTGCAGGTATTGTAATGGTATACAGCACATGCAACACCACTGATTAAGTAGATGAAAAACGACTAATCTAACAGCAAGTGGCAGCAGTGTTAACCAGGGCTTAGAGTGGCCCTGGAGAGGTGGTGGAACTCATTTCCCCCTCCAACCCCCTCCCCCCATTAGGTGGTGCCAGTTCCGGTGTTAGGGTGTTTTGTGCCCCCCCTGCAAACTAAAATGTGTGCCCTACCTCCAATACTTTGAAAAAGAACAGTGCGCACTGCGTGCCGAAGGCATACTGCAAAAAGGTTTGTGGTTTCACAAGGAAGGGGTGTGGCCACACAATAGTTCCCCAATTCAAATACAGTAGCGCAATCTTATTTACATTACACTGCTCGTAGTGCCCCTTAATCATATGACACCACAGAGTAGTGTCCCTTATACACGTATGTCACACAGTAGTGCCCCTTATACACATAATGCCCACAGTAGTAGTGCCCCTTACATATAAAGCCAACTTTGTCTCAGCGGCACTGGCTCCTCATTGTGATGTCATTTGTTTGAGGGGTGGGGCCGGCAGAGCCCTTGCCTAACCTTAATCGCTTTCAATTTGCCTTTTATGTCTTTCTTGTTGATTAAATAAAGTGTTTAATTTCTGCCCTACAATTCAGCTTGGTCCAGTTTAATTTATAGGTGAAATAAATCATGAGATTGAAAGGAGTAGGTTCTCCTACAAATAATAAGCGCTGTATAGCAGAGTAGCAGGTTTGTAGATGGCTACGTCACTTGTATAGTCCCCTGGGTAAATTAAGAAACGGGCACCATAGTCCTCCCAAAATCTCCAACCAGCCTCAATGCAAGTGAGCAGGGCCTGTTTGCTGGCAGGAGAGTGGAGTCCCCCAGCTGTAGTGATAAGCAGCCTCAGGTCTGGTGCCAACGTGGGGTGGAGGTAAGGGTGGGGTGGAGGTGAAGAATACAACATGCAACTCACTGGTTACCAGCCCTCAATGTTCCAGATGAAACAGGTCTGTGAGGGCTGGGGTAATAAACCAGACTGGGACCCCAGAGGCATAAATGGTTACAGCGGTGCAGTGGTTAGCATTACTGCATTAGGGTAAGGAGTTCAAGTCCTACAAGGGCTCTCCCAATTTGGGCAGAGTTTGTATATGTTCTCCATCGTCAAGTTTGTGTGCTCCAATTTCCTCCCACACTTCAAAAGCATATTGCTAGGTTAAATGGGTCCTGATAAAAATAAACTCTAGTCTATGTTAGGGAATTTAGCTTATAAGCTCCAATAGGGTATTGACTGTCCCAATTTTGTAATTGAATAATTGGACTCCACAAAACTCTTCCCCACCTCCTTATTAAAGAAAAACGTACAATCCTATATTTTTCCATTACCATTTTAGTCCAAATGGACACGAGTCTTCTTTTCCTCTTTAATTGAACTATAATGGATCTATAATACGGAATTAAAGAAGTTACAGAAAATAAATAAAATTGGCACCTGTATTATCCTAATTATCACCTACAATAATGATTAATACAAGCTGTAATGAGGCTAAATGGAGCACTAATACAGGAGAGAAACACGTAAAGTTTATTTGACTACAGTATATTGAGATTTACTATAGGAGAAGAAGTTTAGACATTGGGGGTAATTCCGAGTTGATCGCTAGCTGCCGTTGTTCGCAGCGCAGCGATCAGGCAAAAAATCGGCACTTCTGCGCATGCGTATGGTGCGCACGTGCGTCGTACTTTCACAAAAGCCGACATAGTTTCACACAAGGTCTAGCGACGCTTTTCAGTCGCACTGCTGGCCGCAGAGTGATTGACAGGAAGTGGGTGTTTCTGGGTGGTAACTGACCGTTTTCAGGGAGTGTGCTGAAAAACGCAGGCGTGCCAGATAAAAACGCAGGAGTGGCTGGAGAAACGGGGGAGTGGCTGGCCGAACACAGGGCGTGTTTGTGACGTCAAACCAGGAACGAAATGGGCTGAGGTTATCGCAATCTAGGAGTAAGTCTCGAGCTACTCTGAAAATGCACAATCTTTTTTTGTAGCAGCGCTGCTGACCTTTCGTTCGCACTTCTGCTAAGCTAAGATACACTCCCAGAGGGCGGCGGCTTAGCGTTTACACTGCTGCTAAAAACAGTTAGCGAGCGATCAACTCAGAATGAGGGCCATTGGGCTTAATTCAGACCTGATCCGCAGCAGCAACTTTGTTCTCTAATGGACAAAACCATGCTGCACTGCAGGCGGGGGCGAGGGGGGGGGGGGGGAGATGTAACATGTGCAGAGAGAGTTAGATTTGGGTGGGGTGTGTTTAAACTGAAATCTAAATTGCAGTGTAAAAATAAAGCAGCCAGTATTTACTCTGCACAGAAACAATATAACCCACCCAAATCTAACTCTCTCTGCACATGTTACATATGCCCCCCACTGCAGTGCACATGGTTTTGCCCATTAGAGAACAAATTTGCTGCTGCGATCAAATCTGAATTAGGCCCATTGATGGGACATTTACATTTTTGCCTAGTTCCCTTGTTGTACTCCAGGGGGCGTCTCAGTACAAATCCTGGGGGGGCTGCCACATCTGCATATTTCTGCACAGCTTCTGAGTTCTAAATCTTCTGCTGCAGCAGCATTTGCGCAAATCTCTGAATCAGACCCAGAGACACGTTTCTTTTGCAGCAGTATCTCTGAGAGTGGCGGGTGGTGGTTCATCTGGGAGAGCGCTCAGGTGAGACATCTGTGTGTTCTGCGGTGCACAGAGCTTCTACTTCATGACTTCCTCTGTGTGCAGCTAAAGCTCCTCCCTGGCCTTATTAGACCACTGGATTGTGAGATAGGGTGGATAGAGGTACAGTATAATGGTGATGACATCACTACATATAACCCAGTGATCCCAAGGTGGCCCCTCCACCCGTTGTATCTGCACAATTTAGATAAAGAGTTTTCACCCCATCACGATGAATATTTTGATAGATCCTTTCAGAAGAATATAGGGCCTGATTTGGAAATGTACTCAGTCCTGATGATTGCGCAGTTGAGTGAATTTTTGTTACTGTGCATACGCAAGAAGTCTAGGAACCCTTACTGCACGCGCATGTACCAATGCGTATAGGCATTCACGTTCAATATCACTTTGACGTGAAATGGGGTCTGTGATCCATCGGACTTCCAAGGTGGAGGCTGGGAGGTGACCTGAAGTCACTGCAAAGAGGAGGAGTCATGGCTGCTATATGGGGGCGCCAAGGGCATGTTTAGGCACACAGTGGCCATATATGTGAAAATTACATGGGAGGTTGCATGCCAGGCGGGGTCGGTGCTGAATGAGTCGATGCTGGGACCGATGGTGTGTTGAAGGTGGAAAGATCGGATCTGCGCACTGCAGGGTCCGCTCAACCCATAGCACAGAGGTGCACAGGAGGAACGCTCCATCTGACATCTGTATGTCTTAGCACTGGAGGTTCTGTGAGAAATCGCAGCTGTTTGCGGCCAGCTCTGACACATGGGGGTAAATTTACTAGGTTTTTTTTAGAACTGGAGATGTTGCCAATAGCAACCAATCAAATTCCATCTATTATCTTCTAGGAAGCAGCTAGATAAATGTTATGTAGAATCTGATTGGTTGCTATGAGCAACATCACCATTTATAAAAAAAAAAAAAAACACCTTAGTAAATGTACCCCATAGAGTCTAATGCAGGGACACAGTGCGTACACATCTAGGGGTGATGCTGAGCTGTACGCTTCCCAGTCATACCTCCACTTGTGGCTGACAGTGCGTCGCTGGGCGGTAATGGGGTACTCGTGTGTAATGATAGCCTGCTGCAGGATTGCGGCCTGTGCCGGTACGCTCATTTTCAGATGAACACTTGCACCAGCTGCAAGTGCGCACTGCTAATAATAATGGCCAGGAGGGTAATTACAGTATACGGATAGAAGCAGCGCTGTTGTATTGATGTATATAAGTTTGTATACATGTAAATACAATGCAATGCTGGTGTAATTACGGCCGACCTTGTTTCCACTATGCATTGCTCCAACCCCCCCCCCCCCCCCAATTTTACAAATGAATCATAGAATAAGGATTTGTGGACTTAAATACACTATCAATGTGTATTGTGTGTATTGCGCATCTCCTGCCTACTCATTACCTCCTTCCATTCCTGCCTCCAAGATTTTGCACGTGCTGCTCCCTATCTCTGGAACTCTCTCCCTCTCCTCATCAGACTCTCCACCTCTCTACAAAACATCAAACAGGCTCTCAAGACCCTCTTCTTCACCAAACCCGGCCGTCTCTCATCCTAACCCTCTATTCCATGCTCACTGTCTACCCCATCTGTGCCACCCCTGTCTATCTGGCCCACCACCTTTAGAATGTAAGCTCTCACGAGCAGGGTTTTTTTCTCTCATGTGCTTTTCCTTCTCTTACTTAGACTATCTTCTACTCCATACACCGTACAACGGCACCTAACCCTTGGTTACTGCCACCATAATGCTTATTTCAGTGTCCTGTCCTCTGATGCAGAAATGTCTATATACCATGTACTTGTCCTACATTGTCTTGTACTGTAAGTCGCTGTTTTCTTGTTTTGCTCATTTGTTTATGTACTCTGTAAAGTGATGAAGAACCCTTGTTGTACTAAATAAATAATTGATAAAAATAATAATAATAATAATAATAATAATAATAATAATAATAAGAAGAAGAAGAAGAAGAAGAAGAAAAAAGAAAAAGAAGAAGAAGAAGAAGAAGAAGAAGAATAAAAAGAAGAAGAAGAAGAAGAACACACTTAGGTTGGAGTTCAATTCAGTATGATGGAGGCAGTTTGCCATTCCAAAATGGAAAATCGCATCCATGTACAGTACATTATATATCTTGTCTCGCACCCGATAGAGGTACACAGGAATTCTTGTAATGCAGGGCCTAGCGCAACTGGCTGATACAGTATGTGCCCAACTCAGCATCACCTGCAAGCCCATCGCCAGTAATCCTATTCCTCCCTTGCTGTAGTTTTCAGATACATTATATAAATGAGAAGAAGGCATCTCCTTTAAGCAATTGAATACAGTAAACAAAATACTGTTAGTTTAGTTTTATGTCTTTATCCTTTTCTCGCATGCTCTCTCATTTGCAATGAAGAGATTCATTGTCAGACCAAATCCTAGACACACAGAGCCCGCTGCAGGATTTCCCACTGAGCGGAAGAACAGAGCGTGCTGTAGAAGCGGGCGGGTTAGGAAACACATCCTGGGTGCCTTAGTGGAATTGGGTTTTAATTATATCCTCGAGCAACCCTTGACCTTTCACTACCAAACCCCTTCATGCTACGATGCTTCCGCCACTTAATTCTACCCTACAACTATTGCAGCTATTCCATTAGTGGCCCTCAGTACAAACACATGGCTCAATTACTGCATACACAATTCATTCCCCTGTTCCATTATTAACCTTCCATGAACACGCGCAGAAGCTGCTACCCAACCCAATTCCATTGCAAATGTCCTCCTTACAGCCAGGGGTGCGAGCAGAACTAGACGCGTGTAGAATCCTGAATCTTAAAATCCCTCTTTTTCATCTCTTTAACGATTTCCACTAATGCTGTACACAATATTTGTTGACCTCTAGAGATCTGCAGGACATTGCTCCGTCCCACCAATTTGTCCTCAGATGCTCGCTGATATATTTACCATCATATCTAGAAACTAAATTCGACGCGTCTTCGTCTTTCCTAGCGCGCCAGTAGTATCCCAGCTCCTTTCAGCACTTTGGACACGACCCCTATTACTTACAGCTCAATCCTGTCCTGTGACAAGCTGGACTTTTCCTCACCGCATCTGTCTTCTGCATAATTAAATAGAACGACAGAGGAGCTTAAGTAAATCATTGAGGAAGTGAGATATGGGTATTCTGCTGTCTAGGGACTCAGCGACAGCAATGGTCATTGAACGTTTACTATTTCCGAGGTCGGGAAGAAGGGCAATGGTTTATTTTGTGGGGAATTATATGATTTAATGCTAATTCTTGTTATTACTGTAGAAGTAGGCCTGAGTTTAGTACCATGGTGTGAGCCGTTTAGTCTCACTAGTGTCCTTTTCTATTACACCTGGTACCAGTTATACATACTGTAAGGGCATTTTGCTTAGCCACCCAGGACAGTGAACCCGCCACTAAATTTCCTAGTAATGGCGCATGCTTTGCACTGGAAATCGCAAACGGAGAATGGGTTCACTATAAAAAGCCACGGCTGCGTGCTTAGGCGAAATTGAAACTGCAGAAAGATGCGGTCAGGTTTGCACTTGTAGCATGTGCTCCAAGTTTAGGTTAGGCGTGCATCGCGTATGCTTACACCCATGCTTTTAACCATTTGGTTTGCTATCGAAATTCGCATCGTTCTTCGGCTTCAATACAACTGATAAAACCTCTCTCAAGATACAATAGCAAATACATATCATAAGCGCGAGACACGAAGAGAGCACCAGTCCCTACCACTGCATTCCCCAGGTGGGCACTTCATGCCCTAGTCACTCACAATTAGACAATCCCTTGCTTGGCCTTACAAAGCCCAACTATCGGCCCAAATGGCCACACTGAATTTACCCTAATCTTTAATCTTAGATCTGGGGGTAAATTTACTAAAATGGGAGTTCCATTTAAGATGGGATGTTGCCAATAGCAACCAATCAGATTTCAGGTATTATCTTCTAGAAGGTGCTAGATAAATGAGAAGTAGAATCTGATTGGTTGCCATGGGCAAAATCCCATCTTAAATAGAACTCCCATCTTAGTAAATTTACCCCCTGGTATGATTCAAAACCATATCCAACTCTAAAGGCCCATACAAACTGAAAGATTTTTTCCATTGATTTGAGTGATAACGTTGGTTTTGCACAATCTATCATTCAAATCGTCTAGTGTGTACACAGCAAATGATGCGCGCACCCGTGGTCGTTGGAAGCGGGTTGCCAGTCTTGCATGCATGCAGTTCAATCCCTTTAATCCCAGCAGAGCAGATCGTTCTTCGTTCAGATCGTTTTGTAAAATTGCTCAGTGTGTACACTCAATCTCGTTTGTCAGGAAGTTCAAGGAAAATCGCTCACCTTCCAAATTGTTAATCTTTCACATCTTTCAAGTCTTCTAGTGTGTATTGGCCTTAAGTCCTATACTGTATATATAATTGAAGATCTAAAAGTATCACTACCCAAACAGGGCTCTCATCCTACTGTACCTCCACATAATTCAGTAATGTAATAAGCTTTCACACAGAGGGCCTAATTCAGAGTTGATCGCAGCAGCAAATTTGTTAGCACTTGGGGAAAACCATGTGCACTGCAGGCGTGGCAGATGTAACATGTGCAGAGAGAGTTAGATTTGGGTGGGGTGTGTTCAAACTAAAATCTAAATTGCAGAGTAATAATAACAAATTTGCTGCTGCGATCAACTCTGAATTATCCCCGAGACAAGACATTTTCTCTCTTGCGTAAACTTAATAGACACCACCCACGTCCCCTTTTTGCAGAGGGCTATGAAGCCCGCGATCCGGTGAGTGCATGTGCTGCATCTATATTGTACACACCCCAAAGAGACTGCAAACAAAAATGTGATTTTGGGGTGAATTGGGGTGAATTTGTTGTTCCCTTGTTGGCATTACAATTGTTACAGTATAAGGCTGTATTTTATATGGATCCTTTCAGAGTGTGTAATCATTTATATCTGTAACTGCCCCCTGGAGTAACAGTCTAGGGGGAGATGCACAGTATCAAGCAGTGAAAAGAGTGGAACAGTGAAGTTTCCCATAGCAACCAATCAGCTTTGAGGAAGCATTTAAAATGACAGGTAGCGGCTGATTGGTTGCCATGGGCAACATCTCCACTGGCTCACTTCCCCACTCTTTTCACTGCTTGACACTAGGGAGGCCAATCCTGGGATCGGGATCGGCGGGACCCCAGGATTTAGGCCAAAAAATGGCCGGGATTCAATCCCAGGATTGGAAGCTCCAATCCCGGGGATTGCGGGATTAACCTTACCTGCCCATTGTTTTTTTTAATACCGGGCAGTGTTGAGTTTCCTCAGGAGGCTAAGACACTGCCCGACTCTCTCCTGCCCTTGTAGTGCATACATAACACGATGTTAGAGGTCACGCTGTGCAGTGTGAAGCTAGTCGCCCACGCCATCTGCGGCCACACCACGCCACCCGCAAGCCCTTCCTCGCACAATGGTGAATCTGAAGCCAGCCGCTGGTTCCGCCTGAACCGCACATCGCTGCTCGCAAGCCCAGTTCCCACCCGCGATGTGAGCTGGGACGATCTTCAACCCAATCCCATGTATCCTGGGACTGACCTTTTTTCAATCCTGATACATGGGATTGAAAAAAAGTCCCGGGATTGGCCTCCCTACTTGATACATTAACCCTGCTTAAACTATTGCCATTTCTTAACAAATAATAATGTTACTGAAGTAAAATGAATGGCAGACTATTTATTCTAGCAATATACTGTAACTAAATCTATTTTTTATATATATTTTTAAAGAACTGTGGGCCTAATTCAGGGGTGGTCTTCAGTATGTCGGCTGTCGGGATCCCGGCGCACAGTATGCCGGCGCCGGAATCCCGACAGCGGGCATACGACACTTATTCTCCCTCGTGGGGGTCCACGACCCCCCTGGAGGGAGAATAAAATAGCCACCGTGCCTGCAGCGTGGCGAGCGCAGCGAGCCCGCAAGGGGCTCATTTGCGCTCGCCACACTGTCGGTATGCTGGCGGTCGGGCTCCCGGCGCCGGTATGCTGGTCGCCGGGAGCCCGACCGCCGTCATACCATACTACACCCCTAATACAGAGTTGATCGCAGCAGCAAATTTGTTAGCAGTTGGGCAAAACCATGGGGGGTCATTCCGAGTTGATCGCTCGCTGGCTAGTTTTAGCAGCCGTGTAAACGCTAGGCCACCGCCCACTGGGGAGTGTATTTTAGCTTAGCCGAAGTGCGAACGCCTGTGCAGCCGAGCTCTGCAAAAACACTTTGTGCAGTTTCAGAGTAGCTCTGAACCTACTCAGCGCTTGTAATCACTTCAGCCTATTCGTGTTCGAATTTGACATCATACACCCGCCCAGCCACGCCTGCATTTTTACAAACACTCCCTGAAAACGGTCAGTTGACACACAGAAACGCCCCCTTTTTGTCAATCTTCTTGCGCCCGTCAGTGCAAACAAAAACTTCGCTAGAACCTGTGCACAACCACAACGTGCTTTGTACCCGTACGTCGCACGTGCGCATTGCAGCCCATACACATGCGCATAAATGCCGTTTTTTCACCTGATCGCTGCGCTGCGAAAATCGGCAGCAAGCGATCAACTTGGAATGACCCCCCATGTGCACTGCAGGTGGGTAGATGTAACATGTGCAGAGAGAGTTAGATTCGGGTGGGGTATGTTCAAACTGAAATCTAAATTGCAGTGTAAAAATAAAGCAGCCAGTATTTACCCTGCACAGAAACAAAATAACGCACCCAGATCTAACTCTCTCTGCACATGATATATCTGCCCCCCCTGCAGTGCACATGGTTTTGCCCAACTGCTAACAAACTTGCTGCTGTAATCAACTCTGAATTACCCCCAGTGTTACTATAAATGCCCGTCGCAAAGGGGTGTGATGAGGGGCTAAAGGCTGCGGAAATTAAAACTGCAGCGTCAATTAAGAAATCCGGCCTATTTTGTGTGACAGCAACTAACAGCATAGAGTTTGTAAGCACTACAGAGAGACAAAGCTGTGATAACGCTACCACAAGTGAAGATACTGTAGTGCAGGCATGTCCAAACTGCGGCCCTCCAGCTGTTGCAAAACTACATATCCCAGCATGCCCTGACACAGTTTTGCTGTCCGAGAATGTTAAAACTGTGTCAGGGCATGCTGGGATGTGTAGTTTCTCAACAGCTGGAGGGACGCAGTTTGGACATGCCTGCTGTAGTGCTTTGCAAGAGGGAATCAATTATACAAATGATTTTGACGTGTTCCTCTCCTTTTCCACCAGAAGGGGGAGCTGTGCTTTGTTTAATGTTCATCTGCAGGACTCTCCAGAGTATAGGGGTTAAATAGCACTTAAGAAGGCTACATAAATACACACAGGACAAATCTAATAGGACGTGTGCTGTATGTTACATCACAAACACTGACATCGCTCAGAGAGTTCTCTCAGTGCCCAGCTTATGTCTAAGAGGAGATCATGTCCTCCGCACTCAGCCAAAGGGAACCAGAGGCGGAAATTTATACTTGTGATTTCATTCTTCCATTATTGCAAAGAAAAAAAAGTGTTTGTGCAAAATAAATACGACGAGCCGCGGCATTTCGTTCCTAATTCAGACCTGATGGCTCCTCATTTGCAGAGGTTTGCGATCGGATAGATGCCGCTTAGACAGAGTGAAAATCTGCCCCGTGCAAGTCTGCGTACGCCATGCGAAAAGCTTTGCAAATGGCGGTCAGCTGCAAATCCGTTCGCAACTCACTCACCATCGAATGATTTTTTTCAGTCTGTGCGTAGCCCAGGACTTAGTCCTACAGTGCGATACAAACAGGCTGATCGGGGCCCGGAGCTGACGTCACACACCCGCCCTGAGAATGCTTGGGCACGCCTGCGTTTTCCCTGACGCTACCAGATAACGTCCAGTTACCACCCACAAACGTCCTCTTCCTGTCAATCAACCTGAGTTCGCCTAGCAATAAAAAAAATTACGATCCGTACGCATGCGCAGTCGTTCGATAATCACTCACCTTGCAATTTCGCACAAAGTGATCAGGTCTGAATTAAGCCTTTAGGGGTTTATTCATGAAGCAGTGAAAAGAGTGGAGAAGTGAGCCACTGGAGAAGTTGCCCATGGCAACCAATCAGCTTCTCTGTATAATTTTATAGTATGCAAATTATAAATGTTACTTCAGTGCTGATTGGCTCTTCTCCACTGGCTCACTTCTCCACAGATTTCACTGCTTCATGAATAGACCCCTGAGTGAGTTGTCGGTTTATATGTTACAGTTGGTTAAACATCTTTCAGGACAGTTTGCTTTTTAATAATGAATGTCCTTAAAAACCATCAACCTCCATAAACATATTTTAATTCTTCTTAATCAGATAGTCTTTGACAACCCACAACATAATTGAGAGATCCAAGGGCCTAATTCAGACCTGATCGTAGCCGTGCACAGCTACGATCAGACAACCTGACATGCTAGTCCGCCCCGCATGTCTGGCCCTACCCCCCCCCCCCTTCACCGCACAAGTACAAAAGCATCGCGCAGCGGCAATGCTTTTGTACTTGATGAATAGCTTCCTACCAGCGCAGCTCCTGCGTGCTGGCAGGGGGCTACCCGTTGCTGTGCAGCCGCCGCGGCCTGCCCCCCGCCGCGGCCTGCCCCCCACACAGTCCAGGCACGCCTGCATTGCCTGGACCGTGCCCCCAAAGCGCCGGCCAAATGCCCCCTCCTGCCCAGCGACCGCCTGTCAATCAGGCAGAGGCGATCACTGGGCATAGATGCCGATCGCATCTCTGGCATGCGCTGGCACACTGCGTCACCGGCACATGCGCAAGTTCAGACCTGATCGACCGCTGTGCGAAAACGCAGAGCAGCGATCAGGTCTGAATTAGGCCCCAGGTTGTCTAACCCCCGCCCAGACCATTATATTGTCTTCCAACATCACATAAGTTTCAGAGAGGAAAATATTGGCCGATAAGACAGAGATGGTTGGGACACAATGGCTTTTGGACACAGGATACACCTGATAATATTATTGAATTACTGCTAAATAGCGATACACAGGTACATAGATTTATTTCAAGCCATTAAAGAAGTAACATGTGACATTTACAGCCATACCTAATTTTAGGTAATACAATTTGATTTTGCAAAATTCACACCCCAGGTAGTTTATTTGCTGTTCGGTACAAACATATTTAGCTCTTCCAGAGTGTGTGTTGTTGGGTTTTTTTTTGTGACATTTAAATTCTTTTAAAGGTTTTTGAAAATCCCCCGATCTGTTTAAGTATGAGAATATGGAGTTTGGAAGAAAATAAAAAAAACTTTTTTAAAAAGCTAATTAATATTGATGCGGCTTCTGTGTGATCAACTAAATGCACTTACTGATCAAGGCACACATGCATGGAACTGTACATCTTCTTAGTGTGGTCAACAATAATACACTGTAAAATAAAATGTAATTTTTTTAAATGAAACTTACAGTACGATTAAAAATAACGTTTGTTGTTGTAAACAGATGTAGCCACGCTCGTTGTGGCTACATCTCGACGCAGTCTCACCTACAGCGTGTGCATCTTAGGTGCGCGCTCAACTTATTCGCACTGAATGGGAAGGCTAAATACACAGCTCGGTGGCTAGGCACATCCACGCCGAGAATGCCCGTCTGCAGCAGATGTAGCCACGATGAGCATGGATACATACTGTATATACTTCCACTTTATATTTGAAAACTTTTCTTCTACTTTTTCTAATTGCAAAGTCTTTGATCATATACACAAAACTAATCTTACTTTTGTATATCATTAAGCTTTATTATTACTGTAGTAGTAGTAGTATTATTATTATTATATTTATATTTTTGTATATATTGCAAATATACTGTGTATATATATATATATATATATATATATATTTCATTTATTGCAGGAGCCCCTTTTTGTGGAACCTGGTTCAGCATCACCATTTGCAGTTTTTCATCATATGGTCCATGGTAAATCCAGCAATGAACAATTTCTGTGGTGCTCCATCCCTTGATGCCCATTTTGCTTATGTAGTAGATTGTAAACAACACAATATCACGGTTCTGGTACAAGTTTCGATGTTAGTGTCGTCAATTGCAGTGATATCTTGGTAGTCATTCATACAGTAGATTTCACCAGCGGGCGGCCTCAGCATCTATCACTCTCCACCTCCTATCCTGGTCAGTTTATTTTGCTTAGATAGATCTATCTGATAGATAGATAGATAGATAGATAGATAGATAGATAGATATCATCAAAGTGATAACAGGCACAAAACATTTACAGCAGGAACGTCCCGTTAATATATAAGAGTTCAAAGTAAGTCTTCCAACACACTCCCCCTTTCTTTCCGGGGTGTCAGCCCTTTTTTCCAAGTGGTTTGCTGTTCTAACAGACCTTCACAAAATCTGAAAATAATAAATGAAAATAGGCGCTCCTAGTGTGATATCATAGACGTTAGGTGACCTTCACCCTCAATAACACCCTAGTGAATTGGAGGTGTACCGTTAATGGTGAAATTCCAACCACCTCCTGATAGATTGTAAACAACACAATATCACGGTTCTGGTACAAGTTTTGATGTCAGTGTCGTCAATGCCAGTGATATCTTGGTAGTCATTCATACAGTAGATTTCACCAGCGGGCGGCCTCGGGATCTACCACTCTCCACCTCCTATCCTGGTCAGTTTGTTTTGCTTATGTAGTGGCCAATCCTGCCCTGAGTGTGGTAACTGGAAATATTATAAATTTGCCAAATACATTAGCCTTGGATATAATAACCCAGACTGCTACAAGAAGTATTACTTGCCCTCTCTTAGACTCACTGGCGTGCGCAGCACATTTTATTAGGGGGTGCACCGTCGGAGGGGTGTGTCTAGCACCGCCTTTTGGGCGTGTAGAGTACCATCTATTGATGGTCAACACATATAAAATATCCATCT
This sequence comes from Pseudophryne corroboree, assembly GCF_028390025.1. NCBI lineage: Eukaryota > Metazoa > Chordata > Amphibia > Anura > Myobatrachidae > Pseudophryne > Pseudophryne corroboree. Next base: position 41,294,991 of record NC_086453.1, read on the forward strand.
TTGTACCAATCCTAATAAAGCAGATACATTGTCAGATGTTGTGGTGTGCACCAAACAAACACCACTGATGGCACTCACTGCAATTACACTGCTCCTCCTCAGCCTGGTCTTGCTGCCCCTCTCTTTCCCCTACAAGCCCTAAGAGGAACGCTGGCTGCATGCTGCTCCTCATCAGTGGCTGGCGTTGGCATAGCATACAAGGAGAGAGGTGTGTATGTGGCGGGTGTGACGGGTGGGCATGCGAGCAGCATGACGTAATCACATCACATCACACTGTTTTTGTACATGGAGGTGGAGCTGGGAATTTGAAAGCCTGTGTCAGTGGCACCCTTGATTAACCCAGGCGTCCAGTCAGTAATGCATTCCTGACAGGGTGCAGCGCAGAGGGGACAGTAATCAGCTTGCTCGGCGATCGCTGCATCAGGCATGTGAGATCGGGGTGCCAGACATTAGGGGGTGCCTGTGCGCACCAGGCACCCCCCCTGTGCACACCTATGCTTAGACTAATATAATGAAACTTTAATATGTATATATATATATATAAATATATATATATATATATATATATATATATATACACAGGACATTGAAACGTTGATAAGGCAAAAACTTGTATTGACTGTTTATTCCTGAGTGCTGCCAAATGGAGTCTTTACATATATATATACATACATACATTCATATCTATATCTAGATATCGATCTATCTATATCTCTATATATACACACACACACACACACACACACACGCACACACACACACGCACACACACACACGCACACACGCACACACATACACTCACACATGCATGCTAGTGTGCACTCACAGACATACTTATGTGTTGTATGGAAGTCTCAGAGTGCCGCCTTCACATTTGGGATATATATATATATGTATATATATATATATATGACCCTATTATTCTACTTTGTTAATTAACTGTCAGGCATGTTATCAGCTGTACAGTCGGTGTGAATTAGTAAGAGTAATATGGTCTCTTGTAGATAACTATAGCACTGTAGGTGTTTGATATGAAGTTATAGGTGTTATATAAATATTTCTAATAGCACAGTTTAATACCCAGAAGCATGCATGACATAAAAGAGTTGCGATAATCAGATAGAAATGTTTGTGACCCCCTCATGTTGTAAATCCGATTAGCTGCACAAATGTTAATGGTTTTGATATTTTTAATAGATGGGTTTTTTTTTTATATCATACAGTATAACCCTTCTTTACTTTCCTTTGTTCTCTTTACTTTCCTTTTTTTTATTACTTAGTGAATTAATCTGTCACTTTATATCTACTGGTGGCAGAGTGGGTAGAAAAACTGACTCCTCTTATGTGGAACTACACCAGGAGCTGTCCAAGGTGCTGATCCTCAGAGAGGCTGCACAGGTTCCCCTGCTGTCACATTGGTCTGTCCAAGGTGCTGATCCTCAGAGAGGCTGCACAGGTTCCCCTGCTGTCACATTGCTCTGTCCAATGTGCTGATCCTCAGAGAGGCTGCACAGGTTCCCCTGCTGTTACATTGCTCTGTCCAAGGTGCTGATCCCCAGAGAGGCTGCACAGGTTCCCCGGTTCCCCTGCTGTTACATTGGTCTGTCCATGGTGCTGATCCTCAGAGAGGCTGCACAGGTTCCCCTGCTGTCACATTGCTCTGTCCAAGGTGCTGATCCTCAGAGAAGCTGCACAGGTTCCCCTGCTGTCACATTGCTCTGTCCAATGTGCTGATCCTCAGAGAGGCTGCACAGGTTCCCCTGCTGTCACATTGGTCTGTCCAAGGTGCTGATCCCCAGAGAGGCTGCACAGGTTCCCCTGCTGTTACATTGGTCTGTCCATGGTGCTGATCCTCAGAGAGGCTGCACAGGTTCCCCTGCTGTCACATTGCTCTGTCCAAGGTGCTGATCCTCAGAGAAGCTGCACAGGTTCCCCTGCTGTCACATTGCTCTGTCCAAGGTGCTGATCCTCAGAGAGGCTGCACAGGTTCCCCTGCTGTCACATTGGTCTGTCCAAGGTGCTGATCCTCAGATAGGCTGCACAGGTTCCCATGCTGTCACATAGCTCTGTCCAAGGTGCTGATCCTCAGAGAAGCTGCACAGGTTCCCCTGCTGTTACATTGCTCTGTCCAAGGTGCTGATCCTCAGAGAGGCTGCACATGTTCCCCTGCTGTTAGATTGCTCTGTCCAAGATGCTGATCTTCAGAGAGGCTGCACAGGTTCCCCTGCTGTTACATTGCTCTGTCCAAGGTGCTGATCCTTAGAGAGGCTGCACATGTTCCCCTGCTGTTAGATTGCTCTGTCCAAGATGCTGATCTTCAGAGAGGCTGCACAGGTTCCCCTGCTGTTACATTGCTCTGTCCAAGGTGCTGATCCTCAGAGAGGCTGCACATGTTCCCCTGCTGTTAGATTGCTCTGTCCAAGATGCTGATCTTCAGAGAGGCTGCACAGGTTCCCCTGCTGTTACATTGCTCTGTCCATGGTGCTGATCTTCAGAGAGGCTGCACAGATTCCCCTGCTGTCACATTGCTCTGTCCATGGTGCTGATCCTCAGAGAGGCTGCACAGGTTCCCCTGCTGTTACATTGCTCTGTCCAATGTGCTGATCCTCAGAGAGGCTGCACAGGTTCCCCTGCTGTTACATTGCTCTGTCCAAGGTGCTGATCCTCAGAGAGGCTGCACACAGGTTCCCATGCTGTTACATTGCTCTGTCCAAGGTGCTGATCCTCAGAGAGGCTGCACATGTTCCCCTGCTGTTAGATTGCTCTGTCCAAGATGCTGATCTTCAGAGAGGCTGCACAGGTTCCCCTGCTGTCACATTGCTCTGTCCAAGGTGCTGATCCTCAGAGAGGCTGCACAGGTTCCCCTGCTGTCACATTGCTCTGTCCAAGGTGCTGATCCTCAGAGAGGCTGCACAGGTTCCCCTGCTGTTACATTGCTCTGTCCAAGGTGCTGATCCTCAGAGAGGCTGCACACAGGTTCCCATGCTGTTACATTGCTCTGTCCAAGGTGCTGATCCTCAGAGAGGCTGCACAGGTTCCCCTGCTGTCACATTGGTCTGTCCAAGGTGCTGATCCTCAGAGAGGCTGCACACAGGTTCCCATGCTGTCACATTGCTCTGTCCAAGGTGCTGATCCTCAGAGAGGCCGCACAGGTTCCCCTGCTGTCACATTGCTCTGTCCAAGGTGCTGATCCTCAGAGAGGCTGCACAGGTTCCCATGCTGTTACATTGCTCTGACCAAGGTGCTGATCCTCAGAGAGGCTGCACAGATTCCCCTGCTGTCACATTGCTCTGTCCAAGGTGCTGATCCTCAGAGAGGCTGCACAGATTCCCCTGCTGTTACATTGCTCTGTCCATGGTGCTGAAGCTGATGCAGTACCTTCTGACATCACACTTCTCAATCTTCTAGTATACGACTTGTGGTATTGGAGGGCCTACCAAATACTGCACTGAGGGGATGAATCAGACCAGAGGGAAACCAGCGTGGAAGTGATTGCTTTCTGTGTCTCCTAAGATTAACCTTGTTCTGTCACTACTGTCTCATGTCATTATTCTAGACAATTCCCACTAACACATTCATTATTTCACCAATGCTAATGCAGCTAATACAGGTAGAGCAGAGGTAATTGCACTGGAAATAGCACCGTGCACAGAATGCCTTTTTGCTTCTTTTGCAATTAACCTGATGGGCTCGTGCTGTTTACAGCTAACCTAATGGTAGATGTGTCAAAGCATGTCACAGATCCTCCACCCAACCTTTAACTGTGGCACATGTCTTACTGCAATAAACTCTGCTCCAACAGTACATGTAAATGTAAGAATTTAAGAACCGCCTTCTCACTTGAAAATGCACCTTCCATAATGCATGGACATTTCCTGATGCAAACCAAACCTGAAAAGAAAATCTCTAAAGTATTAATAACAAACAAAGTGTAAAACACATTTAAATCATGTAACACCAAACTAAGTAAATATATCAATTAATAAATCGCAACATACAAGGCATGAAAGGAGTTAATGGCTAGTAAGTAATGCTAACATATTAACTAGATACTCTGGGTGAAGAATCCGGAAAAATAAACTTTGTTTATGTGTTTTTGTTTTATATCTTCTTCTTCTTTTTCTTCTTTTTTCTTCTTGTTCTTCTCTCTAGTACAATTGTCTGATACAATCCACTGGTGGACGAGTTCCTTTTAATATACCATCATGTAATAAATTGGATAGGGGAGTTAGACTTAAGTCAGGCACGATGCCAGGATGTTGCAGCTAATACAGCTGGAGGGCTTAATCCATCCCGTCCTCTTCTTATATCTTCATAATGAAGAAGAAATGAAGAAGAAAGAGAATGGAATGGGTTGCAGTACACAGCCGTGAGCTGCAGTTGCACTGGGTAAAACCAGCAGACTGGAAATGCCATTGGCTCTAGTTACTCAGTGGGATTCCTGATTAAGTGCAATGTTTGGTAAATGGGGAATTGGGACTGGTTATATTACTCGGGTGTGGTGGAAAAGCTAACACCTCATTAATGACGCCCTCCTTTCCTGTTGTTTAAATACTTATTTAGCAGTCAAAATTGCTGAATGGTAAAGATGGATACTGACTTGTAGAGTAGAACGAAAGGTCTTCTGGCAGTAATTTACAGGACCATATTATCACACAGCATACAGAAAGGGTGAAGCCTCCGTAGACTTGTTTGTGCACCAGACAGATGTGCCTTGCCCCTTTCAGTTCTGCTCTACAGATGACCAGGATAGATGTACAATAATATAATGGAGGAGATGTATCAAACCTTGGAGAGAGATAAAGTACTGACCAATCCGTTTCTAACTATCATGTACAGGCTGTGTTTGAAAAATGACAGGATCTGATTGGTTGGTACTTTATCTCTCTACTCTTAGTCTCTCCACGGTTTTATACATCACCCCATATATCACGAAAGAAGCTACTGTAAAAGCTTTGTACTTTACTGTGAAGTAGCAAAGTAATGGACTTTTAAGAGTTTTTCTTATAGCGGAAGGGGAAAGCTTTTTATGACCAAGAAGTTGGTTCATGTTCAGAAGAGTAAATAAAGCCGCCACATAAACTGCAAGTTTGTATTAAGCTATTATTGTGTATAGTACTATAGTTTAAGTCCATTTCATGCATTTTAATGATGGCTGAGTGAGGACCTATGTGTATATATTTTTGCGTGCATGTGCAGTATGGAAATGTTATCTCACACAAGGAGAAAATGTTTTTTTTCCATGTCCAAATGATCCGCCATTGTGTCTTTTCTAATGACCCCACTGACTCCAGTAATAAACTATGCTGTTAAGGTGTGGTATATTCCTAACCTGAGACTGCTTTTAGACCATTATTCAGATACTATGGACCTGATCTGGGAAAAGCTGTGCTTTCACTGGCACGCTGGCAACACTCCCATAGCAAGCCCCTCTTTTTTGTGTTACTTCTAGCCACCCCATATTCGGGATCCGGTCTGAAGATCGACACTGTCTAGGTCGTCAATGTTTAGGTCGACCACTATAGGTCGACAGTCACTAGGTCGAGAGGGTCTGAAGGTCGACAGGGTTTCTAGGTCGACATGTACTAGGTCGACAGGTCAAAAGGTTGACATGAGTTTTTCACGTTTTTCTTCTTTTTTTGAACTTTTTCATACTTAACGATTCACGTGGACTACGATTGGAACAGTAATCTGTGCCGAGCGAAGCGGTAGCAGAGCGAGGCACCTTGCCCGAAGCATGCAAGGGGACACGGTGCACTAATTGGGGTTCCCGGTCACTGTACGGAGAAAACCACACCCAAAAAAACATGAAAAACTCATGTCGACCTTTTGGCCTGTCGACCTAGCACATGTCGACCTAGAAACCCTGTCGAACTTCAGACCCTGTCGATCTAGTGACTGTCGACCTATAGTGGTCGACCTAAACATTGACGACCTAGATACTGTTGATCTAATGATCCACACCCCCTATATTCATCCTCCATCAATTTGTTACCTCGTTTCTGATGCTGTCTGTCCAATCGCAACATCACCTATGTGCATATTAGCTGGGTAATGCATGTGTTGCAGGGTTTTCTGAATTTTATGCACATCAGCATTGTGTATGGCTCTGAATTCTATGACTCATATGTCTTTTATCAAGTATGAGTTTTTAATCCTAATGTATTTATTGTATTAATACAATATGTCACTTAGGTGTGGTTCTGGCATGTGGGTCTAGTTCCAGATTAACCACTGCATGCGGTACTAATTGGAGTGACTCATTGGAAAGTTTGAGATTGGAGGTGGACAGCAGGACACACAAATAAGCTAAATGTCATGATATAGCAGTACGTAAAGGTAATGGTAGGCGGCGCCACCGTACTGTGATATCTTGGAAATGGACAGGCCTGCATCAGTTGTACTCTGACATCTCGTGAGTCAGTTTGAAAACCAGCTGGGCTGCTCATAGCAAGGTGATGTGAGTTATTAGAGTTTGTGCGGGGCATGACAGTGCCCGACGGATGGGACATTGCTGTCATTCAACATTCCTCGATCTACGGTGATGTGTGTACCAGGAATACCTCACTCAAGGCATTACGTACAGTATGCATCTCATAGAAGGCATTACCACCCACTGTGGATAGTGCAGTGGCCAACTACAGGTGCTTAATGATCGTGACATGCGGCGTCTGGCCAGAAATGGTGACACAAGTGACATTGGCTCAAATCACAATCACATTCAATGCAGGAGGTACCAGATGCATATTCATTGGTTCCGTTCAGCTTTGTTTAGGCATATAGGAGCAGAAGACCCACCAGAGTGCCCCTGTTAACATTACGACACTCAACACAGTGCCTCATCTGGGATTGTGATGTCGCTAATTGTACCCTGAAGAACTGGCAACAGGTGGCGTGGTTTGATGAGTGAGTCATGGTTTTAGTTGTTTCGGATTGATGGTAGGGTTTGGGTGTGGCACAGACCCCATGAGACCACAGATCCCAGTTGTCAACAAGGAACGTGCAGGCTGGTGGTGGTTTCATAATGGGGTGGGCTGTGTTCACTTGGCTTTAGGTTGTGTCTGCTGGTCTTCCTGAACACATCATTGAATGGTAACAACATTGCTTGATGATCATCTGCAGCTCTTCATGGTCTTCATATACCTCCACAATGATGGAGTATTCCAGTAGGGTAATGCACCATGTCATCGGTCCCAAGTTATCCAGAATTGGTTCAAAGAGCATTCTGGAGAGTTCCAACAAATGGCGTAACCACCACATTTTCCCGAAATGAACCCAATCAAGCATTTATTGGACATGGTGGAGAGGTCCATTTGCACTAAAGATCCTGCACCTACAGTTCAAATATCAAGGAGCTGTGGGAAGCTACCCAGGCGGCATGGTCCAACATCACTCCAGAGGCCTTTACGATCACTTGTGGAATCGCTGCCATGTCACGTTGCTGCACTTTGTCAGGCTATGGGGGATCCTACACAATACAAAGCACCTATCTCATGACTTTTGGTACTTTAGCAATGATGTTTGTAGCATACAGTATACGGTGTGTCATTGGATTGTGCCAAAATACTACAGCTTAGTTTCTGCCTAAAACACATTAGTTTTAGGTTCAGCGCCTAACACTGTCCTTAAAGATTAATCTTATTTTTCAACATTGTGAGGGTAATGTAATAGGTTCTGATGTTACGGAATCGGAGTGATTTCACCAAGTTCGCAGCTAAATTTAAAGCAACTATCTGTTATAAGAACCAGTTATAACAATGGTTCTGCCTTATAAGTCATAACTGATCATCACTTTAAATTTAGCAGTGAACTCGCCAAAATGACGACGATTCTGTAATCTCAGAACCTCTTACACGACCCCCATGATCTCAGTTTCTCTGTGCAGAAAATAAAACAACATTAGGGGAGGGTGTGATGTGCTGAGCCTATTTTTGCCAGATTGGTCTGGATTCAGATGTCTGGCATCCAGCTCTGTTTGTATAGAATTGAAGCATTTTCCATTTCCTTTCATTCTGCTGTGAAGGAAAACAAACATGTCCCTTTCTATTTTCTTCTCTTTATCACCCTGTGAACGTGGGTTGTCTTTTTTCTTTCTCAAGCAGCACTGAACATGTGTTTAATCTGCATCAATACTGTAATGATGTATACAAATGTCAAAATAATTTTACTCCTGGTAATGCTTCTGTGCTTCCCTCTGTCTTCAGATTGGTAGCATCTCCATAGCCAGTCTCATTATTTAGCAAGCCCAATATGTAATTGCTATGTCATCTAAGGCTGCATTGTGCATCTGCTTTAAGGGCAAAATTGTAAATGACAGCAAACTGTGAGCTTGGCAAACAGGTTGACATTTTTTCCTCTTTCCTTCTGATTCCTTCCTTGCGTTTATCTCCCCGACTCCCCCTCCCCGCAGCACAGTTAAGGTTGTAGTTTATCTGGAACTGTGAGTAACACTGACACCTCTCTGTATCGGTATGTGAGGTACCCGTCTGATTACGGCAGAGCCTTGACAGGGCTCACTGCTTGGCCATTCATATCTGGGAAAAATATCAGTGCACCTTCTATCTCCCTCTCACTTTATTTGATTGCATTTCTCTTCTTTTTCCCCCCGTCTGTTAACCCATTGGGTACCTGACCAGAAGAGCCCCTTATACCTCCACTCTTGCATTTTCTTCTGTTCCAGTTCCTTCTTACTGTAGTTAGAGTTTTTCACTGGCTGCTTTTAAGCTGTTTTGAACAGGAACATATCTTGAAAGGGATTACAGGCCCTTCGGGCGTCTCTAGAGCTTTTGGAGTTTTAAACACTACGAAGTAAAATGAGTATGTATTATTAGGAATTTCTGTAATCAGTTTATTAGATAATTAGCAAAAGAAAAAAAAAAACCTCACATGCTAAGCACTCCGGAATTAATAATGTTACAGCGTTTATAAACTATTTTTGCATATCTCAAAGGATCGGCCAGTACATCTGTCAAACTTCTATTTTTCGGTGGGAGGTAGAAATGTTTCAGAGTGCGGCGCGTGTGTGTGATCGGACTGAAATGGAGAAAAAGCAATTTATGTGGAAGTTCTCTTGAACTGCATGTGCTGGACGGGATTAAAGAGTGAGCCGGCGTGGAAGCTGGGGGCAGCGGGAACTGTATATGGAAGCGTGGTAATACAAAGCACAAAATAACAAAAAAATAATAACTCCTGCGCTGGCTTCTTGCTGCAAAGCTGGAAATAGCAATTGCCAGCTGTTTTCTGGATGTTAAGGTAATGGAGCGGTGTATGGTGGTGGAATTCTCATTTAGGGCGGTGATGTATCATTCAGTACAAATATATTGCCATCATCTCCCGTCTCACCGAAGGCATAGCGGCAATTGGGGTCACCGGTATGCATATTACCTTCTTGCGATATAATCACTTTTGGACCTGGTACTTGAAATGTGCATGTGCGTATATTAGCATGGGCATGCACAAGTTGTGAAGTCCGAGTTCGGCGGCGTGCGGGATACTGGGCAAACCCTGAAGTTTTTTTAAAAGGGCAAACATTTACAAAGATACATGATTGCCCCAGGGCCGGTTCTACCATTAGGCAGCTGCCTAGGGGCGCCAGTCCCTGGAGGGCACCACTGAACTTATCTAACAAAAAACTGAAGGATGTCTCTGTATGCGGCCTCACCTTTTACAATGCGATGGCTGCTGCTGCAGGTTTAATCAGATGCAGCCGCCGCTATCAGGCTGTACCATAGTGTCACAGCGATTCCTCCGTGCTGACACATGTAACATCATGGGGCGCCCCCATGGCCTCAACCACAGCCTCAGGGTCCTATACAAATCCTAACATGTCTGCTAGCGTGTATACATAGGCAGAAAGAATGGTCATCCCTCAACGATTCGAAAGTGAAAGTATATTGTGAACAAAGTCACCAAATTACGTGGCTTTTTCACTTTAAAAGTCCTCGAGTGTTGTCCCTTTTCTCTGTATAATAGTAATGATGCAATTCACCCCAGCGCACCAATGCCACCTGCATCTCCCCTCTGAGAGGTGGTGGTGGTGGTGGTGGGGATTGCAGGTTTGGGGGCGCTAGGCTGAAGTTTTGCCTAGGGTGCAGTGAGACCTTGCACCGGCCCTGGATTGCCCCTTTAAAATATTTACGAGTATGGCCGGTATCCCGCATGGTCGCCGAACCCAGACTTAATTACATTCCGCCCACAGACTTTTTCTACTGCTCATGCACAAAATGGCGGGAAAATGTCCACCGCACCATTTTTTCTGGGTTTTTCGCTGGAGCTGCTGACATGGGGCTCCGGAGAGGTGATTGTTGAAGATATGAGTGTGATGTGTGCACTGCACATCCTGCACCCGTTATACAGTAGATACACCGCTGCAGACTTCTATAGCTGACGCCATCTAAAATAGTCTTCTGAGGTTTTACTGCAACAATAGGATTGCCCACATGCATCAACCACCAGCTATACACCCCGCCAGGACAGCTCTACATGGGGCTGGGTAAGTAATCCTGTATATTGGCAACCAAAAATGCTGGTTCACAAGTGATGACTGGAGGAGCTCACAATGTATTAGTGATTTTTTTATACATCTCCCACTTAGAGTGTTAGCTGGAGTGATGAATGATAACTGCAGTGAGTATGGGCATTGGTCATGGGCAGCTGGTGTAATGAAAGGTAACTGCAGTGGGGATTGGCAGCTGGAGTGATAAAATGTAGTTGCAGTGGGGATGGGCAGCTGGAGTAATGAAAGGAAGTTGCAGTGGGGATGGGCAGCTGTAATGATGAAAGGTAACTGCAGTGGGGATTGGCAGCTGGAGTGATGAAAGGAAGTTGCAGTGGGGATGGGTAGCTGGAGTAATGAAAGGTAGTTGCAGTGGGGATGGGCAGCTGTAATAGTGAATGGTAACTGCAGTGGGGATTGGCAGCTGGAGTGATGAAAGGAAGTTGCAGTGGGGATGGGTAGCTGGAGTAATGAAAGGTAGTTGCAGTGGGGATGGGCAGCTGTAATGATGAAAGGTAACTGCAGTGGGGATTGGCAGCTGTAATGATGAAAGGTAACTGCAGTGGGGATTGGCAGCTGGAGTGATGAAAGGAAGTTGCAGTGGGGATGAGTAGCTGGAGTAATGAAAGGTAGTTGCAGTGGGGATGGGCAGCTGTAATGGTGAAAGGTAACTGCAGTGGGGATTGGCAGCTGTAATGATGAAAGGAAGTTGCAGTGGGGATGGGTAGCTGGAGTAATTAAAGGTAGTTGCAGTGGGGATGGGCAGCTGTAATGATGAAAGGTAACTGCAGTGGGGATTGGCAGCTGGAGTGATGAAAGGAAGTTGCAGTGGGGATGGGTAGCTGGAGTAATGAAAGGTAGTTGCAGTGGGGATGGGCAGCTGTAATGGTGAAAGGTAACTGCAGTGGGGATTGGCAGCTGGAGTGATGAAAGGAAGTTGCAGTGGGGATGGGTAGCTGGAGTAATGAAAGGTAGTTGCAGTGGGGATGGGCAGCTGTAATGGTGAAAGGTAACTGCAGTGGGGATTTGCAGCTGGAGTGATGAAAGGAAGTTGCAGTGGGGATGGGCAGCTGGAGCGATGAAAGGTAACTGCTGCGGGGATGAGCAGTGGTCATGGGCAGCTGGAGTGATGAAAGGTAACTGAAGTGGAGAATGGCAGTGGTCATAGGCAGATGAAGCGATGAAAGGTAGCTGCAGTGGGCATGGGCAGTGGTCATGGGAAGCTAGAGTGATGAAAGTAGCTGCAGTGGGGATGTCCAGTTGCAGTGATAGTTAGGGTAAAGACAGGCAGTGAGAGTGATGGTGGGCATTGGTGATATAAGAGGCGTTTGTACCAAACTTGGACAGTTGAAGTTATGATGACCAGTTTGAGAGATGATGGTTACTTGTATAGATGGAGGACAGTGGAAGTTTTGGCAAGTAGTTATGGTGGTTATCAGGGCTGTCTTAAAAGCATTGTAGACCTTGTGAAAGGTATTGCACTGGTGCCACTACCCACCCATTCACGGGAATAAATAAAAAATAACAGTCATTACTTACCCCTCCTGCCACTCACTGTCTGGCTGCTGGCTGGGAGGCAGGTAGATAATGATGCTGCCTTCACCAATTGTGCATTATACTGTATCATTCTTTACTGCCTCTCAAGAATGTCTGGAGGCACCAGTCTGGTAGAGATGTCCCCAATCCAGACTATTTCTGCTCACAGTTGCCCACTGTGCCTATACATTAATATGGTCCTAGTGGTTATGGACTGTTGGAGAGACAGGGACAAGAAAAGATCAGGTGACTGATGTGTACATACTGTAGGTGAGGCATAAGGATCATGTGACTGATGTGCATGTAGGTAAGGAATGAGGATCATGTGATTGATGTGCATGTAGGTAAGGAATGAGGATCATGTGACTGATGTGCATGTAGGTGAGGGATGGGGATCAAGTGACTGATGTGTACATAGGTGAGGAATGGGGATTAGGTGACTGATGTGTATGTAGGTGAGGGATGGAGATCAGGTGACTGATGTGCATGTGGGTAAGGGATGGGGATCAGGTGACTGATGTGTAAGTAAGTGAGGGATGGGGATCAGGTGACTGATGTGTATGTAGGTGAGGGATGGAGATCAGGTGACTGATGTGCATGTGGGTAAGGGATGGGGATCAGGTGACTGATGTGTATGTAGGTAAGGGATGGGGATCAGGTGACTGATGTGTAAGTAGGTGAGGGATGGGGATCAGGTGACTGATGTGTAAGTAGGTGAGGGATGGGGATCAGGTGACTGATGTGTATGTAGGTGAGGGATGGAGATCAGGTGACTGATGTGCACGTGGGTAAGGGATGGGGATCAGGTGACTGATGTGTATGTAGGTAAGGAATGAGGATTAGGTGACTGATGTGTATGTAGGTGAGGGATGGGGATCAGGTGACTGATGTGTAAGTAGGTAAGGGATGAGGATTAGGTGACTGATGTGTATGTAGGTGAGGGATGGGGATCAGGTGACTGACATGTTTGTAGGTGAGGGATGGGGATCAGGTGACTGATGTGCATGTGGGTTAGGAATGAGGATCATGTGACTGATGTGCATGTAGGTAAGGAATGAGGATCATGTGATTGATGTGCATGTAGGTAAGGAATGAGGATCATGTGACTGATGTGCATGTAGGTTAGGGATGGGGATCAGATGACTGATGTGCATGTGGATAAGGGATGGGGATCAGGTGACTGATGTGTATGTAGGCAAGGGATGGGGATCAGATGACTGATGTGTACATAGGTAAGGGATGGGGATCAGGTGACTGATGTTTATGTAGGTGAGGGATGGGGATCAGGTGACTGATGTGTACGTAGGTAAGGGATGGGGATCAGGTGACTGACGCGCACGTAGGTGAGGGATGGGGGTCAGGTGACTGACACGTACGTAGGTGATGGATGGGGATCAGGTGACTGATGTGCATGAGGATAAGGGATGGGGAGCAGGTGACTGATGTGTATGTAGGTAAGGGATGGGGATCAGGTGACTGATATGTATGTAGGTGAGGGATGGGGATCAGGTGACTGATGTGTAAGTAGGTGAGGGATGGGGATCAGGTGACTGATGTGTACGTAGGTGAGGGATGGGGATCAGGTGACTGACACGTACGTAGGTGAGGCATGGGGATCAGGTGACTGATGTGCATGTGGATAAGGGACGGGGGTCAGGTGACTGATGTGTATGTAGGTGAGGGATGGGGATCAGGTGACTGATGTTTACGTAGGTGAGGGATGGGGATAAGGTGACTGATGTGTATGTAGGTGAGGGATAGGTATCAGGTGACTAATGTGTAAGTAGGTGAGGGATGGGGATCAGGTGACTGATGTGTAAGTAGGTGAGGGATGGGATCAGGTGACTGATGTGTACGTAGTTGAGGGATGGGGATCAGATGACTGATGTGCATGTGAATAAGGGATGGGGATCAGGTGACTGATGTGTATGTAGGTAAGGGATGGGGATCAGATGACTGATGTGTACATAGGTAAGGGATGGGGATCAGGTGACTGATGTTTATGTAGGTGAGGGATGGGGATCAGGTGACTGACGCGCACGTAGGTGAGGGATGGGGGTCAGGTGACTGACACGTACGTAGGTGATGGATGGGGATCAGGTGACTGATGTGCATGTGGATAAGGGATGGGGAGCAGGTGACTGATGTGTATGTAGGTAAGGGATGGGGATCAGGTGACTGATATGTATGTAGGTGAGGGATGGGGATCAGGTGACTGATGTGTAAGTAGGTGAGGGATGGGGATCAGGTGACTGATGTGTACGTAGGTGAGGGATGGGGATCAGGTGACTGATGTGTACGTAGGTGAGGGATGGGGATCAGGTGACTGACACGTACGTAGGTGAGGGATGGGGATCAGGTGACTGACGCGTACGTAGTTGAGGGATGGGAAACAGGTGACTGATGTGTACGTAGTTGAGGGATGGGGATCAGGTGACTGATGTTTACGTAGGTGAGGGATGGGGATAAGGTGACTGATGTGTATGTAGGTGAGGGATAGGTATCAGGTGACTAATGTGTAAGTAGGTGCGGGATAGGAATCAGGTGACTGATGTGTATGTAGTTGAGGGATGGGGATCAGGTGACTGATGTTTACGTAGGTGAGGGATGGGGATCAGGTGACTGATGTGTAAGTAGGTGAGGGATGGGGAGCAGGTGACTGATGTGTTCGTAGGTGAGGGATAGGGAACAGGTGACTGATGTGTAAGTAGGTGAGGGATAGGAATCAGGTGACTGATGTGTAAGTACTAAGTAGGTGAGGGATGGGGAGCAGGTGACTGATGTGTACGTAGGTGAGGGATAGGGATAAGGTGACTGATGTGTAAGTAGGTGAGGGATGGGGATCAGGTGACTGATGTGTATGTAGGTGAGGAATGAGGATCAGGTGACTGATGTGTAAATAGGTGAGGGATGGGGATCAGGTGACTGACGCGTACGTAGGTGAGGGATGGAGATCAGGTGACTGACGCGTACGTAGGTGAGGGATGGGGATCAGGTGACTGATGTGTATGTGGATAAGGGATGGGGATCAGGAGACTGATGTGTACGTAGGTGAGGGATGGGGATCAGGTGACTGATGTGTATGTGGATAAGGGATGGGGATCAGGTGACTGATGTGTAAGTAGGTGAGGGATAGGGATCAGGTGACTGATGTGTACGTAGGTGAGGGATGAGGATCAGGTGACTGATGTGTAAGTAGGTGAGGGATGGGGATCAGGTGACTGATGTGTATGCAGGTGAGGGATGAGGATCAGGTGACTGACGCGTACGTAGGTGAGGGATGATGATCAGGTGACTGATGTGTAAGTAGGTGAGGGATGGGGATCAGGTGACTGATGTGTACGTAGGTGAGGGATGAGGATCAGGTGACTGACGCGTACGTAGGTGAGGGATGGGGATCAGGTGACTGATGTGTATGTAGGTGAGGGATAGGTATCAGGTGACTGATGTGTAAGTAGGTGAGGGATGGGGAGCAGGTGACTGATGTGTACGTAGTTGAGGGATGGGGATCAGGTGACTGATGTGTAAGTAGGTGAGGGATAGGGATCAGGTGACTGATGTATAAGTAGGTGAGGGATGGGAATCAGGTGACTGATGTGTAAGTAGGTGAGGGATGGGGATCAGGTGACTGATGTGTACGTAGGTGAGGGATGGGGATCAGGTGACTGATGTGTAAGTAGGTGAGGGATGGGTATCAGGTGACTGATGCGTACGTAGGTGAGGGATGGGGATCAGGTGACTGATGTGTACGTAGGTGAGGGATGGGGATCAGGTGACTGATGTGTAAGTAGGTGAGGGATGGGGATCAGGTGACTGATGTGTAAGTAGGTAAGGGATGGGGATCAGGTGACTGATGTGTAAGCAGGTGAGGGATAGGGATCAGGTGACGTGTAAGTAGGTGAGGGATGGGAATCAGGTGACTGATGTGTAAGTAGGTGAGGGATGGGAATCAGGTGACTGATGTGTACGTAGGTGAGGGATGGGGATCAGGTGACTGATGTGTAAGTAGGTGAGGGATGGGTATCAGGTGACTGACGCGTACGTAGGTGAGGGATGGGGATCAGGTGACTGATGTGTACGTAGGTGAGGGATGGGGATCAGGTGACTGATGTGTAAGTAGGTGAGGGATGGGGATCAGGTGACTGATGTGTACGTAGGTGAGGAATGGAGATCAGGTGACTGATGTGTATGTAGGTAAGGGATGGGGATCAGGTGACTGATGTGTAAGTAGGTGAGGGATGGAGATCAGGTGACTGATGTGTAAGCAGGTGAGGGATAGGGATCAGGTGACTGATGTGTAAGTAGGTGAGGGATGGGAATCAGGTGACTGATGTGTAAGTAGGTGAGGGATGGGAATCAGGTGACTGATGTGTAATTAGGTAAGGGATGGGGATCAGGTGACTGATGTGTAAGTAGGTGAGGGATAGGGATCAGGTGACTGATGTGTAAGTAGGTGAGGGATGGGAATCAGGTGACTGATGTGTAAGTAGGTGAGGGATGGGGATCAGGTTGACTGATGTGTAAGTAGGTGAGGGATGGGGGTCAGGTGACTGACACGTACGTAGGTGAGGGATGGGGATCAGGTGACTGATGTGCATGTGGATAAGGGACGGGGGTCAGGTGACTGATGTGTATGTAGGTGAGGGATGGGGATCAGGTGACTGATGTGTACGTAGGTGAGGGATGGGGATCAGGTGACTGACACGTACGTAGGTGAGGGATGGGGATCAGGTGACTGATGTGTACGTAGTTGAGGGATGGGGATCAGGTGACTGATGTGTATGTAGGTAAGGGATGGGGATCAGGTAACTGATGTGTATGTAGGTGAGGGATAGGTATCAGGTGACTGATGTGTAAGTAGGTGAGGGATGGGGATCAGGTGACTGATGTGTACGTAGGTGAGGGATGGGGATCAGGTGACTGACACGTACGTAGTTGAGGGATGGGGATCAGGTGACTGATGTGTACGTAGTTGAGGGATGGGGATCAGGTGACTGATGTTTACGTAGGTGAGGGATGGGGATAAGGTGACTGATGTGTATGTAGGTGAGGGATAGGTATCAGGTGACTAATGTGTAAGTAGGTGAGGGATAGGAATCAGGTGACTGATGTGTACGTAGTTGAGGGATGGGGATCAGGTGACTGATGTTTACGTAGGTGAAGGATGGGGATCAGGTGACTGATGTGTAAGTAGGTGAGGGATGGGGAGCAGGTGACTGATGTGTACGTAGGTGAGGGATAGGGATCAGGTGACTGATGTGTAAGTAGGTGAGGGATAGGAATCAGGTGACTGATGTGTAAGTAGGTGAGGGATGGGGATCAGGTGACTGACACGCACGTAGGTGAGGGATGGGGATCAGGTGACTGATGTGTACGTAGGTGAGGGATAAGGATCAGGTGACTGATGTGTAAGTAGGTGAGGAATGGGGATCAGGTGACTGATGTGTATGTGGATAATGGATGGGGATCAGGTGACTGATGTGTACGTAGGTGAGGGATGGGGATCAGGTGACTGATGTGTACGTAGGTGAGGGATGAGGATCAGGTGACTGATGTGTAAGCAGGTGAGGGATGGGGATCAGGTGACTGATGTGTACGTAGGTGAGGGATGAGGATCAGGTGACTGATGTGTAAGCAGGTGAGGGATGGGGATCAGGTGACTGATGTGTACGTAGGTGAGGGATGATGACCAGGTGACTGATATGTCAGCCGATGTCATGTGAGCGTGGTAATCGATATATGGGAAATTCAGTATTTTGTGGTGCAGTAAATAGGTGAGTGGTATTACACTTAGGACCCTAGTCAGCATCTGTTATGGGCCCGTTACACCTGTGGAATGCTAGTTTCCGCATGTTTTTAGTAATTAGCTCATTCATTATCAGAGGCCTGATGGGGCTGCCTAGTCTTCAGCAAACTCTGAAAACTCAAAACTTGCCCACGGGAGCCAATGCCATCATTGCGACAACTCACAACGAGTTGTGTACAGCCCTGTAGTTATCCGGATGGCCCCCGGTGACGAATAGGCCCCTTAAACCTTTAATGTTTTCCAGCTTTACACTAGAACGCATAAAATCTGGTGTCTTTATTTGACTGTTTTCCCCATGAATAAGTAGCGTCAGGATGAGCTGACACAAAACACTGCAGATAAGAGAAGATCTGCTGCATCTCGTGCCTCTCAACAGGTTCTCTACCCCTCTCTCCACCGCCTTACACATCAGTAACACTGACACTTTGATGGGCTTGTTTCCTTTCCCAGCGCCTCAGACACAGCCCCGTGTTTGTCTTTTATTCCCAACGTTTTTACTCTGCACTTTATTTTATTTTTTTACGGTTTTGTCATTGTCTATCTGCGCCCCTGATTCTTCTTGCCTGTCATTCGGGCTTGTGCATGTCGCAGCGAGATAACGCGGCTGATTGGCAGGAAGCGAGCGCCGGGAGGAGGATAGAGGACAGAGTTGTATGTGATCACAATGAGCGCGCTAGAACGATGTCGCCGTGACTGTCAGGGAGAGTCGCGACGCAGATAGTCGTGTAGATCACAGTAGGACGACGGCAGATGGAGAGACAGCTGTGACTGTGCTAAAGGGTGGATGTGTCGGAGAGAGCTGTGCGTGTGTGTCACGGCGGAGAGTCAGAGATAATTGTCTCTGAGAGCGGAAGAAAGAGAAGGTGCCTGCCGTCAGTCTGTGGCAGCGGGATGAGAGAAAGAGAAAAAGAAAGAGAGAAGAAAGAGTGAGAGTGAAAGAGAGAGAGTGAAAGAGAGAGAGAGGTAAAGAGAGAGAATAGCAGATGTATTAAGCCTGAAGAAGTGATAAAGCAGTAATAAAGCAGTGATAAGTGGAAAGTGGTAATGCACCAGCCAATCACTTCCTGTCAATTTACATATTGGAGCTGATTGGCTGGTGCGTTATCACCTTGCACTTATCACTGCTTTATCACTTCATCAGGCTTAATACATCTGCCCCACTGAGAGCTATGTATATCACACAGGGCAGGTTCAAGCCCGCTCTGCGCCCCGGGCACGAAAAGGGGCGTGGCTTAATACAGGGGCCCCCTGTACAGTAGTAGCGCCGCTTAAATGCTGAGCGGTGCGCGATGACGTCATCGTGCACCGCACAGCAAAAGGTCCTCTCCACGAAGGGAAACTATAAGCTATGCGTCTAGTTCCCTTCGTGGAGAGGACCTTTGCTGTGCGGTGCGCGATGACATCATCGCGCACCGCTCAGCAAAGGTCCTCTCCACGAAGGGAAACTAGACGCTATGCGTCTAGTTCCCTTCACAGGAGGCACAGACGGGGGACACAGCGGGCAGCGGAGAGCACATCAGTGGCGGATCTTGCCATGGTGCGGCGCCCTCCGGAAGGCGGCGCCCCGGGCAAAAGTCCTGCTTGCCCGTTGTAAGATCCGCTACTGATATCGCATAGGATCCAAGCACAATAAAAAATATATGCGCTCATAAATCTGACAGGATGGGAGACATCAGTCTGTCAGGGTCAATGACGGCCTACTTAGAGATTCTCTGGACACAGGCCTTGGCTGCAGGCTTGTGTGTGTAACCACCTCTGCCATTACTATAGGAAATCAATGCCCCAATTTATAATGCCATTGATCCCATGCGGCCTGAAAGTTTTCTCTGTGAAGACGGACGGTCGGTTGGAGGATGCGATCAATCCTCTGCCAGACGCCTTAACCCTCTGTCCCGTCTTGCCTTTCAGAGATAAAAAAGAAAAAGGGGGGGGTGGGGTGGCTCAGTCCTGGGATCAGAGAATGCAGTGTATGGATTTTGTTTTGTATCTTATTCATTTTCCCATTGATACAATTATCTTATTACAGTGTGCTTCTCCTCGTCCTCTCTTGTTCCTGTAAGCAGCACGTCTGCCTGTGAAATGATACGCGTTGGCTGATAGGAATCTTAAAATGCGGGATAATGTGGCACTGTACGGCTATTATGCAGGTTGGACCGTGGCTATGTATTATTAATGCATGGCAAAAAAAAAAAAATTAACGCTTAAACCAACTTCCATGTAATGCATACATTTCCCCTCTGGCATTTAATTCAGTAGTTTCCCGTTTGGCTGTGTGTGTTGGGCCTGTTGTCTGAAATGGCCAGGGTCTGGAATGAGCAAGGAAAAATCTCTTCCGTCTCCCCTAGAGGAATCGCAGGGTTAACCGTCATCCCAGTTCCCTCTCTCGTGCAGTTGTCATCCCGCTGCAGTCACCACACTCACTGAGTGTCAATCACATTGAAATTGTTTCAGCAATTATGTTAGTAGGAGAGTCACAGAGGGCCTGTTTCATAGGTGAATGCAATGCAGTGCCAATTATTGCGCAGCTGAGACATTTTCTCCCACTGTGCATGCTTAAAAAGTCTAGTAAAACCATTACTTGGGGGCGTATTAAGAGAGGAGGGTGCCCAGTGCTAGAGTCTATTGGGCGATTTTCCTAATGCACATGCGGAAAATGCAGGAAAAAATGGCCACAATGCTGCCCTTGTTGACGCCTGAATCTGGAGAGGTAAGTACTGAATAAAAGGCTGCAGCGTGGGTGTTGTGGCCCCCCCTGGAACTAGGGGCCCGTGTGTACCACACACACACTGCATTCATTATAGAAACTCCACTGCCATTACTGCTCATATGTGAACCTAAGTGTGCGATGGCATTCCCAGAATTTGGCCACACACCCCCGTGTTTCCTGGGCCCACAGTTTGTCTTGGCGGCCTTGTTATCAGTATATTCTGTCACCATTATACAGGTATTTCTCTTTCACTTCACTTATTTTGCCTATAGGAATGTAAAAATAAAGCATTTTTGCAGCCATACAGCCTCCCTGCAGTGTCGGACTGGGGCATGAAGGGCCCACCGGGGGGATGATGTTGTAGGGGCCCATGTTTAAGGGTGTGGCCAGGCTCCACTGGGGGCGTGGCCAGCCACCACAGACGTTTGGCTAACCATTACAGAGTACATGTTCTGATCCCCTTGGTAAATATATAATAAAACATATTCTTGTGAAGTATAGTGTAACATATGTATAATGCATAATTCAAGTGCACTAGGATAGAGACTGGAAGCTGATCCCTAGAGGAAGAGGAGGGCCAACAGGCCGTGGGGCCCACCGGTGGTTTCCCCTGTTCCCCTGTAGGCCAGTCCGACCCTGCCTCCCTGTACACAGAATAGAGTGGACGCTGAGAGATCTACAGTATTCAGTTTATAGGGGAATTCAGACCTGATCGTAGCAGCAAATTTGTTAGCAGTTGGGTTATAACATGTGCAGAGAGAGTTAGATTTGGGTGGGTTATTTTTAGAGATGAGCGGGTTCAAATGTAACGCCAGAATTAATGCCAGTTCGGTTTTATCCAGATGTTTCTTATTGGCTATCCAAAACACGTGACGTCCGTGAGCCAATAAGATGCCGCTTTGAGAACCAAGTAAATCCGAGTAAAACCGAACCCGCTCATCTCTAGTTATTTTGTTTCTGTGCAGGGTAAATACCGGCTGCTTTATTTTTACACTGCAATTTAGATTGCAGATTGAACACACCACACCCAAATCTAACTCTCTCTGCACATGTTATATCTGCCCCCCCTGCACTGCACATGGGGGGTCATTCCGACCCGTTCGCACGCAGCGGTTCATCGCTGCGGTGCGAACGGGTTGGAAATGCGCATGCGCGGCACCCGCAATGCGCACGTGCATCATTGCCCAGCGACAGCCGTCGCCGGGCAACGACTAGAAGAAAGAAGAAAGTGATCGCTAGCGCGATCGTAAGAAGATTGACAGCGGGGAGGCGTTCTGGAGCGGATACTCACCGTTTTCCGGGCGTGGAGATCCGAATGCAGGCATGTCCAGGCATTTGGAGGGCGGTTGTCTGACGTCAATTCCGGGACCTTCATCGCTGGATCCATCACACAAGGTAAGTAACTGCAGGGCTGGTTTTGTTCTGCACAAAACTTTTTTAGCATAGCAGGGCTGCACAAGCGATCGCAGCCCTGCTATGCTAAAATACACTCCCCCATAGGCGGCGTCTAGTTGATCGCACGAGCAGCAAAAAGTTGCTGACCCCCCATGGTTTTGCCCAACTGCTAACAAATTTGCTGCTACGATCAGGTCTGAATTACCCCCATTGTCGGGTAGATTCTTGAAGCAGTAAAAAGAGTGGAGAAGTGAGTCAGTGGAGAAGTTGCCCATGGCAACCAATCAGCTTTGAAGTAATATTTATCAAGAGCATTCTATATAATTATACGTAGCAGCTGATTGGTTGCCATGGGCAACTTCTCCACTGGCTCACTTCTCCGCTCTTTTCACCGCTTCATGAATCTACATGTGAGCGTCTTACTTTCACCGACATGCAATTTTCTGTTATTGCCTGAAGATGGTCGCCACATTTTAGGGACAGTTGGGTACAAGCAAAATGGGTCACTGGTAACAGATATTATATCAAATGAGTTATATGTGTAATTTAAAATAAAACATTTGCAATTGAAAAAAGAATATACAGAATTTTGGTGTAAGGGTAAGGGGACCCTGAGACTCCTATCCATCAAGGGTTCAAGTCCATCCAGATGTTGGTGGTGGTTCCGCAGTTCAGCAATGCTCTGTGTAATTGGTGGTGAAAGAATTGATGGTCCTCTGTGTCACGTTGCTTTATGGTGCAGCAGTGGACACGCACGGCTGTTGGGTACTAGGTTGTGAGTTCTTGTGCTCCAGAGTCGAGTATCATTTCTGGTCACCTCATTTCTTAGAGTAAGTTGTGAGGGCCAGTGGAAGGGCCAATAGAGAGACTTACCTTGCTGCACGGCTTGGTGTCTCAGTGGTCTTTCTTTCTTGCTACTGTAAATTGGGACAGATCTCTGATCAGTTTTTATGGGAACATATTTAACTACAGTTCATATTCTGTGCTCTTTTACAACAATAGCTGCTCCATCTGCACATGCCGCAAATCTAAAAGGACTTCACTAAAGGGCCCCTGAGGTATAACCCTGTCACAGATCCATCTCCTTCAGCGTGCCGTGGCCATAGTGAGTCTGCCTTGGCTGGGATTGGAGGGCTTCATAAATACTGTCTATTGATTGGTGCATGTCAAAGGGTAATTGGAAGCAGGGGATGATCTGCCACACTCTGGAGAAGTTAGTTGAATAATTAACTGATTTTCAAAAAAAAAAAAAAAAAGAGGAACTACGGGGATCTGAATGGGGAAATTTGTGGATGCAATTAGGATATGAAAATAATATATCTCTTGCTCTATGTGTATATTACTCAGTTTCATGGGCTGCCCACACAATTTATTATTACAGTACGTGTGTAATGTAGGAATGCATACAGAGTCTCAGAGCCTTCCTACGGCGGTGATCCTGCTCCCATCCTCACCCCACTCCCTCCTCTCCTTCTCTCACCCTTTCTCTCTCTCCCCTCTCCTCCTCTTTCTCTATCTGTCCTCTCTCCCTCTATCTCCTCTACTTCTATCTACCTCTCTCTCTTTCTCTCTCTCTCTCTCTACTCTCTCTCTCTCTCTACTCTCTCTCTCTCTCTCTCTTCCTCACTTTCTTTCTTTCTACTCCCACTTTCTTTCTTTTTCTTTCTTTCTTTCTTTCTTTCTTTCTTTCTTTCTTTCTTTCTTTCTTTCTTTCTTTCTTTTCTCTCTCTCTTTCTTTCTTTTTTTCTTTCTTTCTTTCTTTCTTTCTTTCTTTCTTTCTTTCTTTCTTTCTTTCTTTCTTTCTTTCTTTCTTTCTCTCTGTCTTTCTTTCATTCTCTCCCTCTCTCAGGTTCTTCTTTTTAATTTCCTTCCTCTCGCTGAAACAATGTGTCCTACCAGCTGCTTTTTTGAATACATAAACTCCCATGGTAAAGAAGAGCGGGTCATTACACTTATACTATAGCCTATATCACTGTTATTTTAATATCAAGTCACACATTAATATATATCACTGAGCAGGTGCAGCGGTGTGTATTATCATACTCTCATAATAAAGCCAGGGAGAACCTTGGGATCTGCATTAAACTCCTCCTTTTCCATGTTGTTCAGATTTGATTAAAGACCCTCCAGGACTGTGGATTTCACAGAAGCGTCTGAGGATGGTTTTCCAAACGTAAGCACAAATTCTCAACACACTGGCCTACTTTTGATACCAGCTCTGAAGGCAGAAAAATCGTACCCGTTGAGCGCGAGGAGATCTGTGAACATCTCTGGTCTCCAAATAACAAAAGAACCAGGTTTAAAACTGGACAACTAGCGCCCCCCCCCCCCCCCCCTCCCCTCTCTCCCCTCCCTCAGACAGTAATGCAGATTTTCCTTTGTGTATTATGTAACATTCAGCAACTATACAGAAGTTCTGGTGTAGAACCACATCCTGACCAGGACAGTTTATCCTTGTCACATGCGAGGTTCCACGCTCGGCCTGAACTGTAATACCTATAGCAGCATCCTGCAGATTTATTACTATCAAACTGCTGTTACTAGGCAGGATCATCTCTGGTCTAAGACGATGTCCGCTGCTAGATTGGGTGCTCAGCTTCCCCATAAGTAGCTACGGGATCGGTATGAAATACCTCCAATCAAAATCCCGACGTTCAAAATCCCGACACCAATTGACCGATGGTCAAAATCCCGACAAGGTCAAAATCCCGACATGGACAAAATACTGACATTTAAAATACCGACAAGGTCAAAATACCGACATGTAAAATGCCGACAGGTCAAAATACCGACATGCATTTTTGTTGTTTTTGTGTGTGTATGTCGACATAAATCAACATGGACACCATATAAAGTGTACCGCGTCCCCTCGCATGGCTCGCTGCGCTCACCATGCCTCGGGCACGGTGCCTCGCTGCGCTCGGCACACTATTATATTCCCCCTCCAGGTCCACTGGGATGGTAAAGTATGAACAAGTCGGTTTCAATGAAAAAAATCATGAAAAACTCATGTCTGTATTTTGACCTGTCGGCATTTTACATGTCGGTATTTTGACCTTATCGCTATTTTAAATGTCGGCATTGTGTCCATGTCGGGATTTTGACCTTGTCGGGATTTTGACCATCGGTCAATTGGTGTCGGGATTTTGAATGTCGGGATTTTGATTGGAGGTAAACTGACTGCATCCCGTAGCTACGCCTATGACCCACTTGTACTAGGAAATATTGCTCTGCCGCTGTTTTCAAAAATATTTGCCAAATGACTTCATATGGATTAAATGGGATTGCATCTTGAAAAAGAGATAGATTTTTGTCTACGTCTACAATATACAGATACTGGATTAACGGTTGTGATTTTATTTGACAGGAAAACTTGTGGTTACACATTGGTGCCTCTTTATGCCGCCTTTACACCACAGATTCCTAGGCTAATTTTTTTCTTTGTAGAATGAATCCATCCGGACTGTACAACAAATATGGAGTTACATATGAACATTGCACCAGTCTACTAGAAGCCAAGTCCTCGGGCCATCCCAAACCGGGGTCACTCAGTACAGTAAAGTACAGTCAGAGATCACTTTCATCTCCCAGTAAGATATTGTTCCATTTTATTCACATACGCAGTTTTTCTTTTCCCTGCTTGTTTAAAGATGTTGTTGTATTTAATTTGCTTTGCGCATGTGTCAAGGTGCCGCTGCAAACCTGCCCACAATGAGGACTTCTTCACAAACAGGAAGTGACCAAATGGGGGTGTTAACATGGTGTTAATGGGGAGTGGCTGTTAAAACGCAGTCGTGTTGTGGCCGTTTTCAGGATGTGTATTTGATGTCAGCTGCGAGCCCGAACGTTCAAAAACATGGCGCCTGCAGGACTACTTCCGGGTCCACTCTGCGTAGCCATAGGACTACCCTTCAGCCAGATGTTCCTTGTTCCTGCGTATAGGCTGCGTATGTGTACACAATTGTGAATGAGTTATGGTAGCTCCGGTGGGCGTCTCTTCACTTCTGAGCAGCAGCTCCACTTGCTGATATCTGTAGCTGCGTTGCACTTGCAGCTGCGTTGCACTTGCAGCTGCCATAGCGTACTTCTCTGAATCGGGCACCCTGGTCGCATGTACCAAGCTCTAGAAGCTCAAGCTCTGGAAAGAGCAGCTTCTTAAGATTGCGTTAGCTATTGTAGTTTGATAGCGACAATATTGCACACTGATCCGGAGTCTGCGATACATCAGTGAGCACTATAGCACATCTGCAGCCCGATGGCCGCGCATGCCTATCACATTAGCCTAATCATACACCCAGAAGTGATGACATTGGGGGTAATTCAGACCTGATCGCTCGCTAGCGTTTTTTGCAGCGCTGCGAGGAGGTCAGAACTGCGCATGTGTGTTGCACAGGTACAAAGCGGATCGCCGCTCAGCCATGGGTTTGTGCGAAGAATCCATTTGCACGGTCGATCGCGAGTAGATTGACAGGAAGAAGGCGATTGTGGGTGGCAACTGACCATTTTCTGGGAGTGTTTGGAAAAACGCAGGCGTATCCAAGCGTTTGCAGGGCGGGTGTCTGACATCAATTCCGGTCCCGGACAGGCTGATGTGATCGCAGCGGCTGAGTAAGTCCTGGGCAACTCAGAGACTGCACAAGATCTGTTTGTACAGCTCTGCTACACATGCGATCGCACACTTGCAAAGCGAAAATACACTCCCCTATGGGCGGCGACTATCTGATCGCAGCGCGCGAACAGGTCTGAATTAGGCCCATTGCCGGGACAGTTTGATATCGCAGAGCTGTCCCGACAAGACTTCAATAAAGAGTTCCTCCAGAGCTAAAAGCAGGTAAGTACTGTAGGTGACGATGCATTATCAGTGCAAACGTGTAATCCAGCTGCGCAAATGCCCCCAAATTTTACACACACAAGAAAAAAACCTCATAGATTTGTGGGACAGATTGTGGCTCCTGTAGGGTACAAGTGTTTGCGCTCTCTTGGAAAAGTGGTGAGAGTTGTACGTATAGAGTGGCTGTGGAGCGTTAGTTGCGAGGCATCGATTTGCGCATGGTGGGAGCAGTGTCCATGCGCATGTGTGTGATACCCCACTGCACGAGATATCGCTCACAGAGCTACCCTTAGATAGCAGGCTGCAGTTGCAGAGGAGCCATGACTGATGCGATGGGGACTCAAAAAAAAAACAACCCCTGACATCCCCATGTCTGAGCAGGAGAGGAGGCGGCTTGTGGCAGGCAGCTGAGAGAAAAAGAAAAGAGATGTTACAGCTGCAGTGCAGACTGATGAAACTGGTCAGGAGCCGGGCCTGCACCTGTCGCTCATGTGTGGCTGCCGGTACCTGAGGAGACTGAGTGGCGGCGCCAATAGAGATATCTGATGGCTGCTTCTTCGGCACTGTGTGGACGGGCGACGGGAGTCAGGAGATGTCACAGGAGGCCAGCTGTATTATCCTGTCAGAGGAGGCTCCAAGTGGGATCTGCAGAAAGGTAAGTACTGTCATTAAACATGGGTCCCAGGGGCGCGTGTGCTCCGCACACATTGCACCCTTTATATGAATGCCAATGCTACTCGGTGAGAGCCATCAGTTAGGAAGCTGTACATTAGGCATACCTCCCAATTTCGCGGGACAGTCCCGTGTTTTTGGGACTGTCCCGCTGTCCCACCCGCGGGCCGCAGCGTCCCGCAGTGAAGGGGGGGGGGGGGTAGTTGGGAGGCTTCTGTCACTGCTGCTCTGCTTAGTCTATTCACAGGTGACAGAGGGAGAGGGGGCATGCCAACAGCTCACAGAGCGCTGGGCATGCCCCTCAGTGACGGTAAAAGGGGGGCGTGACTCGCGATCGTACCTCTGCCGTGAGGCCACGACCCCTTTTGTATAGACCACGCCCCCTTTTGGGCTTCGCGCGCGCCAAGCTCTCTTTGGACTTTTAAAAAGTTGGGAGGTATGCATTAGGCTCTTCACTTCTCAAGCCTGCCCATCAAGAGATAGAGGATTTCATCTGCCATTTCCTAGTGAGACATTAACTTGACTATACGGTACGTATGTATACAATGCATGAAGGTTATGGTACCTCAGCGATGCTATATACAAAGGAAGGCTCCAGCATTCAGTACAAATCCTCCAGGAGTTTAAGAACCCCATAAATACCGCATCTGGGTGTCCATTTTTGCTACAGGAGAATTATTATGGCCAGAAGGTACCAATTTACAGTTCCATTACTAGCTCCAAGGTTTGTGGATCAATAGGGAGCTACTCAGGTAAAACTGATATTTATCTGAGGGACGATCCTTTCGCTGTTAAATCTCCAACTACTGTATGTGCACCAATGTTAATTAGGCAAACAGGGTTATAAAAATGTTGTATGTTATAGCCCAGGGGCATAGTGTCCAGTTATCCAATAGGTCTGTGCCCACCTAATCACGTCAGGGCTGTCCTACTGATTAATGCCTAGTGCCTAGCGTTCTCCCAGGCCTAGTACTCGTCTAACCACTTCTGGGATGTACTACTTATTATAAGGGCCTAGTTTTAGCATCCCCTCAGACCTATTGCCCACCTAATAAGGCAGAAAAAAAGTGGGTATTATTCAAGGTCCTCACTCTGGCTCTACATCTCCGGCCATCTTTATCTGAACCAGTTCTGATCAGACAGCGCAGCCCTTTCACCTGAGTTCTGCACAGAGTTCACCTTTGTTGATCACAGCGTCTTTACTCTTTGGGACTTTATTTTAGCAGCACAGAGTATATCAGGAGATGAGTGATGTGTCAGTGAGGACAGGGCGGAGAAATGAGGCCGCAGGAAGCCACAGACAGAATTATATAGTGAGAGGAGCGGGGTCCCCAGCAGCACAGAGTATATCAGGAGATGAGTGATGTGTCAGTGAGGACAGGGCTGCATGTGACAGGGGCAGTGACATGATGTGAGGAGGGGAATGGAGGCAGCAGGAAGCCACAGACTGAGAGTTATATAGTGGGAGGAGCAGGGTCCCCAGCAGCACAGAGTATATCAGGAGATGAGTGATGTGTCAGTGAGGACAGGGCTGCATGTGACAGGAGCAATGACATGATGTGAGGAGGGGAATGGAGGCAGCAGGAAGCCACAGACTGAGTTATATAGTGGGAGGAGCAGGGTCCCCAGCAGCACAGAGTATATCAGAAAATGAGTGATGTGTCAGTGAGGACAGGGCTGCATGTGACAGGGGCAGTGACATGATGAGAGGAGGGGAATGGAGGCAGCAGGAAGCCACAGACAGAATTATATAGTGGAAGGAGCATGGACCCCAGCAGCACAGAGTATATCAGGAGATGAGTGAAGTCAGTGAGGACAGGGCTGCATGTGACAGGGGCAGTGACATGATGTGAGGAGGGGAATGGAGGCAGCAGGAAGCCACAGACAGAGTTATATAGTGGGAGCAGCAGGATCCCCCAGCAGCACAGAGTATATCAGGAGATGAGTGATGTGTCAGTGAGGACAGGGCTGCATGTGACAGGGGCAGTGACATGATGAGAGGAGGGGAATGGAGGCAGCAGGAAGCCACAGACAGAGTTATATAGTGGGAGCAGCAGGATCCCCCAGCAGCACAGAGTATATCAGGAGATGAGTGATGTGTCAGTGAGGACAGGGCTGCATGTGACAGGGGCAGTGACATGATGTGAGGATGGGAATGGAGGCAGCAGGAAGCCACAGACTGAGAGTTATATAGTGGGAGGAGCAAGAACCCCAGCAGCACAGAGTATATCAGGAGATGAGTGATGTGTCAGTGAAGACAGGGCTATATGTGTCAGGGAAGTGTTACGATGAGAGGAAGGGAATGGAGGCAGCAGGAAGCCACAGACTGAGAGTTATATAGTCGGAGGAGCAGGAACCCCAGCAGCACAGAGTATATCAGGAGATGAGCGATGTGTCAGTGAGGACAGGGCTGCATGTGACAGGGGCAATGACATGATGTGAGGAGGGGAATGGAGGCAGCAGGAAGCCACAGACAGAGTTATATAGTGGGAGGAGCAGGGTACCCAGCAGCACAGAGTATATCAGGAGATGAGTGATGTCAGTGAGGACAGGGCTGCATGTGACAGGGGCAGTGACATGATGAGAGGAGGGGAATGGAGGCAGCAGGAAGCCACAGACAGAGTTATATAGTGGGAGCCGCAGGATCCCCCAGCAGCACAGAGTATATCAGGAGATGAGCGATGTGTCAGTGAGGACAGGACTGCATGTGACAGGGGCAGTGACATGATGTGAGGAGGGGAATGGAGGCAGCAGGAAGCCACAGACTGAGAGTTATATAGTGGGAGTAGCAAGAACCCCAGCAACACAGAGTATATCAGGAGATGAGTGATGTGTCAGTGAAGACAGGGCTATATGTGTCAGGGAAGTGTTACGATGAGAGGAAGGGAATGGAGGCAGCAGGAAGCCACAGACTGAGAGTTATATAGTCGGAGGAGCAGGAACCCCAGCAGCACAGAGTATATCAGGAGATGAGTGATGTGTCAGTGAGGACAGGGCTGCATGTGACAGGGGCAGTGACATGATGTGAGGAAGGGAATGGAGGCAGCAGGAAGCCACAGACTGAGAGTTATATAGTGGAAGGAGCAGGGTCCCCAGCAGCACAGAGTATATCAGGAGATGAGTGATGTGTCAGTGAGGACAGGGCTGCATGTGACAGGGGCAGTGACATGATGTGAGGAGAGGAATGGAGGCAGCAGGAAGCCACAGACTGAGAGTTATATAGTGGGAGGAGCAGGAACCCCAGGAGCACAGAGTATATCAGGAGATGAGTGATGTGTCAGTGAGGACAGGGCTGCATGTGACAGGGGCAGTGACATGATGTGAGGAGGGGAATGGAGGCAGCAGGAAGCCACAGACTGAGCAATACATAGTAGAAGGAGCAGGATCCTCAGTAGGAGTACAAGTAGTCATGCTAAATTGGTCATATCAAACTGATGCAGGGAGATTGTGGTGTCAAATGCACATCTTTGTAGCTTGTTACTGTGTTACTGATATTAATAATTTGTACCTTGGACCAAAGCCTGCAAATTGTTGAGATGTTCCTGTGTGTCCAAACCATAAAAAAATTATAATGTAAAAAAATTTGCACCAATAGGTGAATTTGCCTGAAAGTCTCTGTTAAAGTGAAGACAAAGTACTGCATTTTCTAAATCCTTTAGGCGACATTGTTTTCATAGTGCTCTTTAGGAGCCCTGGATTGGGATAATGATACATTTTTTGTTTTATACAGTACACCTGTTCCCAGCCAGCATTCTCTCCTGGTAGAAACACTTAAACACTCTGTGAAATTGTTGGATTGGGTCACCACCAGTAAATAGGTCCCAAGAGCAGCGATCATCTACTATCATGGTGTCACCCGAACTGGTCTTCCTGTAAGTGCCAGAATGGATGATCCATTGTTCCCCGCCATTTCCAGATATTAATGGCTTTATTATTCACAACACAAGTAAAGTTCAAACTAGACTGATTATCATTAAATTACTCTACAAATTTGGAGATGTTCCCTGCCAGACCTTGATCAATGTATCTGTAATGTGGCTCCTGCTCGTTGCAGGAGTTGGCCACTGAAGAGATAGTGGTCTGGCTCTCACAGCGAGTAAGAGAGAGAACCAGCTGTGATATATTATTCCCATCATAGCTAAGTAGCTTCTATTGCTGAACAGCTTGGTCTACAGGGACTAAAAAAAAAAAACAAATATCAGAGGTATATGCCAGTTTCGTAGCTGCAAAATACCTTCATTTTCCCACAGAGCGTTCAGTTTTTTATCTGCCTCGCTGAGAAGTGTTTCAGTGTCACTGACACGGCGATCTGCATCCGCAACGTGACTGCAGAAAACACCTGGGGCAACATCTAAGCAGGACACTGACAATTTTACAATCACCTACTGCACTTACCTACATGAACATGTTTTCCGGTGGTTTTGCAAATGGCTAATTTACACAGGGCGGTATGTACTAAAGGAAAAATGCGGTAAACGCCCCGAAAACGGGGGTTTTACCGCATTTTCAAATATACTAAGACCCTACCGCCGAGTTTTCGCCGTCCAGGGTATCGCCATCTCTGGATGGCGATTCCCTATAGGAGCCATTGGGCTTATTATCGCCGACCGCCGCAACCTGCCGCCTCCGCCTCCCCCCGGCATACCTTCCTCCAGGTGGCCCTGGACTCGGAAGGCAGGGGCGTATCTACCCATTGGCCAGGATGGCACTCGCCAGGGGCGCCAGCTGAGCAGGGGGTGCCACCTGACGGTGACACCCTCGGCCAATGGGTGGAATCCCTTAAGCCGTAGTGTCTGGCAATACCTGCTGTGCCGAGCTGCCTGTGCATTGCCTGGGATGGAGGGTGGTGGATCGCTCAGCAGGCAGGAGCTGGCACTGGAGTCCGGCACTGCAATGCACTACAGGGAAGAAACTGAAAATAAACTACATCTCCCAGCAACCCTTACAGTCGGGAGCTCCCAACGGCAAGGGCTGCTGGAAGATGTAGTTTATTTTCAGTTTCTTCAAGTAGTTTGATGCCAGCTCCTGTCTGCTGAGTGATCCTCGTCCTCCATCCCAGGCAGCTCGGCACAACAGGTATTGCCAGACACTACGGCTATGTGCTGGGATGCTGTGGGGTGGGGTCTAGGGCTATGTGCTGTGTGGGGAGGCTATGTATGTGCTGGGAGTGAGGGAGACTACTACTATGTGCTAAGGGCGGACTACAGCTATGTGCTGGGAGGGGGATGGGGACTAGGGCTATGTGCTGTGTGGGGAGGCTATGTATGTGCTGGGAGTGAGGGAGACTACTACTATGTGCTAAGGGCGGACTACAGCTATGTGCTGGGAGGGGGATGGGGACTAGGGCTATGTGCTGTGTGGGCAGGCTATGTATGTGCTGGGAGTGAGGGAGACTACTACTATGTGCTAAGGGCGGACTACAGCTATGTGCTGGGAGGGGGATGGGGACTAGGGCTATGTGCTGTGTGGGCAGGCTATGTATGTGCTGGGAGTGAGGGAGACTACTACTATGTGCTAAGGGCGGACTACAGCTATGTGCTGGGAGGGGGATGGGGACTATGGCTATGTGCTTGGGGAGGTGAGGGGCTATGTGCAGGGAGGAGGACTATGCAGAGCCGGCCCTAGGCACAGGCAAACTAGGCAAATGCCTAGGGGCACCAGCAGCTTCTGCTGATTAAAATGATATGCGGCATGCTTATATTCTGTGTGTAGCATTTCATATGCAGATACAGCCACAGTCTCACACAGTATATAGGAATGCTGCATATTATTTTAATCAGCAGAAGCTGCTTGTGCATCATAGCCACATAGCAATGCAAATAAAATGAATTTTCATCAAAAAAAGGCGCCCGACGTTAGCATTGAGGCAAGATTTATGAGGACACATCTGTATCCAAGCAGAGGCAGAGGTCACAGTGTTAGAGGCAGTGTGAGTGCTGTGTGTGAGTGGGTTGGTTGTGCAGTAGTCTTCGGCATATGTGTAAGGGGCATCATGTGTGTCATGTGTAAAATGCATTAATAATGTACAGCAAATGTGTAAGGGGCACTATGTGTGTCATTGCGTGTATCAGGGCATTAATAATGTGCGGCATATGTGTAAGGGACATTATGGGCACTACTGTGTGGTCTAATGTGAATAAAGAGCAATATGGTGTGGTATAATGTCAATAAGGACCAATTCAGTGTGGTGTAATGTGAATAAGGGGTACTACTCTGCGGAGTAATATATATAAGGTATAGTGGTACTACTGTATGATGTAACGTGAATTAGGGACACTATCATGTGATAAATAAATATGAATAAAGTTGCAGTACTGTGTAGTGTAATTTGAATTGGGGGTACTATTGTGTGGCCATGCTCCTTGCCAGCAAAAACACACCTCTTTGTGGGCTGTGCGCCGAATGTGCACACTGTTCCTATTTAAAATATAGGGGTAGGAAAACTTCAAATAAGGACTGCTATGGGTGAGGGGTGATGGTGCTGGGAATGGGGTGCAGTGTCAGAGGCGGAACTAGCAGGGGTTCTAGGGGGCACCAGCCAAAATCTTGCCTATGGCATCATATTGGTTAGGGCCGGCTCTGGGACTATGGCTATCTATGCTGGCAGGGAACTATTGTTATGTGATGGGAGGGGGGTGGGGACTACTGTATGACCGTGTGGGAGAGGTGGAGACTACGGCTATGTGCTGGGGGGACTACGGCTATTGCTTGGGGAGGTGGGAGCTATGGCTATTAGCTGGGAGGGGACTACGGCTATGTTCTGGGAGGGGGATGGGGACTATGACTATATGAATGTGGGGGCTTATCTGGCACTATAGGGGCATATGTGTATCTGGCACCGTGGGGGCATATCTGGCACTATGAGGGCATATCTGGCACCGTGGTAGCAGGTGTATCTGGCAATGTGTGGGCATATCTGGCAATGTGGGGGCATGGAGGCAGCAGGAAGCCACAGACTGCGTCTCTTCTCAAGCGTCCGTACAATGAATGGCTGTAAGTACTCTAATTGGTGGATAACTCCAGCCATCCACCAATATGCATGCTAACAGCCATTCACTGTCTGGCTGCAAGCTGAGAGGCAGGAAGAGAATGCTGCACTCTGATTGGTTGATTGCTCCAACCATCCATACACCAATCAGCATGGTAACAGCCATTCACTGCCTGGCTGCAGGCTGGGAGGCAGGTAGAGAATGCTGCCTGGCCACTTTGTGTAAATCACAATCAGATCAGCCAGGCAGCATTCTCTACCTGACACCCAAGAAGCACCGGCCCAGGAGGCAAATGCCAATGGCCCATCCTATACCTGCTCAAAGGCCCCTATATTTTAGTGGCCCATGGGCAGCTGTCCAGTGGGCACATACATTAAATATATTAGTGGAACAACTATTGCTTAATTTTATTAAGACAGTAATATTATTTACTTTTATTAAAGGGGCAATATTAAGTCAGTGACATCCTTCTCCTCTCCCTGCTCCTGCACCCTCTTCTTCCACACAAAGAAACAATATAAAAATGCCCCCTGCTATGGCAATTGCAGGATTTCCAGAGGTTTTTTTCCGAATGCAATCCACCTTCTTCTTCTCTGCGGAACAGTAGAGCAAGTGCAAGAGTCTGGGGAAGCGGTAGAAGAACCTAGTACCGACCCTGGATATATATATACTGTATATACACATTAGCTTTTTTTAATACACTAGATAGTGTATGGGATACAGTATTAATAAATAACATTATAGATAGTTCATAGTACAGCTGTATAAAACATAGTTCATTCACATAAATAACATGCATGGTCAGGAAAGGTTAAACATCCCATAATAAACAAAATAAATAAATACAATTACATAATAGAACCAGTAGGAGACAACTACACTTTTATAAGCACACATTCTCCCTCCTCAGGGTAAGGCGCCTTTCTCTTCTTCATCGCAGATGCTCTCTGGTCCAGTGCACTGATTGAGTAGTCAGATCCACAAACACAACAAACCTGGTAGAAGAAGCTGCTACCATGTACCACAGCTTTGTTCTGTCCCTTAAACTGCATGTTGTGGTGGCAACTCTTGCAATTGTATTATATACTATAGGTGGCTAAGAGAAGGGGGGTTTCCAGGCAACCAGAAACTCCCCTGCGTTTGCCTTTACCCTAGTGTCGATCCACTAATACCCCTTTTACACTCGCAGAAAAATCCCGGGATATTGCACGTGAACGCGCATCATCCCGGGATTCTTCTCAGTGTAAATGGGTACAGGGACAATTTCCCGGGACGAGCATCCCGGGATTTCATCCCAGGTCAAAAGCAGGGTTGGTCCCGGGACCGTCCCGGGAAGCTGGGTAGTGTGAAAGGGTCCGTCCCGGGATTCACTATCCCGGGACTGTTAAAAGGACTCGGATTGGAGCTTTCTTGGGCTCAGAAAAGCTGATGTCATCTTTTCTGAGCCCAAGGCCATTTCTAATGACATACTAATGCATTTGCAGGGATATCCCGGGATCAGTGTAAATGGGGCTGTCCCGGGTCGATCCCAGGTCTTAATGCAGTGTGAAAGGGGTCAGTCCCGGGAATGCATCCCGGGATGCATCCCGGGAAGCATCCCGGGAGTGACCCGGGAGTGCGAGTGTAAAAGTGGTATGAGACTGCACTCTTCATTCCACTTTAGATAAAAAGCCAACTAATTGTCCAAAATATCATTGATACGATACCAGTGGTTCCCAACTTGGTCCTCAAGTCACTCTAACAGACCAGGTTTTAAGGATATCCGTGGCTGAGCACAGATGGTTAAATCAAGAGGTACTAATTGAGTCACCTGTGTCAAAGCAAGGTTATCCTTAAAGCCAGCACCGTTTGGGTGCATTGAGGACTGAGTTTGGGAAGCTTTATTCTATACCAAACATGTACCTAAAAAGGAGGTGCACATCCAACCATAAATAATTCAAGAAAATATCAATGAGCAAACTTGAGGCACTCCCATTGGTCGTGTTCATATATTTTAGGCCAATCATACTGTACACCCCTCCATCTTTCAGTCTGCGGAATTGCTTAGATCATGCTAGTGATGAGCACCGGAAATTTTTCGGGTTTTGTGTTTTGGTTTTGGGTTCGGTTCCGCGGCCGTGTTTTGGGTTCGAACGCGTTTTGGCAAAACCTCACCGAATTTTTTTTGTCGGATTCGGGTGTGTTTTGGATTCGGGTGTTTTTTTCAAAAAACCCTAAAAACAGCTTAAATCATAGAATTTGGGGGTCATTTTGATCCCAAAGTATTATTAACCTCAATAACCATAATTTCCACTCATTTTCAGTCTATTCTGAACACCTCACACCTCACAATATTATTTTTAGTCCTAAAATTTGCACCGAGGTCGCTGGATGACTAAGCTCAGCGACCCAAGTGGCCGACACAAACACCTGGCCCATCTAGGAGTGGCACTGCAATGTCACGCAGAATGGCCCTTCAAAAAACTACTCCCCAAACAGCACATGACGCAAAGAAGAAAAAAAAGAGGCGCAATGAGGTAGCTGTGTGACTAAGATAAGAGACCCTAGTGGCCGACACAAACACCTGGCCCATCTAGGAGTGTCACTGCAGTGTCACGCAGGATGGCCCTTCCAAAAAACACCCCCCAAACAGCACATGATGCAAAGAAAAAAAGAGGCGCAATGAGGTAGCTGTGTGACTAAGATAAGCGACCCAAGTGGCCGACACAAACACCTGGCCCATCTAGGAGTGGCACTGCAGTGTCACGCAGGATGGCCCTTCCAAAAAACACCCCCCAAACAGCACATGACGCAAAGAAAAAAAGAGGCGCAATGAGGTAGCTGTGTGACTAAGATAAGCGACCCAAGTGGCCGACACAAACACCTGGCCCATCTAGGAGTGGCACTGCAGTGTCACGCAGGATGGCCCTTCCAAAAAACACCCCCCAAACAGCACATGATGCAAAGAAAAAAAGAGGCGCAATGAGGTAGCTTTGTGACTAAGATAAGCGACCCAAGTGGCCGACACAAACACCTGGCCCATCTAGGAGTGGCACTGCACGCAGGATGGCCCTTCCAAAAAACACCCCCCAAACAGCACATGACGCAAAGAAAAAAAGAGGCGCAATGAGGTAGCTGTGTGACTAAGATAAGCGACCCAAGTGGCCGACACAAACACCTGGCCCATCTAGGAGTGGCACTGCAGTGTCACGCAGGATGGCCCTTCCAAAAACTACTCCCCAAACAGCACATGACGCAAAGAAAAATGAAAGAAAAAAGAGGTGCAAGATGGAATTGTCCTTGGGCCCTCCCACCCACCCTTATGTTGTATAAACAGGACATGCACACTTTAACCAACCCATAGTGACAGGGTCTGCCACACGACTGTGACTGAAATGACGGGTTGGTTTGGACCCCCACCAAAAAAGAAGCAATTAATCTCTCCTTGCACAAACTGGCTCTACAGAGGCAAGATGTCCACCTCATCATCATCCTCCGATATATCACCGTGTACATCCCCCTCCTCACAGATTATCAATTCGTCCCCACTGGAATCCACCATCTCAGCTCCCTGTGTACTTTGTGGAGGCAATTGCTGCTGGTCAATGTCTCCACGGAGGAATTGATTATAATTCATTTTAATGAACATCATCTTCTCCACATTTTCTGGATGTAACCTCGTACGCCGATTGCTAACAAGGTGAGCGGCGGCACTAAACACTCTTTCGGAGTACACACTTGTGGGAGGGCAACTTAGGTAGAATAAAGCCAGTTTGTGCAAGGGCCTCCAAATTGCCTCTTTCTCCTGCCAGTATAAGTACGGACTGTCTGACGTGCCTACTTGGATGCGGTCACTCATATAATCCTCCACCATTCTTTCAATGGGGAGAGAATCATATGCAGTGACAGTAGACGACATGTCCGTAATCGTTGTCAGGTCCTTCAGTCCGGACCAGATGTCAGCATCAGCAGTCGCTCCAGACTGCCCTGCATCACCGCCAGCGGGTGGGCTCGGAATTCTGAGCCTTTTCCTCGCACCCCCAGTTGCGGGAGAATGTGAAGGAGGAGATGTTGACAGGTCGCGTTCCGCTTGACTTGACAATTTTGTCACCAGCAGTTCTTTGAACCCCAGCAGACTTGTGTCTGCCGGAAAGAGAGATCCAAGGTAGGTTTTAAATCTAGGATCGAGCACGGTGGACAAAATGTAGTGCTCTGATTTCAACAGATTGACCACCCGTGAATCCTTGTTAAGCGAATTAAGGGCTCCATCCACAAGTCCCACATGCCTAGCGGAATCGCTCTGTGTTAGCTCCTCCTTCAATGTCTCCAGCTTATTCTGCAAAAGCCTGATGAGGGGAATGACCTGACTCAGGCTGGCAGTGTCTGAACTGACTTCACGTGTGGCAAGTTCAAAAGGTTGCAGAACCTTGCACAACGTTGAAATCATTCTCCACTGCGCTTGAGACAGGTGCATTCCACCTCCTATTTCGTGCTCAGTTGTATAGGCTTGAATGGCCTTTTGCTGCTCCTCCAACCTCTGAAGCATATAGAGGGTTGAATTCCACCTCGTTACCACTTCTTGCTTCAGATGATGGCAGGGCAGGTTCAGGCGTTTTTGGTGGTGCTCCAGTCTTCTGTACGTGGTGCCTGTACGCCGAAAGTGTCCCGCAATTCTTCTGGCCACCGACAGCATCTCTTGCACGCCCCTCTCGTTTTTTAAATAATTCTGCACCACCAAATTCAAGGTGTGTGCAAAACATGGGACGTGCTGGCATTTGCCCATATTTAATGCACACACAATATTGCTGGCGTTGACCGATGCCACAAATCCACAGGAGAGTCCAATTGGGGTAAGCCATTCTGCGATGATCTTCCTCAGTTGCCGTAAGAGGTTTTTAGCTGTGTGCGTATTCTGGAAAGCGGTGATACAAAGCGTAGCCTGCCTAGGAAAGAGTTGGCGTTTGCGAGATGCTGCTACTGGTGCCGCCGCTGCTGTTCTTGCGGCGGGAGTCCATACATCTACCCAGTGGGCTGTCACAGTCATATAGTTCTGAGCCTGCCCTGCTCCACTTGTCCACATGTCCGTGGTTAAGTGGACATTGGGTACAACTGCATTTTTTAGGACACTGGTGAGTCTTTTTCTGAGGTCTGTGTACATTTTCGGTATCGCCTGCCTAGAGAAATGGAACCTAGATGGTATTTGGTACCGGGGACACAGTACCTCCAACAAGTCTCTAGTTGCCTCTGCAGTAATGATGGATACCGGAACCACGTTTCTCACCGCCCAGGATGCCAAGGCCTCAGTTATCCGCTTTGCAGCAGGATGACTGCTGTGATATTTCATCTTCCTTGCAACGGACTGTTGGACAGTCAATTGCTTGGTGGAAGTAGTAAAAGTGGTCTTACGAGTACGACTTCCCCTCTGGGATGACCATCGACTCCCAGCAGCAACAACAGCAGCGCCAGCAGCTGTAGGCGTTACATGCAAGGATGCATCGGAGGAATCCCAGGCAGGAGAGGACTCGTCAGAATTGCCAGTGACATGGCCTGCAGGACTATTGGCATTCCTGGGGAAGGAGGAAATTGACACTGAGGGAGTTGGTGGGGTGGTTTGCGTGAGCTTGGTTACAAGAGGAAGGGATTTACTGGTCAGTGGACTGCTTCCGCTGTCGCCCAAAGTTTTTGAACTTGTCACTGACTTATGATAAATGCGCTGCAGGTGACGTATAAGGGAGGATGTTCCGAGGTGGTTAACGTCCTTACCCCTACTTATTACAGCTTGACAAAGGCAACACATGGCTTGACAAATGTTGTCCGCATTTCTGTTGAAATACTTCCACACCGAAGAGCTGATTTTTTGGGTATTTTCACCAGGCATGTCAATGGCCCTATTCCTCCAACGGACAACAGGTGTCTCCCCGGGTGCCTGACTTAAACAAACCACCTCACCATCAGAATCATCCTGGTCAATTTCCTCGACAGCGCCAGCAACACCCATATCCTCCTCATCCTGGTGTACTTCAACACTGACATCTTCAATCTGACTAGCAGGAACTGGACTGCGGGTGCTCCTTCCAGCACTTGCAGGGGGCGTGCAAATGGTGGAAGGCGCAAGCTCTTCCCGTCCAGTGTTGGGAAGGTCAGGCATCGCAAACGACACAATTGGACTCTCCTTGTGGATTTGTGATTTCGAAAAACGCACAGTTCTTTGCTGTGCTTTTGCCAGCTTGAGTCTTTTCATTTTTCTAGCGAGAGGCTGAGTGCTTCCATCCTCATGTGAAGCTGAACCACTAGCCATGAACATAGGCCAGGGCCTCAGCCGTTCCTTGCCACTCCGTGTGGTAAATGGCATATTGGCAAGTTTACGCTTCTCCTCCGACAATTTTATTTTAGATTTTTGAGTCCTTTTTTTACTGATATTTGGTGTTTTGGATTTTACATGCTCTGTACTATGACATTGGGCATCGGCCTTGGCAGACGACTTTGATGGCATTTCATCGTCTCGGCCATGACTAGTGGCAGCAGCTTCAGCACGAGGTGGAAGTCGATCTTGATCTTTCCCTATTTTTGGAACCTCAACATTTTTGTTCTCCATATTTTAATAGGCACAACTAAAAGGCACCTCAGGTAAACAATGGAGATGGATGGATACTAGTATACTTATGGATGGACGAGCGACTGCCGACACAGAGGTAGCTACAGCCGTGGACTACCGTACTGCGTCTGCTGCTAATATAGACTGGATGATAATGATATAAAAAATATATATATATATCACTACTGCAGCCGGACAGGTATATATTATATAATGACGGACCTGCTGGACACTGTCAGCACTGCAGACTCCTAAAGTAAGCTACTAGTATCAAGAAGATAGAAAAAAAAAACACCACAGGTAGGTGGTATACAATTATGGATGGACGAGCGACTGCCGACACAGAGGTAGCTACAGCCGTGGACTACCATACTGCGTCTGCTGCTAATATAGACTGGATGATAATGATATAAAAAATATATATATATCACTACTGCAGCCGGACAGGTATATATTATATAATGACGGACCTGCTGGACACTGTCAGCACTGCAGACTCCTAAAGTGAGCTACTAGTATCAAGAAGATAGAAAAAAAAAAAACACCACAGGTAGGTGGTATACAAATATGGATGGACGAGCGACTGCCGACACAGAGGTAGCTACAGCCGTGGACTACCGTACTGCGTCTGCTGCTAATATAGACTGGATGATAATGATATAAAAAATATATATATATATCACTACTGCAGCCGGACAGGTATATATTATATAATGACGGACCTGCTGGGCACTGTCAGCACTGCAGACTCCTAAAGTAAGCTACTAGTATCAAGAAGATAGAAAAAAAAAACACCACAGGTAGGTGGTATACAATTATGGATGGACGAGCGACTGCCGACACAGAGGTAGCTACAGCCGTGGACTACCGTACTGCGTCTGCTGCTAATATAGACTGGATGATAATGATATAAAAAATATATATATATCACTACTGCAGCCGGACAGGTATATATTATATAATGACGGACCTGCTGTACACTGTCAGCACTGCAGACTCCTAAAGTAAGCTACTAGTATCAAGAAGATAGAAAAAAAAACACACCACAGGTAGGTGGTATACAATTATGGATGGACGAGCGACTGCCGACACAGAGGTAGCTACAGCCGTGGACTACCGTACTGCGTCTGCTGCTAATATAGACTGGATGATAATGATATAAAAAATATATATATATCACTACTGCAGCCGGACAGGTATATATTATATAATGACGGACCTGCTGGACACTGTCAGCACTGCAGACTCCTAAAGTAAGCTACTAGTATCAAGAAGATAGAAAAAAAAAACACACAACAGGTAGGTGGTATACAATTATGGATGGACGAGCGACTGCCGACACAGATGTAGCTACT
Organism: Pseudophryne corroboree; assembly: GCF_028390025.1. NCBI lineage: Eukaryota > Metazoa > Chordata > Amphibia > Anura > Myobatrachidae > Pseudophryne > Pseudophryne corroboree. The sequence continues at coordinate 41,337,351 of NC_086453.1, forward strand.
GCCGTGGACTACCGTACTGCGTCTGCTGCTAATATAGACTGGATGATAATGATATAAAAAATATATATATATCACTACTGCAGCCGGACAGGTATATATTATATAATGACGGACCTGCTGGACACTGTCAGCACTGCAGACTCCTAAAGTGAGCTACTAGTATCAAGAAGATAGAAAAAAAAAACACAACAGGTAGGTGGTATACAATTATGGATGGACGAGCGACTGCCGACACAGAGGTAGCTACAGCCGTGGACTACCGTACTGCGTCTGCTGCTAATATAGACTGGATGATAATGATATAAAAACTATATATATATATCACTACTGCAGCCGGACAGGTATATATTATATAATGACGGACCTGCTGGACACTGTCAGCACTGCAGACTCCTAAAGTTAACTACTAGTATGAAGAAGATAGAAAAAAAAAAAACCACCACAGGTAGGTATACAATTATGGACGAGCGACTGCCGACACAGAGGTAGCTACAGCCGTGGACTACCGTACTGCGTCTGCTGCTAGTATAGACTGGATGATAATGATATAAAAAAATAAGAATTTACTTACCGATAATTCTATTTCTCATAGTCCGTAGTGGATGCTGGGGACTCCGTCAGGACCATGGGGAATAGCGGGCTCCGCAGGAGACAGGGCACATCTAAAAAAGCTTTTAGGTCACATGGTGCGTACTGGCTCCTCCCCCTATGACCCTCCTCCAAGCCTCAGTTAGGTACTGTGCCCGGACGAGCGTACACAATAAGGAAGGATCTTGAATCCCGGGTAAGACTCATACCAGCCACACCAATCACACCGTACAACTTGTGATCTGAACCCAGTTAACAGTATGATAACAAAACGAAGTAGCCTCTGAAAAGATGGCTCACAACAACAGTAATAACCCGATTTTGTAACAATAACTATGTACAAGCATTGCAGACAATCCGCACTTGGGATGGGCGCCCAGCATCCACTACGGACTATGAGAAATAGAATTATCGGTAAGTAAATTCTTATTTTCTCTAACGTCCTAGTGGATGCTGGGGACTCCGTCAGGACCATGGGGATTATACCAAAGCTCCCAAATGGGCGGGAGAGTGCGGATGACTCTGCAGCACCGAATGAGAAAACTCCAGGTCCTCTTTAGCCAGAGTATCAAATTTGTAAAATTTTACAAACGTGTTCTCCCCTGACCACGTAGCTGCTCGGCAAAGTTGTAATGCCGAGACCCCTCGGGCAGCCGCCCAAGATGAGCCCACCTTCCTTGTGGAGTGGGCCTTTACAGATTTAGGCTGTGGCACGCCTGCCACAGAATGTGCAAGTTGGATTGTGCTACAGATCCAACGTGCAATCGTCTGTTTAGACGCAGGAGCACCCATCTTGTTGGGTGCATACAATGTAAACAACGAGTCAGATTTTCTGACTCCAGCTGTCCTTGAAATATATATTTTTAATGCTCTGACAACGTCCAGTAACTTGGAGTCCTCCAAGTCGCTAGTAGCCGCAGGCACCACAATAGGCTGGTTCAAGTGAAATGCCGAAACCACCTTAGGGAGAAATTGAGGACGTGTCCTCAATTCTGCCCTGTCCGAATGGAATATCAGATATGGGCTCTTGTATGACAAAGCTGCCAACTCTGAAACTCTCCTGGCTGAAGCCAGGGCCAACAGCATGGTTACCTTCCATGTAAGGTATTTTAATTCTACCGATTTTAAAGGCTCAAACCAATGAGATTTGAGAAAATTTAGAACCACGTTCAAATCCCACGGTGCCACTGGAGGCACTATTGGGGGTTGTATATGTAGTACACCTTTGACAAAAGTTTGTACTTCAGGCACTGACGCCAATTCCTTCTGGAAGAAAATTGATAAGGCCGAAATTTGAACTTTAATGGACCCCAATTTTAGGCCCATAGACAATCCTGCTTGCAGGAAATGTAAGAATCGACCCAATTGAAATTCTTCCGTTGGAGCCTTCTTGGCCTCACACCACGCAACATATTTCCGCCAAATGCGGTGATAATGTTGTACAGTCACTTCCTTTCTAGCCTTAATCAAGGTAGGAATAACTTCCTCTGGAATGCCCTTTTCTTTTAGAATCCGGCGTTCAACCGCCATGCCGTCAAACGCAGACGCGGTAAGTCTTGGAACATACAAGGTCCCTGCTGAAGCAGATCCCTTCTTAGAGGTAGAGGCCACGGATCCTCCGTGAGCATCTCTTGAAGTTCCGGATACCAAGTTCTTCTTGGCCAGTCCGGAGCCACCAGTATTGTTCTTACTCCTCTTTTCCGTATAATTCTCAGTACCTTTGGTATGAGAGGCAGAGGAGGGAACACATACACTGACTGGTACACCCACGGTGTTACCAGAGCGTCCACAGCTATTGCCTGAGGGTCTCTTGACCTGGCGCAATACCTGTCCAATTTTTTGTTGAGGCGAGACGCCATCATGTCCACCTTTGGTTTTTCCCAACGGTTCACAATCATGTGGAAAACTTCTGGATGAAGTCCCCACTCTCCCGGGTGAAGGTCGTGTCTGCTGAGGAAATCTGCTTCCCAGTTGTCCACTCCCGGGATGAACACTGCTGACAGTGCTATGACATGATTCTCCGCCCAGCGCAGAATCCTTGCAGCTTCTGCCATTGCACTCCTGCTTCTCGTGCCGCCTTGTCGGTTTACGTGGGCGACTGCCGTGATGTTGTCGGACTGGATCAACACCGGCTGACCCTGAAGCAGCGGTTTTGCCAGACTTAGAGCATTGTAGATCGCTCTTAGCTCCAGTATATTTATGTGAAGAGACGTCTCCAGGTTTGACCACACGCCCTGGAAGTTTCTTCCCTTTGTGACTGCTCCCCAACCTCGTAGGCTGGCATCCGTAGTCACCAGGACCCAGTCCTGTATGCCGAATCTGCGGCCCACTAACAGATGGGCAGTCTGCAACCACCACAGGAGAGACAACCTTGTTCTCGGTGACAGTGTTATCCGCTGATGCATGTGCAGATGCGATCCGGACCATTTGTCCAGCAGATCCCACTGAAATGTCCGTGCATGGAATCTGCCGAATGGAATCGCTTCGTACGAAGCCACCATCTTTCCCAGGACTCTTGTGCATTGATGTACTGACACAGTTCCTGGTTTTAGGAGGTTCCTGACAAGTTCGGATAACTCCCTTGCTTTCTCTTCCGGGAGAAATACCTTTTTCTGAACCGTGTCCAGAATCATACCCAGGAACAGCAGATGCGTTGTCGGGGTCAATTGAGATTTTGGAAGATTTAGAATCCACCCGTGTTGCTGAAGCACTACTTGTGTTAGCGCCACACCGACTTCCAGCTGTTCTCTGGACTTTGCCCTTATCAGGAGATCGTCCAAGTAAGGGATAATTAATACGCCTTTTCTTCGTAGAAGAACCATCATTTCGGTCATTACCTTGGTAAAGACCCGAGGGGCCGTGGACAAACCAAACGGCAGTGTTTGAAACTGATAATGACAGTCTTGTATCACGAACCTGAGATACCCTTGGTGTGAGGGGTAAATCGGGACATGTAGATAAGCATCTTTTATGTCCAAGGACACCATGAAGTCTCCTTCTTCCAGATTCGCTATCACTGCCCTGAGTGACTCCATCTTGAACTTGAATTTCTGTATGTACAGGTTCAAGGATTTCAGATTTAGAATAGGCCTTACCGAACCGTCCGGTTTCGGTACCACAAATAGAGTGGAATAATACCCCTTTCCCTGTTGTAGGAGGGGTACCTTGACTATCACCTGCTGAGAATACAGCTTGTGAATGGCTTCCAAAACCGACGTCCTTTCTGAGGGAGACGTTGGTAAAGCAGACTTTAGGAACCGGCGAGGGGGAAACCTTTCGAACTCCAGCATGTAACCCTGAGATATTATCTGCAGGACCCACGGGTCCACTTGTGAGTGAGCCCATTGATTGCTGAAAATCTTGAGTCGACCCCCCACCGTTCCTGAGTCCGCTTGTAAAGCCCCAGCGTCATGCTGATGACTTTGTAGAAGCCGGGGCGGGCTTCTGTTCCTGGGCAGGGGCTGCTTGCTGCCCTTTCTTACCCTTTCCTCTGCCTCTCGGCAGATAAGACTGTCCTTTTGGTCGCTTTTTATAGGAGTGAAAGGACTGCGGCTGAAAAGACGGTGTCTTTTTCTGTTGTGAAGGGGTCTGAGGTAAAAAGGTGGATTTGCCGGCAGTTGCCGTGGTCACCAGGTCCGAAAGACCGACCCCAAACAATTCCTCTCCTTTATATGGCAATACTTCCATATGCCTCTTGGAATCCGCATCACCTGACCACTGTCGCGTCCATAAACTTCTTCTGGCAGATATGGACATCGCGCTTACTCTTGATGCTAGAGTACAAACATCCCTCTGAGCATCTCGCATATAAAGAAAAGCATCCTTTAATTGCTCTAGAGTCAATAAAATACTGTCCCTATCCAGGGTCTCAATATTTTCAGTCAGAGAATCCAACCACACTACCCCAGCACTGCACATCCAGGCTGAGGCTATTGCCGGTCGCAGTATAACACCAGTATGTGTGTATATACTCTTCAGTGTAGTTTCCAGCCTCCTATCTGCTGGATCCTTGAGGGCGGCCGTATCAGGAGACGGCAACGCCACTTGCTTTGATAAACGTGTGAGCGCCTTATCCACCCTAGGGGGTGTTTCCCAGCGCGCCCTAACCTCTGGTGGGAAAGGGTATAATGCCAATAACTTCTTTGAAATTAGCAATTTTCTATCGGGGGTAACCCACGCTTCATCACACACATCATTCAATTCCTCTGATTCTGGGAAAAATACAGGTAGTTTTTTCACCCCCCACATAATACCCCTTTTTGAGGTACCAGCAGTATCAGAGATCTGCAAAGCCTCCTTCATTGCCGTGATCATATAACGTGTGGCCCTATTGGAAAATACGTTTGTTTCTTCACCGTCGACACTAGATTCATCTGTGTCGGTACCCGTGTCGACTGACTGAGGTAAAGGACGTTTTACAGCCCCTGACGGTGTCTGAGACGCCTGAACCGGTACTAACTGGTTTGCCGGGCGTCTTATTTCGTCAACTGACTTTTGTAGTGTGCTGACATTATCACGTAATTCCATAACTAAAGCCATCCATTCCGGTGTCGACTCCCTAGGGGGTGACATTACCATCATCGGCAATTGCTCTGCCTCCACACCAACATCGTCCTCATACATGTCGACACACACGTACCGACACACAGCAGCCACACAGGGAATGCTCTAATCGAAGACAGGACCCCTTAGCCCTTTGGGGAGACAGAGGGAGAGTTTGCCAGCACACACCAAAAGTAGAGATGAGCGGGTTCGGTTTCTCTGAATCCGAACCCGCCAGAACTTCATGTTTTTTTTCACGGGTCCGAGCGACTCGGATCTTCCCGCCTTGCTCGGTTAACCCGAGCGCGCCCGAACGTCATCATGACGCTGTCGGATTCTCGCGAGGCTCGGATTCTATCGCGAGACTCGGATTCTATATAAGGAGCCGCGCGTCGCCGCCATTTTCACACGTGCATTGAGATTGATAGGGAGAGGACGTGGCTGGCGTCCTCTCCGTTTAGACACTTGATTTACTAATTTTGGGGAGCATTAGGAGTACTCAGTAGTGTACAGTGCAGAGTTTTGCTGATAGTGACCAGTGACTGACCACCACTTTTATTTATAATCCGTTCTCTGCCTGAAAAAAGCGATACACAGCACACAGTGACTCAGTCACATACCATATCTGTGTGCACTGCTCAGGCTCAGGCCAGTGTGCTGCATCATCTATTATCTATATATAATATTATATATCTGTCTGACTGCTCAGCTCACACAGCTTATAATTGTGGGGGAGACTGGGGAGCACTACTGCAGTGCCAGTTATAGGTTATAGCAGGAGCCAGGAGTACATAATATATTATATAGTGAGTGACCACCAGACACACAGTGCAGTTTATTTAATATATCCGTTCTCTGCCTGAAAAAAGCGATACACACAGTGACTCAGTCAGTCACATACCATATCTGTGTGCACTGCTCAGGCTCAGGCCAGTGTGCTGCATCATCTATATATATTATATATCTGTCTGACTGCTCAGCTCACACAGCTTATAATTGTGGGGGAGACTGGGGAGCACTACTGCAGTGCCAGTTATAGGTTATAGCAGGAGCCAGGAGTACATAATATTATATTAAAATTAAACAGTGCACACTTTTGCTGCAGGAGTGCCACTGCCAGTGTGACTAGTGACCAGTGACCTGACCACCAGTATATATAATATTAGTAGTATACTATCTCTTTATCAACCAGTCTATATTAGCAGCAGACACAGTACAGTGCGGTAGTTCACGGCTGTGGCTACCTCTGTGTCGGCACTCGGCAGCCCGTCCATAATTGTATATACCACCTAACCGTGGTTTTTTTTTCTTTCTTTATACATACATACTAGTTACGAGTATACTATCTCTTTATCAACCAGTCTATATATTAGCAGCAGACACAGTACAGTGCGGTAGTTCACGGCTGTGGCTACCTCTGTGTCGGCACTCGGCAGCCCGTCCATAATTGTATATACCACCTAACCGTGGTTTTTTTTTTCTTTCTTTATACATACATACTAGTTACGAGTATACTATCTCTTTATCAACCAGTCTATATATTAGCAGCAGACACAGTACAGTGCGGTAGTTCACGGCTGTGGCTACCTCTGTGTCGGCACTCGGCAGCCCGTCCATAATTGTATATACCACCTAACCGTGGTTTTTTTTTCTTTCTTTATACATACATACTAGTTACGAGTATACTATCTCTTTATCAACCAGTCTATATATTAGCAGCAGACACAGTACAGTGCGGTAGTTCACGGCTGTGGCTACCTCTGTGTCGGCACTCGGCAGCCCGTCCATAATTGTATATACCACCTAACCGTGGTTTTTTTTTCTTTCTTTATACATACATACTAGTTACGAGTATACTATCTCTTTATCAACCAGTCTATATATTAGCAGCAGACACAGTACAGTGCGGTAGTTCACGGCTGTGGCTACCTCTGTGTCGGCACTCGGCAGCCCGTCCATAATTGTATATACCACCTAACCGTGGTTTTTTTTTCTTTCTTTATACATACATACTAGTTACGAGTATACTATCTCTTTATCAACCAGTCTATATATTAGCAGCAGACACAGTACAGTGCGGTAGTTCACGGCTGTGGCTACCTCTGTGTCGGCACTCGGCAGCCCGTCCATAATTGTATACTAGTATCCAATCCATCCATCTCCATTGTTTACCTGAGGTGCCTTTTAGTTGTGCCTATTAAAATATGGAGAACAAAAATGTTGAGGTTCCAAAATTAGGGAAAGATCAAGATCCACTTCCACCTCGTGCTGAAGCTGCTGCCACTAGTCATGGCCGAGACGATGAAATGCCAGCAACGTCGTCTGCCAAGGCCGATGCCCAATGGCATAGTACAGAGCATGTCAAAACCAAAACACCAAATATCAGTAAAAAAAGGACTCCAAAACCTAAAATAAAATTGTCGGAGGAGAAGCGTAAACTTGCCAATATGCCATTTACCACACGGAGTGGCAAGGAACGGCTGAGGCCCTGGCCTATGTTCATGGCTAGTGGTTCAGCTTCACATGAGGATGGAAGCACTCAGCCTCTCGCTAGAAAACTGAAAAGACTCAAGCTGGCAAAAGCACCGCAAAGAACTGTGCGTTCTTTGAAATCCCAAATCCACAAGGAGAGTCCAATTGTGTCGGTTGCGATGCCTGACCTTCCCAACACTGGACGTGAAGAGCATGCGCCTTCCACCATTTGCACGCCCCCTGCAAGTGCTGGAAGGAGCACCCGCAGTCCAGTTCCTGATAGTCAGATTGAAGATGTCAGTGTTGAAGTACACCAGGATGAGGAGGATATGGGTGTTGCTGGCGCTGGGGAGGAAATTGACCAGGAGGATTCTGATGGTGAGGTGGTTTGTTTAAGTCAGGCACCCGGGGAGACACCTGTTGTCCGTGGGAGGAATATGGCCGTTGACATGCCAGGTGAAAATACCAAAAAAAATCAGCTCTTCGGTGTGGAGGTATTTCACCAGAAATGCGGACAACAGGTGTCAAGCCGTGTGTTCCCTTTGTCAAGCTGTAATAAGTAGGGGTAAGGACGTTAACCACCTCGGAACATCCTCCCTTATACGTCACCTGCAGCGCATTCATAATAAGTCAGTGACAAGTTCAAAAACTTTGGGTGACAGCGGAAGCAGTCCACTGACCAGTAAATCCCTTCCTCTTGTAACCAAGCTCACGCAAACCACCCCACCAACTCCCTCAGTGTCAATTTCCTCCTTCCCCAGGAATGCCAATAGTCCTGCAGGCCATGTCACTGGCAAGTCTGACGAGTCCTCTCCTGCCTGGGATTCCTCCGATGCATCCTTGCGTGTAACGCCTACTGCTGCTGGCGCTGCTGTTGTTGCCGCTGGGAGTCGATGGTCATCCCAGAGGGGAAGTCGTAAGCCCACTTGTACTACTTCCAGTAAGCAATTGACTGTTCAACAGTCCTTTGCGAGGAAGATGAAATATCACAGCAGTCATCCTACTGCAAAGCGGATAACTGAGTCCTTGACAACTATGTTGGTGTTAGACGTGCGTCCGGTATCCGCCGTTAGTTCACAGGGAACTAGACAATTTATTGAGGCAGTGTGCCCCCGTTACCAAATACCATCTAGGTTCCACTTCTGTAGGCAGGCGATACCGAGAATGTACACGGACGTCAGAAAAAGACTCACCAGTGTCCTAAAAAATGCAGTTGTACCCAATGTCCACTTAACCACGGACATGTGGACAAGTGGAGCAGGGCAGGGTCAGGACTATATGACTGTGACAGCCCACTGGGTAGATGTATGGACTCCCGCCGCAAGAACAGCAGCGGCGGCACCAGTAGCAGCATCTCGCAAACGCCAACACTTTCCTAGGCAGGCTACGCTTTGTATCACCGCTTTCCAGAATACGCACACAGCTGAAAACCTCTTACGGCAACTGAGGAAGATCATCGCGGAATGGCTTACCCCAATTGGACTCTCCTGTGGATTTGTGGCATCGGACAACGCCAGCAATATTGTGTGTGCATTAAATATGGGCAAATTCCAGCACGTCCCATGTTTTGCACATACCTTGAATTTGGTGGTGCAGAATTTTTTAAAAAACGACAGGGGCGTGCAAGAGATGCTGTCGGTGGCCAGAAAAATTGCGGGACACTTTCGGCGTACAGGCACCACGTACAGAAGACTGGAGCACCACCAAAAACTACTGAACCTGCCCTGCCATCATCTGAAGCAAGAAGTGGTAACGAGGTGGAATTCAACCCTCTATATGCTTCAGAGGTTGGAGGAGCAGCAAAAGGCCATTCAAGCCTATACAATTGAGCACGATATAGGAGATGGAATGCACCTGTCTCAAGCGCAGTGGAGAATGATTTCAACGTTGTGCAAGGTTCTGATGCCCTTTGAACTTGCCAGGTCATTCCCCTCATCAGGCTTTTGCAGAAGAAGCTGGAGGCATTGAAGAAGGAGCTAAAAGGGAGCGATTCCGCTAGGCATGTGGGACTTGTGGATGCAGCCCTTAATTCGCTTAACAAGGATTCACGGGTGGTCAATCTGTTGAAATCAGAGCACTACATTTTGGCCACCGTGCTCGATCCTAGATTTAAAGCCTACCTTGGATCTCTCTTTCCGGCAGACACAGGTCTGCTGGGGTTGAAAGACCTGCTGGTGACAAAATTGTCAAGTCAAGCGGAACGCGACCTGTCAACATCTCCTCCTTCACATTCTCCCGCAACTGGGGGTGCGAGGAAAAGGCTCAGAATTCCGAGCCCACCCGCTGGCGGTGATGCAGGGCAGTCTGGAGCGACTGCTGATGCTGACATCTGGTCCGGACTGAAGGACCTGACAACGATTACGGACATGTCGTCTACTGTCACTGCATATGATTCTCTCAACATTGATAGAATGGTGGAGGATTATATGAGTGACCGCATCCAAGTAGGCACGTCACACAGTCCGTACTTATACTGGCAGGAAAAAGAGGCAATTTGGAGGCCCTTGCACAAACTGGCTTTATTCTACCTAAGTTGCCCTCCCACAAGTGTGTACTCCGAAAGAGTGTTTAGTGCCGCCGCTCACCTTGTCAGCAATCGGCGTACGAGGTTACATCCAGAAAATGTGGAGAAGATGATGTTCATTAAAATGAATTATAATCAATTCCTCCGCGGAGACATTGACCAGCAGCAATTGCCTCCACAAAGTACACAGGGAGCTGAGATGGTGGATTCCAGTGGGGACGAATTGATAATCTGTGAGGAGGGGGATGTACACGGTGATATATCGGAGGGTGAAGATGAGGTGGACATCTTGCCTCTGTAGAGCCAGTTTGTGCAAGGAGAGATTAATTGCTTCTTTTTTGGGGGGGGTCCAAACCAACCCGTCATATCAGTCACAGTCGTGTGGCAGACCCTGTCACTGAAATGATGGGTTGGTTAAAGTGTGCATGTCCTGTTTTGTTTATACAACATAAGGGTGGGTGGGAGGGCCCAAGGACAATTCCATCTTGCACCTCTTTTTTCTTTTCTTTTTCTTTGCATCATGTGCTGATTGGGGAGGTTTTTTTTGGAAGGGACATCCTGCGTGACACTGCAGTGCCACTCCTAGATGGGCCCGGTGTTTGTGTCGGCCACTAGGGTCGCTAATCTTACTCACACAGTCAGCTACCTCATTGCGCCTCTTTTTTTCTTTGCGTCATGTGCTGTTTGGGGAGGGTTTTTTGGAAGGGCCATCCTGCGTGACACTGCAGTGCCACTCCTAGATGGGCCCGGTGTTTGTGTCGGCCACTAGGGTCGCTAATCTTACTCACACAGCTACCTCATTGCGCCTCTTTTTTTCTTTGCGTCATGTGCTGTTTGGGGAGGGTTTTTTGGAAGGGACATCCTGCGTGACACTGCAGTGCCACTCCTAGATGGGCCCGGTGTTTGTGTCGGCCACTAGGGTCGCTTATCTTACTCACACAGCGACCTCGGTGCAAATTTTAGGACTAAAAATAATATTGTGAGGTGTGAGGTATTCAGAATAGACTGAAAATGAGTGTAAATTATGGTTTTTGAGGTTAATAATACTTTGGGATCAAAATGACCCCCAAATTCTATGATTTAAGCTGTTTTTTAGTGTTTTTGGAAAAAAACACCCGAATCCAAAACACACCCGAATCCGACAAAAAAAATTCGGTGAGGTTTTGCCAAAACGCGTTCGAACCCAAAACACGGCCGCGGAACCGAACCCAAAACCAAAACACAAAACCCGAAAAATTTCAGGCGCTCATCTCTAACCAAAAGCGCTATAAATGTATATAAACAACCCTAGAAGGTGTTGTTTACTATATATGCGCTCTTAATATATAAATATCGCCAATTTATGCCCCCCTTCTCTTTGTTACCCTGTTTCTGTAGTGCAGTGCAGGGGAGAGTCCTGGGAGCCTTCCTCACCAGCGGAGCTGAGCAGGAAAATGGCGCTGAGTGCTGAGGAGAATAAGCTCCGCCCCTTTTCCGGCGGGCTTTTTCTCCCGGTTTTTAAGAAACTGGCCTGGGTTAAAATACATACATATAGCCTTAATGGCTATATGTGATGTATTTATTTTGCCACTAAAGGTAATTATATTGCTGCCCAGGGCGCCCCCAGCAGCGCCCTGCACCCTCCGTGACTGAGTCAGTGAGCCGTGTGACAACAATGGCGCACAGCTGCAGTGCTGTGCGCTACCTTCATGAAGACTGTGGAGTCTTCTGCCGCCTGTTTTCCGGACCTCCGTTCTGCCGTCTCTTCAGCGTCTGTAAGGGGGATCGGCGGCGCGGCTCCGGGACGAACCCCAGGCTGACCTGTGTTCCGACTCCCTCTGGAGCTAAGTGTCCAGTAGCCTAAGACTTCAATCCTCCTGCACGCAGGTGAGTTGGAAATCTCTCCCCTAAGTCCCTCGATGCAGTGATCCTGTTGCCAGCAGGAATCACTGAGATTGAAACCTAAAAAAAAACTTTTCTAAACAGCTCTTTAGGAGAGCCACCTAGATTGCACCCTCTCGGACGGGCACAAAAACCTAACTGAGGCTTGGAGGAGGGTCATAGGGGGAGGAGCCAGTACGCACCATGTGACCTAAAAGCTTTTTTAGATGTGCCCTGTCTCCTGCGGAGCCCGCTATTCCCCATGGTCCTGACGGAGTCCCCAGCATCCACTAGGACGTTAGAGAAATATATATATATCACTACTGCAGGACAGGTATATATTATATAATGACGGACCTGCGGGACACTGTCAGCAGAATGCGTTTATAGAATAAAAACACCACACGACGAGTGTTTAACTTTTTCAGGCAGACAATCACAATATACTGGTGGTCACTGGTCACTGGTCAGTCACACTGGCAGTGGCACTCTGGCAGCAAAAGTGTGCACTGTTAAATATATGTACTCCTGCTATAACTGCTCCCCAGTCTCCCCCACAATTAAGCTGTGTGAGCAGTGAGCACTCAGCACAGTCAGATATACATAGATGATGCAGCACACTGAGGCTGAGCACAGATATGGTATACTGTGTCACTGTGTATCGTTTTTTTTCAGGCAGAGAACGGATTATATTAAATAATAATAAAACTGCTCTGGTGGTCACTGGTCAGTCACTAGTAAACTCTGCACTCTCTGAGTACTCCTAAGCTCCAGTAAATCAAGTGTCTCACTCTCACTATCTATTTCTATTCTAAACGGAGAGGACGCCAGCCACGTCCTCTCCCTATCAATCTCAATGCACGTGTGAAAATGGCGGCGACGCGCGGCTCCTTATATAGAATCCGAGTCTCGCGATAGAATACGAGCCTCGCGAGAATCCGACAGCGGTATGATGACGTTCGGGCGCGCTCGGGTTAGCCGAGCAAGGCGGGAAGATCCGAGTCTGCCTCGGACCCGTGTAAAAAGCGTGAAGTTCGAGGGGGTTCGGTTTCCGAGAAACCGAACCCGCTCATCACTAGATCATGCAAAATAACAATATTTATATAGAATGCAGAAGAAAATGAAAGAGTTTGCTCATGTTTGTAGTTGTACATTTGTTAGAGAATGGCAGGTTCCTGGCCTGTGATGTAGAGTAATAGTTATGTGGTGTTATCTGTGACAAGTACATAATGGGCCTATTTACATGAGGTCTTTTTAGCATGAGTTATCAGGCAAACATCTGGAGGAATGCACGTCACTAAGAGTAGGGCAGTTCTGATGCATCGCACATTAAGCAAACTATTTCTCATGCTGTATGGTCCAGGTCTGACCCCGTGAATGATGTCAGTATTCAGTCTGCAGTAAATTACAATGCATTACTCAACAACCCAATTTACAGAATTAATTGCAGAAACGGATGCAGTGCTATTTGATCACCCATCTCAGTCCTGAAGTTAGAAAAACGTCATGGAAGCAGGTCTTGGTCCATTCCTTCCAACGTTGTGCTGAGATAAGAGAATGCGGCACAATGTGATTTGTTTAATGCCATTGCTCATTTCTCTTGTGATGCAAAGAAGCATAGCGGTAACGTTAGCCAAGGGCGTTCCTCTCTAAGATGCCTACTTTTATGCTTGTTAGATGCACCCAGGGACTCTCTGTTACGCACCTCCTAGAGCCCTGTGGGGGATGCAAGGGGGCAGCTCACCCCCACCCAAAAAATATATATTTGAGAGGCAAAAGCCAAAGCACTAGGTGGTGCAATTAATATGGACAGTGTCAGGACAGAGATAATCCTCTTTCTGGCTACTCCACCTCCTCCCTCCCCACAGCCCTTCTCCACCCCGTTGATTCTATTTCGGAGTGGGAGAAGGGACCTTCTGACGTATCTAGGGGAGGAGAAACGTCACCAGGGGGAGGAGCTACGGGCGAACAGGGTACCCGAAAAGTACCCTCGCGGGCTCGCTTCGCTCGCCACGCTTCGGGCTCATTGGCTCGCTCCGCTTCGCTCACCACCTGATTACTAAAGGTAATAGTTGGTGGCGTGGATAGTAGAGGAACTATCCCGCTGGCGTAGCTCCTCCCCCTTGTATCGTAACTCCTCCCCCAGACGGAAAAGGTCCCTTAGCCCACTTGATTCTAGCATCTACCTTCTCCACCCACCTCCAGGGTTCTGCTCCCTCTGCACCCAACTCCAACCCCTATAGTGTGTGGCTATTTACTGTGGGCTGGCCCCTCCTCTGGGCCCATCCTTGTGCCCTTCTCACCTCCCACTTCATATGTCCCTCCCCTCTGCTTCCCTTTGCCCTCCACCCCGTTTCCTCGAGGCACCCCCTGACCTCCCCCATTTCCAATTGGGTTCAGCTGAAAATGTGACCTGTAAAGTCTCATTACCATCCATTCACAGCCTCAGTCAGAGTGTATAAGTGAATCCTGTCTCTTCGTCTTCTACAGAAAGCCACTCACATGTTACCGTTATATTTTTAGGACATATTTATTATACACATTTTGTGGGAAATCAGGATATCTTTAAAATATAAGTATCCCCTGAAACCATTTCCCTGGCGTTAGCCATTGTAGTGTCTGGGCTACATATTGCACATTTTACAAGGAAAGCAGGGCTGGTTCTAGACCTTGTGGCGCCCAGGGCGAAAGTTTCCTTTGGCGACCCCCCACCGACAGGTGAAATAGGGTTAGTGCGCGCCGCAGGCGTGCGGCAAATACAGGTGCGTGGCTTCATAGGGAAGGGGCGTGGTCAGTTTTCATCCCTGTACTTTTGCCCCCTGTAGAGTTGTGCCCCCAATGGCTGTTGTGCCCCCAGTAGATGTTGTGCCCCGTGCAGCTGTGCCCCGAGTAGTTTTGCCCCCAGTACCGCGCCCTCAGTAGTTTTGCCCCCAGTAGTTGTGCCCCCATTACTGTGCCCACCAGTAGCTGTGCCTCTAGTACAAAAATAAAGAATACTCACCAGCCCTGTTCCTGTTTCCTGACCGCTGCTGCCCTCCGTCTCCGGCAGCCAGCCCAGCTCCGCTCCTCAGATCTATGGGAGAGACGTGATGATGTCTCTCCCATAGGAGCGCACAGACACTAGAGGTCAATTATGACCTCTAGCTACTATGGCTGTTCTAAACTGCCGTGACGTCAGGCGCACCGCATGGGAGGCACCAGTAGCAGGGAGAGGTCCTTTCCGCGAAGGGAAACCAGATGCTACCTCACTGCACATCTAGTTTCCCTTCGCTGAGAGGACCTTTTCCTAACCGCCGCCACCCCAGTTAGTAGCGGCTCTTGCCACGGCTGTGGCGCCCTCGGGACAGCGGCGCCCCGGTCAAAAGCCGCTACTGCATGAAAGGGATTGTCCGGCTCCCTCTCCGGTTACTGTACATGCACTGTCTAATGACCACGCATACGCAGTAGGTCTGCAGCATAAAGTAAAGTGATCCCTGATGCAATAACTTTAGCTTACACATTGTTAGGATCGGCTCCCATCAGAGCTGATGTCATTTTTAAAGCATCTGGGCGGAAATGTATTTCTTATTGCCTGAATAAGGTAGATAGATAGATAGATAGATAGATAGATAGATAGATAGATAGATAGATAGATAGATAGATAGATAGATAGATTTCTCTGTCATCAGGTAGGTGGCTCAACTGCCCTTGAGGGGGAAACATTCAGCAAATTAGGGGCGCCAAAATGAAATGACATCTTGCCCCCCTCCCCAGTGGCAAACACAGGATTTGCATGGGGGGTTTCCAGAACTGGGCGGAGCCAATCACGGGGGTGGGGACTGAGGTGACCCAGTATATGCTGGGTCCGTAAAACTAGTGTGTCTGTGTGTGTGTGTGTGTGTGTGTGTGTGTGTATATATATATATATATATATACATATATCTACACATATATATATATATACATATACATACATATATATATATATATACATACACACACATACATATACACATATACATAGCATATTAAACATGCATACATATATATATATATGTACACACACATACAGTACACATATATATACACATGTATATATATATATATATATCATATGTGTGTGTGTGTGTTTATATGTATGTATGTACGTATATACATGTGTATATATGTATGCAAATGGATATATATGTATTATAATTAAAATAAAGTAAACTTTTATTGCACTTACAAGTGCCACCAGGAAGACAGCAGGCTGCAGAGGACGCTAGACAGCCATTAATAATACTCATGCAGCTAAAAAAAAAAAAATGTTTTTCTTTAGTGGAGGGGGGTTTCTGGGTGCTCGGAAACCCCCCCTGGGTGCGCCACTGCTCCCCAACCAAAAAGGTTGTGGTGCCCACAGTCGGTATGCAATTATGCATCCATATTTAGTGAGAGGATCGGTATGGTATCCCACCGCACGGGATGCCGATGGTCAGTTTCCGCACCCCAAGGGGTGGAATGCCGGCAGTTGAGCGAGCACAACAAAGCTCCTTGCAGGCTCGCTGCGCTTGCCATGCTGCGGCCTCAGCACAGATTCTATTCTCCCTCTTTGGGTGTCGTGGACACGCATAGAGGGGGAATCACCTACCTCGCCGCTATACCAGCGGTGGTGCGGTGGTATGGTGCCCAGTCGGGATCCCGACGTCGGTATTGTGACAGCCAGGATCCCGACAAGCAGTATGCTGACCAGGGGTGTTTCAACAGAGGAGGGGGCCCGTGTGCACCCCCCGGGTGGGTCCCCTCCTCTGTACGGATTTGGCTACCGCGCATGTGCGGCGGCCATTTTGGCTGCGATTTCTGCCGCGATCGCAGCTCCCGACGCTGGACTCCGGATAGGTAAGTGATAAAATGGATGTAATGTGTGCGGAGTGGGCCTCCCTGGACGCCAGTGATGCTGACCGCATACCTCGGTGAGCACTGTAAAGCACATTTTTGCTCTTGGACAGGACCCCTGTGCTTCTGAGCCCCACAACAGTTCATGCGAGTACAACTGTCAAGAGGTCACTTTGGGGTCAGTACACAGTGACACTTTTGCACAAAATGACTGAACCACAATCTGTCTTTGTATCTACCATAGAGATCATCCCTTCATGCTGCAGCCAACGCACAGTGTACAACTGCTGCATTCAGAGTGCCGGCCAAACCTAAATGCTTATGGAAAAGTACCCACAGAGTCTGGTTGTTTGGGAAGAGAAGAGTTAATATGAATTTGAATGAGGAAAAGAAATTAAATACCCCCACGGTAATTGGAACAAAACAAATTCATTTGCTATTGCAGCCACACAGATTATATTTTACGGAAGGATTTCAATGTTGATCTATAGGCTAATCAAATAATCTCCGGTATCTCATTCACACTAAGCATTGGCTGTGAATTACTTTCAAGATATATGAATCTTAAAAACCCCAAACAAACGGCGCACTTATTTGTATGCATAATCCAAGTGACAGACACCGCGCCTCTGTATGGAAGCAGCACACTCCTGAGAGGCGAGTGCAAAACAGAGACATCTCAGAAAGCAGCAAACGCCAGGACGTCTAAAGCTGGATATGGCATTGAGAATCAGTCGTTTAATTAATTAAGCTCGTTAGTCTGGTACTGATGGACTGGGAGTGAGGGGTAAGCAGTTTTTAATGCTAACGTAGGCTTTCTGAGTGATCCATTATTTATGGTTTTTCCTGGAGGAAAGAAACTTTTATGGGCGCGTGTTCATCTGTTTGACCGCACTGCACTGACAAGATGAGGTAAGCGAAGAAAGGAAGCGCTTACCTGGAGTCAACCCTCTGGAACACAATTCAGGCTTCGTCTCTCTGGTTCTAAAATAACTTGACAAGAGTCTAATGAGGGTACTCAGCAGAGATACACACCTGGACTGTGCAGTGGTGGACCTACATGTTTGAGGCCCTGAAGCTTGAACTGCTATGGGGGCCCATTCGCAACCAGCAACAATAGGGCAACATCCAACAAGGTCCAAAGGGCATTGCTGCCCTTGCAAGGACCTCGAGGCCCAAATGGCATAGAGCAGGTAGGTGAGATGGAGTACTTGAAAGTGGGCCATACAGTGAGCCCCTTCCCACCAGCCTGTGTCTGCAGGGACAGGTCAGTCATTTGGCACGGTAAGAGTCTGTGGAGGCAGATGTGGTGGGTGACAGGGCGAAAGTCTGGTTACTGCCCCATCCCCCCACCTGGCTCTTGTAATGTCTATCTTTCACAGCAGGGGCCCTCTCAGGCTCACAAAGAGAAGTTCTGAAGGTTGTCGGGAATTGTAGTTTGAAACGGATACACGTTTCACACTATTTAGAGAGTGCAAATCACAGAGTAAGTCTACAAATCCCAGCAGCTGCCACGGTACTAATCGGCGCACATACAAGCTGTAATAGCAGCTATGCTGTACTAGGACCCTGGTTGTAGTCATGGTGTTATTGGTGAAGACCTACTGTATAACCGTACAGTACTTAAAACAAGAGGTTAAAATTAGTGATGTGCACCGGAAATTTTTCGGGTTTTGTGTTTTGGTTTTGGGTTCGGTTCCGCGGCCGTGTTTTGGATTCGGACGCGTTTTGGCAAAACCTCAATGAAAATTTTTTGTCGGATTCGGGTGTGTTTTGGATTCTGGTGTTTTTTTCAAAAAACCCTAAAAAACAGCTTAAATCATATAATTTGGAGGTCATGTTGATCCCATAGTATTATTAACCTCAATAACCATAATTTCCACTCATTTTCAGTCTATTCTGAACACCTCACACCTCACAATATTATTTTTAGTCCTAAAATTTGCACCGAGGTCGCTGGATGGCTAAGCTATGCGACACAAGTGGCCGACACAAACACCTGGCCCATCTAGGAGTGGCACTGCAGTGTCAGACAGGATGGCACTTCAAAAAAATAGTCCCCAAACAGCACATGATGCAAAGAAAAAAAGAGGCGCACCAAGGTCGCTGTGTGACTAAGCTAAGCGACGCAAGTGGCGGACACAAACACCTGGCCCATCTAGGAGTGGCACTGCCGTGTCAGGCAGGATGGCCCTTCAAAAAAATACTCCCCAAACAGCACATGATGCAAAGAAAAAAAGAGGCGCACCAAGGTCGCTGTGTGACTAAGCTAAGCGACACAAGTGGCCGACACAAACACCTGGCCCATCTAGGAGTGGCACTGCAGTGTCAGACAGGATGGCACTTCAAAAAAATACTCCCCAAACAGCACATGATGCAAAGAAAAAAAGAAGCGCAATGAGGTAGCTGTGTGACTAAGCTAAGCGACCCAAGTGGCCGACACAAACACCTGGCCCATCTAGGAGTGGCACTGCAGTGTCAGGCAGGATGGCCCTTCAAAAAAATTGTCCCCAAACAGCACATGATGCAAAGAAAAAAAGAGGCGCACCAAGGTCACTGTGTGACTAAGCTAAGCGACACAAGTGGCCGACACAAACACCTGGCCCATCTAGGAGTGGCACTGCAGTGTCAGGCAGGATGGCCCTTCAAAATAATTGTCCCCAAACAGCACATGATGCAAAGAAAAATGAAAGAAAAAAGAGGTGCAAGATGGAATTGTCCTTGGGCCCTCCCACCCACCCTTATGTTGTATAAACAGGACATGCACACTTTAACGAACTAGAGATGAGCGGGTTCGGTTCCTCGGAATCCGAACCCGCCCGAACTTCAGCTTTTTTTACACGGATCCGAGCGACTCGGATCTTCCCGCCTTGCTCGGTTAACCCGAGCGCGCCCGAACGTCATCATGACGCTGTCGGATTCTCGCGAGGCTCGGATTCTATCGCGAGACTCGGATTCTATATAAGGAGCCGCGCGTCGCCGCCATTTTACACGTGCATTGAGATTGATAGTGAGAGGACGTGGCTGGCGTCCTCTCCGTTTAGAGAAGAAATAGATAGGAGAGTGAGAGTGAGACAGTGACACTTCATTTACTGGAGCTTAGGAGGAGTACTCAGACAGAGAGTGCAGAATTTTGCTGATAGTATTAGTTAGTTATACTAGTGACAGAGTGAGACAGTGACACTTCATTTACTGGAGCTTAGGAGGAGTACTCAGACAGAGAGTGCAGAATTTTGCTGATAGTATTAGTTAGTTATACTAGTGACTGACCAGTGACCACCAGTGCAGTTTTATATTATTTAATATAATCCGTTCTCTGCCTGAAAAAACGATACACAGTGACTCAGTCACATACCATATCTGTGCTCAGCCCAGTGTGCTGCTGCATCATCTATGTATAATATCTGACTGTGCTCACACAGCTTAATTGTGGGGGAGACTGGGGAGCACTTAGGTTATAGCAGGAGCCAGGAGTACATATTAAAATTAAACAGTGCACTCTTTTTTTCTGCAGGAGTGCCACTGCCAGTGTGACTGACCAGTGACCTGACCACCAGTATATAGTATACTATATTGTATTGTGAATGTCTGCCTGTAAAAGTTAAACACACGTCGTGTGACTTGTGTGGTGTTTTTTTATTCTATAAAATAAAAAACTCATTCTGCTGACAGACAGTGTCCAGCAGGTCCGTCATTATATAATATATACCTGTCCGGCTGCAGTAGTGATATATATATATTTTTTATATCATTATTTATCATCCAGTCGCAGCAGACACAGTACGGTAGTTCACGGCTGTAGCTACCTCTGTGTCGGCACTCGGCAGTCCATCCATAATTGTATACCACCTACCCGTGGTTTTTTCTTTCTTTCTTCTTTATACATACTACATCTCATTATCATCCAGTCTATATTAGCAGCAGACACAGTACAGTACGGTAGTCCACGGCTGTAGCTACCTCTGTGTCGGCACTCGGCAGTCCGTCCATAATTGTATACCACCTACCCGTGGTATTTTTTTTCTTTCTTCTTTATACATACTACATCTCATTATCAACCAGTCTATATTAGCAGCAGACACAGTACGGTAGTCCACGGCTGTAGCTACCTCTGTGTCGGCACTCGGCAGTCCATCCATAATTGTATACCACCTACCCGTGGTTTTTTTTTCTTTCTTCTTTATACATACTACATCTCATTATCATCCAGTCTATATTAGCAGCAGACACAGTACAGTACGGTAGTCCACGGCTGTAGCTACCTCTGTGTTGGCACTCGGCAGTCCATCCATAATTGTATACCACCTACCCGTGGTTTTTTTTTCTTTCTTCTTTATACATACATACTACATCGCTTTATCAACCAGTCTATATTAGCAGCAGACACAGTACGGTAGTCCACGGCTGTAGCTACCTCTGTGTCGGCACTCGGCAGTCCATCCATAATTGTATACCACCTACCCATGGTTTTTTTTTCTTTATTCTTTATACATACATACTACATCTCTTTATCAACCAGTCTATATTAGCAGCAGACACAGTACGGTAGTCCACGGCTGTAGCTACCTCTGTGTCGGCACTCGGCAGTCCGTCCATAATTGTATACCACCTACCCGTGGTTTTTTTTTCTTTCTTCTTTATACATACATACTACATCTCTTTATCAACCAGTCTATATTAGCAGCAGACACAGTACGGTAGTCCACGGCTGTAGCTACCTCTGTGTCGGCACTCGGCAGTCCATCCATAATTGTATACCACCTACCCGTGGTTTTTTTTTTCTTTCTTCTTTATACATACTACATCTCATTATCATCCAGTCTATATTAGCAGCAGACACAGTACAGTACGGTAGTCCACGGCTGTAGCTACCTCTGTGTCGGCACTCGGCAGTCCATCCATAATTGTATACTAGTATCCATCCATCTCCATTGTTTACCTGAGGTGCCTTTTAGTTGTGCCTATTAAAATATGGAGAACAAAAATGTTGAGGTTCCAAAATTAGGGAAAGATCAAGATCCACTTCCACCTCGTGCTGAAGCTGCTGCCACTAGTCATGGCCGAGACGATGAAATGCCAGCAACGTCGTCTGCCAAGGCCGATGCCCAATGGCATAGTACAGAGCATGTCAAATCCAAAACACCAAATATCAGTAAAAAAAGGACTCCAAAACCTAAAATAAAATTGTCAGAGGAGAAGCGTAAACTTGCCAATATGCCATTTACCACACGGAGTGGCAAGGAACGGCTGAGGCCCTGGCCTATGTTCATGGCTAGTGGTTCAGCTTCACATGAGGATGGAGGCACTCAGCCTCTCGCTAGAAAAATGAAAAGACTCAAGCTGGCAAAAGCAGTAGCACCGCAAAGAACTGTGCGTTCTTCGAAATCCCAAATCCACAAGGAGAGTCCAATTGTGTCGGTTGCGATGCCTGACCTTCCCAACACTGGACGTGAAGAGCATGCGCCTTCCACCATTTGCACGCCCCCTGCAAGTGCTGGAAGGAGCACCCGCAGTCCAGTTCCTGATAGTCAGATTGAAGATGTCAGTGTTGAAGTACACCAGGATGAGGAGGATATGGGTGTTGCTGGCGCTGGGGAGGAAATTGACCAGGAGGATTCTGATGGTGAGGTGGTTTGTTTAAGTCAGGCACCCGGGGAGACACCTGTTGTCCGTGGGAGGAATATGGCCGTTGACATGCCTGGTGAAAATACCAAAAAAATCAGCTCTTCGGTGTGGAAGTATTTCACCAGAAATGCGGACAACATTTGTCAAGCCGTGTGTTCCCTTTGTCAAGCTGTAATAAGTAGGGGTAAGGACGTTAACCACCTCGGAACATCCTCCCTTATACGTCACCTGCAGCGCATTCATAATAAGTCAGTGACAAGTTCAAAAACTTTGGCCGACAGCGGAAGCAGTCCACTGACCAGTAAATCCCTTCCTCTTGTAACCAAGCTCACGCAAACCACCCCACCAACTCCCTCAGTGTCAATTTCCTCCTTCCCCAGGAATGCCAATAGTCCTGCAGGCCATGTCACTGGCAATTCTGACGAGTCCTCTCCTGCCTGGGATTCCTCCGATGCATCCTTGCGTGTAACGCCTACTGCTGCTGGCGCTGCTGTTATTGCTGCTGGGAGTCGATGGTCATCCCAGAGGGGAAGTCGTAAGCCCACTTGTACTACTTCCAGTAAGCAATTGACTGTCCAACAGTCCTTTGCGAGGAAGATGAAATATCACAGCAGTCATCCTGCTGCAAAGCGGATAACTGAGGCCTTGACAACTATGTTGGTGTTAGACGTGCGTCCGGTATCCGCCGTTAGTTCACAGGGAACTAGACAATTTATTGAGGCAGTGTGCCCCCGTTACCAAATACCATCTAGGTTCCACTTCTCTAGGCAGGCGATACCGAGAATGTACACGGACGTCAGAAAAAGACTCACCAGTGTCCTAAAAAATGCAGTTGTACCCAATGTCCACTTAACCACGGACATGTGGACAAGTGGAGCAGGGCAGGGTCAGGACTATATGACTGTGACAGCCCACTGGGTAGATGTATGGACTCCCGCCGCAAGAACAGCAGCGGCGGCACCAGTAGCAGCATCTCGCAAACGCCAACTCTTTCCTAGGCAGGCTACGCTTTGTATCACCGCTTTCCAGAATACGCACACAGCTAAAAACCTCTTACGGCAACTGAGGAAGATCATCGCAGAATGGCTTACCCCAATTGGACTCTCCTGTGGATTTGTGGCATCGGACAACGCCAGCAATATTGTGTGTGCATTAAATATGGGCAAATGCCAGCACGTCCCATGTTTTGCACACACCTTGAATTTGGTGGTGCAGAATTATTTAAAAAACGACAGGGGCGTGCAAGAGATGCTGTCGGTGGCCAGAAGAATTGCGGGACACTTTCGGCGTACAGGCACCACGTACAGAAGACTGGAGCACCACCAAAAACTACTGAACCTGCCCTGCCATCATCTGAAGCAAGAAGTGGTAACGAGGTGGAATTCAACCCTCTATATGCTTCAGAGGTTGGAGGAGCAGCAAAAGGCCATTTAAGCCTATACAATTGAGCACGATATAGGAGGTGGAATGCACCTGTCTCAAGTGCAGTGGAGAATGATTTCAACGTTGTGCAAGGTTCTGATGCCCTTTGAACTTGCCACACGTGAAGTCAGTTCAGACACTGCCAGCCTGAGTCAGGTCATTCCCCTCATCAGCCTTTTGCAGAAGAAGCTGGAGACATTGAAGGAGGAGCTAACACGGAGCGATTCCGCTAGGCATGTGGGACTTGTGGATGGAGCCCTTAATTTGCTTAACAAGGATTCACGGGTGGTCAATCTGTTGAAATCAGAGCACTACATTTTGGCCACCGTGCTCGATCCTAGATTTAAAACCTACCTTGGATCTCTCTTTCCGGCAGACACAAGTCTGCTGGGGTTGAAAGACCTGCTGGTGAGAAAATTGTCAAGTCAAGCGGAACGCGACCTGTCAACATCTCCTCCTTCACATTCTCCCGCAACTGGGGGTGCGAGGAAAAGGCTCAGAATTCCGAGCCCACCCGCTGGCGGTGATGCAGGGCAGTCTGGAGCGACTGCTTATGCTGACATCTGGTCCGGACTGAAGGACCTGACAACGATTACGGACATGTCGTCTACTGTCACTGCATATGATTCTCTCAACATTGAAAGAATGGTGGAGGATTATATGAGTGACCGCATCCAAGTAGGCACGTCACACAGTCCGTACTTATACTGGCAGGAAAAAGAGGCAATTTGGAGGCCCTTGCACAAACTGGCTTTATTCTACCTAAGTTGCCCTCCCACAAGTGTGTACTCCGAAAGAGTGTTTAGTGCCGCCGCTCACCTTGTCAGCAATCGGCGTACGAGGTTACATCCAGAAAATGTGGAGAAGATGATGTTCATTAAAATGAATTATAATCAATTCCTCCGCGGAGACATTGACCAGCAGCAATTGCCTCCACAAAGTACACAAGGAGCTGAGATGGTGGATTCCAGTGGGGACGAATTGATAATCTGTGAGGAGGGGGATGTACACGGTGATATATCGGAGGATGATGATGAGGTGGACATCTTGCCTCTGTAGAGCCAGTTTGTGCAAGGAGAGATTAATTGCTTCTTTTTTGGGGGGGGTCCAAACCAACCCGTCATATCAGTCACAGTCGTGTGGCAGACCCTGTCACTGAAATGATGGGTTGGTTAAAGTGTGCATGTCCTGTTTATACAACATAAGGGTGGGTGGGAGGGCCCAAGGACAATTCCATCTTGCACCTCTTTTTTCTTTTATTTTTCTTTGCGTCATGTGCTGTTTGGGGAGGGTTTTTTGGAAGGGACATCCTGCGTGACACTGCAGTGCCACTCCTAGATGGGCCCGGTGTTTGTGTCGGCCACTAGGGTCGCTTATCTTACTCACACAGTCAGCTACCTCATTGCGCCTCTTTTTTTCTTTGCGTCATGTGCTGTTTGGGGAGGGTTTTTTGGAAGGGACATCCTGCGTGACACTGCAGTGCCACTCCTAGATGGGCCCGGTGTTTGTGTCGGCCACTAGGGTCGCTTATCTTACTCACACAGTCAGCTACCTCATTGCGCCTCTTTTTTTCTTTGCGTCATGTGCTGTTTGGGGAGGGTTATTTGGAAGGGACATCCTGCGTGACACTGCAGTGCCACTCATAGATGGGCCCGGTGTTTGTGTCGGCCACTAGGGTCGCTTATCTTACTCACACAGTCAGCTACCTCATTGCGCCTCTTTTTTTCTTTGCGTCATGTGCTGTTTGGGGAGGTTTTTTTGGAAGGGCCATCCTGCGTGACACTGCAGTGCCACTCCTAGATGGGCCCGGTGTTTGTGTCGGCCACTAGGGTCGCTTATCTTACTCACACAGTCAGCTACCTCATTGCGCCTCTTTTTTTCTTTGCGTCATGTGCTGTTTGGGGAGGGTTTTTTGGAAGGGACATCCTGCGTGACACTGCAGTGCCACTCCTAGATGGGCCCGGTGTTTGTGTCGGCCACTAGGGTCGCTTATCTTACTCACACAGTCAGCTACCTCATTGCGCCTCTTTTTTTCTTTGCGTCATGTGCTGTTTGGGGAGGGTTTTTTGGAAGGGACATCCTGCGTGACACTGCAGTGCCACTCCTAGATGGGCCCGGTGTTTGTGTCGGCCACTAGGGTCGCTTATCTTACTCACACAGTCAGCTACCTCATTGCGCCTCTTTTTTTCTTTGCGTCATGTGCTGTTTGGGGAGGGTTTTTTGGAAGGGCCATCCTGCGGGACACTGCAGTGCCACTCCTAGATGGGCCCGGTGTTTGTGTCGGCCACTAGGGTCGCTTATCTTACTCACACAGTCAGCTACCTCATTGCGCCTCTTTTTTTCTTTGCGTCATGTGCTGTTTGGGGAGGGTTTTTTGGAAGGGACATCCTGCGTGACACTGCAGTGCCACTCCTAGATGGGCCCGGTGTTTGTGTCGGCCACTAGGGTCGCTTATCTTACTCACACAGCGACCTCGGTGCAAATTTTAGGACTAAAAATAATATTGTGAGGTGTGAGGTATTCAGAATAGACTGAAAATGAGTGTAAATTATGGTTTTTGAGGTTAATAATACTTTGGGATCAAAATGACCCCCAAATTCTATGATTTAAGCTGTTTTTTAGGGTTTTTTGAAAAAAACAACCGAATCCAAAACACACCCGAATCCGACAAAAAAAATTCGGTGAGGTTTTGCCAAAACGCGGTCGAACCCAAAACACGGCCGCGGAACCGAACCCAAAACCAAAACACAAAACCCGAAAAATTTCCGGCGCTCATAAACGAACCCATCATTTCAGTGACAGGGTCTGCCACACGACTGTGACAGAAATGACTGGTTGGTTTGGGCCCCCACCAAAAAAGAAGCAATCAATCTCTCCTTGCACAAACTGGCTCTACAGAGGCAAGATGTCCACCTCATCATCATCCTCCGATTCCTCACCCCTTTTACTGTGTACATCCCCCTCCTCACAGATTATTAATTTGTCCCCACTGGAATCCACCATCTCAGGTCCCCGTGTACTTTGTGGAGGCCATTGCTGCTGGTGAATGTCTCCACGGAGGAATTGATTATAATTCATTTTAATGAACATCATCTTCTCCACATTTTCTGGAAGTAACCTCGTACGCCGATTGCTGACAAGGTGAGCGGCTGCACTAAACACTCTTTCGGAGTACACACTGGAGGGAGGGCAACTTAGGTAGAATAAAGCCAGTTTCTGCAAGGGCCTCCAAATTGCCTCTTTTTCCTGCCAGTATACGTACGGACTGTCTGACGTGCCTACTTGGATGCGGTCACTCATATAATCCTCCACCATTCTTTCAATGGTGAGAGAATCATATGCAGTGACAGTAGACGACATGTCAGTAATCGTTGGCAGGTCCTTCAGTCCGGACCAGATGTCAGCACTCGCTCCAGACTGCCCTGCATCACCGCCAGCGGGTGGGCTAGGAATTCTTAGCCTTTTCCTCGCACCCCCAGTTGCGGGAGAATGTGAAGGAGGAGATGTTGACGGGTCACGTTCCGCTTGACTTGACAATTTTCTCACCAGCAGGTCTTTGAACCTCTGCAGACTTGTGTCTGCCGGAAAGAGAGATACAACGTAGGTTTTAAATCTAGGATCGA
This sequence comes from Pseudophryne corroboree, assembly GCF_028390025.1. Taxonomy (NCBI): domain Eukaryota; kingdom Metazoa; phylum Chordata; class Amphibia; order Anura; family Myobatrachidae; genus Pseudophryne; species Pseudophryne corroboree. The sequence continues at coordinate 41,364,861 of NC_086453.1, forward strand.
GCACGGTGGCCAAAATGTAGTGCTCTGATTTCAACAGATTGTTATGCACACCAGTGCCAGCAGGAATGTACTGGTGACTGAACGGTGAGGGATGCAAAGCAAATGAACTCACAGACAGACTGGGGAATATGACATTACATACACAGAAGGTGATAGGGTAACAAAATAAACACAAAGTGAACAGAGAAGCCCAAAGGCTAAGAAACTGGGTGTCTCCCTAGTATTAGGAATGCTCAGATGGAAAGAAGCGAGATGTAGTGATTTAATACGTAGAGAACCCGAAATGCTGTTGCTAAGGGCAACAGCAAAACCTAAAGGGTTACCAACGGGTGTGGCAGTAAACTTTTTGGTCAGAGATGGAATAATAGACACAAGGAGAGTCTCCACAATCCTAGTCCTCACTTGCAGTGCACTGGTTCAGCTTACTGCCACTAAACTGACACCTAAACACCTTGCACAGTGAGAAAGGATTTTGGCAGGCAAGTCTGAGAATACAGCCGCAAACTTGCTAGGTTCACAGAGTAGCAAAAGAACCCCAGCAGGTTAAACGACTGACTCCAGTCTTACTGCTAGGTCTGGATTGGCAGAGTGTAATACCAAATCCCAAAGCCTATTTGCAGTAAGCAACAAACAAATACAAAGTTTACACAGTACTAGCTAGCTTTCAGGAACTGACTAACCAACAAAGATTCAGCAGCATCTGCCTAACCTGAGAAGAGGGTTTATATAGCAGGTGCTGTCCATGCCCCACTCAGACCTCACAGACTGTGAGCACAAAAACCAGCACCGGATCCCCTGCCGTGCACAGAGCCTGTAACCACTGCACAGCAAAAGACCCGAACCGGAGTATCACCTACGCTCAGGTTACTCCGCTAGCACTTGTCTCCCGGTTGCCATGACGACGTGGCAGCACAGAGCAGGAGACCCTAACACAGATTGACCACCCGTGAATTCTGGTTAAGCGAATTAAGGGCTTCATCCACAAGTCCCACATGCCTAGCGGAATCGCTCTGTTTTAGCTCCTCCTTCAATGTCTCCAGCTTCTTCTGCAAAAGCCTGATGAGGGGAATGACCTGACTCAGGCTGGCAGTGTCTGAACTGACTTCACGTGTGGCAAGTTCAAAGGGTTGCAGAACCTTGCACAACGTTGAAATCATTCTCCACTGCGCTTGAGTCAGGTGCATTCCCCCTCCTTTGCCTATATCGTGGGCAGATGTATAGGCTTGAATGGCCTTTTGCTGCTCCTCCATCCTCTGAAGCATATAGAGGGTTGAATTCCACCTCGTTACCACCTCTTGCTTCAGATGATGGCAGGGCAGGTTCAGGAATGTTTGGTGGTGCTCCAGTCTTCTGTACGCGGTGCCTGAATGCCGAAAGTGGCCCGCAATTCTTCGGGCCACCGACAGCATCTCTTGCACGCCCCTGTCGTTTTTTAAATAATTCTGCACCACCAAATTCAATGAATGTGCAAAACATGGGACGTGCTGGAATTGGCCCAGATGTAATGCACGCACAATATTGCTGGCGTTGTCCGATGTCACAAATCCCCAGGAGAGTCCAATTGGGGTAAGCCATTCTGCGATGATCTTCCTCAGTTGCCGTAAGAGGTTGTCAGCTGTGTGCCTATTCTGGAAAGCGGTGATACAAAGCGTCGCCTGCCTAGGAACGAGTTGGCGTTTGCGAGATGCTGCTACTGGTGCCGCCGCTGCTGTTCTTGCTGCGGGAGGCAATACATCTACCCAGTGGGCTGTCACAGTCATATAGTCCTGAGTCTGCCCTGCTCCACTTGCCCACATGTCCGTGGTTAAGTGGACATTGGGTAAACTGCATTTTTTAGGACACTGGTGAGTCTTTTTCTGAGGTCTGTGTACATTTTCGGTATCGCCTGCCTAGAGAAATGGAACCTAGATGGTATTTGGTACCGGGGACACAGTACCTCAATCAAGTCTATAACTCCCTCTTAATTAACGATGGATACCGGAACCACGTTTCTCACCGCCCAGGCTGCCAAGGCCTGAGTTATCTGCTTTGCAGCAGGATGACTGCTGTGATATTTCATCTTCCTCGCAAAGGACTGTTGGACAGTCAATTGCTTACTGGAAGTAGTACAAGTGGTCTTCCGACTTCCCCTCTTGGATGACGATCGACTCCCAGCAGCAACAACAGCAGCACCAGCAGCAGTAGGCGTTACACTCAAGGATGCATCGGAGGAATCCCAGGCAGGAGAGGACTCGTCAGACTTGCCAGTGACATGGCCTGCAGAACTATTGGCTTTCCTGGGTAAGGAGGAAATTGACACTGAGGGAGTTGGTGGTGTGGTTTGCAGGAGCTTGGTTACAAGAGGAAGGGATTTAGTGGTCAGTGGACTGCTTCCGCTGTCACCCAAAGTTTTTGAACTTGTCACTGACTTATGATGAATGCGCTGCTGGTGACGTATAAGGGAGGATGTTCCGAGGTGGTTAACGTCCTTACCCCTACTTATTACAGCTTGACAAAGGCAACACACGGCTTGACAAATGTTGTCCGCATTTCTGTTGAAATACTTCCACACTGAAGAGCTGATTTTTTTGGTATTTTCACCAGGCATGTCAATGGCCATATTCCTCCCACGGACAACAGGTGTCTCCCCGGGTGCCTGACTTAAACAAACCACCTCACCATCAGAATCCTCCTTGTCAATTTCCTACCCAGCGCCAGCAACACCCATATCCTCCTCATCCTGGTGTACTTCAACACTGACATCTTCAATCTGACTATCAGGAACTGGACTGCGGGTGCTCCTTCCAGCACTTGCAGGGGGCGTGCAAATGGTGGAAGGCGCATGCTCTTCACGTCCAGTGTTGGGAAGGTCAGGCATCGCAACCGACACAATTGGACTCTCCTTGTGGATTTGGGATTTCGAAGAACGCACAGTTCTTTGCTGTGCTTTTGCCAGCTTAAGTCTTTTCATTTTTCTAGCGAGAGGCTGAGTGCTTCCATCCTCATGTGAAGCTGAACCACTAGCCATGAACATAGGCCAGGGCCTCAGCCGTTCCTTGCCACTCCGTGTCACAAATGGCATATTGGCAAGTTTACGCTTCTCCTCAGACGCTTTTAATTTTTATTTTTGGGTCATTTTACTGAACTTTTGTTTTTTGGATTTTACATGCTCTCTATTATGACATTGGGCATCGGCCTTGGCAGACGACGTTGATGGCATTTCATCGTCTCAGCCATGACTAGTGGCAGCAGCTTCAGCACGAGGTGGAAGTGGAACTTGATCTTTCCCTTTAACCTCCACATTTTTGTTCTCCATTTTTTAATGTGTGGAATTATATGCCAGTATCAATAGCAATGGCCTATTACTATATTTACTGCGCAAAACCAAAATGCACCACAGGTATAGAATGTAGATGGATAGTATACTTAATGGATGACGAGTGACGACACAGAGGTAGGTACAGCAGTGGCCTACCGTACTGCTATAAGTATAGATATAGTATACTGGTGGACAATGTCAGCAAACTGCAAAACTGTCTAAAATGCACCACAGGTATAGAATGTAGATGGATAGCATACTTAATGGATGACGAGTGACGACACAGAGGTAGGTACAGCAGTGGCCTACCGTACTGCTATAAGTATATATATAGTATACTGGTGGACACTGTCAGCAAACTGCAAAACTGTCTAAAATGCACCACAGGTATAGAATGTAGATGGATAGTATACTTAATGGATGACGAGTGACGACACAGAGGTAGGTACAGCAGTGGCCTACCGTACTGCTATAAGTATATATATAATAAACTGGTGGACACTGTCAGCAAACTGCAAAACTGTCTAAAATGCACCACAGGTATAGAATGTAGATGGATAGTATACTTAATGGATGACGAGTGACGACACAGAGGTAGGTACAGCAGTGGCCTACCGTACTGCTATAAGTATATTATATAGTATACTGGTGGACACTGTCAGCAAACTGCAAAACTGTCGAAAATGCACCACAGGTATAGAATGTAGATGGATAGTATACTTAATGGATGACGAGTGACGACACAACGGTAGGTACAGCAGTGGCCTACTGTACTGCTATAAGTATATATATAGTAAACTGGTGGACACTGTCAGCAAACTGCAAAACTGTCTAAAATGCACCACAGGTATAGAATGTAGATGGATAGTATACTTAATGGATGACGAGTGACGACACAGAGGTAGGTACAGCAGTGGCCTACCGTACTGCTATAAGTATATATATAATAAACTGGTGGACACTGTCAGCAAACTGCAAAACTGTCTAAAATGCACCACAGGTATAGAATGTAGATGGATAGTATACTTAATGGATGACGAGTGACGACACAGAGGTAGGTACAGCAGTGGCCTACCGTACTGCTATAAGTATATATATAATAAACTGATGGACACTATCAGCAAACTGCAAAACTGTCTAAAATGAACCACAGGTATAGAATGTAGATGGATAGTATACTTAATGGATGACGAGTGACGACACAGAGGTAGGTACAGCAGTGGCCTACCGTACTGCTATAAGTATATATATAATAAACTGGTGGACACTGTCAGCAAACTGCAAAACTGTCTAAAATGCACCACAGGTATAGAATGTAGATGGATAGTATACTTAATGGATGACGAGTGACGACACAGAGGTAGGTACAGCAGTGGCCTACCGTACTGCTATAAGTATATATATAATAAACTGGTGGACACTGTCAGCAAACTGCAAAACTGTCTAAAATGCACCACAGGTATAGAATGTAGATGGATAGTAGACTTAATGGATGACAAGTGACGACACAGAGGTAGGTACAGCAGTGGCCTACCGTACTGCTATAAGTATATATATAATACACTGGTGGACACTGTCAGCAAACTGCAAAACTGTCTAAAATGCACCACAGGTATAGAATGTAGATGGATAGTATACTTAATGGATGACGAGTGACGACACAGAGGTAGGTACAGCAGTGGCCTACCGTACTGCTATAAGTATATATATAGTATACTGGTGGACACTGTCAGCAAACTGCAAAACTGTCTAAAATGCACCACAGGTATAGAATGTAGATGGATAGTATACTTAATGGATGACGAGTGACGACACAGAGGTAGGTACAGCAGTGGCATACCGTACTGCTATAAGTATATATATAGTATACTGGTGGACACTGTCAGCAAACTGCAAAACTGTCTAAAATGCACCACAGGTATAGAATGTAGATGGATAGTATACTTAATGGATGACGAGTGACGACACAGAGGTAGGTACAGCAGTGGCCTACCGTACTGCTATAAGTATATATATAGTATACTGGTGGACACTGTCAGCAAACTGCAAAACTGTCTAAAATGCACCACAGGTATAGAATGTAGATGGATAGTATACTTAATGGATGACGAGTGACGACACAGAGGTAGGTACAGCAGTGGCCTACCGTACTGCTATAAGTATATATATAATAAACTGGTGGACACTGTCAGCAAACTGCAAAACTGTCTAAAATGCACCACAGGTATAGAATGTAGATGGATAGTATACTTAATGGATGACATGTGACAACACAGAGGTAGGTACAGCAGTGGCCTACCGTACTGTTATAAGTATATATATAGTATACTGGTGGACACTGTCAGCAAACTGAAAAACTGTCTAAAATGCACCACAGGTATAGAATGTAGATGGATAGTATACCTAATGGATGACGAGTGACGACACAAAGGTAGGTACACCAGCAGTGGCCTACCGTACTGCTATAAGTATATATATAATAAACTGGTGGACACTGTCAGCAAACTGCAAAACTGTCTAAAATGCACCACAGGTATAGAATGTAGATGGATAGTATACTTAATGGATGACGAGTGACGACACAGAGGTAGGTACAGCAGTGGCCTACCGTACTGCTATAAGTATATATATAATAAACTGGTGGACACTGTCAGCAAACTGCAAAACTGTCTAAAATGCACCACAGGTATAGAATGTAGATGGATAGTATACTTAATGGATGACGAGTGACGACACAGAGGTAGGTACAGCAGTGGCCTACCGTACTGCTATAAGTATATATATAATAAACTGGTGGACACTGTCAGCAAACTGCAAAACTGTCTAAAATGCACCACAGGTATAGAATGTAGATGGATAGTATACTTAATGGATGACGAGTGATGACACAGAAGTAGGTACAGCAGTGGCCTACCGTACTGCTATAAGTATATTATATAGTATACTGGTGGATACTGTCAGCAAACTGCAAAACTGTCTAAAATGCACCACAGGTATAGAATGTAGATGGATAGTATACTTAATGGATGACGAGTGACGACACAGAGGTAGGTACAGCAGTGGCCTACCGTACTGCTATAAGTATATATATAATAAACTGGTGGACACTGTCAGCAAACTGCAAAACTGTCTAAAATGCACCACAGGTATAGAATGTAGATGGATAGTATACTTAATGGATGACGAGTGACGACACAGAGGTAGGTACAGCAGTGGCCTACCGTACTGCTATAAGTATATATATAATAAACTGGTGGACACTGTCAGCAAACTGCAAAACTGTCTAAAATGCACCACAGGTATAGAATGTAGATGGATAGTAGACTTAATGGATGACGAGTGACGACACAGAGGTAGGTACAGCAGTGACCTACCGTACTGCTATAAGTATATATATAATAAACTGGTGGACACTGTCAGCAAACTGCAAAACTGTCTAAAATGCACCACAGGTATAGAATGTAGATGGATAGTATACTTAATGGATGACGAGTGACGACACAGAGGTAGGTACAGCAGTGGCCTACCGTACTGCTATAAGTATATATATAGTATACTGGTGGACACTGTCAGCAAACTGCAAAACTGTCTAAAATGCACCACAGGTATAGAATGTAGATGGATAGTATACTTAATGGATGACGAGTGACGACACAGAGGTAGGTACAGCAGTGGCATACCGTACTGCTATAAGTATATATATAGTATACTGGTGGACACTGTCAGCAAACTGCAAAACTGTCTAAAATGCACCACAGGTATAGAATGTAGATGGATAGTATACTTAATGGATGACGAGTGACGACACAGAGGTAGGTACAGCAGTGGCCTACCGTACTGCTATAAGTATATATATAGTATACTGGTGGACACTGTCAGCAAACTGCAAAACTGTCTAAAATGCACCACAGGTATAAATTGTAGATGGATAGTATACTTAATGGATGACGAATGACGACACAGAGGTAGGTACAGCAGTGGCATACCGTACTGCTATAAGTATATATATAGTATATGTTATGATTCCAGTACTTCTGACCAGAGGAGATCTTATGACAAAGGCCAGAGTACTGGAAGGGAATGCTGGTTACGGGAGCAGGAAAGCCTAGTAACCCCTGGCGCCCTAACTCCGTTGTCTCGCCCGTGTTATCAGAAATCCCCTGCGAGACTATGGTTGCTTGAGCCCATGGCAGCCGCGTTTGAAGGGCGGATTATGTCTGTCCAACTCCGATGCCCCCTCAGGTCTTAATGGGAGACAAAGGGAAATCCGAGACAGGGTGATAACAAGGGGCCCTCTGACTAAACAACCAGGCCAGGGGCTACAAGCTAACTAAACTTAAACCAGAAGTATGTGCGGACAAACCGCCAGGGAAAAGGACAACCAAAATCCACTAATCCGTTACTCCTACCCAGCACCGCTGGATACCAGAGTGGATTTGTGGGAGCGGAATCCTCTGCAAAAGCTCCGAGACTCAATATAACAAATAATAAATAGTAAGCGGTCAAGCCGCAACACACGGCTACGCCGCGACTCACGAACACCACAGGATGTTAATGGTGCTCGGTCAGGACTCCAGGAACAGATGACAACTTCCGAGTACTGGACCACTGAGGACAGGAACGTCCGGAAAGAGCAGGACTGGAAACACTCTCTGCAACAGATACAGCAAACAGGAAGCTATTACCGGCGTCTGTGAGAAGTCCTGAGAGTGCCTTTAAATGGAAGCCCTCCAATCAGGTGCCAGACAGGGCTAATTACAAACATGCCGTGCAGCTGCCATACTGCACGGCCAGGAAACAAGTGTGGTAATTAACTTTGGACCCAGCAACGGGGAACGCGGTCCGACAGTGGCGTCCCCGTTGCTAGGGTCTGTGCGGCTCCGTGCGCCCGGCGTCTAGCGTTGCCAGGGAGCCGGCGGCTGTCCGCGTACGGCGTCCCTGGTTGCTAGGCGCCGGGCCGCACTGACGAGCGGACCCTCGGCGCCTAACAGTACCCCCCCCTTGAGGATGGGTCAAGGAACCCCTAAAGCCAGGTTTCCGAGGAAATTCTCGAAAAAATGCCCTCTTGAGCCTCGGGGCATGGAGATCCTTATCAAGGACCCAAGACCTTTCTTCTGGACCATAACCTCTCCAGTGTACCAGAAAATAAAGCCGACCCCGGGACAACTTGGAATCAAGAACCTTCTCCACCAAGAACTCCTGATGACCCTGTACATCTACTGGTGATTTCCCCTGAGAGATCTTTCGAGGAAATCTACTGGAAGAAACGTATGGTTTCAACAAGGAGCAATGGAACGTATTTCCGATCCGGAGAGCTCTTGGTAAACGTAACCGGAAAGCAACTGGATTGATTTTTTTAATAATATGAAATGGTCCAATAAATTTGGGACCCAATCTGGCTGAGGTTTGTCGAATTTTAATGTTGCGAGTCGACAACCATACCCTATCTCCTACCTTAAAAGTGCAAGGCCGCCGGAGCCTGTCAGAAAAATTTTTCTCCCGAAATGCCGCTTTTCTGAGAGCAAGGTGCACTTTTCTCCAAATGAGTCTGAGATGAGAGGTTAAGGTTATCGAGGAGACAGAGGAATGTTGAAAAAAGGAATTAGCTCTGGGGTGAAAACCAAAAACTGTAAAGAATGGAGACACATTGGTGGAGGAATGACAGGAATTGTTGTAAGCAAACTCCGCCAAAGGAAGAAACTCAGACCAATCATTTTGGAGTTTGGCTGAGTACAAACGCAAATACTGTTTTAATGATTGATTAACTCGCTCAGTCTGCCCGTTGGATTGGGGATGGTAGCCAGACGTCAAAGACAATTTCATCTTTAATGAGGCACAAAAAGACTTCCAAAATTGTGCAATGAATTGTGGACCCCGATCAGAAACAATATCAGTAGGTAACCCATGGAGTCTGAATACATGACGGAGGAACAAAACTGCCAATCCCTGGGCAGATGGCAGTCGGGGAAGAGCAATGAAATGGGCCATCTTGCTAAAACGGTCCACTACTACCCACATGACTCGGCATCCGGCTGACAGAGGGAGGTCTACCACAAAATCCATGGAAATATGAGACCATGGCCTGAGAGGAACATTCAAGGGCATAAGTTGCCCGATAGGCAAGGAACGGGGAACTTTATGCTGTGTACAGACCTGACAAGAAAAAACAAACTCCTTAATGTCTTTAGAAAGACCAGGCCACCATACTGAGCGGGAGACTAATTCCAAAGTCTTAGAGATCCCCGGATGCCCGGCAACTTTGCTATCATGAAACTCAGTCAAAACAGTTGCTCTCAAAAACTCAGGGACATAAAGACGACCAGCAGGAGTATTTCCAGGAGCTTGATGTTGAAACTGCTTTAACTGGGTAAATAAATCTTGTGTGAGGCCTGCCCGAATGACTGAAGACGGAAGTATGGGAGTAACAGGACTGTTATCATGAACTGGAAGAAAACTGCGTGATAGGGCATCCGCCTTGGTATTCTTGGAACCTGGCCTGAAGGTGATAATGAACTTGAAACGAGTAAAAAATAAAGCCCAACGAGCCTGCCGGGCATTCAGCCGTTTAGCTGATTCGATGTACTGAAGATTTTTGTGATCAGTCAAAACTGAAATGGTATGTGTTGCTCCCTCAAGCCAATGCCTCCACTCCTCGAAAGCCCATTTAATAGCCAGTAATTCCCGGTTACCAACATCGTAGTTGGATTCAGCAGATGAGAATTTCCTGGACATAAAGGCACAAGGATGTAATTCTAGAGAGTCCGGATCCTTCTGAGACAGGATAGCCCCTACTCCAACCTCCGAGGCATCAACCTCAACAATGAAAGGCAATTCTGGGTTGGGATGTCTGAGGACTGGGGCTGAGACGAAGGCTTGTTTCAAGGCCTGAAAAGATAACTCAGCTTCACGAGACCAACTGGTTGGATCCGCTCCCTTCTTAGTAAGTGCCACAATGGGAGCAACCAGGTCGGAAAAAGAATGAATAAATCTTCTATAATAATTCGCAAACCCTAAAAAGCGCTGAATTGCTTTTAAGTTGGTGGGTTGCGCCCAACTAAGGATGGCTTGGAGCTTCTTTGGTTCCATACAGAATCCCCGAGGGGAAATAATGTACCCCAAAAAGGATACCTCCGTGACATGAAATTCACACTTCTCCAGCTTGGCATATAGGTTATTTTCACGTAATTTTTGAAGAACCTGACGCACCTGGGTAACATGTTGTTCAATAGAGTCAGAATAGATCAAGATATCGTCTAAGTAAACGACCACGAATCTTCCAAGAAAATCACGGAGCACGTCGTTAATGAGATCCTGGAAAACTGCAGGAGCGTTAGACAGGCCGAATGGCATAACCAGATACTCGTAGTGACCCGACTGAGTACTGAATGCCGTTTTCCACTCATCTCCTGACTTGATTCGGATGAGGTTATATGCTCCTCTCAGGTCAATCTTAGAAAAAAATCACAGCCGAACGTAGCTGATCAAAGAGGACAGAAATCAGCGGCAAAGGGTAAGTATTTTTTACTGAGATCTTATTCAAGGCTCTAAAGTCAATGCAAGGTCTGAGTGATCCATCTTTCTTCTCCACAAAGAAGAAGCCTGCACTTAACGGGGATTTAGATGGCCTGATAAATCCTTTCCCTAGGCTCTCTTTAACATACTCATTCATGGCCACAGTTTCTGGTCCGGACAATGCATATAACCTTCCCTTTGGCAATGTGGCACCAGGAATTAGCTCAATAGCACAATCATAAGGCCGATGGGGAGGCAGAATGTCTGCATTGCCCTGGGAAAATACATCAACAAAATCCTGGTATTCCACAGGAATGGGTTCGGGAATGGCAGCAGCTATTCTGATGGGAAACGTAATACATTCCTTATTACAGATGGTACCCCATTGTGAGATCTCCCCTGACTGCCAATCAATGATGGGATTATGAAAGGCCAGCCAAGGGTGACCCAGAACCACTGGAACTGCAGGGCAATGGGTAAGGAAAAATTCAATCTTTTCGGAATGAAGAGCTCCTACCGAAAGTAGAACAGGGGGTGTACAGAGGGAAATAACCCCATTGGACAAGGGACTCCCATCTAAACCATGCATGGTGATACGCCTACCCAAGGTTAACTGAGGAATACCTAAGGCCTTGGCCCACGTTAAGTCCATAAAGTTCCCTGCAGCTCCACTGTCAACAAAAGCCGACACCGAAGAACAGAGGCTGCCAAAGGAAACTTTAGCTGGGACTAACAGGGAATTATTCGAGGAGATAAGCTGCAGACCAAAGTGAACCCCCTCACAATTCACTTGGTCGAGGCGTTTCCCGACTTGTTCGGACAATTACGGGCAAAATGTCCCTTACCCCCACAGTACAAACAAAGACCAGAATTTTGCCTTCTGGTTCTTTCTTCAGGAGACAGCTTGGAGAGACCCATCTGCATGGGCTCCTCTAAGTCCACAGGAATGGAAAAAACACAAGGAGAAGACCCGACAGGTGCTCCTTTTTCAGCCCTCCGCTCTCTGAGACGACGATCAATCTTAATAGAAAGCTCCATGAGTTTATCGAGAGTCTCAGGAGCGGGATACTGAAGGAGACTGTCTTTTATAGACTCAGATAAGCCGAGGCGAAACTGACTGCGCAGGGCGGGGTCATTCCAGCCACAGTCGTTCGACCAACGGCGAAACTCCGTACAATAAATCTCTGCGGGATTCCTACCCTGTCTGAGAGCACGCAACTGACTCTCGGCGGATGCCTCTGTTCTTAAACCAAAAGCCCAGGTCTGGGGATCCCCCTGAAGTAAAGAAATAATAATTCCGACCTTCTGAGATTCCGTACCTGAGGAGATTGGTCTTAAGCGAAAATAAAGTTTAGAAGACTCTTTAAAATTAAAAAACTGCTTCCTATCACCAGAAAAACGGTCAGGCAAATGCATTTTCGGTTCAGGGACGACCCTCGGGGAAGTCCGTAAAAGATCTTCCTGCGACTTCACCCGAAGGGAAAGATCCTGAACCATCTGAGTAAGTTCTTGAATCTGGCTAACTAGAAGCTTGCCAGGATTTGGCCCTAAACCAGTGGGATTCATGAGGCCGACAAATCTTCCAAACTGAAATAAGGGAAAAAATCAAACCTTGTTTAATTTTAAGTTTTGGTGTGGCCGGTAATAATGTTATGATTCCAGTACTTCTGACCAGAGGAGATCTTATGACAAAGGCAAGAGTACTGGAAGGGAATGCTGGTTACGGGAGCAGGAAAGCCTAGTAACCCATGGCGCCCTAACTCCGTTGTCTCGCCCGTGTTATCAGAAATCCCCTGCGAGACTATGGTTGCTTGAGCCCATGGCAGCCGCGTTTGAAGGGCGGATTATGTCTGCCCAACTCCGATGCCCCCTCAGGTCTTAATGGGAGACAAAGGGAAATCCGAGACAGGGTGATAACAAGGGGCCCTCTAACTAAACAACCAGGCCAGGGGCTACAAGCTAACTAAACTTAAACCAGAAGTATGTGCGGACAAACCGCCAGGGAAAAGGACAACCAAAATCCACTAATCCGTTACTCCTACCCAGCACCGCTGGATACCAGAGTGGATTTGTGGGAGCGGAATCCTCCGCAAAAGCTCCGAGACTCAATATAACAAATAATAAATAGTAAGCGGTCAAGCCGCAACACACGGCTACGCCGCGACTCACGGACACCACAGGATGTTAAAGGTGCTCGGTCAGGACTCCAGGAACAGATGACAACTTCCGAGTACTGGACCACTGAGGATAGGAACGACCGGAAAGAGCAGGACTGGAAACACTCTCTGCAACAGATACAGCAAACAGGAAGCTATTACCGGCGTCTGTGAGAAGTCCTGAGAGTGCCTTTAAATGGAAGCCCTCCAATCAGGTGCCAGACAGGGCTAATTACAAACATGCCGTGCAGCTGCCATACTGCACGGCCAGGAAACAAGTGTGGTAATTAACTTTGGACCCAGCAACGGGGAACGCGGTCCGACAGTGGCGTCCCCGTTGCTAGGGTCTGTGCGGCTCCGTGCGCCCGGCGTCTAGCGTTGCCAGGGAGCCGGCGGCTGTCCGCGTACGGCGTCCCTGGTTGCTAGGCGCCGGGCCGCACTGACGAGCGGACCCTCGGCGCCTAACAGTATACTGGTGGACACTGTCAGCAAACTGCAAAACTGTCTAAAATGCACCACAGGTATAGAATGTAGATGGATAGTATACTTAATGGATGACGAGTGACGACACAGAGGTAGGTACAGCAGTGGCCTACCGTACTGCTATAAGTATATATATAATAAACTGGTGGACACTGTCAGCAAACTGCAAAACTGTCTAAAATGCACCACAGGTATAGAATGTAGATGGATAGTATACTTAATGGATGACGAGTGACAACACAGAGGTAGGTACAGCAGTGGCCTACCGTGCTGCTATAAGTATATATATAGTATACTGGTGGACACTGTCAGCAAACTGCAAAACTGTCTAAAATGCACCACAGGTATAGAATGTAGATGGATAGTATACTTAATGGATGACGAGTGACGACACAAAGGTAGGTACAGCAGTGGCCTACCGTACTGCTATAAGTATATAAATAATAAACTGGTGACACTGTCAGCAAACTGCAAAGCTGTCTAAAATGCACCACAGGTATAGAATGTAGATGGATAGTATACTTAATGGATGACGAGTGATGACACAGAGGTAGGTACAGCAGTGGCCTACCGTACTGCTATAAGTATATTATATAGTATACTGGTGAACACTGTCAGCAAACTGCAAAACTGTCTAAAATGCACCACAGGTATAGAATGTAGATGGATAGTATACTTAATGGATAACGAGTGACGACACAGAGGTAGGTACAGCAGTGGCCTACCGTACTGCTATAAGTATATATATAATAAACTGGTGGACACTGTCAGCAAACTGCAAAACTGTCTAAAATGCACCACAGGTATAGAATGTAGATGGATAGTATACTTAATGGATGACGAGTGACGACACAGAGGTAGGTACAGCAGTGGCCTACCGTACTGCTATAAGTATATATATAATAAACTGGTGGACACTGTCAGAAAACTGCAAAACTGTCTAAAATGCACCACAGGTATAGAATGTAGATGGATAGTATACTTAATGGATGACGAGTGACGACACAAAGGTAGGTACAGCAGTGGCCTACCGTACTGCTATAAGTATATATATAATAAACTGGTGGACACTGTCAGCAAACTGCAAAACTGTCTAAAATGCACCACAGGTATAGAATTTAGATGGATAGTATACTTAATGGATGACGAGTGACGACACAGAGGTACTGTAGGTACAGCAGTGGCCTACCGTACTGCTATAAGTATATTATATAGTATACTGGTGGACACTGTCAGCAAACTGCAAAACTGCCTAAAATGCACCACAGGTATAGAATGTAGATGGATAGTATACTTAATGGATGACGAGTGACGACACAGAGGTAGGTACAGCAGTGGCCTACCGTACTGCTATAAGTATATATATAATAAACTGGTGGACACTGTCAGCAAACTGCAAAACTGTCTAAAATGCACCACAGGTATAGAATGTAGATGGATAGTATACTTAAAGGATTACGAGTGACGACACAGAGGTAGGTACAGCAGTGGCCTACCGTACTGCTATAAGTATATATATAATAAACTGGTGGACACTGTCAGCAAACTGCAAAACTGTCTAAAATGCACCACAGGCATAGAATGTAGATGGATAGTATACTTAATGGATGACGAGTGACGACACAGAGGTAGGTACAGCAGTGGCCTACCATACTGCTATAAGTATATTATATAGTATACTGGTGGACACTGTCAGCAAACTGCAAAACTGTATAAAATGCACCACAGGTATAGAATGTAGATGGATAGTATACTTAATGGATGACGAGTGACGACACAGAGGTAGGTACAGCAGTGGCCTACCGTACTGCTATAAGTATATATATAGTATACTGGTGGACACTGTCAGCAAACTGCAAAACTGTCTAAAATGCACCACAGGTATAGAATGTAGATGGATAGTATACTTAATGGATGACGAGTGACGACACAAAGGTAGGTACAGCAGTGGCCTACCGTACTGCTATAAGCATATATATAATAAACTGGTGGACACTGTCAGCAAACTGCAAAACTGTCTAAAATGCACCACAGGTATAGAATGTAGATGGATAGTATACTTAATGGATGACGAGTGACGACACAGAGGTAGGTACAGCAGTGGCCTACCGTACTGCTATAAGTATATATATAATAAACTGGTGGACACTGTCAGCAAACTGCAAAACTGTCTAAAATGCACCACAGGTATAGAATGTAGATGGATAGTATACTTAATGGATGACGAGTGATGACACAGAGGTAGGTACAGCAGTGGCCTACCGTACTGCTATAAGTATATTATATAGTATACTGGTGGACACTGTCAGCAAACTGCAAAACTGTCTAAAATGCACCACAGGTATAGAATGTAGATGGATAGTATACTTAATGGATGACGAGTGACGACACAGAGGTAGGTACAGCAGTGGCCTACCGTACTGCTATAAGTATATATATAATAAACTGGTGGACACTGTCAGCAAACTGCAAAACTGTCTAAAATGCACCACAGGTATAGAATGTAGATGGATAGTATACTTAATGGATGACGAGTGACGACACAGAGGTAGGTACAGCAGTGGCCTACCGTACTGCTATAAGTATATATTTAATAAACTGGTGGACACTGTCAGCAAACTGCAAAACTGTCTAAAATGCACCACAGGTATAGAATGTAGATGGATAGTATACTTAATGGATGACGAGTGACGACACAGAGGTAGGTACAGCAGTGGCCTACCGTACTGCTATAAGTATATATATAATAAACTGGTGGACACTGTCAGCAAACTGCAAAACTGTCTAAAATGCACCACAGGTATAGAATTTAGATGGATAGTATACTTAATGGATGACGAGTGACGACACAGAGGTAGGTACAGCAGTGGCCTACCGTACTGCTATAAGTATATTATATAGTATACTGGTGGACACTGTCAGCAAACTGCAAAACTGCCTAAAATGCACCACAGGTATAGAATGTAGATGGATAGTATACTTAATGGATGACGAGTGACGACACAGAGGTAGGTACAGCAGTGGCCTACCGTACTGCTTTAAGTATATATATAATAAACTGGTGGACACTGTCAGCAAACTGCAAAACTGTCTAAAATGCACCACAGGTATAGAATGTAGATGGATAGTATACTTAATGGATGACGAGTGACGACACAGAGGTAGGTACAGCAGTGGCCTACCGTACTGCTATAAGTATATATATAATAAACTGGTGGACACTGTCAGCAAACTGCAAAACTGTCTAAAATGCACCACAGGCATAGAATGTAGATGGATAGTATACTTAATGGATGACGAGTGACGACACAGAGGTAGGTACAGCAGTGGCCTACCATACTGCTATAAGTATATTATATAGTATACTGGTGGACACTGTCAGCAAACTGCAAAACTGTCTAAAATGCACCACAGGTATAGAATGTAGATGGATAGTATACTTAATGGATGACGAGTGACGACACAGAGGTAGGTACAGCAGTGGCCTACCGTACTGCTATAAGTATATATATAGTATACTGGTGGACACTGTCAGCAAACTGCAAAACTGTCTAAAATGCACCACAGGTATAGAATGTAGATGGATAGTATACTTAATGGATGACGAGTGATGACACAGAGGTAGGTACAGCAGTGGCCTACCGTACTGCTATAAGTATATTATATAGTATACTGGTGGACACTGTCAGCAAACTGCAAAACTGTCTAAAATGCACCACAGGTATAGAATGTAGATGGATAGTATACTTAATGGATAACGAGTGACGACACAGAGGTAGGTACAGCAGTGGCCTACCGTACTGCTATAAGTATATATATAATAAACTGGTGGACACTGTCAGCAAACTGCAAAACTGTCTAAAATGCACCACAGGTATAGAATGTAGATGGATAGTATACTTAATGGATGACGAGTGACGACACAGAGGTAGGTACAGCAGTGGCCTACCGTACTGCTATAAGTATATATATAATAAACTGGTGGACACTGTCAGAAAACTGCAAAACTGTCTAAAATGCACCACAGGTATAGAATGTAGATGGATAGTATACTTAATGGATGACGAGTGACGACACAAAGGTAGGTACAGCAGTGGCCTACCGTACTGCTATAAGTATATATATAATAAACTGGTGGACACTGTCAGCAAACTGCAAAACTGTCTAAAATGCACCACAGGTATAGAATTTAGATGGATAGTATACTTAATGGATGACGAGTGATGACACAGAGGTAGGTACAGCAGTGGCCTACCGTACTGCTATAAGTATATTATATAGTATACTGGTGGACACTGTCAGCAAACTGCAAAACTGTCTAAAATGCACCACAGGTATAGAATGTAGATGGATAGTATACTTAATGGATGACGAGTGATGACACAGAGGTAGGTACAGCAGTGGCCTACCGTACTGCTATAAGTATATTATATAGTATACTGGTGGACACTGTCAGCAAACTGCAAAACTGTCTAAAATGCACCACAGGTATAGAATGTAGATGGATAGTATACTTAATGGATAACGAGTGACGACACAGAGGTAGGTACAGCAGTGGCCTACCGTACTGCTATAAGTATATATATAATAAACTGGTGGACACTGTCAGCAAACTGCAAAACTGTCTAAAATGCACCACAGGTATAGAATGTAGATGGATAGTATACTTAATGGATGACGAGTGACGACACAGAGGTAGGTACAGCAGTGGCCTACCGTACTGCTATAAGTATATATATAATAAACTGGTGGACACTGTCAGAAAACTGCAAAACTGTCTAAAATGCACCACAGGTATAGAATGTAGATGGATAGTATACTTAATGGATGACGAGTGACGACACAAAGGTAGGTACAGCAGTGGCCTACCGTACTGCTATAAGTATATATATAATAAACTGGTGGACACTGTCAGCAAACTGCAAAACTGTCTAAAATGCACCACAGGTATAGAATTTAGATGGATAGTATACTTAATGGATGACGAGTGACGACACAGAGGTAGGTACAGCAGTGGCCTACCGTACTGCTATAAGTATATTATATAGTATACTGGTGGACACTGTCAGCAAACTGCAAAACTGCCTAAAATGCACCACAGGTATAGAATGTAGATGGATAGTATACTTAATGGATGACGAGTGACGACACAGAGGTAGGTACAGCAGTGGCCTACCGTACTGCTATAAGTATATATATAATAAACTGGTGGACACTGTCAGCAAACTGCAAAACTGTCTAAAATGCACCACAGGTATAGAATGTAGATGGATAGTATACTTAAAGGATTACGAGTGACGACACAGAGGTAGGTACAGCAGTGGCCTACCGTACTGCTATAAGTATATATATAATAAACTGGTGGACACTGTCAGCAAACTGCAAAACTGTCTAAAATGCACCACAGGTAT
The DNA here is from genome assembly GCF_028390025.1 of Pseudophryne corroboree. NCBI lineage: Eukaryota > Metazoa > Chordata > Amphibia > Anura > Myobatrachidae > Pseudophryne > Pseudophryne corroboree. The sequence continues at coordinate 41,383,721 of NC_086453.1, forward strand.
AGAATGTAGATGGATAGTATACTTAATGGATGACGAGTGATGACACAGAGGTAGGTACAGCAGTGGCCTACCGTACTGCTATAAGTATATTATATAGTATACTGGTGGACACTGTCAGCAAACTGCAAAACTGTCTAAAATGCACCACAGGTATAGAATGTAGATGGATAGTATACTTAATGGATGACGAGTGACGACACAGAGGTAGGTACAGCAGTGGCCTACCGTACTGCTATAAGTATATATATAATAAACTGGTGGACACTGTCAGCAAACTGCAAAACTGTCTAAAATGCACCACAGGTATAGAATGTAGATGGATAGTATACTTAATGGATGACGAGTGACGACACAGAGGTAGGTACAGCAGTGGCCTACCGTACTGCTATAAGTATATATTTAATAAACTGGTGGACACTGTCAGCAAACTGCAAAACTGTCTAAAATGCACCACAGGTATAGAATGTAGATGGATAGTATACTTAATGGATGACGAGTGACGACACAGAGGTAGGTACAGCAGTGGCCTACCGTACTGCTATAAGTATATATATAATAAACTGGTGGACACTGTCAGCAAACTGCAAAACTGTCTAAAATGCACCACAGGTATAGAATTTAGATGGATAGTATACTTAATGGATGACGAGTGACGACACAGAGGTAGGTACAGCAGTGGCCTACCGTACTGCTATAAGTATATTATATAGTATACTGGTGGACACTGTCAGCAAACTGCAAAACTGCCTAAAATGCACCACAGGTATAGAATGTAGATGGATAGTATACTTAATGGATGACGAGTGACGACACAGAGGTAGGTACAGCAGTGGCCTACCGTACTGCTTTAAGTATATATATAATAAACTGGTGGACACTGTCAGCAAACTGCAAAACTGTCTAAAATGCACCACAGGTATAGAATGTAGATGGATAGTATACTTAATGGATGACGAGTGACGACACAGAGGTAGGTACAGCAGTGGCCTACCGTACTGCTATAAGTATATATATAATAAACTGGTGGACACTGTCAGCAAACTGCAAAACTGTCTAAAATGCACCACAGGCATAGAATGTAGATGGATAGTATACTTAATGGATGACGAGTGACGACACAGAGGTAGGTACAGCAGTGGCCTACCATACTGCTATAAGTATATTATATAGTATACTGGTGGACACTGTCAGCAAACTGCAAAACTGTCTAAAATGCACCACAGGTATAGAATGTAGATGGATAGTATACTTAATGGATGATGAGTGACGACACAGAGGTAGGTACAGCAGTGGCCTACCGTACTGCTATAAGTATATATATAGTATACTGGTGGACACTGTCAGCAAACTGCAAAACTGTCTAAAATGCACCACAGGTATAGAATGTAGATGGATAGTATACTTAATGGATGACGAGTGACGACACAGAGGTAGGTACAGCAGTGGCCTACCGTACTGCTATAAGTATATATATAGTATACTGATGGACACTGTCAGCAAACTGCAAAACTGTCTAAAATGCACCACAGGTATAGAATGTAGATGGATAGTATACTTAATGGATGACGAGTGACGACACAGAGGTAGGTACAGCAGTGGCCTACCGTACTGCTATATATAGTATACTGGTGGACACTGTCAGCAAACTGCAAAACTAAAATGCACCACAGGTATAGAATGTAGATGGATAGTATACTTAATGGATGATGACACAGAGGTAGGTACAGCAGTGCACTCTGCACTGTACTCCTCCTAATATTAATTATACTGGTGGTCCCCAGTCCCCACAATAAAGCAGCACACTGAGCACAGATATGAAGTGTTTTTCTTCAGGCAGACAACGTATACTGGTGGTCACTGTCAGCAAAACTCTGCACTGTACTCCTGCTATAGCTGCTCCCCAGTCCCCACAATTAAGCAGTGTGAGCACTCAGCACAGATATATTATGCAGCACACTGAGCACAGATATGGTATTGAGCGTTTTTTTCAGGCAGAGAACAGATAAAACTGGTGGTCACTTATCAGCAAAACTCTGCACTGTACTCCTCCTAACAGCTGCTCCCCAATCCTCCCCACAAGCAAAAGCAATAAACCAATCAACTTCTAGTTCTACAATAAACGGAGAGGACGCCAGCCACGTCCTCTCCCTATCATCTCCAATGCACGAGTGAGAAAATGGCGGCGACGCGCGGCTGCTTATATAGAATCCGAATCTCGCGAGAATCCGACAGCGGGATGATGACGTTCGGGCGCGCTCGGGTTAGCCGAGCAAGGCGGGTAGGTTCTAACCTGCCTCGGACCCGTGTAAACAAGGTGAAGTTCGGGGGGGTTCGGTTTCAGAGAAACCGAACTCGCTCATCACTAATATATATCAGTAATTCCAGTGACGATATACGCTGCTGCTATATATATCCACTGCTACAGTATAACAACCTGTTGGGCTGCATCAGAGCAGTGGTAGTGTCCTGTGTCATCAGTAATTCCAGTGACGATATACGCTGCTGCTATATATATCCACTGCTGCAGTATAAAAAATTACTTACAATTATATTATTATTAAAAAGCTGTTGGGCTGCGTCAGACCAGTGATAGTGTGTGTCCTGTGTCATCAGTAATTCCAGTGGCGATATACGCTGCTGCTATATATCCACTGCTGCAGTATAACAATTATAACAACCTGTTGGGCTGCATCAGACCAGTGGTTGTGTTCTGTGTCATCAGTAATTCCAGTCATTCCTGTGACGCATATTGTCTCTTATAACTCCCAAAAAATAATAGAGAACAAAAATTTTGAGGAGAAAATAGGGAAAGATCAAGAAGAACCACTTCCTCCTAGTGCTGAAGCTGCTGCCACTAGCCATGACATAGACGATGAAATACCATCAACGTCGTCTGCCAAGCCCGATGCCCAATGTGATAGTAGAGGGCGTGTAAAATCCAAAAAGCCAAAGTTCAGTAAAAAAAAACAAAAAAAGAAATTTAAATCATCTGAGGAGAAACGTAAACTTGCCAATATGCCATTTACGACACGGAGTGGCAAGGAACGGCTGAGGCCCTGGCCTATGTTCATGGCTAGTGGTACAGCTTCACATGACGATGGAAGCCCTCATCCTCCCGCTAGAAAAATTAAAAGAGTTAAGCTGGAAAGAGCACAGAAAAGAACTGTGTGCTCTGAGATGGTATCACAAATCCCCAAGGAGATTCCAAGTGTGTCGGCGGTTGCGATGCCTGACCTTCCCAACACTGGACGGGAAGAGGTGGCTCCTTCCACCATTTGCACTCTCCCTGCAAGTGGGGATGAATTAACACTTGGTGAGGAGTATGTACACGGTGAAAGGGGTGAGGAATCGGAGGATGATGATGAGGTGGACATCTTGCCTCTGTAGAGCCAGTTTGTGCAAGTAGAGATTGATTGCTTCGTTTTTGGTGGGGGCCCAAACAAACCACTGTGGCTGAAGTCATTTCAGCCACAGTCGTGTGGCAGACCCTGTCGCTGAAATGATTGGTTTGTTAAAGTGTGCATATCCTGTTTATACAACATAAGGGTGGGTGGGAGGGTACCAAGGACAATTCCATCTTGCACCTCTTTTTCTTCTTTGCATCATGGGGGTAATTCTGAGTTGATCGCAGCAGGATTTTTGTTAGCAGTTGGGCAAAACCATGTGCACTGCAGGGGAGGCAGATATAACATGTGCAGAGAGAGTTAGATTTGGGTGTGGTGTGTTCAATCTGCAATCTAAATTGCAGTGTAAAAATAAAGCAGCCAGTATTTACCCTGCACAGAAACAAAATAGCCCACCCAAATCTAACTCTCTCTGCACATGTTATATCTGCCTCCCCTGCAGTGCCCATGGTTTTGCCCAACTGCTAACAAAAATCCTGCTGCGATCAACTCAGAATTATCCCCCATGTGCTGTTTGGGGACTAGTTTTTTTAAGTGCCATCCTGTCTGTAACTGCAGTGCCACTCCAAGATGGGCCAGGTGTTTGTGCCGCACACTTGTGTCGTTTAGCTTGGCCATCCAGCTACCTAATTGCACCTCTTTTTCTTCTTTGCATCATGTGCTGTTTGGGGCCTTTTTTTTTATATCTGCCCTCCTGTCTGCCACTGCAGTGCCACGCCTAGATGGGCCTAATTGTTTGTGTCGCTTGGCTTAGTCATACAACTACCTCATTGCAATTCTTTTTTTTTCTTTGCATTATGTGCTGTTTGGGGACTAGTTTTTGAATAGTGCCATCCTGTCTGTAACTGCAGTGCCACTCCTAGATGGGCCAGGTGTTTGTGCCGCACACTTGTGTCGCTTAGCTTAGTCATACAGTCACCTCCGTGCAACTTTTAGGCCTAAAAACAATATTGTGAGGTGTGAGGTGTTCAGAATAGACTGAAAATGAGTGGAAATGATTGTTATTGAGGTTAATAATACTGTAAGAGCAAAATGACCCCCAAATTCTGTGATTTTAGCTGTTTTTATGTTTCCCCCCCAAAAATCATCCAGATCCAAAACCAAAACCAAAACATGAATGGGTGGTTTTGGCAAAACCAAGCCAAAACCAAAACACGCAAATGGAATTAGAACCAAAACCAAAACACAAAACACGAAATGTGCCAGCCGCACATCTCTAGTTTGTTTGGGCCCCCACCAAAAAAGAAGCAATCAATTTCTCCTTGCACAAACTGGCTCTACAGAGGCATGATGTCGATCTCATCATCATACTCCGATTCCTCACCCCTTTCACCGTGTACATCCTCCTCACTGAGTATTAATTCGTCCCCACTGGAATCCACAATCACAGGTCCCTGTGTACTTTCTAGAGGTAATTGCTGGTAAAGGTCTTCCCGGAGGAATTTATAATTCATTTTGATGAACATCATCTTCTCCACATTTAGGGGAAGTAACCTCCTACGCCGATCGCTGACAAGGTTACCGGCTGCACTAAACACTCTTTCAGAGTACACACTGGAGGGGGGGGGCAACTTAGGTAAAATAAAGCCAGTTTGTGCAAGGGCCTCCAAAATGCCTCTTTTTCCTGCCAGTATACGTACGGACTGTCTGACATGCCTACTTGGATGCTGTCACTCATATAATCCTCCACCATTCTTTCAATGGTGACAGAATCATATGCAGTAACAGTAGACGACATGTCAGTAATCGTTGGCAGGTTCTTCAGTCCGGACAGATGTCAGCTATCGCTCCTGACTTCCCTGTATCACCACCAGCGGGTGGGCTAGGAAATGTTATCCTTTTCCTTGCAGCCCCAGTGGTGGGAGAAATTGAAGGAGGAGCTGTTGACGGGTCACGTTCCGCTTGAGTTGACAATTTACTAACCAGCAGGTCTTTGCACCTTTGCACACTTGTGTCTGCTGGAAAGAGAGATATAACGTAGGCTTTAAACCTAGGATCGAGCACGGTGGCCAAGATGTAGTGCTCTGATTTCAACAGATTGACCACCCTTGAATCCTGGCAAAGCGAATGAAGGGCTCCATCCACAAGTCCCACATACTTTGCGGAATCGCTCTGTCTTAGCTCCTCCTTCAATTTATCCAGCTGCTTCTGCAAAAGCCTGATGAGGGGAATGACCTGACTCAAGCTGGCAGTGTCTGAACTGACTTCACGTGTGGCAAGTTCGAAGGGTTGGAGAACCTTGCACAAGACGAAAATCATTCTCCACTGCGCTTGAGTCAGGTGCATTACCCCTCCCTTGCCTATATCGTAGGTGGATGTATAGGCTAGGATGGCCTTTTGCTGCACCTCCATCCTCTGAAGCATATAGAGTGTTGAATTCCACCTCGTTACCACCTCTTGCTTTAGTTGAAGGCGGGGCAGGTTCAGAAGTGTTTGCTGGCGCTCCAGTCTTCGGCACGCAGTGACATAATGCTGAAAGGGGCCCGCAATTTTTCGGGGCCACCAACATCATCTCCTGCACACTCCTCTCATTTTTTTAAAAAAATGTTGCACCACCAAATTAATTGAATGTGCAAAACATGGGACGTGCTGGAATTTGCCCAGATGTAATGCACGCACAATATTAGTGGCGTTGTCCGATTTTTACAAATCCCCAGAGAGTCCAATTGGGGTAAGCCATTCTGCGATGATGTTCCTCAGTTTCCGTAAGAGGTTGTCAGCTGTGTGCCTCTTATGGAAAGCAGTGATACATAGCGTAGCCTGCCTAGGAACGAGTAGGCGTTTGCAAGATGCTGCTACTGGTGCCGCTGCTGTTGTTGCTGCAGGAGGCCATACATCTACCCAGTGGGCTGTTACAGTCATATAGTCCTTAGTCTGCCCTGTTCCACTTTTCCACATGTCCGTGGTTAAGTGGACTCTGGATATAACCGCATTTTGTAGGACACTGGTGAATCTTTTTCTGACGTCTGTGTAGATTCTCGGTATCGCCTGCCTAGAGAAGTGGAACCTAGATGGGATTTGATACCGGGGACACACTGTCTCCATCAAATCTCTAAGTGCCACTGAACTAATGGTGGATACCGGACGCACCTCTAACACCAACATAGCTGTCAAGGCCTCAGTTATCCGCTTTGCAAAAGGATGACTGCTGTCATATTTCATCTTCCTCGCAAAGGACTGTTGGACAGTCAATTGCTTACTGGAAGTAGTACAAGTGGTCTTCCGACTTCCCCTCTGGGATGACGATCAACTCCCAGCAGCAACAACAGCAGCGGCAGCAACAGCAAGAGTACCACTCAAGGATCCTACGGAGGAATCCCGGTTAGGAGAGGACTCCTCAGTCTTGACAGTGACATGGCCTGCAGGACTACAGACGTTCCTGACTGAGGAGGAAGTTGACGTTGAGGGAGTTGGTGGTGTGGCTTGCAGGAGCTTGGGTACAGGAGGAAGAAGGGATTTAGGTGTCAGTGGACTGCTTATGCTCTTACTCAAAGTTTCACAACTTGACACTGACTTCTGATGAATGCGCTGCAGGTGACGTATAAGGGAGGATGTTCCTAGGTAGTTAACATCCTTACCCCTACTTATTACAGATTGACAGAGGCAACAGATGGCTTGACACCTGTTGTCCGGATTTGTGGAGAAATAATTCCACACCGAAGAGGTGGCTCTTTTGGTAGTTTGCCCAGGCATCACAATGGGCTTCTTCGTCCCAAGGACAATAGATGTCTCCCCCGATGCCTGACTTAAACAAACCACATCACCATCAGAATCCTCATCGTCAACTTCCTCCTCAGCGCCAGCAACACCCATATTGTCATCTTGGTGTACTTCAACAGTGGCATCTTCAATTTGAATATCAGGAACTGGACTGTGGGTGCTCCTTCCAGCACTTGCAGGGGGCGTGCAAATGATGGAAGGAGCCACCTCTTCTCGTCCAGTGTTGGGAAGGTCAGGCATCGCAACCGCCGACACACTTGGACTCTCCTTGGGGATTTGTGATACCATCTCAGAACGCACAGTTCTTTGTAGTAATGAGCGCCTGAAATTTTTCGGGTTTTGTGTTTTGGTTTTGGGTTCGGTTCCGCGGCCGTGTTTAGGGTTCGACCGCGTTTTGGCAAAACCTCACCGAATTTTTTTTGTCGGATTCGGGTGTGTTTTGGATTCGGGTGTTTTTTTCAAAAAACCCTAAAAAACAGCTTAAATCATAGAATTTGGGGGTCATTTTGATCCCATATTATTATTAACCTCAAAAACCATAATTTCCACTCATTTTCAGTCTATTCTGAATACCTCACACCTCACAATATTATTTTTAGTCCTAAAATTTGCACCGAGGTCGCTGGATGACTAAGCTAAGCGACCCTAGTGGCCGACACAAACACCTGGCCCATCTAGGAGTGGCACTGCAGTGTCACGCAGGATGTCCCTTCCAAAAAACCCTCCCCAAACAGCACATGACGCAAAGAAAAAAAGAGGCGCAATGAGGTAGCTGTGTGAGTAAGATTAGCGACCCTAGTGGCCGACACAAACACCGGGCCCATTTAGGAGTGGCACTGCAGTGTCACGCAGGATGGCCCTTCCAAAAAACCCTCCCCAAACAGCACATGACGCAAAGAAAAAAAGAGGCGCAATGAGGTAGCTGACTGTGTGAGTAAGATAAGCGACCCTAGTGGCCGACACAAACACCGGGCCCATTTAGGAGTGGCACTGCAGTGTCACGCAGGATGTCCCTTCCAAAAAACCCTCCCCAAACAGCACATGACGCAAAGAAAAATAAAAGAAAAAAGAGGTGCAAGATGGAATTGTCCTTGGGCCCTCCCACCCACCCTTATGTTGTATAAACAAAACAGGACATGCACACTTTAACCAACCCATCATTTCAGTGACAGGGTCTGCCACACGACTGTGACTGATATGACGGGTTGGTTTGGACCCCCCCCAAAAAAGAAGCAATTAATCTCTCCTTGCACAAACTGGCTCTACAGAGGCAAGATGTCCACCTCATCATCATCCTCCGATATATCACCGTGTACATCCCCCTCCTCACAGATTATCAATTCGTCCCCACTGGAATCCACCATCTCAGCTCCCTGTGTACTTTGTGGAGGCAATTGCTGCTGGTCAATGTCTCCGCGGAGGAATTGATTATAATTCATTTTAATGAACATCATCTTCTCCACATTTTCTGGATGTAACCTCGTACGCCGATTGCTGACAAGGTGAGCGGCGGCACTAAACACTCTTTCGGAGTACACACTTGTGGGAGGGCAACTTAGGTAGAATAAAGCCAGTTTGTGCAAGGGCCTCCAAATTGCCTCTTTTTCCTGCCAGTATAAGTATGGACTGTGTGACGTGCCTACTTGGATGCGGTCACTCATATAATCCTCCACCATTCTTTCAATGGGGAGAGAATCATATGCAGTGACAGTAGACGACATGTCCGTAATCGTTGTCAGGTCCTTCAGTCCGGACCAGATGTCAGCATCAGCAGTCGCTCCAGACTGCCCTGCATCACCGCCAGCGGGTGGGCTCGGAATTCTGAGCCTTTTCCTCGCACCCCCAGTTGCGGGAGAATGTGAAGGAGGAGATGTTGACAGGTCGCGTTCCGCTTGACTTGACAATTTTCTCACCAGCAGGTCTTTCAACCCCAGCAGACTTGTGTCTGCCGGAAAGAGAGATCCAAGGTAGGCTTTAAATCTAGGATCGAGCATGGTGGCCAAAATGTAGTGCTCTGATTTCAACAGATTGACCACCCGTGAATCCTTGTTAAGCGAATTAAGGGCTCCATCCACAAGTCCCACATGCCTAGCGGAATCGCTCCGTGTTAGCTCCTCCTTCAATGTCTCCAGCTTCTTCTGCAAAAGCCTGATGAGGGGAATGACCTGACTCAGGCTGGCAGTGTCTGAACTGACTTCACGTGTGGCAAGTTCAAAGGGCAGCAGAACCTTGCACAACGTTGAAATCATTCTCCACTGCGCTTGAGACAGGTGCATTCCACCTCCTATATCGTGCTCAATTGTATAGGCTTGAATGGCCTTTTGCTGCTCCTCCAACCTCTGAAGCATATAGAGGGTTGAATTCCACCTCGTTACCACTTCTTGCTTCAGATGATGGCAGGGCAGGTTCAGTAGTTTTTGGTGGTGCTCCAGTCTTCTGTACGTGGTGCCTGTACGCCGAAAGTGTCCCGCAATTCTTCTGGCCACCGACAGCATCTCTTGCACGCCCCTGTTGTTTTTTAAATAATTCTGCACCACCAAATTCAAGGTATGTGCAAAACATGGGACGTGCTGGAATTTGCCCATATTTAATGCACACACAATATTGCTGGCGTTGTCCGATGCCACAAATCCACAGGAGAGTCCAATTGGGGTAAGCCATTCCGCGATGATCTTCCTCAGTTGCCGTAAGAGGTTTTCAGCTGTGTGCGTATTCTGGAAAGCGGTGATACAAAGCGTAGCCTGCCTAGGAAAGAGTTGGCGTTTGCGAGATGCTGCTACTGGTGCCGCCGCTGCTGTTCTTGCGGCGGGAGTCCATACATCTACCCAGTGGGCTGTCACAGTCATATAGTCCTGACCCTGCCCTGCTCCACTTGTCCACATGTCCGTGGTTAAGTGGACATTGGGTACAGCTGCATTTTTTAGGACACTGGTGACTCTTTTTCTGAGGTCTGTGTACATTTTCGGTATCGCCTGCCTAGAGAAATGGAACCTAGATGGTATTTGGTACCGGGGACACAGTACCTCCAACAAGTCTCTAGTTGGCTCTGCAGTAATGATGGATACCGGAACCACGTTTCTCACCACCCAGGATGCCAAGGCCTCAGTTATCCGCTTTGCAGTAGGATGACTGCTGTGATATTTCATCTTCCTCGCAAAGGACTGTTGGACAGTCAATTGCTTGGTGGAAGTAGTAAAAGTGGTCTTACGACTTCCCCTCTGGGATGACCATCGACTCCCAGCAGCAACAACAGCAGCGCCAGCAGCAGTAGGCGTTACACGCAAGGATGCATCGGAGGAATCCCAGGCAGGAGAGGAATCATCAGAATTGCCAGTGACATGGCCTGCAGGACTATTGGCATTCCTGGGGAAGGAGGAAATTGACACTGAGGGAGTTGGTGGGGTGGTTTGCGTGAGCTTGGTTACAAGAGGAAGGGATTTACTGGTCAGTGGACTGCTTCCGCTGTCACCCAAAGTTTTTGAACTTGTCACTGACTTATTATGAATGCGCTGCAGGTGACGTATAAGGGAGGATGTTCCGAGGTGGTTAACGTCCTTACCCCTACTTATTACAGCTTGACAAAGGGAACACACGGCTTGACACCTGTTGTCCGCATTTCTGTTGAAATAGTTCCACACCAAAGAGATGATTTTTTTGGTATTTTCACCAGGCATGTCAACGGCCATATTCCTCCCACGGACAACAGGTGTCTCCCCGGGTGCCTGACTTAAACAAACCACCTCACCATCAGAATCCTCCTGGTCAATTTCCTCCCCAGCGCCAGCAACACCCATATCCTCCTCATCCTGGTGTACTTCAACACTGACATCTTCAATCTGACTATCAGGAACTGGACTGCGGGTGCTCCTTCCAGCACTTGCAGGGGGCGTGCAAATGGTGGAAGGCGCATGCTCTTCACGTCCAGTGTTGGGAAGGTCAGGCATCGCAACCGACACAATTGGACTCTCCTTGTGGATTTGGGATTTCGAAGAACGCACAGTTCTTTGCGGTGCTAATGCTTTTGCCAGCTTGAGTCTTTTCATTTTTCTAGCGAGAGGCTGAGTGCCTCCATCCTCATGTGAAGCTGAACCACTAGCCATGAACATAGGCCAGGGCCTCAGCCGTTCCTTGCCACTCCGTGTGGTAAATGGCATATTGGCAAGTTTACGCTTCTCCTCCGACAATTTTATTTTAGGTTTTGGAGTCCTTTTTTTACTGATATTTGGTGTTTTGGATTTGACATGCTTTGTACTATGACATTGGGCATCGGCCTTGGCAGACGACGTTGCTGGCATTTCATCGTCTCGGCCATGACTAGTGGCAGCAGCTTCAGCACGAGGTGGAAGTGGATCTTGATCTTTCCCTAATTTTGGAACCTCAACATTTTTGTTCTCCATATTTTAATAGGCACAACTAAAAGGCACCTCAGGTAAACAATGGAGATGGATGGATACTAGTATACAATTATGGATGGACTGCCGAGTGCCGACACAGAGGTAGCTACAGCCGTGGACTACCGTACTGTACTGTGTCTGCTGCTAATATAGACTGGTTGATAAAGAGATGTAGTAGTATGTATGTATAAAGAAGAAAGAAAAAAAAACCACGGGTAGGTGGTATACAATTATGGACGGACTGCCGAGTGCCGACACAGAGGTAGCTACAGCCGTGAACTACCGTACTGTGTCTGCTGCTAATATAGACTGGTTGATAAAGCGATGTAGTATGTATGTATAAAGAAGAAAGAAAAAAAAACCACGGGTAGGTGGTATACAATTATGGATGGACTGCCGAGTGCCGACACAGAGGTAGCTACAGCCGTGGACTACCGTACTGTACTGTGTCTGCTGCTAATATAGACTGGATGATAATGAGATGTAGTATGTATAAAGAAGAAAGAAAAAAAAACCACGGGTAGGTGGTATACAATTATGGATGGACTGCCGAGTGCCGACACAGAGGTAGCTACAGCCGTGGACTACCGTACTGTGTCTGCTGCTAATATAGACTGGTTGATAATGAGATGTAGTATGTATAAAGAAGAAAGAAAAAAAATACCACGGGTAGGTGGTATACAATTATGGACGGACTGCCGAGTGCCGACACAGAGGTAGCTACAGCCGTGGACTACCGTACTGTACTGTGTCTGCTGCTAATATAGACTGGTTGATAAAGAGATGTAGTAGTATGTATGTATAAAGAAGAAAGAAAAAAAACACACGGGTAGGTGGTATACAATTATGGACGGACTGCCGAGTGCCGACACAGAGGTAGCTACAGCCGTGGACTACCGTACTGTACTGTGTCTGCTGCTAATATAGACTGGTTGATAAAGAGATGTAGTAGTATGTATGTATAAAGAAGAAAGAAAAAAAAACCACGGGTAGGTGGTATACAATTATGGACGGACTGCCGAGTGCCGACACAGAGGTAGCTACAGCCGTGAACTACCGTACTGTACTGTGTCTGCTGCTAATATAGACTGGTTGATAAAGAGATGTAGTAGTATGTATGTATAAAGAAGAAAGAAAAAAAAACCACGGGTAGGTGGTATACAATTATGGACGGACTGCCGAGTGCCGACACAGAGGTAGCTACAGCCGTGGACTACTGTACTGTACTGTGTCTGCTGCTAATATAGACTGGTTGATAAAGAGATGTAGTAGTATGTATGTATAAAGAAGAAAGAGAAAAAAAACCACGGGTAGGTGGTATACAATTATGGACGGACTGCCGAGTGCCGACACAGAGGTAGCTACAGCCGTGGACTACCGTACTGTACTGTGTCTGCTGCTAATATAGACTGGTTGATAAAGAGATGTAGTAGTATGTATGTATAAAGAAGAAAGAAAAAAAAACCTCGGGTAGGTGGTATACAATTATGGACGGACTGCCGAGTGCCGACACAGAGGTAGCTACAGCCGTGAACTACCGTACTGTACTGTGTCTGCTTCTAATATAGACTGGTTGATAAAGAGATGTAGTAGTATGTATGTATAAAGAAGAAAGAAAAAAAAACCACGGGTAGGTGGTATACAATTATGGATGGACTGCCGAGTGCCGACACAGAGGTAGCTACAGCCGTGAACTACCGTATTGTGTCTGCTGCGACTGGATGATAAATAATGATATAAAAAATATATATATATCACTACTGCAGCCGGATAGGTATATATTATATAATGACGGACCTGCTGGACACTGTCTGTCAGCAGAATTAGTTTTTTACAGAATAAAAAAAAAAACACCACACAAGTGAAGTCACACGACGAGTGTTTAACTTTTTCAGGCAATCACAATATAGTATACTACTAACTATACTGGTGGTCAGTGTGGTCAGGTCACTGGTCAGTCACACTGGCAGTGGCACTCCTGCAGCAAAAGTGTGCACTGTTTAATTTTAATATAATATGTACTCCTGGCTCCTGCTATAACCTATAACTGGCACTGCAGTGCTCCCCAGTCTCCCCCACAATTATAAGCTGTGTGAGCTGAGCACAGTCAGATATATATACATAGATGATGCAGCACACTGGGCTGAGCAGTGCACACAGATATGGTATGTGACTGAGTCACTGTGTGTATCGTTTTTTTCAGGCAGAGAACGGATATATTAAATAAAACAAAACTGCACTGTCTGGTGGTCACTGTGGTCAGTCACTAGTAAACTCTGCACTCTCTACACTTCTACAGTACTCCTAAGCTCCAGTAAATCAGGTCAATCTCTCTCTCTCTCTCTCTCTTCTAATCTAAATGGAGAGGACGCCAGCCACGTCCTCTCCCTATCAATCTCAATGCACGTGTGAAAATGGCGGCGACGCGCGGCTCCTTATATAGAATCCGAGTCTCGCGAGAATCCGACAGCGTCATGATGACGTTCGGGCGCGCTTGGGTTAACCGAGCAAGGCGGGAGGATCCGAGTCTGCTCGGACCCGTGAAAAAAACCATGAAGTTCGGGCGGGTTCGGATTCAGAGAAACCGAACCCGCTCATCTCTAGTTCTTTGCTGTGCTTTTTCCACCTTAACTCTTTTAATTTTTCTAGCGGGAGGATGAGGGCTTCCATCGTCATGTGAAGCTGAACCACTAGTCATGAACATAGGCCAGGGCCTCAGCCGTTCCTTGCCACTCCGTGTCGTAAATGGCATATTTGCAAGTTTACGTTTCTCCTCAGACAATTTAAATTTCTTTTTTTGGTTCTATTTACTGAACTTTGGCTTTTTGGTTTTACATGCCCTCTACTATCACATTGGGCATCGGGCTTGGCAGACAACGTTGATGGCATTTCATCGTCTATTTCATGGCTAGTGGCAGCAGCTTCAGCACCAGGAGGAAGTGGTTCTTGATCTTTCCCTATTTTCTCCTCAAAATTTTTGTTCACCATTATTTTTTGGGAGTTATATGAGACAATGGGGGTAATTCCAAGTTGATCGCAGCAGGAAAGTTTTTAGCAGTTGGGCAAAACCATGTGCACTGCAGGGGGGGGGGGCAGATATAACATGTGCAGAGATAATTAGATTTGGGTGGGTTATTTTGTTTCTGTGCAGGGTAAATACTGGCTGCTTTATTTTTACACTGCAATTTAGATTGCAGATTGAACACACCACACCCAAATCTATCTCTCTCTGCACATGTTATATCTGCCTCCCCTGCAGTGCACATGGTTTTGCCCAACTGCTAACAAAGTTCCTGCTGCGATCAACTCAGAATTACCCCCAATATGCGGCACAGGAATGACTGGAATGACTGATGAGACAGGACACTACCACTGGTCTGATGCAGCACAACAGGGTGTTGTTATAATTATTATACTGCAGCAGTGGACATATAGCAGCAGCGTATATCGTCACTGGAATGACTGATGAGACAGGACACTACCATTGGTCTGATGCAGCACAACAGGTTGTTGTTATAATTGTTATACTGCAGCAGTGGACATATAGCAGGAGCGTATATCGTCACTGGAATGACTGATGAGACAGGACACTACCACTGGTCTGCACAACACAGCACCACTTTATACAGCTACACTGGATATATGGCAGCAGAGAACACCAACACTGTGACTGGCTGGACTGATGCAGCACAATACACTGAGTGACTACACTGAACTGGACAACACTTACCCAGGGCCATCTTAACAGCAGTGTAGGCCCTGGGCACAGCAATGCACTGGGCCCCTACCCATCCTCCAGCGGCAGCTTTACTGTCCTGCGGGCGGTGTTCTATCTTCCGCTCAGCATGTAGGATCTGGAGCAGTAATTTCTGCTAATTACTCCTTTACTGCACAGATGGGGCTAAACTGTAGAAAGGGGCAATTTGGCTGAATGAAGAAGCCCTGGTATATGACTTCCAGGGTGGTAGAGGTTGTTTAATATGTAGGGGAGGGGTGGATAGTGGAGTGGGCTTAATATTTATTATTTTCCGGTGGGAGGGCTGCTTGCTTGACTGCAGAAATCTCAAGTTTCTGAAAATATATTTATTAGCTTTGAATGGGATTAAAACTAGAGTCTCCCACCTTTCAGGAAGGACTGGGGACTTGGGGATCAGAGTTCAGGAGCCAGAGCAATTCACCAACAAAAATCTAAAACTGCATATTAGGCGTGTGTAGCTGGAGCAGGGACCAGCTGCTGGAAGGCTGATATCTCTGGTTCTGGGCATAGTAGAGACAAACTGCCACCAAAAGGGGAGAGTCCCAGCTTTTGGAGTATACCCTCAGAAAATTCTAAGTCAGACAGAACCCCAGATATCTGGCTGAGAAGAGCAATTAAAAGACTCAGATGGGGACCACTGCTTTCAAGTCAGATATCTCCAGTTCCTCAGGGCTGATTTTCAAAAATCTGGTACCCCTGGAAAGAGAGGACCCTCAGCTATCAGTCTAAGGCCCTTATACTCCTGGGGCCCTTGGGCAAGAGCCCATTGAGCCAATACAAAAAGACGGCCTTTCACTTACCACCCCACTTTCCCGCCCCAACACACAGACACTGAACACTGAGGACACGTCCTCTCTATACTCTCTCCGAGACTGGAGTGAAAATGGCCCACGACGCGCGCCTCCTTATATGGAATCCAAATCCCGCGAGAATCCGACAGCGGGATGATGACGTTTTGCTGCGTTCGGGTTTCCGAGTCAGGCAGGAAAACCCGAGCCTGACTCAGATCTGGGCTTGAGACGTGAAGTTCGGTAGAGTTCGGTTCTCTGAGAACCGAACCCGCTCATGTCTAGTTAGAATGCAAATAACAATGATTGTCACTATACTTTTTTACATTCTTGACAAAAAAACATCACCCCACCCAAATACATCAAACATCTTATGCAACAAACTGTTGTGCAAGTATTATATTTTTGGCGTAAACAAGTCTGACATTTGGCCTGGACAGCTATAGCGTCCATCCCTCTCGCCAATGTTCTTCCCCAAAATAGTTATTCCTTCCTGGCAATACGATAGAAATTCTTGTGGCTTCTCCTTGTAAGATGTTGCTATTGCTCAATTTGTCTATAAAACATATTTCAGTTACCCTCGTCTATTTTATAAGATACAGACGTGTTTCAGGTTTACAAAAACAAGAGCTACAGCGCGGGATGTATTAATATACACCGCCGCCCCTCGCCACCCATCGCAGTGATGTAGATCGCATATTATGTACTAACATACCTGTGAGAAGGTCTCCGTCACATCCCTGGGTCTACATCTGCTCACCTGCCATGAAGCAAGCAGCAGGCTGTTCCCGGCGCCTCCTCCTCCTCCCTGCAGCCGGAAGGACCTCCGGCTGTGTTGCTAGGGGGAGGAGGAGTTTAGCTTCCTTGACCGGGGCTGCCTGGAAGAAGTAATGCCGGGGGGAAGGGGTTGGCGTCTGTGGCGGGGGGCGACGGAGGCGGCGGGTTGCAGCGGCAGGCATTAAGAAGCCCATAGGCTTCTATAGGGTATCCCCATCCAAAGATGGTGATACCCTCTTGGGGGAAAACGCGGCGGACAGGGGTTAGTACATATCCGAAAATGAAATAAAACCCCCCAAAAAAGGGTTTTTTTACCGCATTTTCCCTTTAGTACATCCCACCCACAGTATGAAGCATGAATCATTTAAAGGGAAACATATCCCACCGCAACTTATATTGTTGTGTATCAAACCATGTATGGATATTTCTTATTTGATACTGTAATACAGTAAGTAATTGAGAGATATGATGGAGAAATGTAGATATACAGTATTTTCTGTAAGATATACTGTTCCTTATTTATCCTACTTTGACATTACATGTGTAATATATATATTTGTATGAGGTGTGGCCACGCCCCATTAATAGACCACACCCCTTTGCAGTACCTTGGTCACTACAGCCCTGACTGCAGCAGCACATGCCATTGCGTGCAACTCTGAATGAAGCCTAGAAAGTCTCTGAGTATATTCACGTGGACACGTGCGGCCTCCTCCTGGGAGAGAAATCTGTCGTTCTGCTATTTCCCTACTACTCTGCTTGTTGAGCCATCGATGATTCACAGTTTATAATTATACAGTACAGTATATGCATAGACTGGAAGCACAAATATTCTGTGGACCTGATACCACTGCATCCCCCATCATATCATGGGGTATGGGGCACTAGGCCGACCACACTTAGGTCGACAGTCATTAGGTCGACCATTGGTCGACATGCAGTAGGTTACAGGTTACCGTTCCCAATTGTAGTCCACGTGGATCGTCAAGTATGAAAAAGTTAAAAAAATGAAAAAAAGAAATGTGAAAAATTCATGTCGACCGTTTCCATGTCGACCTAGTACATGCCGACCTATTCACCATGTCGACCAATAGTGGTCGACCTAATGACTGCCGACCAATAGTGCTGTCGACATAATGACCATAACCCATATCATGTATACTGCAGGTGATCATTGGAAACATTACTGTGTTTGAAAAACTCCTTTTCATTGAATATAAACTTACAGAGACGACAGATTAACCATAAATGGTAAGAGCTGTATAGAACATATATAATATACAGAAAAAGATGGATTTCAGGGGGTTATTCAGAGTTGGCCGCAAATTTTGCAATTTTACCAAAATCTGTGACCACTAAAATCACACGCTGGGAGCAGCCCAGCAAAGGGTGAGGCCGCCTAGCATGTGTGGCTGCGCCCTACGATGCAATCGCAGTTCATTTGCATACCTCCCAGCTTTGCGGCTCATCTACGCGGGACCCTTCAGACGCCGAAGGCGCCCACACTCCAGAAAGGGGGCAGAGCTTCATAAAAGGGGTGGAGCTTAGTAAAGGAGGGGGGGCTTGTATTCCCCCCCCCCCCCGATCGCGTCACTGTGGGAACATGCCCAGAACTCTCAGAGATGCTGGACTGACCCCATGCTCTCCCCAGTACTATTCTCCTCATCTCCTGCGCTCCCCCCAACTACCCCCCCCCCCGCGCGTGCACGCCGCGGGACACTGCCGGCTGCGGGTGGTAAAGCAGGACTATCCCTGGAAAACATGACTATTCCGCTAGATGCGGGAAAGTTGGAAGGTATGCATTTGCGATCGCATCGCAGAAACCTCAAATAGAGGTTGACCCCCGCCTACGCAGCATGGCTGTGTAGGCAAAGACACCGCTGCCATGTTTCTGGTCACAAGAAATGTAGGCGACCTCATCGGCCGCCCCCAAAAACGGCCATGGCATGCCTGCGTTTCCCGCTGCCCTCCACCTGAACGCCACGTTGCCGCCCCTAGACGCCCACATAATGATTGGCCACGCAGGCACACTGAGGCAGTGTGCGCAGTGTACCTAAAAATTGCCCGTATGTGGTTTTCGGGACACTGCGATCAACTCTGAAGAGCCCCTCATTGTGGAGCTGTCAGATAGTGTAAATTGGGGCATATCCACGGACGGGCCTTAAAATGAGGAACCATTGACAGCTACTGTATGGTCTGTGGGTTTAGGGTCTAATTCAGATCTGAGCGCTGCTGGCGATCAGATCCGAACTGTGCATGCATATATGCCGGTGCGTCGGACGGCTACAATGGGCATCGCCGGTCAGTGACGAGATGGTGCGAGGAATCCATTCGCACATGCGTTCACAAGGTGATTGACAGGTAGAGGCCATTCGTGGGTGGTAACTGACCGTTTTCAGGGAGTGTCCAGAAAAACGCAGATGGGCTCGGGCGATTTGAGGGAGGGTGTTTGACGTCAGCTCCGGCCCCGATCAGCAGGATACAATCGCAGCGGCTGAGTAAGTCCTGGGCTGCGCAGAGACTGAACAAACTGATTTTTGTGCAGCTCTGCTAACGGCTTCGATCACACACTTGCACAGCAAATTTATCCTCCCCCTGTAGGAGGCGACTATCTGATCGCAGGGCAGAAAAAAAACGCAGCCCAGCGATCAGATCTGAATTAGGCTCTTAGGAGGAGATGTACTAAGCAGTGATAAACGTGGAGAAGTGAGCCAGTGGAGAAATTGCCCATGGCAACCAATCAGCTGCTCTGTATGTGTTTATAGTATGCAAATTATAAATGTTACATCAATGCTGATTGGTTGCCATGGGAAACTTCTCCACTGGCTCACTTCTCCACTTTTATCACTGCTTAGTACATCTCCTCCCTTAGACTGTTGTAGGGAAGCAAAGCTCCGTAAGGACAGCCGCACAAACATAGGGACTACAGTAAATATATATACAGGACTGCTAGTCAGATCTGAACACTAGACAGAAATGCAAATCACTGTGTCAACTACCCCAGCCAAACGCCATAGCTGCCATGCTTTTACCCTTTCCTGCATTGGTTAATAATAATAACTGAGTCTTCCGAGGTGCATTTCTCCTTGCTGTCCTATATATGTGACTCCAATTACTGTCTGACAGCCTATAGAAATGTATCTGCCTGTTCCTTATCACTAGACCTGCCTCCTGGCAGTGACAGATTCCCTAGTACATTTACTGAGGCCAATGTAAGTCCTTAAATGTTCTCAATGTCATTGTAAAGTCAGCCGCTAATCATCCTAATCAGCACCCCATGATTACAGCAGAAGTGGACACGGTGTAGCGTCACCGGCATATATCTACGGCCTCTGTCACCGCTGTGGATGTGATTACACACAGATAGCCCTCACTAGGCATAATTGATACTCAGCATGGCAATTACAAGCGAGGACTGCTTGCAAGCGGTTTGTCTTGGGCAGCCCAGAACCTAATTCATATCCACAGCCGCCCGACCACACCATCACTCAGCACTAACCGCCACTAGCTGGGGACTCTATAGCCTCACAGCTCTGCAAGGTGTCTCTGTGTCATCGTGCAGCACATCAAAGGGACAGACCAGCGGGGATGCCAATACAGAACCCCTGTAAGCATCTTATCTGTAAGGGATCAGTCATTAAAGGCAATGCACTTATGGGAAAGAAATATATAAGCAGGTTGCATACAGTATATGGAAGAAGTGCGGATTATTTAGCCAAACGCTGAGGCCCGGCACATTCTGGTGCATTTCTTGTTTAGTATTACCCTTCCCTTTCAGGCACCTGAAAAGTCTTATTGAATTGATTGAGGGGGTCGGGACTTAAATACCGACGGGCGGAATACTGGTGGTCAGAATACTGACCGCTGCATCCCGAAGTTTTGAATTCTCTCCGTCAGTCAATCGGGATCCCGGCTGACCGGATCCTGATTGAGCAACTATCATTTTATATTGCTGTTCTGAGGCATAGATGGGATCAGCAGTTGGAGGGCATGCTGGTTCTTGTAGTGCCATTTGGAGGCTCTAGCGGGGACTCCACATTAGATGGATCTCAATTAAGATATATTTTTGTATGTGTTATGATCATGTAGCATAACAATAAGCAATTATATGACCCAGGGGGCGGGGTGCTATTATCATGTAGCATTGGAAACCGCAAATATCAGAGAAGCCTTGCAAAGGCCTGGCAGCTTAACCATATTTTTGCAAATATATGCAACTAAGATCTCTGAATCTATTATTATCATGTAGTGTTCACGTTTTATTGCTGATACCTTTTGGTGTGCTGGGGGAAAACGTTCACCTTTTATGCACCTGAAGGGAACTATTGACTTGATTAAGCAGCTTCCATTTTATAATGGGCCATATTTATCACAATCCGTAGTTTTAATGCGGATGTGATAAATATTTTTCGCATAAATTCGTAAAGTGAAAATGAATATTTTCTTGCAAATTTACTAAGTTTCTCTTGCCAGGACATGGGATCCGATAAGTGTCTGGAATAAGATGGGAGGAGCTGCTTTCGTTATCTCAGAGTGGAAATAGTTCCATTAAACTCAAGAACCTCATGTAGCTGTTATACCTGCGCCCAAGAGAACTCCATTACGCTATGAAGCCACATTTCTGAACCGAACAAGTGACTGTCTGTATTTCATGTGTCTCGTTTGCACTTTTCATTTTCTCCAAGTACATATTACGCGGTGTTTGTGCTGGGAGAGGGGCTTTGGCTGGTGCAAAAGACGTTCTGTTGAAAATAACATCCTTATGGGTGGGAAAAAACACATTATTCCTTTTAGAAGACTACAGTATGTGGCACATTCAGTATGACTTCACCGGCATCACTGCTCTCCGAGTAATGATTTACAGGCGCGACAACCCGCCCCCTGAACGGCGCTTAAGTCGTCATAACTAATCGCCCCAGGGGGTGGGTGGGTGGTCCCATTGCATCGGCTCACTTGCTGCTGCTCAGACGCTCTGAGCAGCAGAACAGCTCCCACGGCACTAGGGGAGAAGGCGTACACATCTATCCGCTCTTATCTTAGCCGCCAGCTCCGGCAAATGCAAATAATTTTCCGCGATTAGCATGCCTGTGCGTTTGCACTGTGTATGCATAAGCGATCCACAGGATTGAATGGGGGCATACGCTCCCACGAACGGGTTGCACGTTGGCACGCCCAAACTCAATCACGATACGGCCGCACGTGTGTCTTGCTCATGGGTAAGCTGACAGCGGCCACATCTGTAGTGTCTATCCCCATATGGTGCAGGTGCCATGAGCCGGAGGAGGGCGTGGGCGGCAGCCAAGGTCTATCCCGCACACCCCAAATTACACCCCTGGTGACAGCACTGTTCTCCAAATCCGTTTTCTGCACAGTGCAGGGTTAAGAGATCAGTGTGCCGCCACTTACACACAGCAGGTCATCAATATAATTAGCTAAGTGATGGCCATGGTCAGCATGTACTACTAGAGCACAGGTTCTCAAACTCGGTCCTCAGGACCCCACACAGTGCATGTTTTGCAGGTAAGCCAGCAGGAGCACAGGTGTATTACTTACTCACTGACACATTTTAAAAGGTTCACAGGTGTAGCTAATTATTTCACTTGGGATTCTGTGAGACTTGCAAAACGTGCACCATGTGGGGTCCTGAGGACCGAGTTTGAGAACCTGTGTACTCGAGGATTTTCTGTATAGTGATCCTCTGTGTCTGGTTATTTGGCTGCAGGACACAACTACGGGTCTGATTCAGAGTTGTACGCAAAGCTGATGGTACAACTCCGATGGACGGGGTACTGTGCATACGCAGGACCAATACAGCGCATATGTAGGGTGAGTTGTGTGATTGACGGGCTGCCGCTGCTTGGGGGGCAGGGAGGCGGTGGCGCCAGGCAGTGTTCCTGGAAACTGGGGCGTGTCTTATGACACCGATTTTACCGGTGCATATGTATGCTTCTTGATGTGTTTTGCAGATTGTCTTACACAGGGCCACCATCAGGGGGGACTGCCGGGACAGGAGTCCCAGGCCTAGACAGAGAGGGAGGCTGGGTGGCAGCAGTGTGGATTGGCACTACACCAGGCTGCCAGCTGGCTGACAGTGCCGACGGCATTTTCAAATTTGGTGCCGCATGTAATTTCAAATTTGGTGCCGCACGTGGGCTAATCAGAGCTTGCAGACCAGCATCCAATCAGTGGCTCCTGATCTGTGAGCTCCAATTGGTCAGTGCCAAATTGAAATGTCGCCAGCGCTGTCTCTCCATGGCTACCTGCCTGTCCGCCAACTGTAACCAGCTCATTGCACGGTGCCAATCCAGAACTCTGCCACCCGCCCCCCTTTCTGTCTTGGCTCGGGACTCAGGTCCCAGCGGTCTCCCCCTGGTGACAGCCCTGTGTAAGCCAATTTGCAAGATGCATCCAGCTATGCAACAGCAGAATATGTGTGTGTGGGGCGGAGGAGTGTGGGTGGGCTGCCTGTTTAGTCAGTCCCAGGCCTGCAGTTTGTGATTGGCATACATTCGCTATTTTTATGTAGATTGAGATAGTCTGTGCCACTTACTGTACCATTGACACTGTTATTGTATATTGGTGGTCATTCCGAGTAGATCGCATGTAGCAACTTTTTGCTGCTCATGCGATCAACTAGACGCCGCCTATGGGGGAGTGTATTTTAGCATAGCAGGGCTGCGATCGCTTGTGCAGCCTTGCTATGCTAAAAAAGTTTCCTGCAAAACAAGACCAGGGTCAGACCTACTTACCCTGTGCGATGGATCCAGCGACGAAAGTCCCGGGATTGACGTCAGACATCCGCCCTCCAAACGCCGGGACACACCTGCGTTCGGATCTCCAAGCCTGGAAAACGGTGAGTAGACGCCCCAGAACACCTCCCCGCCATCAATCTTCTTGCGATCGCCGCTGCGATCACTTTCAGCGCTGGCGCAGTTGCTGCCCGGCGACGACCGTCGCCAGGCAACGACGCACGTACGCATTGCAGGCGCCGCACAGCCGCAGTCCCGACCCATTCGCACCGCAGCGAAGAACCGCTGCGTGCGAACGGGTCAGAATGACCCCCATTATTGCTAGTCAAAATTGTTGGCGTTACGCTTTGCTGTTAGTTAGGGTTTAGCCCAGGGCTTTTCATAATTGCTAATTAATGTTAGGTTACAATAGTTGCATTATGCATATGTCTATATAATGTCGTTAAATACAGTACCTTGGCCCTCATTCCAAGTTGTTCGCTCGCAAGCTGCTTTTAGCAGCTTTGCACACGCTAAGCCGCCGCCTACTGGGAGTGAATCTTAGCTTATCAAAATTGCGAACGAAAGATTCGCAATATTGCGAAAAGACTTCTCTGTGCATTTTCTGAGTAGCTCGAGACTTACTCTGTCAGTGCGATCAGTTCAGTGCTTGTCGTTCCTGGTTTGACGTCACAAACACTCCCAGCGTTCGCCCAGACACTCCTCCGTTTCTCCAGACACTCCCGCGTTTTTCCCAGAAACGGTAGCGGTTTTTCGCACACTCCCATAAAACGGCCAGTTTCCGCCCAGAAACACCCACTTCCTGTCAATCACACTCCGATCACCAGAACGAAGAAAAAACCTCGTAATGCCATGAGTAAAATTCCTAACTGCATAGCAAATTTACTTGGCGCAGTCGCAATGCGAACATTGCACATGCGCAGTTAGCGGAAAATCGCTGCGATGCGAAGAAAATTACTGAGCGAACAACTCGGAATGACCCCCCTTGTTTTAATTTTTCTGTTACATTTACTCAGAAGAATTGTTAATATCATTTATCACCTTCGCACTGCCCTTATATTGGCTTTTGTCAATTTCTTTCCTCTATCTCTCTCTCTCTCTGTTTATCCAATTGACCTGTCCGAGTTTTCCCTGTTCTCATCCTGTTTGGCTGCGCTGTTTCTTGGGCGAGATAGGTCGGAGTTCTTGGTTGACCTGTGTGAGGTAAGCACCTGTCTGCTACCTGCACAGAGTTCACTCAGATTGGACCTGGGTGGTGGAACGGGATCCGGTCTGAAGATCGACAGTGTCTAGGTCAACAATGTTTAGGTCGACCACTATAGGTCGACAGTCACTAGGTCGACATGGATGGAAGGTCGACAGGGTTTCTAGGTCAACATGTGCTAGGTCGGCAGGTCTAAAGGTCGACATGAGTTTTTCACATTTTTTTATTTTTTTTTATTTTTTCATACTTAACGATCCACGTGGACTACAATTGGAACGGTAAAGTGTGCCGAGCGAAGCAGTCGTTTTCGTCGTAGAGTGACCGCTTCGCTCGCCCGAAGCATGGCGGTCGTTTTCTTCGTAGAGTGACCGCTTCGCTCGCCCGAAGCATGGCGAGCGAAGCGGTCACTCTACGAAGAAAACGACACCAAAAAAAAAATCCTCATGTCGACCTTTAGACCTGTCGACCTAGCACATGTCGACCTAGAAACCCTGTCGACCTTCCATGTCGACCTAGTGACTGTCGACCTATAGTGGTCGACCTAAACATTGTCGACCTAGACACTGTCGATTTGATGAACCACACCCGGTGGAACAGAAGACATCAGCAGCAACAGAACCCACAGATACCACATTACACACCTCTGGGTAAATCTGCTGAGGGCTAACATTACCCTTATGGATAAAACGAAATGGTGCTAATTTTTATTGATCATTGGAGTCAATATGTAATCAAATGCATTATTGACCGACCAGCACGGCTTATGTTGGGAGGCTGTAAGCCCTTGAGGACGGTGACGGGAAGTGTTGATGAAAATGGAGGAGTTTCTCAGCAATTTTGAGGGCATGACGAAGCCAGAGACTCATATCCACTGGTCTTGGCGGCTTAGTTGGACATTTTGAGTACCGTAGCTTTATGGAATCTCAGATGTCTGCTGGTCCATGCGATGTTCCCAATATTGATCCGATGCTGCATCTTCCTGACACATGAGGTTGTTCTGAGAAGTCACGGTGGTGGCACGTGCAGCACTTGCATAACTTCTGTGAAGGAACAGCCGCCATAGTTGTGGGCACTCCCCGAGTTTGTCGCTGCCACAGCACTGGATACAGTAAGTTGATAAATAGACCTGAAGATCTGTAAAAAAGTAGAAAGGATGTATTACATTTTCTTTCATAGAGATGTATTACAGATTCTGGATTTTATGTGCAACAAAGCTTTAATAAACTGGGATAGAAGCTTCATTTTCGGTAAAGTTTTCTTGACTTGTTGAACAGGACTTTGGGGTCTATTCATGAAGCAGTGATAAGAGCGGAGAAGTGAGCCAGTGGAGAAGTTGGCATCTGTAATTTGCATACTATAAAATGATAAAGAGCTGCTGATTGGTAGATGGGGCAACTTCTCCACTGGCTCACTTCTCCGCCCTTATCACTGCTTAGTAAATGTCCCCCTTGCTGTATTATAAAAACTATGATGTCATAAACTGAATCTCTGCCTGGTACATGCTAAGGGGTAGGGTGGGGGTCAAAATCATACATTATTAACAGAAGGAAGGGTGATCTGACCAATGTGCACTTTAGTAGTTGCCTGGAAGCGAGTCAGATCTGGTGAGCCCTGGAACAGGTAAATCCGCCGTTACACCGGGTAAAAAGTAACAGTTGTGAAACAAAAGTCTATGGCGAGTTCCTCTTTAAGTTTGTCCCTGTGACCCCTTCCAATTGCCCATTATACACAGATTATTTGCAGCTGGGCTCGTTCCAGACAACTCAGCTGCTGGTCGCAATGTCGCCTGCGGAACCCTCATCCCAGACACTTCTCAATGTAAAGAGACAGCAGATCCTGGAAGATTTCGAAAATAGAGTTAAAACCTGCACTGTACCAAATCCCTAATGGCTGTAAGTTTGCTGGCAAGTACGCTGAGGTGAGAGCCTATGCATGCCGCAGCATTAACCAGCATAAAAGAAACATAAAATCAATATTCATTTTCTCTGTCCGGCTGAAATATGGTGGCTGGCAGACTGTCAGGTCTGCAGAGACCACTCCCAGAGCGAGAGAGTGGAGAGAGGGAAGCAGGAAAGAAGCGGGAACCGATGGAGAGAGGCAGAGACGTCTCAGCAACTCCATCACTGTCGGAGAGAGAAACCTCAATGTGGGGGAGAGTTATCAAGTCTTGGAGAGAGATAAAGTGGAGAGAGAGATAAAGTGCTGTGCCGACCAGTCAGCTCCTGTCATTCTTCAAACACAGCCTGCAAATGAACAGTTAGAAGCTGATTGGCTACTATTTTATCTATGTCTACTTTATCTCTCTCCAAGCTTTAATACTGTACATCTCCCCCAGGAAAAACATGTCCTATATGTGACTAAGGGGAACATCTACTAAGCAATGATAAGAGCGGAGAAGTGAGCCAGTGGAGAAATTTCCCCATCAACCAATCAGCAGCTCTGTATCATTTTATAGTATGCAAATTATAGATGTTACTTCAGTGCTGATTGGTTGCCATGGGCAACTTCTCCACTGGCTCACTTCTCTGCTCTTATCACTGCTTAGTAAATGTCCCCCTAATTACAGCATCTCTCACCTGCAGAGCTGACCGCGTGGGCCGCTTACTAATAACGTATTGCCCCATCTGATTACGGGGCTAACGGTTGGAGTTATTACATATCACATCAGCACTGATATAACACAACCAATCAGAGGTCGCCAGAGGGGGCGGGGTTACCGTAACACATAGCAACTAACTTTCTTTTCCATACATTGCTATTGTAGGTCATCTTGCATCGCTACGACAAGCGGGAATCCAGGATATCTCACAGTGTGATTATAAGTGAGATATTTACATCTCCACTTATATATACCGGTATCCGGTCTTTAGGTCGACGTCACTTAGGTCGATACTTATTAGGTCGACCACTATTGGTCGACATGCATTAGGTCGACGTGGGGTTCCCGGTCACTTTACGAAGAAAACGACACCCGGCATTTTTTTTTAAATCTCATGTCACCCTTTTCCCATGTTGCCCTAATGAGCGTGTTGACCTGTTTCAGGTGTTGACCTAGTCATTGTCGAGCAACAGTGATCGACCTAATGGCTGTCGACCTAGTTACTGTCGCCCCAACAATCCACACCCGTATATACCATCTGTCTATAGGATCAGCGTTGTCCTATACAGACTCTAGGGCCCAACGGGATACTCTGTGCTGTTTTTATGTCTGCTTCTATTACATAGGGGGATAAGTGCGCCCAAGCAGCGGTATCCCCAGGGGCCCTTTGCGGCCTTAATCAGGTTAAGGGTCTATGGGCCTAATTCAGAGTTGATCACAGCAGCAAATTTCTTAGCAGTTGGGCAAATCCATGTGCAGTGCAGGGGGGGGCAGATGTAACATGTGCAGAAGGAGTTAGAGTTGGGTGGGATGTGTTCAAACTGAAATCTAAATTGCAGTGTAGAAATAAAGCAGTCAGTATTTACCCTGCACAGAAACAATATAACCCACCCAAATCTAACTCTCTCTGCACATGTTATATCTGCCCCACCTGCAGTGTACATGGTTTTGCCCAACTGGTAACAAACTTGCTGCTGCGATCAACTCTGAATTACCCTCTATATGATTAATTACACCCGTCAATACCTTCTTAAACACTGTTCTCACTGTTAAAATAAGTAGTAAAGAATAATTAGGTAGTAAAGTCAGTTTAGCAAAATAAATAGCTTGCAAAGTAAAGGGCAAATGTAAGTACATATAGATCAACAAAAGATCAACAAGATCTCAACACAAAAACTGGCTATAGAATATGCCCTGGTGTGAAATCATATGGATAAGTCCAAAATGGGTTTAAATTGCTTTGGTAAGGAAGGATACAGTATATAAGGAACGAGTATGACTAAGCTGGTCTCAGTGACATGTGCCGTTTTGCTCGTTAACATTTTATTTATTTCTACCGTCAGATTTCACAGGTGCGGTACTTCAGTGACTGGAAGCTGCATTTTCTGAGATGCTTAAAACTGTTTATTAACTACAGTGGTAATGGAGAGCTATTCCTCACCTAATGTGAGATTTGCATTTTCAGAGTATTAGCGTATAGCTTACTGTATATAGAGTGCGTGCTCACGTTACCATTGTAATATGATTCAACAGCCCCGTGATTGCAGCTGCGTGTGTGAAGGAGCAGGACTGTTTCGTGTGTTTCCTGTCCCTTGCAGGGCTGCCATCAGGGGGGGACTGCTGGGACTCTGCAAAGGGGGTCTGCGTGGCAGCGGTGTGGATTTGAGCAAACCGCAGTCTGTCATAGAGGGGCAGGGCCAGTGGCATTTTGAATTTGCAGCGGCAGCTCCTGATTGGTTGCTGGTCTGTGAGCTCAATCCCGGGCCCCACAATTTCTGATGGCAACCCTGTTGTTGAGCGATTTTTAGCAAGCTGCCCATATGTCGGGGGCTACATTCACACCTTAAAGTACTTCTGGTGGGCATTACTGGATGGCAGTATGGCGGTATTGTGGCATTTGCATTTGGGATACATTTGACGTGGCGTGTGCACAGAGTTGCGTCCTATTGTGAGCTCAGCATACGCAGAGATCCGTACGATTTCAGTATCTCCTGCACTAAGGATGGGGCAGATGCTTATTATAGTGATACTGATTGTTATTGGAAGTGGAGGGCTGGGGGCAAATGTTGGCATGGGACTTACAATTACAGAAAGCACCCGGAACTGCGACACATTATATGTGACTCAGAATCAGCCTCCTATGCCTGCAGCTGTGAGTTTGGGAACGCAACCGCTTGCAGGTGCGCCCATCACTGTTCCGCCACAATTCTGTCACCGTATGACCCGGTTGTAGCAGCACGTTTTTGCATATACTGGGGTAACACATGCTGTGGTAGATGTCACAATATTTCACACGTGCAGTTGCAAATAATCGCACAAGTATGTGAACATTAGCAGATTGCATGCGATGCAGAATCAGACCTTTAATACCCTTATTTTTCTTTGTCCCATACAATGTATGAATCCCGCAGCCAGTATATTAGGTCTGAAATATATGTGCAGCAGAAACTAACTTTTACAAAGCTGAAAGGACACAACTCAGACATTTCAATACACTTTGTAGTCACCTTAAGATACACAGGAGCCGGTCTCCCAATTTAGTGTGTGAGACGTCTCAAACATGAAGTCACCTTATTCTTGTCTTCACTTCATTTTAATTGAATTATTACAGAACACTGATTTTGTTCTTTGTATCTCACCCATGACTTACTATACTGTTCTTACGTGTCGTGCATGCAAATACCCCTCCACCCACCGAAATTACACCCACTGGTGCACTCTTATTGCCGGGAACAGAATCTAGACGTTTATATGCCCTATAGAAGCTGGAAATAATAACCACCCACATAGGCAATTACTATCCATATGCTTCATTTGACAATGGAATGCTTATTAAAAAATAACATTCTCAGCACATTTGTATTTACATTTCAACAGAACCTTTAAGGGATTTTTTTCATGTGCTTCCCCATGTATAATCCAGACATCCTGACTAGCCGTGTGTGAAAGTGATTTTTAATTAAAGTCACACTGATCTTAAGTGATCAATAATATATCTTCTACCAATGTTTCCGGTTTCTTTATTTTGTAGTAGTGTGAAAAATCTAAGGAAACTTTTTTTGCTTCTTTTTCTTTTTTTCCCTCTTCTTCTTCTTTTTCCTTTTCTTCTTCGACCTCTTACTCGCCTTCTTCTTCTTCATTCTCTTCTTCTTCGCTTTTCTCTTTTTTTCCCCTCTTCTTCTTCTTCGCCCTTTTCTTCTTCGTCCTCTTCTTCTTCACCCTTTTCTCCTTCTACTTTTACGCCCACTTGCTTCCAGTTCCGGAGTAATAAAAAGAGCAAAGAAATATAAGAACAAAATGATAAGGTGGTGCATGAAAAATCAGCGATATCCAGGATAAGAGCCTTAAGGGGTAATTCAATTAGACCCGATATTTATTTTGTCGCGCAAAAAAATTACTACTTTTTCACAATTCATTTTAGGACAATTTAATTACAGCCTGTTTTAAAGGCCCCGTAAATTTGCTGTTTTTGGGAGAAAAAACAGAATCCAGGATAAGTTCATGGGCCTACATCATGTGTTTTTGCTGCCGGCTTCCCGAAAACTGACTAATTATCAGTGATCTTTTTTCTGAGCCTACTGGGGTTCTGAAAAAAAATTCCCTGATAATAGCTGCACTTCAGGGCACATTGGATAGACCTGAGGCGGGGGGGGGGGGGGGTAAAATAACCCACGGTAAATTACCGCAACTAATGCCCCCTTTGAGCCTTATTTTAATGTGGTCACAGAAGCGGTGGCAGCCTCTTTTGGCGCCATCACACAGTATCTACGTCTTTATGGTAATACTGCCTCTGATCTGTAAAGAGCTGAGATGCTACTTTTCAACGTCTTTAGGATGCATTTCCATTTGAATTGTCTTTAGACGCACCATCGGTCGCATCATCGAAACTTGGACCAGCCCTACCTGTCTTTGCCCCACCTCCCTCTGAGTCCACCCCCCAATTCCCCACTCCCCCGATGGTTTATGTACATCTCTGATGGTATGAGATCTGTGAATGTGCAGATCCCATTCTACAAGAACGCCCTCAGTGCCCAATACGCCGCAGCTTGATTGACAAGCTCTGACCATTTGGGGGCGGAGTGGGGGTGGCAATAGGCAGCGTTACAGAAGTGGGGGTATGTAAAATATGCACATATTTCTAGATTTGGATCTGGAGTGCCAATACTGAATTCCAAATTGTAAAAAATAGCAGTCCAGCATCTGTGGGCTACATGCAAAAGCAGCCTGTATTAACCCTGCATGCAAAATAATAAATGTATTTGCACTAGAGATGTGTGCAGACCCCGTATTTGGGTTTTGGGTCTGGTTCTAAATCATCACTGTGTACTGGTTTTGCAAATCCATTCTCAAGTGTTTTAGGTTTGGTTTTGAATCTGGGTCTCTTTAAATACTGTATCTCTAAAAATCAATGAAAACAGCAAAAATCGTGGACCTGATTTTGTTCCTATAGTATTATTGTCAATAACATTACTTTCCAGTTCAGTGGATTCCAAACTTTTTTGAATGAGGGACAAGATTTGCTTCTGTTTGACCACATGTTTTATGACTGGCAGCCACCAGCACTGGTTTTGCCTATTATATTGACCATGAATAATTTGAATTGGTCCTGGACCACCAACCCAAGTTGTCCCGAGGCACCAGAGGGAGCCACGGCACACAGTTTGGGAACCTCTGTTCCAGTTATTTCCAGTCAATTTTGCCCACCTCCCTATACACTCTCCTGAGTGACATGGCACCTGAAATCACGAGGGAGGTACTTACATACATGCAATCCAAAACCCAAGATTTGGTTTTTAAATCGGAGTTCCATACTCAAGGGAAGACCTGACTCAGTACTTGGTCTACTCAGATTCCCAAAGTTCAAGGTGTGTTTGGTTTTCAACATCCCTTGCATTGCAGCATGGTTTGTCCATGTGCACAACTACTTGCTTTACTCCCAACCAGTGGTGGCTGCTGCCCGTGGGCTGTGGCTAAGACCATACAGTACATAATGGGGGGAGCATGGTGTGCAGGCACTCCCTGGGGATCAGCAGTGTACCACAGCCACCGCTGCACGTGCCAGGACACAGCTCTCAGCTTCTCCTACCACTTATCCCGCCCCCAGACTCCCATTGGCCTGTTGCACAAGAGTCAGGGGGTGGGTCATATAGGAAGCAGAAGCGGAGACCTGTCTCCCAGCCCGTGCAGCAATGGCTGAGATACACATTGCGGCGCTGCGGATTCCCGGGAGCCAGCACACATTTTATATCACACTCTAAAGGTTCTATACAGCTTATATAGGAGTATTAACCCCCTCCGTCCCCCGCGCTATATGTAGTCTGAGCTACAGACCACGGGCTGCAGCCACCACCAGGGGCGGCAACAGAAATCTTGGGACTCGGTACACTGATATCTCTGCCCCCCCCCCCCCATATTTTATATATATACAGTATATATTGTATATGCACACAGAGGGAGGGAGCGTTGGTGCGCATGTTAATAGTTTTTTTATTCTTTTGTCGGTGGCCTGGAGCGCAGAGTTTAAAACACATTCTTAGGCGCTGAGGCCCCATTTTTTGTGCCCCTGATCCTTGGGGCCCCTCTGACCCTTGGGGGCCAGTATGAGAGTCCCCTTTGACCCCTCCTGTCACTGGGCCTGGCTACCACTGCCCCCAACTCAGAATCAGATCCATTATTAGGAAATTCTAATATTATAAGAAATCACCATTTCTAAAGTCCGATCGATGAAATGAGTCATTTGAAATCCACAGATGTTCCCAAAAACTGGATCAAATTTAGCCACGGCTTATGGCCGTTCACTCTTCACTGAATCAAGTTGGAGACAAAATAGATTCTTCATGTTTTCAGATCAATAAAACTATTATAACAAAATATATAGCGCAGCTTTTCCATTCACTGCGCATCCCGACAGCACAACCAAATTAGGAGTATATCAGATCACAGCACGACGGCTCCCTTACAACTCCACTAAGCACACACTACGGCCGTGACTCTCACCAAACCGCCGGAACCTGTAGAACCCTGCATACAGAAGTCGCTCTTTTAATGAGTGCACCGTTATGCATTGGATTGATGTCAAATATAGAAAGACTTCGTTATCGTGTTTAATTTGCTGTAGATGGCCCGCTTGCGAAATCAGAGCCCTGTCAGAGCGGCCGCAGTGTTTGACACTAAATAGACAGAGGGAGAAAATGTCTAACAAAGAATTTTGATGCATCCTGGACAGAATTTAATACATGTCATTATAACGGTGATACATTCATTCTCATTTAGCCATAATGCACTTTTGCGGCAGACACCCTGTGGACAGATTCGAGAGGATGGTGGAGACGGTTAAGGATGGGGGTTGAGGGGGGGGGGTGTCTGTGCCTCCCTCTTTTATGACCTTCTGACTTAAGTCATCTTTTTTGCAAGTTGCCTGTGGCCATACTATTGATCAATACTAAACTTGTATTAGTTGCTTGCAATCCTGTTATACGGTATAATATTGTTCAAAAAGGGGCTTTGCTTGAACTTACTTTTATCAATCTGTGTGTTTGGCACGTTGCGTTTAGGCCTCGTAATTGCTATACACATATAGCAGGGATATTTTCAATTTCAAGCTGGTTTCTAATGGTATTTTTTCTTTTTATTCCTGGGGCATTAGAATTGCCCTGTAATAATGTTAATGTCATTTGCACAGCTAGCACTGCTTGATCAGCTGTCACACTGCAGTGGAATAATGCATTTTTTTACAGAGCTATATATTTTATACCTTACAAACTAAACCGCATTGTGCAATGGTTCCAAAATTCTATCGGGGTATATTTTCTATGTAGGGATTCTGGTGCCCCCAATTAGTTTTTGCACTTTGACGGCACCAAGGACCTAATTCATATGTATATGCAATGGGCGTTGTTCACTCAGTGGAGCGATTATAAGCAGACTGTGGATTTTCTGCGATCGCGATGTGCATGCGTGAAGGTGCCGCTGCGATCCCACTCGCAATGAGGAGTTCATGGAGAAGTGATTGACAGGCAGTGAACGTTTGGAGGTGTTATCATATTATGGCCGTTTTGAGGGATATCTATTGGCCATCAGCTGGGAGCTCGTACAGTATGAGCAAAAACATGGGTTTCCGGATGGTAGGTCAACCACTATTAGTTGACATGGGCAAGGGCGTCATGGGAAAAATGTCGACATCGTGAACAGGTCGACGTGGGGCGGGCTGACACATGAAAATGTCGACATGAGTTTAAAAAAAAAATGTTTTTAATTTTTAACTTTTTAATACTTTACCACATACGTGGACTACAATTGGGAATAGTAAACTGTGCCAAACACAGCGGTAGTGGAGTGTGGCACCTTGCCAACTGCGTGGCGAGCGAAGCAAGCTATGTAAGGGGATGCGGTGCACTAATTGGGGTTCCTGGTGATGTTACGGAGAAAAAGACATCAAAAACATTTAAAGAAATAAAAAAAGATTTTTTCGCACATCTACAACCCATGCTGAATTTGGCCCTATGTCTTCAAATACCAGAGGAGATTATACAGAAGGTCACCAGTTGGACAGCACTGGTGTGGACGGTTAAACTGACTGACTTTTACTTTCAGAAATTCTCTGTTAACATTCTTATGTTCTGATTGGCTGCAGGTTTTTGTAGCCACACCCACCATCTTTTCAAAATGTCTGTGCGTGTAGTCAGTCGTGAAGACTACATGCAACAAGTGCTGTGACCCTAATTAGATGCATATAAAATTGTGCCACAGTGGAGACAGGGAACATGTAGATACACAAACTACAGTATCCTGGATGATTGCAGCTAATAATTCAAATGCACAGTTGGAACAGAGCTTTGGAAATGGTTCCATCAATGAATATCTAAGGATAAGTAACACTGCGGTAATAACTATAGAGGAGGACCTGTACTGGAAGAAAACATTTGAGATCACCTGCTGCAGGATGTCCATGGGATCTGTTTGTGACTTTGTCTCTGCGATGCAATACCCCTGCTACTCTAGAGGAACTTTGTGTGACCCTCTGACGGTGGACTGTTGCTGTCTAATATTGCTCAGCGGGTGGCCAAGTCAGTTGCATCAGGAAGTGTTCATAGAGAGCACCTTTCTCCAGAACCAGCTCAGGTAGGTTCATCCTGGCTGGCTTACTGATCTGACCATAGTTTTCCAGACAGGCCTTGGGACAAGTACCCATGTCTATAACATGTTATTTCATGAAGGAGATGCTATTTTTTGACACATAAGTAGCATCCAGATCTTGAAGAACTTGCCATGATGATAGATCGGTCATCATCTACCTCTGTACGGAATGACTCAGCTCAGCTAGATGCCCCAATCTGTCACATCCTAGACAGGACATTTTTCTATGTGATTCTTGGGGCGAGGAGGTTTCCCTGTGGCCACTTGTTCTGCTGCCTACAAATCATACATTGATTGTGTCTGAGCCCACGGCGTTCTATGATTCACCTTATACATGTAGACTCTGAGTGCTATATACTGTATATCTGAACTGAGCTCTGGTCCTGTCTTCTTAGTCTAGGGCTAGGTGCAAGGGTGGACACTATTATACATACACACACACACACACACACACACACACACACACACACACACACACATACTGTATGCATGCGTGCTATGGGGTAGATTTACTAAGGCGCTTTTGTCACAACTGCTGATTTTACTCCGCACATGTGTCCAGATTGTGTTGTACGAGTTACAGAGTTGCAGTTGCGATTATAGACGCATGCACGGAGAAGTACTTTCAAAATCTACTGGGCGTTCCGGAACGGTGACTGGGAGGCAGCTATTAGGGGTGCATTTTTGGGAGTATTGCAGGTGTGTTTGTGTGCAGAGACACTTACTCGCTCACACAGGAGGCCACACAGAGATGGTACAATGGTGCACCAAGCGGCATCTCAGCATCTACGGACGCTGAAAGTGGGCATATTGGCCCTTGCACATGCGGATGCACAAGGGAAGGGTATTAGCATAAAGTCGCAGATGTTCAACCGGCAAAAGATGTCAACATTATTATTATTATAATTATTATTATCATCCTTTATTTATATGGCGCCACAAGGTATCCACAACGCCCAATTACAGAGTACAAAGGGGTACATTTACTAAAGTGCGGGTTTATAGAAGTGGAGCTGTTGCCCTTAGCAACCAATCAGATTCCGCTTATTTGCCTAGCACCTTCTAGAATATAATAGCTAGAATCTGATTGGTTGCTATGGGCAACATCTTCCTGTCTATAAACCCGCACCTTAGTATACCCCATAGTTTTAAAAAGGCAATAGGAATAAAGGCTTAACTAGCCTGATTTAGCATTGATTTGTATTGCCATTGTAAAACATTGGGATCCATTTACTAAGCCTTGGTAAGCGATAAAGTGAACGAAGATAAAGTACCAGCCATTCAGCTCCTTACTGTCATTTTTTTTAGCACAGCCTGTAACATGGCAGTTAGGAGCTGTTTGACTGGTACTTTATCTCTGTCCAAGACTTAGTGGGTCATTCCGACCGGTTCGCACGCAGCGGTGCAAACGGGTCAGAACTGCGCATGTGCGGCAGGCGCAATGCACACGCGTGTCGTTGCCCGGCGATGGCAGCGGCTAGAACAAAGAAGAAAGTGATCGCTAGTGCGATCGCAAGAAGATTGACAGCGGGGAGGCGTTCCAGGGCGTCTACTCACCGTTTTCCGGGCTTGGAGATCCGAACGTAGGTGTGTCCAGGCGTTTGGAGGGCGGATGTCTGACGTCAGTCCCGGGACCTTCGTCGCTGGATTCGTCGCACAGGGTAAGTAGGACTGACCCTGGCCTTGTTTTGCAGAAAACTTTTTTAGCATGGCGGGGCTGCACAAGCGATTGCAGCCCTGCTATGCTAAAATACACTCCCCCATAGGCGGTGTCTAGTTGATCGCACGAGCAGCAAAAAGTTGCTACGTGCAATCAACTCGGAATGACCACCTTAGTACATAGACCCGTAAGAGCTCAAAGCTTCCACATACAGCACCTTAGTAAATCTCCCGCTGTAATGAGTTGCTAGTAGACCCATGTCAGAGTGTTCTATTCATAATTAGTGAACTAGTTACTATTAGATCCAATTTACATGGGATTTCTGAGTGCAGAAAATAGAGGTGACCAGTAACGATGGTATAATATAATCTGGGGTTGCACTAATTGTATAAAAGTGATTATGAAAAGAATTGACACAATGGGCCTATTTAAAGGTTGATTGCAAAACAACATTTTCCTCTAACGGGCAAAACCATGAGCAGTGCAGGTGGGGGGGGGGGGGGGGCAGATATAACATGTGCAGAGAGATTTAGATTTGGGTGGGACGTGTTCAAACTGAAATCTAAATTGCAGTGGAAAAAAATTAAGCAGCCAGTATTTACCCTGCACAGAAACAAAATAACCCACCCAAATCTAACTCTCTCTGCACATGTTACATCTGCCCCACCTGCACTGCACATGGTTATGTCCATTAGAGAAAGATTTTGCTTTTGCGATCAGGTCTGAATTAGGCCCCATGAACGTTGTGTTTTTGCTATTATTCTTGGGAAGTAAACACATATCTAATGCTAAATACCTATTGAATCACCTGAAATAAACAATGTAACATTTGCTTAGTTAGACTTTAGAAATTAAAATAATATTGCCGGAGACGCCAATGAGGCGCAAATACGCAAACATTATTCCGGTCATTTAGGTTTAAACTACTCTGGTCATGAAGCGGCTACGTACAACGATCTCGCTGTTGGTTTGTGGAACGCAGGCAACTGTTCCTTTATTGCTATTAAAAACAAACCTAAAGATGATAAAGTGTTCTACAGCTAATGTCTAGAATGTGCAAACGTTCCTAATGCCAGGGCGTGACTCAGACATGCGCGCTATTTCATTCACCGCTGCCAACACAGCAACTGCGTGAAAGCATGCAAATGCCACAGTCGCCTGGATCTGTCATGAGACGCCCACCAGCGTACGAAGCTGCAGTGTCGCTCGCAGATCAGTCCATTATCGAACTTCTGATTAGCCGTATGGTAGCGCAGCATGGCCGCAGGAAGTAAGACACCGGAAGCAGCGTGTGGGAACGCAGATGCAGGCTGAGACACACCCCAAAAATGGTTGCTCTACACCTGACTTTCTAAAGCCACCCCACTTACTGCTTGCTTATTAGTATTGCGTGCTGTTAGCGTCCAATTCATAATCGTCCCTCTGCGTGTCTGCAAGCAGGATCCCGGACCGCCCACTGATTTTATGCCAACCACCGCAGCTGCCGTAATTGGTAACAGCACTTTCACCAGCCCCACTTTCACCATGCCTGATGCTAGAGATCGTCCCTTTCCCGTATACACAGAGTTTTAAGTGTCCGCTCATGAGACTCCATGACACGCCTGTGACAACTCCCGTGATGCTCCTGTGACACTCATATGAGACTTATCTCTTTGGTGTTGTCGCCCAGTTGCCATTTCACGTAAAGAAAGATCCTGCCGACTCTGAGTTTATCAATGGAGCGTCAAGATGCATAAATCCGCTTCCTTACATGCATAGTATGGTAAAAAAATCTCTAATTGGGTCCCCTGAGGGCTTGGCTCAGAATCAGAGGGAGTCATTCAGATCTGCCAGCTGCGCTGGCAGGCGGCTACCCGCCGCAGCCCGCCCCTGCATCGGTCTGGACACGTCTGCGTTGGCACGCCCCCTCCCGCCTCTGCCTGTCAACCAGGCAGAGGTGATCGCAGCCCTGAGATGCTTTCGCATCTCACTGGGCTTCCAAGGGCTTCAGACTGTGATCGGAATGACCCCCTAGGTCCACAAGAACAAGCAAGCTGTCAAATGCCGCTCAGTGGTGGCGGCGACACTTGGCTGAGGAAGTGCTGTGGCCATCCTATCAGGTGCGACCATCACTCCACAACATCCTCTGATGACAGTTTGCATTGGTTTTGGCCCAACAGAGCTTGCAGGGCTTAGAAGGTCTTTCATACGGGGGATCCTGTCTACAGTACAACCTACTTGGAAAAGAGGGCTTTATTAGGTTGGTAGGACTGAATTGTCCATAACAGGAGAAAGGGGGTCATTCCGAGTTGCTCGCTAGCTGCATTTGTTCGCAGCGCAGCGATCAGGCTAAATAGACGGCAGTTCTGCGCATGCGTATGCGGCGCAATGCGCATGCGTGACATACGGGCACAACAAACGATGCAGATTTGCACAGGGTCTAGCGATGCTCTTCAGTCGCACTGGTTGCCGCAGAGTGATTGACATGAAGTGGGTGTTTCTGGGTGGCAACTGACCGTTTTCAGGGAGTGTGCGGGAAAACGCAGGCGTGCCAGGAAAAATGCAGGCGTGGCTGGGAGAACGCTGGGCGGATTTGTGACGTCAAATCCAGAACTGAATGGTCTGAAGTCACCGCAAGCACTGAGTAGGTTTTGAGCTACTCTGAAACTACACAAAAAAATGTTGCAGGCGCTCTGCGATAAAAACATTCGCACTTCTGCTAAGCTAAAATACACTCCCAGTGGGCGGCGGCGGCATAGCGTTTGCACGGCTGCTAAAAACTGCTATCGAGCGATCAGCTCGGAATGACCCCCAATGATGGTTGATTGTTACTAACCATCGGTAGGAAACCGATGTGTGGAATTTTTCCTCTTCAGTCAACAGTAGACCCATCAAACCATCATTGGCTGCAAAGCATTGATGGTCGTTGACCAAATCTAAAATGGAAAAACATTCCTTGGGAAAAGATTTCCTTGTCTTAGTGTGAGAGGTCCCCGTTAGGATCTGGTTTTCACATATCTGTGCCATCACTACATTTCTGCCATATCAGGCCTAGAAGTGGCTGCCAATAGCTTTCCATTAATGCCAATCCGGCTCCTATTGTGTTTCTCAGCCCAGCCTTATTAGAACCTATTATACAACAGGATCACGGTCAGTGTTTCTGTAACGTTCTTGGCGGTGAGCGGAGGAAAGCATAGGGCGCTTACTGATGTAAGAGTTCCATGACAGCACTACATAAATCTGGTGGAGAGCGTGCAATGATAATTTCGACCCTGGACTTTAGTAGGTTTGATAAATTACTCTGCATTTGTCTGACAACCAATTTGTGTGTAAACCTGTGTACTGTATATGCAGATTGCATCCAGGCCTCTGCCGCGGAGTTAGCAGGTCATCTAGCTTGTGCTCCGATATTAATATCCCAGCTTGCACGTCCGGTGTTTGTAAATTGCACCCACACAATTCCACAGTGCGCTAGTTCAGACTATTTATGGGTGTTCGAGCCACTCAATTGATGTAAATGTTACAGATCATTTTAGAGAGCGACTGGAGCGGCACGGAACATCTTCTGACTGGGGAATCGTCTGGATGGCGTTTCGGCCTGCACACATTATGTCAATTATGATAGATTATGCATCAAAGAATCCAATCCATACTGCATCAGCTTTGCAACCTTGTCCTTAAAGGATAAAACATCAGCCTAATCGCCCTCCGGTCCAAGGTGACAAGATCATTATCCAATAACAGAGCTCTTCTCGGAAATACATTCTTGTTGGGAGCAGCAGCTAGTGTTGTGTTAAGGTGTAGATAAACTCATACTTACCTAGGAGATTCCTCCAATTACCTGGGAGAACCTTTGACTGAATTATTATGGTGCTATCATTAAGCAAACTTTGGGGAGCTCTTCTGCAGAGTAGGCCATCGGCTGAGATCAAGCCAACCCCCCGAGGAAGATTGGGCAATTAGCTATGGATTGCATGAGGATAACCAACTCCCCATACCCCCCCCCTCCCCTCCCCCCCCCTCCTTCACTGCATGATACGTACAAATCGCTGCACTGTGCAAAGGGATCTGAGCAGGACACGGTCATTAGGTTGACAGTCATTAGGTCGACCACTATTGGTC
The DNA here is from genome assembly GCF_028390025.1 of Pseudophryne corroboree. NCBI lineage: Eukaryota > Metazoa > Chordata > Amphibia > Anura > Myobatrachidae > Pseudophryne > Pseudophryne corroboree. The sequence continues at coordinate 41,425,010 of NC_086453.1, forward strand.
GACATGCATTACGTCGACAGGGGTGCTGGGTCGACATAATCTATAGGTCGACATTATAAAAGGTCAACATGAGTTTTTCACAATTTTTTATTTTTATTCCAACTTTTTCATACTTGACGATCCACGCGGACTGCAGTTGGGAACGGTAACCTGCGCCAAGCGCAGCGGTAGCAGAGCGAGGCACCTTGCCTTCGCTCGCCATGCGAGGGGACACGGTGCACTAATTGGGGTTCCCCGTCACTCTACAAAGAAAACGACACCAAAAAAAAGAAAAAAACTCAGGTCGACCTTTTTCTATGTCGCCATATCAGATGTCAACGTAAAGACCACGTGGACCTAGAAACCCTGACGACCTACTGCATGTTGACCAACAGTGGTCGACCTAAATGACTGTCGACCTATGTGTGGTCAACCCAGCGACCCATATGCCAACTGAGCTATGATGATGTGTATCGCAGTGTCACACTTGCCCTTGGACCTGGGATATAGGGGAACATCTACTAAGCAGTGATAAGAGCGGAGAAGTGAGCCAGTGGAGAAATTTCCCCATCAGCCAATCAGCAGCTCTGTATCATTTTATAGTATGCAAATTATAGATGTTACTTCAGTGCTGATTGGTTGCCATGGGCAACTTCTCCACTGGCTCACTTCTCTGCTCTTATCACTGCTTAGTAAATGTACCCCTAAGGATGGACGATCGAAGGGTCTGGATCAATTTATTGGATTAATATGGGATTATTTCCTGCCTATCGATATGGTCCAATTATCGTCAGGGGTAAAAAAAAAAATCATATCGCTAAGCGCCGAGGTTCCCCTCTTTGCTCACAGATGCAGCAGAACACTTCTTTAGCAATGCAAGCAATTATTGATCGGGCTGATATATTGCATTGCCTGCATTGATTGGAAGATTGAACCCTAACGGCCTGATTCTGAGCCTTGCGCGATACTGATATTCCGATATTCCCACAACTGGTCAATGTTTTCAACTGCGCAAGCGTCCGAGTAGCTGAAAGTCACATAACGCATATGTCCCACTATGTGTGTACGCACAGAGGGCCTGAATCAGAGATTTACATATATCCAATATTTACCTAAATCTCTCATCTGCGCATCAGCAGGAACTGCACTGCTCATGTGTAGATCTGGACTTGCGATGTCGGGGTTGACGTGCTGCCGACATTTGGAGACGGTGACGGCAGCATTTCAGAAAATGGTGGTGTCGGTCCTGTTTTCTCACCGTGCTATCCTTGGATGCAGCCTCACTAGTCCCAGTAGTGTGAATTTGCAGGACAGCCTAAGTAACCCGAGGGAAACTGAGATGTCTGATGTTCAGTTGATCCTATACTGTATTGGGTGTACTGCTGGGACGTCAGATGGTATCGTCTAAGGCAGGGGTTAGGGAACTTTTTTACCTTTTACCCCAAAATGTATTTAAATACGCCGACGTTACCTCCTTGATTTGAAAGGACGGAAATCATATATTATTTATTGTGCATATATACTGGTTATCACTGTTTATAGAGCATTTCTGGGATACTGTGTGTATATACACTGCTCAAAAAAATAAAGGGAACACTTAAACAACACAATGTAACTCCAAGTCAACCACACTTCTGTGAAATCAAACTGTCCACTTAGGAAGCAACACTGATTGACAACCAATTTCACATGCTGTTGTGTAAATGGAATAGACAACAGGGGGGAATTATAGGCAATTAGCAAGACACCCCCAGTAAAGGAGTTGTTCTGCAGGTGGTGACTACAGACCACTTCTCAGCTCCTATGCTTTCTGGCTGATGTTTTGGTCACTTTTGAAAGCTGGCGGTGCTTTCACTGTAGTGGTAGCATGAGACGGAGTCTACAACCCACACAAGTGGCTCAGGTAGTGCAGCTCATCCAGGATGGCACATCAATGCGAGCTGTGGCAAGAAGGTTTGCTGTGTCTGTCAGCGTAGTGTCCAGAGCATGGAGGTGCTACCAGGAGACAGGCCAGTACATCAGGAGACGTGGAGGAGGCCGTAGGATGGCAACAACCCAGCAGCGGGACCGCTACCTCCGCATTTGTGCAAGGGGGAAAAGGAGGAGCACTGCCAGAGCCCTGCAAAATGACCTCCAGCAAGCCACAAATGTGCCTGTGTCTACTCAAACGATCAGAAACAGACTCCGTGAGGGTGGTATGAGGGCCCGACGTCCACAGGTGGGGGTTGTGCTTACAGCCCAACACCATGCAGGACGTTTGTCATTTGCCAGAGAACACCAAGATTGGCAAATTCGCCACTGGTGCCCTGTGCTCTTCACAGATGAAAGCAGGTTCTCACATGTGACAGACGTGACAGAGTCTGGAGACGCCAAGGAGAATGTTCTGCTGCCTGCAACATCCTCCAGCATGACCGGTTTGGCAGTGGGTCAGTAATGGTGTGGGGTGGCATTTCTTTGGGGGGGCGCACAGCCCTCCATGTGCTCGCCAGAGATAGCCTGACTGCCATTAGGTACCGAGATGAGATCCTCAGACCCCTTGTGAGACCATATGCTGGTGCAGTTGGCCCTGGGTTCCTCCTAATGCAAGACAATGCTAGACCTCATGTGGCTGGAGTGTGTCAGCAGTTCCTGCAAGACGAAGGCATTGATGCTATGGACTGGCCCGCCCGTTCCCCAGACCTGAACCCAATTGAGCACATCTGGGACATCATGTCTCGCTCCAACCACCAACGCCACATTGCACCACAGACTGTCCAGGAGTTGTCGGATGCTTTAGTCCAGGTCTGGGAGGAGATCCCTCAGGAGACCATCCGCCACCTCATCAGGAGCATGCCCAGGCATTGTAGGGAGGTCATACAGGCACGTGGAGGCCACACACACTACTGAGCATCATTTTGACTTGTTTTAAGGACTTTACATCAAAGTTGGATCAGCCTGTAGTGTGTTTTTCCACTTTAATTTTGAGTGTGACTCCAAATCCAGACCTCCATGGGTTAATAAATTTGATTTCCATTGATAATTTTTGTGTGATTTTGTTGTCAGCACATTCAGCTATGTAAAGAACAAAGTATTTAATAAGAATATTTCATTCATTCAGATGTAGGATGTGTTATTTTAGTGTTCCCTTTATTTTTTTGAGCAGTGTATATATATATATATATATATATATTATATCTTTTTTTTTATTTATTATTTTTGCTAATTATTTTTTGGCAATGAATGGGTTAATTAACACTTCTCCCCAAAACGCCAGAATGAATGTAAGAAAGATGGATGGGGGGGAGGTTAGGGGGGGACACAACTTTTAGAAGACAGATAGTCACATCCTCACCTCAGTAATGTCAGTGGGAATTTCCCACTGTTATGTGGGCCAGGGCTGTCTTTTCGAATGGGCTCAATGGGCTCTTGCCCAAGGGCCCCAAGATAATAAGGGCCCTAGGCTGATAGCTGAGGGTCTCCTCTTTCCAGGGGTACTAGATTTTTGAAAATCGGTCCTGGGGAACCGGAGATATCCGACTTGAAAGCAGTGGTCCCCATCCAAGCCTATTAATTGCTCTTCCCAGCCTGGTATCTCGGGTTCTGTCTGACTTAGAGTATTTCTGAGGGTATACTCCAAAAGCTGGGACTCTCCCCTTTTGGTGGACACTGGCAGCTTGTCTCTACTATGCCCAGAACCAGAGATATCAGCCTTCCAGCAGCTGGTCCCTGCTCCACCTCCACACGCCTGGTATGCAGTTTTAGATTTTCGTTGGTGAATTGCTCTGGCTCCTGAACTCTGATCCCCAAGTCCCCAGAAGCTTCTGAAAGGTGGGACTCTCTAGTGTTTTTTATCCCATTCAAAGCTAAGAAATATATTTTCAGGAACTTGAGATATCTGCAGTCAAGCAAGCTGCCCTCCCACCAGAAAATGATAAATATTAAGCCCACTCCACTAGCCACCCCTCCGCTACGTATCAAACACCCCCTACCACCCTGGAAGTCATGTACCGGGGCCTCTTCATTCAGCCCAATGCCCCCTTCTACAGTTTAGCCCCATCTGTGCAGTAAAGGAGTAATTAGCAGAAATTACTGCTCCAGGTCCTACATGCTGAGCGGAAGATAGAACAGCCCTACCACCCGCTGATAGCACCCCCACCCCTACCGCTGGAGGATGGGTAGCGGGCCCAGTGCATTGCTGTGCCCAGGGGCCTACACTGCTGTTAAGACAGCCCTGATGTGGGCCACTCTCTGATCCTGCGGAACTCCGTCAGCGGTCAGCCACAGAACACTTCAAGTTCTGTGTGTGGGTTGGCGGGCCGCGGGCGGGAGGACAGGACAGCACAGGACGGGCAGGCGAGCGTGAGGGAGCGCGGTGTGATGTCAGCACGTCACACCGCGAGCCGGCCGGTGCTGGACGGGGCTGTGTCTCGGCAACACGACCGTCTATTACCCCCAGGAATTTCATTTTTATCCCATTTGGGGTAATTTACCCCTGTTCCCTGACCGCTGGTCTAAAGACACACCAAGTGGCATTATTGTTTCCAAAGATGCAGAAAGTGGCGTCCCAGTCCTTGCACAGTCAGAGGTACGCTTGTATGGCAGAGGAAGGGCTGATAGTAATATTAACGTAAAGTCACAGATGCGGCTACAGTAAGAGACGCTGAAGCGTTTGCAGCAGCCCCTAAATATCAATATTCCCAATATATCAATGTCCGTCCTTACCCAGGATCTCACACAGGGGTGGCTGAAAGACGAAGCAGGTTTGTCTAAGTGAGCGCCCGCTAGTCATAGCCTGGTGAGCGGGCGGCTGTGCCCTCGCCTTCAGTAAAGCTCGGATACGGTTTAGAAGAAGGGTCTGCAGTGAAAAAAAAAAGTAACTCTGTCACAGACGAATTAAAAGCCTGTAAATCACACAGACAACGGCCCCTAAAGGACAATTTTCAGTCTGTCAGCTTCCCAGGAGAGTGATGTATGTTCAGGCTGTACAAAACTCCTAGGTGTAATACAGGGAGATTGCCATAGCAACACCTTATTAAAGGGGGGACGGAGAACAATAATCAATGGTAATGTGTATACATCACAGGATGTGCTCTGCAATAATATACACATTACATCTGCATACATATAGAAAAAAATGCGGATTCATTATCTTCTGCAATCTGCTGTCACGCAGCTCCTGGGGACTCCCGATTGATGAATGGCAACAAATGGTTAACAGCTCATTTTATACCGCTTTTAATATTTCAGGAGAAGTGGTGAGACCGATAGTTATATTGCACCGTGTACTACGAGAGGCTCCAAGTGGCATTAAAAAGAGGAAGGAATTCGATTTAATTGGCGGAGCTGAAGGCTTTTCGATTATTAAAGGCCTGTTCTGACACCTGTTTGAATCAATAGCGTAGCAGGAAGACTCTGACAAATTGTCCCCATGTAGCTTTGATCGGCTTAGGCTCCCTAATTAATTGCTCAGTTGGCTTATGTTTTAAACTGCAACCAATAAAATCATTTACGAGTTATCAAATGGTTCACTGACCCTATCCCAGGCAAGCACCACCGCTTGGAACAGAGAACCGGGGGGAGAAGCATCATTGCCTCTTGAAGGACATCCGTGTTACTGGGAGATGTAAAAGATATGAGAGACCTATTTAAAGGGGTTTTCCACCCTCAAATTTCTTTAATTTATGAGATCGCACATGCCTTCCTCCGAGTTTTACATAATACATTGCTTTCTCGGACTAGCTCTTTTCTGTGCTTTCCAGCCATGTCTTTGTACAATCATGCTGAGATGATTATTGTCATTGCCCAGCGGCATAACACAGGGCTTGATTCAGACACAATGTTGAATTACGCAGGGGAGCGATGTTTTTGCCACTGCGCATGCGTCCACTGTAAGTCACACTGTGCATGTAGGCCTTGTGATGGTGACTGCAGAGAGGCTCTATTTGCATAGTGATTGACAGTAATGGATCGTTTGTAAGAGGTAACAGGGGAGTGCCGACAGGCGTGTCATGACCATCTCCGGGGCATATCATAACTTCCGACTGCGATCCCATATGCAGATACAATAGCTCCAGCGCCTTACTTTCGGTGACCATGCTGCATGACCTTAGGGTTACTCAGAAATTCGATGTTCGACCGATGTGCGTCTGATGGTTGCATTTTTTTGTACGCAAGCGGCGACAGAGAAGCCTCCAGTGAGCATCTCAATACAAATCCCGGTGGCTGAGACATTTGCATATTCTTGCACATCCGCTGTAGACAAATGCGCAGCATCGATAAGTCTCTGCATTACTAATCTCGCACAATACATAGGGTGGGATGTATTAACATACATCGCCGCCCCTCGCCGGTTACCGCAGCGATGTTGATCGCATATGTACTAACATATGCGATCAACATCGCGATGCGGTGACGGAGGCCCCCCGCGATACCTGTTAGGTGGTCTGCGGGGGGTCTCAGTCACCTCCCAGGGGTCCCCACACTGGCTAGACGCCGGGAAGCAGCAGCAGGCCGCCCCGGCGCCTCCTCCTCCCCCCTGCAGCCGGAAGTACCTCCGGCTGCGTTGCTAGGGGAAGGAGGAGACTACCTTCCGGGTCCAGGGCAGCCTGGAGGAAGGTAAGCCGGGGTTGAGGGGGGTCGACGTCTGCGGTGGTGTCGGCGGGTTGCGGCGGTCGGTGAAAAGAAGCCCATAGGCTTCTATAGGGTATCGCCATCCAGAAAACGCGGCGGTAGGGTGTTAGTAAATATGAAAATGCGGTAAAACCCCCGTTTTCGGGGGTTTTACCGCATTTCTGCTTTAGTACATCCCGCCCATAGTGAGTAACTCTGGCTACAGGTTCACGAGACACCAGGAATCTTCTCTAACATGCATGAACCCTGAGAAATGGCTGAGATGCCTACAAATCTGATTCGCTCGTAACTTTGCAATGGTGCTTATGCAGGCAGCGGCACATGTGTGATTTCTAAGAATCGCTAGATGCAGCCACATTTGGACTAAAGCTGGCCATACACCTAAAGATTTATTGTCCGATCTGGGGGTAAATTTACTAAGATGGGAGTTCTATTTAAGATGGGATGTTGCCCATAGCAACCAATCAGATTCTGCTTCTCATTTATCTAGCACCATCTAGAAGATAATACCTGGAATCTGATTGGTTGCTATTGGCAACATCCCATCTCAAATAGAACTCCCATCTTAGTAAATTTACCCCCTGGTTGGTTGAAACGAAAATCTGGTAATGTGTGGGAGCAAATGGTCAATTGTCATTTGCTCTCATCTATTACCAGATTTTCATTCCAACCAGTGAGATCGGACAAAGTACCTAATTCAGATATGATCGCTGCTGTGCGTTTTCGCACAGCGGGCGATCGGAACCGAACTGCGCATGCGAATGCACCACAATGCGCAGGCGCATGGGATAGCTACCACGGGCATCGCCGGTCAGCGATGGGATGGTGCGAAGGATCTATTTGCATGGGCGTTCGCCAGGTGATTGACAGGAAAAGGCAGTGTCTGGGAAAACGCAGATGGGCTCAAGCGTCCTCAGGGAGGGTGTCTGACGTCAGCGACGGCCCCGATCAGCAGGATACAATTGCACTGGAAGAGTAAGTCCCGGGCTGCGCAGAGACTGCGCACACTGTTTAACACATAGGATCGCACACTTGCACAGCGATAATACACTCCCCCTGTAGGCGGCGACTATCTGATTGCAGGACTGCAGAAAACGCAGCCCAGCGATCAGATCTGAATTAGGCCCAATAAATCTTTAGGTATATGGCCAGCTTTACACATACCTCCCAACATTGTACACTTCTGAGTAGGGACACTGCTGTCCCTACCCCGTGGCCTCGGGAAAAGGGGGCGTGCCTCACGAGAATGCCCGAAATCGGGAGCCACACCCCTATTTTTGTAACAATGGGGGCATGCCCATCACTCTAGGAGCTGCTGGCCATGCCCCCAGCCTCTGTGCTATCACCACCGCCGGCACACCCTCCCCGTCGCAATGACCCCCCTCTGCGCACCGAGACCCCCTTGACCAAAGATCATACCTTCACGTCTCACTACTTTACCTCTCACTTCTTTATCTCCCACCTCGTTACCTCTCACTAATTTACCCCTGCTGTCTTCAGCAGCCTCTCTCACTAACCTATCTTCACTTTTTCACTATATATTTTTTCACCTTAGTGCTGCCCTGGGGTCACTCAGCTGCTTTGTTTTGGGGTGTCCCGCACCCTAGATTTGTAACCCCTCATAATGTTAGGGACTTGCCCAATTAATGAGGTCACCTGGACGCAGTGGGCAAGCCATTACTTATGGCCATAACTATGCGAAGAACCTCGCTCAATATGCAAAATTTTATTGCAGTGATTATTATTAATAAATTGCTAGCGTTCGAGTTGTGTACCTGCAACCTTGTCTTTGTATGCAATACTACTGAAAGGTCTCCGCAGGGTCGCACCTCTCATTACCGGTTTGCACCCCAGGACCCTCCCATGTATACCAAAGATCATAGGGGGTAATTCTGAGTTGATCGCAGCAGGATTTTTGTTAGCAGTTGGGCAAAACCATGTGCACTGCAGGGGAGGCAGATATAACATGTGCAGAGAGAGTTTGATTTGGGTGGGTTATTTTGTTTCTGTGCAGGGTAAATACTGGCTGCTTTATTTTTACACTGCAATTTAGATTGCAGATTGAACACACCCCACTGAAATCTAACTCTCTCTGCACATGTTATATCTGCCCCCCCTGCAGTGCACATGGTTTTGTCCAATTGCTACCAAAATTCCTGCTGCGATCAACTTGGAATTACCCCCCATGTGCACTGCAGGGGAGGCAGATGTAACAGGTGCAGAGAGAGTTAGATTTGGGTGTGGTGTGTTCAATCTGCAATCTAATTTGCAGTGTAAAATAAAGCAGCCAGTATTTACCCTGCACAGAAACAAAATAACCCACCCAAATCTAACTCTCTCTGCACATGTTATATCTGCCTCCCCTGCAGTGTACACGGTTTTGCCCAACTGCTAAAAAATTTCCTGCTGCGATCAACTTGGAATTACCCCCATACTCACCAGAGATCGGAGCTCCAGGACAGATTCTGGTCATCGGGGATCCCTGCTACTGTGACTTCCGGTGCTGTAAAGTGAGCTGCCACTTTGCAGCATCACTTTACTGCACCGGAGGTCACATAAGCAGCAGGGATCCCCGATGACCGCACCCTGGGTATATGAGTATGATTTTTTTTTTTTTTTTACTTCACAGTGATCAGCTTGTTTTGTCCATCGGACACACAGAGCTGATCACACACTGTCGCCTCCCCACACAGCTTCCTCTGCCTATCACAGATTAAGGAATAGCTGCAACATTGGGGGTCATTCCGAGTTGTTCGCTCGTTATTTTTTTGTCGCAACGGAGCGATTAGTCGCTAATGCGCATGCGCAATGTCCACAGTGCGACTGCGCCAAGTAAATTTGCTATGCAGTTAGGTATTTTACGCACGGCATTACGAGGTTTTTTCTTCGTTCTGGTGATCGTAATGTGATTGACAGGAAGTGGGTGTTTCTGGGCGGAAACAGGTCGTTTTATGGGTGTGTGCAAAAAAACGCTACCGTTTCTGGGAAAAACGCTGGAGTGGCTGGAGAAACGGGGGAGTGTCTGGGCGAACGCTGGGTGTGTTTGTGACGTCAAACCAGGAACGAAACTGACTGAACTGATCGCAGATGCCGAGTAAGTCTCGAGCTACTCAGAAACTGCTAAGAAGTGTCTATTCGCAATTTTGCTAATCTTTCGTTCACAATTTTGATAAGCTAAGATTCACTCCCAGTAGGCGGCGGCCTAGTGTGTGCAATGCTGCTAAAAGCAGCTTGCGAGCGAACAACTCGGAATGAGGGCCATAGTGTTAAAGAAAAAGTTAGATATACTGTACAGAGGACGAGTGCAGGAATGGGGCCCAATTTATGTTTGTACGCAATGCCCATATTCTCGCAATGGAGCAATTATGGGCAGACTGCATATATGCTGCGATCGCAATGCGCATGTGCGAAGGGGCCGCTGTAATCCCGCTCGCAATGACAGACACAGTTTCTCCATCTCAACATGGCCTTTGAGTAAGAGGCTATGCAGCTGGTAAAGTAGTCGCTATCCCTGACACACTTCCGGCCACCTCATAGTCACCGTCCATCGTTCTGCATCTCCGTTCCTGATATCATCTGTCCTGCACTCGACAGCGCGTACACTCGGGGTAATGCAGGAGCCATATGGGGATTCAGAATATTTTGCGCATGCGCAGCAACAAGTAGTCACTCAACTGTGTGATCATCGGCATTGTGTGTGGTTTGCATGTGCCTCTATAAGGCCCATAGTGCATTTCTGCACAGCAAGGCTGCAAGATTGTCAGTCACTGTCTGCCTGTCCCATAAGAGACACCTAAGGCTTCCTGCTAGAGGAGATAAAAGAGAGCAGAGTAGAATTTATTACTCAGTTAAGTATAAACACTCCAGGTATTTCTTGTATATTGCTCAGTTCAGTAATTCAGTAATTACTTCAGTACCCTTTTTATGCTGCTGTCAGTGAGGCGGGGATGTGCTGCTGTCAGTGAGGCAGGGATGTGCTGCTGTCAGTGAGGCGGGATGTGCTGCTGTCAGTGAGGCGGGGATGTGCTGCTGTCAGTGAGGCAGGGATGTGCTGCTGTCAGTGAGGCAGGGATGTGCTGCTATCAGTGAGGAGAGGATGCGCTGCTGTCAGGGAGGGAGGGATGTGCTGCTGTCAGTGAGGCGGGATGTGCTGGTGTCAGTGAGGTGGGGATGTGCTCCAGTCAGTGAGGCGCGGATGTGCTGCTGTCAGTGAGGAGGGATGTGCTGCTGTCAGTGAGGCGGGGATGTGCTGCTGTCAGTGAGGTGGGTATGTGCTGCTGTCAGTGAGGCGGGGATGCGCTGCTGCCAGTGAGGCGGGGATGTGCTGCTCTCAGTGAGGAGGGGATGCGATGCTGTCAGTGAGGCGGAGATGCGCTGCTGTCAGTGAGGGGGATGTGCTGCTGTCAGTGAGGAGGGGATGTGCTGCTGTCAGTGAGTAGGGATGTGCTGCTGTCAGTGAGGCAGGGATGTGCTGCTGTCAGTGAGGCGGGGATGTGCTGCTCTCAGTGAGGAGGGGATGTGCTGCTGTCAGTGAGGCTGGGATGTGCTGCTGTCAGTGAGGCGGGGATGTGCTGCTGTCTGGGAGGAGGGATGTGCTGCTGTCAGTGAGGCGGGGATGTGCTGCTGTCAGAGATGCGGGGATGTGCTGCTGTCAGTGATGCAGGGATGTGCTGCTGTCAGTGAGGCAGGTATGTGCTGCTGTCAGTGAGGCGGGGATGTGCCGCTGTCAGTGAGGCAGGGATTTGCTGCTGTCAGTGAGGCAATGATGTGCTGCTGTCAGTGAGGAGGGATGTGCTGCTGTCAGTGAGGCGGGGATGTGCTGCTGTCAGTGAGGCGGGATGTGCTGCTGTCAATGAGGTGGGGATGTGCTGCTGTCAGTGAGGTGGGGATGTCCTGCTGTCAGTGAGGTGGGGATGTACTGCTGTCAGTGAGGCAGGGATGTGCTGGTGTCAGTGAGGTGGGGATGTGGTGCTGTCAGTGAGGCAGGGATGTGCTGCTGTCAGTTAGGAGGGATGTTCTGCTGTCAGTGAGGTGGGGATGTCCTGCTGTCAGTGAGGTGGGGACGTGCTGCTGTCAGTGAGGCAGGGATGTGCTGGTGTCAGTGAGGTGGGGATGTGCTCCAGTCAGTGAGGCGGGATTGTGCTGCTGTCAGTGAGTGGGATGTGCTGCTGTCAGTGAGGCGGGGATGTGCTGCTGTCAGTGAGGAGGGATGTTCTGCTGTCAGTGAGGCGGGGATGTGCTGCTGTCAGTGAGGTGGGGATGTGCTGCTGTCAGTGAGGCGGGGATGTGCTGCTGTCAGTGAGGCTAAGATGTGCTGCTGTCAGTGAGGCGGGGATGTGCTGCTCTCAGTGAGGAGGGGATGCGATGCTGTCAGTGAGGCGGGGAAGTGCTGCTGTCAGTGAGGGGGATGTGCTGCTGTCAGTGAGGAGGGGATGTGCTGCTGTCAGTGAGGAGGGGATGTGCTGCTGTCAGTGAGGCGGGGATGTGCTGCTGTCAGTGAGGTGGGGATGTGCTGCTGTCAGTGAGGAGGGGATGTGCTGCTATCAGTGAGGCAGGTATGTGCTGCTGGCAGTGAGGCAGGGATGTGCTGCTGTCTGTGAGGCGGGGATGTGCTGCTGTCAGTGAGGCAGGGATGTGCTGCTCTCAGTGAGGGGATATGCTGCTGTCAGTGAGGCAGGGATGTGCTGCTGTCAGTCAGGTGGGGATGTGCTGCTGTCAGTGAGGCAGGGATGTGCTGGCGTCAGTGAGGTGGGGATGTGCTCCAGTCAGTGAGGCGGGGATGTGCTGCTGTCAGTGAGTGGGATGTGCTGCTGTCAGTGAGGCGGGGATGTGCTGCTGTCAGTGAGGAGGGATGTTCTGCTGTCAGTGAGGCGGGGATGTGCTGCTGTCAGTGAGGTGGGGATGTGCTGCTGTCAGTGAGGCGAGGATGTGCTGCTGTCAGTGAGGCTAAGATGTGCTGCTGTCAGTGAGGCGGGGATGTGCTGCTCTCAGTGAGGAGGGGATGCGATGCTGTCAGTGAGGCGGGAAAGTGCTGCTGTCAGTGAGGAGAATGTGCTGCTGTCAGTGAGGAGGGGATGTGCTGCTGTCAGTGAGGAGGGGATGTGCTGCTGTCAGTGAGGCGGGATGTGCTGGTGTCAGTGAGGTGGGGATGTGCTCCAGTCAGTGAGGCGCGGATGTGCTGCTGTCAGTGAGGAGGGATGTGCTGCTGTCAGTGAGGCGGGGATGTGCTGCTGTCAGTGAGGAGGGATGTTCTGCTGTCAGTGAGGTGGGGATGTGCTGCTGTCAGTGAGGCGGGGATGCGCTGCTGCCAGTGAGGCGGGGATGTGCTGCTCTCAGTGAGGAGGGGATGCGATGCTGTCAGTGAGGTGGAGATGCGCTGCTGTCAGTGAGGGGGATGTGCTGCTGTCAGTGAGGAGGGGATGTGCTGCTGTCAGTGAGTAGGGATGTGCTGCTGTCAGTGAGGCAGGGATGTGCTGCTGTCAGTGAGGCGGGGATGTGCTGCTCTCAGTGAGGAGGGGATGTGCTGCTGTCAGTGAGGCTGGGATGTGCTGCTGTCAGTGAGGCGGGGATGTGCTGCTCTCAGTGAGGCGGGAATGTGCTGCTAGCAGTAAGGCAGGGATGTGCTGCTGTCAGTGAGGCGGGGATGTGCTGCTGTCTGTGAGGAGGGATGTGCTGCTGTCAGTGAGGCGGGGATGTGCTGCTGTCAGAGATGCGGGGATGTGCTGCTGTCAGTGATGCTGGGATGTGCTACTGTCAGTGAGGCAGGTATGTGCTGCTGTCAGTGAGGCGGGGATGTGCCGCTGTCAGTGAGGCAGGGATTTGCTGCTGTCAGTGAGGCAATGATGTGCTGCTGTCAGTGAGGAGGGATGTGCTGCTGTCAGTGAGGCGGGGATGTGCTGCTGTCAGTGAGGCGGGGATGTGCTGCTGTCAATGAGGTGGGGATGTGCTGCTGTCAGTGAGGTGGGGATGTCCTGCTGTCAGTGAGGCAGGGATGTACTGCTGTCAGTGAGGCAGGGATGTGCTGGTGTCAGTGAGGTGGGGATGTGCTGCTGTCAGTGAGGCAGGGATGTGCTGCTGTCAGTTAGGAGGGATGTTCTGCTGTCAGTGAGGTGGGGATGTCCTGCTGTCAGTGAGGTGGGGACGTGCTGCTGTCAGTGAGGCAGGGATGTGCTGGTGTCAGTGAGGTGGGGATGTGCTCCAGTCAGTGAGGCGGGATTGTGCTGCTGTCAGTGAGTGGGATGTGCTGCTGTCAGTGAGGCGGGGATGTGCTGCTGTCAGTGAGGAGGGATGTTCTGCAGTCAGTGAGGCGGGGATGTGCTGCTGTCAGTGAGGCTAAGATGTGCTGCTGTCAGTGAGGCGGGATGTGCTGCTCTCAGTGAGGAGGGGATGCGATGCTGTCAGTGAGGCGGGAAAGTGCTGCTGTCAGTGAGGGGGATGTGCTGCTGTCAGTGAGGAGGGGATGTGCTGCTGTCAGTGAGGAGGGGATGTGCTGCTGTCAGTGAGGCGGGGATGTGCTGCTGTCAGTGAGGTGGGTATGTGCTGCTGTCAGTGAGGAGGGGATGTGCTGCTATCAGTGAGGCAGGTATGTGCTGCTGGCAGTGAGGCGGGGATGTGCTGCTGTCAGTGAGGCAGGGATGTGCTGCTGTCTGTGAGGTGGGGATGTGCTGCTGTCAGTGAGGCAGGGATGTGCTGCTCTCAGTGAAGGGATATGCTGCTGTCAGTGAGGCAGGGATGTGCTGCTGTCAGTCAGGTGGGGATGTGCTGCTGTCAGTGAGGCAGGGATGTGCTGGCGTCAGTGAGGTGGGGATGTGCTCCAGTCAGTGAGGCGGGGATGTGATGCTGTCAGTGAGTGGGATGTGCTGCTCTCAGTGAGGAGGGGATGTGCTGCTGTCAGTGAGGAGGGATGTTCTGCTGTCAGTGAGGCGGGGATGTGCTGCTGTCAGTGAGGTGGGGATGTGCTGCTGTCAGTGAGGCGAGGATGTGCTGCTGTCAGTGAGGCTAAGATGTGCTGCTGTCAGTGAGGCGGGGATGTGCTGCTCTCAGTGAGGAGGGGATGCAATGCTGTCAGTGAGGCGGGAAAGTGCTGCTGTCAGTGAGGAGATTGTGCTGCTGTCAGTGAGGAGGGGATGTGCTGCTGTCAGTGAGGAGGGGATGTGCTGCTGTCAGTGAGGTGGGGATGTGCTGCTGTCAGTGAGGTGGGGATGTGCTGCTGTCAGTGAGGAGGGGATGTGCTGCTGGCAGTGAGGCAGGTATGTGCTGCTGGCAGTGAGGCGGGGATGTGCTGCTCTCAATGAGGAGGGGATGTGCTGCTTTCAGTGAGGAGGGGATGTGCTGCTGTCAGTGAGGTGGGGATGTGCTGCTGTCAATGAGACGGGGATGTGCTGCTGTCAGTGAGGCGGGGATGTGCTGCTCTCAGTGAGGAGGGGATGTGCTGCTGCCAGTGAGCCAGGGATGTGCTGCTGTCAGTGAGGCGGGGATGTGCTGCTGTCAGTGAGGAGGGATGTTCTGCTATCAGTAAGGTGGGGATGTGCTGCTGTCAGTGAGGCGGGGATGTGCAGCTGTCAGTGAGGCAGGGATGTGCTGGTGTCAGTGAGGTGGGGATGTGCTCCAGTCAGTGAGGCGCGGATGTGCTGCTGTCAGTGAGGGGGGATGTGCTGCTGTCAGTGAGGCGGGGATGTGCTGCTGTCAGTGAGGAGGGATGTTCTGCTGTCAGTGAGGTGGGGATGTGCTGCTTTCAGTGAGGCGGGGATGTGCTGCTGCCAGTGAGGCAGGGATGTGCTGCTGTCAGTGAGGAGGGGATGTGCTGCTGTCAGTGAGGCTGGGATGTGCTGCTGTCAGTGAGGCGGGGATGTGCTGCTCTCAATGAGGAGGGGATGTGCTGCTGTCAGTGAGGCGGGGATGTGCTGCTCTCAGTGAGGAGGGAATGTGCTGCTGTCAGTGATGCGGGGATGTGCTGCTGTCAGTGAGGCTGGGATGTGCTGCTGTCAGTGAGGCGGGGATGTGCTGCTCTCAGTGAGGAGGGGATGTGCTGCTGTCAGTGAGGCTGGGATGTGCTGCTGTCAGTGAGGCGGGGATGTGCTGCTGTCAGTGAGGCTGGGATGTGCTGCTGTCAGTGAGGCGGTGGTGTGCTGCTGTCAGTGAATCGGGGGTGTGCTGCTGTGAGTGATACGGGGATGTGCTGCTATCAATGTGGCAGGGATGTGCTGCTGTCAGTGAGGCGGGGATGTGCTGCTGTCAGTGAGACGGGGATGTGCTGCTATCAGTGTGGCAGGGATGTGCTCCTGTCAGTGAGGCGGGGATGTGCTGCTATCAGTGAGGCAGGGATGTGCTGCTGTCAGTGAGGCGGGGATGTGCTGCTGTCAGTGAGGCGGGTATGTGCTGCTTCTCTCTGAGGGCAGTATGTACTAAAATAGAAATGCGGTAATAACTCTGTTTTCAGGGTTTTATCGCATTTCCAAATGCACTAAAGCCCTGACGCCAGGACTCCGATGCGGGGAAGGGGGGTGACTCCAGCTATAGCTGGCATTACCCTATAGAAGCATATAGGCTTCTTACCTCATTATGCTGTGTGAGGGATCTGATTGGCCCCTCCCAGAATGCCCCGCATCCGCTGCGTCCTTCTGTGCATGTGCAGATGCACTCCCGGGTCATAAACCTCGCAGTCCATTGACCGGGCGTATCGCAAAGGACAGCTCTTATCGGGAGATCTATCCTTTGTGATACTGATTTTATATGTTAGTGCATATGAGATTGTGGACTTCATTTGGAAACCCCCCTGTAGAAAACCTGCATTTGCCACTGACTGTATTCCATCATGTTAGAGGGATTCCTGTCATTATGACACGCCATTTTATAATTATATTTTACTATTAGAAAATTTGACTCTGATATAAATAAATGAGATCCCACGTCTGCATGTTATACAAATGGCGGCTGTCATTTACTGGCTTTATATGTATTTCCTCTTTTGTAAAAGCTTTGACAGCCAGAGTCACACCAGAGACACAGAGGCACGTTCTGTACCTTCTAGCGTGACCCTGGGTGTTTTTAAACATTAATTATGTCATTAGCTTGAACTGAAATTAATTAGGCCCATGATACCTTTTATTTTTCTGAAGTTTGACTCCAATCTTCTCTACAAAAGTAATTTAGGAACAACAAGAGTAGAAAACCGCAAACCACATGCTCTTAGTCTTTATGTGACGTCAGCGGTGCAAGTGGGCGGGTACGGGTGGGTATGGGCAGGGACGTCTTTTCGTATAGGCACAATGGGCTCTTGCCCAAGGGCCCCAGGAGTATAAGGGCCCTAGGCTGATAGCTGAGGGTCCCCTCTTTCCAGGGGTACCAGATTTTTGAAAATCGGTCCTGGGGAACCGGAGATATCCGACTTCAAAGCAGTGGTCCCCATCCAAGCCTGTTAATTGTTCTTCCAAGCCAGATATCTTAGGTTCTGTCTGACTTAGAGTTTTTCTGAGGATATACTCCAAAAGCTGTGACTCTCCCCTTTTGGTGGACACTGGCAGCTTGTCTCTATTATGCCCAGAACCAGAACTATCAGCCTTCAAGTAGAGATGAGCGCCTGAAATTTTTCGGGTTTTGTGTTTTGGTTTTGGGTTCGGTTCCGCGGCCGTGTTTTGGGTTCGAACGCGTTTTGGCAAAACCTCACCGAATTTTTTTTGTCGGATTCGGGTGTGTTTTGGATTCGGGTGTTTTTTTCAAAAAACACTAAAAAACAGCTTAAATCATAGAATTTGGGGGTCATTTTGATCCCAAAGTATTATTAACCTCAAAAACCATAATTTACACTGATTTTCAGTAGAGATGAGCGGGTTCGGTTTCTCTGAATCCGAACCCGCCAGAACTTCATGTTTTTTTTCACGGGTCCGAGCGACTCGGATCTTCCCGCCTTGCTCGGTTAACCCGAGCGCGCCCGAACGTCATCATGACGCTGTCGGATTCTCACGAGGCTCGGATTCTATCGCGAGACTCGGATTCTATATAAGGAGCCGCGCGTCGCCGCCATTTTCACACGTGCATTGAGATTGATAGGGAGAGGACGTGGCTGGCGTCCTCTCCGTTTAGAATTAGAATAGATTAGAGAGACACTTGATTTACTAATTTTGGGGAGCATTAGGAGTACTCAGTAGTGTACAGTGCAGAGTTTTGCTGATAGTGACCAGTGACCACCACTTTTATTTATAATCCGTTCTCTGCCTGAAAAAAGCGATACACAGCACACAGTGACTCAGTCACATACCATATCTGTGTGCACTGCTCAGGCTCAGGCCAGTGTGCTGCATCATCTATTATCTATATATAATATTATATATATCTGTCTGACTGCTCAGCTCACACAGCTTATAATTGTGGGGGAGACTGGGGAGCACTACTGCAGTGCCAGTTATAGGTTATAGCAGGAGCCAGGAGTACATAATATATTATATAGTGAGTGACCACCAGACACACAGTGCAGTTTATTTAATATATCCGTTCTCTGCCTGAAAAAAGCGATACACACAGTGACTCAGTCAGTCACATACCATATCTGTGTGCACTGCTCAGGCTCAGGCCAGTGTGCTGCATCATCTATATATATATTATATATCTGTCTGACTGCTCAGCTCACACAGCTTATAATTGTGGGGGAGACTGGGGAGCACTACTGCAGTGCCAGTTATAGGTTATAGCAGGAGCCAGGAGTACATAATATTATATTAAAATTAAACAGTGCACACTTTTGCTGCAGGAGTGCCACTGCCAGTGTGACTAGTGACCAGTGACCTGACCACCAGTATATAATATTAGTAGTATACTATCTCTTTATCAACCAGTCTATATTAGCAGCAGACACAGTACAGTGCGGTAGTTCACGGCTGTGGCTACCTCTGTGTCGGCACTCGGCAGCCCGTCCATAATTGTATATACCACCTAACCGTGGTTTTTTTTTCTTTCTTTATACATACATACTAGTTACGAGTATACTATCTCTTTATCAACCAGTCTATATATTAGCAGCAGACACAGTACAGTGCGGTAGTTCACGGCTGTGGCTACCTCTGTGTCGGCACTCGGCAGCCCGTCCATAATTGTATATACCACCTAACCGTGGTTTTTTTTTCTTTCTTTATACATACATACTAGTTACGAGTATACTATCTCTTTATCAACCAGTCTATATATTAGCAGCAGACACAGTACAGTGCGGTAGTTCACGGCTGTGGCTACCTCTGTGTCGGCACTCGGCAGCCCGTCCATAATTGTATATACCACCTAACCGTGGTTTTTTTTTCTTTCTTTATACATACATACTAGTTACGAGTATACTATCTCTTTATCAACCAGTCTATATATTAGCAGCAGACACAGTACAGTGCGGTAGTTCACGGCTGTGGCTACCTCTGTGTCGGCACTCGGCAGCCCGTCCATAATTGTATATACCACCTAACCGTGGTTTTTTTTTCTTTCTTTATACATACATACTAGTTACGAGTATACTATCTCTTTTTCAACCAGTCTATATATTAGCAGCAGACACAGTACATTGCGGTAGTTCACGGCTGTGGCTACCTCTGTGTCGGCACTCGGCAGCCCGTCCATAATTGTATATACCACCTAACCGTGGTTTTTTTTTCTTTCTTTATACATACATACTAGTTAGGAGTATACTATCTCTTTATCAACCAGTCTATATATTAGCAGCAGACACAGTACAGTGCGGTAGTTCACGGCTGTGGCTACCTCTGTGTCGGCACTCGGCAGCCCGTCCATAATTGTATATACCACCTAACCGTGGTTTTTTTTTCTTTCTTTATACATACATACTAGTTACGAGTATACTATCTCTTTATCAACCAGTCTATATATTAGCAGCAGACACAGTACAGTGCGGTAGTTCACGGCTGTGGCTACCTCTGTGTCGGCACTCGGCAGCCCGTCCATAATTGTATATACCACCTAACCGTGGTTTTTTTTTCTTTCTTTATACATACATACTAGTTACGAGTATACTATCTCTTTATCAACCAGTCTATATATTAGCAGCAGACACAGTACAGTGCGGTAGTTCACGGCTGTGGCTACCTCTGTGTCGGCACTCGGCAGCCCGTCCATAATTGTATATACCACCTAACCGTGGTTTTTTTTTCTTTCTTTATACATACATACTAGTTACGAGTATACTATCTCTTTATCAACCAGTCTATATATTAGCAGCAGACACAGTACAGTGCGGTAGTTCACGGCTGTGGCTACCTCTGTGTCGGCACTCGGCAGCCCGTCCATAATTGTATATACCACCTAACCGTGGTTTTTTTTTCTTTCTTTATACATACATACTAGTTACGAGTATACTATCTCTTTATCAACCAGTCTATATATTAGCAGCAGACACAGTACAGTGCGGTAGTTCACGGCTGTGGCTACCTCTGTGTCGGCACTCGGCAGCCCGTCCATAATTGTATATACCACCTAACCGTGGTTTTTTTTTCTTTCTTTATACATACATACTAGTTACGAGTATACTATCTCTTTATCAACCAGTCTATATATTAGCAGCAGACACAGTACAGTGCGGTAGTTCACGGCTGTGGCTACCTCTGTGTCGGCACTCGGCAGCCCGTCCATAATTGTATATACCACCTAACCGTGGTTTTTTTTTCTTTCTTTATACATACATACTAGTTACGAGTATACTATCTCTTTATCAACCAGTCTATATTAGCAGCAGACACAGTACAGTGCGGTAGTTCACGGCTGTGGCTACCTCTGTGTCGGCACTCGGCAGCCCGTCCATAATTGTATACTAGTATCCAATCCATCCATCTCCATTGTTTACCTGAGGTGCCTTTTAGTTGTGCCTATTAAAATATGGAGAACAAAAATGTTGAGGTTCCAAAATTAGGGAAAGATCAAGATCCACTTCCACCTCGTGCTGAAGCTGCTGCCACTAGTCATGGCCGAGACGATGAAATGCCAGCAACGTCGTCTGCCAAGGCCGATGCCCAATGGCATAGTACAGAGCATGTCAAAACCAAAACACCAAATATCAGTAAAAAAAGGACTCCAAAACCTAAAATAAAATTGTCGGAGGAGAAGCGTAAACTTGCCAATATGCCATTTACCACACGGAGTGGCAAGGAACGGCTGAGGCCCTGGCCTATGTTCATGGCTAGTGGTTCAGCTTCACATGAGGATGGAAGCACTCAGCCTCTCGCTAGAAAACTGAAAAGACTCAAGCTGGCAAAAGCACCGCAAAGAACTGTGCGTTCTTTGAAATCCCAAATCCACAAGGAGAGTCCAATTGTGTCGGTTGCGATGCCTGACCTTCCCAACACTGGACGTGAAGAGCATGCGCCTTCCACCATTTGCACGCCCCCTGCAAGTGCTGGAAGGAGCACCCGCAGTCCAGTTCCTGATAGTCAGATTGAAGATGTCAGTGTTGAAGTACACCAGGATGAGGAGGATATGGGTGTTGCTGGCGCTGGGGAGGAAATTGACCAGGAGGATTCTGATGGTGAGGTGGTTTGTTTAAGTCAGGCACCCGGGGAGACACCTGTTGTCCGTGGGAGGAATATGGCCGTTGACATGCCAGGTGAAAATACCAAAAAAATCAGCTCTTCGGTGTGGAGGTATTTCACCAGAAATGCGGACAACAGGTGTCAAGCCGTGTGTTCCCTTTGTCAAGCTGTAATAAGTAGGGGTAAGGACGTTAACCACCTCGGAACATCCTCCCTTATACGTCACCTGCAGCGCATTCATAATAAGTCAGTGACAAGTTCAAAAACTTTGGGTGACAGCGGAAGCAGTCCACTGA
Source organism: Pseudophryne corroboree (assembly GCF_028390025.1). NCBI lineage: Eukaryota > Metazoa > Chordata > Amphibia > Anura > Myobatrachidae > Pseudophryne > Pseudophryne corroboree. The sequence continues at coordinate 41,446,410 of NC_086453.1, forward strand.
CCAGTAAATCCCTTCCTCTTGTAACCAAGCTCACGCAAACCACCCCACCAACTCCCTCAGTGTCAATTTCCTCCTTCCCCAGGAATGCCAATAGTCCTGCAGGCCATGTCACTGGCAATTCTGACGAGTCCTCTCCTGCCTGGGATTCCTCCGATGCATCCTTGCGTGTAACGCCTACTGCTGCTGGCGCTGCTGTTGTTGCCGCTGGGAGTCGATGGTCATCCCAGAGGGGAAGTCGTAAGCCCACTTGTACTACTTCCAGTAAGCAATTGACTGTTCAACAGTCCTTTGCGAGGAAGATGAAATATCACAGCAGTCATCCTACTGCAAAGCGGATAACTGAGTCCTTGACAACTATGTTGGTGTTAGACGTGCGTCCGGTATCCGCCGTTAGTTCACAGGGAACTAGACAATTTATTGAGGCAGTGTGCCCCCGTTACCAAATACCATCTAGGTTCCACTTCTCTAGGCAGGCGATACCGAGAATGTACACGGACGTCAGAAAAAGACTCACCAGTGTCCTAAAAAATGCAGTTGTACCCAATGTCCACTTAACCACGGACATGTGGACAAGTGGAGCAGGGCAGGGTCAGGACTATATGACTGTGACAGCCCACTGGGTAGATGTATGGACTCCCGCCGCAAGAACAGCAGCGGCGGCACCAGTAGCAGCATCTCGCAAACGCCAACTCTTTCCTAGGCAGGCTACGCTTTGTATCACCGCTTTCCAGAATACGCACACAGCTGAAAACCTCTTACGGCAACTGAGGAAGATCATCGCGGAATGGCTTACCCCAATTGGACTCTCCTGTGGATTTGTGGCATCGGACAACGCCAGCAATATTGTGTGTGCATTAAATATGGGCAAATTCCAGCACGTCCCATGTTTTGCACATACCTTGAATTTGGTGGTGCAGAATTTTTTAAAAAACGACAGGGGCGTGCAAGAGATGCTGTCGGTGGCCAGAAAAATTGCGGGACACTTTCGGCGTACAGGCACCACGTACAGAAGACTGGAGCACCACCAAAAACTACTGAACCTGCCCTGCCATCATCTGAAGCAAGAAGTGGTAACGAGGTGGAATTCAACCCTCTATATGCTTCAGAGGTTGGAGGAGCAGCAAAAGGCCATTCAAGCCTATACAATTGAGCACGATATAGTAGGTGGAATGCACCTGTCTCAAGTGCAGTGGAGAATGATTTCAACGTTGTGCAAGGTTCTGATGCCCTTTGAACTTGCCACACGTGAAGTCAGTTCAGACACTGCCAGCCTGAGTCAGGTCATTCCCCTCATCAGGCTTTTGCAGAAGAAGCTGGAGGCATTGAAGAAGGAGCTAAAAGGGAGCGATTCCGCTAGGCATGTGGGACTTGTGGATGCAGCCCTTAATTCGCTTAACAAGGATTCACGGGTGGTCAATCTGTTGAAATCAGAGCACTACATTTTGGCCACCGTGCTCGATCCTAGATTTAAAGCCTACCTTGGATCTCTCTTTCCGGCAGACACAGGTCTGCTGGGGTTGAAAGACCTGCTGGTGACAAAATTGTCAAGTCAAGCGGAACGCGACCTGTCAACATCTCCTCCTTCACATTCTCCCGCAACTGGGGGTGCGAGGAAAAGGCTCAGAATTCCGAGCCCACCCGCTGGCGGTGATGCAGGGCAGTCTGGAGCGACTGCTGATGCTGACATCTGGTCCGGACTGAAGGACCTGACAACGATTACGGACATGTCGTCTACTGTCACTGCATATGATTCTCTCAACATTGATAGAATGGTGGAGGATTATATGAGTGACCGCATCCAAGTAGGCACGTCACACAGTCCGTACTTATACTGGCAGGAAAAAGAGGCAATTTGGAGGCCCTTGCACAAACTGGCTTTATTCTACCTAAGTTGCCCTCCCACAAGTGTGTACTCCGAAAGAGTGTTTAGTGCCGCCGCTCACCTTGTCAGCAATCGGCGTACGAGGTTACATCCAGAAAATGTGGAGAAGATGATGTTCATTAAAATGAATTATAATCAATTCCTCCGCGGAGACATTGACCAGCAGCAATTGCCTCCACAAAGTACACAGGGAGCTGAGATGGTGGATTCCAGTGGGGACGAATTGATAATCTGTGAGGAGGGGGATGTACACGGTGATATATCGGAGGGTGAAGATGAGGTGGACATCTTGCCTCTGTAGAGCCAGTTTGTGCAAGGAGAGATTAATTGCTTCTTTTTTGGGGGGGGGTCCAAACCAACCCGTCATATCAGTCACAGTCGTGTGGCAGACCCTGTCACTGAAATGATGGGTTGGTTAAAGTGTGCATGTCCTGTTTTGTTTATACAACATAAGGGTGGGTGGGAGGGCCCAAGGACAATTCCATCTTGCACCTCTTTTTTCTTTTCTTTTTCTTTGCATCATGTGCTGATTGGGGAGGGTTTTTTTGGAAGGGACATCCTGCGTGACACTGCAGTGCCACTCCTAGATGGGCCCGGTGTTTGTGTCGGCCACTAGGGTCGCTAATCTTACTCACACAGCTACCTCATTGCGCCTCTTTTTTTCTTTGCGTCATGTGCTGTTTGGGGAGGGTTTTTTGGAAGGGACATCCTGCGTGACACTGCAGTGCCACTCCTAGATGGGCCCGGTGTTTGTGTCGGCCACTAGGGTCGCTTATCTTACTCACACAGTCAGCTACCTCATTGCGCCTCTTTTTTTCTTTGCGTCATGTGCTGTTTGGGGAGGGTTTTTTGGAAGGGACATCCTGCGTGACACTGCAGTGCCACTCCTAGATGGGCCCGGTGTTTGTGTCGGCCACTAGGGTCGCTTATCTTACTCACACAGTCAGCTACCTCATTGCGCCTCTTTTTTTCTTTGCGTCATGTGCTGTTTGGGGAGGGTTTTTTGGAAGGGACATCCTGCGTGACACTGCAGTGCCACTCCTAGATGGGCCCGGTGTTTGCGTCGGCCACTAGGGTCGCTTATCTTACTCACACAGCGACCTCGGTGCAAATTTTAGGACTAAAAATAATATTGTGAGGTGTGAGGTATTCAGAATAGACTGAAAATGAGTGTAAATTATGGTTTTTGAGGTTAATAATACTTTGGGATCAAAATGACCCCCAAATTCTATGATTTAAGCTGTTTTTTAGTGTTTTTTGAAAAAAACACCCGAATCCAAAACACACCCGAATCCGACAAAAAAAATTCGGTGAGGTTTTGCCAAAACGCGTTCGAACCCAAAACACGGCCGCGGAACCGAACCCAAAACCAAAACACAAAACCCGAAAAATTTCAGGCGCTCATCTCTAATTTTCAGTCTATTCTGAATACCTCACACCTCACAATATTATTTTTAGTCCTAAAATTTGCACCGAGGTCGCTGTGTGAGTAAGATAAGCGACCCTAGTGGCCGACACAAACACCGGGCCCATCTAGGAGTGGCACTGCAGTGTCACGCAGGATGTCCCTTCCAAAAAACCCTCCCCAAACAGCACATGACGCAAAGAAAAAAAGAGGCGCAATGAGGTAGCTGTGTGAGTAAGATTAGCGACCCTAGTGGCCGACACAAACACCGGGCCCATCTAGGAGTGGCACTGCAGTGTCACGCAGGATGTCCCTTCCAAAAAACCCTCCCCAAACAGCACATGACGCAAAGAAAAAAAGAGGCGCAATGAGGTAGCTGTGTGAGTAAGATTAGCGACCCTAGTGGCCGACACAAACACCGGGCCCATCTAGGAGTGGCACTGCAGTGTCACGCAGGATGTCCCTTCCAAAAAACCCTCCCCAAACAGCACATGACGCAAAGAAAAAAAGAGGCGCAATGAGGTAGCTGACTGTGTGAGTAAGATTAGCGACCCTAGTGGCCGACACAAACACCGGGCCCATTTAGGAGTGGCACTGCAGTGTCACGCAGGATGTCCCTTCCAAAAAACCCTCCCCAATCAGCACATGATGCAAAGAAAAAGAAAAGAAAAAAGAGGTGCAAGATGGAATTGTCCTTGGGCCCTCCCACCCACCCTTATGTTGTATAAACAAAACAGGACATGCACACTTTAACCAACCCATCATTTCAGTGACAGGGTCTGCCACACGACTGTGACTGATATGACGGGTTGGTTTGGACCCCCCCAAAAAAGAAGCAATTAATCTCTCCTTGCACAAACTGGCTCTACAGAGGCAAGATGTCCACCTCATCATCACCCTCCGATATATCACCGTGTACATCCCCCTCCTCACAGATTATCAATTCGTCCCCACTGGAATCCACCATCTCAGCTCCCTGTGTACTTTGTGGAGGCAATTGCTGCTGGTCAATGTCTCCGCGGAGGAATTGATTATAATTCATTTTAATGAACATCATCTTCTCCACATTTTCTGGATGTAACCTCGTACGCCGATTGCTGACAAGGTGAGCGGCGGCACTAAACACTCTTTCGGAGTACACACTTGTGGGAGGGCAACTTAGGTAGAATAAAGCCAGTTTGTGCAAGGGCCTCCAAATTGCCTCTTTTTCCTGCCAGTATAAGTACGGACTGTGTGACGTGCCTACTTGGATGCGGTCACTCATATAATCCTCCACCATTCTATCAATGTTGAGAGAATCATATGCAGTGACAGTAGACGACATGTCCGTAATCATTGTCAGGTCCTTCAGTCCGGACCAGATGTCAGCATCAGCAGTCGCTCCAGACTGCCCTGCATCACCGCCAGCGGGTGGGCTCGGAATTCTGAGCCTTTTCCTCGCACCCCCAGTTGCGGGAGAATGTGAAGGAGGAGATGTTGACAGGTCGCGTTCCGCTTGACTTGACAATTTTGTCACCAGCAGGTCTTTCAACTAGAGATGAGCGGGTTCGGTTTCTCTGAATCCGAACCCGCCAGAACTTCATGTTTTTTTTCACGGGTCCGAGCGACTCGGATCTTCCCGCCTTGCTCGGTTAACCCGAGCGCGCCCGAACGTCATCATGACGCTGTCGGATTCTCGCGAGGCTCGGATTCTATCGCGAGACTCGGATTCTATATAAGGAGCCGCCATTTTCACACGTGCATTGAGATTGATAGGGAGAGGACGTGGCTGGCATCCTCTCCATTTAGATTATAAGAGACTGAGAGAGATTTACTGGAGCTGACTAGGAGGAGTACTGTTACTGTAGAAGTGTAGAGACTGAGTGGAGAGAGTTTACTAGTGAGGACAGTGCAGTTTACTTTATAATCCGTTCTCTGCCTGAAAAAAGCGATACACAGCACACAGTGACTCAGTCACATACCATATCTGTGTGCACTGCTCAGGCTCAGGCCAGTGTGCTGCATCATCTATTATCTATATATAATATTATATATATCTGTCTGACTGCTCAGCTCACACAGCTTATAATTGTGGGGGAGACTGGGGAGCACTACTGCAGTGCCAGTTATAGGTTATAGCAGGAGCCAGGAGTACATAATATATTATATAGTGAGTGACCACCAGACACACAGTGCAGTTTATTTAATATATCCGTTCTCTGCCTGAAAAAAGCGATACACACAGTGACTCAGTCAGTCACATACCATATCTGTGTGCACTGCTCAGGCTCAGGCCAGTGTGCTGCATCATCTATTATCTATATATAATATTATATATATCTGTCTGACTGCTCAGCTCACACAGCTTATAATTGTGGGGGAGACTGGGGAGCACTACTGCAGTGCCAGTTATAGGTTATAGCAGGAGCCAGGAGTACATAATATATTATATAGTGAGTGACCACCAGACACACAGTGCAGTTTATTTAATATATCCGTTCTCTGCCTGAAAAAAGCGATACACACAGTGACTCAGTCAGTCACATACCATATCTGTGTGCACTGCTCAGGCTCAGGCCAGTGTGCTGCATCATCTATTATCTATATATAATATTATATATATCTGTCTGACTGCTCAGCTCACACAGCTTATAATTGTGGGGGAGACTGGGGAGCACTACTGCAGTGCCAGTTATAGGTTATAGCAGGAGCCAGGAGTACATAATATATTATATAGTGAGTGACCACCAGACACACAGTGCAGTTTATTTAATATATCCGTTCTCTGCCTGAAAAAAGCGATACACACAGTGACTCAGTCAGTCACATACCATATCTGTGTGCACTGCTCAGGCTCAGGCCAGTGTGCTGCATCATCTATATATATTATATATCTGTCTGACTGCTCAGCTCACACAGCTTATAATTGTGGGGGAGACTGGGGAGCACTACTGCAGTGCCAGTTATAGGTTATAGCAGGAGCCAGGAGTACATATTATATTAAAATTAAACAGTGCACACTTTTGCTGCAGGAGTGCCACTGCCAGTGTGACTGACCAGTGACCTGACCACACTGACCACCAGTATAGTTAGTAGTATACTTATATTGTGATTGCCTGAAAAAGTTAAACACTCGTCGTGTGACTTCACTTGTGTGTTTTTTTTTTTTTTATTCTATAAAGCAGCAGGTCCGTCATTATATAATATATAATATATACCTGTCCGGCTGCAGTAGTGATATATATATATTTTTTATATCATTTATCATCCAGTCGCAGCAGACACACTACGGTAGTTCACGGCTGTGGCTACCTCTGTGTCTGCACTCGGCAGGCAGTCCGTCCATAATTGTATACCACCTAACCGTGGTTTTTTTTCATTCTTCTTTATACATACATAGTTACATAGACATCTTCTCTTTATCAACCAGTCTATATTAGCTGCAGACACAGTACAGTACGGTAGTTCACGGCTGTGGCTACCTCTGTGTCTGCACTCGGCAGGCAGTCCGTCCATAATTGTATACCACCTAACCGTGGATTTTTTTCAGTCTTCTTTATACATACATAGTTACATAGACATCTTCTCTTTATCAACCAGTCTATATTAGCTGCAGACACAGTACAGTACGGTAGTTCACGGCTGTGGCTACCTCTGTGTCTGCACTCGGCAGGCAGTCCGTCCATAATTGTATACCACCTAACCGTGGATTTTTTTCAGTCTTCTTTATACATACATAGTTACATAGACATCTTCTCTTTATCAACCAGTCTATATTAGCTGCAGACACAGTACAGTACGGTAGTTCACGGCTGTGGCTACCTCTGTGTCTGCACTCGGCAGGCAGTCCGTCCATAATTGTATACCACCTAACCGTGGTTTTTTTTCATTCTTCTTTATACATACATAGTTACATAGACATCTTCTCTTTATCAACCAGTCTATATTAGCTGCAGACACAGTACAGTACGGTAGTTCACGGCTGTGGCTACCTCTGTGTCTGCACTCGGCAGGCAGTCCGTCCATAATTGTATACCACCTAACCGTGGTTTTTTTTCATTCTTCTTTATACATACATAGTTACATAGACATCTTCTCTTTATCAACCAGTCTATATTAGCTGCAGACACAGTACAGTACGGTAGTTCACGGCTGTGGCTACCTCTGTGTCTGCACTCGGCAGGCAGTCCGTCCATAATTGTATACCACCTAACCGTGGATTTTTTTCAGTCTTCTTTATACATACATAGTTACATAGACATCTTCTCTTTATCAACCAGTCTATATTAGCTGCAGACACAGTACAGTACGGTAGTTCACGGCTGTGGCTACCTCTGTGTCTGCAGTCGGCAGGCAGTCCATAATTGTATACTAGTATCCATCTCCATTGTTTACCTGAGGTGCCTTTTAGTTGTGCCTATTAAAATATGGAGAACAAAAATGTTGAGGTTCCAAAATTAGGGAAAGATCAAGATCCACTTCCACCTCGTGCTGAAGCTGCTGCCACTAGTCATGGCCGAGACGATGAAATGCCAGCAACGTCGTCTGCCAAGGCCGATGCCCAATGTCATAGTACAGAGCATGTCAAATCCAAAACACCAAATATCAGAAAAAAAAAGGACTCCAAAACCTAAAATAAAATTGTCGGAGGAGAAGCGTAAACTTGCCAATATGCCATTTACCACACGGAGTGGCAAGGAACGGCTGAGGCCCTGGCCTATGTTCATGGCTAGTGGTTCAGCTTCACATGAGGATGGAAGCACTCAGCCTCTCGCTAGAAAAATGAAAAGACTCAAGCTGGCAAAAGCAGCACAGCAAAGAACTGTGCATTCTTCGAAATCCCAAATCCACAAGGAGAGTCCAATTGTGTCGGTTGCGATGCCTGACCTTCCCAACACTGGACGTGAAGAGCATGCGCCTTCCACCATTTGCACGCCCCCTGCAAGTGCTGGAAGGAGCACCCGCAGTCCAGTTCCTGATAGTCAGATTGAAGATGTCAGTGTTGAAGTACACCAGGATGAGGAGGATATGGGTGTTGCTGGCGCTGGGGAGGAAATTGACCAGGAGGATTCTGATGGTGAGGTGGTTTGTTTAAGTCAGGCACCCGGGGAGACACCTGTTGTCCGTGGGAGGAATATGGCCGTTTACATGCCAGGTGAAAATACCAAAAAAATCAGCTCTTCGGTGTGGAGGTATTTCACCAGAAATGCGGACAACAGGTGTCAAGCCGTGTGTTCCCTTTGTCAAGCTGTAATAAGTAGGGGTAAGGACATTAACCACCTCGGAACATCCTCCCTTATACGTCACCTGCAGCGCATTCATAATAAGTCAGTGACAAGTTCAAAAACTTTGGGTGACAGCGGAAGCAGTCCACTGACCAGTAAATCCCTTCCTCTTGTAACCAAGCTCACGCAAACCACCCCACCAACTCCCTCAGTGTCAATTTCCTCCTTCCCCAGGAATGCCAATAGTCCTGCAGGCCATGTCACTGGCAATTCTGACGAGTCCTCTCCTGCCTGGGATTCCTCCGATGCATCCTTGCGTGTAACGCCTACTGCTGCTGGCGCTGCTGTTGTTGCCGCTGGAAGTCGATGGTCATCCCAGAGGGGAAGTCGTAAGCCCACTTGTACTACTTCCAGTAAGCAATTGACTGTTCAACAGTCCTTTGCGAGGAAGATGAAATATCACAGCAGTCATCCTACTGCAAAGCGGATAACTGAGGCCTTGACAACTATGTTGGTGTTAGACGTGCGTCCGGTATCCGCCGTTAGTTCACAGGGAACTAGACAATTTATTGAGGCAGTGTGCCCCCGTTACCAAATACCATCTAGGTTCCACTTCTCTAGGCAGGCGATACCGAGAATGTACACGGACGTCAGAAAAAGACTCACCAGTGTCCTAAAAAATGCAGTTGTACCCAATGTCCACTTAACCACGGACATGTGGACAAGTGGAGCAGGGCAGGGTCAGGACTATATGACTGTGACAGCCCACTGGGTAGATGTATGGACTCCCGCCGCAAGAACAGCAGCGGCGGCACCAGTAGCAGCATCTCGCAAACGCCAACTCTTTCCTAGGCAGGCTACGCTTTGTATCACCGCTTTCCAGAATACGCACACAGCTGAAAACCTCTTACGGCAACTGAGGAAGATCATCGCGGAATGGCTTACCCCAATTGGACTCTCCTGTGGATTTGTGGCATCGGACAACGCCAGCAATATTGTGTGTGCATTAAATATGGGCAAATTCCAGCACGTCCCATGTTTTGCACATACCTTGAATTTGGTGGTGCAGAATTTTTTAAAAAACGGCAGGGGCGTGCAAGAGATGCTGTCGGTGGCCAGAAAAATTGCGGGACACTTTCGGCGTACAGGCACCACGTACAGAAGACTGGAGCACCACCAAAAACTACTGAACCTGCCCTGCCATCATCTGAAGCAAGAAGTGGTAACGAGGTGGAATTCAACCCTCTATATGCTTCAGAGGTTGGAGGAGCAGCAAAAGGCCATTCAAGCCTATACAATTGAGCACGATATAGGAGGTGGAATGCACCTGTCTCAAGTGCAGTGGAGAATGATTTCAACGTTGTGCAAGGTTCTGATGCCCTTTGAACTTGCCACACGTGAAGTCAGTTCAGACACTGCCAGCCTGAGTCAGGTCATTCCCCTCATCAGGCTTTTGCAGAAGAAGCTGGAGGCATTGAAGAAGGAGCTAAAAGGGAGCGATTCCGCTAGGCATGTGGGACTTGTGGATGCAGCCCTTAATTCGCTTAACAAGGATTCACGGGTGGTCAATCTGTTGAAATCAGAGCACTACATTTTGGCCACCGTGCTCGATCCTAGATTTAAAGCCTACCTTGGATCTCTCTTTCCGGCAGACACAAGTCTGCTGGGGTTGAAAGACCTGCTGGTGACAAAATTGTCAAGTCAAGCGGAACGCGACCTGTCAACATCTCCTCCTTCACATTCTCCCGCAACTGGGGGTGCGAGGAAAAGGCTCAGAATTCCGAGCCCACCCGCTGGCGGTGATGCAGGGCAGTCTGGAGCGACTGCTGATGCTGACATCTGGTCCGGACTGATGGACCTGACAACGATTACGGACATGTCGTCTACTGTCACTGCATAAGATTCTCTCAACATTGATAGAATGGTGGATTATTATATGAGTGACCGCATCCAAGTAGGCACGTCACACAGTCCGTACTTATACTGGCAGGAAAAAGAGGCAATTTGGAGGCCCTTGCACAAACTGGCTTTATTCTACCTAAGTTGCCCTCCCACAAGTGTGTACTCCGAAAGAGTGTTTAGTGCCGCCGCTCACCTTGTCAGCAATCGGCGTACGAGGTTACATCCAGAAAATGTGGAGAAGATGATGTTCATTAAAATGAATTATAATCAATTCCTCCGCGGAGACATTGACCAGCAGCAATTGCCTCCACAAAGTACACAGGGAGCTGAGATGGTGGATTCCAGTGGGGACGAATTGATAATCTGTGAGGAGGGGGATGTACACGGTGATTTATCGGAGGGTGAAGATGAGGTGGACATCTTGCCTCTGTAGAGCCAGTTTGTGCAAGGAGAGATTAATTGCTTCTTTTTTGGGGGGGGTCCAAACCAACCCGTCATATCAGTCACAGTCGTGTGGCAGACCCTGTCACTGAAATGATGGGTTGGTTAAAGTGTGCATGTCCTGTTTTGTTTATACAACATAAGGGTGGGTGGGACTGGGAGGGCCCAAGGACAATTCCATCTTGCACCTCTTTTTTCTTTTCTTTTTCTTTGCATCATGTGCTGATTGGGGAGGGTTTTTTGGAAGGGACATCCTGCGTGACACTGCAGTGCCACTCCTAGATGGGCCCGGTGTTTGTGTCGGCCACTAGGGTCGCTAATCTTACTCACACAGTCAGCTACCTCATTGCGCCTCTTTTTTTCTTTGCGTCATGTGCTGTTTGGGGAGGGTTTTTTGGAAGGGACATCCTGCGTGACACTGCAGTGCCACTCCTAGATGGGCCCGGTGTTTGTGTCGGCCACTAGGGTCGCTAATCTTACTCACACAGCTACCTCATTGCGCCTCTTTTTTTCTTTGCGTCATGTGCTGTTTGGGGAGGGTTTTTTGGAAGGGACATCCTGCGTGACACTGCAGTGCCACTCCTAGATGGGCCCGGTGTTTGTGTCGGCCACTAGGGTCGCTTATCTTACTCACACAGCGACCTCGGTGCAAATTTTAGGACTAAAAATAATATTGTGAGGTGTGAGGTATTCAGAATAGACTGAAAATGAGTGTAAATTATGGTTTTTGAGGTTAATAATACTTTGGGATCAAAATGACCCCCAAATTCTATGATTTAAGCTGTTTTTTAGTGTTTTTTGAAAAAAACACCCGAATCCAAAACACACCCGAATCCGACAAAAAAAAATCGGTGAGGTTTTGCCAAAACGCGTTCGAACCCAAAATACGGTCGCGGAACCGAACCCAAAACCAAAACACAAAACCCGAAAAATTTCAGGCGCTCATCTCTACTTTCAACCCCAGCAGACTTGTGTCTGCCGGAAAGAGAGATCCAAGGTAGGCTTTAAATCTAGGATCGAGCACGGTGGCCAAAATGTAGTGCTCTGATTTCAACAGATTGACCACCCGTGAATCCTTGTTAAGCGAATTAAGGGCTCCATCCACAAGTCCCACATGCCTAGCGGAATCGCTCCGTGTTAGCTCCTCCTTCAATGTCTCCAGCTTCTTCTGCAAAAGCCTGATGAGGGGAATGACCTGACTCAGGCTGGCAGTGTCTGAACTGACTTCACGTGTGGCAAGTTCAAAGGGCATCAGAACCTTGCACAACGTTGAAATCATTCTCCACTGCGCTTGAGACAGGTGCATTCCACCTACTATATCGTGCTCAATTGTATAGGCTTGAATGGCCTTTTGCTGCTCCTCCAACCTCTGAAGCATATAGAGGGTTGAATTCCACCTCGTTACCACTTCTTGCTTCAGATGATGGCAGGGCAGGTTCAGTAGTTTTTGGTGGTGCTCCAGTCTTCTGTACGTGGTGCCTGTACGCCGAAAGTGTCCCGCAATTCTTCTGGCCACCGACAGCATCTCTTGCACGCCCCTGTCGTTTTTTAAAAAATTCTGCACCACCAAATTCAAGGTATGCGCAAAACATGGGACGTGCTGGAATTTGCCCATATTTAATGCACACACAATATTGCTGGCGTTGTCCGATGCCACAAATCCACAGGAGAGTCCAATTGGGGTAAGCCATTCCGCGATGATCTTCCTCAGTTGCCGTAAGAGGTTTTCAGCTGTGTGCGTATTCTGGAAACCGGTGATACAAAGCGTAGCCTGCCTAGGAAAGAGTTGGCGTTTGCGAGATGCTGCTACTGGTGCCGCCGCTGCTGTTCTTGCGGCGGGAGTCCATACATCTACCCAGTGGGCTGTCACAGTCATATAGTCCTGACCCTGCCCTGCTCCACTTGTCCACATGTCCGTGGTTAAGTGGACATTGGGTACAGCTGCATTTTTTAGGACACTGGTGACTCTTTTTCTGAGGTCTTTGTACATTTTCGGTATCGCCTGCCTAGAGAAATGGAACCTAGATGGTATTTGGTACCGGGGACACAGTACCTCCAACAAGTCTCTAGTTGGCTCTGCAGTAATGATGGATACCGGAACCACGTTTCTCACCACCCAGGATGCCAAGGCCTCAGTTATCCGCTTTGCAGTAGGATGACTGCTGTGATATTTCATCTTCCTCGCAAAGGACTGTTGAACAGTCAATTGCTTACTGGAAGTAGTACAAGTGGGCTTACGACTTCCCCTCTGGGATGACCATCGACTCCCAGCGGCAACAACAGCAGCGCCAGCAGCAGTAGGCGTTACACGCAAGGATGCATCGGAGGAATCCCAGGCAGGAGAGGACTCGTCAGAATTGCCAGTGACATGGCCTGCAGGACTATTGGCATTCCTGGGGAAGGAGGAAATTGACACTGAGGGAGTTGGTGGGGTGGTTTGCGTGAGCTTGGTTACAAGAGGAAGGGATTTACTGGTCAGTGGACTGCTTCCGCTGTCACCCAAAGTTTTTGAACTTGTCACTGACTTATTATGAATGCGCTGCAGGTGACATATAAGGGAGGATGTTCCGAGGTGGTTAACGTCCTTACCCCTACTTATTACAGCTTGACAAAGGGAACACACGGCTTGACACCTGTTGTCCGCATTTCTGGTGAAATACCTCCACACCGAAGAGCTGATTTTTTTGGTATTTTCACCTGGCATGTCAACGGCCATATTCCTCCCACGGACAACAGGTGTCTCCCCGGGTGCCTGACTTAAACAAACCACCTCACCATCAGAATCCTCCTGGTCAATTTCCAAACCCAGCGCCAGCAACACCCATATCCTCCTCATCCTGGTGTACTTCAACACTGACATCTTCAATCTGACTATCAGGAACTGGACTGCGGGTGCTCCTTCCAGCACTTGCAGGGGGCGTGCAAATGGTGGAAGGCGCATGCTCTTCACGTCCAGTGTTGGGAAGGTCAGGCATCGCAACCGACACAATTGGACTCTCCTTGTGGATTTGGGATTTCGAAGAATGCACAGTTCTTTGCTGTGCTGCTTTTGCCAGCTTGAGTCTTTTCATTTTTCTAGCGAGAGGCTGAGTGCTTCCATCCTCATGTGAAGCTGAACCACTAGCCATGAACATAGGCCAGGGCCTCAGCCGTTCCTTGCCACTCCGTGTGGTAAATGGCATATTGGCAAGTTTACGCTTCTCCTCCGACAATTTTATTTTAGGTTTTGGAGTCCTTTTTTTTCTGATATTTGGTGTTTTGGATTTGACATGCTCTGTACTATGACATTGGGCATCGGCCTTGGCAGACGACGTTGCTGGCATTTCATCGTCTCGGCCATGACTAGTGGCAGCAGCTTCAGCACGAGGTGGAAGTGGATCTTGATCTTTCCCTAATTTTGGAACCTCAACATTTTTGTTCTCCATATTTTAATAGGCACAACTAAAAGGCACCTCAGGTAAACAATGGAGATGGATACTAGTATACAATTATGGACTGCCTGCCGAGTGCAGACACAGAGGTAGCCACAGCCGTGAACTACCGCACTGTACTGTGTTTGCTGCTAATATATAGACTGGTTGATAAAGAGATAGTATACTCGTAACTAGTATGTATGTATAAAGAAAGAAAAAAAAACCACGGTTAGGTGGTATATACAATTATGGACGGGCTGCCGAGTGCCGACACAGAGGTAGCCACAGCCGTGAACTACCGCACTGTACTGTGTCTGCTGCTAATATAGACTGGTTGATAAAGAGATAGTATACTCGTAACTAGTATGTATGTATAAAGAAAGAAAAAAAAACCACGGTTAGGTGGTATATACAATTATGGACGGGCTGCCGAGTGCCGACACAGAGGTAGCCACAGCCGTGAACTACCGCACTGTACTGTGTCTGCTGCTAATATATAGACTGGTTGATAAAGAGATAGTATACTCGTAACTAGTATGTATGTATAAAGAAAGAAAAAAAAACCACGGTTAGGTGGTATATACAATTATGGACGGGCTGCCGAGTGCCGACACAGAGGTAGCCACAGCCGTGAACTACCGCACTGTACTGTGTCTGCTGCTAATATATAGACTGGTTGATAAAGAGATAGTATACTCGTAACTAGTATGTATGTATAAAGAAAGAAAAAAAAACCACGGTTAGGTGGTATATACAATTATGGACGGGCTGCCGAGTGCCGACACAGAGGTAGCCACAGCCGTGAACTACCGCACTGTACTGTGTCTGCTGCTAATATAGACTGGTTGATAAAGAGATAGTATACTCGTAACTAGTATGTATGTATAAAGAAAGAAAAAAAAACCACGGTTAGGTGGTATATACAATTATGGACGGGCTGCCGAGTGCCGACACAGAGGTAGCCACAGCTGTGAACTACCGCACTGTACTGTGTCTGCTGCTAATATTTAGACTGGTTGATAAAGAGATAGTATACTCGTAACTAGTATGTATGTATAAAGAAAGAAAAAAAAACCACGGTTAGGTGGTATATACAATTATGGACGGGCTGCCGAGTGCCGACACAGAGGTAGCCACAGCCGTGAACTACCGCACTGTACTGTGTCTGCTGCTAATATATAGACTGGTTGATAAAGAGATAGTATACTCGTAACTAGTATGTATGTATAAAGAAAGAAAGAAAAACCACGGTTAGGTGGTATATACAATTATGGACGGGCTGCCGAGTGCCGACACAGAGGTAGCCACAGCCGTGAACTACCGCACTGTACTGTGTCTGCTGCTAATATAGACTGGTTGATAAAGAGATAGTATACTCGTAACTAGTATGTATGTATAAAGAAAGAAAAAAAAACCACGGTTAGGTGGTATATACAATTATGGACGGGCTGCCGAGTGCCGACACAGAGGTAGCCACAGCCGTGAACTACCGCACTGTACTGTGTCTGCTGCTAATATAGACTGGTTGATAAAGAGATAGTATACTCGTAACTAGTATGTATGTATAAAGAAAGAAAAAAAAACCACGGTTAGGTGGTATATACAATTATGGACGGGCTGCCGAGTGCCGACACAGAGGTAGCCACAGCCGTGAACTACCGCACTGTACTGTGTCTGCTGCTAATATAGACTGGTTGATAAAGAGATAGTATACTCGTAACTAGTATGACTATAAAGAAAGAAAAAAAAACCACGGTTAGGTGGTATATACAATTATGGACGGGCTGCCGAGTGCCGACACAGAGGTAGCCACAGCCGTGAACTACCGCACTGTACTGTGTCTGCTGCTAATATAGACTGGTTGATAAAGAGATAGTATACTACTAATATTATATATACTGGTGGTCAGGTCACTGGTCACTAGTCACACTGGCAGTGGCACTCCTGCAGCAAAAGTGTGTGCACTGTTTAATTTTAATATAATATTATGTACTCCTGGCTCCTGCTATAACCTATAACTGGCACTGCAGTGCTCCCCAGTCTCCCCCACAATTATAAGCTGTGTGAGCTGAGCACAGTCAGATATATATATACATTGATGCAGCACACTGGGCTGAGCAGTGCACACAGATATGGTATGTGACTGAGTCACTGTGTGTATCGTTTTTTTCAGGCAGAGAACGGATATATTAAATAAAACAAACAACTGCACTGTCTGGTGGTCACTGTGGTCGTCAGTCACTAAACTCTGCACTCTCTTCTACAGTATCACAGCCTCAGGTCAATCTCTCTCTCTCTCTCTCAACCCTAATCTAAATGGAGAGGACGCCAGCCACGTCCTCTCCCTATCAATCTCAATGCACGTGTGAAAATGGCGGCGACGCGCGGCTCCTTAT
Source organism: Pseudophryne corroboree (assembly GCF_028390025.1). Taxonomy (NCBI): domain Eukaryota; kingdom Metazoa; phylum Chordata; class Amphibia; order Anura; family Myobatrachidae; genus Pseudophryne; species Pseudophryne corroboree. The sequence goes on from NC_086453.1 coordinate 41,463,053, forward strand.
ATAGAATCCGAGTCTCGCGATAGAATCCGAGCCTCGCGAGAATCCGACAGCGTCATGATGACGTTCGGGCGCGCTCGGGTTAACCGAGCAAGGCGGGAAGATCCGAGTCGCTCGGACCCGTGAAAAAAAACATGAAGTTCGGGCGGGTTCGGATTCAGAGAAACCGAACCCGCTCATCTCTACCTTCAAGCAGCTGGTCCATGCTGCAGCTCCACACGCCTAATATGCTGTTTTATATTTTTGTTGGTGGATTGCTCTGGCTCCTGAAGTCTGATCCCCAAGTCCCCAGTACTGTCTGAAAGGTGGGACTCTAGTTTTTTTTATCCCTTTAAAGCTAAGAAATCTATTTCCAGGAACTGGAGATATCTGCAGTAAAGCAAGCTGCCCTGACCCCCGGAAAATGATGAATATTAAGCCCACTCCACTGTCATCCCCTCCCCTGTGTATTAAGCACCCCCTACCACCCTGGAAGTCATGTACCAGGCCCCTTCATTCAGCACAATGTCTCCTTCTACAGTTTAGTGTTCTCCTTCCCACCCCATTTGTGCAGTAAAGAAGTAATTAGCAGAAATTATTTCTCCAGGTCCTACATGCTGAGTGAAAGATAGAACACCCCTACCCCCCGCGGGACATCAAAGCTGCTGCTGATAGAACCCCCCACCCCTATCGCTGATGGGTGGGCAGGGGCCCCAGTGCATTGCTGTGCCCAGGGACCTACACTGCTGTTAAGACGGCTCTGGGTATGGCGTACCCTTAAGAAGTTAGCCGTGGGTACGCCGTTACCACGCCACCGGGCCGCCGCTCCTCACCACTGCTCCCTTCCCTCCCTCCCTCCCTCCGCTGCTCACTGGCGCCGCTGCTTGAGGGGAGGAGAGCGCAGCGTTTGCTCTCCTGCCCCTCAGTGTCTTCCTTCAAGTCAGTACTGGCCCGTGAGCCAATCAGAGCTTGCGGATCGGCAGCCAAGGCTGCCGGACCGCAAGCTTTGATTGGCTCACGGATGGCGCTGAATTGAAGGAAGACAGTGACACCTGCACCGACTGAGGGGCAGGAGAGGCGCAGGCTGTGCTCTCCTCCGCTCACACACACACACACACAGGATCAAGACACCAGCAGCAGCAGCAGCGGTGAGCAGCAGGGGAAGGGGGGCATGTATACCTGGCACTGGGGGCATATCTGGCACTGGGGGGACATGTATACCTGGCACTGGGGGTATATCTGGCACTGGGGGTATATCTGGCACTGGGGGTATATCTGGCACTGGGGGTATATCTGGCACTGGGGGCATATCTGGCACTGGGGGGACATGTGTACCTGGCACTGGGGGCATATCTGGCACTGAGGGCATATCTGGCACTGGGGGCATATCTGGCACTGGGGGCATATCTGGCACTGGGGGCATATCTGGCACTGGGGGGGCATATCTGGCACTGGGGGGTATGTGTATCTGGCACTGGGGGGGCATGTGTATCTGGCACTGGGGGTATATCTGGCACGGTGGGCACATGTGTATCTGGCACTGGGGGCATATCTGGCACTGGGGGGCATGTGTATCTGGCACTGGGGGCAAATCTGGCACTGGGGGACATGTGTATCTGGCACTGAGGGCATATCTGGCACTGGGGGACATGTGTATCTGGCACTGAGGGCATATCTGGCACTGGGGGGACATGTGTATCTGGCACTGGGGGCAAATCTGGCACTGGGGGGACATGTGTATCTGGCACTGGGGGCATATCTGGCACTGGGGGGACATGTGTATCTGGCACTAAGGGCATATCTGGCACTGGGGGGACATGTGTATCTGGCACTGGGGGGACATGTGTATCTGGCACTGTGGGGCAATTTATATCTTGCACTGTGGGGCAATGTATATCTGGCACTGTGGGGCAACGTGTATCTGGCACTATTGGGGTCATATGTGTATCACGCCCCCATTTCCATTGGCCACGCCCATGTGGCATTTGGTCACACCCATTTTTGGGCGTGCGCGCCTTCGGGCACACACACACAGTACCTGTAAGACATTTTTTCTACTTGCACCACTGTGTGACGTCACACTTCTACATTGGCGCAAGGTGAGCCAAGTTTGCTTGAAAGTCTACGGGTCTGTGGGCCAAGATGGTGATGGTTGCAGGCGTGCAGAAGTACGGTAGGCACTGGACCAGAAGAAGGCCGGGGAAGTTGGGCGAATTGAGGGTATTTTTTGCAAAATGAACGTCAGTCACGGGAATATTGCAGGACAAATTATTTCACTGATATAAAGTGATGGCGAAAGTGCATACAGGCTCTCCAGTCCCCTGCAGTGATGCAGGGGGAAATTAGGGGGTGATTCCGAGTTGATCGTAGCCCTGCAAAATTTTGCAGGGCTACAATCACGACCAGCCAGGGCCGTTTCTTTCTAGCCAATTTGGCTCCCAGTGCGAGATTTAAAAATGTGCCCCCCCACTCCCCCCATTCACATAAAAAAAATGCCCCCCCCCCCGTAGATATAAAGAGTGACAAGCATGCGCGCACCTTCGGCGTGCGCGCTCCCGGCAAGGGTATGTGGCCTCATCTGATCTCATCATCACGGCCACCACAGGATTAAAAAAAAAAAAGTCCTCATTTTACACATTACAGCAGGCACGCGACCCCATTTTACACAGCAAGGCAGGAAAGTGTCCCCATTTTACACATTACGGCAGACTGCGTCCCCATTTTACACATTGTGGCAGGAAATTGTCCCCATTTCACACATTGCGGCAGGCACGTGCCCCCATTTTACACATTGCGGCAGGAAAGTGTCCCCATTTTACACATTGCGGCAGGCACGTGCCCCCTTTTTACACATTCCGGCAGACTGCGTCCCCATTTAACACATTCCGGCAGACAGGTGTCCCTATTTTACAAATTAAGGCAGGCAAGAGTCCCCATTTAACACATTCCTGCAGACAGGTGTCCCTATTTTACACATTAAGGCAGGCAAGAGTCCCCATTTAACACATTCCAGCAGACTGCGTCCCCATTTTACACATTCCAGCAGACTGCGTCCCCATTTTACACAGTACGGCAGACAGGTGTCCCCATTTTACACAGTACGGCAGGTGGTGGTGGGAAGGAGAGAGAGAGAGAGAGGGAGAGGGGCTGACTTACATTTCAAGCGGTTCTTCCTGCTCTTCAGCCGTCTCTCCCTCGTCTGCGCGGCGCCGCCGCCGGCCGGCTTGGCTCCCCCTTCTCCCTCTTCCCGAGTGCCCAGCTTGGGGCGGGGTTTCGCGTCATTCCGCGAGTCCTCGCCCCCCGAGCTGGGCACTCGGGAGGAGAGTTTCAAAGTCCTCAAAAAGTGCCGCGGCCACCACAGGATTTAAAAAAAAAAAGTCCCCATTTTACACAGTACGGCAGGCAAGTGTCCCAATTTTACACATTGCGGCAGGAAAAAGTGTCCCCATTTTACACATTGCGGCAGACAGGTGACCCCATTTTACACAGTACGCCAGGCATGTGCCCCCATTTTACACATTACGGCAGACTGCGTCCCCATTTTACACATTGCGGCAGACTGCGTCCCCATTTTACACATTGCGGTAGGCAAGTGTCCCCATTTTACACATTCCAGCAGACAGGTGTCCCTATTTTACACATTAAGGCAGGCAAGAGTCCCCATTTTACACATTCCGGCAGACAGGTGTCCCCATTTTACACAGTACGGCAGGTGGTGGTGGGAGGGAGAGAGAGAGAGAGAGGGAGAGGGGCTGACTTACATTTCAAGCGGTTCTTCCCGCTCTTCAGCCGCCTCTCCCTCGTCTGCGCGGCGGCGCCGCCGGCCGGCTTGGCTCCCCCTTCTCCCTCTTCCCGAGTGCCCAGCTTGGGGGCGGGGTTTCGCGTCATTCCGCGAGTCCTCGCCCCCCAAGCTGGGCACTCGGGAGGAGAGTTTCAAAGTCCTCAAAAAGTGCCGCGGTGGGCGCCCCGTGCGGTTGCACGGCTCGCCCGCCGCAAGAAACGGCACTGCGACCAGCACAGGGCTATCCCGCCCCACATGTCAGTGCCGGATTCCCCCCCCCCCCCCTGCAGACGTGCAAAAGCATCGCACAGCGGCGATGCTTTTGCACTTTAGGAGTAGCTCCTGTGCAGCGCAGCTTTAGCATGCTGGCTGGGAGCTACTCGTCGCACAGCCGCTGCGGCCCGCCACCTGCAGGTCCGGCCACGCCTGCATTGGCCGGACCGCACCCACGAAACGGTGGCCAATCGCCGCTGCCTGTCAATCACTGCGGCGCCGGCGCATGCGCGGTTCTGACCCGATCGCACCGCTGCGATAAACTGCAGTATGTGATCGGGTCAGAATGACCCCCTTAGTTCCTCCCCGAGCACAATATGTCTGCAAGTGCAGATATCAGATGCAGCAGAAGGGACTGATCATCAGTCCTCCCTGGCACACGATCCGCTGCGCTGTGCATGTGGGTGAGGAGGGGTAACCCACTGGTGGTGTCTAGCACTAGTGGGGTGGGGGAGGGGTAAAATAAAAATAAATGTTACTGGGTGGAGGGGGGGGGGGGGTTAATGATAATAAAAAAAATACACTGGTCACAGGGTGGGTTGGGGGGGCAAAAAAATGCTTTTTACATGGGGGGAGATTGGTATAAATAACAGATTTTTTTAATACTAAGGGGGTGTGTGGGGCGGGGGTTAATGTTTTTAGGTTTTGCGACCACTAGGGGGGTCTATTGCCAATGAGGGTTGGGAAATTATTTTATAATGGGGGCCTATGGGGCCTATATTTTTTTAAAATAAAATATTTCTATATATTATTAAAAATACTTTTTAAACTTTATTAAGTAATAAAAAAGACAACAACAATTTTTGAACGGTTTTGTGGGGAAAAACCCTGTCAGTTAAGTGGTTAAAGGACCATACGGGATCCTCCCATAGATATGCAATGGCCGAACTTGTCCATAACACCAAACAATCACCAACAGTCTGTAAATCTACTGCTTCCCCTTCTGCATCTGAATCTACTATATACAAAATTTGAAGGGATTTACATCTATTATTATAAAACTTGAGCCTAATAGAAATAAAGTTATGTCCTCATACATGTTTGTGTGTTGATCTACAGTAAGTAGGGCTGCGGCGTACTCAAGTCATATGTCACAGTGGGAGGGGCCTTTGGTGACCTGGAAGAGGCCTAAATTACTCAGCAGCTGTTATAAACATATATGCTACTGTAAGTCGGGTTTATTAAAAAGAGGGTTGAGTTCTCAAATTAGCGTCTATTTCATAGATGTATAAACTTCCATACCACATTTGCGATACCCAAAGTAAAAGTGCTTAAGTTGTCACTTCACAGTGTGCTAGGAATTTGCGCATTTCGCTAATGAGATTCCGTCAGAGCGTCCCTTCTCTTATTCTCTTACTCAATAGAGCTGGCCCTAGGCATAGGCAAACTAGGCAAATGCCTAGGGCATTTGGAATGCCTAGGGGCACAAGCAGCTTCTGCTGATTAAAATGATATGCAGCTTGCCTATATTCTGTGTGTGACTGCGGCTCTATCTGTATACGAAATGCATTACTAATGTGCGGCATTATGTGTATAAGGTGTACTACTTTGTGGCGTAACATATAGAAAGGGCACTACTGTGTGGTCTAATGTGAATAAAGAGCAATATGGTATAATGTGAATAAGGGGCACTACTGTGAGGAGTAACGTGGTACTACTGTGTGATGTAATGTGAATAAGAGACACTATTGCATAATATAATGTGAATAAAGTTGCACTACGGTGTGGCGTAATTTCAACTGGGGGTATTATTGTGTGGCCATGCCCGTTTCCCAGCAAGAACATGTTCCGTTTTGGGCTGCGCACCGAATGTGCACACTGTTCCTATTTAAAATATAGGGGGTAGGAGCACCAAAATGAGGACTGCTATGGGTGAAGGGTGATGGTGCTGGGAAAGGGGTGCAGGGTCAGAGGCAGAACTAGCGTCTGTGCAAGGGGGCACCAGCCAAAATCTTCCCTAGGGCATCATATTGGTTAGGGCCGGCTCTGTTACTCAATAATATACTACAGTAAAAATAGACGATTGTATATTTTCTTTCATATCTGTTTATAAAAAATATAGTAATCTTTTTGTACCTCAAGGTAGTATGGAACTTGCACCTCGCCCCTTCCCTTACCTCTCTCACCCCACCTCGGCCCGTACCCATCCCGACTGTACAGGTTTTAATATTGATTTTCGCTTTTCAAGTTAATAACCGTAAATCTTTGTTCAGAGATCTGGAAAACGATGATAACGTTGCATGGAAATTCTTTGAAATGCGTGTACCTCTATTATCTTTACGGCAGAAGTCATTTCTCCTCTTCCTTTACATAGAGCCTTCAGATCACCCAGGCAGGCACAGCTGCTGAAACATTTTAAATTAGGCTGGGAATGAAGATTAAAAAACATGAACTGGCTGAAACTGTCACTTCTTCCCCCGGCGCATTAAATGGCCTCGGCTAAACTGTGCTTTCAAATCTACATTCTCAATTTAAAAATAGAGAACTGATTTTTTTTTTTTTTTTTAGAGTACCCCGGGGGCGCATGGCAGTCTTCCTGTTCAGCTTCCACTCACCTTGAGATTGGCGTGATCCTGAGCTTTCAATTCTCTGAACCATCATGTTGACTAACTCGTAAGAGGTAAACCTCAAGCATTCGGGGGCTAATGCTCTTATTGACTTCTGTCTTGTAACAGTTTCACACTAGGGGCCTAATTCAGTAAGGATTGCAAATTCTGCTAATTAGCAGAATTTGCTATCTTTTTGTTCGCATGCTGGGGGGCCGCACATCGCTGAGCAAGACCGCCCAGCATGTTGAACGCCGCCGCCACCCCCCCCCCTTCACCAAGCGGAAATTGTGATCACAGCACAATTTTTGCTTGATAGCAGAAGTCAAGGTTGCCTCCTGTGCCAGCACAGGAAGCCCGCTGCCGTGTTTCTGATCACGGCGGCTGCGTGTGACATCACGCAGCCACAGCGAACATGCCCACGCCACGCATCCCGTTTCACCGGCGCCGGCCCCGTTTGGCCGCCTCCAACCCCGCAACGCTACGTCTCCTACTAGGAAACGGAGCGTTGCCGCCCCGCAGTCACCTGATTGAAAGGCAGAGGCGATCACATTTTCTGCAGCCCCCCTGCACAAAATGCGGGCGCATGTGCAGAACAGGTGCTGCGCATGCGCCCGCATCTTTTTAGCAATTTTTTGCGGTTGGATCGCATTTTGCTATCAAATCTGAATTAGGCCCTAAGTCCTGCGACACACGGACAGGTCCTGTCTTTTGGGAATATAGGAAATCAGACTTGGCAGGAGAAGGGCAAAAATGTTTCCTCTGACGCAAAAAAGGCTCCGGGTCTCTTTTATTTTATCCAAAATGTCAGCAGTTGACCCACCTGGAGACGTGAAAGCTACAGATAGAATCAAGCATCCACAAGAATTATTTTTTTTTTAATCTTGCAAAAAGGTTGGTATCCGAGCTGGGCAAAGGAGGGAGAGAGGTGATGGGGAAGGCAGGAAAGCAGAAAAAAAAAAAGAAAAAGATAACAGAATGAAAAGAAAGAGAACGTGAGAAGAAGAAGATGGAAATACAGATGCTGAGCTGTGTGTGTATCTGACATTATAATCTCCCAGCAGGACAGGCCGTGAATTAATGAAATTCCTGCGAAGAGAGCTGGAGGTGAAATCGGTAAGTAAAGATACACAAGAGCTTTGGTTAGCAGCAAGTGAGAAGTCCAGAACCCACATAGAAGAGCTGAACATATGGCCAGGATAATACAATCTCCCATTACCCGGCGTAGTGCTGACCTCAGTCCCAGATGTTCATCTTTACACACTATCGAGGAACAAAGGCAGAACGGAAGCTAAGCCTGTATAATGCACAGATTGTATCTGAAAGAGTAAAAAGCCTGCCAGGTAGCCCGTTCTATATGTGTCCCTCTTAATTAGTATGGCCATCACATCTCCACTTAATGGTCCAGATCAGTTTTTTTTTAGTCATCTCTTTGCACCAGAGATTGTCCAGTGATGTCCTTGGAAGAAGTCATCCCTCTGATTACAGAACACTCCACGTAATTTATGTCACTTTTATTACTAATTCCACAAATCTTGATTGAAGCCACTTACAGGGAGCACTGGGAATGGGGTAATGCGTGCAGAGGGTCCAGCGCCATAAAATCATCCTTCCTATTATTTATTCGGATGGGCTCTGAAGGGGATTCAGCTGCTATGGTTACAGGCAGACGCTATGGTCGCTGTATTTCCTGAGTTGCTGGGAAAGCATTTAGGGGCTGATTCTCAGTCGTACTGATCTTCTCTGTTGACGGATGCAAATGGGGAGCTTAGGCACGCAGCGCAGATGCAGGAGCGAATTTGCACATTTTTGCGTATGTAGATCAGACGGAACAGTGTGGAACCAGATCTGTCTTTCCATGTTGCTACTTCTCTAGGGAAACTTCATTTTCTGTACCAAGATGGCAGCCAGGGCTACTGCTGAGCATGTGCGGAGCCATCTTGGGACTATGTTGGAGGGCCACAGTGGGAGACTGTAGTCTTCTACGTAGCTCCAGTGAGACCCATGTTGACCTGCTGTTTAAACTGATGTTCCAGCACCCTGCACTGCTACCCAGTACCTACGTACACTCACCGGCTGGTGAGCTTTATGACACCCTGCTTAAGCTCAGCTTCATCTACAGGTGTGTATAACAGTGAGTACGGCTGTACCTATTTTATCTTGAGGAAAATCAGTCCACTGGTTAAGTAACTGGGCTGCTCTGCTGGTGTGTCCAGAAACTCTGCTATATCCTCAAGCTTGTACACACATTTCCAACAGTGACAGGGGATCAGAATGGCTGACTGTGAGTGGGGGCACACTGGGGAGAAGGATAGTGCAGGCTGAGGCCCAAAAGGGTGGAGAGCCCTGCTCATAAAGGGATATGGGGTAAAACAGATAGGTGAACTGCGGAACAGACGGGGAGACAGTACATATAGAGGTGCTTGATGGAAGCGGTCGTGTGCATTAATGTAGAGTTTCCTTTTCAGGGCATGCGAAAATCCCTGTAGGTTGGTAGACACATTTGATAAGGGAGGAGAGTGAGTCCAGAGGAGGGGAGTGAGATGGGACTACTCTCAGATGTAGGAGTATGTACTCAGTGGTGATGCAAGACGACACTCAGAAGAGGGAGTGGGGATTGAGAGGAGGTTGGAGATGTAGGAGGGGGTGGAGTAATTGAGTTCTTTGTAGGTGAGGAGCATGAATGGGTGTGTGGGGAGGAGTATTTAAAATTGACACCAGGCAGCAGACTTGAGGGTTGGACATTGGATAGAATAATGTTGGTAACAGGAAGTGTGAGTTACGAGGGAAGATCAATATCTAATGTACACTTGTTAACATTATTGTCATTTTCAGAATTTCCTGATATCATTTTTTCCCCCTTTCTACTGGTCAAAATGTTGAACAATTTATGAATTGTCTTATAAGACTTTGAGGAGGTATTTTGCAGCAGGGAGATTGGGCATGAGACAGTAAAAAGTCAATTTGTAATGACATCAGTAGGCTTTTACAGAGCTTACCCGGGTTAGTTAGAAACAGATCCGATACGGGAATAACCCGTGTCAAAGTGCAGAGGAAACGGGAGGGGGGGGGGGGGCGACACGGGTTGTAGCCGGGTTAAACATCCCAGATCGGACACGGTACTCAGGTGGAAAAGGGGTATAAGAGCTGCATTTGTTAGTATGACCACTGTAAACCAAGTGGCGGTGAGGTTAGGCTGTGGGCAAATGTGACGGGTTGTGGCTGAAAGTTTGTGAGGATATTATGTAGAAACTACTATATCATGTGTGGCTGGCCATGTTCCTCACAATGAGAAGATACTGTATTAAAATCTGTTTCTAGATTACAGACCTCCAGCAGCTTTGATAATGCTCTGATATTACTCAGGAAGTTCCAGAGACCACTTTTCCTAGTCATTATTATCTGGTCTCAGGCACGTGTCCCCCTGAAGACCCTTCTGACCCCAAAGCCTGTACAGTGTTCCCACATAACTAGTACTGTTACAATAATTGAGCCAGTGTTGCCTTATTGGAAGCCGAGAATCAGGAGATTTATGTCTCCATTACTTCTCCGGGAAATGAGGCATAGATGGTGGAATACTGTGCACATGCAAGGCTCGTGTGCTCAGTCAAAGGCAAAATTCATGTTAGAGAATGAATGATTTTGCTATGCACTCAAACCCTGACTAATATCTTGTGTCACTTGCCTGTGACCTTGGGCGAGATTGCCACCACGCTATGCCCTTGAGTATTTAAAGTGCAAAAACAGATACAGTAAATTCAATTGAGATAATGTCTTACGTCTCTAGAGAAAGCCGACAGCGTTGGAACTGTTCCTGGTATGACTCGTTTACAGGCGCGGGACACAGTGAATGTAAACCAACAATTGTGCTAAAGGCATAATGTATGATAGTTTATAATACACCAAGAGTATACTCCTATTTTTTGGCTTTAGGTTCAATAATCCAGCTACAAAGTAGACGTAGAGACGGCAGGTGTATTTGTATGAAACTATAGGAGCTTTCTATTGTAAAATATATATGCTCATTTGAGTAGGGTGACGTTTTCAGCTGTCACAAGTGTGATAGGATCCATGGCTAACCGATGCTGGGTTCAATCAAGCCCCACACAGCGTTACTGATAGGGGGGGATTTAACCAACCCTTGAAAGAGGACAAGTGGGGCATTGATTATAGCAACCAATCAGATTCCAGCTATTATATTTTTAGTACGTTTTATACAGTGGTGCAAGTGAAAAAAATGGGTGTGGCCAAATGCCACATGGGGCATGGCCAATGAAAATGGGTCATGATACACATATGGGGGGGAGGGGCAGATACATATATTACCCCAGTAGTGCCAGATACACGTTGCCCCACAGTGCCAGATATACATTGCCCCACAGTGCCAGATATACATTGCCCCACAGTGCCAGATACACATTGCCTCACTGTGCCAGTTACACAAATGCCCCCAGAGTGCCAGATATACAGTGCCCCACAGTGCCAGATATACAGTGCCCCACAGTGCCAGATACACATTGCCCCACAGTGCCAGATACACATTGCCTCACTGTGCCAGATACACAAATGCCCCCACTGTGTCAGATATACATTGCCTCACAGTGCCAGATATACAGTGCCCCACAGTGCCAGATACACATTGCCCCACAGTGCCAGATACACATTGCCTCACAGTGCCAGTTACACAAATGCCCCCACTGTGTCAGATATACATTGCCCCCCAGTGCCAGATACAGAAATGCCCCCACAGTGCCAGCTATGCCCCCAGTGCCAGATACAGAAATGCCCCCACAGTGCCAGCTATGCCCCCAGTGCCAGATACAGAAATGCACCCACAGTGCCAGATATGCCCCAGTGTCAGATATGCCCCCAGTGCCAGATACAGAAATGCCCCCACAGTGCCAGATGTGCCCCAGTGTCAGATATGCCCCCAGTGCCAGATACAGAAATGCCCCCAGTGCCAGACACGCCCCCAGTGCCAGATACAGAAATGCCCCCAAAGTGCCAGTTATGCTCCCAGTGCCAGATATGCCCCCAGTGCCAGATACAGAGATGCCCTCAGTGCCAGCTATGCCCCCAGTGCCAGATACAGAAATGCACCCACAGTGCCAGATATGCCCCAGTGTCAGATATGCCCCCAGTGCCAGATACAGAAATGCCCCCACAGTGCCAGATATGCCCCCAGTGCCAGATACAGAAATGCACCCACAGTGCCAGATATGACCCCAGTGCCAGATATGACCCCAGTGCCAGATACAGAAATGCACCCACAGTGCCAGATGTGCCCCCAGTGCCAGATACAGAATTGCCCCCACAGTGCCAGATATGCCCCCAGTGCCAGATACAGAAATGCCCCCACAGTGCCAGATATGCCCCCAGTGCCAGATACAGAAATGCCCCCACAGTGCCAGATATGCCCCCAGTGTCAGATACAGAAATGCACCCACAGTGCCAGATATGCTCCCAGTGTCAGATACAGAAATGCACCCACAGTGCCAGATATGCCCCCAGTGCCAGATACAGAAATGCACCCACAGTGCCAGATATGCCCCCAGTGTCAGATACAGAAATACACCCACAGTGCCAGATATGCTCCCAGTGCCAGATACAGAAATGCCCCCAGTGCCAGATACACATGTCCCCGCAGTGCCAGATATGCCCCCAGTGCCAGGTACACATGCCCCCCCCTTCCCCTGCTGCTTACCGCGCTGCTGCTACCTGTTCCTGTGTGTGAGGGGAGGAGAGCGCAGCGTGCACCTCTCCTGCCCCTCAGTCTCCGGCAGAGGTGCAGGTCACGGTGTCTACCTTCAATTAGGCGCCGATCCGTGAGCCAATCAAAACTCGCGGTCCGGCAGCCAATCAGGAGCCTTGGCTGCCGGTCCGCGAGCTCTGATTGGCGCACGGGCCGGCGCTGAATTGAAGGTAGACACTGAGGGGCTGTCCTCCCCTCGCAGCAGCAGAGTTAGCGGCGGCCCGGCGGCGGTGGGTACGGCGTACCCACGGCTAAATTCTTAAGGGTACGCCGTACCCACCCACTTGCACCGCTGATTTTAGAAAATAGATCCGTTCAGGATACCGGTGTTCGGCATCCCGGCAGTCAGAATGCCGACGCTGGCATCCCAACATGGATAGAAATGCCTGCGCCGGGATGCCGACCACTGGAATTCCTATTGGGGTCTGCCGCGACTCGTTATTGGTAAGCTGTAGTGGTGGGGAGGTTAGGTGTAAGCTGCGGTAGAAGCATTGGGGTTAGGCTGCTGGGGAGGAGAGGGGGGGGGGTTGGTTAGGCTGCATTTAGGCCTCCTCTGGGAGGGTTAGGTTTAGGCTGTGGGGTGGGAGGGTTAGGTTTAGGCTGCGGGAAGGGGGGGGGGGGGGTTAGGTTTAGGTAACCCAGGGAGGGTTAGGGTTAGGCTGCGGGAAGGTTAGTGTTATATTGGGGGAAGGGTGGAATAGGGGTAGGGTATACATACTTACCTGACCCATATCATTTGACCATATGACAACCAACATCCCACATGCCGGGATATCGTGTATATCCCCTATATAATACAGATCTAATTGGTTGCTATGGGCAAAATCTCCGCTTGTCCTCATTGTCATCTATTAAGTGTCATCTTTTCTAGCATAGTCTTTGAAGTGACAGAAGCTGGTTGCTCTGGGCAACGTCTCCACTTTAATTCTCTCCAAGGTTTGATACATCTCCCCCTGAAAGAGCTAACTCTCTGATGCAATACAATGTAAGATGTCTCCACTATCAGGGGAAGTTTCTGTCGGTGCTCTTATCTGTAACTGGAAGAGTATGATGTTAATGGGATTAACACCTAAAAAAACACCAGTAGGGTAGGTTTGCCACAGGTTCTTCAACAAAAATGCTGTATATGTGTATGAACCTTATCCTCCTATACAGAGGCGCACCATTAAGAGGGGACATTGCGGTTGATTAGGACGAGACAGAGAATTTAGGTGAATAGCTCTTTCAGCATTTAATCTGTATATCCAATAGACCCTCTTTAGTGCAGAACTTTTTGTATTATTGAGCTCTCACACCCATGTGCCTTAATGAAGGACTCAAACTCAATGAGCTATTCATCTAGATCCTCCGTCTGATTATGATGCACTTCTGCACAAATTGTCTCACTACAATTAGTTTCAGCGTGGTTCTGCCTGGCACTGCCTGTGAAGTCTTCGGTGGTCTTAACTCTACAATCCCCAATAAAATAAACTGTAGGAGATAAAGAAGAGTAAAAAGTTTATACTTACATACTGTATATTGATCCTACTTCTAGTCTGTCAACATGAATAAGCATAAAGTAATTCAGAGGATAATGCCATTAACGTGGGCAAAGATCTTTCACGTCTATGGCTTGCACCATGGCTGACAGATGGAGATCTGAGGACCAGGGACGGTTTAAGAGAGTAGCCAGCCTGTGTGCGGGCCCCCTCCTCTCATTGCAGGTCTCCTGGAACATGGCGCTGCGCTATATTCTGGGCAGTAGAAAGGCCATTTTTGGCCATCACACTTAGCCTTTCTTCTGTCAGAATTTGGCCTTAAATGTTCAGTTTTGCTCCACCCAGACGGGTGTAGTATGGTATGCCGGTGGTCGGGCTGCCGGCGACCAGCATACCGGCGCGGGAATCCCGACCGCCAGCATACCAACAGCTGGGCGAGCGCAAATGAGCCCCTTGCGGGCACGGTGGCACGCTACGCTATTTATTCTTCCTCCAGGGGGGTCGTGGACCCCCAAGAGGGAGAAGTGTCGGTATGCTGGCGGTCGGGATTCTGGCGCCGGTATGCTGGTCGCCGGGAGCCCGACCACCGGCAAAGTGAAGACCACCCACCCAGACATTTAATTTATTATAACTCAACCACACCACACAGCATAATGAAGTAACACTCATGACGTCATTATCAGAGTAATAAATTCCACGAAATGCAAAATACCGCTCTGGTGAAACACATTATATGGCCGAAAGGTGCCACCAGGAAACTTCAGCTGCCAGATTTGATTCATGTGGAATTCCGTCTTATCTCAGCTTTACTCCACCCAAAAACAAGCCATGTTTTGGGGAGACAAAAACTCTGAAACCCTTTTCTAAACAGAGACACCCCCAAAAATGTACCTTCTTTTCTTTTGGACTCTCATTTAAATAATCTCCCTTTGAATACTATTGACATCTCATTTGAATAATCTTGTCCTGTAAATTAAAATGTTATTTTTTAGATGTACTTGCATTCCTATGCCTCTCCCTCCATATATTCAAAATGAGCACAGTCAGACTGGCCCACTGGGGAAATTCTCGGTGTAACCCACTGTCTGACGGCCCCACCCCTTCCTCTAAAGTCAAGCTCCTGACAGTACTCTCATATCATTGTTATTCTTTTAGATGGCCAGTTACTGTACATAGTCTCTAATGGCTGTCCAAGCCTCTATGTGGGCTGGTCTCACCCCTAAAGCATAGGCCCCTGCCTCTGCTTCCCCCCGGTGGGCCCTTCATGCCCCTATCTGACACTGAAAATGAGGAATGGTTATGTCTTTTTGGGGGCCTGCCATATCCCCTGCGGGCATTCCACGTCCCTTGGCCTCAGCCTAAACCTCTTTCCTTGCCAGATCATCCCATTTATAGGGGGCACATATGACTTACACAGGTTCTGTTGCTGGCTGACTTAGGGGTGCATTTACTAAGAGTAGATTTTCTATTCATGTCGATTTTTAGGTGATTTTGGGGTGATTTTGACAATCGGGTATTTACTAAAGGCAAAACTCAAAAACCCTCAAAGTCGGCTGAAATTTGACTTTACACACAAATAGGACCTAAGATAGGCCATTGATACTTCCCCATAGACATCAATAGGAAAAGCTCCTTTTCTAACAGTCTACTGTATATGAAAATAGAACCTCAATAGAACAAAATATCAACCCCAAATCACTATTTTCAATAGAACCATCATGCGGAATTGTCTGAAACCTCAATATGGGGCACTCTGGCTGCATAAATCATAGCATTTAAAGGCACAGCAATGATTTAAAAAACTAGTGGATATGCAAATTAGCCCAGGAATGAAGGCGCATGTGACATGTTTTGGCAAATAGAAACACTGTTGTATAATTTTGTCGATTTTTGGTCGATTTTACAGTATGTCGATTTTTTTTGTTCTATTGAGGGTGAAAAGAACACATTTAGAACTTCAGATAGAAACCAATGCACCATCGAAATCAGAATGGGACAAAAAATCAACTCTTGTATTTGAAAAAGAATCACTGGGGTCAATTTACTAAAGCTTCTAAAACAGAATTGGCGATGTTGCCCACAGCAACCAATCAGATGCTGTCTATCATTTCTCTATTGCCTTTTAGAAAATGATAGACAGCATCTCATTGGTTGCTATGCGCAACATCACCAATTCTGTTTTAGAAGCTTTACTAAATTTACCCCTCTGTGGTCGATTTTATGGGGATGTTGGTTCTATTTTGGTCGATTTTAATTAGACCCATAATCGACTTTTAGTAAATTTACCCCCAAGACTCCATTTCACCTGGTTTTAATCAGCCACAGAACTTTGGAAATTCATATGTGTCCCTTATTAAAGGTGTGATCTGGCAACCCGACCCACCAGACACTGGTACATTCAGCACCATGCGAGCTGGGACACAGTGCTCAACTTCCCCGGAATGACAAAAAATGCTGACTGGGATAATGGTGACATTCTCTCCTTTACAGTTGGGAGCTAGGATCACACACTTATAAAGAACGCCCTCTGTCAGCTATTAAATATACCACCCCACATTTCCGTACATATAAATGCAAATAGAGGGCGTGATTCAGATCTGATCGCTGGGCTGCTAATTTCGCTGTCCTGCGTTCAGATAGTCGCCGCCTCCAGTGGGAAGTGTATATTCGCTGTGCAAGTGTGCGATGCTATGCGTACGCCGAGCTGCAAAAATCCAGTGTGTGCAGTGTGTGCGCAGCCCAGGACTTACTCCTACAGTGCGATGAGAACAGGCTGATCGGGTCCGGAGCTGACGCCACACACCCTTCCTGAAAACGCTTGGGCACGTCTGCGTTTTTCCAGACACTCCCAGTAAACGGTCAGTTGCCACCCACAAGCCTCTTCCTGTCAACCACCTTGCGAACGCCTGTGCGATCGAAATTTTTGCACCATCCTGTCGCTGGTCGGCGATGCCTGTTGTTGTTTGGCGATGCGGTGGGCGTATTGCGGTGCATACACATGCGCAGTTATTACCTGATCGCCTGCTGTGCGATCAGGTCTGAGTCACCCCCAGAGTTTGCTCTGCAGGAGGTGCATTTTGTCCTTTTGCACACTCAAACTGGACCTAGTAGGCTTGCTAATAATAATAATAATAATAATAATAATAATAATAATTTAGATATACAATATAAATTATATTTAGACTATTTATAAGCTTAGGATCTGGGATGAATTACTGTCATGATGCAATTCTGCAGTAACCTATGGCAACCGATCAGCAACAGCACCATGGCCCTCATTCCGAGTTGTTCGCTCGGTAAAAATCTTCGCATCGCAGCGATTTTCCGCTTAATGCGCATGCGCAATGTCCGCACTGCGACTGCGCCAAGTAAATTTGCTATGCACTTAGGAATTTTACTCACGGCATTTTCATCGTTCTGGCGATCGTAATGTGATTGACAGGAAATGGGTGTTACTGGGCGGAAACAGGCCGTTTTATGGGCGTGTGGGAAAAAACGCTACCGTTTCCGGAAAAAACGCAGGAGTGGCCGGAGAAACGGGGGAGTGTCTGGGCGAACTCTGGGTGTGTTTGTGACGTCAAACCAGGAACGACAAGCACTGAAATGATCGCAGATGCCGAGTAAGTCTGAAGCTACTCAGAAACTGCTACGAGGTGTGTAATCGCAATATTGCGAATACATCGTTCGCAATTTTAAGATGCTAAGATTCACTCCCAGTCGGCGGCGGCTTAGCATGAGCAAATCTGCTAAAATTCACTTGCGAGCGAACAACTCGGAATGAGGGCCCATGTTAGTAAAACACCCCCACTGATCTTAAAATTGCATTATCTCATTCCTGACTACAGAAGACGGTGCAGGAGTCAAGTTCTGAAGGTTGAAGCTAGAGCACGAGGCACATTATCACTTTCAGGCCGTGGACACAAACGCGTAAGTCCTGTCTTCACAGTGAAAATATGACTCTTTGGAAGCTATATCTCCGCAGACAATCCCTCCAACACCGAGATGGCGTGCAGAACCCCTGAGGATATAATAAGCCATCCAATCCCATCAAAAATCTCTTAATACAATTAATTCCTCAATTAACAGTAAAATAAAGTGAATTTCCGAGTTTAATGGCAGTCGCTGTGTGCAATAAATCTAACGTTGACAGTGATTCCTGCTCCAGAGACAAATGACGGGGGTGCAGCAGAGACAGATTAAGTGCGTGCGATAGATGCAGAGACACGCGGGCAAAGAGAGAGACTGTATGGGCTGAAGAAAGCGTGTCCCTGATCTGAGTCTCATTTAATAAGCGATAGCTTCAATCATGTCAAACTGTTGAGAGACAGAAGAAAACTTGGAGAAATAGTCATATTTCTATATAAAGGGTGTTGCAGGCGCTTCGTGCTGGAACTGCAATCCCACACAGACTTTTATTTTCCAAATGCAAGTTTTGTACCTTTCCAACGTGAACCTGAAGCCGTCATTTGTACAAGAGGTTCTCCTGCAAGTCTTGTACCTTTTGCTAAATCGATCTGTAGTGTAAATGTATGTGGACACCGCTGCAGACAGAAGCCTTTCTCAAATGAAAACAAATGGTATCTGCTTGTTCCTAGCAAAGTACCACTCGTGCCGGAGCGCACCGTCACTGGGGACTGGCATGCCAACCGATGCCTGCTGCAAGTGCTGGAAGCTAATTGAAGGTGACCGTCCGAGTACTTGCCCTCGTGATGCCCTTCTCCATCATGACATATGCTCACAAGTCCGGGAAAGTGGTGGATTTTCTGGCATATGAACGCATCCAAGATCTTGGGCCTAATTCAGACCCTGTCGCTGATGTGCAAAAACTGATGTGAAGCGACTTTTGCACATCTGTGCATGTGCGTACGCCGGTATGCGAATGCGCAAGGTCCTAAAGTGGGTTCCCCTTCAGAACGCAGTTTAAGACCTGGAGGGGGGGGGGGGGGGGCAGGAACGGGGCGTCATCACCACGTTTTGTGGGTGTCGATGCTCCATTTAAGGGGTGCGGTCTGGACAATGGAGGCGTGTCCGGACCGTTGCTGGGGCGGGCAGAGACGGTCCTAGGCATAGGTAAACTAGACAACTGCCTAGGGCATATGGTATTTCTACGGGCACAAGCAGCTTCTGCTGATTAAAATGATATGCGGCATGCCTATATTCTGTGTGTAGCATTTCGTATGCAGATACAGCCACAGTCTCACACAGGATATAGGCATGTTGCATATCATTTTAATCAGCAGAAGCTGCTTCTGCATTCTAGCCACATAGCAATGCAAATAAGATGCATTTTCATCAAAAATAGGCACCCGACGTTAGCAGAGCTGCCAGTTGACTCACGCCAGGCATCTCCTGCTGCATGGCGCATTGAGGCAAGATGTATGAGGACACATCTGTATCCAAGCAGAGGCAGAGGTCACAGTGTTAGCAGCCATGTGAGTGCTGTGTTTGTGTGAGAGTGGGTTGGTTGTGCAATAGTGTTCGGCATGTGTGTAAGGGGCATTATGCGTATCATGTGTATAAAGGCATAAATAATGTGTGACATATGTGTAAGCGACATTATGTGTATGAGGGAATTAATAAAGGTTGGCATAATGTGTAAGGTGCATTGTTTATAAGGACATTAATAATGTGTGTTGTGTGTAAGGATCATTACTGTGTGGTATTATGTGTATAAATGCATTACTAATGTGTGCAATGTGTATAAGGTGATCTACTGTGTGGTGTAATGTATAGAAACAGCACTACTGTATGGTCTAATGTGAATAAAGAGCAATATGGTGTGGTGTAATGTGAATAAGGAGCAATTCAGTGTGATGTTATGTGAATAAGGGGCACTGCTGTGAGAGTACTGTTTATAAGGTAAAGTGGTACTACTGTGTAATGTAACGTGAATTAGGCATGATAAATTGTGAATAATGTCGCAGTACTGTGTGGCATAATTTGAATTGGGGTCCCTGTTGTGTGGCCATGCCCCTTGCCACCAAAAACACACACCTTTTTGGTCTGTGCACCAAATGTGTGCACTGTTCCTATTTAAAGTATAGGGGGTAGGAGAACCGAAATAAAGACTGCTATGGGTGAGGGGTAATGGTGCGGGGGAAAGGGTCAGAGGCAGAACTAGCGGTGGTGCTAGGGGGCACCAGCCAAAATCTTGCCTAGGGCATCATTGTCACAACTGAGGGCTGGTGCTCACTACTGGAAGCCTCAGTTGTAGGGGCTGAGGTATACTTAAATGTAAGAGGCCCGATAGTACTCCTGGATATGCGTGAACCTGCAGTACCTAAAGCCCAAAGGCGTGACCACAACAACAGAGGATATGTTCAACAGGTTTATTAAATTAACTCAGCTCACAAATGATAGCAGCAGTTAGCAGTATGATAACAGGATGACAAGTCACAGCTCTTGCACATAGGAAGTCTCTAGGTGTGGTACAATAGAACAGTCTTAAAGGACCTGGAGATGGTGAGTCCTTTACCACACCAATGCACTGAAGATCTGTGTTAATAATGCTGGAATGCGAACTGTAGCTTGAGAGCGAGGAGTTATGTAGGTGATGCTTGAGAGCATATACAGGAGATGCTTGAGAGCATATACAGGAGATGCTTGAGAGCATATACAGGAGATGCTTGAGAGCGCAGATTACCGGAATACAGGAACAGGGCACCGCTGGAAGCTGGAAGCCGGTGTTATAGTAATCTGCCAGACGCAGGGTGCAATGGGAGATCGATGGCGGAACACCGATGGTGACTGGAGATCAATGGCGGAACACTGATGGTGACTGGCAGGGCAGAGCACCGCTGGAAGCTGGAAGCCGGTGTCGGGTAACTGCCGAGCACAGGATGCAATGATGAGACACTGCAGAGTCAGGCTGCACCATGGAGAGTGGAACTGGTGTGAGTCTCTAGTGGAGTTTGCAGGCAGGATCAACCACAATAGGAAGAGACTGGTTTCTCTAGGATGACAACTGGAGCACTGACAACTTTCCAGCCCAGGAACAGGATATTTATACCAGCTGGGAAGCAGGGATTGGCTGGCTGCTTAAGCAGAGTCTAGAGTGCAGCTGCTGGATAATTAGGCAGAAACCAGAGTGCAGCTGATAGGCTGAAAAGTAACATGTGATGAAAACAAACATGGCTGCGCCCATGTTTGAACTTGGAGGGAAAGACTGTTTGTAACTTGCATGTGAGTTTTAACTATGAAGCTGCCAGAATCACAGTGAAGAGACTTGAGACAATGGGATGCAGCGTGCTGCATGCAGACAGTGCAGATGGAATCCAGGCTTGGAACGCTGGGACAGTCTCAAGAGGCATTTGGAAGGTAAATACTGATAAGGTATTACTTGGATCGTGACAATCATATTGGCTAGGGTCGGCTCTGGTGGCGGGTCGTGGCGGCTGTGTGACATCACACACAGCCACTGTGACCCTTACCATGACGGGTATCTGTCTGCCTTTGTGAGATGATTTTGCATGTCGGTAGGAAGGGGGAAGTTGAATCCGGCATGCGGGGCAGATCGTAAATGTGCTTTTTTGCGCACATCTACGATCGGGTCTGAATTACCCCATACCTCCCAACATGAGCCTCTCCAGGAGGGACAGAATGCTCTGCTTCTGGACTTTTCTCATCATTTATGATTGATGACACCTGTTTGAAACAGGTTAGTGGATAAGAAAGGTGTTTCAGTACAGGTGATGGCAATCATATATTAAGAGGGAAGTCCAGGAGCAGAGCATTGTGTCCCTCCTGGAGAGGGTCATGTTGGGAGGTATGTTACCCCACTTGCTTATCCGCCATACAGTCCAGACCTGGCCCCCTGCAAAGTCTTAGTATTCCCACAAATGAAGCGCAAGATGTGTGGATTTCATTTTGAGTCACCAGAAGTTGGAGTGGAACATCCGTCGATCTTGGACGCCATTACATCTTGCCCGTTATCTTCTCATAAATATAATACTTATTGCACACCGCTCGTACAGCCTCATCATACCAGTAACACACAGTGCTGTACCATTATGTCAGTAGTATACAGTACAGCCTCATCATACCAGTAACACTCAGTGCTGTATCATTATGTCAGTAGTGTACAGTACAGCCTCATCATACCAGTAACACACAGTGCTGTACCATAATGTCAGTAGTGTACAGTACAGCCTCATCATACCAGTAAAACACAGTGCTGTACCATTATGTCAGTAGTATACAGTACAGCCTTATCATACCAGTAACACACAGTGCTGTACCATTATGTCAGTAGTATACCGTACAGCCTCATCATACCAGTAACACTCAGTGCTGTACCATTATGTCAGTAGTGTACAGTACAGCCTCATCATACCAGTAACACACAGTGCTGTACCATAATGTCAGTAGTGTACAGTACAGCCTCATCATACCAGTAACACACAGTGCTGTACCATTATGTCAGTAGTATACAGTACAGCCTCATCATACCAGTAACACACAGTGCTGTACCATTATGTCAGTAGTGTACAGTACAGCCTCATCATACCAGTAACACACAGTGCTGTACCATTATGTCAGTAGTGTACAGTACAGCCTCATCATACCAGTAACACACAGTGCTGTACCATAAACCTCCTAATGATAATGTGTGGACCCTTATTCCAAAAGTAAAACATTCAATATCTTTAATACCAAGAAATAATGACACGGAGACGTGAATTTGGCAGAAAATTATTAGCTATTTATTGTACCCTAACCATTAGAAAAAACCTGTAAAGTAAAAATTAAGTTAACATGCCGATTCAGCCGGCATATGGTGGCAGAAAAAAGAACGGCTATACTCCACTGACGATAACCTCAAAAAACATTCAAAACCCAAACAATCCTAATCTACCACAAACCATACATAGGTAATAGGTGCCCGACTTATACCTCCATGCTGACTGCCCACCCTGACGGGTGATGACGCTGCCCCCTGTTGGGTGATCTAGCGGCCTTAAAAGTCAATGGAGGAGAGTGCACCTAAACCACACCAATACTGTAAACAACTGTAACTAACAAATCAAACTATAACCTGCCGTTCTTTTCCGCCAACAGCGAAAGACTCTTCCCCAGAGTCTTCGCACCGCCACCATACCCTATACCTAACTCCTGCAACACCAGAAACAGATCCTCCAGGAAAAACATCATCCCTTCCTTGGACAGATGCACACCATCAGGCCGAAAAAGGTGACTGTCACGAAACCGAATCCTAGGGTGGCGAACCACTTTCCCTCCGTGAGCCAACACCCACTTCGCCACCGCCGCATTCACCTTTTGCCTGGCCTCATCAATCGGGCGACCGTCAGCCACTCCTCGCCAACGCAACCTTGGCACCATCATAGAGAACACCAAAACACAATTGGGCCACGCTGCGGCCAAACTGGCCAGATCTTCCATCATGGCCCATCGCAGCTCCAGAGATGTCCTCTTCCCCAGATCGTTGCCACCCAAATGGACAACCAGCACCCTAGGGACTCCATGCTCGCTGACCTGACTGACCAATCTACTCTTCAGATCTTGCCACATCATCCCCCGCCAACCAAGCCAACGAACGCCATGAGCCCAAGGAAAAAACTGCGCCCCCTCCGAGGCCAAAAACCTGGCTGCCCAGTAAAAATAAGAGTGGCCAACTACCCAGATTGCCAAATCGTCTTCTACCCAACCTGAAGAGAAGGAAAGGAGTAAAAATCGGTTAATAAGTATCCTAACAGGAGCTTATTGCATGCATTAACCTGAAGGATCTGCCAAAAGAAAAAAGGGTTTTCGTGTCTCGCATAAGTCACGGCCTAGCCGATCTAAACAAGCTTCCAGCCAATCGAAGCATAACATAGAAACACAACGGGAAAGATCAAAGTAAAATAAGGAAAATAAAAAGGGGGGGGGTTTAAAATGGGAAAAACATGTAAGAACTCAGCTGGAGGTGAAAGCGTAAAAACCTGCTGAGGGACTTCATGTTGTAACTAATCAGCCGAATTGTAGATTGAAATTCAGTCTGTCAAGTCAGGCAAAAAAATCGCAAAAGAACTCCAGACCCCTGCTGCCAGCAGCGGCGAGTAGCTAATCCTTGAGTAGGATGAATAGGGGAGACAAACAGACACAAACTGCACAAGGACGTACTTAACCTTACAACATGAACTTAGACAACGGCTAATAAAACTGAACGGTTAATCAAACTGAAAACTCATGAAACTGGGCGAATATAACGTTTGTAACTTGACGACTTCCATCGCCCCACAGCCTGAATCTCCGCAACGGAAAAACCCGCCGACGCAGCCCGACGTCGCCGCCCCGATTCGGAAAGAATGCGTACCGAAAGCAGCGGGTGAAAGGCCCAAGCTCGCCAGACAGCGACTCAGCATCCAACGAAATTGATATTTCGTCAAAGGTAAACCGTCATAATGCAGCAGCCACGACCCCTGCACACCGGGCCGAACTGCTGTATATTTCGATGCCAATCTCACCGGGCAAATGCTCCCCTCCAGAGACGGTACCAAAGTGACCCATCGCCCTCTACCTACTTGGTCCGTCTTAAAACGACGCAATCTGCACAGCAAAGACCTCTCACCCACCACCACATCATCCAGAAGCATGTGCGAATCTGCCCGCTTAGATGGCGCTACCAGCTCCGAAACCCGAAAGGCTCCGTGATAAGCCATGGAGAACGTCAACTGGAACAACAGCGATTCAAAAAGTGACGATGCGATACTGCCCGCAGCATCGATGACAGCTGGCAACAAGGCCGCATCGATGGGGCGTCGCCTATCTGGCGGCGTTGGCGCCACCCGTGCCCAACCTTTCATCGCCTTCACAAGAAGCCCGCTCTTTGTCACGTCAGGAACACCCTTGATTTTATTAAAAAACAAAATCCCTGCTAAGTACCGGGACACCACCGCTCTGGAACTACCCGTGACAAAGAGCTGCCAAATAAAAGAAAGCATCATCCGATGCCCGCTCTTACCTTCCTGACTACGTCCTCGGACAAACTCTTCCCATTCGCTCCAAGCTTGCCCGTAAGCCTTGAGCGTGTTCGGAGCCACGGACCACATCACTAGGCCCTCCAGTCCGGCCTGATCAACTGCCAGACATAACCGGGACATTGAAACCCCCGCTCATCGGCCTCAGGTGCCAACAAACGAAATCTCTCCCACTGCCCGTGGGACAACGCGTCGGCAATCCCGTTCTCAATTCCTGGCACATGCTGCGCGCGGATCCATACATTCCTATGCAAGCATGTCAGCAGCAATTGCGCAAGCACCCTCAAAACCACCAGCGACTTCGCCCTAACTTCTAAACAAAATGCTGCGATCAGCCAGACGATCGCCCCAAACCTCCAGTGCTACCATAATGGGGAAAAGCTCCAGCAGCAAAAGGTCCTTAGTGAAACCTTCGCAATGCCATTCCTCAGGCCACGAGGCCACGCACCAAGATCCCTCTAGGTAGCAACTGAACCCAGAGGAACCCGCCACGTCGGTAAACAGCTGTAACCTAGCATTGTCGATCGTTGGGGCCAGGCAGATACGCACCCCATTGAAGTCCTCCAGGAACGAGGCCCAGACGGCCAAATCCCTCTTAATCTCGGAGGACAAGCGAATGAAATGATGCGGCCTGGCACACCCCGCCGTCGCCCTCTCCAGCTTTTGGCAGAAAACCCTGCCCATCGGGATCACCCGGCAAGCAAAGTTCAAGAGGCCCAGCAAGGACTGCGCCTGCCTCAGCGTGACTTTGCGCGACATCACGAACTGGCAAATAACCTCGCGGAGCTTCGCGACCTTGGCCTGAGGAAGGGCGACACGAGCCTGCCACCGTGTCGATTTCAATCCCCAAGAACGACAAACAGGAAACCGGCCCCTCCGTTTTATCCTCGGCCACAGGAACGCCAAAGTGATAAAACAACGCTCGGATGCTGAACAGCAAGTCGCTGCAGCGCGGCGAATTCGCCGGTCCCACACACAGGAAATCATCGAGGTAATGCGCAACTCCATGACTCCCTGAAGAAGACTCCACGCACCAATGCAAGAATGTGCTAAATCTTTCAAAAATGAGCAGGAAACGGAACATCCCATCGGCAAACATTTGTCAATGAAATATTCCGCTCCGATCCGAAAACCCATAAAACGGAATGAGTCCGGATGCAACGGGAGCAACCGAAACGCGGATTCAACATCGATCTTAGCCATCAGAGCTCCCGGGCCGTAACTACGAACCAACTCCAGCGCCTCGTCAAATGACTGGTACACCACCGAGCAGTGTGCCGGCGGTATCGCGTCGTTGACCGACGACCCTGACGGGTAAGAAAGATGTTGAATGAGCCGAAAGGCACCTGGAGTCTTCTTGGGGATTACCCCCACTGGGGAAATGACCAAGTCATCCACTGGGGGCGAGCTAAACGGTCCCTCCATCCTACCCATTCGCACCTCTTTATCAACTTTCTCGCGCAACACAGACGGCAAGGCGCGAGCGGACTGAAGATTCCGGAGAGCCTTGACCGATACTTCGCCCGCAACTGGCAAGCGGAAACCAAACTTAAAACCCTGAAACAAAAACTGGGCGTCCAAATTAATTGGCGTTGGGGCCCTGTTGAGCGATCCCGCTCGCGCCGGGTTTTGCGTAGCTTTGCTTTCCCCTCGTGCCTGCCGATTTCCTTTAAAACAGTTGGAGGCCGAGTGGAAGCCGCCACATTGCAAGCACGAATGTCGAAACCGACACTGCTTGCCGAAGGAACAGGTCGCATTATTAAATGCGAAGCACTTCCCCCTCGCGGCGGCCTGTCCTCCCCCGCAGATAGTCAATCTACCTCTCCTACCCGGTCCCCCTTCCGCGCTACTTCCCTGGGTGGACGACCCTGCGCGTTGCCCGTCCGCCCCCGGATTCCGGGGCTCCTTTGCGGGTTGAGAAGCCCGGGTGACCTGGAGCCTGACCTCCACGTCCTTGCAACCAAAGTCAATAATCTGTAAGCATTCCTGCTTCTCTCGGAACTTCCCATCATACATCCGCCATTCGATTCCTGACGATGTGCGCTGCATATCGTGTATCAAGTGCAGGTATCGTATGACGTTTCTCCGGCCTATCTTCCAGATAACATGCCGCAAAGACGCAGAAACCAACCAGCCAGTTGTCGAAAGTACGGAAAGCCTCAGCTCCGATGTCTTTCTTAGCCATCGCTGCCTTATACTCCTTCTTCGCGTCCTTAGTCAGTACGAACATATCCACGTAATCGCCTCTGCAGATCTTCCTACGGCAGCTATCCCGCAACCCACTCAACACTGCTGTATAATCACAGTGGACTACTCCCGGCAAATCACGGCGCTTCTTGGCCCTGCGAGCGTCCTCGCTAAGCCGCTTGCGTCTCTTCCGCTTCTCCTGCTGCCCTGCCGCCCTCTTAGCGTACTTCGTCGCACGCTTTTTTGCCCTAGTCGTGCTACTGACGTCGGACGCTTGCGACGACAGGGATGAAGAAGAAGAGGAACTTGAGAGAACTGGAGCGCGCGCTGGAGCCCGTCGCCGACTGCTTGACCTCACCTGACGCTGTCAACTGTTCGGACTGGGAGTCCTCCGTTGTGGAAACTTCGAAATACTCCTCATCGCTCACGTCCACCTCAACCTCACCACGATCACCTAAAAAAGAAGACGAAGCACGGGACCCGGAAACCACTCCCGGGGCATGCCTAGCACTCCGGGGCAAAGAAGTCCCCACCTCGCGTCCGCGCTCCGTCCGTACTGGACGGTGTCCCAACTGCGCCGCGGCCGCCCCCAGGTCACGGCTGCGTACCGGACGCCCTTTCTGCTGCGCGTGCGCCGGAATGCCTTGCTGCCCCCGGGGATGCGGCTGCGGCCAATGGGCCCAATGCCGCCACCACCGTCGACAGGGCCGACGCCAACTCTCCGGAAGCCTCCTGACTTCCCCAAAAGTCGTGGCCAGCACCGGCGGGAGCCCCCGCAGATGCCGGCGCACGCTGCCTGGCCCATCGGCCGGCAGGCGCCGATAAGGGACCCAATGGCCAATGCCCCGCCTGGCCTTCTGGTGATCCGCTGGCCCTCCTGACCACAATTGGCGTGGCCCCCACCACTCATCTATTCTATCCTGCACCTGCTGGCCCTCACCATCACTACTGTGCCTGCCACCGGCCCCCCTGCGCGTGCCCTCCCCCCGCAGGCCGGAGCTCTCTCCGTCTGCAGGGAAGGCACCTCTGCGGGGCTCAATGCTACCGTGCCCTATCCAGGGACGCCCCCCCCCGCCGCCGCTCCCCGCCGGACTCCGGCTGCAAGGAAGGCAGCAGGGGAGACGTGTAACCCGGCGGCGCCGCTGCGCGCACACGTGCGCGATCAGCGCCACTGGCTGAGAGCGCGGGCGTGCGTGAACCCCGTCCGCGCAGCCCGCCGCTCCCCGCCACCCTCCTTCCAGCATCTTGGCCACCAGAAAGCACCACCGGACGAGACCCCGCGACAGGCCTCGTCCGACCTGCCGCCGCTCTCCGCCCACCCCGACCCCCTCGACCGGCATCACTCCACGGCCGTGACAAGGGGGATGGGAACGGAGATAGAATGGGAGCCCCCGTAGGCCGCCCTCTCTGGCGCCCACGCGCGTGCCCGCGGGTGCCTGCTCCCGGCAACGGCGCCTCACCCTCCAGAGGTGGAGGTGAAGACCGATGCCCGGCCACCTCCGGTCGTCCCCCCCGTGCCCCCAGCCCCCCCTGCCGCTCGCGGCCGGAGGTTAACTCCGGACCCGATACCCGGGGCAGGGAAGACCGGGTCCGTCCAGCCACAGTCGCGCGGGCACCCGCGTCGGCGCCGGTGGACGAGGAACAGGCAGATGAGCCAGCAGGCACCTCCGAATATGCTAAATGCCTCTGGTTACTACAGGTTGAGCTAGTGTGAGATTGTGCACCTGCTACTTTTCCTCTTTGTACACCTCCGCGGACCCAGCTTCACCGCCTTCAGAGCGGTAACGAGCTGGGGTCCCGGCAGAACGGAGGGGGCGAGAGGTGGCCATTATCCCAGAGAAGTATGTGGTGAGATGAGAGAGGAGGGTGATGCTATAACAATACAGTGCAAACACCTGAATACTCTAACTAGCCTAGCTAAAACACTAGTGAATATGCAATTCAGCAACACTCACCAGAAGGCAAACCAGAAGTAAGAGAGCCTTAGCTAGCCTATACATCCCTATGTATACTGATCCCTCCCCTCTCTACCATTGGCTGCACTTTTCATAACAGTTAAGTCCACACCCTTCACAGGAGGTTTAACTCTCTCCATTCCTATGTCTGTCATTTTGCTCTCCTTATGTCAGTAGTATACAGTACAGCCTCATCATACCAGTAACACTCAGTGCTGTACCATTATGTCAGTAGTGTACAGTACAGCCTCATCATACCAGTAACACACAGTGCTGTACCATTATGTCAGTAGTATGCAGTACAGCTTCATCATACCAGTAACACACAGTGCTGTATCATTATGTCAGTAGTATACAGTACAGCCTCATCATACCAGTAACACACAGTGCGGTACCATTATGTCAGTAGTGTACAGTACAGCCTCATCATACCAGTAACACTCAGTGCTGTACCATTATGTCAGTAGTATGCAGTACAGCTTCATCATACCAGTAACACACAGTGCTGTATCATTATGTCAGTAGTATACAGTACAGCCTCATCATACCAGTAACACACAGTGCGGTACCATTATGTCTGTAGTGTACAGTACAGCCTCATCATACCAGTAACACTCAGTGCTGTACCATTATGTCAGTAGTGTACAGTACAGCCTCATCATACCAGTAACACTCAGTGCTGTACCATTATGTCAGTAGTATACAGTACAGCCTCATCATACCAGTAACACTCCGTGCTGTACCATTATGTCAGTAGTATACAGTACAGCCTCATCATACCAGTAACACTCCGTGCTGTACCATTATGTCAGTAGTATACAGTACAGCCTCATCATACCAGTAACACACAGTGCTGTACCATTATGTCAGTAGTGTACAGTACAGCCTCATCATACCAGTAACACTCAGTGCTGTACCATTATGTCAGTAGTGTACAGTACAGCCTCATCATACCAGTAACACACAGTGCTGTACCATTATGTCAGTAGTATGCAGTACAGCTTCATCATACCAGTAACACACAGTGCTGTATCATTATGTCAGTAGTATACAGTACAGCCTCATCATACCAGTAACACACAGTGCGGTACCATTATGTCAGTAGTGTACAGTACAGCCTCATCATACCAGTAACACTCAGTGCTGTACCATTATGTCAGTAGTGTACAGTACAGCCTCATCATACCAGTAACACTCAGTGCTGTACCATTATGTCAGTAGTGTACAGTACAGCCTCATCATACCAGTAACACTCAGTGCTGTACCATTATGTCAGTAGTATACAGTACAGCCTCATCGTACCAGTAACACTCCGTGCTGTACCATTATGTCAGTAGTGTACAGTACAGCCTCATCATACCAGTAACACACAGTGCTGTACCATTATGTCAGTAGTGTACAGTACAGCCTCATCATACCAGTAACACTCAGTGCTGTACCATTATGTCAGTAGTGTACAGTACAGCCTCATCATACCAGTAACACTCAGTGCTGTACCATTATGTCAGTAGTGTACAGTACAGCCTCATCATACCAGTAACACACAGTGCTGTACCATTATGTCAGTAGTGTACAGTACAGCCTCATCATACCAGTAACACACAGTGCTGTACCATTATGTCAGTAGTGTACAGTACAGCCTCATCATACCAGTAACACTCCGTGCTGTACCATTATGTCAGTAGTGTACAGTACAGCCTCATCATACCACTAACACACAGTGCTGTATCTTTATATCAGTAGTGTACAGTACAGCCTCATCATACCAGTAACACTCAGTGCTGTACCATTATGTCAGTAGTGTACAGTACAGCCTCATCATACCAGTAACACACAGTGCTGTACCATAATGTCAGTAGTGTACAGTACAGCCTCATCATACCAGTAACACACAGTGCTGTACCATTATGTCAGTAGTATACAGTACAGCCTCATCATACCAGTAACACACAGTGCTGTACCATTATGTCAGTAGTGTACAGTACAGCCTCATCATACCAGTAACACACAGTGCTGTACCATTATGTCAGTAGTGTACAGTACAGCCTCATCATACCAGTAACACACAGTGCTGTACCATAAACCTCCTAATGATAATGTGTGGACCCTTATTCCAAAAGTAAAACATTCAATATCTTTAATACCAAGAAATAATGACACGGAGACGTGAATTTGGCAGAAAATTATTAGCTATTTATTGTACCCTAACCATTAGAAAAAACCTGTAAAGTAAAAATTAAGTTAACATGCCGATTCAGCCGGCATATGGTGGCAGAAAAAAGAACGGCTATACTCCACTGACGATAACCTCAAAAAACATTCAAAACCCAAACAATCCTAATCTACCACAAACCATACATAGGTAATAGGTGCCCGACTTATACCTCCATGCTGACTGCCCACCCTGACGGGTGATGACGCTGCCCCCTGTTGGGTGATCTAGCGGCCTTAAAAGTCAATGGAGGAGAGTGCACCTAAACCACACCAATACTGTAAACAACTGTAACTAACAAATCAAACTATAACCTGCCGTTCTTTTCCGCCAACAGCGAAAGACTCTTCCCCAGAGTCTTCGCACCGCCACCATACCCTATACCTAACTCCTGCAACACCAGAAACAGATCCTCCAGGAAAAACATCATCCCTTCCTTGGACAGATGCACACCATCAGGCCGAAAAAGGTG
The DNA here is from genome assembly GCF_028390025.1 of Pseudophryne corroboree. NCBI lineage: Eukaryota > Metazoa > Chordata > Amphibia > Anura > Myobatrachidae > Pseudophryne > Pseudophryne corroboree. The sequence goes on from NC_086453.1 coordinate 41,494,661, forward strand.
ACTGTCACGAAACCGAATCCTAGGGTGGCGAACCACTTTCCCTCCGTGAGCCAACACCCACTTCGCCACCGCCGCATTCACCTTTTGCCTGGCCTCATCAATCGGGCGACCGTCAGCCACTCCTCGCCAACGCAACCTTGGCACCATCATAGAGAACACCAAAACACAATTGGGCCACGCTGCGGCCAAACTGGCCAGATCTTCCATCATGGCCCATCGCAGCTCCAGAGATGTCCTCTTCCCCAGATCGTTGCCACCCAAATGGACAACCAGCACCCTAGGGACTCCATGCTCGCTGACCTGACTGACCAATCTACTCTTCAGATCTTGCCACATCATCCCCCGCCAACCAAGCCAACGAACGCCATGAGCCCAAGGAAAAAACTGCGCCCCCTCCGAGGCCAAAAACCTGGCTGCCCAGTAAAAATAAGAGTGGCCAACTACCCAGATTGCCAAATCGTCTTCTACCCAACCTGAAGAGAAGGAAAGGAGTAAAAATCGGTTAATAAGTATCCTAACAGGAGCTTATTGCATGCATTAACCTGAAGGATCTGCCAAAAGAAAAAAGGGTTTTCGTGTCTCGCATAAGTCACGGCCTAGCCGATCTAAACAAGCTTCCAGCCAATCGAAGCATAACATAGAAACACAACGGGAAAGATCAAAGTAAAATAAGGAAAATAAAAAGGGGGGGGGGGTTTAAAATGGGAAAAACATGTAAGAACTCAGCTGGAGGTGAAAGCGTAAAAACCTGCTGAGGGACTTCATGTTGTAACTAATCAGCCGAATTGTAGATTGAAATTCAGTCTGTCAAGTCAGGCAAAAAAATCGCAAAAGAACTCCAGACCCCTGCTGCCAGCAGCGGCGAGTAGCTAATCCTTGAGTAGGATGAATAGGGGAGACAAACAGACACAAACTGCACAAGGACGTACTTAACCTTACAACATGAACTTAGACAACGGCTAATAAAACTGAACGGTTAATCAAACTGAAAACTCATGAAACTGGGCGAATATAACGTTTGTAACTTGACGACTTCCATCGCCCCACAGCCTGAATCTCCGCAACGGAAAAACCCGCCGACGCAGCCCGACGTCGCCGCCCCGATTCGGAAAGAATGCGTACCGAAAGCAGCGGGTGAAAGGCCCAAGCTCGCCAGACAGCGACTCAGCATCCAACGAAATTGATATTTCGTCAAAGGTAAACCGTCATAATGCAGCAGCCACGACCCCTGCACACCGGGCCGAACTGCTGTATATTTCGATGCCAATCTCACCGGGCAAATGCTCCCCTCCAGAGACGGTACCAAAGTGACCCATCGCCCTCTACCTACTTGGTCCGTCTTAAAACGACGCAATCTGCACAGCAAAGACCTCTCACCCACCACCACGTCATCCAGAAGCATGTGCGAATCTGCCCGCTTAGATGGCGCTACCAGCTCCGAAACCCGAAAGGCTCCGTGATAAGCCATGGAGAACGTCAACTGGAACAACAGCGATTCAAAAAGTGACGATGCGATACTGCCCGCAGCATCGATGACAGCTGGCAACAAGGCCGCATCGATGGGGCGTCGCCTATCTGGCGGCGTTGGCGCCACCCGTGCCCAACCTTTCATCGCCTTCACAAGAAGCCCGCTCTTTGTCACGTCAGGAACACCCTTGATTTTATTAAAAAACAAAATCCCTGCTAAGTACCGGGACACCACCGCTCTGGAACTACCCGTGACAAAGAGCTGCCAAATAAAAGAAAGCATCATCCGATGCCCGCTCTTACCTTCCTGACTACGTCCTCGGACAAACTCTTCCCATTCGCTCCAAGCTTGCCCGTAAGCCTTGAGCGTGTTCGGAGCCACGGACCACATCACTAGGCCCTCCAGTCCGGCCTGATCAACTGCCAGACATAACCGGGACATTGAAACCCCCGCTCATCGGCCTCAGGTGCCAACAAACGAAATCTCTCCCACTGCCCGTGGGACAACGCGTCGGCAATCCCGTTCTCAATTCCTGGCACATGCTGCGCGCGGATCCATACATTCCTATGCAAGCATGTCAGCAGCAATTGCGCAAGCACCCTCAAAACCACCAGCGACTTCGCCCTAACTTCTAAACAAAATGCTGCGATCAGCCAGACGATCGCCCCAAACCTCCAGTGCTACCATAATGGGGAAAAGCTCCAGCAGCAAAAGGTCCTTAGTGAAACCTTCGCAATGCCATTCCTCAGGCCACGAGGCCACGCACCAAGATCCCTCTAGGTAGCAACTGAACCCAGAGGAACCCGCCACGTCGGTAAACAGCTGTAACCTAGCATTGTCGATCGTTGGGGCCAGGCAGATACGCACCCCATTGAAGTCCTCCAGGAACGAGGCCCAGACGGCCAAATCCCTCTTAATCTCGGAGGACAAGCGAATGAAATGATGCGGCCTGGCACACCCCGCCGTCGCCCTCTCCAGCTTTTGGCAGAAAACCCTGCCCATCGGGATCACCCGGCAAGCAAAGTTCAAGAGGCCCAGCAAGGACTGCGCCTGCCTCAGCGTGACTTTGCGCGACATCACGAACTGGCAAATAACCTCGCGGAGCTTCGCGACCTTGGCCTGAGGAAGGGCGACACGAGCCTGCCACCGTGTCGATTTCAATCCCCAAGAACGACAAACAGGAAACCGGCCCCTCCGTTTTATCCTCGGCCACAGGAACGCCAAAGTGATAAAACAACGCTCGGATGCTGAACAGCAAGTCGCTGCAGCGCGGCGAATTCGCCGGTCCCACACACAGGAAATCATCGAGGTAATGCGCAACTCCATGACTCCCTGAAGAAGACTCCACGCACCAATGCAAGAATGTGCTAAATCTTTAAAAAATGAGCAGGAAACGGAACATCCCATCGGCAAACATTTGTCAATGAAATATTCCGCTCCGATCCGAAAACCCATAAAACGGAATGAGTCCGGATGCAACGGGAGCAACCGAAACGCGGATTCAACATCGATCTTAGCCATCAGAGCTCCCGGGCCGTAACTACGAACCAACTCCAGCGCCTCGTCAAATGACTGGTACACCACCGAGCAGTGTGCCGGCGGTATCGCGTCGTTGACCGACGACCCTGACGGGTAAGAAAGATGTTGAATGAGCCGAAAGGCACCCGGAGTCTTCTTGGGGATTACCCCCACTGGGGAAATGACCAAGTCATCCACTGGGGGCGAGCTAAACGGTCCCTCCATCCTACCCATTCGCACCTCTTTATCAACTTTCTCGCGCAACACAGACGGCAAGGCGCGAGCGGACTGAAGATTCCGGAGAGCCTTGACCGATACTTCGCCCGCAACTGGCAAGCGGAAACCAAACTTAAAACCCTGAAACAAAAACTGGGCGTCCAAATTAATTGGCGTTGGGGCCCTGTTGAGCGATCCCGCTCGCGCCGGGTTTTGCGTAGCTTTGCTTTCCCCTCGTGCCTGCCGATTTCCTTTAAAACAGTTGGAGGCCGAGTGGAAGCCGCCACATTGCAAGCACGAATGTCGAAACCGACACTGCTTGCCGAAGGAACAGGTCGCATTATTAAATGCGAAGCACTTCCCCCTCGCGGCGGCCTGTCCTCCCCCGCAGATAGTCAATCTACCTCTCCTACCCGGTCCCCCTTCCGCGCTACTTCCCTGGGCGGACGACCCTGCGCGTTGCCCGTCCGCCCCCGGATTCCGGGGCTCCTTTGCGGGTTGAGAAGCCCGGGTGACCTGGAGCCTGACCTCCACGTCCTTGCAACCAAAGTCAATAATCTGTAAGCATTCCTGCTTCTCTCGGAACTTCCCATCATACATCCGCCATTCGATTCCTGACGATGTGCGCTGCATATCGTGTATCAAGTGCAGGTATCGTATGACGTTTCTCCGGCCTATCTTCCAGATAACATGCCGCAAAGACGCAGAAACCAACCAGCCAGTTGTCGAAAGTACGGAAAGCCTCAGCTCCGATGTCTTTCTTAGCCATCGCTGCCTTATACTCCTTCTTCGCGTCCTTAGTCAGTACGAACATATCCACGTAATCGCCTCTGCAGATCTTCCTACGGCAGCTATCCCGCAACCCACTCAACACTGCTGTATAATCACAGTGGACTACTCCCGGCAAATCACGGCGCTTCTTGGCCCTGCGAGCGTCCTCGCTAAGCCGCTTGCGTCTCTTCCGCTTCTCCTGCTGCCCTGCCGCCCTCTTAGCGTACTTCGTCGCACGCTTTTTTGCCCTAGTCGTGCTACTGACGTCGGACGCTTGCGACGACAGGGATGAAGAAGAAGAGGAACTTGAGAGAACTGGAGCGCGCGCTGGAGCCCGTCGCCGACTGCTTGACCTCACCTGACGCTGTCAACTGTTCGGACTGGGAGTCCTCCGTTGTGGAAACTTCGAAATACTCCTCATCGCTCACGTCCACCTCAACCTCACCACGATCACCTAAAAAAGAAGACGAAGCACGGGACCCGGAAACCACTCCCGGGGCATGCCTAGCACTCCGGGGCAAAGAAGTCCCCACCTCGCGTCCGCGCTCCGTCCGTACTGGACGGTGTCCCAACTGCGCCGCGGCCGCCCCCAGGTCACGGCTGCGTACCGGACGCCCTTTCTGCTGCGCGTGCGCCGGAATGCCTTGCTGCCCCCGGGGATGCGGCTGCGGCCAATGGGCCCAATGCCGCCACCACCGTCGACAGGGCCGACGCCAACTCTCCGGAAGCCTCCTGACTTCCCCAAAAGTCGTGGCCAGCACCGGCGGGAGCCCCCGCAGATGCCGGCGCACGCTGCCTGGCCCATCGGCCGGCAGGCGCCGATAAGGGACCCAATGGCCAATGCCCCGCCTGGCCTTCTGGTGATCCGCTGGCCCTCCTGACCACAATTGGCGTGGCCCCCACCACTCATCTATTCTATCCTGCACCTGCTGGCCCTCACCATCACTACTGTGCCTGCCACCGGCCCCCCTGCGCGTGCCCTCCCCCCGCAGGCCGGAGCTCTCTCCGTCTGCAGGGAAGGCACCTCTGCGGGGCTCAATGCTACCGTGCCCTATCCAGGGACGCCCCCCCCCCGCCGCCGCTCCCCGCCGGACTCCGGCTGCAAGGAAGGCAGCAGGGGAGACGTGTAACCCGGCGGCGCCGCTGCGCGCACACGTGCGCGATCAGCGCCACTGGCTGAGAGCGCGGGCGTGCGTGAACCCCGTCCGCGCAGCCCGCCGCTCCCCGCCACCCTCCTTCCAGCATCTTGGCCACCAGAAAGCACCACCGGACGAGACCCCACGACAGGCCTCGTCCGACCTGCCGCCGCTCTCCGCCCACCCCGACCCCCTCGACCGGCATCACTCCACGGCCGTGACAAGGGGGATGGGAACGGAGATAGAATGGGAGCCCCCGTAGGCCGCCCTCTCTGGCGCCCACGCGCGTGCCCGCGGGTGCCTGCTCCCGGCAACGGCGCCTCACCCTCCAGAGGTGGAGGTGAAGACCGATGCCCGGCCACCTCCGGTCGTCCCCCCCGTGCCCCCAGCCCCCCCTGCCGCTCGCGGCCGGAGGTTAACTCCGGACCCGATACCCGGGGCAGGGAAGACCGGGTCCGTCCAGCCACAGTCGCGCGGGCACCCGCGTCGGCGCCGGTGGACGAGGAACAGGCAGATGAGCCAGCAGGCACCTCCGAATATGCTAAATGCCTCTGGTTACTACAGGTTGAGCTAGTGTGAGATTGTGCACCTGCTACTTTTCCTCTTTGTACACCTCCGCGGACCCAGCTTCACCGCCTTCAGAGCGGTAACGAGCTGGGGTCCCGGCAGAACGGAGGGGGCGAGAGGTGGCCATTATCCCAGAGAAGTATGTGGTGAGATGAGAGAGGAGGGTGATGCTATAACAATACAGTGCAAACACCTGAATACTCTAACTAGCCTAGCTAAAACACTAGTGAATATGCAATTCAGCAACACTCACCAGAAGGCAAACCAGAAGTAAGAGAGCCTTAGCTAGCCTATACATCCCTATATATACTGATCCCTCCCCTCTCTACCATTCGCTGTACTTTTCATAACAGTTAAGTCCACACCCTTCACAGGAGGTTTAACTCTCTCCATTCCTATGTCTGTCATTTTGCTCTCCTTATGTCAGTAGTATACAGTACAGCCTCATCATACCAGTAACACTCAGTGCTGTACCATTATGTCAGTAGTGTACAGTACAGCCTCATCATACCAGTAACACACAGTGCTGTACCATTATGTCAGTAGTATGCAGTACAGCTTCATCATACCAGTAACACACAGTGCTGTATCATTATGTCAGTAGTATACAGTACAGCCTCATCATACCAGTAACACACAGTGCGGTACCATTATGTCAGTAGTGTACAGTACAGCCTCATCATACCAGTAACACTCAGTGCTGTACCATTATGTCAGTAGTATGCAGTACAGCTTCATCATACCAGTAACACACAGTGCTGTATCATTATGTCAGTAGTATACAGTACAGCCTCATCATACCAGTAACACACAGTGCGGTACCATTATGTCTGTAGTGTACAGTACAGCCTCATCATACCAGTAACACTCAGTGCTGTACCATTATGTCAGTAGTGTACAGTACAGCCTCATCATACCAGTAACACTCAGTGCTGTACCATTATGTCAGTAGTATACAGTACAGCCTCATCATACCAGTAACACTCCGTGCTGTACCATTATGTCAGTAGTATACAGTACAGCCTCATCATACCAGTAACACTCCGTGCTGTACCATTATGTCAGTAGTATACAGTACAGCCTCATCATACCAGTAACACACAGTGCTGTACCATTATGTCAGTAGTGTACAGTACAGCCTCATCATACCAGTAACACTCAGTGCTGTACCATTATGTCAGTAGTGTACAGTACAGCCTCATCATACCAGTAACACACAGTGCTGTACCATTATGTCAGTAGTATGCAGTACAGCTTCATCATACCAGTAACACACAGTGCTGTATCATTATGTCAGTAGTATACAGTACAGCCTCATCATACCAGTAACACACAGTGCGGTACCATTATGTCAGTAGTGTACAGTACAGCCTCATCATACCAGTAACACTCAGTGCTGTACCATTATGTCAGTAGTGTACAGTACAGCCTCATCATACCAGTAACACTCAGTGCTGTACCATTATGTCAGTAGTGTACAGTACAGCCTCATCATACCAGTAACACTCAGTGCTGTACCATTATGTCAGTAGTATACAGTACAGCCTCATCGTACCAGTAACACTCCGTGCTGTACCATTATGTCAGTAGTGTACAGTACAGCCTCATCATACCAGTAACACACAGTGCTGTACCATTATGTCAGTAGTGTACAGTACAGCCTCATCATACCAGTAACACTCAGTGCTGTACCATTATGTCAGTAGTGTACAGTACAGCCTCATCATACCAGTAACACTCAGTGCTGTACCATTATGTCAGTAGTGTACAGTACAGCCTCATCATACCAGTAACACACAGTGCTGTACCATTATGTCAGTAGTGTACAGTACAGCCTCATCATACCAGTAACACACAGTGCTGTACCATTATGTCAGTAGTGTACAGTACAGCCTCATCATACCAGTAACACTCCGTGCTGTACCATTATGTCAGTAGTGTACAGTACAGCCTCATCATACCACTAACACACAGTGCTGTATCTTTATATCAGTAGTGTACAGTACAGCCTCATCATACCAGTAACACTCAGTGCTGTACCATTATGTCAGTAGTGTACAGTACAGCCTCATCATACCAGTAACACTCAGTGCTGTACCATTATGTCAGTAGTGTACAGTACAGCCTCATCATACCAGTAACACTCAGTGCTGTACCATTATGTCAGTAGTGTACAGTACAGCCTCATCATACCAGTAACACTCAGTGCTGTACCATTATGTCAGTAGTGTACAGTACAGCCTCATCATACCAGTAACACACAGTGCTGTATCATTATATCAGTAGTGTACAGTACAGCCTCATCATACCAGTAACACTCAGTGCTGTATCATTATATCAGTAGTGTACAGTACAGCCTCATCATACCAGTAACACTCAGTGCTGTATCATTATGTCAGTAGTGTACAGTACAGCCTCATCATACCAGTAACACACAGTGCTGTATCATTATGTCAGTAGTGTACAGTACAGCCTCATCATACCAGTAACACTCAGTGCTGTACCATTATGTCAGTAGTATACAGTACAGCCTCATCATACCAGTAACACACAGTGCTGTATCATTATGTCAGTAGTGTACAGTACAGCCTCATCATACCAGTAACACTCAGTGCTGTACCATTATATCAGTAGTGTACAGTACAGCCTCATCATACCAGTAACACTCCGTGATGTACCATTATGTCAGTAATATACAGTACAGCCTCATCATACCAGTAACACACAGTGCTGTATCATTATGTCAGTAGTGTACAGTACAGCCTCATCATACCAGTAACACACAGTGCTGTACCATTATGTCAGTAGTGTACAGTACAGCCTCATCATACCAGTAACACTCAGTGCTGTACCATTATGTCAGTAGTGTACAGTACAGCCTCATCATACCAGTAACACACAGTGCTGTACCATTATATCAGTAGTGTACAGTACAGCCTCATCATATCAGTAACACTCAGTGCTGTACCATTATGTCAGTAGTGTACAGTACAGCCTCATCATACCAGTAACACTCAGTGCTGTACCATTATGTCAGTAGTGTACAGTACAGCCTCATCATACCAGTAACACTCAGTGCTGTACCATTATGTCAGTAGTGTACAGTACAGCCTCATCATACCAGTAACACACAGTGCTGTACCATTATGTCAGTAGTGTACAGTACAGCCTCATCATACCAGTAACACACAGTGCTGTACCATTATGTCAGTAGTGTACAGTACAGCCTCATCATACCAGTAACACTCCGTGCTGTACCATTATGTCAGTAGTGTACAGTACAGCCTCATCATACCACTAACACACAGTGCTGTATCTTTATATCAGTAGTGTACAGTACAGCCTCATCATACCAGTAACACTCAGTGCTGTACCATTATGTCAGTAGTGTACAGTACAGCCTCATCATACCAGTAACACTCAGTGCTGTACCATTATGTCAGTAGTGTACAGTACAGCCTCATCATACCAGTAACACTCAGTGCTGTACCATTATGTCAGTAGTGTACAGTACAGCCTCATCATACCAGTAACACTCAGTGCTGTACCATTATGTCAGTAGTGTACAGTACAGCCTCATCATACCAGTAACACACAGTGCTGTATCATTATATCAGTAGTGTACAGTACAGCCTCATCATACCAGTAACACTCAGTGCTGTATCATTATATCAGTAGTGTACAGTACAGCCTCATCATACCAGTAACACTCAGTGCTGTATCATTATGTCAGTAGTGTACAGTACAGCCTCATCATACCAGTAACACACAGTGCTGTATCATTATGTCAGTAGTGTACAGTACAGCCTCATCATACCAGTAACACTCAGTGCTGTACCATTATGTCAGTAGTATACAGTACAGCCTCATCATACCAGTAACACACAGTGCTGTATCATTATGTCAGTAGTGTACAGTACAGCCTCATCATACCAGTAACACTCAGTGCTGTACCATTATATCAGTAGTGTACAGTACAGCCTCATCATACCAGTAACACTCCGTGATGTACCATTATGTCAGTAATATACAGTACAGCCTCATCATACCAGTAACACACAGTGCTGTATCATTATGTCAGTAGTATACAGTACAGCCTCATCATACCAGTAACACACAGTGCTGTACCATTATGTCAGTAGTGTACAGTACAGCCTCATCATACCAGTAACACTCAGTGCTGTACCATTATGTCAGTAGTGTACAGTACAGCCTCATCATACCAGTAACACACAGTGCTGTACCATTATATCAGTAGTGTACAGTACAGCCTCATCATATCAGTAACACTCAGTGCTGTACCATTATGTCAGTAGTGTACAGTACAGCCTCATCATACCAGTAACACTCAGTGCTGTACCATTATGTCAGTAGTGTACAGTACAGCCTCATCATACCAGTAACACTCAGTGCTGTACCATTATGTCAGTAGTATACAGTACAGCCTCATCATACCAGTAACACTCAGTGCTGTACCATTATGTCAGTAGTGTACAGTACAGCCTCATCATACCAGTAACACTCAGTGCTGTATCATTATATCAGTAGTGTACAGTACAGCCTCATCATACCAGTAACACTCAGTGCTGTACCATTATGTCAGTAATATACAGTACAGCCTCATGATACCAGTAACACACAGTGCTGTATCATTATGTCAGTAGTGTACAGTACAGCCTCATCATACCAGTAACACACAGTGCTGTACCATTATGTCAGTAGTGTACAGTACAGCCTCATCATACCAGTAACACTCAGTGCTGTACCATTATGTCAGTAGTGTACAGTACAGCCTCATCATACCAGTAACACACAGTGCTGTATCATTATATCAGTAGTGTACAGTACAGCCTCATCATACCAGTAACACTCAGTGCTGTACCATTATGTCAGTAGTGTACAGTACAGCCTCATCATACCAGTAACACTCAGTGCTGTACCATTATGTCAGTAGTGTACAGTACAGCCTCATCATACCAGTAACACTCAGTGCTGTACCATTATGTCAGTAGTATACAGTACAGCCTCATCATACCAGTAACACTCAGTGCTGTACCATTATGTCAGTAGTGTACAGTACAGCCTCATCATACCAGTAACACACAGTGCTGTATCATTATGTCGGTAGTGTACAGTACAGCCTCATCATACCAGTAACACTCAGTGCTGTACCATTATGTCAGTAGTGTACAGTACAGCCTCATCATACCAGTAACACTCAGTGCTGTACCATTATGTCAGTAGTGTACAGTACAACCTCCTCATACCAGTAACACTCAGTGCTGTACCATTATGTCAGTAGTATACAGTACAGCCTCATCATACCAGTAACACTCAGTGCTGTACCATTATGTCAGTAGTGTACAGTACAGCCTCATCATACCAGTAACACTCAGTGCTGTATCATTATATCAGTAGTGTACAGTACAGCCTCATCATACCAGTAACACTCAGTGCTGTATCATTATGTCAGTAGTGTACAGTACAGCCTCATCATACCAGTAACACTCAGTGCTGTACCATTATGTCAGTAGTGTACAGTACAGCCTCATCATACCAGTAACACTCAGTGCTGTACCATTATGTCAGTAGTGTACAGTACAGCCTCATCATACCAGTAACACTCAGTGCTGTACCATTATGTCAGTAGTGTACAGTACAGCCTCATCATACCAGTAACACACAGTGCTGTATCATTATGTCAGTAGTGTACAGTACAGCCTCATCATACCAGTAACACAGAGTGCTGTACCATTATGTCAGTAGTGTACAGTACAGCCTCATCATACCAGTAACACACAGTGCTGTACCATTATGTCAGTAGTGTACAGTACAGCCTCATCATACCAGTAACACAGAGTGCTTCCTCTAGGATCAGAGGGTTGTCTGTCAAGCTTTAAGGGGTTGGTCTCAGGATAGTATATAGGGTAGGGTCATGTGCCTCAGACTTCCTCTTGCCATTTATTGTATGGCCCAGGAAGTCTGAGTATATTACCTTTGTCTTTCATTGTGCTGTTTTGTCCCTCTTTGTTTTATAAGTAGAGGTTTTAGTTGCTGTTTCCATTGTTTTGTTTTCAGTATTCCCTTTAGTGCATTCCCCTGCTGCTGTGCCCCTTTTCTGCTGCCTTAAGATGCCACGTCCCCCGCCGATCCGCCCCCCCCCTCCCGCCGCCTCGTGGAAGCCGCGGGCACCCCACGCCCGTGATCCCGGAGTGCGGCCCCACGGAGGTTGCTCCCGGCGGCCGCTGTATCGCGGCAGGGTCGGGCTGCTGCGGCCCGCGCCCCTGCCAGTGGTGACCGCGCGGCCGGCGGCCGCTCGGGCCGTGCTGCTGCGGAGGACGTCTCGGCCGGGCCGTGGCCGCGGGCATCCCCAGAGTACTCCGTGTGCCGGCGCTACTAGCTGCGGCTCAGCTCCCCTTCCCCTCCCGACGGCGGCTCCGGCCAGCGGCGCGGGCGCCCACGTGGTGCCTGGCGTCCGCGGGCGGGCTGCGGGGGTCGAGGGGGAGCACACACTACTGGGGGGGTCAATATGTTGTGGGGTTACAGGGAGATCCTGTGCCCTCTATTACTCGGGTGGCTGTGGATGGGCTCTCCCCTGCGGGGGGGCCATTTTCCCCCGTATATATGGTTGGGGATGGAGTGGGGAGGGCGGGCCCCAGCGCATTACAGGGGGTGAGGTTTGCACGGGTTGCCGCGTCGGGGGCCCCCCAGGCAGTTTCGGTGCTGGGTTCCCCCGGCGGAGGATCTCGCAGTGGGGGCAATTTCTTTTGGCTCCCGGTCACTCGCTGGTTATGTTCCCGCGTCGGCATCCCCGGGCGTCGGGCTCCAGGCTCTTCCCCCCGGCTCGGTGGGGCGGTGCAGCTGGTGGCGACGCAGTCATCCATGGAGGCTGCGTTCCCCCTGCCAGGCCCTCCTCCATCGTTTGCCGCGCCTCACGGTTTTGCCGGGGGACAGTTTTTCTCCGGTTGCCTTCCCTGGCCAGTCGCGCAGGCGTTGCCCGCGTCCTCCGGAGCGCCTTTCACGGGCCTCCCGGTTTCGTCCTCACCGCACTTTTACCCGTATTGTGCCAGTTCGGCCGCTGGCGTCCGACCCACGTGGTCGGCCGGTGGCCCCCGGTTTGCGATCCCCCCGCCTGCCTTTGCGGGCTCGTATGCCGGGTGCTCCCCGGCTGGGGCGAACCCGTTGGCCCAGTTTTGGCAGCCACCCCTCGCTCCTACTTCGTTCCAACCGGTCTCGTTGGCATGTCACATGTCAGCCGGGCACCTTCCACCTCCCGCGTGGCTTCCTGCCTACACCGTGGGTGGAACGACGGGGGTCGGGTCGGCCTTCCCCCACGCCGTTTCGTCCCCCTTCGTGGGGGTTCCTCTCCCGCCGCTACCCGCTGGCCCCCCTCCGCCGAGCGAATGTGCTTTGCCCCCCCTCCCGCCTGTTCCCCCCATTTCTGTTGATGCGCTGTTTTCTCCTGCGCCTGTTGTCCCCTCTGTTTCATCCTCTCAGGTGCTGGCAAGTTCCAGGTCTTCGTCGCGGAGGGGCCGGAGGTCGGAGAGAGCTGCGGCCGCGGCACCGACGGAAGATGTTCCACCGCCTCCGGAGTCGGGTGAAACGGAAGACGCTGTTCCAGGTCCTTCAGGCGCGGGTGAGCACGCTATTACTTCCCATTGTTCCTCTAGCACTTCTTCCACCTCTTCTAGCAGCGCTTCTTCAGGTTCTCCGCAGCGCCCGTGTAAACTAGCTAGACTTATTGCGCGGCGCGTGGCTAAGGAATCGCAAAAAGCGGCAGCGCCAGCGTCGGCGGTTTCCCGTGACCCCCCCGTTATATGGAGATGGTTTATTGTGCCAATACGGCCGTTACGCGGGGGTTCGCAAGCGGATGCGGGAAAAAATTAGGAAGGGGAAGTACGTGGACGTCTTCACCCTTACGGATGAGATGCGGCAGGCTTTTGACGCAGCTAAGAAACCGGGGGGCATTGGGGAGAGTGCCTTCTGTAATTTTCACCAGTGGTTGCGGGGTTTCTTGGTTTTCACGGCTTGCTACACCAAATCGCGCCCCGCAGAGTATCCCAATTTGGTTAAATATAAATACCTCTTTCTAGTGCATGACATGTACTTAAAATCCAAGGGTTCCGCGTGGCGAGATTACGACGAGAAATTCCGTCGTAATCAGGATGGTAACCCCATTCTGCCTGCGGGTTTTAAGGATGTCGAGGTGTGGTTGGAGGTCACACAACAGGTCAAGCCCGCTCCGGACGCCGCGGTCAAGAAGCCCGCGGTGGCCGGGGTTTCGGCGTCCCGCTCATCTGGGAAAGGTAAGTGTTTTGCCTACAACGAGGGACAATGCACCAGGGGCGCAAATTGTCGTTTTCGCCACTCGTGTAAGTTGTGCGGGGCCGGTCACCCGGAAAAAGATTGCGCCTTGGCGGCGAGCGGTAAGCCCTCCGCTCCAGCCGAGGCCGGGGGAGTTGGTAAGTAAGGCCCCCTCCCCTATCCGAGTTCCCGAATTGCAGCGCTGGCTTAGTTTATACCCGTTGTTCCTTTTGGAGGGTTTTCGGCATGGTTTTCGCCTGCCCATTTCGGATTCGGTGCACGTGGTGGCGCGCCAGAATTTGAAGTCGGCTTGCGAATTCCCGCATTAGGTCCGGCGGAAAGTTGACGCGGATATCAGACTGGGGCCCTACGCCTTTCCCCCTCTGCCCTCCTTGTGCATCTCACCCGTGGGGGTGATGCCCAAGAAGGCCCCGGGTAAGTTCCGCCTGATACAGCACTTGTCGCATCCTCCTGGCGGTTTTGTTAATGACTCCATTCCCGAAAGCCATGTGCAGGGTCCGTTATCAGTCTTTTGATGAAGCTCTGCGCTTGGTGCGGGACTGTGGTCCGGGGGGGCTGATGGCAAAATTAGATGTTGAATCGGCTTTTCGGCTCCTTCCCCTGCACCCGGATTCCCTGCGGTTCCTGGGTTTCAAATTGGCGGCCGAATTTTACGTGGATCGGTGTCTCCCCATGGGCTGTTTTTGAGAGATTTAGCACTTTTTTGCACTGGTGCGTCCAGGCCGCCTCCGGGCAACCGGGGGTGGCCCACTACCTGGACATTCTGTCGGTTGCCAGGTCCTTGTTCGAAAGTTTGGGGGTTCCCGTCGCACAGGACAAGTGCGAGGGCCCCTGCAGTTGTCTTAGCTATTTGGGAATTGAAATAGACACGGTGGCGGGTTGCTGTCGCCTCCCCGAGGATAAAGTGCGTAAGCTGTTGGGTTTAATTCATGATTGTTTGGGCAAGCGCAGGGTTCGGCTTAAGCAGGTACAGTCTTTGCTGGGTTCCTTCAACTTTGCCTGCCGGATTATCCCCATGGGTAGGGTTTTCTGTGGCAAACTTGAACGGGCCACGGCGGGGACGGTCCGGCAGCATCACACCGTGTACCTTTCCCGCGAGATCAGGGATGATTTGCGGATTTGGGTTTCTTTCCTGGTGTCCTTCAACAGGGAGGTTTTGTGGCCTCCCCCTTGTTGTTCCAACAGCTGGCTCCAGTTGTTCACTGATGCCTCGGGCAGTCAGGGTTTTGGGGCATTTTTTGCCGGGTCATGGTGTGCTGCTGCTTGGCCGTCCTCTTGGGTGGCGCGAGGTTTCACCAAGAACCTCCTTTTGCTGGAGTTGTTCCCGATCATAGTTGCCCTGGAGCTATGGGCCTGCCAGTTTTCGAATCGGGACATCTCGTTCCGTTGCGACAACTTGGGAGCGGTGCACGCTATCAATAATCAGCGTTCTTCTTCTCCGCAGGCTTTGCGGCTTTTGCGGCATCTGGTATTAGTTTGCTTGCGGCGCCATATTAATTTCTGGGCCCATCACGTTCCCGGAATCGACAATGGAATTGCGGATGCGTTGTCTCGGTTCCAGTTTGATAAGTTCCGGGCGTTGGTTCCGGGAGCGGCGGCGGAGGGTTTACCATGCCCGCCTTCTGTCTGGCAGATTGTCGAGTCGGGTTAGCTGCTCTGGCCAGGTGTGCATTGGCTCCTTCCACGCTCAGGGCGTATGATGCGGCCTGGCGTGATTGGTCGGCCTTTCTAAGTAGGTACGGTGTGGCAGGTGAGTCCCCGGCTGACGTTTTGATGGCCTTTGTTTGGGAACATTTTCAAAGGGGTAGGTCAAAAGCGGCCATGTCTTCTGCCCTTGTGGGCATTTCCTTTCACTCTCGGCTCCATGGGATGACGGACCCCACCGGGTCTTTTGTCCTTTCCAGAGCGCTTAAAGGATGGGCTAGGATGTGACCGGCGCCCGCGGACTCCCGTAGACCCGTGACGTTGCAGCTTCTAACGGAATTGCTGCGTGTGCTGCCTCAAATTGCGACCTCGGAGTTCGAGGTGGCCCTATTTAGATGTGCTTTTGCCCTAGCTTTCTTTGGGGCTTTCCGAGTGAGCGAGTTAGTGGCGTGCAGTAAGTTATCTCGTGAGACCGATATGCTTTACGGGAATGTGCGCCTGCAGGATGGGCTGTTGCTCTGTAGGATTGTGCGGTCCAAGACAGATCAAACAGGTCGGGGTCGCTGGGTGTCCTTGGAGGCCCGGGAGGAGGCGAGTGTTTGCCCACTGCGGCTAGCGCAGGAGTATCTCCGGTTGAGGCCTTCGGGGGGCGACCAGTTGCTGGTGCACGCGCACGCTAGCCCGCTGACTAAGTTTCAATTCGCTGCAGTGTTTAGGAAATGTTTGGAGGCGCTAGGCTTGCGCGGGGCGGACTTCGGTACCCATTCCTTTCGGATTGGGGCGGCTACCCATGCCGAGGCAACAGGCTCATCCCCGGCGGCTATTCGGGAGCTGGGCCGTTGGAAGTCTGCCTCCTATAAGTCTTATGTTCGTTTTGATAAGATTTAGGTGCGCCTGTTGCGCTAACCCAAAAACTTGTTTACTCGTCGGTTTTTGAACGCTTACCGATCGGGAATCGAGGGTGTGAAGTGAATTTTTAAATTTTCCTCCGAGGGGGCCTAATTTCAATTGGCTGTTCTCTTAAGGTCCATGGGAGGTTTTTTGAGTTTTCTCCTTCACTTGGGTTATTTCTGTTTATTGCATTATCTATGTTTTGTGTTCAAATTTCTGATGTTAGGGTGTTTTTCTTTTTCAGCTGTCGTTGATTTTGGGGAGCATGTGTGGCTGGTTGGCCATTCTTATATTTTTTGGGCGGCGAGGCATCCCATGGCACTTAGGGCGGCTGATGTTTTTGGGTCTAGGGAGTTGCGTTGGTTAGGTGTCAGGGGCATGCTTTGGGGTGATTTGTTGCGGCTCCTTTTTCACTGTGAGCGCCGCTGGGGTCGCCCCAGTTGTATTGTCCTGCATTTAGGTGGCAATGATTTGGGCCGAGTTAAGGGCATAGATTTAATTTTGTCCATTAAGGCGGATTTGGTGGCGATTCGTTGTCACTGGCCGGGAGTCCGTATTGTGTGGTCGGAGATAGTTCCGCGTTTTCATTGGCGTGGTGCGGTGCGTTTCTCGGCTCTGGAGAAGGCTCACAGGAAGGTGAATTCGGCGGTGTCTCTGTTTGTTAGGGCCATAGGGGGAGTAGCTGTCAGGCATCCTTTACTTGTGCTGCGTAATAGGCAGTTCTACAAGGAGGATGGGGTTCATCTTTCTCCGGACGGAGTGCAGTTTTTTCCTGGAGGATGTTTTTGGTCGTTTTCGTTAGGGCTCTTTAGTTGTTCTTATTTGTTTGTTCGGATGGCGGTGGCGGTTTTGTAAACCTTTGGTGGCGGGAAGTCGCTACCAACCAGCGGTCAAACAGGCATAAGTGGTCATTGTGGGGCACCCTCTTTAGAAGGACGGCAGGTGTGTCCTTCTCTTGTGGTTGGACATTTAGACGTTCCCCTGCGGGAACCGAACGTTTGCCAGAGAAAAGAGTGGTGAGGCCAGCACAATGCGGGTTATGCAGGAAGGAGGCGGGGTTTGGGTACTCCCCTCCTTGGTTTGTTGGTTTTCATCTAGGTGACTGGAGCTGGTGTCTGGTAGCGACTTTTCCTTTGCCATCCTCCAATCTAAATTTAACTACAATCTAAATGAATTCCAATTCGATTACAATTATAGTTTAAAGAGTTGGTCAGCGATCAATAAATATCTTCTGACCTTTAACTCCAGCTACCGTGTCCGTGTCTTTATTTCAGTGTGTGTGTCATTTTATTTTAGTGATAAGCTAGCTTAAGAAAGGTTTATGTAATCACAATAAGGTTATGGGCGCCTTAGATTAGCTGAAGGCTGCATAAGCCTGAGGCCATATAAGAGCCCAACTTTTGGTGATTGGTTGTTTTATGACTAAGCAGTTGCTAGGCAGATCATG
Organism: Pseudophryne corroboree; assembly: GCF_028390025.1. NCBI lineage: Eukaryota > Metazoa > Chordata > Amphibia > Anura > Myobatrachidae > Pseudophryne > Pseudophryne corroboree. The sequence continues at coordinate 41,512,644 of NC_086453.1, forward strand.
TTTCCGGTGGTTTTTTCCTATAGGATCAGAGGGTCCGTCAAGCTTTAATGGGTTAGTCTCAGGATAGTATATAGGGTAGGGTCATGTGCCTCAGACTTCCTCTTGCCATTTATTGTATGCCCTCCCGCCCTCCCTGATTAAATTTGATTTGTTTTGTTCTCTTCAGTTGGCTATTGACAGCCAGATTGTCGGGAAGTCGCTACCAACCAGCGGTCATACAGGCATAAGTGGTCATTGTGGGACTCCAGCTACCGTGTCCGTGTCTTTATTTCAGTGTGTGTGTCGTTTTATTTTAGTGATAAGCTAGCTTAAGAAAGGTTTATGTAATCACAATAAAGTTATGGGCGCCTTATGTCAGTAGTGTACAGTACAGCCTCATCATACCAGTAACACACAGTGCTGTACCATTATGTCAGTAGTGTACAGTACAGCCTCATCATACCAGTAACACACAGTGCTGTACCATTATGTCAGTAGTATACAGTACAGCCTTATCATACCAGTAACACACAGTGCTGTACCATTATGTCAGTAGTGTACAGTATAGCCTCATCATACCAGTAACACACTGTGCTGTACCATTATGTCAGTAGTATACAGTACAGCCTCATCATACCAGTAACACACAGTGCTGTACCATTATGTCAGTAGTATGCAATACAGCCTCATCATACCAGTAACACACAGTGTTGTACCATTATGTCAGTAGTATACAGTACAGCCTCATCATACCAGTAACACACAGTGCTGTACCATTATGTCAGTAGTGTACAGTACAGCCTCATCATACCAGTAACACACAGTGCTGTACCATTATGTCAGTAGTATACAGTACAGCCTCATCATACCAGTAACACACAGTGCTGTACCATTATGTCAGTAGTATACCGTACAGCCTCATCATATCCACTATTATTTCATGTCAATTTTTATAAAAAGTCAGTGTAATAAGACGTGCTGTGCAGAATGATGACTCCTCTAGAAACATTTGCTAGAAGAGATGTGTTTCCTATGAAGATGTACTGCTGAGTGGAAGGTCATTACATGATCATTACAAGAGTAAGACTTGTTCAGTCTGATGGTTGGCCCTGTCTGTGCTACACAGAACCTGTCTGCTGGTGTCGGGCTATTTCTGTACCTGCGCTGCTTATTTCTAACATTTTTCTTGCTTTCAGTTTTAGGCGTCTGTTACTAATCAGTGCTAACTATCTTATCTTACACACTGCATATTGCAGCAATACAGATTGCAGATTTTCTTGTATTTACAGTGTCGCCCTGGCGAGAACCGGTAACGCTGCCGGCTAAGGGTGACAGTAAAAGACGCTTGCACACCCGTTGGTCCCTTATTGCCAGATATACAGTAATGCCATCTCCAGATTAATGATTTGTGGGATTACGCCATCCCCGCATAGATGTTTATATGGAAGGCGGTAAGAGTTGCCAAAAAGCTGAGTACCGGAAAGTGTTTGAGAAAGCCCTTTGTCCGGTGAAAACAGCGGAGAAAATAATTTCTCAGCTTCATAAATGATAATATATTGATAATAATAACTAGAGATGTGCGGCGGGCACTTTTCGTGTTTTGTGTTTTGGCTCTAATTCCACTTTCGAGTTTTGGTTTTGGTTTGGTTTTGCCAAAACCACCCTTTCGTGTTTTGATCTTGGTTTTGGATCTGGATGATTTTTTTTCAAAAAAACATAAAAACGGCTAAAATCACAGAATTTGGGGGTAATTTTGATCCTACGGTATTATTAACCTCAATAACATTAATTTCCACTCATTTCCAGTTTATTCTGAACACCTCACACCTCACAATATTGTTTTAGGCCAGAAGGTTGCACCAAGGTTGCTGGATGACTAAGCTAAGCGACATAAGTGTGCGGCACAAACACCTGGCCCATCTAGGAGTGGCACTGCAGTGTCAGACAGGAGGGCAGATATAAAAAAAAGGCCCTAACAGCACCTCATGCAAAGATGTAGAAGAGGTGCAATGAGGTAGATGTATGACTAAGCCAAGCGACACAAATAATTGGCCCATCTAGGAGTGGCACTGCAGTGGCAGACAGCAGGGCAGATATCCCCCAAAAAAGGCCCTAAACAGCACATGATGCAAAGAAGTAAAAGAGGTGCACCGAGGTTGCTGTATGACTAAGCTAAGCTACACAACCACCTGGCCCATCTAGTAGTGTCACACAGTGGCTGAATGTCGAAAGTGGGCCGCAATTGTTTGGTCCACTGACAGCATCTCCTGCACGCCCCTGTCATTGTTCAAAAATTCTGCAATTGGTGGACTTATACGACAGTACCCCTGGACTCATACGGCAGTGTCAGACAGGATGGCACTTTTCAAAAACTAGGCCCCAAACAGCACCTCATGCAAAGATGTTGAGGAGGTGCAATGAGGTAGCTGTATGACTAAGCCAAGTGACACAAAAAATTCACACTGGAATTATACATCCAAATCACTGGAATTATACTTCCAAATCACTGGATTTATACGCCAAAATCACTGGAATTATACGTCCAAATCAGTGGAATTAAATGGCAAAATCACTGGAATTATACGACCAAATCGCTGGAATTATACGCCCAAATCACTGGAATTATACGTACAAATCACTGGAATTAAATGGCAAAATCACTGGAATTATACCTCCAAATCACTGGAATTAAATTGCAAAATCACTGGATTTATACGTCCAAATCACTGGAATTATACTGCAAAATCACTGGAATTATACGTCCAAATCACTGGAATTATACGTCCAAATCACTGGAATTAAATGGCAAAATCACTGGTATTATACGTCCAAATAACTGGAATTATACTTCCAAATCACTGGAATTATATGGAAAAATCACTGGAAATATACGTCCAAATCACTGGAATCATACGACAAAATCACTGGAATTAAATGGCAGTACCACTGGACATATATGGAAGTTTCAGATAAAATGGCACTTTAAAAAAATAGTCCCCAAACAGCACATGATGATAAGAAGAAAAAGAGGTGCAAGATGGAATTGTCCTTGGGCTCTCCCACCCACCCTTATGTTGTATAAACAGGACATGCACACTTTAACAAACCAATCAATTCAGCGACAGGGTCTGCCACACGACTGTGGCTGAAATTACTGGTTTGTTTGGGCCCCCACCAAAAAATAAGCAGTCAATCTCTCCTTGCATTAACTGGCTCTACAGAGGCAAAATGTCGACCTCATCCTCATCCTCCGATTCCTCATCACTTTCACTGTGTACATCCTCCTCCTCACAGAGTATTAATTCGTCCCCACTGGAATGCACCATCACAGGTCCCTGTGTACTTTCTGTAGGCAATTGCTGGTACAGGTCTTCCCGGAGGAATTTATAATTAATTTTGATGAACATCATCTTCTCCATATTTTGTGGATGTAACCTCCTATGCCGATCGCTGACAAGGTTACCGGCTGCACTAAAAACTCTTTCGGAGTGCACACTGGAGGGGGGGGGGGGGGGGGGAAACAACTTAGGTAAAATAAAGCCAGTTTGTGCAAGGGCATCCAAATGGCCTCTTTTTCTTGCCAGTATACATATGACATGCCTACTTGGATGCTGTCACTCATATAATCCATCATTCTTTCAATGGTGACAGAATCATATGCAGTGACAGTAGACATGTCAGTAATCGTTGACAGGTCCTTAAGTCCGGACCAGATATCAGCTTTCGCTCCTGACTGCCTTACATCACCGCCAGTGGGTGGGCTCGGAAATCTTATCCTTTTCCTTGCAGCCCCAGTGGTGGGAGAAAATGAAGGAGGAGCTGTTGACGGGTCACGTTCCATTTGAGTTGACAATTTACTCACCAGCAGGTCTTTCCACCTCTGCACACTTGTGTCTGCTGGAAAGAGAGATACAACGTAGGCTTTAAACCTAGGATCAAGCACTGTGGCCAAAATGTAGTGCTTTGAATTCTACAGATTGACCACCCTTGAATCCTGGCAAAGCGAATGAAGGGCTCCATCCACAAGTCCCACATACTTTGCGGAACTGCTCCGTCTCAGCTCCTCCTTCAATTTCTCCAGCTGCTTCTGCAAAAGCCTGATGAGGGGAATGACCTGACTCAAGCTGACAGTGTCTGAACTGACTTCACGTGTGGCAAGTTCAAAGGGTTGGAGAACCTTGCACAGTACGGAAATAATTCTCCACTGCGCTTGAGTCAGGTGCATTCCCCCTCCTTTGCCTATATCATAGGTGGATGAATAGGCTTGAATGGCCTTTTGCTGCTCCTCCATCTTCTGAAGCATATAGAGGGTTGAATTCCACCTCGTTACCACCTCTTGCTTCAGGTGATGGCAGGGCAGGTTCAGGCGTGTTTGATGGTGCTCCAGTCTTCGGCACGCGGTGGCTGAATGCCGAAAGTTGCCCTCAATTTTTCGAGCCACCAACAGCATCTCCTGCACGCCCCTGTCATTTTTCAAAAAAGTCTGCCCACCAAATTAATTGTATGTGCAAAACATGGGACGTGCTGGAATTTGCCCACGTGTAATGCACGCACAGTATTGGTGGCGTTGTTCCGATATCACAAATCCCCAGGAGAGTCTAATTGGGGTAAGCCATTCTGCGATGATGTACCGCAGCTTCTGTAAGAGGTTGTCAGCTGTGTGCCTCTTACGGAAAGCGGTGATACATAGCGTAGCCTGCCTAGGAATGAGTTGGTGTTTGCGAGATGCTGCTACTGGTGCCGCTGCTGTTGTTGATGCGGGAGGCCATACATCTACCCAGTGGGCTGTCACAGTCATATAGTCCTTAGTATGCCCTGTTCCACTTGTACACATGTCTGTGGTTAAGTGGACAGTGGGTACAACTGCATTTTGTAGATACTAAGGGCACTTTTTTCTGACGTCTTTGAACACTCTCGGTATCGCCTGCCTAGAGAAGTGGAACCTAGATGGGATTTGATACCGGGGACACAGTACCTCAAACAATTCTCTAAGTCTCACTGAACTAATGGCAGATTCCGGATGCACGTCTAACACCATCATAACTGTCAAGACCTGAGTTATCCGCTTTGCAGCAGGATGACTGCTGTCATATTTCATCTTCCTCACAAAGGACTGTTGGACAGTCAATTGCTTTCTGGAAGTAGTACAAGTGGTCTTCTGACTTCCCCTCTGGGATGACGATCGACTCACAGCAGCAACAACAGCAGCAGCGGCAACAACAGCAGGCGTACCACTCAAGTATCCTCCGGAGGAATCCCGGTTAGGAGAGGACTCCTCAGTCTTGCCAGTGACATGGCCTGCAGGTTACTGACGTTCCTGACTGAGGAGTAAGTTGACATTGAGTGAGTTGGTGGTGTGGCTTGCAGGAGCTTGGGTACAAGAGGAAGAAGGGATTTAGGTGTCAGTGGACTGCTTACGCTCTTACCCAAAGTTTCACAACTTGACACTGACTTCTGATGAATGCGCTGCAGGTGACGTATAAGGGAGGATGTTTCTAGGTGGTTAACATCCTTACCCCTACTTATTACAGCTTGACAGAGGCAACACACGGCTTGACACCTGTTGTCCGCATTTGTGTTGAAATAATTCCACACAGAAGAGGTGATTTTTTTGGTAGTTTGCCCAGGCATTACAATGGGCTTCTTCATTCCATGGATACGAGAAAAACAGAAGGTGGTGCACTTCATGTACTATATAAATTTATATTTAGATAGGGTTTGTGTCTGCTTTTACTCAAATTAGTAAACGTAGAATCTGCTTTTAATTAAAAATATTTTTACTTCAATTATTACACAAAAATAACACACTTAAGAAACTTTAGGAGTCAAGGAATCAATTGATATATTTCACACACATTAATAGGAAGCACTAAATGTCCTTTTGCGCTGTAGAATAAAATAGCAACAGTGTAGCTCATATGACACTAAACAGACCCGTCCAATCTGTTACATCAAATGTATCAAGCTGTAACATATGCTGAAAGATTTATATGCAAAGTCACTCAGGTCCTCCTGCCACTGGCGTCCCAGTGCAGAGGAATGCTGCTGTGTAATAATTACCCGAACCTGCGGGAATGTCCAGTGCTACGGTGCAGACACCCAGAGAGATACGTCCTTACAGCTTTCAGCAAGAGCACCCGCCGCCGGCACTAGTAACGGTGCAGATCTCAGTCTCTGTCCTGGCGGGCGGATATAGGACGCCCCAAGTTGCCGCTTTGCAATGTAGCCGCTGGGAATAACGCAATCTCTGTCCTGACAGGGCGGGTGTAAGGAGCTCCGGATAACGCTTCCAATGAAGCCGCTAGAGACAGCGCTTATACAGATGCTTCCATCAGTGTGTGGATACGAACAGGGAGATGACGTCAACGCGTTTCGTCCCGTCACAACTCGGGACTTCCTCAAGACTATAGGGCTCATTCTATCTTAGCCCTTATTTAACTCCCAATATGGACCGCCTCTAATTGTAATTACAAACACCAGTGTGCTACAATCTGGATCCCCCGTAAATGCACGTATGCCAACAGCAGCACAAACACAATTAAAAGTAATTAAAAAGCAGACTCTAAGTAATTATTAATTAACTAGTACTCCTATACAAATAGACACACATAAATATACATAGTAATAAGAATTTAGATAATTAAAATAATTAATTAAAATTTAACATAGTGAAAACAACAATATTAGCATTAATATTAACATCACCAACACCAATATTAATAATAAAATCTTGATAGCAATACTAATATTTTATATCTTCTTTAACCAACAGCATTCTTCATATAGAATAAAACTAATCTAAACAGGTGTAATCAATAGCCTCGTTAAGCCCTTTGGGATTTAACGTATCTAATTTAAATATCCAAGCAGATTCTCCAATGCATAGTTGCCGATATCTATTCCCACCCCTCCTAGTATTGCAAAATTGTTCCACCACTACTAGAGACAACCCCTTAGGGGTGTCCATTATGACATTTAGCAAAGTGTCTTGAGACACTGTGTTTAATAGATTTATTAATGATATTACGTCTATGTTCCCTAAAGCGACATTTAATTGTTCTAATAGTCCTGCCGACATATTGCAGTCGGCACGGGCATTGTAAAACATACACAGAATAGTAAGATTCACAGTTCAAATATTGCTTAATAGGAAAACTCCCCCCACTGCTATTGGAAATAACATTTACTGACCCATTATTCATATAACCACAAGTAAGGCAGATGGATTTATTGCACCTATAGCTACCACACGGTCTATTGGGAAGCCAAGATTTTGACTGATCTTCATTAAATTGTTTAGTTGTCCTCAAATCACTCGGTGCTAATAAATTCCTTAGATTTGTATTTTTCTTATAGATTATCCTTGGTTGCTCACCAATTTGCTTATTCAATACGGGGTCTTGTTTTAATATTCCAAAGTTTGTATTCAAAATCTTTCTTATCTTATTCGATTTTGAATTATACTTAGATATAAATAATATCTCTTCTGATAGATCAGGCTGATTGGTTGCTTCTAATGTTCCCATAGAAGATTTGGATTGATATCTAGGGGTATCCTCATTACCTAACATTCCAATATGAGAATCTGCTCTCTCTGCTGATTTAGCAAAGGTCAGAGCCTCCTCTAACAGCTTCTGTGGATAGCCTCTTCTTTTGAAATGATTAATCATAGTACCTGATTGTTCAGCAAAATCCTCATCTCTAGTACAATTGCGTCTTACACGCATGAATTGATTTTTAGGTATGTTTTTAATCCAAGGTTTAAAATGGGCACTTTCATAATGTAAATAATTGCACATCCCTACTGGTTTGATATAGTTATTAGACACAATCACCATATCTTGGATAGAGAAGGCCACATCAAGAAAATGAATCACATCAAAATCAAAAGTGTGTGTAAACATGAGATTATAAGTATTATTAACAAAATGAACAAACTCTTGTGCCAATGTGGGGCCCCCATCCCAAATAATAAACAAATCAATAAAACGGCCATAGAGGACCAGTTTGTCTCTATATGGGCCGCTCCATATGTACTCCTCCTCGAAGCGGCCCATATAGAGATTCGCGAAACTTGGCGCGAACCTGGTCCCCATGGCCGTCCCAAGTGCCTGTAAATAATAAGTGTCACCAAACAAAAAATAATTGTGAGTGAGAATATACCTAATGGATTGAATAATAAAATCACGTCGCTCCATTGTCAAACTCTGATCCATATTTAAATAATAATTCACCGCATCAAAGCCAGCTGTATGCGGAATATTGGTATAAAGTGCTTGGACGTCAAGGGTGAGGAATCCCCAACCCTTCGTCCAGCTCTTTCCTACCACTTTTTGTAAAATGTGTTTAGTATCCTTATTATGTGACTGTAAATTAACAACGTGATTTTGGTATTTTGATATTACTGGTTAATTTGCGCCGGGAGTTGGGGTGAGATTCACCTGTATTTTTTTCATTCCATGGATAACAGGTGTCTCCCCGGGTGCCTGACTTGTACAAACCACATCACCATCACAATCCTCATCGTCAACTTCCTCCTCAGCGCCAGCAACACCCATATCCTCATCCTGGTGTACTTCAACAGTGACATCTTCAATTTCAATATCAGGAACTGGACTGTGGGTGCTCCTTCCAGCACTTGCAGGGGGCGTGCAAATGGTGGAAGGAGCCACCTCTTCCCGTCCAGTGTTGGGAAGGTCAGGCATCGCAATTGCTGACACACTTCGACTCTCCTTGGGGATTTGTGATACCATCTCAGAACACACAGTTCTTTTCTGTGCTTTTTCCAGCTTAACTCTTTTTTAATTTTTCTAGCGGGAGATTGATGGCTTCCATCGTCATGTGAAGCTGAACCACTAGTCATGAACACAGGCCAAGGCCTCAGCCGTTCCTTGCCCCTCCGTGTCATAAATGGCATATTGGCACGTTTACATTTCTCCTCAGACCATTTAAATTTATTTTTTGGGGTCTTTTTACTGAACTTTGGCTTTTTGGATTTTACATGCCCTCTTCTATCACATTGGGCATCGGCCTTGGCAGACGATGATGGCATTTCATCGTCTATGTCATGGCTAGTGGCAGCAGCTTCAGCACTAGGAGGAAGTGGTTCTTGATCTTTCCCTATTTTATCCTCCAAATTGTTGTTCTCCATTATTTTTCTGGAGTTATATAACACAATATGCGGCACAGGAATGACTGATGGCTGATGCACAGGACACTACCACTGGTCTGATGCAGGACAACACAGCAACACTGTAAGTGTAAGGGACTTGTTATTATTATACAGCAGCACTGGACATATGGCAGCTGAGTATACCACTGTGACTGCCTGGTCACTTGAATGACTGATGAATGATGCACAGGACACTGCTACTGGTCTGATGCAGGACAACAAAGCAATACTGTAAGGGACTTATTATTATACAACAGCACTGGACATATGGCATCAGAGTATACCACTGTGACTGCCTGGTCACTGGAATGACTGATGAATGATGCACAGGACACTACCACTGGTCTGATGCAGCACAACACAGCAACACTGTAAGGGACTTGCTATTATAATAAAGCAGCACTGGACATATGGCAGCTGAGTATACCACTGTGACTGGTCACTGGAATGACTGATGGCTGATGCACAGGACACTGCTACTGGTCTGATGCAGGACAACACAGCAACACTGTAAGGGACTTGTTATTATTATACAGCAGCACTGGACATATATATGGCAGCTGAGTATACCACTGTGACTGCCTGGTCACTGGAATGACTGATGGCTGATGCACAGGACACTACCACTGGTCTGATGCATCACAACACAGCAACACTGTAAGGGACTTGCTATTATAATAAAGCAGCACTGGACATATGGCAGCTGAGTATACCACTGTGACTGCCTGGTCACTGGAATGACTGATGGCTGATGCACAGGACACTACCACTGGACTGATGCAGGACAACACAGCAACACTGTAAGGGACTTGTTATCATTATACAGCAGCAATGAACATATGGCAGCAGGGTATACCACTGTGTCTGCCTGGTCACTGGAATGACTGATGGCTGATGCACAGGACACTACCACTGGACTGATGCAGCACAATACAGCCCCACTGAACTGATGCAGCACAACACAGCACCACTGGACTGGACTTATACAGCAGACATATGGCAGCAAGAGGACACAACCACTGTGACTGGACAACAGCACAAGACATGGACACTGAGAGAACGGAGACATGCCCCCTCTCTACACTCTCCAATGCCGGAGAGAAAATGGCGGGGAAGCCCAATTCCTTATATGGAATCCAAATCCCACGAGAATCCGACAGCAGAATGATGACATTTTGCCACGTTCTGGTTCCCGAGTCAGGCGGGAAAACCCGAGCCTGACTCGGATCCGGGCTCGTGACATGAAGTCCGGTAGGGTTCGGTTATTTGAGAACCGAACCCTCTCATCTCTAATAACTGCTAGCTGATGTGCCCGGTTTCACTTTCAACCAGGCAAAGGTTTGCTGGTCGGAATATTTGATTCCTCTTCACCACCTTCAGAGTCTAATTTGGAAAAATTCCTGCTTAGTTTGCGGCTGCAAATAACTGTCTCAGTTTCCAGACTACCCAGCAGGTCACATGTTCCAGGTCACCAAGCAGGTGCACCGGGAGAGTTCTCCAACTGTCACATTTTCCAAAACACAACGGTGATGTATTGTAAATGGCAGGCGGACGTTTTGCCACATAACTCTGAAACAAAGCAACCAATTACAACACCAGTTTTTTTCTGCAAATACAGACCAAGACCTTTAATTTGTCCTGCTATTAATATACAGATAATAATGATGATAAATATTTCATGTGTATCCATCTAACTCTCCTACTTGAAACCACTGAAATTATCTCTTACTATGTAGAAAGCTAAGCAGCTCCCACTGTTTAGAATTGAAAGGGATCATTTGCAAGGCCAAACCATACTTTGGAGCGAACCTTGGATTTCCCTTTTATTATGTTATCATAGAGCACAATAATTTTTATTGTTTTTCTAAAATACTAGGAATGGATGTGCAGCACATATAGTTATACACAAACGCTCTTACTGTATTATTTTATTTATTATTTATTTACAGTTTCTTATATAGCGCAGCAAATTCCGTTGCGCTTTACAATTTGAAATAACAACAACAAACTGGGTGATAACAGTCATAGAGGTAGGAAGGCCCTGCTCGCAAGCTTACAATCTATAGGGAAATAGCACCTTTCCTTGTGTACATATGCCTATCTATTGCATAGAATGAGAAGACATGTTAGGATATGTGTGGACTGTACAGAGTGGATGCAATTTGATAGGAAGGTTTATGAAAGTTATGTGGGCGGTTCTGGAATTTGATACGCTTGCCTAAAGAGGTGAGTTTTCAGGGAACGCTTGAAGGTTTGGAGACTAGAGGAGAGTCTTATTGTGCGTGGTAGGGCATTCCACAGAGTGGATGCAGCGCAATGAAAGTCCTGCAGTCTTGAGTGGGAGCGAGTAATGAGTGTGGATGAGAGACGCAGGTCTTGTGAAGAGTGAAGAGGTCGGGTTGGGAGATATTTTGTGATAAGCGAAGTGATGTACGTTGGTGTAGTCTGGTTAATGGCCTTGTGTGTGAGTAAAAGTATTTTATATTGAATGCGGTAGAGTACAGGTAACCAATGGAGGGACTGACAGAGTGGATCTGCAGACGATGAACATCTAGCGAGGAAGATAAGCCTCGCCGCTGCATTCAGAATGGATTGTAGTGGTGAGAGTCTCGTTTTGGGAAGACCAGTTAGGAGACTATTGCAATAATCAATGCGGAAGATAATGAGAGCGTGGATTAGAGTTTTAGCAGTGTCTTGTGTAAGGTATGGTCGTATTTTGGATATGTTTTTTAGATGCATGTAACATGATCTTGAGACAGATTGAATGTTGGGAACAAAGGACAGATCAAAGTCAAGGATGACACCTAGGCAGCGAGCTTGTGGGGTAGGGTAGAGATAGTCGAGTTTTCAACAGTGATAGAGATATCAGGTTGGTACCTACTATTGGCCGGTGGAAATATAATTAACTCTGTCTTTGAAATATTCAGTTTGAGGTGGCGAGATGTCATCCAGGATGAGATGGCAGAAAGGCATTCAGTGACACGGTCCAGTACAGATAGGGACAAGTCAGGGGAGGATAGGTAGATTTGAGTATCATCTGCGTACAGATGATACTGAAAACCAAAAGAGCTGATTAGTTTACCAAGAGATGAGGTATAGATAGAGAAAAGCAGAGGACCCAAGACTGAGCCTTGCGGTACTCCAACTGAAAGAGGTAGCGAAGAGGAGGTAGATTCAGAGAAGCGAACACTGAAGGAGCGATTAGATAGGTACGATAGGAACCAAGAAAGGGCTGTGTCTTTAAGACCTAGGGATTGTAGTGTCTGTATGAGAAGAGAGTGGTCTACAGTGTCAAATGCAGCAGATAGATCTAGAAGAATAAGTAGCGAGTAGTGGCCTTTAGACTTCGTAGTGACCAAATCATTAACCACTTTAGTCAGTGCTGTCTCTGTGGAATGTTGGGAACGGAAGCCTGACTGAAGTGGGTTCAACAAAGTGTATGAGGGTCAGAATTTTGTTTTTTTTTTTAAATGGGAGTAATCACTGCATGCTTGAAGAGTGAAGGAAAAATATCAGTAGAGAGAGAGAGATTACAGATGTTAGTTAAGGTAGGGATGAGCACCAGAGACAGAGCTTTACTTATTTGTGAGGGTAAAGGATCAAGAGGAGAGGTAGTAGAGAAGCAGGATGAGAAGAGTGATGATACTTCATCTTCATTTGTGGGATCAAATGAAGAAAGCGTGCCAGAGGGTTCAGGTAAAGAACGGAGCAGGTCACTGGCTGCCGAAGAGCATACCATTTCATCTCGGATCTTATCAATCTTCTTGAAGTAGGAAGCAAGATCCTGTGCCTTGATAGTGGCGGGTGGGGTAGGTGCGGGAGGATTCAGAAGTGATTTAAATGTTTTAAAGAGTCGTTTGGGGTTAGAGGCTTGAGCAGAGATAAGAGTTTGGAAATATGTTTGTTTGGCAGTGTCCAGGGCATTTCTATAAGAGTGGTAGACAGTCTTATATGTGAGGAAGTCACTTGAAATACGAGATATACGCCACTGACGTTCAAGTTTTCGTGTAAGTTTTTGTAGTTGTCTTGTTAATTTGGAGTGCCATGGTTGACATCTAGGCCTACGTGGGGTGTGATGGGTAGCTGGAGCCACTTCATCAAGGGCTAGTTCTAGAGTCTCATTAAGGTGTGATACAGCCATCTCAGGAGAGGTGAATGCAGAAATAGGTGAAAGCAGTTGTTGGAGTGAAGTGGAAAGTTCTTGAAGATTAATTGTGTTAATATTTCTGCGGGTTTGAGGAAGATTGGAGGACTTCAGCAACACAGGATTTGAATTAACAGAGGAGAGCATGCAGGTGATAAGGTTGTGATCTGAGAGGGGGAAAGGAGTGTTAGTGAGTTCAGAGATGGAGCATAGTCTGGTGAATACTAGATCAAGGCAGTGGCCCGCCTGATGAGTAGAGGAGTCAGTCCATTGGGAGAGGCCAAGAGAGGAGGTTAGAGAGAGTAGTGTGGAGGCGTGCGCAGCAGATTTTGGACAATCAATAGCAATATTGAAATCACCCATGATAATGGTGGAGATGTCAGAGGATAGGAAGTGAGGGAGCCAGGCAGAAAAATCTTCCAAAAATTGTTTTGGATGCCCAGGTGGGCGGTAGATAGCTGCAACACGCAGAGAGAAAGGAGAGTAAACCCTAATGAAATGTACTTCAAATGATGTAAATGTGAGTGTTGGAACCTGTGGTAGAACAGTGTATGCAAAAGATTGGGAAAGTAAAAGTCCAACTCCTCCTCCTTTTTGGTTATCGGGTCTGGAGGTGTGTGTAAAGTGGAGACCACCATGTGCCAGTGCTGCAGGGGAGGCTCTGTCAGATTGTGTGAGCCAGGTTTCTGATATAGCCAGCAGATTGATGTTGTTGGATATGAAGAGGTCATGGATGGATGTCAATTTGTTACAAACAGAGCGTGCATTCCATAAGGCACATTTTAGTGATCTGGAGGGTGATGAAAGACGTGATGTTTATGATGTTAGCTGGATTTCTATGTTGCTGTGAATCAGGTGAATGTGAGCGATGCAAGTGGCTGGGTTCTGGATTTGGTGAAATGTCACCAGCTATCAGAAGTAGAAGAGAGAAATAAATGTTGGTGTCAGAGGTTTGTGAATTTTTTTTATTGTGAGAGGTTGTAGATGTTATTGTCAATGAGTATAGGGAAGTAAAAAGCTCATGAGTGCTAATAAGAGGGGAGTGTAAAATTGAGGGGGCAACATTTACAGAGGGCTGAGTTGCTGGGAGACTGAATGATGCAATGGTCTTTATGACTACTCCATGAAAAGCAATGCAGAAAATCAATTTGTGGAACATAGTTAGTTTGAGATGAAACCAGTGTTATCTAGGCTGAGAGTGTAAGGTTTCACTTGTTCAAGTTAAAAGTTCAGGTGCCTATTTACTGGTGTTGTTACGCTGTATGTTAGCTGTGCATGATACAGCAAAGTGACAAACAGGTATGTACAATCACATGTAAATCACAATGTAAATAGTTTTATACAAAATTGGTTGCATTTTGTTCTTAGAGGTCATGAGGATTGTAGTTGGTAAAATATATACATACGCTGAAATGCACAGATGATTGGGAATGAAAGGAAGGGAGGATGTTTTTCTGTTTTGTTGGTGGGATGTTTCCTTCTGTTTTTGTCCTGGTAAGTCCTGGGTAAGTCTATATTGTAATATTTTCTTAGCCCTTTTAAACAGCCCTTCTAATAAAGCCCTGTTCAGCCGGCTGTTGTTCAGCCAAGCATCTTTCCTTATGAATGGTAAGTATCCATGTGTGTCACTGTCTAGTACTTGCAATCAAGGCCTAACATCCCACCCCCGTTTACAGAGCATGCCATAAAACTCAACTAAAACAAACACTAATACCCCTTTCACATCGCAAAAATAACCCGGTATATTGCCGAGTTTGAGCCGTGTCAACCCGGTTTGAGGTGCAGTGTGAAAGCGCCATTATGAATTTACGTGTCAAACAACCCGGTATTTCAACCCGTGTAAAAAGAAGGATCCTACACGGTTCGGAACCGGTTCATTTGGCAGTGTGAAAGCCTCAGACCCGCTATATTCAACCCGGTAATCTTAAAAGGGAGGTGATAGGCTGTCTCCCTGCATGATGTCACCTGTCTGAACCCGGAAATAAACAGGCAGCACGCTTTAAACAGTGTGTTTTTATTTATACTACATTCACAGTGCTACATTACTACAGTGCTTGGAGAATATGGCAAACTGGAGTGAGGATGAGGTTAGGGAGCTGTTACGGATAAGAGGGGAGTCTGAAATCACCCACCAAATGACAGGGACTGTTAAGGATGCAATCACGTACAAAAACATAACAAAGATGCTTGCAGCCTCTGGATTCCACCGTACCTCCCAGCAGGTAATCAATAAACTAAAGGCCCTTAAAAGGAATTTCCATAAGGTCCACGACCAAAACAGAAATAGAATTGGTGCTGCCCGTATGGAGTGGCAATATTACGAGCAGTGTGCCACCATATTTGGCCACACAGCACTTGCAACACCGGTTAGCTTATCCTCCAGCATAGCAGCAGCAGAAACAAGACAGGCCTGTGCTGCTTCCACCTGCAGCGTACAGGACCCAGACACCCGATCACAGGACCCAGACACCCGATCACCACCACCACCATCTCCACCACTCGTACTGGATGATACGCAACCGATGCAAACCACTATGCCTGACCCAGTTGTACAGGAGCCCAGCAGAACTGAAACCACTGATGCGCCAGAAGACACAGCGGCTGGGCCAACTCAAATGGCCCCAATTGCACAAACGCAGCCTTTGTGTGGAAACAGTAAGTACAACAATCCTAAAAGCATAATAACTAACATTAACAATTAACGTAAACTAAACACAAACTAACAACTCTAAACATTAACGTCATTAAATCTTAACAATAAATGCATACAATTAAAAATGATAAATGTTGCAGAGTATATGCAGTGTGTAGGTGGGAGGAGGCCACAAACACGTTTGCGAACACTGCTATTTTATATAAGCTCTTTGCTAATTCCAATAACATAATTATTTGATTTGTGTCTGCAGTATATACTGTTCCGCCAAGGAGGCGCCGCCCAAACAAAACGGAGCAAGCTGCAAGAATTATGACCACTGTCCTGGTGGAGAACTTAGAGCAGATGGACGCTGCCATGGCTGATCGAGAAGATGCACGTCTCGAGCGATTTTTGCAGGCAGAGCAAGACATGAACAACACATTTATGACGCAGCTGATCTCTATGCAGGAAACCTATAATAGGGATGCAAGAGAACGTCAGAGGGAAATGCAGGAATTTCAAATGTCCATATTTGACCCAATGTTCCAATGCATTGAAGGGCTGCACACAGTGCCACCAAACTACCCTCAACCGTTTACCCAATATTACCCTGGCCCCCCCTACTATGATCATACCCCACCTCAACCAACGACACACTATACCCATCCTCGACATAACCAACCTCAACAAACCCCACCTCCACTAACTCCAACTCACTATACCCATCCTCGACATACACAACCTCAACAAACCCCACCTCCACTAACTCCAACTCACTATACCCATCCTCGTCATACACAACCTCAACAAACCCCACCTCCACTAACTCCAACTCACTATACCCATCCTCGACATACACAACCTCAACACACCCAATCACCTTCTGAAATGGAGACAACTACAGAGTCTCCTGTTTATCGTAATTTATCTTAAATGGTTATTGTTTTTTTTAAAAAGTTGGTTTCAAAATCATAGGAGTGTTTTTACTGCACTATTACTGGTTTGACTTTTATTACTGTAAAGATTTCACTACTTTATTTACCAAAGTTTTATACAAATTAAAATTCTAAGGTCTCTGACCTTTTGTTAATCTTTGGACTTGTCCTATTTTTACTTACAAACAAAATGCATGATACATCCATTTCAAATTGGATATTGATGTTGTACATTTGTTATCGACACAGTAGCAGAACGTCAACTAAACAGGTTTATTTTTTGTAGCAACAACAATTAACTGAATATACAAACTGAAAAAAATTAACGGAGTAATGAGGGAAGGTTGGCCATTATAGCAGACCTCATCTGTTCTGCACTTCCAGAATGGTCGCCCAGATAGGCCTCACAATCAAGTGCAGGGTACGAGGCAGAGGCCTGCACTGTCCACTCTGGTAGGAATTCCTCCCTCTGAAACTCGCATAGGTTATGCAGAATACAACATGCTGCAACAATGTTAGGCATGATATTAATGTCTACATCATTGCGCTTCATAAGACAGCGCCAACGTCCTTTTAATCGTCCAAAGGCATTTTCGACCTCCATTCTTGCTGAGCTCAGGGTGTGCGTATATGTAATTTGATTGGGGCTCAGCTGGACATGTTGGGTGAACCCCTTCATGAGCCATCGTCGTAACGGGTAGGCGGCATCACCAATTATGTGTACCGGGATCTCCACTCCGTCCACAAATTTGGATTTCTAGTAGGAATATAGATAAAAAAATGTACGTTAGCAACAAGAAATTGGAATACAAATATGAGCAGACTCCTCCGTGATGGGCAGGCTGGTGGGCACATAGGAAGCATGTTTGAAGGTAACGACAACTAATTGGTCCCAATGTAAATTAAATTGCATTCATCTATTACCTGCTTGATTCATGAACATTGCGTCATTTTAACACATCTTTTCTTGGGCATGTTTTCAAAAGTATTAAAATTATTAAACAAAATCACCTCTCTTGGAAAAAGGTAGCCCCCTTGCTTGTCCTCTGCTAGCCGGTACAGATCAGAGTTAGCAAGCACTCGAGCGTCATGTGACCGTCCCGGCCAACCGATGA
Organism: Pseudophryne corroboree; assembly: GCF_028390025.1. NCBI lineage: Eukaryota > Metazoa > Chordata > Amphibia > Anura > Myobatrachidae > Pseudophryne > Pseudophryne corroboree. Next base: position 41,530,624 of record NC_086453.1, read on the forward strand.
ATACGTCTGTGAAGCTAATATAAAAATATATATTAAGTTGTAAATTAATTATAAACAATTAGCATTAAGAAAACACACTGACAAGAACATTACCAATACTTATGATCCACCACAGCTTGCAAAACAATGGAATGCCATCCCTTTCTGTTGTAGTAGTCGGCAGGATTATCATAAGGTGCGATTATAGGGATGTGGGTATCATCAATTGCACCTGCACACTGCGGATATCCAGACTCCACAAATCCCAATATTGTTTTATCCAAACGCTGGCCATGCGGAAGAGAAATAAATCTGTGGTATAGGTTGTCCACCAATGCTCTGGTCACCTCATGTACAATGGTGCAAACGGTAGATATCCCCACACCAAACAGGCAAGCAATTGTGCGATATTCACCTGGAGTGGCATACCACCACAATGCTATAGCTAGCCTCCTGCTTGGCTCTATTGGTGACCTGAAGTTTGTGGTCTGTCTGGAGAGTGCTGGGGACATTAAATCCAAAAGATAGTGGAATGTGTGACGTGACATTCTGAAGTGACACTTCCACTGAACATCCTGAAAGTTCAGCACACTTTGCATAAAAACTTGCCCACGCTGCCGTTCTCTAGACTACAATCTTCGTTGAGTAGTGAGGTTAAGGTTGAGTATGGTGGTCACAGAAGCAGATATAAACAATCTCCTCCTGCGCAGGTATTGTCGGCGACGAATGGCGGTGTCTCTCAAATACTGCAGCCTCCTCCTCCTCATAACATAGCTGCTGAACAAGCTACAGAATGTGAGAAGCTCAAATATCCTCTCACAGGCTGAATCCAAGAGCAGTACAGCTGAGACTATCATAAAGTCTATAGAGACATGTGCTGTGTCGGCCATGATTGCGGCACTACTGAGCACTCCCCAGCCCCTCCTTGTAATACCTTTCAAACCTCATCAATAGGAGACAGAAAAGTCCATTTATAATGACATCACAAATGTTTTCAAAGGGTGATCCGGGTTCAGTGTGAAAGGCACCAACCCGGGAATAACCCGGTAATAACACGGCTCCAAACTGCGATGTGAAAGGGGTATAGCGTGTTCAGACCCGGGTCGGAAGCGTGTTCAAAAGCCGGTTCTTTACCGGGTTAGCAATGTGAAAGCGGTATAAGATAGCAGTTACCAACTATTTCAAAGCTGCAATAAAGTTTAATCCTAGAATACAATATAGCTTATAACAGAGGTTCTCAAACTTGGTCCTCGGGGGCCCACACAGTGCATGTTTTGCAGGTCTCCTCACAGAATCGCAAGTGAAATAATTAGCTCCACCTGTGGACCTTTTAAAATGTGTCAGTGAATAATTAATACACCTGTGCACCTGCTGGGTTACCTGCAAAACATGCACTGTGTGGGCTCCCGAGGACCGAGTTTGAGAACCTCTGGCTTATAATATACAAATTGACAGTGTAGATTACCTAGTATAATAACAATATCACTGCTGCATGTATATTCTGAGCAGATCCAAAATGCAAATGAGCGTAGATTACTGCACATACAGTATCCTCTTAACAGACACATACTGTAGGTGCAGGCCCACTTCCCAGTTTGGGGAAGACCCCTGTGCAAACAATAAGCCTCAATTACAAAGAAAAAATAGGATTTTAATTACCTACAGGTAAATCCTTTTCTCATAGTCCGTAGAGGATACTGGGGTTCCATTTAGTACCATGGGGTATAGACGGGTCCACTAGGACCCATTGGCACTTTAAGAATTTGATAGTGTGGGCTGGCTCCTTCCTCTATGCCCCTCCTACTAGACTCAGTTTGGGGAAACTGCGCCCGAGGAGACGGACATACTTTGAGAGAAGGATAAAAAAGGATAGTGGTGAGATTCCGAACCAGCACACACAAACCAGAGGAAAGTTATGCTAACCCAACTTTAAATATGAACAGCAACAGCTGAACAAACAATACTTAACCAAGTAACAGTGCAGGAAAAACGAAGCACCGAGCGGGCGCCCAGTATCCTCTACGGACTACAAGAAAAGGATTTACGGGTAGGTAATTAAAATCCTATTTTCTCTTACGTCCTAGAGGATACTGGGGTTCCATTTAGTACCATGGGGATGTACCAAAGCTCCCAAACTGGGTGGGAGAGTGCTGATGTTCCTGCAGAACTGATTGACCAAACTGAAGGTCCTCAGAGGCCAAAGTATCGAACTTGTAGAACTTAGCAAACGTGTTGGAAGCAGACCAAGTAGCTGGTCGGCAAAGCTGTAAAGCCGAGACACCCCGCGCAGCCACCCTGGAAGAACCCACCGGCCTAGTAGAGTAGGCCTATACATATTTTGGAACTGGTGACCCTGCTGTGGAATAAGCATGCTGGATATTGAGCCTGATCCAGCGTGCAATAGACTGCTTTGAAGCAGGGCACCCAATTTTATTGGTATCATAAAGAACAAACAGCGAGTTTGATCTTCTGTGACGAACTGTTCACTTCACATACACCTTCAAAGCCCTCACAACATCCAAAGACTTTGAAGTAGCAGAGGTGTCGGTGACAACCGGAACCACAATAGGTTGGTTGATGTGAAACGCAGACACCACTTTAGGAAAAAATAGCTGACAAGTTCTGAGTTTAGCTCTGTCCTCATGGAAATATAAATAGGGGCTTTTGTGAGACAAAGCCCCCAGCTCCGACACACGTCTTGCTGAAACCAAGGCCAACAGTGTGACGGTCATCCATGTAAGATATTTTACGTCCACTTCCTGTAATGGTTCAAACCAGTCCGATTGGAGGAACTGGAGCACCAAATTGAGATCCCAAGGTGCCGTGGGAGGCACAAAGGGAGGTTGGATGTGCAGAACACCTTTCAAGAATGTCTGTATCTCAGGGAGAGAAGCCAATTATTTCTGAAAGAAAATGGACAAGGCCGAAATCTGGGCTTTTATGGAGCCCAGACGTAGGCCCACATCCACAACTGCCTGCAGAAAAATCAAGTAACATCCCAGATGAAAATCCACCGCAGAATAATTTCTGCTCTCACACCAAGAGATGTATTTCTTCCAAATACGGTGGTAATGTTTAGACGTTACCCCCTTCCTGGCTTAGATCATAGTTGGGATAACCTTGTGAGGGATCCCTTTCCTGGCTAGAATCAGCCGTTCAACTTCCATGCCATCATAACTCCTGATAGACAAATGGGCCCTGTTGCAGAAGATCCTCGCGAAGAGGTAGAGGCCACGGATCTTCGGGGAGCATCTCCAGAAGTCAGCGTACCAGGCCCTTCTTGGCCAGTCCGGAGCAATGAGTATTGCTTGAACAGTTTCCCTTTTTATTCTTTTTAGAATCCTTCGGATCAGTGGAAGTGGAGGAAACATGTACACCATCTGATAGACCCATGGAATTGTCAGAGCGTCTACCGCTAGTGCCTGGAACAATACTGCTTGAGCTTCTTGTTGAGACGAGAGGCCATCATGTCGATCTGTGGATATCCCCATCGACGTGTCAAGCACCTGAACACTTCCGGGTGAAGGCCCCACTTCCCTGGGTGCAGGTCGTGTCTGCTGAGGTAGTCTGCTTCCTAGTTGTCTACTCCCAGAATGAAGACCGCTGACAACGCCAGAGCATTTTTTTCTGCCCAAAGGAGAATTCTTGACACCTCTGACATTGCTGCTCTGCTTTTCGTTCCGCCCTGTCGGTTTATGTATGTCACTGCTGTAACATTGTCCGACTGGATCTGAATGGCCCGATCTTGAAGAAGATAGGAGGCCTGCAGAAGGGCGTTGTATATGGCCCTGAGTTCTAGAATGTTGATTGGAAGGAGGACTTCCTGACTTGACCATATTCCTTGAAACTGCACCCCCTGGCTCCCCAACCTCTTAGGCTTGCGTCTGTGGTTAACAGAATCCAGTTCTGAATTACAAACCTCCAACCCTCGATGAGGTGAGAAGTCTGTAACCACCACAGAAGGGAGATCCTGGCTATTGGTGACAGACGGATCCTCTGATGCATGTGAAGATGCGATCCGGACCAGTTGTCCAACAGATCGAGCTGGAAGGGTCTTGCGTTAAACCTTCCGTATTGAAGTGCCTCGTAAAAGGCCACCATTTTCCCCAGAAGGTGAATGCATAGATGCACCGATATCCGGGTTGGCTTCAGGACATCCCGAACCATCGACTGGATTACCAATGCCTTTTCCAACGGAAGGAACACCTTTTGTGACTCCGTGTCCAGTACCATTCCCAGGAATGGGAGCCTCCGTGTTGGCTCTAGGTGAGATTTCAAAAAGGTTCAGAATCCACCTGTGATCCTGGAGAAGCTTGGTTGGGAGACCAATGCTTTCCAGCAACCTCTCCCTGGATGGCGCTTCTATCAGAAGATCATCCAGGTACGGAATTATATTCACTCCCTGTTTGCGGAGCAAAAACATCATCTCTGCCATCACCTTGGTGAACACCCTCGGTACCGTGAAGAGACCAAATGGCAGGGCCTGGAACTGGTAGTGACAGTTCTGCAGTGCAAACCATAGATAAACCTGATGAGGTGGCTAGATCGGAATGTGAAGGTATGCATCCTTGATATCCAGAGACACTAGGAATTCCCCCTCCTCCAGACCTGGGATCACCGCTCTCAGAGACTCCATCTTTAATTTGAATACTCTTAAGTATGGGTTCAAGACTTGAGGTTCAGAACCGGCCTTTACTGAACCGTCTGGTTTCAGTACTACAAACAAGTTGGAATAGTACCCCTTGTTTTGCAGATGAGGTGGAACTGAAACAATGACTTGCCCCTTGTAAAACTGGTAAGCCTGATTTGAAGAATCTGTGAGGTAGGAACTCTTGGAACTCCAGTCTGTAGCCCTGGGAAATAAGATCTATGACCCAGGGATCCTGGCACGAACTTGACAAGACATGACTGAAGAATTGTAGTCGGGCTTCCACCGGACACCCTTCCAGGCATTGCGGTCCACCGTCATGATGAAAGCTTTGATGAAGCAGACCCTGAGCACCTGCAGTTGCTGGTTTGCATGGTTTACCTCTAGCACTTCTGGAGGCCGTAGAAGCACCTCTGGAGTTTCCCTTAAACTTGGCCGATCCAAAAGTACAGTACTGCAAATTAGAAGCTGAATAAGCCTTCCTGGCAGGGGGAGCTGCGGAAGAAAGATACATAGACTTACCTGCAGTAGCTTTTGAGATCCATTTGTCTCGTTCATCTTCAAATAAGGCCTCTCCTGTGAATGGTAGGCCTTCCACGCCTTTCCGGGAGTCCGCGTCAGAAGTCCACTGGCGTAGCCACAAGCCCCTGTGTGTATTAAGCAAGCCTATCTCTTTTATGGCTTCCACCATAAAGTTTGCAGAGTCCTGTGTATGCTGCAGGAGTAAAATAACATCTCCCCTAGACAAGGACTCTAACCCCTCAATTAGGTTACCTGACCATATAGCAATGGCTTTTGTGATCCACGCACATGCAATAGTGGCCTCTGAGCCACCCCAGCAGATGTGTATAATGATTTTAGTGTAGTCTCAATTTTATGATCAGCCGTGTCTTTTAGGGAGGCTGCACCAGGAACATGCAACACAACTTTTCTTGACAACCTAGAGACCGAAGCGTCCACTATCGGTGGAGTTTCCCATTTTTTTCCTATCCTCTAGAGGAAAAGGAAAAGATGAGAGTAACTTTTTAGGGATTTGAAACTTCTTATCAGGAATAACCCACGGTTCTTCAAACAGGGTATTCAGTTCCTTTGACACTTATTTTTTACATTAATATAAGATTCCTCACACTCCTCTGACACCTTATCAGGAATTTGCGGAACATCTCTGATAGCCTCTATGAGAGCCTCTATTACCTGTGACATAGTAGCATTCCCCCCATCCAAATCCACCTCACCCTCCTCCATGTCTGACCCGTCAGCATCAGAGTCAGACTGCAGATCATTTTTGCGGACAAATAGGAGGGGTTTGAGAGCTGTTTTTGGGACTGAGTCCACAGTCTGTCTTAAGTATTGCGTCTCTTTCTCATTGCAGGCGAATTTCGTAGAAATATTGGATATCATTCCCTTAAGGGAATTAACCCACTCCGGTTCAGCCTCACTATTCTGGGAAGGTGCACTGCCCTGAGTACCCAGTAGTGAGCTCCCTGGTGAAGAAGTACACTCTGCTGTACAAGAAACACAGTCTTTGCCTGACATAATGTAAATGTGACAGCAAACACACACACTGGAAAAGGTTAAGCACAATTAACCCACAAAGAGCCCTTCAGGGAGACACAGAGTTATTTGGAGCCAGCCCCCACCGCGCCCTTAACTGTCATGCCAAGCTTATCTGGGTCGCAGACTAAGTACCCTGATTGGGGGCTTAGTACACTAATAATCGCTCCCCCCCTGCTATGACCCCCTGGTACCGCTGAGTTAAACTGGAGTCACTCCGGAGGAGCTGCGCGTCCCTGTCAGTCAGCGTCTGTGTTCACTGCAGAGGTAAAATGGCGCTGGTGAGCTGCTGGATCTGCTCACAGTGAAGGCCCCGTTCCCCTCAATGGTGCGCGGTCTTCCCACTTTTTTATACTGGCTGAGCACAGGGGTTGGGTATCTGCACACTCAATATATATAATATTCTAATACTGCGGTGTAGGGGAATCATCATCCTGCAACCCCATAAATAGTCCCCTTTCTTATATCTCAGACAATGCTGATTATGTTCAGGGGGTGCTGTCAATTACAGTATATGTACATCGAAATTGGGAGGAGAAGAGAGAAAGAAACTGAATGGTTGACGCACTTGCGTCAACCATACAGTTTCTTTCGCTCTTATACTGGCTGAGGTAATCTGGTGCTTAAAATGGAAAGAAAACCGTTTTAAGGCTGTGTTTGCCAGTGTGGGTACTGTGTACAGTGTACTGAGACCCAGCTGTGCACTGTGTCTGGAGACGCAACCCGCCCCGGTTAGAAGCCGTGCGTCTCTGTACCCTCATGCCACCATAATGGCTGGTGCCCCGCTAAGTGGGACGCCGGCTTAGTACTCACCACTCTTCTTTCTTCTGGCTCTGTTAGGGGTGGCGACGTGCTGCGGGAATGTACGCACACCGTGGTGGGGCTTGCGAATAGTTCCCTCAGGTGCTCAGTGTCCTGTCAGCGGGGAACGGGACCATTAACCCTTCAAGAGGTTGGGAGATTCCCTCCCTAAGTCCCACGAAGCAGGCAGGCTGGTGCCACCCATCCCTGCCTGAAAATAACAAACATATAAAATAAATACAGAAAACTCTTCAGGAGCTTCCTTCAGCGTGACCGGCTCCTCCGGGCACATTTTCTAAACTGAGTTTGGTAGGAGGGGCATAGAAGGAGGAGCCAGCACACACTATCAAATTATTAAAGTGCCCATGGCTCCTAGTGGACCCGTCTATACCCCATTGTACTAAATGGAATCCCAGTATCCTCTAGGACGTAAGAGAAATATGTACAAAGCAAAATTCCCTCTGCAAAATAACGTGAATTTAAATTGAGACTGGGTTTTATACTACACTTAACATATGACACATTTTGCAACTTCTGGTTGCACTTTGGTGTACAGTACAGACGCGATTCTAGCAGTCATGTGTGGTGAGGTGAATGGCTGGGCAGGCACACATAGGGGGTGTCCAAGTGCCGGGAGCCTGTCTCACCCCCTACTCACTGTACCTCTCCTCTCCCCTCACTACACTACAGTCAACTGGTGTATACTGGCTTCTGTGCTGCTTCCCTGTGTATAGCTATCATTCTCTTCTAAAGCTTCAGTGTCCATTGACTCTCCTAGTTGCATCACGGTGTCTTCTCTTCCACATCTAAGACATGAGCCATGTCTCCTCCCCCACCGCCATGGCCCGCAGTGCTGCTGCAGAGCTCCAGTCTCTGGGCAGCGCATTTCCTGGTCACATGACACATCCAAGGTGTCCATCAATGCTCAAGGCAAAAGGTTGACAGTTAAACTGTCAGCATGAACTTGGGTCGACAAGGTCAAAAGTTCTGCAGGGTCAAAGATGTGTACCCAACCCGACGCCAACATGGCATCGCTGGCGACATCCCCAGATTGAGCTGCATGTACAGACGACGGGGGATTTTGCTAGCGATCTGCGGGAGCACGCATCGTACACGATATAGTGCATACACACTAGACCAGGGATGGGGAACCTTCGGCCCTCCAGCTGTTCTTGAACTACACATACCAGCATGCCTTGCTACAGTTTTGCTATTTGGCCATGCTAAAACTTTTGCAGGACATACTGGGATGTGTAGTTCAACAACAGCTGGAGGACCGAAGGTTCCCATCCCTGCACTAGATAATGTGAACGATACAGTATATCATACGATGCGGCTGTTATCGGATGGAACATACGATATATCGTCTAGTGTGTATCCACCTTTAGGGTTAGGCTGCTGGAGGAGCTGTTAGGGTTAGACACCAGGAAGAGGGTTAGGCACTAGGGAGAGGGTTTGGCAGTAGGGGGAGGGTTAGGGTTAGACACTAGGGAGAGCGTTAGGCACTAGGGAGAGGGTTAGGGTTAGACACTGTTTTGTTCATATGTTTGTAAATCCAGTCATAAGGATACAGAGACATGTGAGTTCACTGCTCTGCTGCTTTATTCCCTCACCAACTCCAGGCACACTGCACACTGGACCACCCACTTCCCAGCATCCCCCTGGTCCCAGGGACCATCACTGAAGATTCAGGCTTACATAGATTAGAAAGGGAGTGTCTACAAATATAAGCATTCTAATACACTAACATCACATCCTCTTTTCTTTAAAGATAAGGCCTGTACGCTTCAATGCAACAATTAACAACATCATATTAAGAACATCATCTAACACGTTTCAATGAGTCTATCAGGTCTGCGTATTTCCCTTTTGGGTCTTTCATACACAGTCTGCGTTTCATCGACCATATTGGACCTTTCTAGAATCGTGGTTTGTTCACCCTTATCAGGATCATCATACATGTCAGATGAAGGGTATTCTTCAGTCATGTTGTCTTCAGTATGGTTAGGATGAGATCTTAAATCCACCCGATTTCTTCTTACTTCCGTTCCATGCTCTGTATGTATAGTATAAGATCTTGGTGCTTCTTGTGCTTGCACAATACCTTTCTGCACCCAAATACCTTTCTCGTGATCTCTGAGACGGACTTGGTCACCCGATTTTAGATCAGATAAGCTTTTTGTTCATCTGTCATGGAACAGTTTCTGTTTCGCCTGTTGACGTTCCTTACTCAGTCTGACCAACGCTGAGTTATGTGTATTAAGCAGTTCATCATGTATCGGGAGATTTGCTCTAATCCTTCTTCCCATCAGCATTTGTGCAGGAGAAAGTCCATTCTGTAAAGGTGTACTACGGTAGATTAAAAGACTTTTGTAGAAATCTTCTTTACCTTCTTGAGCTTTTTTCATGAGACTCTACAGTTTTTACTGAACTTTCCACCAACCCATTTGAGCGTGGATAGTGGGGACTTGACGTAGTATGGACAAATTCCCACTCATCAGCAAATTGTCTAAATTCAGCACTGGAAAACTGAGGACCATTGTCAGTGAACACTTCCATAGGAACACCATGCCTTGCAAAGATTGACTTCATGCAATTGACTACGGCTTTACTAGTAGTTGTATGTAGTGTCTTCACCTCAGGGTAGTTAGAGTAATAATCAGTCACGACAATGTACGTTTTCCCATTACAATCAAACAAATCTGCGCCAACTTTCTGGTACGGTCTCTCTGACACTGCGTGAGGACTCAGTGGCTCGACTTGTTGTTTCGGTCTATACGTAAGACATAATTCACATGTAGCTGTAGTCTTTGCTATGTCTTGGTTCATTTTTGGCCAATACATAACTTCACACGCTCTCCGCTTACATTTTTCTTCTCCTAAGTGGCCTTCATGTATGTTGCACAGCATAGTTTTTCTTAGTCGTGCAGGTATGACAAACCTATTGCCTTTGTAAATAATACCATCGACAACTGTAAGGTCACTGCGGTACATCCAATAATCATGGATAGACAGCGGGCACGCATGTTTTTCTGCTGGCCAACCTTTCAGAATGATATCTTTCAACACTTTCATTGCGTCATCTGTCTCAGTTTCTTTCCTAATCTGTTCTTGTCTTGCAAGAGACACTGGTAGAGAAGCTACGATCAAATTAACATAGGCTTCTATCTCTTCATCCATCAGACTTTTGGAACCTTCACTTTTGTCTACAGCACGAGAAAGTGTATCAGCAATGTACATGTATTTACCGGGACAGTACAGCAAGTGTACATCATATTTCTGTAGTCTGATAAGCATTCGTTGAATTCTCATGGGACAGTCATGTAATGATTTAGTCATGATAGCTATCAATGGCTTATGGTCAGTTTCCACTGTAAATGTTTGACCATACACAAACTGATGAAATCTATCACATGCATATGTGATCGCTAGAAGTTCTTTTTCTATCTGAGCATACCTTGTTTCAGCACTTGTCAGTACTCTTGATGCATAGATTACTGGTTGCCATGTATCCTCATGTTCTTGTAACAGCACTGATCCTAGGCCAAATTGCGAAGCATCTGCTGAAATTCTTATTCTTTTCGCAGAATCAAAGAATTTTAGCACTGGTTGCTCTGTAATGATCTGTTTCAAGTTTTGCCAATTTTCTTCTTGTTCATGTGACCACATCCACTCATTATCTTTGTCCAACAACCATCTAAGAGAGGCTGTTCGTTCAGAGAGTTGAGAAATAAACTTTCCTAAGTAAGTAATCATTCCTAGGAATCTTCTGACGTCGTCTTTGTTGTTAGGACGTTCCATGTTCCCATTGGCTGATATTTTCCTTGAGTCTGGTTTTACACCTTGATCCGAGACCACGTCGCCCATAAAGGTAATTGTATTCACGCCAAATTCACATTTGTCCTTGTTTAGCTTTAGATTCACTTTCTTGACAAGTTCCATTACTTGTCTCAATCTAGAATCATGTTTTTCCTTTGTAGATCCCCAGACAATAATGTCATCCATCATTGTTTCAACACCTGGAATATGTTCAAAAATCATGTGTATCTTTTTGTGATATACTGTACTTCTGGAGCAGACAATATTCCATATGGTAGTCGAAGAAATCTGTATCGATCTTCTGGTGTATTAAATGTACAAAGCTTTGAGCTGGCCTCATCTAGCTTCATTTGCCAGAATCCTGAAGATGCGTCCAATTTACTGAATCATTTTGCTCCCGCAAATTGCGACATAATTTCGTCTCTGGTTGGTAGTTTGAAGTGTTCTCGTTTAATAGCTTTGTTCAAATCTCTGGGGTCTAGACATATTCTGAGTTGTCCATTTTTCTTTTCAACAATTACTAAGGAGCTTACCCATTCAGTAGGCTCATCAACTTTCTGTATCACACCCAAGGCTTCCATGCGATTTAACTCTTGTTTCAGTTTTTCTCTCAGCGCAAACGGCACTTTTCTACAGGGGTGTATCACTGAAGAAACTTGCGTGTCTAAATTTATTTTATGCTCTCCAGGCAAACAACCTAGCCCTTCAAACAAGTCTCTGTATTCTGTAAACATTGATTTGCAGTCATCTTCTACTTGTGATGTCACCATAAAAACTTTCTTTAGCAAGCTTAGTTTCTCACAGGAACTTAATCCAAGAATCGGTTGCACATTTTTATCCACAATCAGTAGAGATATTTGAAACTGTTGTCCCTTATATTTCAGTGTCACTAAGCATGTACTTTTCACAGGAATTTCCTCTCCAGTGTACCCTGTAACTTTCACTTTGGCTGGGTGAATTTTAGGTTTTACTCTAAAAGTCTTATATTCTTAAAATGATGTTAAATTCACCTGTGCACCAGTATCAAGCTTAAAGGGAATGACAATCTCGTTCACAGTTAAAGGGACAACCCATTCTTTCTTATCTGCACTGCAAAGTTCAATGCAATCCACAAAGAATTCCTCTGTTTGTTTAATAGCATGCACTTTGGTTTCACTTTTAATTTTACAGCATTTGGCAAAGTGATTAAGTCTACCACATTTCATGCAGGTTTTACCATAAGCAGGGCACATTTTAGGATTGTGATCATTTCCACATCTACTACACATTTCCTTATTAGACTGTGGCTTAGACTGCTTCATTCTTGAGAACGGAGGTTTGCATGGCTCTGTTTTCTGCACTACATGCACATCAGCTTCCTTGTGTAAATTTTTGGCTTGAAATCTAGTTATTTCTGCAGATCTACACATAGTCACTGCCTTTTCTAGTGTTAGGTCTTGCTCTCTCAGCAATCGCTCTCTGAGTCCATTATCAGGTATTCCACAGACAATACGATCTCTAATCAGTGAATCCTTTAAATCACCAAACTCGCAGGTTTTACTGAGTGATTGCAGCTCTGTAACATACTGATCAAATCTATCTACAGACTTCTGATCACATGTGAAAAACTTATATCTTTCATATGTCACATTTTTCCTTGGCACAAAGTAATCTTTTTGCATTATAGAAGATAGCACCATATTCTGACCCTCAGCAAACTGAAAACTATTATAAATGTCCAGCACATCCTCTCCTATCACATGGAGGAAAATGGATGCCTTCGTTTTGTCAGCCTCTGAATCAGCTCCACATGCAGTAAGATATATATTAAACCTTTGCTTAAATCTTTTCCAGTTTTCAGACAAGTTACCAGACATCAGCATGCCGGTTGGAGGAGCCAGTTTATCCATGGTTACTCACTGTTTGAAGAGAGGAGCACACGGCAGGCTTTGCAGACACCGAGTATCACAGCCTTACAGACTTCTGCAAGATTCTTTCACACTCTGAGAGCACTAGCAGTCCAAGTTAAACTTCTTCTGACACCATGTTTTGTTCATAAGTTTGTAAATCCAGTCATCAGGACACAGAGACATGTGAGTTCACTGCTCTGCTGCTTTATTCCCTCACCAACTCCAGGTACACTGCAGACTGGACCATCCACTTCCCAACATCCCCCTGGTACCAGGGACCATCACTGAAGATTCAGGATTACACAGATTAGTAAGGGAGTGTCTCCAAATATTAAGCATTCTAATACACTAACATCACAGACACTAGGGAGAGCGTTAGGCACTAGGGAGTGGGTTAGGGTTAGACACTAGGGAGAGGGTTAGGTACTAGGGGGAGGGTTAGGGTTAGACACTAGGGAAAGGGTTAGGCAGTAGGGGGAGGGTTAGGGTTAGACACTAGGGAGAGGGTTAGACAGTAGGGGGAGGGTTAGGGTTAGACACTAGGGAGCGGGTTAGACAGTAGGGGGAGGGTTAGGTTAGACACAAGGGAGAGGGTTAGGGTTAGAAACTAGGGAGAGGGTTAGACAGCAGGGGGAGGGTTAGGGTTAGACACTAGGGAACTGGTTAGACAGTAGGGGGAGGGTTAGGTTAGACACAAGGGAGAGGGTTAGACACTAGGGAGAGGGTTAGGGTTAGACACTAGGGAGAGAGTTAGGCACTAGAGACAGGGTTAGGCACTAAGGGGACATTTAGATTTAGGGTTAAAATAATACAAAAAAAGTGTCCTTTTTAAAGTCGACATCCTTTTCTATGTCGACCTTTTGTTTATGTTGACCTTTTGACCCTGTCAGACTAATCCCATGTCAACCATTTTACTGTCAACCTACTGACTGTTGGACATCTGGCGTTGACCTATTGGTGGCCCATCTAGACACTTTTGATCTTTTAATCCACCCCCTCTTAATGGACAGTACCTTTGCAATGATGTATGGCATAATATGATCTCGGAGGATGGCCGCTGCTGAAACCCTGAGAATACAACAGTTATACAAAGATATATTTAATCAAACAGAGATAATCCAGTGCGCACACATAGATGAATAATTCATAAGAAGGTGAACGGTTTATATGAGAATTTAATATTTTAATCATTCTTTCAAACTAATGTACTAAAATGAACTGATTTATAAGAGGAAGAAAAGAATAAAATATGGCCATAATCTGACAGTGTATATATAATTATTCCAGCTGGAATCACATTCCAATACAATGTTATTCAGGCAGAGGTATTACAATAAATACCAACTGAAACACATTCTAATATAATGCTGTTAAAGAAAAAGAGGGAGATGTATGAAGCAGTGAAAAGAGTGGAGAAGTGGGCCAGTGGAGTAGTTACCCATGGCTTTGAGGTAGCATTTATCAAGCGCATTCTATAAAACGATAGGTAGCAGCTGATTGGTTGCCATGGGCAACTTCCCCACTGGCTCACTGCCCCACTCTTTTCACTGCTTCATACTGTACATCTCCCCCAAAGTCATACATTGTCCAACAGCCAGACTGTCCTTCCACAGTCAGGACATTCCCACAGGTGATAACAGTTCAGCTTTATACAAGACCATGTAGTAATTATAAACCAGCAAGAGTCCAGGATTAATCTTGTTACCTCATAGAAAAGTGAATAAGTCCTCTCTTGTAAGAATTTAGCTGATCGACTGTAATTACCGATGTGTCTTCTATCTAGTACATACTGGATGACTAGATAAGGAAGCAATGTAGGACCAATGAGACCAGTGCCGTAACTAGACATTTTAGCGCTGTGTGCAAAAAACAGCATCGGCGCCCCCTCTCCCTAAATATAAAACCAGGCCAATGCGCGCCGCCGGCGCGCGCTAAAATATAAGAGCGTGGCTTTATGGGGAATGGGCGTGTCCATATAGCTCCCCTTTACACAGTAAGGCAGACAGAGCTCCCTTTTACACAGTAAAGCAGACAGAGCTCCCTTTTACACAGTAAGGCGGGCAGAGCTCGCTTTTACACAGTACGAAACAGTACGGCAGGTAGAGTCCCCTTTTACACATTAGGCAGGTATTTTACACAGTACGGCACGTAGAGTCCCATTTTACACATTACAGCAGCATAGTCCCATTTTACACATTACAGCAGCAGAGTCCCATTTTACACATTACAGTAGCAGAGTCCTGTTTTACACATTACAGCAGCAGAGTCCCGTTTTACACATGATAGCAGCAGAGTCCCGTTTTACACTTTATAGCAGCAAAGTCCTGTTTTACAGATTATAGCAGCAGAGTCACTCTTTGTTACATATTACAGCAACAGAGAGTGAGTGAGTGTGTGTGTGTGTGTGTGTGTGTGTGTGTGTGTGTGTGTGTGTGTGTGTGTGCCTCAGGTCACCTGTTAGGGCTTGCGGCATTCAGGACTACCAGGCGGAGACACTCATTTACTGGCGCTCACAGTGCCCAGGCTGCGGCAGGTGTCACAGTAGAGGCAGCGGCTGCTCCTATACGAGACCAGGCGGCTGAAGGAGCGCTCTCTCCACTTCAAAGGTGGAGGTGGCAAGTCTCCCTGGCGGCATCATTAGAGGCAGCAGCGGCTCCTATACAGGACCAGGTGGCTGAAGGGGCACTCCCTCTCCACTTCAGAGGTGGCGGTGGAGCTCACAGCCAGAATTACCGCACAACGGGTAACACCAAATGACGCGCTCAGCATCCCTTACAGAGGCAGGCGCTGGCGGATAGCGGATATTTCACTACCCCATTACTGACTAAAACAGCCATAGGTAGGGGTGTGCTGCCAGATGGTGTGCCTTCACTGCACTTGCGCTGTGGGCAAGACACCATCGGAACACACCTAGTTACGGCCCTGAATGAGACCAACGCGTTTCGTCAGATATGACTTTGTCCAAGGGATGAGGTTGAATAGGTTGTGGTCTACTACTTATAGCACTAGAGTTACAGTAGAGTAGTAAATAGTATTTTAAAGGTAGGCAGTATGCTAGCATAATCATTGTGGGCACATTTTATTTATTATGACAAGGATCACATACACTCAGTAAAAGTTCCAAATGCAGGGTTTATTTTTCCACAGCTTCTACAGATAGCAGTTCATAAGAAGGTTACAGGTCACAACATTTTACAGCAAGATTTTGCAAAATACAAGTATCACATCATTCCAGGACCCCTAACAGTAACCATCCCCTGGCCTATCTCCTGGGCAACTAATTCACCATCAGGAGCCCTGAACTCTGTTTCCAGCAGAGGTTTAAGCCAAACTCTCAGGTGCTGCTGATTACCTGCATGTTATTCCCAGCAGGCTACAAAACCGGACCAGACCTGCTAAACACGTTATACCAAAGTTGCCAGGTGGTGAGTATTGCCTCTCAACTGTGGCACTGTGGTCTCCTTGCCACATTATTTATTAACAATTACTTCTCTAACGCCATCATACTCCATTGTG
The DNA here is from genome assembly GCF_028390025.1 of Pseudophryne corroboree. Lineage (NCBI taxonomy): Eukaryota > Metazoa > Chordata > Amphibia > Anura > Myobatrachidae > Pseudophryne > Pseudophryne corroboree. Next base: position 41,546,830 of record NC_086453.1, read on the forward strand.
CTTTACAATTGGGAACAAAACAGTAATAGAACAGTAAAAAGCAAAACTAGGTAATTACTGACAGACAAAGAGGTTATATTACCCTGCTCACAATTAAAGTATGAGAATGCAAAATGTTATGAAAAGCATTAAAGTCATGGTGATAATTGGTATCTGAAACCACATTGCAGTACCATCCTCAATGAGGGCATTTAAAGTCCCTGAATATAAAAATAATAATGATATGAGACACATTAATGTTTAAAAATACAGAGCTTAAATACAATTAATTATAGGAAAAATATGATACAATTCTAAAATAAGGTATTACAAAATAGTAACCTCCAAATAGTTTTGAATAAAAGAAGTATTCTAGCTTTAATACTCATCGGAGGCTTTAAAAAACGAACTAACTAACTAACTAACTAACTAACTAACTAACATGTTCACATCTTTTTCATGTTTCAACAAAGATTTTACATCATATGTGGTCATGTAGTAGGAAGAGATCTGCTCAGTAGACAACAATAGTTGTAGCACTTTGGGTTTGTCTATAAAATACATTCTCTGCTCAGTCCCTAAATGATCTACAGCAGTGGTTCTCAAACTCGGTCCTCAGGACCCCACACGGTTCACGTTTTCCATGTCATCCAGCGGCTGCACTGTGTATCACCAACTGTCACATTTTAATAATCTACAGGTGACCTGCAAAACATGAACCGTGTGGGATCCTGAGGACCGAGTTTGAGAACCTGTGATCTACAGTATTTATGAAGCAGTGAAAACCCCTTTTTCTTCCTCATTTTAAGAAGGGGATTCAGTAGAGAAATCTAGGATCCCCCTGTGCGTATGTGGCCACTGGCTGCATAAGCGCATATTACCTGATCTGCTCATTGGTAGCATTAGGCTGCCAGTGAGTAAGAGAAACCTCCTCACCTTCTGTAAATAATACTGGTTCCCTGCTGGTGGTACTCTCGGCTTCTTCTCATAGCCGTTTTGGCGACTACCACAAGATACTGTGTCATCCCCACCTCGCAGATCTCTTAATGTTTCCTCCGATGTGAGACATTTCTTCATTTTATTTTTTATTTTACCTCTTTTTTCCTAATTATCCACAAATTCTAGTTCAGGTTATGTGACAAATGTATGGACCCCAATGATGACTCCCGAGTCTCAGCTGATTCTTGGCTTGTTTGTATTTATTATTTTGCAGTCTCGATGATTTACTCTCTCATTTCTGTAGGACTACATACAAAGAATAAAAAAAAAAAGGAATACAGTAGAATACTGAGATCGAAGGAACCACTTCTTACTAGTTTATACTCGTTCTTGTAGTTGTGCCTGCAGTACTCCCTTCATCTAAATATCTGTGTAATGCTTTCTCATACTCAGGGCTGCCATCAGAAATCATGGGTCCCAGTACACATGAAAAAGGCAGGGGTCCCCACCTACTCAGTCCCTCCTCCCCCCAAAAGTGGGGGAGCAGGACACAGATATGGTGGGGGGCAAAGACGAAGATGTGGGGAGGGGGCAGACATACAGATGTGGGAAGAGGGCAGAGACGAAGATGTGGAGAGGAGGCAGGAATAGTAAATGGAACAGATGGGACAGACTGTGTATGAGAGATGGGCAGAGATACCACTATGCACTGCAGCTGCAATCTCACATTTCCAATTTCAGTGCAGTGCATGCTACTGTATATATGGCCAATGAGAACGGGGCAGGAAGGGGATGAGCAGAAGAACTGCAGGTGGAGCAACTATTAAAGCAGAATGGAGTTATAATCTAGAGCTGCTGAAGGTGCTCTGATTCACAGTATCAGAAGATCCCTGTGCAGATGCTGCTGCTACCGCTGGTTGGCTTGTTAATGAATAAATGACTCATGGCACAACTTAGCTGTGTGATGAGTCATTTATTTATATCAGTCTCTGGCCAGCGCTAGCAGTTTGTGCTGTGCTGTGTGAGTGTAGTGATCAACTTTGCTGGCGGCCAGGCCCCCTCAGCTGTCAGGGCCTGGACTCCAGTCCCGGTAGTCCCCCCCTGGTGGCAGCCCTGCTCATTACTCACTTGTTGGGACTCCCATCATGGGTTTATAGGAGTCAGATAGCTGCCTATATGCTTCTTGAAAATTGTCAGCTTTGCTGAGAAGGTCAACACGCAATCCCCCTTTTATTGGCTAATCTCACCACCACATCATTATGTTTCCTAATGTCCTCAGAGGCCCATGTGCTTGTTATTATTAGATACATTGCAATGTTGTTGTTTCTTTTTTTGCTTCTTTCGTGTATTGATAAGATTCTCTTCCATTAAAATTTTTCCACATCCAATGGTCTTCCCACTGAGATGCCAATCGTCTGCGGTGCTAATCCATCTCTGTGTGTAATAAGACTCACCATCAGTTGCACCATTGAAACTTGCAGTAGCCCTATGGAAGCACTACTGTGTCTTTTATGAATGCTAAATTGATTTCTCACAAATATTTAAAATGCCCGCTCTAATATATATTGTAAATGCCTGCACCTCTTACTACCATATAAGATAAATGTGCTCTGTACATCTCACAACACTGCATCCCATAAGAGAAAACAATACACCCACACAGTGGCGGAACTAGCGAGCGGTGGGCCCAGGTGCGACAAAATGCTTTCCCCCCCCCCCGCCACCCCAAAACCCATCCAAGTCCACCCCTCACCCCTGGAGAGGATCTGGTGAGGGGCACCTGCTCAGGGCCAGAGAAATGGATACCTAGCAACAGTGCCATAACTAGACATTTTAGCACTGTGTGCAAGAAACGGCATCGGAGCCCCACCCCTGCATGCAAAACAGGGGCAGTGCGCGCCGTAGGCACGCGCAAAAATACATAGTGGCGTGGCTTCGTGGGGAAGGGGTGTGGCCACAAAATAATACCAATTCATAAAACGGTGCACAGCAGTCTCCATTCTTCAAATTACGCCGCACAGTAGCACCACTACACCAGGTAGAGACCCTTTTACACCTTACAGCGGACAGATTTCTCTTTTTACACATTATGGCAGACAGCGTCCCCTTTTTACACATTACGGCAGACAGCGTCCCCCTTTTTAAACATTACGGCAGACAGCGTCCCCCTTTTTAAACATTACGGCAGACAGCGTCCCCCTTTTTACACATTACGGCAGACAGCGTGCACTTTTTACACATAACGGCAGACAGCGTCCCCTTTTTACACATAACGGCAGACAGCGTGCCCTTGTTACACATAGCGGCAGACAGCGTACACTCTTTACACATAACGGCAGACAGCGTGCCCTTGTTAAACATAGCGGCAGACAGCGTACACTTTTTGCACATAACGGCAGACAGCGTCCCCCTTTTTACACATTACGGCAGACAGCGTGCACTTTTTACACATAATGGCAGACAGCGTCCCCTTTTTACACATTACAGCAGACAGCGTGCCCTTGTTACACATTAGGGCAGACAGCGTCCTCCTTTTTACACATTACGGCAGGCAGATTCCCCCTTTTTATACATAGCGGCAGGCAGATTCCCAATTTTTACACATTGCGGCAGGCAGTCCCCCGTTTTTACACATTGCGGCAGGCAGATTCCCCATTTTTACACATTGCGGCAGGCAGATTCCCCCTTTTTACACATTGCGGCAGGCAGTCCCCCTTTTTACACATTACGGCAGGCAGATTCCCCTTTTTACACATAGCGGCAGGCAGATTCCCCATTTTTACACATAGCGGCAGGCAGTCCCCCCTTTTTACACATTGCGGCAGGCAGATTCCCCCTTTTTACACATTGCGGCAGGCAGTCCCCCGTTTTTACACATTGCGGCAGGCAGATTTCCCCTTTTTACACATTGCGGCAGGCAGTCCCCCATTTTTACACATTGCGGCAGGCAGATTACCCATTTTTACACATTGCGGCAGGCAGATTCCCCCTTTTTACACATAGCGGCAGGCAGTCCCCCATTTTTACACATTGCGGCAGGCAGTCCCCCATTTTTACACATAGCGGCAGGCAGTCCCCCATTTTTACACATTGCAGCAGGCAGTCCCCCATTTTTACACATAGCGGCAGGCAGTCCCAACAAAGAAAGAAAGAGAAAGAAAGAAAGAGACAGAAAGAAAGAATTATACTTACCCTCTCCGGCGTCTCCGCTGGTTCAGGCTCCTCGGTGCAGCGTCAGACGATTCCCGGGCTGGAGAGAAGGAGGAGGAGGGAGGTGGAGGAGGGAGCCGCAGCAGCGCTTTGTCATTGGTGGAGGCGCTGCTGCTGCTGCCCCTCTGCTTCACTATAGGCTGTTCTCGGAAGACAGCCTATAGTGAAGCAGAGGGGCAGCAGCAGCAGCGCCTCCACCAGTAGTAAAGCGCTGCTGCGGCTCCCTCCTTCGGCTCCCTCCTCCTCCTTCTCCCCCATACCGCTGCTCCTCTCCTCTCTCCGGGCGGCTGTGCGCTGCGGGCAGCGGTTGCCCACAGCGCACAGCGGCATGTAATGAGTCCGTTTGACTTATTACATGCTTTGTGCCCCTGGACAGAGGCGGGCCCCAGTGCAACGCACTGGTTGCACTGGCGGTAGTTCCGCCTCTGCACCCACACATTATCTGAGTTCCAAAGCTCATTGATGTATATATATTTGTTATTAAAAAGGATATGGATTCAATATATATTACAAAGTACAGTATACCTATAGTTACATGAATACAACTCACACAGTAAACAGTTAGAACATAGTTACATATAGTTATATGCCATTACATAGTTTCAGTTACATGCCAGCGATACAATTACCATTCCCTCCAATGTAGCTTATGTCTCCCTCTCTCTGTAAATAAATACAGGTACTGATCTGCTAGCAAGTCCATCATCGTCCTCCTGAGACCAAAAAAGCAAGCAACTTCCTGTGTGGTCAGCAGAGTATTATCTAGTTTCTGTCGGAGGGGTTCATGGTGAGTCACTATTCTCTTTGTATATGCTGATCATGCTCAGCCCTTGGGGATGTCCAAAGGGGCTGGCCTGAGTTTCCTGTTTTCTACCTCTAAGAATATCTATTGTTCTAATAAGAGCGATTTTAGCTTTTATACATTCAATCATAATTATCCGCTGCAATGTCCTACAACTTAATAACAAGTATCAAATCAATCTACACATTAAGCTGGTTGTTTTAATAGTAAACATGACCGGTGTATCTGGTTTCATTCAAATAATACACATTCATGACATTAATTCATTAGATATAATTCTAAATCATCATGATGTCTGCCGCTTGAAATTATTATAATTATGTACTGTATGAAATAAGTGTCGAATCCATCTCTGTGGCATGTCCGTGTAAATGCGTGTGTTACCATATATTGCTGTGCTCGCTGCGCGTATTTGCAAGTATAGCGACTTAAATGTGTGTAGTTTGTATGTTCTCTGTATGTAATATTTTTGACTTCGACACTTTAGATAAACCCGTACATGACTAGCTACGCCCCCTGTTACCTCCCAGGGACACCTACTGAAATACCATCTCTCTTCATCCAAGTCTTATCTGCATCCTAGAGTATAACCATCTGGACGCGTGCACAGTACGACTCTGAGCATGCTCAGACTGAAAACACCGGCCTCTAGTGTCTGACATCACCACTGTGTCCACCATTGAGTCAGAGCCTATAAGTATTACAAAAATCCGACTTGTGACCACAGCAGGAGTATGGAAAACATTATTGTACCCTTACAGTCATTGGGGTCTCCACTGTAAATAAACTAATGCAGGACCAAATGCAAATAGAATTCATTTACTGAGCTCCACCTGAAGAAGAGTTTTCACTTTGAATTATCATTAAAATGAAATATAATTTATAAAGGATTCCATTCCATACGCCAGCGGATAAATTTTCACCTTTAGTAAATCATTACATCCCACTGTGGCACTGCCATGGGTTATGGTGATTCCTCAGAGCCACGTATCATGACTGTATGTATTTTGTGTGTCCTAGGTAAACTGTGATAATGTGTTAGGCATAATAATCTGGCAGTGACCAGTATGGGAACTATAAGAGGGCTCCGAAAATGTATATTTCAGGAACGTCTGTTTTACTAGTTTCAAAACTATGGGCCTAATTCAGACCCGATCGCTGCAAAGGCAGCGTTCGCAGTCTGAAGCCCTTTGGGGAGTGCACCCACGCACCCTGTGAAGCCCAGTGAGATGCAAAAGCCTGTCAGAGCTGCAATCGCCTCTGCCTGATTGACAGGCAGAGGCAGTCGCGGGGCAGGAGGGGATGTGCCAATGGTATTAGAATGCCATTGGTGGGGCGCAATCCACACAAGGCATGCGTGTCCGGACCATTGCAGTGGTGGGTCACGGTGGCTGCATGACGCCACTGCTACCTGGAACGTAGGCAGGGAGCTAGTCAGCGGGTGCAAAGGGCCGGACATGTGGGGCGTACTAGCCCTGTGCTGGGCGTCCCACCACATGTCTGATAATCTGATCGTAGATGTGCTAAATTTAGCACATCTACGATCAGCCCTGAATCACCCCCTATGTCTGCATTATATAAGCCTTGACGAGGTGTGACCTTGCATTCACAGAGGGGAAAGCCCAAAAACACAGACAAACAGGCTATCAGAGTGCCTTGGTGTCATAAAACCTATTCGGGGGTAAGGAACTCAAGAATCCTCCAAAAAGATATCTGACTAGTGGTCCCTGGAGACACCTAGTTTACACCTAAGCAAGCCTAGTGTGAACAAAAGAATTCCTTGCTCAGCATAGAGGGTTGGGGCTACTGAGGGAGGAGGCTTGTGGAACTATATGATCCAGCATCACACAGGTGTTCACTATCAAGGGAGTAGCTTCAGGCTAGAACATGCTTCCAACTTTCTGCTTTCCAGTGGTCTCCTCCTCAGATGACCTGACCTCAGCATCAGATTATGTTTTTCTGACTTTTTATTTGTATTTACTTGAAGTTGAATGTGCATTCTATAATTATGTGTCTTGCTTATTACAGTCGCGCCAGTTGGCTGCGACTGAACCCGGATAAAACAGAGGTCCTTATAATACGACCGCAACATCAAAGGACAAGACTGCAGCATAGCCAACCAACTGGACTTACACTCGGGGATTCAGAATTACAGACCAGTGATCATGTGCGGAATCTTGGCGTTGTCCTGGATGATGGCTTGACACTTAAACATCAGATATCAGCCACAATCAAATCCTCATTCTTTCACCTGAGGAACATAGCCAGAATCAAGCACCTAATTCCCTCAGATGATATGCCAAAAGTCATACATGCATTTGTATCATCTCGATTAGACTACTGTAATGCCCTCTACCTTGGTCTACCAGCAAAAGAATTGCAACGCTTACAGCTGGTGCAAAACACAGCTGCCAGGCTGTTAACCAACCAGCCCCGTTCCAGCCACATAACACCCATCCTCTACTCCCTTCACTGGCTGCCTGTAAAATGGCGAATCCTCTTCAAGATTGGCTTACTGAGTTTCAAAGCATTACATGACCAAGGCCCAAGGTACCTGAAACAGCTTCTGATCCCATACTGCCCCACTCGATTACTGCGATCTGTAGATGAAGGACTTTTAGCAGTACCTAGAATCTACCGTAATTCATCTGGGGGTCGAGCTTTTAGTCATGCGGCTCCGACTCTATGGAACTCACTTCCCAGCACAGTGCGAGAGGCCCCAACTATAGAATCCTTCAAAAGTAGACTCAAGACTTTCCTGTTTACTCAAGCATTTCCATAGTGTCTCTTTTAGTATCTTCATGCTTCTGTATTTTATGAAAAATGTACTTCATTATTTTTCTGTACTATATTATGCTGTGTATCTGTTAAGCGCCTTGAGTCCTATTGGAGAAAGAGCGCTATATAAATAAAATTATTATTATTATTATTATTACCTGTTTTTCTGTATACTTTAAACCTGGAGATATTTCTCCAAAATTCTAAAAATGTTATTACCGTAATCTCTGTGCTCTATGAATTCACACGCCTGGAAAAGGCCCATGCTACGTGTATATAATAATTATGGATCTATAAGTGTGATTTAAGTGTCTGGTAATCGCCAAAGCGCCATTCAATACTAGGGATGGTGTCAGTTGAAGTAAAACCCACTTCACAACCACCCATCTGCATCAGGTTGGTGTACAGTATGTGACCGCAGGCTGCGGCGGGGTGCTGTGACACCCACATTACAGTGTACGGGATCTTTAGCTGCTCCTCTTGCCAAACCCAACTCCCTTAACTGACAAAGCGAATTTAGCTCTTGAAGTCAATTTTCAACAGCACTGCGGTGGTCTAGCGATCATGGTTGCAGTGAGCATTTATTCGTAAAGTGAGTAACAGGGAGCATTTGCGGGCATCAGCAGGGGGGAGGGGATGGCAATTTAAACTCAGGCATGTTGTGAACATTCCTGGCGGTGGGTCGCAGCTTGCAACTGCTGTGTGACCATAGATTTCAAAGATTAGTGATGCATCCGATGGTTGTCTCTTAATGCACAAGTGGCGAACCTGAAATGTCACCATTGGGTGTCCCAATACAGATCCTGCAGCTGCAACATTTGCAACTTTCACACACCTGCTGCGCAGCGGTGCAAGTATGCGGGTAGGCTCGGGTACGGAGTGCCCTTAAGAATTTGGCAGTGGGTACGCAGTACCACCTGCCACACACTTTGCCATTACCACAATTATAATGTGCCACAAAGCAACATGACCATGGTGATTGGTAGCATGACGGCTCCTCCCACTTTGTCAGGGTTACTGGGAGTGTCACAGTGGCTGTATTTTCCTGTTATACTGGAGGCATTACTATATATTGTTATTAAATTGGGGGCATTACTATATATTTCTATTATACTGGAGGCATTACTAATACTATATATTTTTAGCCTTGCCTCCAGATTCCCCACCAAAAAGGGGCTGTCGTGTGGCCACTCCCACTAGCAGCATGTGACCACGCCCCTTCACACCACATGACCACGCCAATTTTCATCACTCAGTGCCACTAAGAAGATATTTCTACTTTCACTACTGCTGCTGCGTAAGGGATCGCAGCTGTGATGGCATTTGCAGCCGTCTCTAAATCAGGCCTTGTGCCAATAATTCTATTATAGTTTATAACATGTGTTTACTGTATGCATGTTATACATGTATGAATAATGAATAATATAATGCACCAGTACTGGATACTGATTCTCCGCTATATATTGCTCCTTTAAGTGTCTGAGTTTTGAATGGTAGATGGTTCTGCAAATCGAGGGCCAATCACATTGCAGCTGGCTGTCCCCGCGCTATACACAGGACAGAGCAAAGACATGCAGCAGGAAGGAGAATAGAAACAGAGAGAGAACTATTTCTGCTTCATCCTCCCTCTGTAACATACGTCGGCTGCTCTTTAATACTGCCTCTCCCTCTCCCTGCCACTGTGTAACCTGCGGGAGACACACGCTGGCTCCATCAGTCCGTTACTGTCTCATCTGTCTAATTATTATTTAAATGATATATTCTACAATCACTATCATTTCATTATCTAATTGCTTTAATTAGTCTCCAATTAGAGAGACTGACACTCACAATATGGTTTGCTCTATGTACTTGCAGTGGCATTTTCCAAGTGCGTGGGTGTGTAACGGAGGCTTGTGACTGCAGAGAGAGGGACAGTGGTGTGAGCGGCACAGAGATGTGTCTGAGGCTATGTGGATTGTTCCCAATATTCCTGGCCACAGGTGATTGCATCCATTGTTCATATTGGGCCTAGGTCTGAGTTAAACACAAATCCGGCTGAATGGACATAACTGAGTTGGCGCCTGAGACAAGCAGGGACTGGCTGGAAACTTTCAGCCTGGGGGGCAGACTCAAGCAAGTGGCCCGGCTTTTCACAGGGAATGCAATGCATAAATGGGCATGACAATAATGTTGGGGGTGTGGTTTGTGTAATGTGGGAGTGGTTTACATAGATAATGAAATACTGGGCAGTACCTATATACTGTATATACATTCAATTAGGTGCTAGTTTACCAAAAAATTCGCACATGTGCTACTCTTGATCTGTCTGTAGCTGAGCAGCATCCAGGGGGAGCCGGAGCATCCTCTGCCTGCCTCCACAGTCAGGCGGCCCTGGAACACTTAAATTGCACTGGTCCGGGAGGCAGATGGCATCCTGCCCCCTTGCCCAGACAGCCCCTGGCGGCAGGGGTGGTTTAAGAGAGGAGGGGTCCCATGTGCACAGGTCTCCGGGAACTTGGAGCGCACACGATGAGTTATATGTAATAGGGTCCAAGACTGCCAGAGGTGCAGGATGTCGGCTGAGGATGGCCATATCTTTAAAGCGGCAATCATTTACAAGGAAACACCAACCTATTTTTGCCTTGTAAATGATTGCAACTTTAAAAATATGACCATTCTCGGCAGACATCTTGCAAACTGGCACCCTGTTACATATACCCCTATTCCCCTATGTGTCCGTTGATTTCACACCCTGTACACATTATAGATACGCCCATGCAGGGGTGGCTCAAGGGGCGGCTGACGGGGCCATCGCTCAGAGCGCTGTAGCCTGGGAGGGTGCAGCAGTCAGCCCGTCCCCTCCGTCTCTGCTTTGTTTCCTTTCCCCTCTGTATGGTACTACAGCAATCAGCATAGCCAGGAGGGTGGAGGGGCACCGTGCGCTCCCCTGCACCCTCCTGGCTGTGCTGGCTGCCGCACTAATCAGGACTGCACATGCAGGGAGCAGTTGGAGCAGGCTATAGTCTACAAAGTCATAAAACATCTAGTACTTAGGACTTCTTCCTGAGGGTATCCGGTTTCTAGGTCAACCACACTTAGACGACAATGTCTAGTGATAAAGCTAAATATTTATCTTATATAATATCCTTTATGAGGTCTAAGAACACTGTACGCTATCTACGTATGAAGTACCGTAAGGGTACGCTAGTTGCGTAACAATCGCTTAGCCGTGATCGAGACGCTCAAGCGTCACGTTCACTCACGGCCAAGAGATCACAGGCAGGCACGTTATTGGCTGTTGACTAACGTAATGATTTGCTATAGCGTAGCGGACGCTCGGGACCACGAGGAGATCACCAGCGGCGCTGACGCTCACTATATTAAACCTTTATATCTAAACCATAAACAGTGTGTTGTGCGGTAAAACCTTAGTGTAATGATAGAGTGTAAATGCAACACAGAATAACCTTATTACCTTTAAAGCTGCTTGAGCGTCACCGACGCTCTGAGAATACTTAATACTATAAGAAACACACAGATACCGTGCTCAGGGTCCAACGCCTAATATATATATTATGAATGCTATACTTGCAAAAGAATTAAACACAATACAAGTCATACACTACAATATAACATAGACTACCTAACCAGATAACTACACAGGAAATATAATACAATACTATTTAAGGGAAAATGAGAGAGAAAGATGAGGAGAGAGAGAGAGAGAGAGAGAGAGAGAGAGAGAGAGAGAGAGAGAGAGAGAGAGAGAGAGAGATTGAGAGAGATTGGCTCAGAATAACAAGAAGAACAATATGATTGCAGAGAAGCTTACACATGTGAGGAACAATCGCTGCGCAGTTATTCAATGCTGAGAATCTTTGTGGAGAAAATACTTGACCTTACCCATACTGGCTGTCCCTATATACACACCCTACAATACCGCATGGGACAGAAGCTAGACTCCATTTTGAGAAAACTCCCTTGAAGACTGCAACACATGGTTGAAAGGGGGAGGGGAAAACACCCGGCAGTAGCCATTTTAGTTTTGCAGGTCCAAACACATGGCACTCTCTACTACACCACAATCACATAGCAGAAGACACAAGACTCCATTTTATTCCAAAATGTCCAAGCCTCAGAACAATGCATATGCTCTGATTCTACAATTCCAAACCATCTAAATCACCCTTCACAATTTCAATCCAACTTCCTAGAACCATCCCATTCACTTTCACATTCCAAACAACTTCAGCATCTCAATAACCAGAGCAAATTCATCACAAGACCAGATCACAATGCAACCACACATCTCAGCCTGCCATTGCCACAAGCACATGCCCAAACGCAACTGCATGGTGGTATTTATGATTAACAAGATATATTATAACAAACCAGCACAATCTATTCTAAATCAACATAGGCAAACAAACACCACAAATGCTATGCCACAGGCTGTCCAATGTCCCAGCTACCATCACAGACTCCCAGATCCATCACACAAACACCCAACAATCACACAACCAAGCCACAATATCCTATTTAAACCAGAAAGCAATCTGTCTATATTTCCTTATCTAGCCATTTGAATTCTATACTTAGCCTTTAGTTTGGAGGATGTCCTGGGGATGTAGCCTCCATGCTGCTGGGTGCCAGGTAGCTGTGTGAGTGAGTGAGTGAGTGAGTCCTGTGATCTCCAGTGGGTATATCATACCCTCATTCCAGCTGTGGGGGTGTGTCAACAACAAGGTGTGTGTGTCCCTCACAGCATGTGAGCCAGCTGCATCAGTGGCCTTGGTTATGCAAAACAATGGGTGATGACCAACACATTCCTGTCTTGTGGGAAGCTATTGTTTGGCGAATACTATCTCACTGTCTACTCTCAGTTGAGACAATGACATCTCAGCAATCATTCTTCTGGAGACAAATCCTAACCCATTGGTAAACACAGGTGTTGGCCCTCCTCATTGAGTCTCAAAGCTCAGTGTAATTAAAGGCTATTGTACTCCGTCTGCGGGAAAGATACTGATTTGGAATACAATTAATCTTCAATTACTATTCCCGTGCTTACCTATGCATAACACCATGTGAAGCCCTCACAACATGCAAACTATTGTTTGGGGGATCTCTAAGGTCAAAGAGCCATTTGAGACCCACTGATACCTGTTGGACTCAGGGGAATATTAACTTATAAAATACATTATATGGTTGAATTATGTAACGATTGAGTCGCACGCTGGGCACACAGAAACTCTACCGTAAATACGCATACAGTGCGCCTGCGGGTGCACGTAACAGCGGGTATGCGCACGCACGGGAGAGCGCTCGCATGCGCAGCGCGGACATGTATGAGGTGCAAATATGGCAGTGTGCAAAGTGATATTTTTCTGACTTTGACACTAGGTCGACCACTATTGGTCGACAGTAAGTAGGTCGACATGGTTTCTAGGTCGACATGGGCTCTAGGTTGACATGTTCTAGGTCAACATGACACAAGGTCGACGTGAGTTTTTCACATTTTCTTTCTTAATTTTTTTAAACTTTTTCATGCTTTACGATCCACGTGGACTACAATTTGGAACTGTAACCTGTGCCGAACGCAGCGGTAGCATAGCGAGGCATCTTGCCCGAAGCACGCGAGGCGACACAGTGCACTAATTGGGGTTCCCGGTCACTCTACAGAGAGAACGACCCCATTTTTTTTTAAACCCTCATGTCGACCTTCTGTCATGTCGACCTAGAGACCCTGTTGACCTAGAAATCATGTTGACCTACTTACTTATACATTATATGGTTGAATTATGTAACGATTGAGTCGCACGCTGGGCACACAGAAACTCTACCGTAAATACGCATACAGTGCGCCTGCGGGTGCACGTAACAGCGGGTATGCGCACGCACGGGAGAGCGCTCGCATGCGCAGCGCGGACATGTATGAGGTGCAAATATGGCAGTGTGCATAGTGATATTTTTCTGACTTTGACAGTCCACCCTTTGGCAGTCAATAATAACTGCCACTTCCTGAAAACATTTCAAAAAGAGAAAAATATATGTTAGGGGTTAATACATTTACATGGTTGGGTAAGGGAGGAGAGAGGAGAAGGTGTGAAGAGGGTATGACCTAGTGAGATAGCAGAAGCATGTGTGTATGAGTCCATGTTTGGGGGTCATGTATCATCGTGCCGTACGTGTTTTAAATCAAGCTTCGAGGTATTGCGAAGTATACATTTGAATTCCTTCTTATCCCACGGTACGGGTCTGTGGATGGGCTGTCAAACTTTACCGAGCTCTTTTCGGCTTTGGTTGTAACAAAATGGGGGAGCACATTTTAGTTGATGATACATGAATGGGGGAGATATGTGATTGCTGATATCTGTGCCTGTATTCCCTATCGACTATGTGTGTCCATTACCTGAGGGTTGTAGAAATGAAGAAAAGACATAATTACGGTAAATGCGGTGGTATTCTATGTCAGGTAAATGAACATTCGTCGATTGAGGTCTTGTTTGGTGTCTGTTGATTGCAGTCTTCTTTGTGCTTTTGCTCATAAGGTGCGAGCAAAAGCTGTCAATGTCCATAGATTTACAAAAGTGTTGGGCTAGCGTAATTTTAAAATTTTCTAGGGAAACTGGGGATCCATGGCATAGTTCATCAAAAATCTGTGTATAAGGTTGTCAGTACTTCTTCTTTAATCCATCTGTTGTCTGTATATCGGCTCATCAAATTCCTCGTCCAAGTGGGTCTTTTTACCTTGGAAGAAAACGGAAAAACAAGTGAAAGAAACGGACCGTATAATCGCATTTTCATTACATCATTGTTTCCACCATTGGGTCATAACTCAAATTCATTGGAATTACAGTTTCCTCACTCCTCAAACTCATTACCTCAGGTAGTACTTTTCCAATATAACACAATCCTTCAGAGTTTGGGGCAAGCCGCTCATACGCCTTTCTCCCGCATATGAAATATGCATCATCGGGGAGAACATATGGGACGGAATATGTCATAACCATATTACAAACCTTCCATGTGAAATCTCCTAACCCTAATTCTCCCATCTGTTTAGTACAAGTATCAGGTTGTACGATAAGTGCACAGTATCCTGGTGATACCTCTCCAACTCTCGTAATCCTATTTCCTAAGGTATACCTATACCGGAACGATTTTCCTCTATTGGCTATGTGGCGTATAAGCTCTGTATCTGTAGGCATTCTATCTGCTCTATGCGAAAAAGGTCATGGTTTGATTACTCCATGACACTTCCCAATTTCCCGGCTTTCGGGGATTGGAGATGTTAAAACATAATAGGGACCTATCCACATGGTATTGGTGGAGCTTCAAACTAGGAGGGCTGGAGATATTAAACCTCCTGTCCACCGGTCTCCCACCACTTAACTCAAGTACCTCCCCTATCGTTAAAGGAAATGGTACTAGCCCTGATTTGCTATGACCTTGAGGCACTTGAGAGCATACCCAACAATCTGTTTTATTCAACACACTACCCACTAAGGAGTGATAGTCACTCAATGGATGCCGGTCCATATGGATATTAAAACTGGATTGGCATTTCTTAATGCACCCATCCTCAATGACATTGTTACAGAGCCTACAGATACAGTTTTCTTCAGCTAACAATCCTTAAAAGAAAAAATGTTTACAGATAACATGGCTGCTAGATCGTTTCCGGTACTCGCCTTTGCTTGGTGATTGGGTTGCTATTGGAAATTTACACCTCCGTCTCAGTCGTCAGAACCTTTCTGGATCCTTTCTCGACCTCACTGGTACTCTCACCGAAACAGACTGCTCTGGTCAACATCATGGTCAACAGGAAAAATCCATATCACAGTCTCTTGGGGCAAGTCCATCTTACAGGAGGAGAAAAGAAGAAATTTGTAATGGGGTACAGAAAATCAGTTTGAGGGGGAGAGAAACTTGTTACGATAATTAGTTCTCTCGTCTTGTTGTTCTTCTTGTTCTGCTGTCTTCTCAAAGGTGCTGTCTCTCAGTCTTCCAAACGAACATTCCGATGATGCAATCTTTCCTTCCAAATCAGCGATCTCTCTGTAAGGAGCAAAAAAATCTTGCATTACCATTTGTCTAACTGATGTGTGACATACCATCTTTAGAACATGAAAGCATGAGTGAGAAGAGAGAGAAAACAACAACAGCAAAAAAAACAAAAGAGAGAGAACAATTTATATGCATGTGTATATTACTTAAATCAACAATAGCCATCAATAGGAAAAGAGAAAAAAACATTTTTCAAACATTTTAAAACATTGTCAGATCGTCAGGCTGTCATATCTACATGTCCAATGGTTTCTTTGCGCCGTCCCTCCCCCCAGCACCATACTCCACTTTCTGTATCTGGCCAGGATACATTGATGCGGATAGGTCATGCTGGGGTTTGGTAAACTTCTGCAAAGACCAAGCGGATATGCAACGTTTGAGTCCTTACTAATAATCGTCAGAGATGGGGAGATAGAGAGAGAGAGAAA
The DNA here is from genome assembly GCF_028390025.1 of Pseudophryne corroboree. Classification (NCBI taxonomy): domain Eukaryota; kingdom Metazoa; phylum Chordata; class Amphibia; order Anura; family Myobatrachidae; genus Pseudophryne; species Pseudophryne corroboree. The sequence goes on from NC_086453.1 coordinate 41,563,015, forward strand.
AAAAACATTTCACAGATACATTTACAATGTTTCACCTGGTCATTCCTGTGTCTTCAGGGAATGACCTCCCAATTTATTAACCGTTACCTCAGGCTTACCATCAGTTCTAATGATCACCTTTCCTGACCACATATCATGGGTGTGGCCCAAAATTCTTCCTATATGATCCCTGATTATAATTGTGTGTGTTATAATTTTGCTCATTTCTTGGTCTAGGGGGTCTGACTTTATGTGGGCTATTACAGTTGTTGGCATAATGCCCTTCTCTTTTGCAAAGATCACAAATCCTTGAGTTCCTCCATGTGCCAATGGCCTGGGGTTTTGGTTGATTTGATGCCTCCTCAAACGCTTGGATGCTCATCACCATCAACCGCTTTCCCTGTACCTACCTGATTCCTTGGATACCATGATTATGTCGTTGTCTAGGGAGTTGATATACCTTCTGTGAATCTTTGATCATACAGTTAGATCTTTCCTAGGATCTGGGTAATCAGACATGATTGATCTCAATTCTGTCCGGGACCAGGGATGGCGCATTGCACTGTCCTTGACGGGAATGGTTCCCTGATCGTCAGTCTTCCCATTGGGGACTGTGATCACCCTGACAGGACTAAACTCAATTACATCACCTTGTTTTGGTCTTACAATATGGGGTACATTTGTTTGTGCATGATATAAAACATTGTACGTACCTGTGGACACGACCTCACCTGACCCTCCGTTAGGGGGTTTGATTATTGCCTTTACCAATTTGGTCGCGTCCACCTGGATGTCTTGTAGGATGGCTTCTGGAAGAGGTGCCGACATCGTTCTGGGCTCACTTTCTTGCTGATAATCCTGAGGGAAGTTTAACATGGGGTGCGACTTGCACAGGTTAACATTTGTGATTTTTATACATTTATTTTTATAAACATTATTACATTTGTTACTTTCGTTCTTAATACAGTTACTAAGTGCATTTTTATCGTACAACATTGTGCCATTTCTCTGCAACCATAATCCTCTCCATTGCCATGTCTCTCCTCTCAAGATGAAAGTTAGGTATGTAAGTTACATTTCTTTGCATTTCACTTTCCTGTAGCCATAACTGCAAACAATCATAATGTTTGATTCGTCTCTTTGCTGATTTAATGAGACATATCCTCCTCCTTAAATTTTGTAACACTTCTGAGCTGAAGCTGCCTACTCTTGGGAATTTCTCCCCGTCATGTACTGTCATTCTCTCCCATTCATCACATAAAGCTTCTGTGTGACTTCCATATTTCTCACACATTACGTACCTTGCCGACCCAATTGGTCGGTTCACTGAATCAACCCGAACCGAGGTTGATCGCCCCCTACCTGAACAAGTGGCCCCCATAGTTCGAAAGTGTTGCTTTATCCAGCCAACCCTTACGCAAACCAAATGTCCAAAATAGGCTGACGGTGGCGGTTTACCGAGTACCCCACTCACTCGCCCACGCCGACCAATACGACCTGATCACACCGATATGGTGCTGGCGTACTCGACCCAGGGCCCCTGCGACCTGAACCTCTATTTACTGGAACCTGTGAGGGTGATCCGAAGAACACTTACTCTTTCCAGTAACTATTGGTTGCTGGATAGTTCCTGAGTGAGCAGTGAACTTCCCTTAAAATAAAAAAAATTACACAAATCACGTTAGAATGTACAAATAGCGTTTGTGACCCCTTTACTCTAATGGTACTAGGTCAGATTACTAACTAATGTACACAATTACGTGCGGTACAATTGTTTAGTACATAAGCAACTAATCTTATGTGCTGAGCGACCAACGGAATCGAAAATTGCGGCTGCGAATTCCTTCAGCCAGAGCTTGTATGGCCTATATGGGTGTTGCACCAACCCTTTCTTGGTGTTGTGCCTGTGGACTGTATAGCGGACTTCCTTGTCTGCTGTACCTGTACCTGTTGGTCTGCTATGACCTCCTGGTCTGTTACAGTATGACCTCCTGGTCTGCTACACTCTAATGCTCAAATTGTATATTTAACCAGGGATGCCTCCCTAGCCACCGTGTACGTCACTTACACGCATGTACCTCACGAGTACTCGACTTTTCTTGTGGTTCAACCTTTAAAATTGTAGAAACAAACACTCACTCACCGCATATACACTTTTGTTTCTATTTCTATTTCTGCGCAGAAATTTTTCTTTAGACAAGATGTGTTACCAATTAGGAGAAGGATCTGTTAATTTAAATTTGGAATGTTAAACTAGATTTGCGCGATTTATCGCCTGGCGTTATTTACCGCGTGGCGCTACTTATCGCGTTGAGAGGAGAGAGAGAGAAAAAAAAACTTGTGATTTGAGTTACGTGGGCGTACCCGGACGCTCCGTTGCGTAATTTACGCTGCGTGCGTCGGCCTTTGGTTTGCGTGCACAAATCTCAGTCCTTGTTAGAGACACGTGTACGCAAAATAAAGATCCACCGTAACACAATTTATACGTTTATCAATGTAGATGATCCTTGATCATCTACCACACCCCACACTGACTTCGCCTTATCTCCCAGGCAAAGCTGTGTGTTTGTCTATACTTTAACTATGTTACCTTTACTCTTAAACTATAAAATAGTGACAAATCTCTCTAAGCACGTTTATCAATTATAGAACTGGCAAACAGGAGAGTGACATACGAAAATATACATATGAAAAGGAAATGCAGATATATATGTGTGCGTGCGTGTATACGCAAGACAGAAAAATAAACAGTTTAAAAAAAAAAAAAAAAGACACTATTGTTTTGTTCTTACCTCCGGTTCCCGGATTCCTTCAGCACCCTTTACTAAGAGAAGCAGACGCTTATCCCGACAGCACCACGAGGAATACAACCTCCCGCCCTTTGCTGATGGATAATGTCTGCTGTAATTACCTAGCAGAGATATGTGAAGGACTGGACGAGCTCGCAATTGATAAAGCTAAATATTTATCTTATATAATATCCTTTATGAGGTCTAAGAACACTGTACGCTATCTACGTATGAAGTACCGTAAGGGTACGCTAGTTGCGTAACAATCGCTTAGCCGTGATCGAGACGCTCAAGCGTCACGTTCACTCACGGCCAAGAGATCACAGGCAGGCATGTTATTGGCTGTTGACTAACGTAATGATTTGCTATAGCGTAGCGGACGCTCGGGACCACGAGGAGATCACCAGCGGCGCTGACGCTCACTATATTAAACCTTTATATCTAAACCATAAACAGTGTGTTGTGCGGTAAAACCTTAGTGTAATGATAGAGTGTAAATGCAACACAGAATAACCTTATTACCTTTAAAGCTGCTTGAGCGTCACCGACGCTCTGAGAATACTTAATACTATAAGAAACACACAGATACCGTGCTCAGGGTCCAACGCCTAATATATATATTATGAATGCTATACTTGCAAAAGAATTAAACACAATACAAGTCATACACTACAATATAACATAGACTACCTAACCAGATAACTACACAGGAAATATAATACAATACTATTTAAGGGAAAATGAGAGAGAAAGATGAGGAGAGAGAGAGAGAGAGAGAGAGAGACAGAGAGATTGAGAGAGATTGGCTCAGAATAACAAGAAGAACAATATGATTGCAGAGAAGCTTACACATGTGAGGAACAATCGCTGCGCAGTTATTCAATGCTGAGAATCTTTGTGGAGAAAATACTTGACCTTACCCATACTGGCTGTCCCTATATACACACCCTACAATACCGCATGGGACAGAAGCTAGACTCCATTTTGAGAAAACTCCCATGAAGACTGCAACACATGGTTGAAAGGGGGAGGGGAAAACACCCGGCAGTAGCCATTTTAGTTTTGCAGGTCCAAACACATGGCACTCTCTACTACACCACAATCACATAGCAGAAGACACAAGACTCCATTTTATTCCAAAATGTCCAAGCCTCAGAACAATGCATATGCTCTGATTCTACAATTCCAAACCATCTAAATCACCCTTCACAATTTCAATCCAACTTCCTAGAACCATCCCATTCACTTTCACATTCCAAACAACTTCAGCATCTCAATAACCAGAGCAAATTCATCACAAGACCAGATCACAATGCAACCACACATCTCAGCCTGCCATTGCCACAAGCACATGCCCAAACGCAACTGCATGGTGGTATTTATGATTAACAAGATATATTATAACAAACCAGCACAATCTATTCTAAATCACCATAGGCAAACAAACACCACAAATGCTATGCCACAGGCTGTCCAATGTCCCAGCTACCATCACAGACTCCCAGATCCATCACACAAACACCCAACAATCACACAACCAAGCCACAATATCCTATTTAAACCAGAAAGCAATCTGTCTATATTTCCTTATCTAGCCATTTGAATTCTATACTTAGCCTTTAGTTTGGAGGATGTCCTGGGGATGTAGCCTCCATGCTGCTGGGTGCCAGGTAGCTGTGTGAGTGAGTGAGTGAGTGAGTCCTGTGATCTCCAGTGGGTATATCATACCCTCATTCCAGCTGTGGGGGTGTGTCAACAACAAGGTGTGTGTGTCCCTCACAGCATGTGAGCCAGCTGCATCAGTGGCCTTGGTTATGCAAAACAATGGGTGATGACCAACACATTCCTGTCTTGTGGGAAGCTATTGTTTGGCGAATACTATCTCACTGTCTACTCTCAGTTGAGACAATGACATCTCAGCAATCATTCTTCTGGAGACAAATCCTAACCCATTGGTAAACACAGGTGTTGGCCCTCCTCATTGAGTCTCAAAGCTCAGTGTAATTAAAGGCTATTGTACTCCGTCTGCGGGAAAGATACTGATTTGGAATACAATTAATCTTCAATTACTATTCCCGTGCTTACCTATGCATAACACCATGTGAAGCCCTCACAACATGCAAACTATTGTTTGGGGGATCTCTAAGGTCAAAGAGCCATTTGAGACCCACTGATACCTGTTGGACTCAGGGGAATATTAACTTATAAAATACATTATATGGTTGAATTATGTAACGATTGAGTCGCACGCTGGGCACACAGAAACTCTACCGTAAATACGCATACAGTGCGCCTGCGGGTGCACGTAACAGCGGGTATGCGCACGCACGGGAGAGCGCTCGCATGCGCAGCGCGGACATGTATGAGGTGCAAATATGGCAGTGTGCATAGTGATATTTTTCTGACTTTGACACTAGGTCGACCACTATTGGTCGACAGTAAGTAGGTCGACATGGTTTCTAGGTCGACATGGGCTCTAGGTTGACATGTTCTAGGTCAACATGACACAAGGTCGACGTGAGTTTTTCACATTTTCTTTCTTAATTTTTTTAAACTTTTTCATGCTTTACGATCCACGTGGACTACAATTTGGAACTGTAACCTGTGCCGAACGCAGCGGTAGCATAGCGAGGCATCTTGCCCGAAGCACGCGAGGCGACACAGTGCACTAATTGGGGTTCCCGGTCACTCTACAGAGAGAACGACCCCATTTTTTTTAAACCCTCATGTCGACCTTCTGTCATGTCGACCTAGAGACCCTGTTGACCTAGAAATCATGTTGACCTACTTACTGTCGATCAATACAGTGGCGTACGCAGGGCGGGTTTCCGAGCACCCAGAAACCCCCCCTCCACAAAGAAAAAAAAGGCACAGGCCCTGGTCATAAATTCCTTAGAAAGGAAAGCCAGCCTGTTAGTTTGAGGATTGGAGTAAGAGACTGATTTTACATTGAGGACACACAGACATAGATCTGCATTTATGTGACAGTCTGTATGACTCATTAACAGTCATTGGAGTGAGTAAGCATTAATATGTGATGATGGCGATTACACCTTAGCGATAGCCTCTGAGTGAGAGATGGTCGTAGATGTCAGTGCGAGAGAAAAGAGCAAAATGAGATATATCTGTGCAGTTTGCATTGAGAGCGGAGGGGAGATTAGATGACGATGGATCGCGCCGTATCTCGCATTTCTCCATAGCATTGACCTTTAAGAGCTGAAATTTGTTTTGTTTCGGAAATCTTCCTAGTAGGGACCTAAATATGATCTAACTCCAGCGCTGTTTTATCAGGGACAGTCGCAGTTCATCACGTAGACAATTAACTCTTCGTTTTCCAGGTAAATCTGCACTGGTGTGCGGGGATGGGTCATATATATTACCTAATTAGAGATGTGCAGCGGGCACTTTTCGTGTTTTGGTTTTGGATCCGGTTTCCCGCTCGTGTTTTGGATCTGGATTGTTTGTTTTTTTTAAACACAAAAACAACTAAAATCACAGAATTCGGGGGTAATTTTGATCCTACGGTATTATTAACCTCAATAACATTCATTTCCACTCATTTCCAGTCTATTCTGAACACCTCACACCTCACATTATTGATTTTAGGCCAAAAGGTTGCACCGAGGTCGCTGGATGACTAAGCTAAGCGACACAAGAGGTCGGCACAAACACCTGGCCCATCTAGGAGTGGCACTGCAGTGTCAGACAGGATGGCAGTATTAAAAACTAGAGCCCAAAGAGCACATAATGTAAAAAAAAAAAAAAAAGATGTGCACCGAGGTCGCTGGATGACTAATCCAAGCGACACAAGTGGGTGGCACAAACACCTAGCCCATCTAGGAGTGGCACTGCAGTGGCAGACAGGATGGCAGTTTTAAAAAGTAGGCCCCAAAGAGCATACAATGCAAAGAAAAAAAAGAGGTGCAAGATGGAATTGTCCTTGGGCCCTCCCACCCACACTTATGTTGTATAAACAGGACATGCACACTTTAACAAACCAGTCATTTCAGCGACAGGGTCTGCCACATGACTGTGGATGAAATGACTGGTTTGTTTGGTCCCCCACCAAAAAAGAAGCAATTAATCTCTCCTTGCACAAACTGGCTCTACAGTGGCAAGATGTCGTCCTCATCCTCAGACCCCCCCCCCCTTTAGTGTTTACATCTCATCCTCACAGAGGAATAATATTCAAACAAAACCACATAATTTAGGTGTCAGTGGACTGCTTACGCTTTTACCCAAAATTTCTGAACTTGACAATGACTTATAATGAATGCGTGTTAGGGTCTCCTGCCCTGTGCTGCCACGTCGTCATGGCAACCGGGAGACAAGTGCTAGTGGAGTAACCTGAGCGCAGCTGATACTCCGGTTCGGGTCTTTTGCTGTGCAGTGGTTATAGGCTCTGTGCACGGCAGGGGATCCGGTGCTGGTTTTTGTGCTCACAGTCTGTGAGGTCTGAGTGGGGCGTGGACAGCACCTGCTTTATAAGGCCTCTTTTCAGGGTAAGCAGATGCTGCTGAATCTCTGTTGGTTAGTCAGTTCATGAAAGTTAGCCAGTACTGTGTAGCTTTGTATTTGTTTGTTGCTTACTGCAAATAGGCCTGGGGATTTGGTATTACACTCTGCCAATCCAGACCTAGCAGTAAGACTGGAGTCAGTCGTTTAGCTTGCTGGGGTTCTGTTATTACTCTGTGAACTTAGCAAGTTTGCGGCTGTATTCTAACACTTGCCTGTCTAATCCTGTCTCACTGTGCTAGGTGTCAGGGGTCAGTTTAGTGGCAGTAAGCTTAAACCTGTGCACTGCAAGTGAGAATCAGGATTGTGGAGGCTCTCCTTGTGTCTATCATTCCATCTCTGACCAAGGAGTTTACTGCCACTCCCGTTGGTAACCCTTTAGGGTTTTGCTGTTGCCCTTAGCAACAGCATTTCGGGTTCTCTACGTATTAAAACACAACATCTTGCTTTTTACATCTGAGCAGTTCTAATACAAGGGAGATACCCAGTTCCTTAGCCTCTGGGCTTCTCTGTTCACTGTGTGTGTATTTTGTTACCCTATCACCTTCTGTGTACGTTATGTCATATTCCCCAGTTTGTCTGTGAGTCCATTTGTTTTGCATAACAGTTCAAACACCAGTACATTCCTGCAGACACTGGAGTGCATAACAGTTCTGACACTAGTACTTTCCTGCAGGCACTGGTGTGCATAACATATTCAGCAGCCTAATACTCCTGTTGAAATTTTGTGGGAATATGGAGCATACCCCTCAAAATACGTTGCAACAGGTGGTCGATCAGGTGCAGGTCCTGACTCGACAATTTAATGATTTGTCCATTAAAATGCACACCTCCCAGGCTGCTGGCGGAGCTCCCGCAGCAGCAGCACCTGCAGGGGTTAAGGAGCCGAAAGTAAATCTCCCGGATCGTTTTTCTGGAGATCGCTCGCAGTTCTTTTGTTTCAAGGAGAGCTGCAAGCTATACTTCCGGCTTAGGCCTCAGTCTTCTGGGTCGGAGATTCAGCGGGTGGGCATAGTGATTTCCTTGCTACAAGGAGACCCACAGGTCTGGGCATATGGGTTGCAGCCTGACTGTCCGTCGCTTAAAAGTGTTGATGCTTTTTTTACGGCACTGGGCATGTTGTATGATGACCCTGACAAGACGGCCTCAGCCGAGGCTCAGATTTCGATCCTTAAGCAAGGGCGAAGGCCAGTTGAGGTTTACTGTACGGAGTTTCGGAGGTTGGCCCATGATACCCAGTGGAATGACCCAGCCCTGAGACACCAGTACCGAAGAGGTCTTTCTAACCAGATAAAGGACCAACTGGTACAATATCCCTTGCCTGATAGCTTGGATCAGCTCATGCAGTTATCCATCCGGGTGGATAGACGGCTGAGAGAGCGTAGGCTTGAAAGGGAGACTGAGATTTCCTTCCTTCCCAAGGGAACCTCAGACTCTGAGGAATTTTCTGAGGAGCCTATGCAGATTGGGGCTACCCGCCTCTCCTCGCGTGAGAAGACGCGGAGGAGACAGCAGGGGTTGTGTTTGTACTGTGGGAATAAAGGTCATGTGGTAGTATCATGCCCAGAAAAGCCGGAAAACTTCAGGGCCTGAGGGTGATGGGAAATATCCTGTCAGGCCAGAAGTCAGAATTTCCCAAGAAGACTTTTATCATTCCGGTGACCTTGAAGATCCTCGGTCAAACTGTCAAGACTGAGGCCTTTGTGGACAGTGGGGCCGACGGGGTTTTTATGGACCGCCAATTCGCCCTAAAACACTCTGTTCCCTTAGTACCCTTGGCATCGGAAATTGAGATTTGTGGGTTAAACGGGGAACCATTATCCCAAGGTAAAATTACCTCTTGCACTAGCCAGATTTCTTTGTTTATTGGAGCCACACACTCTGAAAAATTGTCCTTTTATGTGACTGTCTGTACTTTTGCCCCATTGGTGTTGGGGTTACCCTGGTTAAGGGCCCACAATCCTCAATTTGACTGGGTCTCTGGGGAGATTCTTAGTTGGGGTACTGATTGTTTCAGGAGTTGCTTGAGCCTTCCAGTCAGGCTCTCGCAGCTAAGTTTGCCAGGATTGCCAGGGTGTTATGCAGATTTTGCGGACGTGTTCTCCAAAAAAGTTGCAGAGGTACTACCTCCCCATCGCCCCTATGACTGTGCCATTGATTTGTTGCCAAATGCTAAGCTTCCCAAGAGCAGGTTGTACTCCCTGTCACGTCCTGAGACTCAGGCTATGGCAGAGTACATTCAGGAGAACTTGGCTAAGGGATTTATCAGACCTTCACAGTCTCCAGTTGGGTCGGGGTTCTTCTTCGTGGGTAAAAAGGACGGTTCGTTGCGACCCTGCATCGACTTCAGGGAATTGAACCGTATCACGATTAAAAACTCATACCCACTGCCTCTCATTTCGGTCTTGTTTGACCAGCTTCGTACTGCCACCATTTTTTCTAAGATTGACCTACGCGGTGCGTACAATCTAATCCGAATAAGAGAGGGGGATGAATGGAAGACTGCCTTTAATACCCACTCAGGGCATTATGAATATTTGGTGATGCCTTTTGGGCTCTGTAATGCCCCGGCAGTCTTCCAGGATTTCATGAATGATGTGCTCAGGGAATATTTGGATAGATTCTTAGTTGTATACTTAGATGACATCCTAATCTTCTCCCATTCCCTGGAGGAACATCGGAAGCATGTACGCTTAGTCCTCCAGAAACTCAGAGACCACCGGCTTGGGGCGAAGCTGGAGAAGTGCGAATTTGAAGTTCAGCAAATCGCATTTCTAGGATATATTATCTCCCCAGAAGGTTTCCAAATGGAGGGTTCCAAGGTACAGGCAGTCCTGGATTGGGTGCAGCCCACTAGTTTGAAGGCGCTTCAGCGTTTCCAGGGCTTTGCGAATTTTTATAGACGATTTATCGCTGGATTTTCGTCTATAGTGGCGCCCTTGGTGGCACTCACTAAGAAAGGGGCGGATGTTGCTCACTGGTCTTGTGAGGCTAAAGCGGCTTTTGCCCGTCTCAAAAGGGCATTTGTTTCGGCCAAGGTGCTGCGACACCCAGATCCAGAGCGTCATTTTGTGGTGGAGGTGGATGCCTCTGAGATGGGTATTGGGGCAGTGCTTTCTCAGATGGGAGTGTCTGATAATCGCCTTCATCCCTGTGCTTACTTTTCCCGTAAATTTTCGCCTGCCGAGATGAATTATGACGTGGGTAACCGGGAATTGTTGGCTATTAAGGATGCACTCGAGGAGTGGAGACACTGGCTTGAGGGGGCTAAGTTTGTGGTCTCAATTCTCACTGACCATAAGAATCTGGCATATTTAGAGTCAGCGAAGCGTCTCAATGCCAGGCAGGCACGATGGGCTTTGTTTTTTGCTCGCTTTAATTTTTTGATAACATATCGCCCTGGGTCAAAAAACATCAAGGCTGATGCGCTCTCGCGGAGTTTTGCTCCAATCCAGGAGACCACCGAGGAGCCGTTGCCCATTGTTTCCCCATCATGTATTAAAGTGGGCATTACCCAGGACCTCTTATCATTAGTCCTTAGAGCACAGGAGCAGGCTCCTCCAGACCTTCCGGTAGGTCTTTTGTTTGTGCCTCCTAGGTTAAGACAGCGAGTGTTCCTGGAATTCCATGCCAAGAAGTCGGCAGGTCACCCGGGTATTGCCAGAACTCGGGAGTTGCTATCTAGGGCGGTGTGGTGGCCCTCGGTGGCTAAGGATGTGGATCAGTGGGTTCGGGCATGTGACATCTGTGCCCGAAATAAGACTCCTAGAGGGGTTCCTGTTGGCCCATTACATCCACTCTCTATCCCATCTAAGCCATGGACCCACATTTCAATGGATTTTGTGGTGGACTTGCCCAAATCCTCGGGGATGACAGCCATCTGGGTTGTCGTTGACAGGTTTTCGAAGATGGCGCACTTCGTTCCACTGGTTGGGCTGCCATCAGCCAGACGCCTGTCTGAATTATTTATGCTGCATGTTGTGCGTCTCCACGGGTTGCCACTTGATGTGGTCTCTGACCGCGGATCCCAGTTTGTGGCCAAATTCTGGAGGGCATTTTGTTCCGATCTCCAGATTTCTGTCAGCTTGTCGTCAGGCTACCATCCGCAGTCTAATGGGCAGACTGAAAGGGTGAACCAGTCCTTGGAGCAGTTCCTCAGGTGTTATGTCTCCAAGTGTCAGACTGACTGGGTTGCTCATCTGTCCATGGCGGAGTTTGCCTATAACAACGCGGCTCACTCTGCTACAGGGATCTCTCCCTTCCTTTGTGTGTATGGGCATCATCCTAAGGCCAATTCTTTTGACCCCCTGGACTCCACGCCTGGTGGTTCCTCTGTGGTTTCGGTCCTTAGAGGTATTTGGCGGAAAGTGAAGAAAGCCCTTGTGTCTGTGTCATTAGTGACCAAAAGGGTTTTTGATGGAAAAGACACTGCAGCTTCAAATTAGGAGACTTCGTCTGGTTGTCTACCAAGAATTTGAAGTTGAGACAGCCATCTCATAAGTTAGGGCCCCGGTTCATCGGCCCTTATAAGATCACCAGGGTTATCAATCCGGTGGCATTTCAGTTAGATCTGCCCCGTTCTTTGGGTATCAATAAAACATTTCATTGTTCCCTTTTAAAACGGGCGATTAGTAATCCTTCTTCCAGTGGAAGACCTTCCCCTCTTCTGATACGTGGCCAGAGGGAGTTTGTTGTTGAAAGGATTCTTGACTCCAAGGTGGTTCGGGGTCGGCTGTCATTTTTGGTGCACTGGAAGGGGTATGGCCCGGAGGAGCGGTCGTGGGTGCGCAGTTGTGATCTTCATGCCCCCAGACTGATACGCTCTTTCTTCTCGCAGTTCCCCGATAAACCCGGTGGTAGGGGTTCTTTGACCCCTCGTCAGAGGGGGGGTACTGTTAGGGTCTCCTGCCCTGTGCTGCCACGTCGTCATGGCAACCGGGAGACAAGTGCTAGTGGAGTAACCTGAGCGCAGCTGATACTCCGGTTCGGGTCTTTTGCTGTGCAGTGGTTATAGGCTCTGTGCACGGCAGGGGATCCGGTGCTGGTTTTTGTGCTCACAGTCTGTGAGGTCTGAGTGGGGCGTGGACAGCACCTGCTTTATAAGGCCTCTTTTCAGGGTAAGCAGATGCTGCTGAATCTCTGTTGGTTAGTCAGTTCATGAAAGTTAGCCAGTACTGTGTAGCTTTGTATTTGTTTGTTGCTTACTGCAAATAGGCCTGGGGATTTGGTATTACACTCTGCCAATCCAGACCTAGCAGTAAGACTGGAGTCAGTCGTTTAGCTTGCTGGGGTTCTGTTATTACTCTGTGAACTTAGCAAGTTTGCGACTGTATTCTAACACTTGCCTGTCTAATCCTGTCTCACTGTGCTAGGTGTCAGGGGTCAGTTTAGTGGCAGTAAGCTTAAACCTGTGCACTGCAAGTGAGAATCAGGATTGTGGAGGCTCTCCTTGTGTCTATCATTCCATCTCTGACCAAGGAGTTTACTGCCACACCCGTTGGTAACCCTTTAGGGTTTTGCTGTTGCCCTTAGCAACAGCATTTCGGGTTCTCTACGTATTAAAACACAACATCTTGCTTTTTACATCTGAGCAGTTCTAATACAAGGGAGATACCCAGTTCCTTAGCCTCTGGGCTTCTCTGTTCACTGTGTGTGTATTTTATTACCCTATCACCTTCTGTGTACGTTATGTCATATTCCCCAGTTTGTCTGTGAGTCCATTTGTTTTGCATAACAGTTCAAACACCAGTACATTCCTGCAGACACTGGAGTGCATAACAGTTCTGACACTAGTACTTTCCTGCAGGCACTGGTGTGCATAACAATGCGCTGCAGGTGACGTATAAGGGAGAATGTTCCTAGGTGGTTAACGTCCTTACCCCTACTTATTATGGATTGACAAAGGCAACAGATGGCTTGACACCTGTTCTCCGGATTTGTGGAGAAATTATTCCACACTGAAGAGGTGGCTTTTTTGGTATTTTGCCCAGGCATGACAATGGGCTTTTTATCCCATGGCCAACAACTGTCTCCACTGGTGCCTTATTCAAACAAACCACATCACCATCAGAATCCTCATCGACAACTTCCTCCGCAGCGCCAGCTACACCCATATACTCCTCATCCTGGTGTACTTCTAAAGTGACATCGTCAATCTCAATATCAGCAACTGGACAAGCGGTGCTCCTCCAATCACTTGCAGGGGGCGTGCAAATGGTGGTAGGAGCCTCCTCTTCCCAAACAGTGTTGTGAAGGTCAGGCCTAGATATCGCAACCGCGGACAATGCCAGCACCCCGATATTTTCACAACACCCCTGTAATTTTACAGCATACAAGACAGGGCCAGTGTACATTGATTTTCACTGCACCCTAGAATAATTACAGCATACAAGACAGGGCCAGTGTACATTGATTTTCACTGCACCCTAAAATAATTACAGCATACAAGATAGGGCCTGTGTACATTGATTTTCACTGCACCCCTGCATTTTTACAACATACAGGGCCAGTATAATGATATTTGAACAGCAACATCCCTATATTTTACAGCATGCAAGAGCAGTGTGCTTTTAATTTTTAACAACTGCACCTCTGAATTTTTACAACATACAGGGCCAGCAGCACCCCTATATTTTACAGCATACAGCAGTGTGCTTTTAATTTTTAACAACTGCACCCCTGAATTTTTATAGCATACAAGGTCAGTGTAATGGTATTTGAACAGCAACACTCCAATATTTTACAGCATACAGCAGTGTGCTTTACATTTTTAACTGCACCTCTGAATTTTTACAACATACAGGGCCGGCAGCACCCCTATATTTTACAGCATAGAGCAGTGTGCTTTTAATTTTTAACAATTGCACCCCTGGAGTTTTACAACATACAGGGTTAGTGTAATGTTATTTGAACAGCAACACCCCTATATTTTACAGCATACAAGAGCAGTGTGATTTTAATCTTTAACAACTGCACCTCTGAATTTTTACGACATACAGGGCCAGCAGCACCCAAATATTTTACAGCATACAAGAGCAGTGTGATTTTAATTTTTAACAACTGCACCTCTGAATTTTTACAACATAAAGGGCCAGCAGCACCCCTATATTTTACAGCATACAGCAGTGTGCTTTTAATTTTTAACAATTGCACCCCTGGAGTTTTACAACATACAGGGCCAGTGTAATGTTATTTAAACAGCAACACCCCTATATTTTACAGCATACAAGAGCAGTGTGATTTTAATCTTTAACAACTGCACCTCTGAATTTTTACAACATACAGGGCCAGCAACACCACTATATTTATATTTATTTCTCAGGGAACCGAACCCGCTCATCTCTAATTACCTTGCCACTAAATCTACATGAAATATAATGAACTAGGTGATTAATCGCGCCCTACGGGCGCTCTTCACACCGTCGCAAGGGGCTACGCCCCCTTAACCCCTGCACGCCTTTCTGCCGTTCAATATTTGTATTATATGGAGTATTACCAGCATTGCTAGTTTTGTTAGTGGTTAAATATTGCGCGACAAAAGGGCATCCGATGGTGAAGGGGGCGTAGCCCCTTGCGACGGTGTGAACAGCGCCTGCATGGCACGATGTACAGAATGTACGTGTAAGTTCAACGTGGGGGGGGGCTTGAAAAGGGGGTGGGTGCAGTGAGGTGGAGGTGGCTCTCCGTGCCGCTGATCACCCCTGATTCAGGGACTCACTGGTAGCAGCTGCGGATAGTGTCCAAGGTGCTGCGTGTGGTGGAGAGGTGGCCTGTGGATGTTGGAGGGGGTACAGAGGTACTGCAGGTGGGGGAGAAGTGGGGGTGCAGATGGTGGAGGGGGTCCAGAGAGACTGCTGGTGGGGCGGATGAAGGAGGGGGTCTGTAGATGTTGCTGGTGGGTGAGGGGTGGGTGTGGGGGGCCACGGATGAAGGAGGGGGTCTGGAGGTGCTTTGCATGGGGGAGGGGCAGGTGAAGGGGGGGTGGGTGCAAGGGGGTGCGGTTGGGTGAAGGGTTCCAGAGGTGCTGAGGGTGGGTAAGGGGTGGTTGCGGGGTGCCGCGGAAGGGGTCTGTAGATGCTGTGGGTGGGGGATGAGTGGCTGCGGGTGGGGTGCGGATGGAGGCGGGGGTCCGGAGGTGCTGTGGGTGGGGGAGGGGTGGGTACTGTGGATGGGGGGAGGAGGGAGGGAGGTGTTGCAGCTGGGGGAGGGGCGGGGGAGTGGGGGCCATAGATGAGTTCTGGAGGCGCTGCGGGTGGGGCGGGAGTGTCGCTGGTGGGGGAGGTGCTGTGGTGGATAGAGGAGGTGTTCCGATGGGGCTGTGGGTGGGGAAGGTTCGGGTGCTGGGGTGCCGCAAGTGTAATAGGGGGTCAGGAGGTGCTGTGGGTGGGGGAGGGGCGGGGTTGATGCGGGTAGGGGAGTTCCAGGTGCGGGGGTGTCGCTGATGGTGGATGGAGACCTTAGGCGCTGCGGGTGGTGGAGGGGTGGGTGCGGTGGTGCGGGGGGTGGGGTAGGGGGTCTGGAGGCGTCATGGGTGGGGGAGGGGTGAGTGCGCGGTGCCGTGGATGGGGGAGGGGGTCCGGGAGAGCTGTAGGTGGGGGAGGGGCGGGTGTGTGACGGGACTGTTTTGCCTAGCAATACATTTAGCCATGTGGAAGTGAGCTCCATAGGCTGGCCTGTCTATAGTGCACCTTTAAAAAAAAATCTTTTTTTTGGGTGCGTTTGGGAGAGGAGTGGGTTCAGGGGGTGGGGTGCGGTTGGGTGAGGGGTTTCAGAGGTGTTGCAGGTGGGGGGAGGGGTAGTTGCCGGGTGCCGCGGAAGGGGTCTGTAAATGCAGTGGGTGGGGGATGAGTGGCCGCGGATGGAGGCGGGTGTCTGGAGGTGCTGTGGGTGGGGGAGGGGTAGGAACTGCGGATGGGGGAGGGGTTGGGCAGGTGTTGCGGCTGGTGGAGGGGCGGGGGAGTGGGGGCTGTGGATGAGTTCCGGAGGTGCTGCGGGTGGGGGAGGGGCGGGGTGTCATGGGTGGGTGAGGTGGAGGTGCTGTGGTGGATGGGGGAGGGGTTCCGGTGTCGCTGCGGGTGGGGAAGGTGCGGGTGCTGGGGTGCCGCGAGTGGAATAGGGGGTTGGGAGGTGTCGTGGTGGGGGAGGGGTGGGGTTGATGCGGGTGGGGGAGTGGCAGGTGCGGGGGTGTTGGCAATGGTGGATGGGGTCCATAGGCGCTGAGGGTGGTGGAGGGGTGGGTGCGGTGGGTGGGGTAGGGGGTCTGGAGGTGCCACGGCTGGGGGAGGGTTGGGTTGGGGGGTGCCATGGATGGGGGAGGGGGTCTGGGGGAGCTGCAGGTGGGGGAGGGGCGGGTGTGTGACGGGACTGTTTTGCCCAGCAATACATTTAGCCACGTGGAAGTGAGCTCCATAGGCTGGCCTGTCTATGCAGCACCTTTACATTTTATTTTTTGGGGTGTGTTTGGGGAAGGTGCGGGTGCAGGGGGGGTGCGGTTGAGTGAGGGGTTCCAGAGGTGTTGCGGGTGGGGGAGGGGTAGTTGCGGGGTGCGGCGGAAGGGGTCTGTAGATGCAGTGGGTGGGGGAGGGATGAGTGGCTGCGGGTGGGGCGTGGATGGAGGCGGGGGTCTGGAGGTGCTGTGGGTGAGGGAGGGGCGGGTGGGGGAGTGGTGGGTACTGCGTATGGGGGAGGGGTTTGGGAGGTGATGTGGCTGGTGGAGGGGCGGGGGAGTGGGGGCTGCGGATGAGTTCCGGAGGCGCTGCGGGTGGGGGAGAGGCAGGGGTGAGGTGGATGGGGGAGGGGTTCCGGTGGCGCTGCGGGTGGGGAAGCTGCGGGTGCTGGGGTGCAGTGAGTGGACTAGGGGATCGGGAGGTGGGGCGGGTGGGGGAGCGGTGGGGTTGACGCAGGTGGGGGAGTGGCAGGTGTGTGGGTGTTGCCGATAGGGGATGGGGTCCATAGGCGCTGCAGGTGGTGGAGAGGTGGGTGCGGTGGTGTGGCGGTTGGGGCAGGGGATCTGGAGGCGCCATGGCTGGGGGATGGGCTGGTGCGGGGGTGCCTTAGATGGGGGAGGGGATTCGGGAGAGCTGCAGGTGGGGGAGGGGCGGGGGTGCTGTGCATGGGGGAGGGGCGGGTGTGTGATGGGACTGTTTTGCCCAGCAATACATTTAGCCACGTGGGAGTGAGCTGCACCTGTACATTGTATTTGTTGTGTGATTTTGGATGTGTCATTGTGGTAACCTGGTGAGTGCAGTTATGTCACCAGCTCCCATCCCAACATAGGACGTGGGAGCCTGTTACATGTGGCTGGGTGCAGGGTGCATGGCGTCTGTGCTGCAGCCCCCTCCCCTCTCAGTCCCTCTCCCCCCTGATGTGCTGCGCAGGCGCAATGGCGGCAGGTGGGTGTGTGGGCCGGATGGAGACAAATAGGGGGACAGAGACCCCAGCATCGGGCGCACGGGATGCTGCCGCCTCCCCCTCACCTACGGGCACTGACAGTTGTGCGCACCAACTGGCTCCCTGAGCAGAGCCGCCGCCTGGGGGAGGGGCAGGTGGCGGGGCGCATCAGCGGTTCTGGCCTGTAAACCGCTCTGACGGCTCCTGCGGCTCTCATCATGCTGTCATCCACGTGAGGGAGGGTCCCTGGCGGGTGAGAGTGACAGCCCTCACCCCAGTACCCGCCATGTGGAGGAGCTAGGGGGAGCGTGTCGGGGAATCGCAGGCAGGATCCAGCCACCTCTCCTCCATCTGTGACTCCGCCCAGATCTGTGACTCCGCCCAGCGTTACAGCCAGGCACAGAATCACAGATCTGGGCTATTATATAGGAGATTCTATTAACAGATGTCTGTAGTGGTCAGATGATATAATAGAGCCAATTGTTTTTTTCAAAGTAAGTGTTATTAAAGGTTATAAAATTGGGGGTCTGTTTATAAGGGTTAAAGGGGTCTATTTACTATACCTTGAATGGAGATAAAGTACCAAACAATCAGCTCCCAACTGTCATTTTTCAAACACAGCCTGTGACACGGCAGTTAGGTACTTTATCTCCGTCCACTTTATCTCAATCCAAGGCTTAGTAAATAGACCCCAAAATCTCAATGGCTGGTGAATAGTGTGTGTGTGTGACCATATGAACTCTATATACATGAATATTTAGCAGTATTTATTTTATTTAACTGCAGCAATTATCTGAGTGGTATAAAACCCGTCACATTTTAATATAGGTCAGAACACTCAGAATTCACTATTTTTTGAACACGACATCAGACACAAGAGGCCAAACTGGCCCACTGGTGAACAGGGGAAACGCCTGGTGGGCCCCACTGCCTGAGGGCCCACCCCCTCTTCTAGGGGTCAGTTTCTAAATTGTGCACTCAAATTATACATTGTTACTTTACTGGAGGGTCAGTAACTTGGTGGAGCATTACCAAGGATGAACTAGGTAGCTAAGGTTGTTTCTATAAAATATACTCTTGACAATCAACGTCCTGATACACAGGTCTCCTTTACCTTATAAAGAGGTGCTGCTCTTTGTAGACTGATTGTATACTCTCTAATGGTAGCCACACCTCCTCTGATGGCTGGCCACACCCCTTAGCTTGGTTACTTACCACGGCATTCCCAGGTAGGCCCTACATGCCCCAGTCCAACACTGATCAGACATCACCATTCACCACCAGAAAACATACCAAAAATGCACCAAACATGCTGTTGGAAGTAAAAAAGGATTGTGGGGGGCAACAAAACGTAGCTTAATCCAATGTACTAAGCCTTATTCTCTTTCAGCTATTTATATGTACTGACAGTAGCTGCCTCCAGCCCATTAAACCAGTTGTTGGCTGCAAAGTTACCTCATCATCACTTCCAAAAAGTTTTCCGATCAGGAACTCTTCCAGCTTAGTGAAAAGGTAAAAATTGCTTCAAGCAAGGTCAGGGCAATTAGATGGATGATTGGAATCCTCCCACCTGAAACTGTGACTAGAGATGGCTATCATTCTAGCCATAAAACCAGGACTGTTAGGGTGCTTGAGGACCAAGAGGTTGATGTGTCAAGCAGTAAGAGCATTGGTGAAGTGGACCAGTGGAGAAGTTTTCCATAGCATCCAGTGAGCTACAGGTACTACCTATCATTTTATAGAATGTACTTGCTAAATGCTACCTCAAATCTGATTGGTTGAAATGGGCAACTTCTCCACTCATCCATTTCTCCGCTCTTTTTGCTTGTTAATACATCATCCCAAGAATTTGGGAAAACCGGCCATAAGCTTTAATATGATTAAGTCACATATTATTATCATCTCAGAGAACAATCGGATTGGAAAATTCCAATCCTGGCACTTCCATACAGATTTGCTCTTGATAAGCTCTAGTGTAAATGCTGTAGTGTACCATACGCCTTTCCTCTCCATTTCTCCTTCACCTTTTCTCAGTGTTACATCTTTGCCTATAAATGTCTAGTGGCTCTTCTTACAATTATTCCTGCACAATGAGGCACACAATGAGAATACACCACTTTACAAAAGAATCTTACTCTACTATAGTGACACAATGCTTTTATATGAATGCCCACCATTGTGTATCTTTAAGAGCCTTGAACAGTATATCTCACTTGATGATATCTTTTGTTCATTTCATGAATAAGGCTAATTTACGACCCTGTTCTGAAGCACGCACTTGTGCCCAGATTTATCAAGCCTTGGATAGTGATAAATTGCATGGTGATAAATTACCAACCAATCAGCTCCGAGCTGCCATGGGGCAGGCCATGTTTGAAAAATGACAGCTGGGAGCTGATTGGCTGGCGCTTTTTCACCATGCAATTTATCACTCTCCAACGTTTGATAAATCTGGGCCTATAATTTGCTAACGTGCAAAACTTTGGGGTGTTTCCATAGCCCGGAATGAAGGCAATATATGACCGTGCTTTTTGTTATGAGTATAACAGAAATAGGCCGAAACGTGCCAGTATTTAAAATAAAAGTGTAGATTGCACAATGGCATATTAGGGACTGCCAATAACCAATAAAAGATATGCAGCAATGTGGACAGAGCCATAAGGTCATGTGACACGTTTCGGGTGTAAAAACTCTTTCACAAGGGTGAAAAGCTACCATGACAGTAGCAGAATTACACATTTATAGAATGAAATTTAAACATTGAGATATTGTTACTATATGTAAATATGCCCACACATAATTGTCAATATATTTTAGTGATGTGCACCGGAAATTTTTCGGGTTTTGTGTTCTGGTTTTGGATTCGGGTCCGCGGCCGTGTTTTGGATTCGGACGCGTTTTGGCAAAACCTCCCTGCAAATATTTTGTCGGATTCGGGTGTGTTTTGGATTCGGGTGTTTTTTTACAAAAAACCCTCAAAAACAGCTTAAATCATAGAATTTGGGGGTCATTTTGATCCCATAGTATTATTAACCTCAATAACCATAATTTACACTCATTTACAGTCTATTCTGAACACCTCATGCCTCACAATATTATTTTTAATCCTAAAATTTGCACCGAGGTCGCTGGATGGCTAAGCTAAGCAACACAAGTGGCCGACACAAACACCTGGCCCATCTAGGAGTGGCACTGCAGTGTCAGGCAGGATGGCAGTTCAAAAAAATTGTCCCCAAACAGCACATGATGTAAAGAAAAAAAGAGGCGCACCAAGGTCGCTGTGTGACTAAGCTAAGCGTCACAAGTGGCCGACACAAACACCTGGCCCATCTAGGAGTGGCACTGCAGTGTCAGACAGGATGGCACTTCAAAAAAATTGTCCCCAAACAGCACATGATGCAAAGAAAAAAAGAGGCGCACCAAGGTCGCTGTGTGACTAAGCTAAGCGACACAAGTGGCCGACACAAACACCTGGCCCATCTAGGAGTGGCACTGCAGTGTCAGGCAGGATGGCACTTCAAAAAAATACTCCACAAACAGCACATGATGCAAAGAAAAATGAAAGAAAAAAGAGGTGCAAGATGGAATTGTCCTTGGGCCCTCCCACCCACCCTTATGTTGTATAAACAGGACATGCACACTTTAACGAACCCATCATTTCAGCGACAGGGTCTGCCACACGACTGTGACTGAAATGACTGGTTGGTTTGGGCCCCCACCAAAAAAGAAGCAATCAATCTCTCCTTGCACAAACTGGCTCTACAGAGGCAAGATGTCCACCTCATCATCATCCTCCGATTCCTCACCCCTTTCACTGTGTACATCGCCCTCCTCACAGATTATTAATTCGTCCCCACTGGAATCCACCATCTCAGGTCCCTGTGTACTTTCTGGAGGCAATTGCTGGTGAATGTCTCCACGGAGGAATTGATTATAATTCATTTTGATGAACATCATCTTCTCCACATTTTCTGGAAGTAAACTCGTACGCCGATTGCTGACAAGGTGAGCGGCTGCACTAAACACTCTTTCGGAGTACACACTGGAGGGGGGGCAACTTAGGTAAAATAAAGCCAGTTTGTGCAAGGGCCTCCAAATTGCCTCTTTTTCCTGCCAGTATACGTTTGGACTGTCTGACGTGCCTACTTTGATGCGGTCACTCATATAATCCTCCACCATTCTTTCAATGGTGACAGAATCATATGCAGTGACAGTAGACGACATGTCAGTAATCGTTGGCAGGTCCTTCAGTCCGGACCAGATGTCAGCACTCGCTCCAGACTGCCCTGCATCACTGCCAGCGGGTGGGCTCGGAATTCTTAGCCTTTTCCTCGCACCCCCAGTTGCGGGAGAATGTGAAGGAGGAGCTGTTGACGGGTCACGTTCCGCTTGACTTGACAATTTTCTCACCAGCAGGTCTTTGAACCTCTGCAGACTTGTGTCTGCCGGAAAGAGAGATACAACGTAGGTTTTAAATCTAGGATCGAGCACGGTGGCCAAAATGTATTGCTCTGATTTCAACAGATTGACCACCCGTGAATCCTGGTTAAGCGAATTAAGGGCTCCATCAACAAGTCCCACATGTCTAGCAGAATCGCTCTGTTTTAGCTCCTCCTTCAATGTCTCCAGCTTCTTTTGCAAAAGCCTGATGAGGGGAATGACCTGACTCAGGCTGGCAGTGTCTGAACTGACTTCACGTGTGGCAAGTTCAAAGGGTTGCAGAACCTTGCACAACGTTGAACTCATTCTCCACTGCGCTTGAGTCAGGTGCATTCCCCCCTCCTTTGCCTATATCGTGGGCAGATGTATAGGCTTGAATGGCCTTTTGCTGCTCCTCCATCCTCTGAAGCATATAGAGGGTTGAATTCCACCTCGTTACCACCTCTTGCTTCAGATGATGGCAGGGCAGGTTCAGGACTGTTTGGTGGTGCTCCAGTCTTCGGCATGCGGTGGCTGAATGCCGAAAGTGGCCCGCAATTCTTCAGGCCACCGACAGCATCTCTTGCACGCCCCTGTCGTTTTTTAAATAATTCTGCACCACCAAATTCAATGTATGTGCAAAACATGGGACGTGCTGGAATTTGCCCAGATGTAATGCACGCACAATATTGCTGGCGTTGTCCGATGTCACAAATCCCCAGGAGAGTCCAATTGGGGTAAGCAATTCTGCGATGATGTACCTCAGTTTCCGTAAGAGGTTGTCAGCTGTGTGCTTCTTATGGAAAGCGGTGATACAAAGCGTAGCCTGCCTAGGAACGAGTTGGCGTTTGCGAGATGCTGCTACTGGTGCCGCTGCTGCTGTTCTTGCTGCGGGAGGCAATACATCTACCCAGTGGGCTGTCACAGTCATATAGTCCTGAGTCTGCCCTGCTCCACTTGTCCACTTGTCCGTGGTTAAGTGGACATTGGGTACAACTGCATTTTTTAGGACACTGGTGAGTCTTTTTCTGAGGTCTGTGTACATTTTCGGTATCGTCTGCCTAGAGAAATGGAACCTAGATGGTATTTGGTACCGGGGACACAGTACCTCAATCAAGTCTCTAGTTGCCTCTGAATTAACGGTGGATACCGGAACTACGTTTCTCACCACCCTGGCTGACAAGACCTGAGTTATCCGCTTTGCAGCAGGATGAGTGCTGTGATATTTCATCTTCCTCGCAAAGGACTGTTGGACAGTCAATTGCTTACTGGAAGTAGTACAAGTGGTCTTCCGACTTCCACTCTGGGATGCCGATCGACTCCCAGCAGCAACAACAGCAGCGCCAGCAGCAGTAGGCGTTACACTCAAGGATGCATCGGAGGAATCCCAGGCAGGAGAGGACTCGTCAGACTTGCCAGTGACATGGCCTGCAGGACTATTGGCTTTCCTGTGTAAGGTGGAAATTGACACTGAGGGAGTTGGTGGTGTGGTTTGCAGGAGCTTGGTTACAAGAGGAAGGGATTTAGTGGTCAGTGGACTGCTTCCGCTGTCATCCAAAGTTTTTGAACTTGTCACTGACTTCTGATGAATGCGGTCCAGGTGACGTATAAGGGAGGATGTTCCGAGGTGGTTAACGTCCTTACCCCTACTTATTACAGCTTGACAAAGGAAACACACGGCTTGACACCTGTTGTATGCATTTGTGTTGAAATAATTCCACACCGAAGAGGTGATTTTTTTTGTATTTTGACCAGGCATGTCAATGGCCATATTCATCCCACGGACAACAGGTGTCTCCCCGGGTGCCTGACTTAAACAAACCACCTCACCATCAGAATCCTCCTGGTCAATTTCCTCCCCAGCACCAGCAACACCCATATCCTCATCCTGGTTTACTTCAACAGTGACATCTTCAATTTGACTATCAGGAACAGGACTGCGGGTGCTCCTTCCAGCACTTGCAGGGAGCGTGCAAATGGTGGAAGGCGCAAGCTCTTCCCGTCCAGTGTTGGGAAGGTCAGGCATCGCAACCGACACAATTGGGCTCTCCTTGGGGATTTGTGATTTAGAAGAACGCACAGTTCTTTGCTGTGCTTTTGCCAGCTTAAGTCTTTTCATTTTTCTAGCGAGAGGATGAGTGCTTCCATCCTCATGTGAATCTGAACCACTAGCCAAGAACATAGGCCAGGGCCTCAGCCGTTCCTTGCCACTCCGTGTCGTAACTGGCATATTGGCAAGTTTACGCTTCTCATCAGACGCTTTCAATTTTGATTTTTGGGTCATTTTACTGAACTTTTGTTTTTTGGATTTTACATGCTCTCTACTATGACATTGGGCATCGGCCTTGGCAGACGACGTTGATGGCATTTCATCATCTCGGCCATGACTAGTGGCAGCAGCTTCAGCACGAGGTGGAAGTGGATCTTGATCTTTCCCTATTTTAACCTCCACATTTTTGTTCTCCATTTTTTAATGTGTGGAATTATATGCCAGTATCAATAACGATGGCCTACTACTATATATACTGCGCGCAACTGAAATGCACCACAGGTATGGATGGATAGTATACTTGACGACACAGAGGTAGGTAGAGCAGTGGCCTTCCGTACCGTACTGCTATATATACAGGTAGTCACTGTCAGCAAAACTCTGCACTGTACTCCTCCTATATAATATACTGGTGGTCCCCAGTGCCCACAATAAAGCAGTGTGAGCACAGATATATGCAGCACACTGAGCACAGATATAGAGTGTTTTTCAGGCAGACAACGTATACTGGTGGTCACTGTCAGCAAAACTCTGCACTGTACTCCTCCTATATAATACAGCTGCTCCCCAGTCCCCACAATTAAGCAGTGTGAGCACAGATATATGCAGCACACTGAGCACAGATATGGAGTGTTTTTCAGGCAGACAACGTATACTGGTGGTCACTGGTCAGCAAAACTCTGCACTGTACTCCTCCTATATAATACAGCTGCTCCCCAGTCCCCACAATTAAGCAGTGTGAGCACAGATATATGCAGCACACTGAGCACAGATATGGAGTGTTTTTCAGGCAGACAACGTATACTGGTGGTCACTGGTCAGCAAAACTCTGCACTGTACTCCTCCTATATAATACAGCTGCTCCCCAGTCCCCACAATTAAGCAATAAGCAGTAGCACAAATATTATTAATAAACGGAGAGGATGCCAGCCACGTCCTCTCCCTAACATTTCCAATGCACGAGTGAAAATGGCGGCGACGCGCGGCTGCTTATATAGAATCCGAATCTCGCGAGAATCCGACAGCGGGATGATGACGTTCGGGCGCGCTCGGGTTAACCGAGCCATACGGGAGAATCCGAGTATGCCTCGGACCCGTGTAAAATGGGTGAAGTTCGGGGGGGTTCGGTTTCCGAGGAACAGAACCCGCTCATCACTAATATATTTGTCTTTTAATGCTATGTTTAAACATTGTGTACTATTTTCATGACAAAAATAGATGACTGGGTAAATGAAATGGGTAATTTTTCAAATATAAAATAATTTTCTATGGTTTGTAATGTTAACATTCTTAAAGGCTCTGTTTTAAAAGGGTGTAGTATGGTATGCTGGCGGCCGGGCTCCCGGCGACCAGCATACCGGCGTCGGGATCCCGACCGCCGGCATACCGACAGCATGGCGAGTGCAAATGAGCCCCTTGCGGGCACGGTGGTGTGATACGCGCGCCACGCTATTTATTCTCCCCCAAGAAGGAGAAAAAGTGTCGGTATGCCGGCTGACGAGATTCCAGCGCCGGTATACTGTGCGCCGGGATCCCGTCAGCCGGCAAACTGAAGACCACCAATTTTAAAATCATCTAATTCAAGTCTTGCGGTTTTCTGATGCTCCTGAAGAAGGGGCCAATTCAGTAAGGTTAGCAAATTCTGCTAATCAGCAGAATTTGCTAACATTAGCACGCATGCTGGTGGCCGCCCAGCATGCTGACCGGCGCCTTCCCCCCTGCTTGTTAGCAGAAATTGGGGTCACTCTTGTGGGTGACCCCAATTAACTCGTGGTTAACTGCAGACCGCAAAGTTCCCACCATTGGTTATAATGGAGCGCCGCTACGCTACATTGTAACCAGTGTGCTCCTCCTGATTGACAGGGCAGGAACGCTCAGCCAATCACGAGAGTGCCATGATGTGGCACTCCCTGATTGGCTGGCGGGACCTTCACTGACAGCAGTCACGGGGGGGTCCCGCCAGTCGGGGAAAGGGGTACCATGTGTAAACATGGGACCCCTTTCAGTTCGTGGTTCGGGTATTTTCATTTGTTTTATTATTTTAACAAGTACGTGGATTACAAGGAGAAAGAAGAGGACCGATCTACACAGGATTGTTTGTAAGTATATATTTCATTTACAGGTACCCATGGATTCTACTTGAGAAGAGGACAGAGGGGCACCGTGTCAACTTAGGTAAGTATGTATGCATGTAAGTGTGTATGTATGTAAATTAAGCTTGTACTGTCACGGTGTCTGTGTTTTGTTTTTATTTGGGATTTTTTTTGTAGTAGAACTACAGGTACCAGTAGGCCTGTTTTTCCCCCACATGCTGGTACTTGTGGTTCTCCAAGTACCAGCTTGTGGGGGAGGCTTGCTGGGACTTGTAGTTCTGCTACAAAAAACAATATTCTTTTTTTACACAAAAGGCTATCAGCTTCCCATCCACCACCCACGGATGGGTGGGACAGCCTCGGGCTTCACCCCTGGTCCTTGGGTGGCTGGAGGGGGGACCCCTTGATTTAAGGGGTCCCCACTCCTCCAGGGTACCCCGGCCAGGGATGACTAGTTGGGGATGTAATGCGAGGGCCGCAGGGACCAATATAAAAGTGTCCCCCGGCTGTGGCATTATCGCTCTGACTAGTGGAGCCCGGTGCTGGTGTTAAAAATATGGGGGGCCCCTGCGTTTTTTGTCACCCGTATTTTTTGCACCAGGACCAGGTGCAGAGCCCGGTGCTGGTTGTTTAAATATGGGGGGACCCCAGTCATTTTTCCCCTGTATTTTTACAACCAGGACCGGCTCAAAGAGCCCGTGGCTGGTTATGCTTAGGAGGGGGGACCCCACGCAAATTTTGTTTTGGATTTTTAATTCTTTCACACCCCTTCCCACAGATAAGCGTGCATGAATCTCACAGATCCGTGCATGCCTATCAGGATACGGTAAAAAAAAGCAGGTCTATTTGAAAACTGCTTTTTATTTACGATTTGTACTTTTTCACGGCAGTGTTTGGTTTTTGCCGGCAGTGATTGAGAATACGAATTTTTAGTAAATTACCGAGTTGTATAAAATAACAGGCATGTTTGACCGATGGTGTATTCATTCATATTTTTTTTTCTCTGCCTTCCAAAAAAATACGAATGCCTTCATCACTGCCGAGATTTCAGTTTAGTAAATTCCCGAGATGACACTTTGAACAAAAAACACAAAATCAGTCAAAATCGGGAGCTTAGTAAATATACCCCCTAGTGCAGGGGTGGGCAATTATTTCAGCTGGGGGGCCGCTTAACACTTCCAACGAATATTCGAGGGCCACACACAAAATACTCAAAAAGAGTCCCCTTTTTACACATTACGGCAGATAGCGTCCCCTTTTTACACATTACGGCAGACATCGTCCCCCTTTTTACACATTACAGCAGACAGCTCCCCCGTTTTTACACATTACGGCAGACATTGTTCCCCTTTTTACACATTACGGCAGACTGCATCCACTTTTTACACATTTCGGCAGACATCATCCCCCTTTTTACACATTACAGCAGACAGCGCCCCCGTTTTTACACATTACGGCAGACATTGTTCCCCTTTTTACACATTACAGCAGACTGCGTCCACTTTTTACACATTACGGCAGACATCATCCCCCTTTTTACACATTACAGCAGACAGCGCCCCCGTTTTTACACATTACGGCAGACATTGTCCCCCTTTTTACACATTACGGCAGAGTGCGTCCACTTTTTACACATTACGGCAGACTGCGTCCCCTTTTTACACATTACGGCAGACATTGTCCCCCTTTTTACACATTACGGCAGACTGCGTCCACTTTTTACACATTACGGCAGACTGCGTCCCCTTTTTACACATTACGGCAGACATCGTCCCCCTTTTTACACATTACAGCAGACAGTGCCTCCGTTTTTACACATTATGGCAGACATCATCCCCCTTTTTACACATTACGGCAGACAGCATCACCCTTTTTTACACATTACGGCAGACAGTCCCTACCCCCCTATTCCCTCCCTCCCTCCCCTAAACCCATATTGTAGTTTTTAACTCAGCTGCCTCCCCACCCCTAAACCTATATGGCAGCTTAAGCAGTGATCCAGGGGCTGGCAGGACAGGGGGTTTACCTGTTCGTCACAGTGGCAGACGATCCCCGCTGTCCGATGATGCCGCCTGGAGTCACTGCTGATGTGGCCTCTTGCTCCCGCTCGCTGGCCGCTGCTTCTTCTCCTCACTCAGCCGCCAAGCGCAGTGCCCGCCCCCCGTGCCGCCCAGCGCGCTTGGTAACAGAGGAAATCCCGGTCAGCTGACCTTGTGACGTGACCGGGATTTCCTCAGCGGCGCCTCGTCTGAGAACAGTGCAATGACAAGCGGCCTGTCGGGCCGCTTGTCATTGCACTCTAATGGGGCACAGCGGGCCAGACACGATCGGTCCGCGGGCCGCATCCGGCCGCGGGCCGCCTGTTGCCCACCCCTACCCTAGTGTCTACATTTTACCTGTAGACCTTATGACACTGTCAACCTTTTGACCCTGCTGACCTAATTTATGTCGACCATATGGAGTTGACGTAATTACGTCTATCTAAACAGTGTAGATCTTCTA
Organism: Pseudophryne corroboree; assembly: GCF_028390025.1. Classification (NCBI taxonomy): domain Eukaryota; kingdom Metazoa; phylum Chordata; class Amphibia; order Anura; family Myobatrachidae; genus Pseudophryne; species Pseudophryne corroboree. The sequence continues at coordinate 41,591,970 of NC_086453.1, forward strand.
TACCACAGCCAGAAAACACATGGACCCAACACTGATCGTCTTTTCTGTGTGGACGGCAAGGCTTGAGGTACAACCAGGGCAGCCATCGGGGGGGGGGGAGCTGTGGGGACTGGAGTCCTGAGCCCTTATAAAGAGGGGGGCTCCCACAACAGCGACGCAGGGAGGACTTAACAAGCCTTCCCTGCATATCAGCTCTCTGTGAATCATTACTACGGGTCCCCAATGCTCCACCCATATGTAACATCATTATGTGTGACATCATATAGGGGTGGAGCAGAGTGGCAGAATCTTTTTTTTTTTTGTGTGGGGGGGGCCTTGTCTACTTTCTACTTTGTCAGTCCCAGGACCCACAATTTCTGATGGCAGTCCTGGGTCCGACCAACTCCTGAGAAGTGAGTAGAGTAAACTCAATATAACAAGGTTGACTAAGACCAGGGGGTATATTTAAACGTCGGTTTGGCCTTTTTGTTGTTTTTTTTTCTTTTTGGGTGGTTTTCTGTCTGTATTGCATTCTGCAGTTTTCCCATTTTTTTCTATTAGACATATTGAAAACTACAGTGTGTGACCCTGACCGGTGTACAGTGTCGGACTGGAGCATGAAGGGCCCACCGGGGGTATGCAGTGGTAGGAGCCCATGATTAGAGGTGTGGCCAGACTCCAAAGGGGGTGTGGCCAGCCACCACAGAGGTTTGGCTAACCATAATAGAGTACCTGGTCTGGACTCCTTGATAATTTAAATAGTAATTAATGATAGTGCATGCATGATAATGTGCCAGATTAATGACAGCAATGTACTGTAGAGAATACATCATATTCCTGTGTAGTATAAGGTAACATATGTATAATATATCATTAGAGTGTACAGTCTAGAACCTGATCCCTAGAGGAGGAGGGCCCCCCAGGCAGTGGGGCCTACCGGTGGTTTCCCCTGTACCATTGTGGGCCAGTCCGAGCCTGCCGGTGTATTTAAACCTCCCTTGAGATAAGATTGTAAACTCATTTGTGACAGATCATTTTCTATAAATTTACTGTTGTGTATCACTTTTATTTATTTTCCTTACTGCAAAGTGTTCCTTAAGTACATACAGCCTGCTAAGCCAGCGGTGCTATTGAAATACAGACGTATGTGGGTTAGCCAGCGGTGCTATGGAAATACAGACGTGTGTGGGTTAGCCAGCGGTGCTATGGAAATACAGACGTGTGTGGGTTAGCCAGCGGTGCTATGGAAATACAGACGTGTGTGGGTTAGCCAGCGGTGCTATGGAAATACAGACGTGTGTGGGTTAGCCAGCGGTGCTATGGAAATACAGACGTGTGGGGGTTAATTGCTCCCGTGGGACACTTTTTTTTAAAGTTATAAATGAGGTAGGGTGTTGTGCTATTTCCTTCAAGGTTTCAATTAGTTCCCTCAATAGCGCACAGACAGACAAAATAAATAGCAGCTACTATGGGCTGTTTGTCTGTTTAATGGATCTCGCTGGCCCATGTGACCTGTCAATTTAGAAATACTGTACTGTAGTATGGGATACAGAGAGTGACTATAATATTGAAATTCCTAAAACTGATGACTGAAGACAGCTGCATCTGTAATGTTAAAGAGGCATAAACAAAATGTTAAATGTTTACTTATTATTACAGCTAAAATAACAACCTATAATTGATTTACCCGGGATGCGGCCAGTTTACCTACAATCAAAATCTTGACAACCATTGACCGACGGTCAAAATCCCGACAAGGTCAAAATCCAGACATGGGCAAAATACCAACATTTAAAATGTCGACAGGTCAAAAATTCGACAGGAGTTTTGTGATTTTTTTAAATTGAAACCGACTTGTTAATACTTTACCATCCCAGTGCACCTGGAGGCGGAATATTATAGTGTGCCGAGCGCAGCAAGCCATGCGTTGGAACGCTGTACACTTATACGGTGTCCATGTCAACCTACTTGTGTCGACTTTTTGACCTATCAACATTTTAAATGTTGGTATTTTGACCTTGTCGGTATGTTAAATGTCAGTATTTTGACCTTGTCGGGATTTTAACCATCGGTCAATCGTTGTCGGCATTTTGACCATTGGGATTTTGATTGTAGGTATTTCAGACTAAACCCGATTTACCCCTTCCTCTATGATACACCTAAATAATCACAATTATGTGTAAAACATGTAGGTATTTATTTACTTAAATAGTCAGGATTCCTGAATACATCCAAATGTCATTGTCTCAGATCTACTATAGACTATGGCCCTGATTCAGAGCTGTACACAAAGCATACTGTACTTACCTACCCTCCCGGATCCTGCGGGAGAGTCCTGTATGAAGCTCTTATCTCCCACTGCCCTGCATTATAAATCAAATTCCCTGATTCTTTAGATTCATAACTGCAGCCAGGGTTCCACCAAGGAATTTCTGGGCAAGGACAGTGATTTGCTGCAGTCACTAGCATGACTTCTGTCCAGGCTTATAAACCTCTGCTGTTGACTGTCAGCAAAACCTTATAGTACCCTGGCAGTAGAGAATACAGAAGTTTGCCTGACCACTGTAATCTGTGTTGTCTTATCTCAGCAACTGCTGCTGCCAGAGCCGGCCCTAACCAATATGATGCCCTAGGCAAGATTTTGGCTGGTGCCCCCTAGCACCACCGCTGGTTCCGCCTCTGACCTTGCACCTCTTTCCCAGCACAATCACCCCTCACCCATAGCAGTCCTTGTACCCCCTATATTTTAAATAGGAACAGTTCGCACATTTGACGCACAGCCCAAAAAGGGGCATCTTCTTGCTGGGAAGGGCATGGCCACACAATAGTAACCCCAATTCCAATTACGCCACACAGTACTGCAACTTTATTCACATTTTATCTTGCGATAGTGTCCATAATTCATATTACATCCCACAGTAGTATCTCTTTACCTTATAAACGTTACTCCTCACAGTAGAGCCCCTTATTCACATTACATCACACTGAATTGCTCCTTATTCACATTACACCACACCTTATTGCTCTTTATTCACATTAGACGACACAGTAGTGCCCTTTCTATTTGCAACGCCACATAGTAGAGCACTTTATACACATAATGCCACACATTAGTAATGCATTTATACACAATTCCACACAGTAATGCCCCTTACACATATGAGACACATTAATGTCCTTATAAACATAATGCACCTTACACATTATGACAACCTTTATTAATGCCCTTTTACACATAATGTCCCTTACACATATGCCGCACATTATTAATGCCCTTATACACATAATGACACACATAGTGCCCCCTACACATTTGCTGCACATTATTAGTGCCCCTATACACATAATGACACACATACAGTAGTACCCTGTTACACATATGCCGCACATTATTAATGCCCTTATACACATAATGACACACATAGTGGCCCTTTACACATTTGTTGCACATTATTAATGCATTTTTGCATGACACACATAATGCTCCTTACACATATTCTGAACACTACTGCACAACCAACCCACTCACATGCACACAGCACTCAGACTTCCACTAACACTGTGACCTCTGCCTCTGCTTGGATACAGATGTGTCCTCACAAATCTTGCATCAATGCTAACGTCGGGCACTTTTTTTAAAAATGAAAATGCATCTTATTTGCATTGCTATGTGACTAGGATGCACAAGCAGCTTCTACTGATTAAACTGATATGCAGCATGCCAATATACTGTGTGAGACTGTGGCTGTATCTGCATATGAAATGCTACATAAAGAATATAGGCATGCCGCATATCATTTTAATCAGCAGAAGCCGATGATGCCCCTAGGCATATCAAATGCCCTAGGCAATTGCCTAGTTTGCCTATGCCTATGGCCGGCTCTGGCTGCTGCTAATGTGTGTGAGCTGTGGAATGTTTTATTAGTAATCTTTAGTTAAACACACAAAAAGAACAATGCAAACAAGTTTTAAAATTAGTTTTTACCAAGAGTTGATCATCAAAGTAAGAATTCATACAAGGTCAAATTGCATTTGGAATTTATAGCATAGGCATCACATTTATCAGAACGGGTACCGGTGGGCCAGTCCAAGCCTGGTCAGTGCAGATATATAGATCCAGCTGTCTCTGAATACAGGCGGAATTCCACAGCTTTTTTTGAGCACGCAATCTGGCTACAGATCTGGATTTGCTCAATGGCTGTAAGATGTGTGCAGGAATTTTATTGAAAAATTGTCTATTACCATAGATGACAACGTGCGCAGCAAAACTTCATGGTGATTTCCGGACGCACATCAAGCAGAGTTGACTTTTCCCCAAACTCTGTGCACATGGAATATCTGCTAGCACCAGAATGTAAGTGCACAAAGTTTCATGCAGCTGTGTTCTTCTCGGCAATAATGTAATATTACAGAACTGAACGAGTCAGGCAAATATGTATACAGCATGGCTATGCTACGTTCCTGTCACCTCTTATTGCATAGTAAAATATATATCAGACTACTGGGCACCGGAACCAAATACATTGGCTGCTGTTGAGTGGACCAGATGGCGCTGGGATGGACTTATTCATTACATTTCCCATGCCAAAATAAGAGTATTATCCTGGTTCCAGAGCTTCTTGTCCACATAACTCTTTTGCAATCATCAAAAGTAAAATATTTCCCACTGTTCTCTACAGTCTTCTATACTCTGCCAACTCCGTCTCTGGGGCCAGTGCTTACTCAGCGCAATCCCCATTGTCTCATGCTCGCTGTTCGGCATTTACATTATTGTAACAATAAATACGTTAGGGTCTGTGGGATTTACGGAATAACATAGCGATGCCAAAACTAGGAAAAAAAGGATTTGAGATTTATTAGTAGGTTTAGAAACAGGGAAGATGTATGGACAGGAAATAAATTGCCATGTTTTGTGAACTAAAAAAAAGAAAATATGTTATTGACTCTAAAAAGGAATGAAAAACAATATATATTTATGTCCTGCAACTGATCTGGCAAGAGTTTGCTTTACAGCTAAAAACTTTGTCTAGTACTTATATCTGAGAGATCCTTATCAAGTTCTTACAGCTGAGAACCGTGCCTAGGGGGTCATTCCGAGTTGTTCGCTCGTTATTTTTTTCTCGCAACGGAGCGATTAGTCGCTAATGCGCATGCGCAATGTCCGCAGTGCGACTGCGCCAAGTAAATTTGCTATGCAGTTAGGTATTTTACTCACGGCATTACGAGGTTTTTTCTTCGTTCTGGTGATCGTATGTGATTGACAGGAAGTGGGTGTTTCTGGGCGGAAACTGGCCGTTTTATGGGAGTGTGCGAAAAAACGCTACCGTTTCTGGGAAAAACGCGGGAGTGGCTGGAGAAACGGAGGAGTGTCTGGGCGAACGCTGGGTGTGTTTGTGACGTCAAACCAGGAACGACAAGCACTGAACTGATCGCAGATGCCGAGTAAGTCTGGATCTACTCAGAAACTGCTAAGAAATGTCTATTCGCAATTCTGCTAATCTTTCGATCGCAATTTTGATAAGCTAAGATTCACTCCCAGTAGGCGGCGGCTTAGCGTGTGCAAAGCTGCTAAAAGCAGCTTGCGAGCGAACAACTCGGAATGACCCCCCTAGTCCATACAGCTTATACCCCTTTCAGACTGACAAATATTTCCCTGGTTATTGCACATGAATGCGCATCAACCTGGGAATTTGCTCAGTGTGAAAGGGTACAAACGCAGGATTTCTAAAGGGGGGTTTCCAGATGTGTGCGTGTGTGTGCGCGTGTGTAAACGGCACTCAAGGAACACAGGATGTACATACATAAAACGTGATATATTCTAAGGTCTACTTATCAGGGCCTAAACCCCTTTTTCAGAGCACACTTGGCAAAGAGGCTTAGGTCCTGAAATGTAAACTCGTACATTGTGGGGGTCATTCCGACCCGTTCGCATGTTGCTGTTTGTCGCGGCAGTGCGAACGGGTCGGTTCTGCGCATGTGCTCCGGCCGCAATGAGCACGCGCGGCTTTGCCCAGCGGCGGCCGTCGCTGGGCAACGACAAGAATAACGGAGAAAGCGATTGCTGCCGCGATAAACCCATTACTGGCACTTACAGGACTGAAACTTGAACCACAACTTACTCTATACAGTATATAATACTCTGTATAGTATACTTACATAACAATGCATACTGCTGCTGCTGGTGCCTGCCTTCCCTGCTGTTTCCGTGTCCCACTGCTCCTGCCGCTTTGAGTGCCCGCCTCCTCCACCACTGCTGAGTGCTCGTGAGTGCTCGCAGCTCCCACCTCTCGCATCTTTCAAATACCTGCGGCTCCAGCCTCTGCTGACTTCGAGCCGCTGACTGCCAGCCACTGCTGAGTGCCCCGCGCTGCTCAGTTACTGCAAAGCAGTATCGAAGCAGCACACTAGTCGCTATCACCATGACTGTGTGCCTCTGCCACATGAACTTGGCCCATCAGGGGGGTTTCTGGTTACTCAGAAACCCCCCCTGCGTGCGCCACTGCGGGTCGAGCATCCCGGCATTTCATCCCAGGTCTCGACCTGGGTTAAATCCAGGATCGTCCCGGGATGCAGTGTAGTGTGAATGGGCCCTACCCGGTATTCAGTACACGGGAGTGTTAAAAGGCCTCTCATTGGAGCTTTCTTGGGCTCAGAAAAGATAATGTTATCATCCAGAGCCTGGGGAAGCGTCCAGGAAGCGGAGGAGACAGACAATATGGCTACCTGGACTGATCAGGAGATCAGAGAGCTGCTCAGCATAAGGGGGGAGGAGGAAATAAAGAGACAGATAACAGGCACAGTGAAGGATGCTATTATTTATAAAAACATTGCAAAGCTGCTTGAAGCCAGAGGAATGATCCATACACAACAGCAAGTTGTTACTAAAATTAAGACTCTGAAAAAGCAGGCCCCGCCCCTCCCTTTGCTTGCCTATTGTGACCTCATCTATGTGAGCCAGAAAAATGGCCATTTCTAATGACATACATATGCAGGGATTTCCAGGGATCAGTGTAAATGGGGCTGTCCCTGGTTGATCCCAGGTCTAAGTGCAGTATGAAAGGGGACATTCCCGGGTGTGACCCAGCTCTGTCAGTCTGAAAGGGGTATTAAGACACTTGACTGAGAACATGACTAGTCCTCATAGCTAGGCGATCCGTCCGCCTAGTCACGCCGCGAGCTAGTAAATGGGGAGCGTGCACGTCACGGACACACGCACGCCCCAGACGCAGCGATAGGCACGCCTGGGTGCGCCTAGGCACAGACGGAGCCACGATTAGCGCGGCTCCATCCGTATCTACTTCTTACAGCTGAGAACATGCCTAGTCCTCAGGGCCATCTCAACAGCAGTGTAGTCCCCTAGGCAAAGCACCCCCATTGCCCCATGGGTAAATGCCTCCCCCCATGCAGAGTGCAGCGGAGCATGTGTCAGGGGGGACTGATCATCCCCCCTGCTGCAGCTGATCTCTGCACTTGCAGAGATCAGATAAAATGTGCTGGGAGAGAAATAAAGTTGCCCTCCCTGCACTGTGATCCCCGGCTCATACCTGGCTTGTGATGCGACCAAGCCAGGTAACGTACACCTGGCTCCGATCGCAACATCACAAAATGGCGAGATCTGCTGCTTCGTTTTCGGATCCGAATTTGATGGAAAGAGTAGAGCCAGGGCTCGGATCGAATCATAACAGCTAAATTCAGATGTGTTCAGTTTACAAACCGAACTGCACATCTCTGGAGCTGATGATTTGGTACTTTATCTCTCTCCACTTTATCTCTTCCCAAGCTTTGATCAATCCCCCCATTAAGCTTGCAGCCCATCGTAAAAAGGATCCCAAGTCCCGGCAGGTTCCTACACTAGCATATATATCTAATACACCACTGAATTGCATTTATGCACTCAAGCCAAATGCTGAGGCTGCAATGAAGCCGCCCCTGGGGTCCTGCACTCTGGCCGGTGGCACCGCTCTCCCGTCCCTAGTTACAGACCTGACTCGCATCAGCATATGGTCGTAAATCTGCCTGCTACAGACTTATACACTTGCGGCCACTTAGCCGCTGGCTCGGAATCTGGTCCGTACAGGGGGGTGGTTTGGATCTGTCTGTGCATCACATATGGCCGAGTACAGAGGAAAAGGCAATAGGAAACGTCTTCACATGCTAATGTTAAATGGTGTTCTTAGCTAGATGTGGGCCAGGGACCCTGATACACCTCCAAATATGCCTCACGCAAAAATTGGATATCATTTTGCAGAAAGATATATGCGTAAAGGAGATTCATGAGGGAGAGAGCACAATTTTTGGGGAGCATTCTCTGGTCAGAGGCTGTGGCAAATCATAGTAGGAGTCTAAGGGGCGACCAGCCAGGCCCAATGCCATAAGTGGTCCCCGATGGGTTTGGTTCAATAGATCTACAGTAAAAAGATAAGACAGTCAATAAGTCGAACCCAAATAGTCGACATGGTTAAAAGGTAGACGTTGAAAAGGTCGACAGGAACAAAAAGTAGACAAGGTCAAAACGTCAACATTAAAATGGTCAACACAAGAATGGTCAACATTTTTTTTGTGTTTTTTGTCATTTTTTTTTACCCTGTAGACCTTATTGAACCCGTCGACTTTAAACACTGTCGTCCTTTTACCTGTCGACCATTTGACCCAGTGTAGGGGAGAGACGCAGATGTACAAAAAAAAAGTTGTCAAAGAAGCACTTATTAAGTTCCTCACTTGTACCATACCAGAGAGGGAATAAAAGGTCTATTTATTATATGGAGAAAAGCAGAGGTGTAACTAGGGGGGGAGAGAGGTGACACTTTGATAGGATTCGAACATAGAAGGGAGGGGAAGAGACACACTAAAGGCCCATACACACTGGGTGATTTTGAGCTGAGAGCAGGTCACTTTTGGTGTGTTGAGCTGCTTTCAGCTCAAAACCGCCCAGTGTGTATGAATAAGCGATGAGCGGTGAGCGCTGATGCGCGCTCCCGCTTCATCGCTGTCGGCCGCCGTTCATCTACTGGTATTACCAGTAGATGAACGGCGGTGAGCGGCATTTCATAGCTTCCTGCTATGGAAAGCCGCTTACCCCCTCTGACATCGCTGGGCAGGGGGGAAAAGGGCTCAGTGTGTATGCACCTTTAAGGGGGGTACTCACGGAGAGATCCATGTGTAAAATCTAAGCAATCTGACTAGATTGCTTAGATTTTAAGAACAGATCACTCGTGTGTAGCCCCCTCAGCGATAGCGATGCGCAGCCCCGCACATCGCTATCGCCACTGCTAGATTGAGCCTGCATACTAGATTGAGCCCGCTGGGTGAAATGAGCGGCTCCCCGTCCTCCCCCGCATCGCTCAACACACATCTCTCCCGTGTATAGGGCCCTTTAGAGTCATAGAAGGGGGGTGGGGGCTGGGGAGGAGAGAAACACTGAGAGACATAGGAGGTGGGTAGAGAGAGAAACGGAGAGACATAGTGGTACATTTTCTAAGATAGGAGTTCTATTTAAGATGGGATGTTGCCCATAGCAACCAATCAGATTCCATGTAGCATCTTCTAGAAGGTGCTTTATAAATGAGAAGTAGAATCTGAGTGGTTGATACGGGCAACATCCCATCTTAAATAGAACTCCAATCTTAGTAAATTTACCACATAGAAGGGGGGGACGGGACACTGAGAGACATAGAATGAATGGGGGGACATACACTGAGAGACATAGAAGGGGGAGACAGAGATAGACACAGAGAGATATAGAATGAAGTGGGGGGGAGACACACCGAGAGATATAGGATTAGGGGGGGGGGGGGACACTGAGAGACATAGAATGTGATGGTGTGCTGAGAGACGACACAGGAGGAGATGATGGTGTGCTGAGAGACAATGCAGGGGGGAGGTGATGATGTGCTGAGAGACTATGCAGGGGGAGGTGATGGTGTGCTGAGAGACTATGCAGGGGAGGTGATTGTGTGCTGAGAGATGACACAGGGGGAGGTGATGGTGTGCTGAGAGACTATGCAGGGGGATGTGATGGTGTGCTGAGAGATGACACAGGGGGAGGTGATGGTGTGCTGAGAGATGACACAAGGGGGAGGTGATGGTGTGCTGAGAGACTATGCAGGGGAGGTGATGGTGTGCTGAGAGACTATGCAGGGGGAGGTGATGGTGTGCTGAGAGACTATGCAGGGGCAAATGATGGTGTGCTGAGAGATGACACAGGGGGAGGTGATGATGTGCTGAGAGATGACACAGGGGGGAGGTGATGTTGTGCTGAGAGACTATGCAGGGGGAGGTGATGGTGTGCTGAGAGACTATGCAGGGGAGGTGATGGTGTGCTGAGAGATGACACAGGGGGAGGTGATGGTGTGCTGAGAGATGACACAGGGGGGAGGTGATGGTGTGCTGAGAGACTATGCAGGGGGAGGTGATGGTGTGCTGAGAGACTATGCAGGGGGAGGTGATGGTGTGCTGAGAGATGACACAGGGGGGGGAGATGATGGTGTGCTGAGAGACTATGCAGGGGGAGGTGATAGTGTGCTGAGAAATGACAGAGGGGGGGGAGATGATGGTGTGCTGAGAGACTATGCAGGGGGAGGTGATGGTGTGCTGAGAGACTATGCAGGGGGAGGTGATGGTGTGCTGAGAGATGACACGGGGGGGAGATGATGGTGTGCTGAGAGACTATGCAGGGGGAGGTGATAGTGTGCTGAGAGATGACAGAGGGGGGGGAGATGATGGTGTGCTGAGAGACTATGCAGGGGGAGGTGATGGTGTGCTGAGAGATGACACGGGAGGAGGTGATGGTGTGCTGAGACACTATGCAGGGGGAGGTGATAGTGTGCTGAGAGACGATGCAGGAGGAGGTGATGGTGTGCCAAGAGATGACACAGGGGGTAGTGATGGTGTGCTGAGAGATGATACGGGGGGAGGTGATGGTGTGCTGAGAGATGACACAGAGGGAGGTGATGGTGTGCTAAGAAACGTTGGAGGAGGGAGGTGATTGTGAGCAGAGAGACAATGCAGGGGGAGGTGATGGTGTGCTGAGAGAAACGTTGCAGGAGGGAGGTGATTGTGAGCTGAGAGATAATGCAGGGAGAGGTGATGGTGTGCTGAGAGATGACACGTGGGGGAGGCGATGGTGTGCTGAGAGATGACAGGGGGGAGGTGATGGTGTGCTGAGAGATGACACAGAGGGAGGTGATGGTGTGCTGAGAAACGTTGTAGGAGGGAGATGATTGTGAGCAGAGAGATAATGCAGGGGGAGCTGATAGTGTGCTGAGAAACGTTGCAGGAGGGAGGTGATTGGGAGCTGAGAGATAATGCAGGGGGTGGTGATGGTGTGCTGAGAGATGATGCAGGTGGAGGTGATGGTGTGCCGAGAGATGACACAGAGGGGAGGTGATGGTATGCTGAGAGATGATGCAGGTGGTGGTGATGGTGTGCTGAGAGATGATGCAGGTGGAGGTGATGGTGTGCCGAGAGATGACACAGAGGGGAAGTGATGGTGTGCTGAGAGATGACACGGGGGGGGGGGAGGGGGGGAGGTGATGGTGTGCTGATAGATGACACAGAGGGGAAGTGATGGTGTGCTGTGAGATGACACGGGGGGGGGGGGGTGATGGTGTGCTGAGAGATGACACAGAGGGAGGTGATGGTGTGCTGAGAAACGTTGCAGGAGGGAGGTGATTGCGAGCTGAGAGATAATGCAGGTGGAGGTGATGGTGTGCTGAGAGACGACGCAGGGGGCAGGTGATGGTGTGCTGAAAAACATTGCAGGGAATAGGACAAAAGGGGGAGTGCTTTTGGCTGTAACGTGCATGCAGTGGGAAGTGTGCAGTGGACAATGTGACCTTGCAACAGAACCAGTGAGTGCTGCCCAGTGAGAGTAATCCTGTACAGTGTAAGTGTAGGGCCACACATAGCGGCCACAAGGAGACTGCACATAGGCAGGCGCCTACACGCAAATGCAGGCGCCCACACATGTGCGGCAGTCCCGCCGCTGCCGGATCCAACCGCAGCATGCTGCGGTCGAGCCAGATGACAGGACGGCGGGATTTCAATGAGAACACATACATTTCAACGTATGTGTTCACACAGTGTGGCACACAATCTATACATCTATTTTTTTTGGGGGGGTGGGGATCACGGAGGTGCTGTTGTTGATTATTGCACAAGGAGGCGCCCCTGTTCTCTTACATTTTTTCATATACAGTATATGCTCTTGTCCAAGTCTTCATAGCCGGAAGTTCCAGTGACATCCTCTCATTGCACTATGCCCATTCAAGAACGCCCCACTGCAGCCTAGTTATGCTTCTTCAGTCATAAGTTTAGTTGTGATTGAAATGCTTACCACTCTGCATCACCCGCACTTCTGTCTGCCCAATTCTGGAGCATGCGCAGTGCGGAAATACACATGACGAGCTCCGTAAATGTTGTAGTTTCGCCTCTGCATCAGAGACCCTATATTTGTGAGCATAGGGAAGTGGTTTTGTGCGCCTAACCCACACTAACCAAACAACACCAGCGCCCTTCCGAATTCCCTATCAGTAGACTCAAAGTACAAAAATCATTGTATTCCCATGTTCCTAAATAACCTATAATTACCTGATCAGTAAAAAATAGCTCTGCGCAAAATCTAGAAAGCACACCCTTTTTCCTGTACATATTAGAAAAAATATAGAGCTAACGCGTTTCTTTTACTATAAATACAAGGAAAAGGGATTTGGCAGAAAGTTAAATAATGAAATGATTACAATATACTGATCTGTATATTGCACAGAACGAGCGGACTAGCGTGGCATGTAAATGTATACCATCTTAGATCTGCGGAGTGTAATGGCTCATTCACATGTGCATAAAATAATTATTTAGGTTAAATCCGCGTTTCATAAATACACTGGAGGTATGTGTGAACCGGTTGACTTGCATATCTGACAACTATATTTACATCCAGTATACATCACATTATAGATGCGCATAAAACACTAACGCCGGGATGTTTAACATCATAACATATGCGCATGTTTTACACTGCATATATTTACAAAATACCCATTTTACATACGTGGGAAAGGGCTGTAAGTTAAATATGGTTCTGCGGTGGTGAGATGTATGTAAGGACACATTTCATAGGTGAGTGTTAATGCTGTGTAGTGAGAATTGCTGCATAGGGCTGAACAAGCCAGAACAAAATAATACCATGAGGTCGTTAGTGTGGGGCCCCTTTAAGATGTTAGGGGGACATCTACTAAGCAGTGATAGGAGCGGAGAAGTGAGCCAGTGGAGAAGTTGCCCCATCAACCAATCAGCAGCTCTGTATTATTTTATAGTATGCAAATTATAGATGTTACTTCAGTGCTGATTGGTTGCCATGGGCAACTTCTCCACTGGCTCACTTCTCCGCTCTTATCACTGCTTAGTAAATGTCCCCCTTAGTGGTTTATTTGTTAATTTGGTGATGAGATTGTGGACTGGCTGCCTATCACAGGTTAGTGCATACAAGGATCCCTGTCACCAGTTTCGTTTGTGCAGAGCATCCTGAAACTAAGAGAGGGGAGCCACACCAACCGCACAACTAAAACGCTGATAAACATCACCGGCCGGGATCCAGAGTGATTCCACCGAGGACCAGCCACCGCCGGGCCAGGACAGCAGCAGTGACGGATCAATCCATCCCCAGGCTCCTGGGCCAACCAGCTTCTATTGGCTAGCTAGCTTTCTGCCCGTCTCCCACAGCCACGGCTAACCCCACCTCGTGTGCCTAACCCTAAACCCCCCACCCCTTCTTGGGCCCTAACCCTCCCCTCTATACTTACCCTTGGGATGTCGGCGGTCGATGTTCTGGCGCCGTAATTACACGTGGCGTCACATGACAGCCAGCATCCAGTCAGCTAGGATGCTGACTACAATAGAATAGTATGTTTGTTATTACAGTATATCCTGAGTGTATCTGATAGTACAGCATGGAAACATTGTGTTATTGCAGTTAGTGTAACATACGTCTAACAACAGCTTTTATTATTATTATTATTATTTTTATAGTTAGTATTGGTCCCAAGGGCAGACGGACGTATTAAGCCTAGAGAAGTGATAAGTGCAAGGTGATAACACATCAGCCAATCAGCTCCAATATGTAAATTGATAGTTAGGAGCGGATTGGCTGGTGCGTTATCACCTTCTGCTTATCACTTCTCCAGGCTTAATACATTTGCCCCCCGTTCTTTAACAGAGTGTTATAATATCTGGGTTACTTACTGTAATCTCATTGCAGAGTCTGATTAAGGCCAAATGGTGCTCTACTGTATGCAATTGATTTTGGGCCCCTTCCATAAGGGGCAAATCAATAATCAGTGCAGGGTGTATGTTGTGCACATAGGCCCCATGGTTCATAAGGGCCCACGCTGCTTACCCTGCACCCACACACTATACTGACCTCTCCACTGACCCTGCAGAATTCACTTTGCACCATTTTCCCACAGATATGCTCATGTGCAGCAAAGAGATCCCCAGTAAAATGGCACTGGCCCCCCATTTACCCAGAGATATGGTTATAATGGACTACTCGGTGCCGGTGCGATGGGGGGGAGGGCCGCACGTTACTACACACCCCTGTGCATTTGTAAAAAAAAAAGGGTTACAGTAAGCTGGCCCATCCATGACCACTTGACCCTAGACTAGGCTGCCTAATGGATAAAATAGCTCCACCCCATTCCTACTTTGCAGCAGTGGCTCATTACCTGTGTGGCTGCGGGGGTCTGCAGACCTCTCATCCATGCACTGCCGTCACTGTGGGAGGCAGGGCTTAGGTCAGGCGGAAGTGGAGGTGGAGCTTAGGTCAGGGGGCTGGGCTTAACTCTGGCGCTGTGAACCAGGCTGTATTCTAGGGACTGCATCAGCTGCAGGTCGTAAAAGCCAAATAGGGCTACTATAATAGCAGGGGAGTGGCTTCTCATGAGAAGCCCTGTCTTTGCTATTGCAGTCTGGACTAGCAGTCCCAGAAGAAGAAAACACCTCCCCCTGGGACTGCCTGTCTGGCTGTGTTTCGCAGGGAGCACTTCCAATGGCAATTCACTGCCGCTGCTAGGCAGTAAGTGGGTGTTATATTTTACTGGGAGAGGGGGGGGGGGGGCTGCAGCCCTGCAGCCCCTAAGTGAAATCTGCCAGTCCTTTTTTGTATCGCTGAACTAGTCAGTATTCCCTATGGACCTATACATCTATTCACACTGGTGTCCCTACACATATACGTTGCTACAGATGCACACACACATCCAATATATCCCTTCCCTCCAGCCAGTCTCGGAATCTGTGCTAAGTGATAAACATGTTAATTTGTCTCGGTAGAATTTCCTGGCGGTGGCATCTTGCGGTAGTGTATGAATAATGTCCCATGTGCAACATACAATCCAGCATCTCACACTGTATAAAACCATATATCAGTTTTATTGGATCTGCTTTCAACAGATACGCGCCACACAAACACAAATGCAAATACAATAGGTTTTAGCCCAACACACGGAGATATCTGTGTTTCATTCCTCTGTAATCTTCACCAGGAGGTAATATCAGCCGGTTACTCTATGGAAAATAATTGCTTTTTTCTATTTTTGAAATATTTATGTGTTTTTAAGCAAAGTAAAAAAAAAAAAAAAAAATTAGACGTTGTGTTAGATTGTATTTCTGGGCTAATATTGCAGATTATTCATCCACGGCCAGTTATGCTATATGCACTGAATCATTTATAGGCAGCACATATATATATATAAATGTAAATGCTTGTGAGAATATATTATTTGCAATATGTTTAAAGTGGGATTTAACGTAAAAATATAAAACCGCTTATTATTTTAACTCCGCTAGGCGCTTACACATTTGTGTATTTTCTTCCCGTTTAGATAATGTAAGCTTCAATATTTGATAACAGAAGGATGCTATAATAATTTATCAGGCAATGAGCAGTAATGTGGCCACAGAACACAAAAATAAATCTACTGTATAGTACTGTTTATGAAACGTAACAACTTTTGCAACTGTATGAGCAAGAGCCAAGGGGCACATGTTTCAAGCCTTGGCGAGAGATAAAGTGTAGATGTTGCCCAAAGCATCCAAACAGCTTGTAACCAGGCTTGGACTGGCCCACAGGGGTACAGGGGAAACCACCGGTGGGCCCTACTGCCTGGGGGCCCTCCTCCTGCTCTAAGGATCAGGTTCCAGACTGTGCACTTGAATTATACATTATACATATGTTACTTATACTGGACTATGGTGTATTTTCTATAGTGCATTGCTGTTATTAATCTGTTATTAATCTGGCACATTATCATTGATGCAGCAGCTGAATTTACTGTATATATTTATGATGGGGCCCAGACGCTGCACTCTCTAATGGTTAGGCAAACCAATGAGGTGGCAGGCCACACCCCCTCTGCAGACTGGCCACACCCCTAACATGGGCCCCTACCACTGCATTCCCCAGGTGAACCCTACATGCACCAGTCCGACACTGCTTGTAACTGTCACCGATGTAGCACGGTCTATGAAATGACCTCTCACAAGCTTGATACATCTATCCGAAGATGAGGTCAGAAACAATGTAAAGTTGCCCCAGGCAGTCAATGAGTGCAGGAGGAAAGGAGATGGTGCTTAGCATTGATTGACTTAAAGTGCAGCCTCTACATGCAGAGAGCTAACATGGTCATCACAACATAATTTTACACAATGTACAGTACCTGATAAATGCAGAGCAGTAACTAGAAATGTGGTGCCCTGTGCCAGTAAGAGAATTGGTGCCCCCATATTTAAAATAGAGACAGCATGCGCCAAAAATATTGGGGCATGACTTCAAGGTAAAGAGGTGTGGCCACAGAATAGTACCAATTCACATTACACCACACAGTGGTACCCTTATACAGGTTATGCCAGGTAGTGCTCCTGTACACATTACGCTAGGTAGAACCCCTTAAACACATTACACCAGGTAGGGCAACTTATACACATTACGCCAGGTAGAGCCCCTTATACACATTATGCTAGGTATAGCCACTTACACACATTATGCCAGATAGGCCCCCTTATACACATTATGCCAGATATAACCCCATAAATACATTAAGCCAGATAGAGCCCCTTATACACATTACAACAGGTAGAGCCCCTTCTACACATTATGCCAGGAAGAGCCACTTATATACATTATGCCAGGTGGAGCCCATTATACACATTACGCCAGTTATTGCCCCTTATACACATTATGCCTGGAAAAGCAAGTAGGTAATTGAGAGCAAGAGAGAGTATGTGTTTGTGTGTGTGTCTAACTTAGAGCATCTTCCTCCACAGGGAGCACTACAGAACACTGGCTCTCACCCACATGACAGCCAGAGTAGGAACGCACCACACATGCCTCTCTTTCATTTTCTTTTATGACCTAATCTTCCTTAATAATCCATTCCCCTCCCTTCCCTTAACCCCAAAGGTTGTTCTGAGTCAACCAAATTAATTCACTGTACACCATGGTATTCAAGTTCCCCACCCCCTCCCTATCTCTGTGACTGAGTGTAGGATGGGACCTGTTGCTGCTGGGGCTGGGCTCACCAACCTGCCTTTCTGCTGGACCTCTGAAATAGTCACTCGAGTCCTCCTGCTGCTCAGTAACTCAGTGCCTACCAGTGGCTGTGCCTCAGCCTCAGTGTCTGTCCTCCTCTCCCTCCTACCCTAGCACTGCGGCTGTTCATGGTGAAGGGCACAGTGGGTGGGTTGGGAAATACGTCATCTCTCAGCCAGTTCGTGACAACGGACTGAAGCTGTAGCGCTGCCCGGCTACCTGTGTGAGAAGTAGCTGGGCAATGCAGCAAGTGTCAGGCGGACGGACCACACTAGTACGGTGGTGGCGGCGCAGCTGCGCGAGTGTTGCCAGTGGTTCTGCACCCACAGTGAATATGTGCTGTGTGCCAGGCACCACTGGTACACAGCGAGTTACAGTGGCTGGTGGTGCTGTCCTTCTATGGCTGCCTGCTCTGTGCTCCTTTCCTACGCTGCTACTGTGGTCCCGGCCCACCACAGTCCACAATGCCTATTTATTAACGACACCGGTTGCCTTGTTCCGAGACCAGCAACCGGTACCTAGAATGGTAAGTTGTGGGGGCTGTAGGGGGGAGCAGAAGGTGAGGGGGGGACCAGCCTTATTTGGCAGTCCCGGGCCCCACAATTTCTGATGGCAGCCCCAGGTGCAGGGCGTGCAGTTGGGGGCCCCCCAAGGCCCAGGGACCTGTGTGCACCATACACCCTGCACCCATTGTAAACACTCCTATGCTTAGACACAGTTCTGCTGTTCAGTACTAGCAATCTGCACAGTAAAATGTACATATCTTTTTCTGCTTTGCATGTTAAATTAAATTCTTTGTACAGTTATAGTTATTACAAAATCAGCAACTACAATGCAAAATACACCATAATGAAATGTAATATATACCATACAAGGTACTACAGGCCTGTTTTATCTGCCTGTTTATCACAACAGAGCATCTCGTGCTGTAGAAAACAAAGGAACGCAAAGCTTTTATCCTTAGAGCGCGGGGAGATCAGGGTCTGGAACCCTTAGGGGGTCCCCACACATCCAGCTACACGCCAGTGGAACTATAGTGAACTCAACACAACATCCATACATTGGCATGATGTAGCAGCCAGCGTTCGGCACCTGAGCAGAACTCTCACTGTCATCGGCATTGTACTCTAGGTAATGTAATAAGGCTCTTGCGCTTATTAGTGCTGGTTGGGGTGAACAGCAGTACATTCGCTGAATATAAAATCACATTTTCTTTTTAGTAACAACAGAAATAACTACACGCTAGTTATTAATATTTACACGATAGGTTCTGACTTGAGAAGCTGCCATAAAATCAGTGTTATGTTATGATCCCTGTTTTGCTTTAAATGAAAGTAGACAATCTTCGCGCTGCAGAGGTCATTCCCAGTCGTAGCGTGGGAGCCGGCTCTGCCTGGATACCGGGAAGAACACCTTAGATAATAAGCAGCAACCTGTATGGTGATAACACTAATTGTCATTTGTTGCAGATAAGCTGCGCGCTATTAGCTGTAAGTATTAGTTTAAAGCAATTTTGTACGGAATAAATCGTACAGGAGTATTAAGAGCTAACGTGTTATTTGCAACGTGTTTAAGTGGAACTTAACACAAAAGTGTATTGTTATCTCATTTATACGTTTGAAAGTGACAAATGTATGTTCGGTACTTTGCACATATGTACAGTATGGGTCTGCAACGTACAGTAGCTCAGTCTGCTGCCGTTTGGGGGCGGGGAGAGAATGGTGACGCCCAGTGGCGGTTCCAGATGTGGGGCTGCAGTCAGGGCACACTTGTCCCGGGCCCAGCCACTCTAATACCTCTTTCACATTACATACTGTATGCCGGGTCACACATGGGAATTGGAAACGAGTCCTTCCCGTGTGGGCAGGGCAGTCGAAAGCCGGGATGGGCCTGGTACTTTTTCAAGGGGTGTGGCCTAATCACAGGAGGTGTGGTCATGTACCCCTAGAAAAAAATACTGGAAAAAAAAGTATTTTAAGCACCTCCATGACCACACTGCAGCCCAGTACACAGTAGCGAGTGCTAAGCTGAGGTGAAGAGCTGCAGCTGCTGCTGCTGGGTAAGGGGGAGGGGGCCTGGGCCCCTACTGAACCTGGGCCATCAGACCTGGGCCCAGGTAATTTGTACCCTCCTCCCCACCTCTCTCGGCACCACTGCGTGTGCGACCCGACATTAGACTCCCCGGCTGCCTTCCTGACCAGGCCATATGCCGGGTGGGTTGCCACAGCAGCCGGGAGCGGGGGTGGCACTGGGAAATGAGCTCATCTCCGCGCCGCCTCCTGCCTATAGTGTGCGCATCGACCCAGGTAACCCATTCACACTGCGCCTGACCTGGTAATTACCCGGGAATAACCCTTCTTATTACCCGGGTTGAATTACCAGGTCAGGACTGACCCTTTCACATCACACAGTGACCCATGTCGACCTGGCAATGGGGGTCATTCCTACCCGATTGCTCGCTGCAGTTTGTCGCAGCGCAGTGATCGAGTCGGAACTGCACATGTGGCGCATGGCAGCTTTCGTTACCTAGCGATCGCCTCTGAGACAGAGGCGGTCGCTGGGCGGGAGGGGGCTGAACGGCGGCGTTAAACCAACGTTTAGGGGGAGCGGTCAGGCCAATGCAGGCGTGGCCGGACCATTGGGGTGCGGGCCGCGGCGGCTGCGTGACGTCTCACGCAACCGCTGTGGCCAGTGGGAGCGACGAGCAACTCCCGGCCAGCCGCAGAAGCTGCGCTGGCCGGGAGTTACTCCTCAAATACAAATGCATCGCCACTGTGCGATGCGTTTGTATTTGTGCGGGGGGGGGCGGCACTGACATGCGGGGCGGACTAGCCCTGTGCTGGGAATCCCCCCGCATGTCAGGGAACATGATCGTAGCTGTGCTAAATTTATCACAGCTACGATCAACTCGGAATGACCCCCAATATGCGATGTGAAAAAGGTATAACAGAAAGTGGAGGGACTGGGTTGCTCAAACAGCCCGCCGTCGCTAATCCCGTCGGCGGCCATCGGTGAGACTGTCCACGACTGCAGTCATTTCCAGTGGGACTGCCTTAGGCCGTCGGCACTAAACACCCACCACCACCGCCACTCCCCTTCTCCTGAAGCTGCGGGCTGCTTCCCGCCCGCCGCCGCAGATCCTAAAAGCAAGCTGCACTGGTTTAGTGTGCTGGGGGGATACCATGGGGGGGAAGGGGGGCCCCCCTCTCTGTCTGCTATTTGTCTGTGACCCCTCCCCCTTTCTATCACCTGATATATAATTATCTCCAGGAATGATAGAGCAACTGCCACTGTTTGTCTGCATGTGTGAGAAGGCACTGAATGGGAGCAGTATTTCGAAGGCATGCTGTTCCTTGTAGTGCTAATGGGAGATCCTGGGGTGGCTCCCAGGTAAGTTAGCTCTCTGTCTAGATGTGTTTTAGTATGAGCCTTTATCATGAGACCTTACTGTAGACAAATCACATGGCCCTATGTGGGCACTGCTATTATGTAGTGTTAGAACTGCTGATATCGGAGAAGCCTTGGCACGGCTCAGCAGCTAAATATGTCTTTGCAAACACGTGTGACCAATTCTCTGAAATTCTATTACCAGGTAGGTTCAGGTATTGTCACAGGTAATTTTTTAGTGTGCTGGAGGGATACCAGGGTGGGGGGGATGGGAGGGGAAGCACCCACCCTCCGTGTCTGCTGTTTGTCTGTGACCCCTCCCCCTTTCTAGCACCTGATATATAATTATCTCCAGGAATGATAGAGCAACTGCCACTGTTTGTCTGCAAGAGTGGGAGAGAGGACAGATTTACAAAGGTCAAGTATGTAATGTATCATGTGTGTATTTGTGTAATTGTTGTTGTGACTCTGAGAAGGGGGCCCGGGGCTGGCTGCCATGTTGTCAATAATACAAAGGACTGAAGGAGAACACACAGGTGGGCCTCTATGTTGCACTGGCACTGTCTGCAGCACATAACTCGTCCATGGAGGGGTCAGAGGTAGGGCTGGATTAACAATGGGGCTGATGGAGCTGCAGCTCAAGGCCCACAATCAAAATAGGCCCACAGCATATGTACAGTGCTGTGCTGCTATAGACAGGATTATTTTTCCTTCTAAGGCAGCATGCCAGTGTCCATCCAAGGCCCTGCCTCTCACCTCTCAGCCGTAACTACCGCCTCCCGGGCCCGCAACTAAACCCCCCGTCCGTCCGTCCGTCGGCCGCAGCGCAGTTGTTTGGGGGGCGGGAGCGCCCTACATATTTTGTCAGTCCCGGGCCCCACAATTTCTGGTGGCAGCCCTGGCTGCAGCACAGTCCAAAGTTCAAATACGAGAGCCACACCAACTGCCAGTGAGTCAGATTGAAGTGACAGTTGGTGGCAGTAGGTGTGGCTCCCCATTTGAACTTTGGACTGCACTGCAGCTCCACCTCTGGAGCCGCCACTGGTGACGACCTCCATTTTCCAAAACAGAGGCGTGTCGCCGCCATTGTGGATGAGTGACAGGGCCTGTAGCTCCGTCGGAGGATGACGATTTTCTGGCCTCTTTGTTGTATCAGCGGCGGTCGGCTTGCACGAATCCAAGGGTCATACATAGCTAGCCGATGGTGTCGCAGATGATCCGATCCTGTGTACCGGGATGCAGCTCGGATCATTAATGCTGCATGAACATACAGTACACTGGCGTTTCTATAATGACTATTCCTGTTCTCCATGGAGGTTTCATGCCCTATCCCAAGATGACCGCCGTGATCTCTACTGAGCATGTGCAGGAGCCATCTTGAGGCTGTGTACAGTGACATGATGGGAGACAGAAGTCTTCTGCTAAGCTCCTATGAGGGTTATTAGCAGAGCCAGCCCTAACCAATATGATGCCCTAGGCAAGATTTTGGCTGGTGCCCCCTAGCACCGCTGCTAGTTCTGGAGGAGATGCCTGGCATGAGTCAGCTGTCAGCTCTGCTAACGTCGGGTGCCTTTTGTTTATGAAAATGCATCATATTATTTGCATTACTATGTGGCTAGGAGGCACAAGCAGCTTCTGCTGATTAAAATGATATGCGGCATGCCTATATTCTGCGTGCGACTGTGGCTGTATCTGCATACGAAATGCTACATTACAGTGATTTCCAGGAATACACTGTAACGTAGCATTTCGTATGCAGATACAGCCACAGTCACACACAGAATATAGGCATGCCACATATCATTTTAATCAGCAGAAGCTGCTGGTGCCCCTAGCATACCAAATGCACTAGGCAGTTGCCTAGTTTGCCTATGCCTAAGGCCGGCTCTGGTTATTAGTATTGCCTGCTATAAAGCTGTACCAGCATGCCTGCATCACTTCATGTTTTCAGTATATACTCACTGGCTAGAGAGCTGTATGAAACCCCACTTTGCTCAAGTTCCACCCTGCTACCAGTGTGCATGTAACAGTGAGTACGACTATGCCTTCATCTAGCAATAAATAAACACCACTGTTTAAGTAACCGGGCTCTTCATAGTCGGGGTCATCCTCCGGTGTGTGCCTATATAACGCTGCAGTATCAACACCTGCAGACGCGTCAGTCACCACAGGCAGTCAATAAGAGCATGGCAGTGATTCTACATCTGCCCATGCAAAGAGTACCTGTCATGCCAGTCAAGATCTTTTGGCACACATGATCATACACCCTATACTACCTGTAAATGTATACCAGTATCCATGCATCACTGCTTTTCCGTCCGCACCAGCAGCCATAATCATTAGTATTGGTACTTGAACCCAAAGTACGCTGGGTGTAAAAGATCTATCCAGATCACGCTTATACACCTCACTCAAGTACAGGTCTCTGCCAGAGGTGCCGAGAGGGAAGGGGGAGTGAGTACTAATTACCTGGGCTAGGGCTTGCTAGAGGGATCCGGGTACTAATTACCCAGGTCTGCCCCCCACACTTCCTCTGGCAGCTGGTAGCAGCCACTCTCTCTCCCCCGCACATGCTGCTGTTTGCTGGGCTACATGGATCTGGGGAGGCTGCTGCAGATGAGCTACAGCAGTCCTCCTCTGCCGGCGGGAGAGGGGTGGGGGCATAGGCATTTCTATAATGGGTGCAATGTGTGCGATACCGTGCACACTGCACCCATTTTTAATACGTACCTTTTCCCGGAGTCCAGCGCCTTGCACTGCAGTCGCTGCAAAAATCGTAGCCAAAATGGCCGCCCTGCATGCGGAGTAGTGATCTTGGTCTCTGGAACATGGTGGGTGCCATGTTTCCGGAGACCTGCGCATGCACAGTAGACTCCGGCACACTGCCGGAATCTACTGCCACCTACAGAGGAGGAGGCCCACCCGGAGGTGCACACGGGCCCCCTCCACTGTTAAAACGCCCCTGGATGGGGGGATGTGATCACACTGATTGTACCCCGCATGGATCTGCCCAAGGCTGAGGGCAAAATGCCCCCCCCCCCCCCCCCCCTGTGCAGGGCACCACGCTAAGGCTACGGCTCAAGGGTTAGGCCACTTCCCTGCATTACCCAGCCACAGACTCTCTCTCTACGCCTTTGGATTCTACCAACATGCCCACAACACCCATGGCACTCCCACAAGTTGCAGTTGTTCCATGCGACCAAAAGGTCGTTCCCCAGAATTGTTTATTTCAAGTTAGTCCCCGTCGGCTTGAGATAAGACTTGGAAGGAGCAATTTGTTGCTGTGGACATATTATGGGGATCATTCAGGTGCGGTCGAGTTTGCAATCACTGCTTCTTCCTTGGAAGCAGCAGTGATAGCGCTGTATGGTGATGCAGCAGAAGGCGTGTATTACTGTACACTAGTGGGCGGCTTGCGCCTCCTGCTGCACTAGTGTATGGCCTGCTCCATCACTGGGCAGCTTGCAGCTGCAACGAAGGTCCCTGGCCTCTTCCCACTCCCTCAACATCGGTGACACGCCTTGCAACAGGCTGTCAATCAATGACGCCTCAGTCTGGGGCCAGCCTGTGTCCTATGCTGCAAGACCCGTTTACGCACGTGCAAAATGTGTACATTACGTGCAAAGTACCAAATATCGGTACTTTACGCTGAAGGCCTCATGACCCCCCTATGCACCTGAAGGACCCCTATCTATGTGATGCGTGAGGAGACCATGTTTGCAGTTTTTGACGCAGGTGAGGTTAGCATAAAATCACAAGATGCGGCCATGTATGCGGACGCGTCCAACAAGGAGTCAGCGCCAATATTTGTAAATATTTTACTCACACAAAGGGATCATGCAAAGTGGTAAAAGAAAAAGTGGACGTACTGTTGGCTATGTGTTTGTTTTTTCTGCAGAACACACCTGGACGCCTCCCACTAACAGTATATACATCATTAGTGTGGCGCTGTATTATATGAAGTCAGCCATCCATTTGCATACTTACAGTAACTGATATTTGCATTCAGCTGCGACGGTTAGGAATATTTCTATTTGATGTTTCAAAGAGGAAGACAACAGATGTTTGGGTCTAATTTAATTTGTACTTTTCTTTTCTATTTGTGTCTGCTTTTAATTGTTCTTTACTCAGGAAACGCGACTTTCACATTTATTAATAGTGCAGCCCAGACAATAATTTATCTTATGTAAGTGACACTTCATTAAAACACTATTTTGTATACAAATTAAGTACTGTAAGTAGATGTATCAAACCTGGTAGAGAACTGTCATTTTTCAAACACCGCCTATAACTTGGCCGTTAGAAACTCACTGGTTGGTACTTTATCTCTCTCCAAGGTTTGCTACCTACATCTCCCCCTGTTACTTTAGCATTTATTACTTGAGAAATAAATATATTATAAGCTCATATTGCAAATTACTCTTCATAGAAAAAAAAATACAATGAGGCCTATCCAGGAATATTGGTGGCAATTGGATTATACTGTATATTGCTCTGCGTGGTTTGCACGAACACCTTGGGACTATCAAAGTCCTAAAGTGGTTATTAGAGGAAATCTGGTAGATATCAGGGAAGAGCTGTATCAAGCCTTGGTGAGAGGTAAAGTAGAGAAATTGCCCAAAGCAACCAATTCACAGCATGTTACACAGTAGTGCCCCTTATACTGTGTGGCATAATGCGATTAAGGGGCACTACTGTGCGGCAATATGTGAATAAGGGAAACTTACTGTATGTGTGGCAATATATGTATAAGGGACACTACTGTGTGGCAATATGTGTGAAGGGCACTAACATGTGGCATACTGTAAATAAATTGCACTACTGTGAGGCATACTGTAATTAAGGGGCTATACTGTGTGCCACACTGTGAATAAGGAGCACTACTGTGTGGCATACTGTGATTAAGTTGTTGTCCTGTGTGCCACACTGTGAATAAGGAGCACTACTGTGTGGCATACTGTGAATAAGGGACACTACTTTTTGGCATAATGGGAATAAGGGGCACTACTGTGAGGTATACTGTGAATTAGAGGCTTAACTTGGCATAATTTGAATAAGGGACTGTACTGTGGCATATAGTGAATAAAGGAAAGCCCTACAGTGTGGCTTTATGTGTAAAAGGAGCACTTATATTTGGCATAGTGTGAAAAGGGCACTACTGAGTGGCATTATATGCATAAGTGGCACTACTGTGAATAAGGAGTCTTCTGTGGCATAATGTGAATAAGGGAATGCATTACTGTGTGGCATAATGTGAATAAGGGACTCTACTGTGGCATAATTTGAATAAGGAAAAACACTGCTGTGCTTCATTATGTGTATAAATGGACAGTAATGTGTGGTATAGTGTGAAAAGGGGACACTACTGTGTGCTACTATGTGAATAAGTGGCACTACTTTGTGGCGTACTGTGAATAAGTGTCACTACTGTGTGGCTTACTATGAATAAGGTGAACTACTGTGTTGAATACTGTGGATAAAGGGCACTATTGTATATCATAAGGACAATAAGACATGCAACTATGTGTCATAAATAATGTGAACATGGGGAACTACTGTGTGGCATAATGTAAATAAGAGGCTCTACTATGGCATAATGTGAATAAGGGACTTTACTGTGGCATATTGGTCCTCATTCCGAGTTGTTTGCTTGCTAGCTGCTTTTAGCAGCATTGCACATGCTAAGCCGCCACCCTCTGGGAGTGAATCTTAGCATAGCAGAATTGCGAACGAAAGATTAGCAGAATTGCGAATAGAAATTTCATAGCAGTTTCTGAGTAGCTCGAGACTTACTCCTACACTGCGATCAGTTCAGTCAGTTTCGTTCCTGGTTTGGCGTCACAAACACACCCAGCGTTCGCCCAGACACTCCCCCGTTTCTTCAGACACTCCTGCATTTTTCCCAGAAACGCCAGCGTTTTTTCCGCACACACCCATAAAACGGCCAGTTTTCACCCAGAAACACCCACTTCCTGTCAATCACACTACGATCACCAGAACGATGAAATTTCTTTGTTACGCCGTGAGTAAAATACCAAACTTTTTTGCAAATTTACTTGGCGCAGGCGCACTGCGAACATTGCGCATGCGCAGTTTGCGACTAATCGCTCCGTTGCAAAAAAAACTAACGAAGGAACAACTCGGAATGACCCCCATTGTGAACAAAGTGAAGCACTACTGTTTGGCATTATGTGTAAAAGAGGCACTAACATGTGGCATAATGTGAAAAAGGGCACTACTGTGTGTCATTATGTGAATAAGTGGCACTACTGTGGTATAATGTGAATAATGGACACTACTGTTTTGCATAATGTGAATATGCAACTGTGTGACATAATGTGACTAATAGGCACTTCTGCGTGGCATAATATCAATAAAGGGCACTACTGTGTGGCTTAATGTCAATTAGGATGTACTACTGTGTGGCATAACATGATCTGAGGCTCTGCAGTGGCATAATGTGAATACGGGACTCTACTGTGGCATGTTGTGAATAAAGGGAAGCACTACTATGTGGCATTATGTGTAAAAAGGGTACTAATATGTGGCATAGTGTGAAAAAAGGGCACTGCTGTGTGGCATCTGAATAAGTGGCACTACTGTGTGGCATATTGTGAATAAGGGGCACTACTGTGGCATAATGTGAACAGGGAGCTCTACCTTGTTGCATAATGTGAATATGCAACTGTGTGGCGTAATGTGACCAATGGGCACTTCTGTGTGGCATAATGTGAATAAGGGCACTACTGTGGATTGTGCTCTGACCGTTCATATAGCATGTTAGTAACTAGTTTATTTTTATTTTCCCCTTACTATTCTATTTATTGAACATTTCATTTAGGTTAAATGTCTAAAATACTTTAAAAAATCTATTTTAAATTTTACTTGTGTTCGTTTTATATTAAATAAATTGTCTTCTTATATTAATTAAATATTATATTAAAGCTCAAATGTTTGGCCCTCAAATCTCCTGAACGTTTCATAGTGGCCCAGTCACAATCTTTGTTGACTAGCCCTCCCCTATCCAAGAGTATTTAACTGAAATGCCAGCAAAAATAATACACCGTTGTAATACAGTTTGGGCATTACATGGTAAATTGTGTTTTGAAGCACAAACATGTGACTTAAGTGATGCGGAAACATCAAACTAAAAATCAGGATCCACTGTAGCCTGGTAAATATACAGTATGGGGAATACACAGAATATATTCTGTAAGCTATTCAGATGGAGAACAGCGGGAATACTTCAGGATTGTGTCAATGCAGTGGCACACGCTCATAATTTCCATCTGCCTTCTCAAGAGCTGAAGGGGTTAAGGCCGCCCTGTATGTTGATGCCTCATGAATAAATGATTGGAATAATAATGGAAGGTCTGGCAGGGCAGCGTGTGTGCATGGGAGGGGGGGGGGGGGGGGGGCGAGTGTCACTGCCCACACTTCATCTGTTGTGTTTAGAAAGGCAAGGCTTGGCAAGACGGGCGTAGTGAGAGGGTGGCTTGCTCAGCCATTCCCCACTCTGCATTGGTGCTGTGCAGTAAGAGTGGGCTACGTTCGGCTCATATTGTTGTCTAACAGATGTGTAAGGGAATATGAGAAACTGTGTGAGTCAGCAGCAAATCAAGGTCTTTCTGATCAATTACAATCCTATCAATCTGTGATTGGCTGCATTATTTCTTCCTTTATGTAAAGAAGTATTGAACGCGTTCACTAAGCTAGACTACCAGCTCCACGGTGCCTGCAGGAGATCTGCCACAAAAGCAGGTGAATATCGCTATAATTAACTCTTTCATTATTTTCCTATTCTCATATCAGGGAGTCAGCTTGCTAACACACTGCTGATCAATTTCATCGTAGAAAGTTCCCCACTTCCCAATTATATCAATACTTAAAAAGCCAGGGTCTGATGGAGAGTTTTGCAGAAGCCTGCCGCATAGCTTCTTCAGAAATCAGTGCGGATTTTAGCCTGTATAGAGAGTCGCCTATATACATCCGCCTGCAAAAGTAGTCCTAATACCTATCAGAGAGGATGTGTGCGGACACTCAACTCGGAGAAACCTGCAATTCTACCTACATGGCCATGGCACAACCTCAGAACATTGAGCCTACATGGAACAGAGCCAGCCCTAATCAATTTGATACCCTAGGCAAAATGTATCACTGCTTGTTGATGTTACACCACATCGTATCGCTCCTTGTTGACATTACACCACACTGTATCGCTCCTTGTTGACATTACGCAACACTGTGTCGCTCCTTGTTGACATTACACCACACTGTATCGCTCCTTGTTGACATTACACCACACTGTATCGCTCCTTGTTGACATTACACCACACTGTATCGCTCCTTGTTGATGTTACACCACACCATATTGCTCCTTGTTGATGTTGCACTACACCGTATCGCTCCTTGTTGACATTACACCACACCGTATCGCTCCTTGTTGATTTTACAGCACATCGTATCGCTCCTTGTTGACGTTACACCACACCGTGTTGCTCCTTGTTGACATTACACCATACCATATCACTCCTTGTTGACGTTACACCACCCCGTATCACTCCTTGTTGACGTTACACCACACCGTATCGCTCCTTGTTGATGTTACACCACACTGTATTGCTGCTTGTTGACGTTACACCACACTGTATTGCTCCTTGTTGACATTATACCACACCGTATTGCTCCTTGTTGACATTACACTACAACGTATCGCTCCTTGTTGATGTTACATCACACGTATTGCTCCTTGTTGTAATTACACCACACTGTATCGCTCCTTGTTGATATTACACCACACCGTATTGCCCCTTGTTGACATTACACCATATCATATCACTCCTTGTTGACGTTACACCAAACCGCATCACTCCTTGTTGATGTTACACCACACCGTATCACTCCTTGTTGACGTTACACCACGCCGTCTCATTTCTTGTTGACGCCACACTGTAATAGCGCCCCTTATGAACAAAATGCCCCACATTAATGCCCCTTTCACATATGTCCCACAGTAGTAATGCCCTCATACACATAATGCCCCACATTAATGCCCCTATTACATACGCCCCACATTAGTAATGCCCTCATACACATAATGCCACACAGTAATGCACCTTACTTATATACCCCACATAAGTAACGCCCTTAGTCAAATAATGCCCCACAGTAATGCCCCTTATGGGAACTGACAGTTTCAAATGTACCAAGCACCAAACAGCATATATTTTCAGAGCTTGATTACTACGCCCAGTGCTATCCTCAGATGGCATTAGAGGGTACTATTGAGCAGTGTCGTAACTAGACATTTTAGCGCTGTGTGCAAGAAACAGCATCGGCACCCCCCATATACAAAACAGGGCCAGTGCATGCCGCAGATGCACGGCAAATGTATAGGGGCGTGGCTTCACAGGGAAGGGGTGTGGCCACAGAGCTCCTTACACATTATGGAGGCAGAGCTCCCTTTTACACATTACAGCAGGCAGAGTCCCCTTTTACACAGTATGTTAGGTAGAGTCCCCTTTTAATCTGTATGGCAGGTAGAGCCCCTTTTACACAGTACAACAGGTAGAGTCCCCTTTTACATATTAGGCAGGTAGAGTCCCCTTTTACACAGTACAGCAGGTAGAGTCCCCTTTTACACAGTATGGCAGGTAGAGCCCCATTTTACATAGTACAGCAGGTAGAGTCCCCTTTTAAACAGTACGGCAGGTAGAGCCCCTTTTACACAGTACGGCAGGTAGAGTCCACCCTTTTTACACATTACGGCAGGCAAAGACCCCTTTTTACACATTATGGCAGCAGAGTCCCCTTTTTACACATTAGGCAGGCAGAGTTTCCCTTTTTACACATTAGGCAGGCAGAGTCCCCCTTTTTTACACATTATGGCAGCAGATTCCCCTTTTTTTTTTACACATTACGCAGGCAGAGTCCCCCTTTTTTACACATTAAGAAGGCAGAGTCCCCCTTTTTTACACATTGCTGCAGCAGAGCCCCCTTTTTACACATTGAGCAGACAGAGTCCTCTTTTTACACATTAGGCAGCAGAGTCCCCCTTTTTACACATTAAGCAAGCAGAGCCCCCTTTTTAGACATTAGGCAGCAGAGTCCCCCTTTTTTACACATTAGGCAGACAGAGTCCCCCCTTTTACACATTAGGCAGGCAGAGTCAGAGAGCAAGAGAGAGTGGGAGAGAGAGAGTATTATACTTACCTGTGACCAGCTGGCAGGCCTCTTCACTTCTCCTTCCTGCCCTACGCTGCGCACTTCAAGAAAAGGAATGTATGGAATGCCTGCCCTCCTCCTCCTCCTTCCCCATCTAGCAGCTCCTCGCGACGCAGGGCAGGGCGCACGGCAGTGTGGGAGTAATCTAAGAGACGTCGGATGTCATCACGCCTCTCCCGAGTTGCAGGGGGTGGCGATGCGGCATCCAAAGGCAGACACTCATGTACCGGGAGCTGGCAGCGGCTGCGTCAGTGCTCCTGAGTCTTTTGCAGCAGTGGCAGTGGTGGGAGATGGGCAGCGACAGTGAGTAGTGAGTCGGACTGGAGATAGCGTCCGTGCGGGTGAGGGGTGTGCTGCCAGATGGCGCACCCTCAGTGCATTTGTGCTGTGGGCAAGGAACCATTGGCACACACCTACAGTAGTTACAGCACTGCTATTGAGGAAACTATACTTTATAGGCACTGGACAGGCTGTGGTTCACAGACAGCGAGTTCAAGTTCCATCATCTTTTGGCATAACATCCGCCATGCAATTTTATGAAATGCTGCTAGTTTGGCACTGACCATTTCCGAGAACACTCCCCACCGTCGCAGGACCGGAAGGAGGTGTATGCCAAGGCAAGATCCCTTGAAGTCCTTCTGACCCATTGGGACCAGCCAGGTACCACTCCAGGAAGGCAAGCAGATGAATTCCCAAAGTGTACCAGCCATGTCTCCTTTTCTGTACAGTCTAACAGTCAAATTAACCTCTCTGAGTTTTCAAAGGGCGGAAGACCTACAGATGGGTCCATGTTTATCTTGACCTTTAATATGATTAACTGAGACTGGCCAATCGGACTTAATCCCCTGCTGTAATGACTTAATCCCCTGCTGTATTGTTCTCTGTATTGTATTGCAGCTGAGAACAATAGATGAAGGATTTATGTTAATAAACCATGTTGTGCCTATGCGCAGCAAACTAGCCAAGATAACTGTGGACCCATCTGTATTGTCGGCTTAAATGCTCACTACAGCGTCTTTTCACTTGGCCGCATGTATAAAAGGGATACCACCAGCGATATGAAAGGCTATTTATCAAATTACTAAGCACTACAAGGTACATATTTTTTTTTTTAATTGTTAATATTGAAATTCAACAGAGAAAGATATTCTCTGCCATGAGAAGTGAATGTTTATTAAATATTCTCCATGATCTACAATACTTGCAATAGAACGCACAACATTAAGTATTTGGAACGCAAAAGGGAGAGGAGGGAGGTTTGTTTAGAAAAAAAAAAAAAAAACAATCCAGTGGAGACCAATTAAAATGAACCATTTAGCAACACACACACCGTCTTATAGTTCAGGTCCCTTTTATTATTATTTTTATTATTATTATCCTTCATTTATATGGCACCACAAGTGTTCTGCAGCACCCAGTTACAGAGTACATAAACACATGAGCAAAACAAGAAAACAATGACTTACGGAGCAAGATAATATAGGACAAGTACAGGATATATAAATATAACGGCATCAGTAGACAACAGAGAACTAAGTATCAGGGTGGCAGAAAACCAAGTGGTTTGGCACTGTCGAAAGTGAGTTAGGAGTAGAATATGGTTTAAGTAAAAGAAGGATAAGAACATGACAGAAGAGGGCCCTGCTCGTGAGAGCTTACATTCTAAAGGGGAGGAGCACACAGACAGGGATGGCACAGACGGGGTAGACAGAGAGTGCGGAACAGAGGATTAGGATGAGACTTTGCTGCGTTTGGGGAAGTGGGTCTTGAGAGCCCGTTTGAAGTTTTGTAGAGAGATGGAGAATCTGAAGGGGAGAGGTAGAGAGTTCCAGAGAAAGGGAGCAGCACGTGCAAAATCTTGGTGGAAGTAGTTTAATTACTGTAATGTGTGCTGAGCATTGTGGCCCCATCAAGGCTAGTTTTACCTCAAGCCTGTGTACCTGACCCGTACGTAGCGCTTGCCAAGAGGCTTGGCAATGCAACACTGCCTAACAGATGTCAAAAACAGATCTGTAGGTTTTGCTGACATTTACAACAACGTTGTACTGATATGTAATTCACATGCTGTAAATATACAAATATGACTCGTCCATGCAATGCCAGAAAAACCAGCGTGATTTGCATACGGCTCCCCCGCCAAATCGTCTCATTGTCATATCTGGCTTTAGTGAAAGACAAGAGTCCTGAGAGAGGAGGAATAGAATTACTGCAACGGGAATGTGAGACTTGGGAGGAAGCGAGGGGATGGGGGGATTAAGGGATGGGGGGGTAGCCTAAACCACTCTCTCCATAATAAATGACAGTTGTCCAAGGTATGATACCTTTCCTGATATACTCACCCCATGGAGCACTTCTGCAATTTATTTTCCATATTTCAGGGTCAAGAGAATTTGGAAATTTGGCAGATCTGTTAGTACATATTGACCGACTGTGGGGTAATTTTCCTTTGCAGAGTTTATTATAAGGGTGCTGACATCAACAAATGGACAGACCAAATACTGTATACATCAATTTGTGTAAGGGTCTGTGCAGCACTTCCCACTAGCAGCGCTGGAATAACAGCAGGACAGCCGGAGCGGCCACACATACACAGCTGCATCACCAGTTTCTGATTGGTCGGTGGAGGGCAGGGTACAGGCTGCAGCAAACAGCGACCGTTAACGGCTCAGTGGGAGGGGGCAAAGAGGAGGAATAAGAATGTTCCGAGCGGCACTAGTTGTATGGCTGCGGTGTAGGAGATGCTCCTTTAAAGCTCCTGCTCTAGCCTGCGTGTTCCAAGCTTTAACATAACAGGCAGGCGAGTAGCAGTGGGAAAGTATTGTGTGAAATGGGGTACTGTGGTTTAGGGGCATACTGTATTTATGAAATAATAATTGCAGTTGTTCTTTAAGCAGCTGTGCAGTGCAATTCCGTACAAATAAAATGCAAATGCAGCAGGAGGCGTTTGTAGGAAAGAGGTGCCTCCTATATGCATCTGCGAGATCCGATTGAGGTAGCAGCATCGGATCACCATAGCAACCATTGGTCATGACTCGCAATGGTAGTAGACCTTGGTCCGTCTGCATACAGTAAGCTGAAGCTTACTCAGACTGACCGTCGGATCCTGTCAGCCGGGCCCAGGAAGTCTGAGTCCACAGACGCAAATCCTGGGCCTAGCACACCTATAAAACAGAGGCAACATGCCACCATTTTGTAAAACCAACCCGGTCACCACCTCTGCTCCACCCCCCTCAGCGGCTGTGAGCATTATCAAAAGATTGATCTGCACATGCGCAGAGACCCACAAGCTTCAGATTTGTATGTAAACCATCAGGTCTGTGTGCAAATCTGAATAAGGCACATTGTATGGCATTATGTGATCTGGGGGCACTGTGGCATGATGTGAACTGGGGCATGGTATGGCATCATGTGATCTGATGGCACTGTGAAATGATGATGTGGATTGGGGACACTCTGTGGCTTTGTGTTATCTGGGGGAACTGTGGCATGATGTGAACTGGGGGCACTGCATGGCATTATGTGATCTAGGGGGACTGTGGCTTAATGTGAACTGGGGGCACTGTATAACATTATGTGAACTGGGGCACGGTATGGCATTATATGATCTGATGGCGCTGTGAAATAGTGATGTGGATTGGGGACACTGCGTGGCTTTGTGTTATCTGGCACTGTGGCATGATGTGAACTGGGGACACTGTGCGGCATTGTGTGATCTGGGGACACTGTGGCATGATCTGAACTGGGGACACTGTGTGGCATTGTCTGATTTGGGGGCACTGTGGCATGATCTGAACTGGGGGCACTGTGTGAGATTTTGTGAACTGGGGACGCTATGTGGCATGATGTGATCTGGATGCAGTGTGGCATGATCTGAAATGGGGGCACTGTGTGGCATTGTGTGATCTGGGATACTGTGGCATGATGTCATCTGTGGGCAGTGTGGCATTATGTGATCTGTACAGTGTGTATAACACATTTGTAGTGCTTGGTGTATTTACACATATACCTTTTTTTAATAACATTGCCAGTATATCATTTTGACAATTTTATTGTTAGGGGCCCACAGAAGTTTGTTGCCACGTGGCCTCCACTACACATAGCACAGTACTCATTGTCACCTATTGATCACTATATTGAAGCCAAAAAATAGCCTGGAGATATGCTGCCTGCAAGTACATATATTCTGAGTGTTAAAGACAATGGGGGTCATTCCGAGTTGTTCGCTCGTTATATTTTACTCGCAACGGAGCGATTAGTCGCTAATGCGCATGCGCAATGTCCGCAGTGCGACTGCGCCAAGTAAATTTGCTATGCAGTTAGGTATTTTACTCACGGCATTACGAGGTTTTTTCTTCGTTCTGGTGATCGTAATGTGATTGACAGGAAGTGGGTGTTTCTGGGCGGAAACTGGCCGTTTTATGGGTGTGCGCGAAAAAACGCTACTGTTTCTGGGAAAAACGCGGGA
Source organism: Pseudophryne corroboree (assembly GCF_028390025.1). Taxonomy (NCBI): domain Eukaryota; kingdom Metazoa; phylum Chordata; class Amphibia; order Anura; family Myobatrachidae; genus Pseudophryne; species Pseudophryne corroboree. The sequence continues at coordinate 41,627,606 of NC_086453.1, forward strand.
GTGGCTGGAGAAACGGAGGAGTGTCTGGGTGAACGCTGTGTGTGTTTGTGACGTCAAACCAGGAACGAAACTGACTGAACTGATCGCAGATGCCGAGTAAGTCTCGAGCTACTCAGAAACTGCTAAGAAGTATCTATTCGCAATTCTGCTAATCTTTCGTTCGCAATTTTGATAAGCTAAGATTCACTCCCAGTAGGTGGCGGCTTAGCGTGTGCAAAGCTGCTAAAAGCAGCTAGCGAGCGAACAGCTCGGAATGAGGGCCAATGAAATAGATGAGGCTCAGGAACTGTTCATTCAGAAGCTGTCAAAACCAAGACAGTGTGTAGTAAATGTACTTTTCACCTTTAGAATTAGAATTTCTGGTTCTATAGCCTGATTCACAGGTGGATGGTACTAGACACACATCCGTGGTGTCTTTGGGACTAATTCAGATCTGTTCGCTCGCTAGCTATTTTTTGCAACGCTGCGAACAGATAGATGCCGCCTATAGGGGAGTGTATTTTAGCTTTGCAAGTGTGCGATCGCATGTGCAGCCATCCTGTACAAAAACATTTTGTGCAGTTTCTGAGTAGCTCTGACCTTACTCAGCCGCTGCGATCACTTCAGCCTGTTCGAGCCCGGAATTGACGTCAGACACCCGCCCTGCAAACGCTTTGACACGCCTGCGTTTTTCCAACCACTCCCAGAAAACGGTCAGTTGCCACCCACAAACGCCCTCTTCCTGTCAATCTCCTTCCGGCTGTGCGAATGGTTTCTTCGCTAGAACCAGTGCACAACAACAATCCACTTTGTAACCGTACGGCGCGCCTGCACATTGCGGTGCACACGCATGCGCAGTAGTTTTCTGATCGCTGCGCAGCGGAAAAACGCTAGCGAGCGAACAGATCAGAATTAGGCCGTTTGTACGCAGCAGCTGTGCAATATTATTATTGAAGAAAAAACGCCCACTGTCGGCTTTTTGCTGAGTTTCACTGCGGTGGCTCAGAATGGCCACCAGAAATCTGCTGCAGAGGCCAGTAAATCTTACTGACATGTCCCAATTTGATACACATTCCACATAGCCGCCACTGTCCCACCACCAAACGGCTGCATGCTGGCAATCAGGCTGCACCTCCCAAGGCACAACGACACCAGGGCATGCACAGTACCGAAAACATTGGTCAATTACAACCGATTCTGTACTGAATAAGACCCACTATTGCCACCAAGCTCAGGGACAAACGCAAGATTTCCAGAGGGGGGTTTCCAAATGCAATCCACAATCTGCCACATTGCGGAACATTGGAGCAAGTGCATAGTCTCTGTCTTTTTATACACTGGAAAGTGTATGAAATATATTATTAATGATTAACACTATAGATGGTCTATAGTATAGGCTGTATCAAACATATTTAACTAATATAAATGAAATAAGTGGTCAGGAAAAGGTTAAACATCCCATAATAAATAAATACACAGACATAATAGAACCAGTAGGAGACAGAACTCCACATTCTAAGCACACATTCTCCCACCTCATGGTAAGACGCCTGTCTCTTCTTCTTGGTAGCTACTCTTTGGTCCAGCGCACTGATTGAGGACTTAGATCCACACATACAGGAAACTTTGTAGAAGAAGCTGCTATACTGGGTATGTGCAGCCAGGGTTGGACTGGCCTAACCGCTCCTCCAAGGGTCAGGTTCTAGACTGTGCACTCAAATTATAAATCATTACTTTACTATCCTCACCCCCTGCATTTGCCTATGAAGCAGAGCTCTTGGAAATGATAGAATTAGTGGCTGTTCTCCATGCAAACCTTCTATGATGTGTCCTTCCCTGCTTCTGTTTTCACTTAAGGAGAGGGAAGCACAGGGACTCTGTAAGCAAACACAACAAAGTGGGATTTTACCTATAAAATATGTACTGCTTCTTCATATAATCAGTTGCATTAATTTCCTTGATAATGGCTTTGCTACAGAGACAGATGGACAGATTATTGAAGACCTTTACGGTATAAGGGTGGGATGTACTAAAGTGACAACGTGGTAAAAACATCGGTAAGTGGCAAATGCAGATACAGCAAACGAGAAATATTAAGACCCTACCAAGTCCATTTTTGTAGGATTGAAATGGAGAAGCCAAATCCGGTTGTGGTTCATAGGGTCAGTGTTGGACTGGGGCATGTAGGGCCCACCGGGGGAAAGCAGTGGTAGGGGCCCATGTTTAGAGGTGTGGCCAGTCTCTAGAGGGGGGGTGTCCTGCCACCACATTGGTTTGCCTAACCATTTTGCAAGTGTTGGTCCCCTAAAGAAATATATACAGTAAATACTGTAGTGCATGCAATATAATGTACTAGATTAGTAACAGCACAGAACCTGATCCCTAGAGGAGGGGGAGGGCCCCCAGGCAGTAGGGCCCACCGGTGGTTTCCCCTGTACCCCTTTGGGCCAGTCCAACCCTGTATAGGGTCTACCACACTTAGGTCAACATTCACTAGGTCGACCACTATTGGTCAACAGTGACTAAGTCGACACCTAAAATAGGTCGACACACACATTAGGTTGACACGACAAAATGTCGACAGGCATTTTTTTAAAAAGCGGTGTCGTTGTCTTCGTAAAGTGACGGGAACCCCAATTAGTACACCGTGTCCCCTCGCACGGCTCGCTTAGCTCGCCATGCATCAGGCAAGGTGTCTCGCTCCACTACCGCTGCACTCGGCACAGGTTACCGCTCCCAATCGTAGTCCACGTGGATCGTAAAGAATGAAAAAGTTCAAAATTGAAAAAAATTGTGAAAAACTAATGTCGACCTTTTGTCGTGTCGACCTAGTACATGTTGACCTAATGCATGTTGAGCAATAGTAGTGGGCCTAATGACTGTCGACCTAAGTGTGGTCGACCTAGAGCCCGGATACCGCCAAATCCTGTGCAATTCTGCAAAAACATAGCGAGTGATTCAGAGGTGATCGTAGATGTGCGAAAAAACGCTCATCTACGATCACAAGCTCTGAAATGCGGGGAGACGCCAAGCATGCCATGCCCTGCCCCCCCCCCACACACCACCCGCACACGTGCGAAAGCATCGCACAGCGGCGATGCTTTCACACCTGGCGAGTAGCTCCCTGTCTACGCAGCCAAGCATGCTTTTGTCGCACACGGTCCGGACATGCTTGCGTTATCCAGACCGCGCCCCCCAACGCCGCCAACACGCCCCCGATGCCGCCAACATGCCCCGCGGCCGCCTCTGCCTGTCATTCAGGCAGAGGCGATCGCACCAGTGAGATGCACACACTACAGGGCTTCAGGCTGCAGCGTTCCAGTCTTTATTAGCAGTAGCGGATCTTGCCACGGGCAAGCAGGACTTTTGCCCCGGGCGCCGCCTTCCGGAGGGCGCCGGCGCCATCCGGAGGGCACCGCACCATGGCAAGATCCGCTGCTGCTGTGGTGCCCCCCGCTGCCGCGGCCCGCTGTCCGCTGTGAAGGGAAACTAGACGCGAGAGGATCTTCACTGTAATGATGTTGATGTGCGGTGCGCATTGACGTCATCGCGCACCGCACAGCAAAGGTCCTCTCCACAAAGGGAACTAGACGCTTAGGGGGAAATTTACTAAGCTCCCGATTTTGACCGAGATGCCGTTTTTTCATCAAAGTGTCATCTCGGTAATTTACTAAACACTAATCACGGCAGAGATGAGGGCATTCGTAATTTTTTGCAAGTCCAAGTAAAAAATTACGAATGAATACACCATCGGTCAAAACGCGGCTGTTTAAGTATGAATCTCGGTCATTTACTAAGAAGTGCAAAGCAAAAAAAAAACAAACACTGCCGTGAAAAATTACAACTCGTAAAAAAGTGCTAAAAAAAAACAGACCTTTTTTTTTTATTCGTGATTGGATAGGCATGCACGGATCCATGAGATCCGTGCATGTATATCAGTGGGAAGGGGTGGGAAAGTGCTTATTTTTTCAAAAAAAATTGCGTGGGGTCCCCCCTCCTAAGCATAACCAGCCTCGGGCTCTTTGAGCCGATCCTGGTTGCCGAAATATGGGGAAAAAAATGACAGGGGTTCCCCCATATTTAAGCAACCAGCATCGGGCTCTGCGCCTGGTCCTGGTCCCAAAAATACGGGGGACAAAAAGAGTAGGGGTCCCCCGTATTTTTAAAACCAGCACCGGGCTCCACTAGCTGGACAGATAATGCCACAGCCGGGGGTCACTTTTATATAGTGCCCTGCGGCCGTGGCATCAAAAATCCAACTAGTCACTCCTGGCCGGGGTACCCTGGGGGAGTGGGGACCCCTTCAATCAAGGGGTCCCCCCCCCAGCCACCCAAGGGCCAGGGGTGAAGCCCGAGGCTGTCCCCCCCCATCCAATGGGCTGCGGATGGGGAGGCTGATAGCCTTTGTTGTAAAAGAAAAGATATTGTTTTTAGTAGCAGTACTACAAGGCCCAGCAAGCCTCCCCCGCATGCTGGTACTTGGAGAACCACAAGTACCAGCATGCGACGGAAAAACGGGCCCGCTGGTACCTGTAGTACTACTACTAAAAAAATACCCAAAAAAAGACAAGACACACACACCGTGAAAGTATAATTTTATTACATACATACATACACACATACATACATACTTACCTTAAGTTCCCACGCAGGTCGGTCCTCTTCTCCAGTAGAATCCAAGGGGTACCTGTTGAAGAAATTATACTCACGAGATCCAGGGGTCCAGGCTCCTCGGGAAATCCAGGGGTAATCCACGTACTTGAAAAAAATAACAAAACGGTGTCCCGACCACGAACTGAAAGGGAACCCATGTTTGCACATGGGTCACCTTTCCACGAATGCCAGAAACCCACTTTGACTTCTGTCTAAGTGGGTTTCTTCAGCCAATCAGGGAGCGCCACGTTGTAGCACTCTCCTGATCAGCTGTGTGCTCCTGTCCTCACTGACAGGCAGCACACGGCAGTGTTACAATGTAGCGCCTATGCGCTACATTGTAACCAATGATGGGAACTTTCTGCCCTGCGGTTGACCTAAAGTGACGTCACCGCTGAGCAGAAAGTTCCCAGCATTGGTTACAATGTAGCGCATAGGCGCTACATTGTAACACTGCCGTGTGCTGCCTGTCAGTGAGGACAGGAGCACACAGCTGATCAGGAGAGTGCTACAACGTGGCGCTCCCTGATTGGCTGAAGAAACCCACTTAGACAGAAGTCAAAGTGGGTTTCTGGCATTCGTGGAAAGGTGACCCATGTGCAAACATGGGTCCCCTTTCAGTTCGTGGTCGGGACACCATTTTGTTATTTTTTTCAAGTACGTGGATTACCCCTGGATTTCCCGAGGAGCCTGGACCCCTGGATCTCGTGAGTATAATTTCTTCAACAGGTACCCCTTGGATTCTACTGGAGAAGAGGACCGACCTGCGTGGGAACTTAAGGTAAGTATGTATGTATGTGTGTATGTATGTATGTAATAAAATTATACTTTCACGGTGTGTGTGTCTTGTCTTTTTTTGGGTATTTTTTTAGTAGTAGTACTACAGGTACCAGCGGGCCCGTTTTTCCGTCGCATGCTGGTACTTGTGGTTCTCCAAGTACCAGCATGCGGGGGAGGCTTGCTGGGCCTTGTAGTACTGCTACTAAAAACAATATCTTTTCTTTTACAACAAAGGCTATCAGCCTCCCCATCCGCAGCCCATTGGATGGGGGGGGACAGCCTCGGGCTTCACCCCTGGCCCTTGGGTGGCTGGGGGGGGGGGACCCCTTGATTGAAGGGGTCCCCACTCCCCCAGGGTACCCCGGCCAGGAGTGACTAGTTGGATTTTTGATGCCACGGCCGCAGGGCACTATATAAAAGTGACCCCCGGCTGTGGCATTATCTGTCCAGCTAGTGGAGCCCGGTGCTGGTTTTAAAAATACGGGGGACCCCTACTCTTTTTGTCCCCCGTATTTTTGGGACCAGGACCAGGCGCAGAGCCCGATGCTGGTTGCTTAAATATGGGGGAACCCCTGTCATTTTTTTTCCCATATTTCGGCAACCAGGATCGGCTCAAAGAGCCCGAGGCTGGTTATGCTTAGGAGGGGGGACCCCACGCAATTTTTTTTTTTAATTTTACAGTGTTTAATTAAAAAAAAAAAAAAAAATAGAACCCCAGCACGGATCACACAGATCCGGCCGAGATTAATTGTAAAAAAGTCGGCAGTGTTTTGCTAATCACTGCCGTAAAAAACACAAAAAAAACACGAATGACATCGACATCGGAAGAAAAGAAAAACCCGAATACGACAGCTTAGTAAATCCATCGTAACAAATTCAAAAAGTTGCAGTTTTACACTTTCGATGTCATTCGTGATTGAACTTTGACCTGAAACGGGAAAATACGAATCTTAGTAAATTTACCCCTTAGCGTCTAGTTTACCTTCGTGGAGAGGACCTTTGCTGTGCGGTGCACGATGACGTCATCGCGCACAGCACATCCTACAACAGTACAGGGGGCGTAACTGACCACGCCCCCTGTATGAAGCCACGCCCCCTAATGCCACCCGGGGCGCCAGAAGCCCCGGAACCGGCCCTGTTTATTAGGCCCATAGAACTAAGGGGTACATTTACAAAGCAGTAATAAGAGCGGAGAAGTGAGTCAGTGGAGAAGTTGCCCATGGCAACCAATCAGCAGTGAAGTAACATCTATAATTTGCGTACTATAAAATGATACAGAGCTGCTGATTGGTTGATGGGAAATTTCTCCACTGGCTCACTTCTCCACTCTTATCACTGCTTAGTAAATGTTCCCCCAAATCCTGCACCACCATTTGCAAATGACAACTGTCTATTAGTTATTGAGGTAAGTACAGCGCACACCTCAGAAGGACACATTTGCAGCATTAAACTAAATCAACTTCTCCCCATGCCCCATCTGCAGAATTTTCCCTTTAAGTATGGTCTGAGGTGCCGTGTACTGTGTCCTGTCCCACATCCTGGCATCAGCAGAGGGTCATAAAGAGCTATCTGTTCCCTGAGCTCTCCGCATTTACCTCAGAGATGTCACTTCGAGGATTCACAGTAACATCAGCAGCGTCTTCATATGCAGCATCCTATAAAGAGAGTAAATAAGGAAACATTATGATGGAAGTGGCCTGGTGGTTAACCCAGCTCCTGCATTATTTATGAAATGCCCCTCGGGCTGCACATGAGGTAAAGCGGTGCCGCCGGGCCTGTGACCTTGTGACCTCGTGGCTGCATCAGTAGGTAATGTGCATGTACTCCTGGCACCAGTAAGATTGTCAGCTCTTTGCATTAGGCGTGTAGATGCTGCTGCACTACAACTCCTGCAATGCTTTTTCCATCTGTCAGCTGACAGTCTGTAGTTATACAGTTTTGTGCATTTTGTGCATTCGCTCCACATGTGCTCCATTTCAGCCTGTGGGGGAAATACGTCAAGCCTTGGCGAGACATAAAGTGGAGACGTTGCCTGTACGGGACAATCAGTTTCGGACTTTTTCATAGCATATTTTAACTATGAACACATACTTGTCACAGTATGCCGGCAGTGGGGCGAGCGCTAAGAGTCCCCTTGCGGGATCGGTGGCTCGCTGCACTCGCCACAGGATATATTCCCACTCTGCGAGTGTCGTGGACTAGGAATAGCTCAAGGTGCGCTGGGATTCCGGCTGGCATTGTCGGCTGTCGAGATTCTGGTGTCAGGATTCTGACATCGGTATCCTGAACGTCGGGATCCCGACAGCCGGCAAATTAAACGCATACCCCCTGGCAGTCCCCCCCTATTGACAGCCCTGACAATTAAGTCTCAATGGCAATTATAAAATAATCAGTTATCATGGCAATTTAACAAAAATATATACACATCATTAAAGCCTGGGACAGTCCTTACAGCATTTTCTAGATGCCAGAAAAGTTGCAGCAGGAAATTAATTTTTGTTGCTATGGGTAACACCTTCACTTTAACTTTTCTGGCATGTGACAGCTACGCCATACTTGCCTACCCGCCCGGAATGGGCGGGAGGCTCCCGAAATTCGGGTGACCCTCCCGGCCCCCTGGAAGAGCAGGCAAGTCTCCCGATTTCAGGGGTCACCCCCTGCCCGGCCGCCCACTTAGCGAGTAAAGTGGGCGGTCCGGGCAGGCGATGAATCGCATCATCATAGCCACGCCCCCTGCTGTATAATGCTGGTAATAGCGGCATTACACAGCGGGGGCGTGGCTTACATGACGCGTCCAGCAGCCACGCTCCCGTTCCGCCTCTGGCCTGCCCCCATTCCGCCTCTGGCCCGTCCCCCTCAGCACGTCACCACACTGCCCGCCTGCCCTGCTGAGCCGACCAGCTGCTCTCTCCCGGAGAGAGCAGCCCAAAAGTCGGTAAGTATGAGCTACGCACAAGGTTGTATGTTCAGAGAAGAGTTTACAGTGTCTCTCCACTTTACTGTTCCCTTCATTTGGGTATATAGCCAGACATTCTCCGCAGACAGTGGAATAATCAGAGTACTGTATGTAAATTTTATTTTAAGATTAGATTAAACTACTTGGCTGTGGTAAGTGCTTTACGTGGGGAATGGGGCACCTGTTTTTCAGAATAATGTGCATACATAAAACAGTATTAAATATATATGTAAAACTGCAGCAACATAAAAATAAATAATAATAATAAAAAAAGAAAACACAATCCTAGTTTACAATAAAGTGCATAAAGTTCTTTTAAAAATAAAAGAACAATATAATAATATTAATAACAACAACAACAACAACAGCATCATAATAAAATACAGTTTTGGGGACATTTATAAACTCCAAAATACTTGTTGAGAAGCTTATAAATTTAATAATAACTGTAGCGTAATATAGTTTTAATGCTATTTTAAATCCTCATCTCAGAGTTGTCTGCCAGTATCACCAAGGTAAACACCGAAGCCAGTAGCATTAAAGGACAGAGTTTAAGAGACATCGCTTTGCAATATCCCAAGCTGAAATGTTATGCTTTTATATATCTAATTCTCTGAGCGCCTCCTATACTTGTGTCATATTGGCCCTCATTCCGAGTTGATCGCTAGCTGCCATTGTTCGCTGCGTAGCGATCATTTTAAAAAATGGCAAAACTGCGCATGCGTATGGGCCGCAATGCGCGGCGTACGGGTACAAAGAGCATCAGTGTTTTGCACTGCTTCTAGCGACGATTCCATTCGTACAGCCGATCGCAAGGAGATTGACAGGAAGAAGGCGTTTATGGGTGTCAACTGACCGTTTTCTGGGAGTGTTTGGAAAAACGCAGGCGTGTGCAGGCGTTTGTAGGGCGGGTATCTGACGTCAATTCCGGGACCTTCGTCTCAGCAATCATTGCACAGAATAAGTAACTACAGGGCTGGTCTTGTTTTGCACAAAATGTTTTTGTCCCGCTCGGCTGCACAGGCGTTCGCACTCTTGCAAAGCGAAAATACACTCCCCCGTGGGTGGCAACTATGGGTTTGCATGGATGTTAAAAGTAGCTAGCGAGCGATCAACTCGGAATGAGGGCCATTGTGTACTGCTGTGTGGAAGCAGCATGGCTCCTGATGATATGCTAACCTGCTCCATCAGGGGAATTTCCCTTCATACCCACCACGGTCAGTGCCCGAGACCTTCTTTACTTATTGACTTTCCAATAAGGGAAAGCAGAAATTTTTGCCCGTTGCAAAATGCACTTTACTTTTTCAAAGGCTCTTGCTGATTCATGTAGTTCAGCATGCTGGTTAGGTTTGTGCAAATGTACCAGAAATATTCGTTTAAAATAAAACTGAATTAAGCAATTCTATTCCTCATCTAGGGCAGGATGTACTAAGCATCGCATCTGTAATGTAGTACATCCCACCTCTTATCGGCTCTATACCAGCGTTAGTAGCGTATGTACCTAGAAATGAGCAAAGGATGGCTCTCCTTGTAAGAGCTGTCCTTTGCTATAGAAGGAATTCCAGGTTTAGGACCCGGGAGATCTTCTGCACATACTCAGAGTGACGCAATGGCTGTGTGGGTGCTAGGAAGGATCCGCTTGGATCCCTCTCATGGGGAAACACGCCGAGAAGCCCATAGGCTATTATTGGGCATTACCCACCGGGTTCAAGCTCCAGAATATATTGTACATATGGGAAATGACAACATGAAAAAAGTTTTTTGAGATTTTTGCAAATGTATTAAAAATAAAAAAACTAAGAAAACACATGTACATAAGTATTCACAGCCTTTGCCATGAAGCTCAAAATTGAGCTCAGGTGCATTCTGTTTCCACTGATCAACATTGAGATGTTCCTACAGCTTAATTGGAGTCCACCTGTGGTAAAATTCAGTTGATTGGACATGATTTGGAAAGGCACACACCTGTCTGTATAAGGTCCCACACTTGACAGTGCACGTCTGAGCACAAACCAAGCATGAAGCCAAAGGAATTGTCTGTAGACCTCCAACACAGTTTTGTCTTGAGCCACAAATTTGGGGAAGGGTACAGAAAAACATCTGCTACTTTGAAGGTCCCAATGAGCACAGTGGCCTCCATCATCCATAAATGGAAGAAGTTCAGAACCACCAGGACTCTTCCTAGAGCTGGCAGTCCGTCTAAATTGAGCGATCGGGGGAAAAGAGCCCTAGTCAGGGAGGTGACCGAGATCCTGAGCTACAGCATTCCTCTGTGGAGAGAAGAGAACATTCCAGAAGGACAATCATCTCTGCAGCAATCCACCAATCAGGCCTGTATGGTAGAGTGGCCAGACGGAAGCCACTCGTTAGTAAAAAAGCACATTGCAGCCCACCTGGAGTTTGCCAAAATGCACCTGAAGGATCCTCAGACCATGAGAAACAAAATTCTCTGGTCTGATGAGACAAAGATTGAACTCTTTGGCGTTAATGCCAGGCATCATGTTTGGAGGAAACCAGGCACCGCTCAATACTAGGCCAATACCATCCCTACAGTGAAGCATGCTGGTGGCAGCATCATGCTCTGGGGATGTTTTTCAGCGGCAGGAACTGGAAGACTAGTCAGGATAGAGGGAAAGATGAATGCAGGAATGTACAGAGACATCCTGGATGAAAACCTGCTCCAGAGCGCTCTTGACCTCAGACTGGGGCGACGGTTAATCTTTCAGCATTATAACGACCCTAAGCACACCGCCAAGATATCAAAGGAGTGGCTTCAGGACAACTCTGTGAATGTCCTTGAGTGGCCCAGCCAGAGCCCAGACTTGAATCCGATTGAATATCTCTGGAGAGATCTGAAAATGGCTGTGCACCGAAGCTTCCCATCCAATCTGATGGAGCTAGAGAGGTGCTGCAAAGAGGAATGGGTGAAACTGCCCACAGATAGGTGTGCCAAGCTTGTGGCATCATATTCAAAAAGACTTGAGGCTGTAATTGCTGCCAAAGGTGCATTAACAAAGTATTGAGCAAAGGCTGTGAACACTTACGTACATGTGATTTCTTCGTTTTTTATTTGTAATAAATTTGCAAAAATCTCAAAAACACTTTTTTCACGTTGTCATTATGGGGTATTGTGTGTAGAATTTTGAGGGAAAAAATGAATTTATTCCATTTTGGAATAAGGCTGCAACATAACAAAATGTGGAAAACGTGAAGCACTGTGAATACTTTCCGGATGCACTGTATGGGGCATGGCTTTGTGGACTTGAGACCATGCCACCTTCTGCACATGCAAGGAGTCCCTAACTGCCACACCGAGTGTCACCACCCATAGTGACCCCACTGCTTTCAGATGTGTATACAGCCACAATGCATGCGCAGTTTGCTATAAATTGCCGGATGCGTCCACATTCAGAATTTTTGGGCAAGTCAGAATCAAGCCCATTGTCACATTTAAAAGGTGCACTCACTCAAAGTTGGGGATGTGGTCACTCCGTGTAGTGTAGGGGCACCTCACACCTCTTTGGGCGTGCCTATTGCTTCTGAAGACTCCACCAATACCCCTTCCCTTGCATTGCTTATTAAGGGTCTATTTACTAAGCCTTGGATGGTGGTAAAGTCCATGGAGATAAAGTATCAGCCAATCAGATCCTAACTGCCATGTCGCAGGCTGGGTTTGAAAAATGACAGTTGGGAGTTGATTGGCTGGTACTTTATCTCCTTGCACTTTATCTAAGGCTTAGTAAATAGACCCCAGTGGAAAGTGCGCTCTGCACAAAGGTAGACAGGATACACCGTCCGACAATCCCATTAGCCTAGGCAGAGTTACTGACTGTTGGGTCTGTGGGACATTCCGGAGAAAACTTGGCTGTCCAACCAAATTCAGGAAGGTTTAAATGTAACATATTATCATTCATTAATAAAATAATAATGAAATCCCCTCACACACACCACGCAAAGTACAGTGCGCACTGTCAGAACTATCTGAGCTGAAAATAATATTTTCGCAGTTGATACGACTATGGTGAAAGGACTTTTCCATTAATGCAAGAAAATTGCAGAACTTCAAAACTCCTGTAATAATATCCCTGGCTGCTCGCTGCACATTAGCTGTAAGTGGCGCCGGGATCATTTCAAGCGGCTTAAGAGTCATAACACAAATGTAATGTTCTTTCATTCTATTTATTAAGAATGTTGCCTCCCTGTACACAGAAAGCTACAAAAACCCAAATCCCACCCTGAGTTAACAGTAGGTTGTTATGTTGCTCTTAATGTTAATGCGACCGTTTGTCAGTTGTCTTGTTTTTAGCAAAAGTGAAATTAGACTCAGTCACTTGAATAGAAAATGAAGGAATCTTGTTGGGGAATTCCACCTGGAGTAAAAATGTGCTTAGTTAATGCAGCCCTTTATTAGGGAGCAGGTGAGAATGTTGGGGTCAGATAGGGACTTTCGTCAGATGAGCACCACTTCTAAGGCTGGTGTTCCCCTGGTGGTAGGAAACGTAGAGTGCGTTTAAAGTCTGATAGCTTAGGCAGATTTTAACCGTGGAAATTGACTTTGAAGTTTCATCCATATATGGGTGATCTCTCCAGTATTTTATTTTCTGGTTATACTGTAGAAGATAGCACCTTAACCAGACAAGGTGTGATGGATGCTCTTCCACTGCACAGTATGGGGCAAAAAAATGTTTTTTATCTCCAGCAAGAGAAAATTAATTATGGAGCTTTGGAAATAAAGGAAATAATATGAGTTTGACTAAATGGTCTACTCATGAAGCAGAGAAAAGTGTGGAGAAGTGAGCCAGTGGAGAAGTTGTCCATGGCAACCAATCAGCATTGAAGTAACATTTGTAATTTGCATACTATACAGTTGTACGGAGCAGCTGATTGGTTGTCATGGGCAACTTCTCCACTGGCTCACTTCTCCACTCTTTTTACTGCTTCATGAATAGACCCCTAAGTCGGTAAATTTAAAGTAAGGGTCAGATTTATCAAGCCTTGTAGAGTGATACATTGCACGGTGATAAACTACCAACCAAGCAGCTCTTAACTGTCATTTTTCAAACACAGCCTGCAACACGGCAGTTAGGAGCTGATTGGCTGGTACTTTATCACCGTGCAATTTACCTCTCTCGATGACTTCATAAATCTGGGCCTAAATGTTTATACAAAATTGCCACACCACGGTAGCACAGTAGTAGGCTTGGAGTGATGAAAATGAAGGAGGTTATTCGGCATGTGAAGAGTCTGAACAAAGACTTGTAGGCGTAGTAGTGGGTTTAAACAGCTTATATAATAATAATTATAATAATAACAATAACAAATTATAGTGCATTAAAGTTGCTGTTCGTAGAGCAAAATTTAAATAGGATTCACCAACGCCTCCCGCTCTAAGATGGGACATACCTTGAAGAGCAGGATCGGCCACTGTGAACGGGGTAAGTATGGTAGCAGGGGTCAAGACGGAGCAGGTGTGGGGTGTTGGCTGATGAGACGTGAAGGAAGAGGGTTAGAGTGGAGGAAGGAGGACAGGATGAGCAATTGCAGCCCTGCAGGGGCGGAACAGTGGAAAGATGGGGACAGAGTGAGTGAGGGAGGAACGGGTGCGGACCGAGGTGACCAATGTACTGGTAAATAGAATAATTAAACTCAGCAAGCTGTCACCAAAACTCCATCACAGGGGAAAAGAAAAACTATTAACAATTTAAAAAAGAAATGGGAATGATGAGAGGACAAACAGTCACTCGCTACGGCAATGTTATGCAGAGAGAATTGTGGACGCCCCGGAAATAACGTATTACACCTGATTGTGACCCACAAGACAATCCACTGAAAAAGCCTTATTAGTATCCAAATGCTGAACGCTTGCTATAGAAGCACTCTCATGCTCCTGCGTATTATCTGCCTGCGTACTGTGCTGCCGATGGAACTGTAACTGAAAAGCACAATTATTCATCAACAAAAGAGATGGAAATGAATCAACAATGGATAACTGCCCCCCGCCTTCCGCTCCACACACACACGATTTCCAACAACAATAAGTGGGCTGTGTAAAAAATGACATCATATTGGTTTGGACTCAAAAAGAGAAACTGCTTAATAATAGTTTTAAGAAACAGACGGCTTAAACCTCTAGGATGGTGGTCTTGCTTGCGTGCTGGTTACATGACTTAGCCAGCCTATTGTGTTCAGGGTTGTCGAGGAGGGCTAACACTATTTACACAGGCACGGGCTTGTTGGATGGGCCCTTCCCCCATGGATCTGCCCTAGCATGTGGCATAATTTTGCGGCATCACATATACTGTTTTTTTATTTTTGTTTTGGTTCGGGGGTGTGACTATGCTTTCACGATTAGGCCACATCCCCTACAGTACCCAGGCTCTACGGCCCTGATTGCGTTCCTGGAGTGTGTTTGAGTTTATTTAAAGGCATAAGATGTGGGCCAAAGCCTTTGCTCCAGTCTTCCCACTTGCCCTTGTTGTTTTTGGTTCATGGTTTGTGGTAGATTATTATGCAGCAGGTAAAAAACAGCAGATTACTAGTGCTGGTGCAAGTTTGGAAGCGCTACATTCTTTGACTGGTTGGTTGACTGTACAATCCTGATGGGGGAGCGTCAGTGCCGTAACTAGACATTTTAGCGCTGTGTGCAAGATAGGGCATCGGCGCCCCCCCCCTATGTAAAAAAGGGGCAGTGCACGCCGTAGACGCAAGCAAAAAATATAGGGGCGTGGCTTCATGGGGAAGAGGTGTGGCAACAAAATAATACCAATTCACATTACATATTATAGTAGTCTCCATTATTCACATTATGCCGCACAGTGGCACCACTACACCAGGTACAGCCGCTCTTACACATTACGGCGGACAGATTCCCCTTTTTACACATTACAGCAGACAGAGTCCCCTTTTTAAACATTACGACAGACAGCGTCCCCCATTTACACATTACGGCAGACAGTGTCCCCTTTTTACACATTACAGCAGACAGTGTCCCCTTTTTACACATTACAGCAGACAGTGTCCCCTTTTTACACATTACGGCAGACAGCGTCCCCCTTTTACACATTACGGCAGACAGCGTCTCCCTTTTTACACATTACGGCAGACAGCATCCACTTTATACACATTACGGCAGACAGCGTCTTTTTTTTACACATTACAGCAGGCAGAGTCCCCCATTTTACACATTACGGTAGATAGTCCCCCTTTTTACACATTACGGCAGATAGTCCCCCTTTTTACACATTACGGCAGACAGTGTCTCCTTTTTACACATTACAGCAGCCAGTCCCCCTTTTTACACATTACGGCAGATAGTCCCCCTTTTTACACATTACGGCAGACAGTGTCCCCCTTTTTACACATTACGGCAGACAGTGTCCCGCTTTTTACACATTACGGCAGACAGTGTCCCCCTTTTTAAACATTACGGCAGACAGCATCCCCTTTTACACATTATGGCAGCCAGTCCCCCTTTTACACATTACGGCAGACAGCGTCCCCTTTTTACACATTACGGCAGACAGTGTCTCCCTTTTTACACATTACGGCAGACAGCTTCCCCTTTTTACACATTACGGCAGACTGCGTCCCCCTTTTTACACATTACGGCAGACAGCTTCCCCTTTTTACACATTACGGCAGACTGCGTCCCCCTTTTTACACATTACGGCAGACAGAGTCCCCCTTTTACACATTAGATAGATAGATAGATAGATAGAATAGATGATACTTACCATCTCTCAGGCAGTCAGGCTCCTCGGTGCTGGCAGCACCGGGTGGCAGGGGAGAAGGAGGAGGAGGGAGCCGCAGCAGCGCACTGTAATAACCGGCGCCGCCGCATGCAGCTGTATCTCTCCTTCAGCATTGGCTGGCCGCCGCCGCTGTGAATGCTGGAATGAGGGAAGCGCATCCCAGCATTCACAGTAGCTCCGGGACAGCCAATGTGGAAGGAGAGGGACTGCTGCAGCGGCGCCGCTACCAATTACATAGCGCTGCTGCGGCTCCCTCCTCCCCCTCCCTCCTCTTCCTCCGCTGCTCCCTCTCCTCCGGCACAGGCGGCTTGTAATGAGTCAAATTGACTCATTACAAGCCGCTGGCCGTTGCGCCCTCAGTGCGACTGCGCTGTGTGCCATGCACACCTGGCACACACGTAGTTAGGGTACTGGGGAGCGTCATCACCAAACCGGGTGGGTAGCCAATTAGAAGGTTGAGTGGATACCCCTA
Source organism: Pseudophryne corroboree (assembly GCF_028390025.1). NCBI lineage: Eukaryota > Metazoa > Chordata > Amphibia > Anura > Myobatrachidae > Pseudophryne > Pseudophryne corroboree. Next base: position 41,644,197 of record NC_086453.1, read on the forward strand.
TTGTGGTATATTGTGTTTGTGCACCTTGGGGGAACCCGTCTATAATGCATGTTGTTGTTATTTGGCTGTTATAGTGCTTTGTGAATTGTGTCGAATCTGGGCTTCCTGTCACCATACTTTTTCCTTAAATATGAATTTTACATGGACAAAGAAATAAAGAGATTACAATATTTTCTGCCAAAATTGTGGGGCTCATTTATCAACAAGTTATAAAACTCGTTGTGAATGATAACATTTGTTGGTTGCTCCAGCCAATCAGCTACTGTCATTGTCAGTTCCTAACTGTCATGTGTTCAACTCCTAACTGTCATGTGTTCAGCTCCCAACTGTCATGAGTTCAGCTCCTGTCATGAATTCAGTTCCCAACTGTCATGTGTTTACTAGCTCCTGTCATGTGTTCAGCTCCCAACTGTCATGAGTTCAGCTCCCAACTGTCATGAGTTCAGCTCCCAACTGTCATGAGTTCCGCTCCCAACTGTCATGAGATCAGCTCCTATCATGAATTCAGCTCCCAACTGTCATGTGTTTAGCTCCTGTCATGTGTTTAGCTCCTAACTGTCATTGAGTTCAGTCAGTGCCGTTTCTTGCGGCGGGCGAGCCGTGCAACCGCACGGGGCGCCCGCCGCGGCACTTTACGGGTCCCTGATTCCCTCTTCCCGAGTACTCCTGCTCGGGGGAGCGGAGTTTAGCGGAATGACGCGGTTGCGTCGTGACGTCATGACGCAACCGCGTCAATCCACGAAACTCCGCCCCCCGAGCAGGAGTACCCGGGAAGAGGATTGGGAGCCAAGCTGGAAAGAGGAGGCGCCGGCGGCCGGAGCGAGGAAGGAGAGGTGGCCCGCCCCGAGGAGCGGGGAAGATCGTCATGATATGTAAGTTGTATATCTCTCTCCCCCCCCTCCCTCTACCTCCCCCCCCCCCCCCCCCACTTGACACTTGCCTGCTGTACTGTAGAGAATGGGGACACTTTCTTGCCGTGCTGTGTAAAATGGGGACATGTGCTGCCGCAATGTGTAAAATGGGGACATGTGCCTGCTGTGCTGTGTAAAATGGGGACACGTGGCTGCCGTGCTGTGTGAAATGGGGACACGTGCCTGCCGTAATGTGTAAGATGGTGAGTGATTGACAGGAAGTGGGTGTTTCTGGGTGGTAACTGGCCGTTTTCAGGGAGTGTGCTAAAAAACGCAGGTGTGACAGGTAAAAACGCAGGCGTGTCAGGTAAAAACACAGGCGTGCCTGGGGAAGCGGGGGAGTGGCTGGCTGAACGCAGGGCGTGTTTGTGACGTCAAAACAGGAACTAAACAGTCTGCAGTGATCGCAAGCCGGTAGGAGTAGGTTTGGAGCTGCTCAGAAACTGCATTACATTTTTTTCGAGCAGTTCTGCTAACCTTTCGTTCGCTCTTCTGCTAAGGTAAGATTCACTCCCAGAGGGCGGCGGCTTAGCGTTTGCACTGCTGCTAAAAGCAGCTAACGAACGATCAACTCGGAATGAGGGCCAATATGCATTGATCAGCCTTCTGGTAACATTGGAGGGGAGATGTATCAAATCTGAGAGAGAGAGAGAGATAAAAGGGGTCATTCTGACCCGATCGCACGCTGCAGTTTATCGCAGCGGCGCGATCGGGTCAGAACTGCGCATGCGACCGGCACCACAGTGCACCGGCGCCGCAGTGTGCCGGAGCATGCCAGACGGCCGAAGGCCGTCTCTGCGGTACGATCACCTTTGCCTTATTGACAGGCAGAGGCATTCGCTGGGCGGCGGGATGAAACGGCGACGTTTGGCTGCCGTTTCGTAGACGCGGTCCAGCCAATGCAGGCATGGCATTACCATGCGGGGGGCAGGCCGCAGCGGCTGCGTGACGTCACACGCAACCGCTGCGGGCCGGGAAGCGACTAGTAACTCCCGGCCAGCACGCTAAAGCTGCGCTGGCCGGGAGCCACTCCTAAAGTGCAAAGGCATCGCTGCTGTGCAATGCCTTTGCACTTCTGTGGGGGGGGGGGAGGGGGGCGGCAATGACATGCGGGGTGGGATAGCCCTGTGCTGGGGGTCCCCCTGCATGTCTGTGGACTTGATCGTAGCCCTGCAAAATTTTGCAGGGCTACGATCAACTCGGAATGACCCCCAAAGTGTTGTCTAGCACAGTCTAAACAGTGTCACTAACATTTATGCTATGGGCAACTTCTCCAGTTTATTTCTCTTTAAGGTATAATACATGTCCTCCTGGGTGTTTGGGCTTTCTGCCGCAGTCAATGTGGTGCTTGGTGGAAGGAATAAACCCAATGTCTATCTGTCTCATGAAATCAAGGCAATTATGGGATAAACTGTGAGATTGGGAGAGCAGGGCCACATTTGAGAGATTCCCAACGTATTTCAGTGGCCTGCCATCTTTCTTATGAGAGTAAACACATTTGACACTATGGGGGTTATTCAGAAACAAAATCAGTTAGCAGTTGGGCAAAACCATGTGCACTGCAGGGGGGACAGATATAACATGTGCAGAGAGAGTTAGATTTGGGTGGGTTATATTGTTTCTGTGCAGGGTAAATACTGGCTGCTTTATTTTTACTCTGCAATTTATATTTCAGTTTGAACACACCCCACCCAAATCTAACTCTCTCTGCACATGTTACATCTGCCCCACCTGCAGTGCAACATGGTTTTGCCCAATTGCTAACTTTTTTGGTTTGCTAACAACTCTGAATAACCCCCAATGTCACCTCACTGTCAAGCAATTGGAGTCATGTTAAGCTGCCACAGACCCTGGAGTGCATTATAAGAAGCACTGACAAGCAAGGTAATGTGTATCTAGGAAACAAAATGTATGGGGAAGGTATATTACAGCTATGATTGATTTTTATTCCATCACATGGAAATGCTACGACTTTACTAAGAACCCACACCTCATGAATGTTAGATATAGGGTGCTGCGGTGGTGTTTCTGGTTCTCATCGGATGAAGCTGGGTGTAGTTTCCGTCTACTCTTCAAATATATTTTTGTCTTTTATAATATGTGTTTTTTTTCAGTGCCTTTATCCCTGGATCCTGAATAACACAATACAGCTTTACGTTAGGAACTTACTCACCCTGTTGAAGGTTTATGAAAGCTTGAAATCCGAAAGACTCAACAATAGGTTATATGGATACATAAGCCCCAAGCAGTGGCGTCAGAAGGTGGGTGCGGGGGGTGCAGGCCGAGGGGGTGACACCAAAGTGTCGGCTCCTGCTCAGTGACAGGAGTCGGGTGCTGCACTGTAATATTACGTGCAGCAACCCGGCTCCTGCCACCATGTTGAAGCCGGCACTGAAGAAATTCCAGTCTCTGGGGCCAGGCCGCATCTGGGGCCAGGCCGCATCGGACCCCCGATCTGGCAAAGCGGGGGTAGGGACGCGAAGCCACGCCCCAACCCATGAAGTCACGTCCTGACCCGTGAAGCCATGCCCTTACCCACGAAGCCACGCCCATTTTTTTTTACCCAGCCGCCCCGGGTGTTTGAGAGGTGAGTGACGCCTCTGGCCCCAAGCCATGCTTATCTACTCTCCTGCAAGTTGCGGGGGACCCACCATTTTTCGGACAGTCCCCCATACCCACGAAAGAGTGGCTGCATCTCCCGCATCCGACATGCTTCCTAGTGAAGCGGGCAGGATAAGGAGATTAAGTGCAAGCAGCGTCTTCTCTCCGGGCTTCACCTGGAGAGGAGACTTCACAAGTAGGCAAGTATGCCCCAACCATGCACCTAGAATACATAGGGCGGGATGTAGCTAGCAACAACAAAAAAACACAGTTTAGTAAACTTTGCCCATAATCTCAGTTCTCGAACCACAAAGTAATCAGTTGGCGGCTATACAGAAATATAAATTTGGGAAATGAATATAAATAGGTAAGTGAAAGAGGAGAATGGGAAATTGGATGTAATTATATAAATGTTGAAATAACTAAGCTTAGGTGGAAATGAGAGGGGAAAGAAAAGAGGAAGCGATGATGTAATAGTAATTTATTTAGAGCCTGATGTCAGAGATGCAACAAAAAATAAAAGGGTCTGTACAGGTACAGTGAGTAAGGCGTAGTTGGGTTGCTAACTGAAAATTAGATTATTGAAGAAGACAGTGGTTCCCAAACTGGGAGTCATGGCAGCCTGTGGTACCATGGGGCACTTGCAGGGGTACCACGTGCTGATGATCTAGAACCAAAGGCAATTATTTGTGGTCAATGTGATAGGCAAAAATAGCACTGGTGGCTGCTAGTCATAAAATATGCAGGCAAACAAGTGCGACCCTATCCACCGGCGTATAACTGAACCCAGTGTCGGACTGGGGCATGACGGGCCCACCGGGGGGGGGGGATGCAATTGTAGGGCCCCATGCTTAGGGGTGTGGTCAGCCTATAGAAGGGATATGGCAAGCCTACACAGAGGCTTAGAGAGTCTAAGTTCTGGGCCCCTTGATAAATAAATTACATGCATGATACTTTATTAGATTAATGCACTGTAGAAAATACACCATAGTCCTGTGCAGTATAATGTAACATATGTATAATTCAAGTGCACAGTCTCGATCCTGATCCATGGAGGAAGGGGTGGCCCCCCGTGGGGGGGGGATCACCTGTACCCCTGTGGGCCAGTCCGACCCTGACTGAACCTAGGTGAGCACAATTTACTTTGCTGAATATTTTTTTCATAATTTCTCAATAAGAAACTTTTGGCCTGGGGGTGTCATGAAAAAAATTATGAAACTCTATGGAGCCGTGAGTCAACAAAGATTGGGAATCACTGGAATAAGAGATTCATATTGGAACTCAGAAAATAACAGTGGATGATGGTTCCCAGGACTTTGCAATGGTCACAATACAGAAAACAGCCCTCCACATGCCATTAAATACTGTATAATGCACAGCCCCACTTCTCGGGGGTCTTTAGAACAAGCTGCTTTATCACTCCTAAGCATGAAGACTATTTATTTAATATATTTATTTAATTCATACTGAGATGATCATTTCTTCTATGTTTCAGACTGTGGCTATTGCCAAGACCTGGCATCCGGCATCATTGCTAATTTGGAAGCGCCCACCTGAGATCCATCTGTAGTAATGGAACGTGGCAACGGAGAGAGAAGCAGCCAGGAACACAGTAAAAACTGAGACTTGGACGAATAAGATTGAGACTTAGGGGGAGATTTATAAAGCCTTCTGGAAAGGGAAAATGGAGGTGTTGAACATTGCAACCAATAAGACTCCTGCTATCATTTATCAAGTAAATTCTAGAAAATGATATCAACTTTAGTTGCTATGGACAACATCTCCAATTTTTTCTATCAAAACCCAGGACCAGATAGAGGTTAGCCAGAAGACACATACAGTGCATCCGGAAAGTATTCACAGCGCCTCACTTTTTCCACATTTTGTTATGTTACAGCCTTATTCTAAAATGGAATAAATTCAAATTTCTCTCTCAAAATTCTACACAAAATACCCCGATCTCTCCAGTGAAGAGGAAGAGAGTGAGGAAGAGAGTGAGGAGCAGGAGATGTAGGAGGTGGAGGAGAATGATGTAGAGGAGAGTGAAGAGTAGGAAGAGCAGGCTGATGCACCTGCACCTGGCAAGACGAGGATAGGGCGCAATGTCCAATTCTCATATGACAAGAACTGCACCCTGGTCCATGCCACGATGGAGGTATTTCCACATCTGCTGGGTTCCCAGGCGCATAAGAACCCTGCATCAAGAAACAAATCGATGTTGAGGTCAATCCTGGATGCAGTGACGACGGTCAGGCTCCTCAAAAATATCAAGAAAAGGATTGGGGATATCAAGAGGCCTCAAACACAAGATGGTAGAGGAGCACACCTACTACACCGCCTTTGAGGAGGAGCTTAAACAGATTATTCCTCCGAAGGTGCTTCCAGGAGTACATGTAGTGGATACGGACCATCCAGTGTCTCCACCTCGTCCAGGGGAGTAAACACAAAAAAGTCCCCTTCTTACTATAACAACCTAAATCAGTGTTAACTGTTAATTTTTTTTAACATCTTTATGGCCAAAATAATATTACACATAATTGATTTACATTTTACAATATAATTTATAATATTTTTACCAATAACCAGAGCTTTAAATAAAAAATGGGCCATGTTGTAAAATATTGTTTTAAATGTTTCTTTTTTTTAAATGCACTTAAAAGTACGCATACACGAAATGTTTGTTTTTCTAAAATATGTGACACTAACCATGAAGAGGTTTAAATGTTTGTGTGTATGTAAATCCTATAAATGTTATCTTTAGTTATGTATGACTGTGTGACATCCTAGCAGAGTCAGTAGGGTCATATGGTAATGTGTGCTATGTGCGGGGCTGCAACCAACAATCAGTATTTGTGTTACCAAGGCCATTAGCACATTATTTACAGCACGTAATAATTTATACTTTAGAATTCATCTTGTTTAATGTTTTTTAATACATCCACCTTTTAATTATCACTGAATGTTTTAATTTATTTTTTCAGCAGCTGGTGCACCATGGCATATGGCTCCACAGAAGAGGCGGCGGCAGGAGGCAGACACAGTGGAGGCTGGTAAGTGTGCCACAGAGGAGGCTGGTAATACCCTTTTCACATCGCAAAAATAACTAGGTATCAACCTGGCATATTGCCAGGTCAACACGGGTTACTGTGCGGAAAGGGCCCATGGAGAATTCCCGAATCGCCTGACCCGGTAATTCAACCCGGGTAATAAGAAGGGTTATTCCCGGGTTGAATACTGGGTCAGTGGCAGTGTAAACGGGTTCCCGGGCTCCCAGCGTCGCCTCTTCCCCTGCCCCCATTGCCGGCTCTGCCACCCGCTGCTATGGCAACCCGACCTTGCATATTGCCGGGTCGGGAAGCCTGCTGTTAGGGTCCAATGCCAGATCCCAGCCGGGAAGGACCCGTTTCCAATTTCTGGGTGGGATCCGGCATTGGCGATGTGAAAGGGGTATATGTGTGCCAAAAAGACCACCTACACACATTACGCACATTTCCATGGGTCTGCAGGCCTATGTAAAGTACATTGTCACATTTACCATTAACTACATTACAATTGTAACATACTGTTCTGTATGAAGACCTGGCTGCAACCATTGCATAAAACTATTTTAACACAACCGTATCAGTGAATATTTCGTAGTGTCCTACTTAAAATTCAGTGATACGTGATACGTAGTATTTTAAAATAAAAAGGGCCCATGAAAAGACACTTTAGAAGTCATGCTTACATTGTGCTGTTTTACTTAATTGAATAGAGCCCCACTGAATGCATTTGTCAGCTAGCATGGTTTCCTTTTACACCTGCATTTTTAGGTGACCCAAATTAGTAGCTTCGACTTATGAACTGGTAGACCAACCAGCTGGACTCCATTGAGCGGCAGCTGTGGAGTCTGAACTGAACAATGTCAGTGGCACGGGGCACCAGCGCCCGGATGGCCTGCAACATCAACAATCATCTGCTCAAGCTCACACAGGCCACCTGTGAGCAATCTCAGGAGGCATGGGAGCAGATACAGGTGACATGGGAGCAGTTGTAGGCCATCCAGGAGCAGAAGCAGGCGCTTGTGGCCCTGCAGAGGGAGCTGGCAGTCCAATGGACAGTGAGAGTAGGCTCATCAACCTCAACCACCAACTGCCTATAGACCAGCCCACAGGCTGTCCCACCGGTGACACCCCTAAGGCATAGTACCCATTCGGGGAGGGGGCACCAAAAGGGGCAGGGAAAGGCCCTTCTACCTCTCAGGTTTTTTTTTTTTCTTCAGATTTTTCTTGTTTTTGTTTTGTTTTGTTTGTTGTAGATGTAAATGAATGTGGTTTATTTTGTTCAATAAAGTGTTTAAAAAGTATTTGTGTGTTTATTTTAACATAAGTTAATTTGTTAGTATACAGGTGAATGGGTTTTTTAATTGTATGCATAAGTAGCTACACTATTTAGGGGTACATTAAGGTAAATGGGGGTTTTAACACTGTCGAAGTTGAAAATATTATAGCCACATGCATCACGTACAAACACAGATGGACTCCGTGCGGGTGCTTGTTCCGCCGTGCGTGTGCATGCTCGCACGTTACGTATGTTCGCTCACGCGGTCCTGCGTATTAGCGCGTGGTATGAGTAAATACGGTAGCATTCGCATGGAAAAGCCATAAAGACATATTCCATATTTAATCCACATAGTACATAATTTCCACATAGCCCACATGCACCACACCCGCGAGTTACATTTAATTTGGAAAGGGAACAATAAAGATATTCAACTTTACAGGATATGAGGGACAGAATTAGGTTAGGATGTGGTGTTTGGTATCCAGCTGTACAGTATTTCAAGGGCAATATTCCGATGGCATTTTGCAGAAGATAGTACGCTCCTGGCATAGATATGCACAGGAATATATTATTAATATCACACTGTATGTACTGTACTCTTGATATTCGGAGGGAACCCAGTGGAGGACATCTGCAAGTGCACCTGGACCAGGCATCGCCCACCTAGTCAAACCGACCTATGACCCCTCCTGTACTGTAAATGACCAGCCCTTTGACCTATGGATGAAGAGATTACAGTTTCCTTTGTTTCATGCTTTGGCCCATTGTATAAAACCAAGCCTCCTGGCCGGCCTCAGTCTCTTTCTCTGGAGGTCATCTATTCAGATTGACTGAGGACCGGAACCGGGTTGCGCAGGCGAACAAACGTATGTATCCATTGGTTGTAGCTTCTTCTCTTGTATTATTGTATTACTGTTGTACCCCTTTTAAGTAAATAGTTGTTGCTGGGTTGGACCTGCAACATTGCATATACAATTGGTGTCGCATTTCCTTTCCTGTTCCCATTAGGGGTTAAAGTGTATTCGGCCGCATGTGTAGCTATTTTGTGCTTACAGCGTGACGGCGTGCTTACGCAATGTGTACGCATTTCATAAAGGTTTAACTGACACACGATTAGAGGTTGCAGCAGCATGAACATTTGTGTGTTTAAGGCATTGCTCTTTTCCTGAAAGTTAATCAGACTTAACAACACTTACACGTAGGAACACTATTTAGGGGGGGGGGGGCATTTTAGCTAATATATGTGGGTTAATGTAATGTGTTTTTACATTAGGGTTAAAAATATTGTATTTAGCTTTTTAACCACTTGCCTGGCATGGTCACAGCAGATGCGACCATGCCTGCAAGTGCTCTATCTGACCTGGTCGCACAGGATGCGACCAGTCAGATAGAGGGTGTTATCAGCGGCAGGAAAGAGAAACTTCCCTCCGCTGCTGCTGCCAGAGGGACTGGAAGGTCCCTCTGCCTCCCTGCACTCTCCTCTACTGATTGCCGTGCTGTCGATCACTGCTGATCGGTCAGCACGGCAGGATCCCCCCCCCCTCCAGCGGCTGCAGACAATGGCAGCCTCTGGGGAGTGTAAATAAACCCTCCCAAGCCACCCCCAGACCACCCCTGTATACCTGCAGGTTGTCCCGGCTTTCAAAATGAAAGCTGCGATGTTCCGATGGTCGCTATGTTCCCGATCAATGTTTCGATGTTTGGGGGGAAATATTTTTACAAATAAAAAGTAAAAAAATTAAAATTTTCCTTTTTTTTTTTAACTAAAATCATTTGGGATAGAGTTAAATTCATGTTCTTCACCAAATTCACTCATAAAAAACCCCCGGCAATTTCGGAGCTGTTTTTGGTGAAATAAATCATCAGCTAAGTGGTTAAATTACAAATAGTTTTATGAATGTTTATTTATTGTAGGTGTGCTTTAAATGTGTTTTTTTGGTTGTTTTTCCAAAGTGTCACTTACAACTCACCTATTTAAAAAAACTATATTTTTTTTGGAGCTTTAAGTCATGTTTTACGTCCGAGTTTCAAACTCAGACCCTTTTACATTGGTTGAGTTGTATGTAGAAAATGGAAAAAACATCTGGATGTGAGTTTGAACTGTGCGCATTTTGGAAATCCGAAAAACGTGCGAGTTTGCATGTACTCTGACCCTATTACATTGCTCGAGTTTTGCAAATGTGTGGCTTTGTCACAAAACACGCAGAATTGCAAAACTTGAACCCTATGATAATTGGCCTCTGCCCTGCTGCTGCTATTTTTGTTTAAAACACCAGTCTTTGATACATATGGCATCGGCTCTGGAAAAAGGATCTCAGGATCTGAAACATGTTGTGTAGAAGCCATGATACGCTGCTAAATTGAGGAACCAGACCCAATTCAAAGGACTCTCAGTCCAGAAAAACTCAATGGTGTGTTGCCAAGTGAGCCTAAAAGCTGGAATTTTGCTACGCCGCGTGGTTTTCACACACCACCAGCCTTATTTGGCTTGGGAAGATCACTATTTTATTTTATTCCATGTTATTGTATTTTGTGATTGTCTTGAATGTAAATGTTAATAAACCCTTTATATATATATATATATATATATATATATATATATAGCAAAAAGAGGATGGAGAAGAACAAGCGCCTATGGTGCAGTAAGTTCTTTAAAGTGTTAAATGACACTCGAGAAAATATAAATGCGTACCGGATGAAATCTTTAAACCACGCCCAATAGTAAGATGCCAGTCAGGATATTTCTCACCAACAACACCATCTATAAATCAGAGAAGACGGAATCGCCGCATAGCGTAGTACTTCAGGATTAACAATGATATCCCCGCAATCACCCAGTTAGGCGTACCAGATTTAGATGAATAGTCAGCATGAACATCTAATGGTCTCGTATCCTGAAATCTCTCATCAAATCCAGTATACAGGGTTGTTATAGTATCAGTCAAATGACTAGGAAAATTTATTCAAAATAAAGGCTATAAAACATCATCCAAGTGAACAATATGTTAAGTTAAAAGAGTAATCAATATAGCTTAGCTTAGCAGCCGGGTAAAATTCTGCTCAGGTCTCAACGCGTTTCGCCAATCAAGGCTTCCTCAGGAGATCAGAGTACAGTCCAAATCAAAGTCTATTTAAAGCTAACTGAGTCAGTTTGACCCTCTACTTCCGGTTCACGGAACTCCCGGAACCGGAAGTGATGTAATATCCATCCAAAACGAAAGTAAAAAATATTACAAATAAAGTTAGACAACTGTCAAATAACAGTGATATTAGAGGTTTGGTGGGGCATAAAACAAATTTATAAAGGACAAAGGCATCAATAAAACATGTGCTTTTCGTACAAACGTTTACTAAAACCCGGAAGTGACGTCACTTCCTGTCTCCGTGTATTTTCAATTATAATAGGAGGTATTGTTGTTTAAACATTGGTGGCATTGTGGATGCCCTGAAAAAATAGTTTAGCTGTATTGCACAGACGGCTTGCCATAAACGCCGTCTGTGCATGAAAATCCGTGCGAGGCAACGCTCCGAGACCGGAAGTGACGTCACTTCCTGTCTCCGTGTATTTTTATTATAGTGGGCGTTAATGTTATTTACACATTGGTGGCATCGTGGATGTCCTGCGAAACTAGTTTATCTATGTTGCACAGACGGCTTGCCATAAACGCCGTCTGTGCATGAGAATCCATACGAGGCATCGCAGCGGGACCGGAAGTGACGATTTTCGGCTCGTACACGTCACTTCCGGTTTCTTTACACAACGGCAACCGGGGATACTTGTGATATACTGATAATCGGGCTAATATGTAATAAAACCCATATATATCGGCAAATACCTATATGAGAAGGTTTAAGCAAGATAATAATAATAATAATAATAATAAGGTCGTAACTGAATAAAATAACGTCACCAGGAAGTGACGTAAACAGTAGAGATGAGCGGGTTCGGTTTCTCTGAATCCGAACCCGCCAGAACTTCATGTTTTTTTTCACGGGTCCGAGCGACTCGGATCTTCCCGCCTTGCTCGGTTAACCCGAGCGCGCCCGAACGTCATCATGACGCTGTCGGATTCTCGCGAGGCTCGGATTCTATCGCGAGACTCGGATTCTATATAAGGAGCCGCGCGTCGCCGCCATTCACACGTGCATTGAGATTGATAGGGAGAGGACGTGGCTGGCGTCCTCTCCGTTTAGAATAGATTAGAGAGACACTTGATTTACTAATTTTGGGGAGCATTAGGAGTACTCACTACTCAGTACAGTGCAGAGTTTTGCTGATAGTGACCAGTGACCACCAGTTTTATTTATAATCCGTTCTCTGCCTGAAAAAAGCGATACACAGCACACAGTGACTCAGTCACATACCATATCTGTGTGCACTGCTCAGGCTCAGGCCAGTGTGCTGCATCATCTATATATATAATATTATATATATCTGTCTGACTGCTCAGCTCACACAGCTTATAATTGTGGGGGAGACTGGGGAGCACTACTGCAGTGCCAGTTATAGGTTATAGCAGGAGCCAGGAGTACATAATATATTATATAGTGAGTGACCACCAGACACACAGTGCAGTTTATTTAATATATCCGTTCTCTGCCTGAAAAAAGCGATACACACAGTGACTCAGTCAGTCACATACCATATCTGTGTGCACTGCTCAGGCTCAGGCCAGTGTGCTGCATCATCTATATATATTATATATCTGTCTGACTGCTCAGCTCACACAGCTTATAATTGTGGGGGAGACTGGGGAGCACTACTGCAGTGCCAGTTATAGGTTATAGCAGGAGCCAGGAGTACATAATATTATATTAAAATTAAACAGTGCACACTTTTGCTGCAGGAGTGCCACTGCCAGTGTGACTAGTGACCAGTGACCTGACCACCAGTATATATAATATTAGTAGTATACTATCTCTTTATCAACCAGTCTATATATTAGCAGCAGACACAGTACAGTGCGGTAGTTCACGGCTGTGGCTACCTCTGTGTCGGCACTCGGCAGCCCGTCCATAATTGTATATACCACCTAACCGTGGTTTTTTTTTCTTTCTTTATACATACATACTAGTTACGAGTATACTATCTCTTTATCAACCAGTCTATATATTAGCAGCAGACACAGTACAGTGCGGTAGTTCACGGCTGTGGCTACCTCTGTGTCGGCACTCGGCAGCCCGTCCATAATTGTATATACCACCTAACCGTGGTTTTTTTTTCTTTCTTTATACATACATACTAGTTACGAGTATACTATCTCTTTATCAACCAGTCTATATATTAGCAGCAGACACAGTACAGTGCGGTAGTTCACGGCTGTGGCTACCTCTGTGTCGGCACTCGGCAGCCCGTCCATAATTGTATATACCACCTAACCGTGGTTTTTTTTTCTTTCTTTATACATACATACTAGTTACGAGTATACTATCTCTTTATCAACCAGTCTATATATTAGCAGCAGACACAGTACAGTGCGGTAGTTCACGGCTGTGGCTACCTCTGTGTCGGCACTCGGCAGCCCGTCCATAATTGTATATACCACCTAACCGTGGTTTTTTTTTCTTTCTTTATACATACATACTAGTTACGAGTATACTATCTCTTTATCAACCAGTCTATATATTAGCAGCAGACACAGTACAGTGCGGTAGTTCACGGCTGTGGCTACCTCTGTGTCGGCACTCGGCAGCCCGTCCATAATTGTATATACCACCTAACCGTGGTTTTTTTTTTCTTTCTTTATACATACATACTAGTTACGAGTATACTATCTCTTTATCAACCAGTCTATATATTAGCAGCAGACACAGTACAGTGCGGTAGTTCACGGCTGTGGCTACCTCTGTGTCGGCACTCGGCAGCCCGTCCATAATTGTATATACCACCTAACCGTGGTTTTTTTTTCTTTCTTTATACATACATACTAGTTACGAGTATACTATCTCTTTATCAACCAGTCTATATATTAGCAGCAGACACAGTACAGTGCGGTAGTTCACGGCTGTGGCTACCTCTGTGTCGGCACTCGGCAGCCCGTCCATAATTGTATATACCACCTAACCGTGGTTTTTTTTTCTTTCTTTATACATACATACTAGTTACGAGTATACTATCTCTTTATCAACCAGTCTATATATTAGCAGCAGACACAGTACAGTGCGGTAGTTCACGGCTGTGGCTACCTCTGTGTCGGCACTCGGCAGCCCGTCCATAATTGTATATACCACCTAACCGTGGTTTTTTTTTCTTTCTTTATACATACATACTAGTTACGAGTATACTGTCTCTTTATCAACCAGTCTATATATTAGCAGCAGACACAGTACAGTGCGGTAGTTCACGGCTGTGGCTACCTCTGTGTCGGCACTCGGCAGCCCGTCCATAATTGTATATACCACCTAACCGTGGTTTTTTTTTTCTTTCTTTATACATACATACTAGTTACGAGTATACTATCTCTTTATCAACCAGTCTATATATTAGCAGCAGACACAGTACAGTGCGGTAGTTCACGGCTGTGGCTACCTCTGTGTCGGCACTCGGCAGCCCGTCCATAATTGTATATACCACCTAACCGTGGTTTTTTTTTCTTTCTTTATACATACATACTAGTTACGAGTATACTATCTCTTTATCAACCAGTCTATATATTAGCAGCAGACACAGTACAGTGCGGTAGTTCACGGCTGTGGCTACCTCTGTGTCGGCACTCGGCAGCCCGTCCATAATTGTATATACCACCTAACCGTGGTTTTTTTTTCTTTCTTTATACATACATACTAGTTACGAGTATACTATCTCTTTATCAACCAGTCTATATATTAGCAGCAGACACAGTACAGTGCGGTAGTTCACGGCTGTGGCTACCTCTGTGTCGGCACTCGGCAGCCCGTCCATAATTGTATATACCACCTAACCGTGGTTTTTTTTTCTTTCTTTATACATACATACATACTAGTTACGAGTATACTGTCTCTTTATCAACCAGTCTATATATTAGCAGCAGACACAGTACAGTGCGGTAGTTCACGGCTGTGGCTACCTCTGTGTCGGCACTCGGCAGCCCGTCCATAATTGTATATACCACCTAACCGTGGTTTTTTTTTTCTTTCTTTATACATACATACTAGTTACGAGTATACTATCTCTTTATCAACCAGTCTATATATTAGCAGCAGACACAGTACAGTGCGGTAGTTCACGGCTGTGGCTACCTCTGTGTCGGCACTCGGCAGCCCGTCCATAATTGTATATACCACCTAACCGTGGTTTTTTTTTCTTTCTTTATACATACATACTAGTTACGAGTATACTATCTCTTTATCAACCAGTCTATATATTAGCAGCAGACACAGTACAGTGCGGTAGTTCACGGCTGTGGCTACCTCTGTGTCGGCACTCGGCAGCCCGTCCATAATTGTATATACCACCTAACCGTGGTTTTTTTTTCTTTCTTTATACATACATACTAGTTACGAGTTTACTATCTCTTTATCAACCAGTCTATATATTAGCAGCAGACACAGTACAGTGCGGTAGTTCACGGCTGTGGCTACCTCTGTGTCGGCACTCGGCAGCCCGTCCATAATTGTATACTAGTATCCAATCCATCCATCTCCATTGTTTACCTGAGGTGCCTTTTAGTTGTGCCTATTAAAATATGGAGAACAAAAATGTTGAGGTTCCAAAATTAGGGAAAGATCAAGATCCACTTCCACCTCGTGCTGAAGCTGCTGCCACTAGTCATGGCTGAGACGATGAAATGCCAGCAACGTCGTCTGCCAAGGCCGATGCCCAATGGCATAGTACAGAGCATGTCAAAACCAAAACACCAAATATCAGTAAAAAAAGGACTCCAAAACCTAAAATAAAATTGTCGGAGGAGAAGCGTAAACTTGCCAATATGCCATTTACCACACGGAGTGGCAAGGAACGGCTGAGGCCCTGGCCTATGTTCATGGCTAGTGGTTCAGCTTCACATGAGGATGGAAGCACTCAGCCTCTCGCTAGAAAACTGAAAAGACTCAAGCTGGCAAAAGCACCGCAAAGAACTGTGCGTTCTTTGAAATCCCAAATCCACAAGGAGAGTCCAATTGTGTCGGTTGCGATGCCTGACCTTCCCAACACTGGACGTGAAGAGCATGCGCCTTCCACCATTTGCACGCCCCCTGCAAGTGCTGGAAGGAGCACCCGCAGTCCAGTTCCTGATAGTCAGATTGAAGATGTCAGTGTTGAAGTACACCAGGATGAGGAGGATATGGGTGTTGCTGGCGCTGGGGAGGAAATTGACCAGGAGGATTCTGATGGTGAGGTGGTTTGTTTAAGTCAGGCACCCGGGGAGACACCTGTTGTCCGTGGGAGGAATATGGCCGTTGACATGCCAGGTGAAAATACCAAAAAAATCAGCTCTTCGGTGTGGAGGTATTTCACCAGAAATGCGGACAACAGGTGTCAAGCCGTGTGTTCCCTTTGTCAAGCTGTAATAAGTAGGGGTAAGGACGTTAACCACCTCGGAACATCCTCCCTTATACGTCACCTGCAGCGCATTCATAATAAGTCAGTGACAAGTTCAAAAACTTTGGGTGACAGCGGAAGCAGTCCACTGACCAGTAAATCCCTTCCTCTTGTAACCAAGCTCACGCAAACCACCCCACCAACTCCCTCAGTGTCAATTTCCTCCTTCCCCAGGAATGCCAATAGTCCTGCAGGCCATGTCACTGGCAATTCTGACGAGTCCTCTCCTGCCTGGGATTCCTCCGATGCATCCTTGCGTGTAACGCCTACTGCTGCTGGCGCTGCTGTTGTTGCCGCTGGGAGTCGATGGTCATCCCAGAGGGGAAGTCGTAAGCCCACTTGTACTACTTCCAGTAAGCAATTGACTGTTCAACAGTCCTTTGCGAGGAAGATGAAATATCACAGCAGTCATCCTACTGCAAAGCGGATAACTGAGTCCTTGACAACTATGTTGGTGCTAGACGTGCGTCCGGTATCCGCCGTTAGTTCACAGGGAACTAGACAATTTATTGAGGCAGTGTGCCCCCGTTACCAAATACCATCTAGGTTCCACTTCTCTAGGCAGGCGATACCGAGAATGTACACGGACGTCAGAAAAAGACTCACCAGTGTCCTAAAAAATGCAGTTGTACCCAATGTCCACTTAACCACGGACATGTGGACAAGTGGAGCAGGGCAGGGTCAGGACTATATGACTGTGACAGCCCACTGGGTAGATGTATGGACTCCCGCCGCAAGAACAGCAGCGGCGGCACCAGTAGCAGCATCTCGCAAACGCCAACTCTTTCCTAGGCAGGCTACGCTTTGTATCACCGCTTTCCAGAATACGCACACAGCTGAAAACCTCTTACGGCAACTGAGGAAGATCATCGCGGAATGGCTTACCCCAATTGGACTCTCCTGTGGATTTGTGGCATCGGACAACGCCAGCAATATTGTGTGTGCATTAAATATGGGCAAATTCCAGCACGTCCCATGTTTTGCACATACCTTGAATTTGGTGGTGCAGAATTTTTTAAAAAACGACAGGGGCGTGCAAGAGATGCTGTCGGTGGCCAGAAAAATTGCGGGACACTTTCGGCGTACAGGCACCACGTACAGAAGACTGGAGCACCACCAAAAACTACTGAACCTGCCCTGCCATCATCTGAAGCAAGAAGTGGTAACGAGGTGGAATTCAACCCTCTATATGCTTCAGAGGTTGGAGGAGCAGCAAAAGGCCATTCAAGCCTATACAATTGAGCACGATATAGTAGGTGGAATGCACCTGTCTCAAGTGCAGTGGAGAATGATTTCAACGTTGTGCAAGGTTCTGATGCCCTTTGAACTTGCCACACGTGAAGTCAGTTCAGACACTGCCAGCCTGAGTCAGGTCATTCCCCTCATCAGGCTTTTGCAGAAGAAGCTGGAGGCATTGAAGAAGGAGCTAAAAGGGAGCGATTCCGCTAGGCATGTGGGACTTGTGGATGCAGCCCTTAATTCGCTTAACAAGGATTCACGGGTGGTCAATCTGTTGAAATCAGAGCACTACATTTTGGCCACCGTGCTCGATCCTAGATTTAAAGCCTACCTTGGATCTCTCTTTCCGGCAGACACAGGTCTGCTGGGGTTGAAAGACCTGCTGGTGACAAAATTGTCAAGTCAAGCGGAACGCGACCTGTCAACATCTCCTCCTTCACATTCTCCCGCAACTGGGGGTGCGAGGAAAAGGCTCAGAATTCCGAGCCCACCCGCTGGCGGTGATGCAGGGCAGTCTGGAGCGACTGCTGATGCTGACATCTGGTCCGGACTGAAGGACCTGACAACGATTACGGACATGTCGTCTACTGTCACTGCATATGATTCTCTCAACATTGATAGAATGGTGGAGGATTATATGAGTGACCGCATCCAAGTAGGCACGTCACACAGTCCGTACTTATACTGGCAGGAAAAAGAGGCAATTTGGAGGCCCTTGCACAAACTGGCTTTATTCTACCTAAGTTGCCCTCCCACAAGTGTGTACTCCGAAAGAGTGTTTAGTGCCGCCGCTCACCTTGTCAGCAATCGGCGTACGAGGTTACATCCAGAAAATGTGGAGAAGATGATGTTCATTAAAATGAATTATAATCAATTACTCCGCGGAGACATTGACCAGCAGCAATTGCCTCCACAAAGTACACAGGGAGCTGAGATGGTGGATTCCAGTGGGGACGAATTGATAATCTGTGAGGAGGGGGATGTACACGGTGATATATCGGAGGGTGAAGATGAGGTGGACATCTTGCCTCTGTAGAGCCAGTTTGTGCAAGGAGAGATTAATTGCTTCTTTTTTGGGGGGGGTCCAAACCAACCCGTCATATCAGTCACAGTCGTGTGGCAGACCCTGTCACTGAAATGATGGGTTGGTTAAAGTGTGCATGTCCTGTTTTGTTTATACAACATAAGGGTGGGTGGGAGGGCCCAAGGACAATTCCATCTTGCACCTCTTTTTTCTTTTCTTTTTCTTTGCATCATGTGCTGATTGGGGAGGGTTTTTTGGAAGGGACATCCTGCGTGACACTGCAGTGCCACTCCTAGATGGGCCCGGTGTTTGTGTCGGCCACTAGGGTCGCTAATCTTACTCACACAGCTACCTCATTGCGCCTCTTTTTTTCTTTGCGTCATGTGCTGTTTGGGGAGGGTTTTTTGGAAGGGACATCCTGCGTGACACTGCAGTGCCACTCCTAGATGGGCCCGGTGTTTGTGTCGGCCACTAGGGTCGCTAATCTTACTCACACAGTCACCTACCTCATTGCGCCTCTTTTTTTCTTTGCGTCATGTGCTGTTTGGGGAGGGTTTTTTGGAAGGGACATCCTGCGTGACACTGCAGTGCCACTCCTAGATGGGCCCGGTGTTTGTGTCGGCCACTAGGGTCGCTAATCTTACTCACACAGTCAGCTACCTCATTGCGCCTCTTTTTTTCTTTGCGTCATGTGCTGTTTGGGGAGGGTTTTTTGGAAGGGACATCCTGCGTGACACTGCAGTGCCACTCCTAGATGGGCCCGGTGTTTGTGTCGGCCACTAGGGTCGCTAATCTTACTCACACAGCTACCTCATTGCGCCTCTTTTTTTCTTTGCGTCATGTGCTGTTTGGGGAGGGTTTTTTGGAAGGGACATCCTGCGTGACACTGCAGTGCCACTCCTAGATGGGCCCGGTGTTTGTGTCGGCCACTAGGGTCGCTAATCTTACTCACACAGCTACCTCATTGCGCCTCTTTTTTTCTTTGCGTCATGTGCTGTTTGGGGAGGGTTTTTTGGAAGGGACATCCTGCGTGACACTGCAGTGCCACTCCTAGATGGGCCCGGTGTTTGTGTCGGCCACTAGGGTCGCTAATCTTACTCACACAGTCAGCTACCTCATTGCGCCTCTTTTTTTCTTTGCGTCATGTGCTGTTTGGGGAGGGTTTTTTGGAAGGGACATCCTGCGTGACACTGCAGTGCCACTCCTAGATGGGCCCGGTGTTTGTGTCGGCCACTAGGGTCGCTAATCTTACTCACACAGTCAGCTACCTCATTGCGCCTCTTTTTTTCTTTGCGTCATGTGCTGTTTGGGGAGGGTTTTTTGGAAGGGACATCCTGCGTGACACTGCAGTGCCACTCCTAGATGGGCCCGGTGTTTGTGTCGGCCACTAGGGTCGCTAATCTTACTCACACAGTCAGCTACCTCATTGCGCCTCTTTTTTTCTTTGCGTCATGTGCTGTTTGGGGAGGGTTTTTTGGAAGGGACATCCTGCGTGACACTGCAGTGCCACTCCTAGATGGGCCCGGTGTTTGTGTCGGCCACTAGGGTCGCTAATCTTACTCACACAGCTACCTCATTGCGCCTCTTTTTTTCTTTGCGTCATGTGCTGTTTGGGGAGGGTTTTTTGGAAGGGACATCCTGCGTGACACTGCAGTGCCACTCCTAGATGGGCCCGGTGTTTGTGTCGGCCACTAGGGTCGCTAATCTTACTCACACAGCTACCTCATTGCGCCTCTTTTTTTCTTTGCGTCATGTGCTGTTTGGGGAGGGTTTTTTGGAAGGGACATCCTGCGTGACACTGCAGTGCCACTCCTAGATGGGCCCGGTGTTTGTGTCGGCCACTAGGGTCGCTAATCTTACTCACACAGTCAGCTACCTCATTGCGCCTCTTTTTTTCTTTGCGTCATGTGCTGTTTGGGGAGGGTTTTTTGGAATGGACATCCTGCGTGACACTGCAGTGCCACTCCTAGATGGGCCCGGTGTTTGTGTCGGCCACTAGGGTCGCTAATCTTACTCACACAGCTACCTCATTGCGCCTCTTTTTTTCTTTGCGTCATGTGCTGTTTGGGGAGGGTTTTTTGGAAGGGACATCCTGCGTGACACTGCAGTGCCACTCCTAGATGGGCCCGGTGTTTGTGTCGGCCACTAGGGTCGCTTATCTTACTCACACAGCGACCTCGGTGCAAATTTTAGGACTAAAAATAATATTGTGAGGTGTGAGGTATTCAGAATAGACTGAAAATGAGTGTAAATTATGGTTTTTGAGGTTAATAATACTTTGGGATCAAAATGACCCCCAAATTCTATGATTTAAGCTGTTTTTTAGTGTTTTTTGAAAAAAACACCCGAATCCAAAACACACCCGAATCCGACAAAAAAAATTCGGTGAGGTTTTGCCAAAACGCGTTCGAACCCAAAACACGGCCGCGGAACCGAACCCAAAACCAAAACACAAAACCCGAAAAATTTCAGGCGCTCATCTCTAGTAAACAGCAGGGAATTAGCATATGTAAACAAAAATGCTTTACACAGTCAACTTTCACATGGTTTAAAAACGTATATATTGAATATGAGAACTATTCAAAATCAGAGGGCAAGGCAATTAAGAGAAGTGTGGATAAAAACCTTAATAAGACCCATTTTATACCGCACTTAATTTATAACGTAAAGACAGGAAAGATGATGTTAGTATACGGGAGGACAGATCAGGGCACTAATTCTAAAATGCTCGACAGGACCTATCAGATTAATGTTGGAGGCACATAGCAATAAAATGATGTAATAAAAATGACATAAAATACAATGTGGTGCATATAAGGCGGGGTTTGAAATATAACAGCTGAGTAAAAAAGGGAGGGGATGTTCTGAAGGAGCTTATAAAAAGGGTGCAATTTCATAACCCTCGTTATGTCCATGTGGAGACATGGTGTTCAAAGTAAAAATCCAGTACATCTCACGCTGAGATAGTTTCCTTAATAGGTCTCCACCTCTAGTACCCAGCTTTACATGTTCGATCGCTTTGAAAGTCAATGTATCTGGTTTTGAGTTATGGAACTCCGTGAAATGTCTAGAGAGTGGGTGACTTTCAACATTGTTTTTTATGTTGCGCACATGTTCTTGAATACGTAATTTAAGGGCTCTCTTTGTTTTCCCAACGTATTTCCGCTGACATCCACATTCAATCATATACACTACTGATGTAGTGTTACAATTTATAAAGTCCTTTATCTTGAATTCCTTCTTACCATTTGTGTCCGAAAAAACTCTTCTGCTAGGGTGTACATTCTTGCACATAATACAATGTCCGCACTTATACATCCCTTTGCATTTAGGAAATCCGGTAACGTCACTTTGTGGTTCTTTGAGTAAACTTGGCGCGAGTATTTCCTTTAAATTGTTAGATTTCCTGAATACAATCTCTGGTTTTTCTGGTAGTAGCTCCTTCAGTATGGGATCCATCTTAAGGATATGCCAATGTTTAGAGAAAATTTTCTTAATTTTGTGTTCCTCACAGTTGAATTTAGTTATGAAAGGTGCTATTAGCTTTTTATTCTGATCTTTCGGTTTCGGTTGTAAGAGGGATTCTCTGTCCAGTTTTTCACCTCGATCCACTGCTTCCTTTATAATGTGTTCAGGATAACCTCTTTCCCTAAACCTGTCCGCATAAATGTTTGATTGGTCATGAAATGTTTCAACATTAGTGCAGTTTCTTCTAATTCTGTACATCTGAGAATAGGGAATGTTGTTTTTCCACTGCAAAGTATGACCACTGTTGTAATGCAGGTAGCTATTGGTGTCTACTGTTTTGATAAAAATTTTTGTGATAACCGTTTCATTATTGTTACTGAGAATTAGGTCTAAGAATTCCACTTGTTCTTTGTTTGCTGTGCTGGTGAAAGTGAGATTGAAATCATTTTTTTGGATCTCTTCCATAAATTGATTAAAACTTTCTAGATTTCCATCCCAAATTAAAATGATGTCGTCTATATACCTTTTATAAAACCGGATATTGTTGATGAACCAAGGGCTATCATAAATGTTAATTTGTTCCCACATTCCCATTAAGATATTTGCGTAACTAGGCGCGAAAACTGTACCCATTGCGGTTCCGCATACCTGTAGGTAAAATGTATCTCTGAATTTAAAATAATTATGTGTTAAAATGAAATCAATTAGTGTACATAGAAAGTCACAATGTTGCTGCGAATTGTTCGGGTCCGATACTAATTTCGCACGACAAGCCTCTATTCCCTTCTCATGGGTAATACGTATTCAGAAAGGTGTGTTCCATAACGGCACACCTTTCTGAATACGTAGACCTTTTTATAAAACCATATGTACAAAATTTACCTTCTTACCTCAAGGACACCACTAGTGTCCTGAGTCTGTTAAAAGACTTCAAGTGGAAAGACACATACATGTGGACAACTATTGACGTACAGTCCCTCTATACAAGTATTACCCATGAGAAGGGAATAGAGGCTTGTCGTGCGAAATTAGTATCGGACCCGAACAATTCACAGCAACATTGTGACTTTCTATGTACACTAATTGATTTCATTTTAATACATAATTATTTTAAATTCAGAGATACATTTTACCTACAGGTATGCGGAACCGCAATGGGTACAGTTTTCGCGCCTAGTTACGCAAATATCTTAATGGGAATGTGGGAACAAATTAACATTTATGATAGCCCTTGGTTCATCAACAATATCCGGTTTTATAAAAGGTATATAGACGACATCATTTTAATTTGGGATGGAAATCTAGAAAGTTTTAATCAATTTATGGAAGAGATCCAAAAGAATGATTTCAATCTCACTTTCACCAGCACAGCAAACAAAGAACAAGTGGAATTCTTAGACCTAATTCTCAGTAACAATAATGAAACGGTTATCACAAATTTTTTTATCAATACAGTAGACACCAATAGCTACCTGCATTACAACAGTGGTCATACTTTGCAGTGGAAAAACAACATTCCCTATTCTCAGATGTACAGAATTAGAAGAAACTGCACTAATGTTGAAACATTTCATGACCAATCAAACATTTATGCGGACAGGTTTAGGGAAAGAGGTTATCCTGAACACATTATAAAGGAAGCAGTGGATCGAGGTGAAAAACTGGACAGAGAATCCCTCTTACAACCGAAACCGAAAGATCAGAATAAAAAGCTAATAGCACCTTTCATAACTAAATTCAACTGTGAGGAACACAAAATTAAGAAAATTTTCTCTAAACATTGGCATATCCTTAAGATGGATCCCATACTGAAGGAGCTACTACCAGAAAAACCAGAGATTGTATTCAGGAAATCTAACAATTTAAAGGAAATACTCGCGCCAAGTTTACTCAAAGAACCACAAAGTGACGTTACCGGATTTCCTAAATGCAAAGGGATGTATAAGTGCGGACATTGTATTATGTGCAAGAATGTACACCCTAGCAGAAGAGTTTTTTCGGACACAAATGGTAAGAAGGAATTCAAGATAAAGGACTTTATAAATTGTAACACTACATCAGTAGTGTATATGATTGAATGTGGATGTCAGCGGAAATACGTTGGGAAAACAAAGAGAGCCCTTAAATTACGTATTCAAGAACATGTGCGCAACATAAAAAACAATGTTGAAAGTCACCCACTCTCTAGACATTTCACGGAGTTCCATAACTCAAAACCAGATACATTGACTTTCAAAGCGATCGAACATGTAAAGCTGGGTACTAGAGGTGGAGACCTATTAAGGAAACTATCTCAGCGTGAGATGTACTGGATTTTTACTTTGAACACCATGTCTCCACATGGACATAACGAGGGTTATGAAATTGCACCCTTTTTATAAGCTCCTTCAGAACATCCCCTCCCTTTTTTACTCAGCTGTTATATTTCAAACCCCGCCTTATATGCACCACATTGTATTTTATGTCATTTTTATTACATCATTTTATTGCTATGTGCCTCCAACATTAATCTGATAGGTCCTGTCGAGCATTTTAGAATTAGTGCCCTGATCTGTCCTCCCGTATACTAACATCATCTTTCCTGTCTTTACGTTATAAATTAAGTGCGGTATAAAATGGGTCTTATTAAGGTTTTTATCCACACTTCTCTTAATTGCCTTGCCCTCTGATTTTGAATAGTTCTCATATTCAATATATACGTTTTTAAACCATGTGAAAGTTGACTGTGTAAAGCATTTTTGTTTACATATGCTAATTCCCTACATATGCTAATTTACGTCACTTCCTGGTGACGTTATTTTATTCAGTTACGACCTTATTATTATTATTATTCTAATTATCTTGCTTAAACCTTCTCATATAGGTATTTGCCGATATATATGGGTTTTATTACATATTAGCCCGATTATCAGTATATCACAAGTATCCCCGGTTGCCGTTGTGTAAAGAAACCGGAAGTGACGTGTATGAGCCGAAAATCGTCACTTCCGGTCCCGCGGCGATGCCTCGTATGGATTCTCATGCACAGACGGCGTTTATGGCAAGCCGTCTGTACAACATAGATAAACTAGTTTCGCAGGACATCCACGATGCCACCAATGTGTAAATAACATTAACGCCAACTATAATAAAAATACACGGAGACAGGAAGTGACGTCACTTCCGGTCTCGGAGCGTTGCCTCGCACGGATTTTCATGCACAGACGGCGTTTATGGCAAGCCGTCTGTGCAATACAGCTAAACTATTTTTTCAGGGCATCCACAATGCCACCAATGTTTAAACAACAATACCTCCTATTATAATTGAAAATACACGGAGACAGGAAGTGACGTCACTTCCGGGTTTTAGTAAACGTTTGTACGAAAAGCACATGTTTTATTGATGCCTTTGTCCTTTATAAATTTGTTTTATGCCCCACCAAACCTCTAATATCACTGTTATTTGACAGTTGTCTAACTTTATTTGTAATATTTTTTACTTTAGTTTTGGATGGATATTACATCACTTCCGGTTCCGGGAGTTCCGTGAACCGGAAGTAGAGGGTCAAACTGACTCAGTTAGCTTTAAATAGACTTTGATTTGGACTGTACTCTGATCTCCTGAGGAAGCCTTGATTGGCGAAACGCGTTGAGACCTGAGCAGAATTTTACCCGGCTGCTAAGCTAAGCTATATTGATTACTCTTTTAACTTATCATATTGTTCACTTGGATGATGTTTTATAGCCTTTATTTTGAATAAATTTTCCTAGTCATTTGACTGATACTACAACAACCCTGTGTACTGGATTTGATGAGAGATTTCTGGATACGAGACCATTAGATGTTCATGCTGACTATTCATCTAAATCTGGTACGCCTAACTGGGTGATTGCGGGGATATCATTGTTAATCCTGAAGTACTACGCTATGCGGCGATTCCGTCATCTCTGATTTATAGATGGTGTTGTTGGTGAGAAAAATCCTGACTGGCATCTTACTATTGGGCGTGGTTTAAAGATTTCATCCGGTACGCATTTATATTTTCTCGAGTGTCATTTAACACTTTAAAGAACTTACTGCACCATAGGCGCTTGTTCTTCTCCATCCTCTTTTTGCTACAGAATTTATGCCATATACCTTTGGTACACTGAGGAACTGAGCCGCCACCCTGAAGAGTGGAAGGTGCTGACAAAGACTTATTTAAGCCTACAAAAATGTGATATCAGCCGGTTGTGGCTACTATATTAGAAAATCTATAAATTGTTCAGATAAGGATTTCTCTTTACGGTCGATCCCTAAAGAAGCGCACGAGTCTATACATTTTTTCTATATATATATATATATATATATATATATATATATATTTTTTTTTTTTTTGTTGTTGTTGTTGTAGGAAAATAGGTTAAGGAACTGTGGGCGGGGCAGAGGTGAGCGGTGATGTGGGTGGAGTTACCAAAGAGGCAG
Organism: Pseudophryne corroboree; assembly: GCF_028390025.1. Taxonomy (NCBI): domain Eukaryota; kingdom Metazoa; phylum Chordata; class Amphibia; order Anura; family Myobatrachidae; genus Pseudophryne; species Pseudophryne corroboree. The sequence continues at coordinate 41,670,725 of NC_086453.1, forward strand.
GGCATCAATTGGTACATAAACTTTCTTTTTTAAACACATAATGGCCTGAGTACTGCCATGTATACATATAATGCCACCAGTAGTGCCAGAAACACATAATGCCCCCAGTAGTGCCAGTTACACAATGCCCCCAGCAGTGCCAGTTACACAATGCCCCCAGCGGTGCCAGATTCAAAATGTCCCCAGTAGTGCCAGTTACACAATGCCCCCAGCAGTGCCAGTTACACAATGCCCCCAGCAGTGGCAGATACACAATGCCCCCAGCATTGCTAGTGACACTAGTACAATTTTTTTGTAAAAATAGGTTTAGGAAGTACAGAGCTATTAGAAAAGTTAAAGATAGACAGATGATCGACAGTTTATAGAAAAAAAAGACACTCAAAATGAACTTTAAAATAAAAATTATGTTATGGAAAATAAATTTTGGCCCAGGACAGGTTCAGGAACCCAGTTCAAAATATATATATATATAAGCTTATTCTATTTGTCCCAATTTGTTGGGCAAGATAGACTTAAGGTCACATCTTATAAGAAATCGTTATATTGTATATTGGTGGTCATTCCGAGTTGTTCGCTCTGTAAAAATCTTCGCATCGCAGCGATTTTCCGCTTAATGCGCATGCGCAATGTCCGCACTGCGACTGCGCCAAGTAAATTTGCTATGCACTTAGGAATTTTACTCATGGCTTTTTCTTCGTTCTGGCGATCGTAATGTGATTGACAGGAAATGGGTGTTACTGGGCGGAAACAGGCCGTTTTATGGGCGTGTGGGAAAAAACGCTACCGTTTCCGGAAAAAACGCAGGAGTGGCCGGAGAAACGGGGGAGTGTCTGGGCGAACGCTGGGTGTGTTTGTGACGTCAAACCAGGAACGACAAGCAGTGAAATGATCGCAGATGCCGAGTAAGTCTGAAGCTACTCAGAAACTGCTACGAGGTGTGTAATCGCAATATTGCGAATACATCGTTCGCAATTTTAAGATGCTAAGATTCACTCCCAGTAGGCGGCGGCTTAGCGTGAGCAAATCTGCTAAAATTCACTTGCGAGCGAACAACTCGGAATGACCCCCCTTGAATGATAAGATGATGTTATGGTAGCTCATTCCTACTGGTCACTATTTAAATACTATACATCATCTTTCACTAAACAGCGCCAAACAAACCCACAAGCCAGTTTTCAGTTTGTTGCAAATCTCAGGTAACAGTGTTTCACTTGTTATTGTGGGAGTGTTGGCTGCAAGTTTTTTGTTAACTGCGAAGCAAATTTTTTTTTCTCTTTTTCATCAAGATACAGTATATCAAGGCTGATTCCTTGTCATGCAGCATCCCACTAACGATACAGCTTCAGCCAAACTACCCATTCCATTGGATTCAATTCATGCTGGCTTGGCACAAATTCTGTCATCTCAACTTTAATCTTTACAGGCTTAAGCTTCTCCAGATACCCCTTCCAGGTTAGCTTTTGTTCCTGAGCATTTAAGAGGTCCAGTTTTGTCTGAATTCCATTCAAGTAAAGTGTCATGGCACCCCGGGATTACCAAGACTCTGGACCTTCTGTATTGCTCCGTCTAGTGGCTTACTCTCATTCAGGGTGTAAAATGCTTGACACAAGTCTCTCAAACAGAGCCGTAACTAGGTGTGTGCCGATGGTGCCTTGCCCACAGCACAAATGCACTGAAGGCGCACCATCGGCACCCCCCCCCGCACGGCCGCTGTACCCAGTGAGGCACTAGTGAAAGTTCCAACTGGCGTCGGCGTGCTACCACAACTCACCCCCTGTATCCCGCCTGCACCCTGCGAGTCCCGGCACCTGGGTAGCGCACCTCAGTCATCCCCCGTATCCGGGCAGCGAGTCCCGGCACCTGGGTAGCGAACCTCAGTCATCCCCCGTATCCGGCCAGCAAGTCCCGGCGCCTGTGAGTGTGTAAGGGACGGGGAGTGGTGCTGCTCACCCCCGTATCCCGCCTGCGGCCTGTGAGTCCCGGCACCTCACCCTCGTATCACACCTCACCCCCGTATCCCACCTGCAGCCTGTGAGTCCCGGCGCCTGTGTAAGGGACGGGGCACCGGCTGTGTATTGGAGAGGGAGCAGTAATGTAGGCTGCTGCAGGTCCAGTATAGGAGTGTCTGCCTGGAAGTTGCGGAAGACGGATCATCGCACAGATGACCGACACACCACACTACACACACATACATACATACATACACACACCACACCACACTCTCTCTCTCTCACAGTGCCTAATGTGTAAAAAAACGGGGCCCTGTTGCTGTAATATGTAAAAATGGGGTCTGCTGTCTAATATGTAAAAAGGGGGACTGGCTGCCGTAATGTGGAAAAAAGGGGGACGCTGTCTGCCGTAATGTGTAAAAGGTGGACGCTGTCTGCCGCAATGTGTAAACAGGGGACGCTGTCTGCCGTAATGTGTAAAAAGGGGGACTGTCTGCCGTAATGTGTAAAAAAGGGGACGCTGTCTGCCGTAATGTGTAAAAAGGGGATGCTGTCTGCCGTAATGTGTAAAAAAGGGGATGCTGTCTGCCGTAATGTGTAAAAGGGAGCTCTGTGGCCATGCCCCTTCCCCTGAATCCATGCCCCTATATTTTTGCGCGCATTGGCCCTGTTTTTTTATATGTTATGTGTATGGGGGGGGAGGACGCTGATGCTGATTCTTGCACACAGCGCTAAAATGTCTAGTTACGTCACTGCTCTCAAATGTCCTTCTACGGGACAATTATTGCCGCTTTCCATTCCTACAAAACCTTGGACCTACATCTCAATGGACTTCATTGTTGATTTACCATTAGCTTCTGGAAAAAACACCATTTGGGTAGTGGTATATTGTTTCAACAAGCTTGCCCATTTTGTTCCTCTCATTACCCATTGCCAAGACTTTGGCCTTATTATTTATTCAGCATATCTTCAGACTACACAGATTACCTCTTGAAATTGTCTCTGATAGAGAATCCCAGTTTGTTGCTGAAGTTGTTTTGCACACCATTGGGTATCAACCTCACCTTATCTTCTGCATAACATCCCCAGTCTATTGGACAAACCGAAAAGATGAATCAATCTCTAGAACAATATCTCCGCTGTTACATCTCCAAACAGACATCACGCAAGAGCCAATTTCCTTTCTGGAACCCAGTAATCTGCCTGAAGTTCGCAGCACTACTTTGAGGCTGAAGAAGGTTTGGAGGAAAGTCCATTTTGCTCTCAACAATGCCTCTTTTCATTATATTTTTTTTTTTTTTGCTGATCATCGTCGGACGTCTTGTACTTTTAAGATGGGATATAAAGTGTAGTTGTTCACCCGGAACTTAACACTTTATCAGCCCTTGAAAAAGTTTGGTCCTAAGTACATTGGTCTTTTCCAGATAAACAAGTGAACTCTGTTGCCTGCCGAGATCCTTAAAAGTTCCACTTTTCATTGCTCGCTCTTCAAACCAGTTATCATTTCCACGAAACTCAAGTTCTTACAATCTAAGAAGCCACCTCCAGTTATGATTGACGGTCACGAGGAGCATTTTAGTGAAAATTCCAAGAATGTACAAGGCCACATATATTTCCTCATCCATTGGAAGGGCTGTAGGCATGAAGAGAGATTGTGGGTTCCTTCAAGGCATTTACATGCAGATAAACTTAAAAAAGGCCTTCTTTAATGGTAAACCTGGATTGAGGATACTGTTATGAGCCACGGTGGCTCACTCCTGTAGCAGGTTCCTGACGTTGCCAAGCGACCGGGATGCTGCGTTATGTCGGCCCAATTGGACGATAATCACGACTGTTGCTAGGCAACAGGGACTCTTGACAGCCACTTTGCATGTCGGTCCTGGCTGTTTCTAAGCAACCGGGATGCTTCTATGAGACGTGCTGATGCTGAGCTGCCCTGGGTTATTATCAGAGGGTGCTTGCCTCTGTTGAGGCCTGTAATTGGTCCCTCAATTTGGTAAAAGGTAGGGAGGGCTTAAGGTGGGTACACACTGGAAAGATATATCTGCAGATCAATTGATCTGCAGATATATCTATGGACGGATCGGGCAGTGTGCTGTGCATACACACTGCCCAATCCGTCGGGGACTGACGTCATGAACTGGGTGGGCATGAACACACGCCCGCCCAGTTCAGCTGTCAATCACCGCCGGCCGCCGCAGCATGTGTACGGGCGGTCGGCCGACCGCCGTGCACACACAGCGACGTGCCAATATATCGGTAGATATATTGGCCGTCGGCTGTGCTTCGGGGCCGATGCGATACGTCTGTGAACGACGGAGTTCACAGACGTATCGGCCGTACACACTGGCCGACGGACCCGCGATATACCGGCCGTTCAAGAGAGCGGCCGATATATCGGCCAGTGTGTACGGGCCTTTAGGCTCCATGCCGGTTATAGCTTTTGTACCCCAGAAGGCACCTGCCCTGCTTCTGTTATTTATGTGATACTTTGGCCAGCTTTCAGCCTAAGTAATCTGCCTTGTTGTAGATACTCTGAAATATTCTTTCTGCCTTCTCTCCAGCACCCCATTCCTGCCTTGTACTTTTCAGCCTGCACCCAGCTGTTGCCCAGACCCGTGTCAATTTGTTTTTTCCTGCTGTTTTGGGTTTAGTTCCTGATGCACCCAACTCAGCCCATTCTTTGTGCTCGCTTAGTCCCACACTGTCCCTCTGCCTCCATGTTAAGTACTGGCGACATCTCAGTACTGGGTGAACTTACTTCATCTCGGAAAGGCGTCTGTTATATCTGAAATCCATCATAACATATCAGGTGCAATGTGGGAGCTAGGCGTGCATAACAATTGTACTTTTTTTTTTCTGTCCAGATGGGGTTGTTTGGTTAGGGTTACATTTTCTGCTGCTGTGATGATGGTTTGTGTGGTTTTATTTGTTAGAGTGTATGTGATTGGTCATTTTGGATGGGGCGTGTGTATCGTAGTTATATGGGATTCTACCTACTTCCGTTTAAGCCTTCTTTGTTCAGAGTTTTTTCCCTCCCGCCTATAGAGAAGATTGGATGCCTGAGAGAGGAACATGACCGAAGTCCTGAATCCCACACAGAATGATCAGAAGACACAATACAATATAAGACAGAAGTAATAGAGGCAATGGCACTATGAGCCTATCAGTTAGGGAAGGCTTCATGTACGTGGGAGCCGTCTGAGCTAATTAAGTGCTGCGTCTGGTGACAAGGAATGGGTTGCATCATTACAGGCCAGAAGTTAATTACAGCTTAGGAGGAAATACAAGGTCGGAAGCAAAATACAGACTATAGATTGGAGAGGCTGGAGAATGGAAAATAGATGTTACAGAAGAAAACTCCTGATGGTGAGGGTTTTATCGTCCTTTTCTGGGACATTGTTTCCGTAATGATTTGCTCTACAAAGTGGGCGGAGCTTGTTCATGGAGCGCAGACAAACACAAGCACCATGGCCTGTTCATCTTGTTGCCTTTGGACATTGATATAAACTTCTAGACAGGAAGATTCCATGAAATCACTATGGATGAAAAGAAGAACTAGAAAGAAATAAAGATGGTTGACGACAGATCAGATTGCATGATTATGCTGTGGATAAACAAATGCCTTAAAATTCGGAAGCAGGATCTTCTCTACTAATGCCCTGCAGTCCAGATATTTTGTGTAAGAACGATGACCGGAAATCCAGTATTCCTGTGATAATTTGATAAGCTGAAGGCTGCATAAGCCTGAGGCCATATAAGAGCCTCATTTTTTGTGATTGGTTGTTTGTGACTAAGCAGTTGCTAGGCAGATCAGTGTGTTCTTGGGTATTTTTCCTATAGGATTATAGGGCTGTCCATCAAGGTTTTAGGGGTTGGTCTTGGAATAATATATAAGCCATGGTCATGTGCCTCAGACTTCCCATTGCCATTTTGGAATGGCCCAGGAAGGTTGAGTACTGCTGGCATTATATATTGTTCATAGTTGCTGCCTTTTGTGTGGATTCTTATCCCACTTCTAAATATATGTATGTTGTTCCCATCACACTGTTTCTATCCGCCCCCTCCCTGTTCTTTCCTTCCTACGTGATGTTCTTTATTACTCTGGGTATTGTGGCTCCTGTGCCCCCCCCCCCCCCTCCCGATATGCAGCGTCCCTGTAGGTCTTCCCCCCCCCCCCCCCGTCGCTTGTCTGCGGGCACGGGATTCCAGCGCTCTCGGGGGGTGTAGCGTGTCCTCCCCGGTCTCCATCACGGCGCCTGCTGGAACGCAGCGGGGTCGGACCACTGCATCCCACGCTTCTCCCCCTGCTGCTTGGCCGGGCGGCGCGGTGCCCCTGTCACGGCGATCGCTGGTGTGTGCAGCCGCGGTCACGGGGAGTCGTCCCCGGCGCCCGTAGGGCTGCGTGGCTCCCTCCGCCGGGCCTGCTTCTCCCGGCGCATCTGCTACCTCCTCCCCGTTGCGGCCCCGGCTGACGGCTCCAGCGCACACGTGGGCCTGGCGTCCCGGGGTTGGCTGCGGGGAGGGGGGGTCGCGCGCTGTGTGTTTCTGGTGAGCGAGGTGTAGCGGGTGCAGCGGCTCTGCAGCGTCCCCACTGCTTTCTTCTGCGCTGTGGGCAGCTGTGGTGCTCCCTCAGGTGGGGGGGGGTCTGGTTTTTGGGGTCCCTCGCCGGATGTGGGTGGGATGGCTCGGCCTGGGCCCCCTGGGTTTGGCGCAGATTTCCGCTGGTGGGCGCCTTTTCAGGATTGCGTTGGGTGGCCTCCCCCTTTTAGTGGGGGCCTCCGGCCACGGTGCTCGCGGCGGGGCATCACCTGCGTGGCCTCACCTACGTTGCACCCCCCCTCCCCTTCTCATGCTTGGCTGCTCCGTCCTCTCCCCTCCCGTTTCTCGGCTTGCAGGTGCCCCCGTATTAGGCGGGGACAGTGCGGTTTGTGGCGGTGCGGTCGTCTTCGGCAGCCTCGTTCCGCCTGCCTAGCCCTCCTTCTGGTTTTTCGGTGCCGGCGGGGTTTGCCGGGGGTCAGGTCCCTCCGTTTTTCCCCTGAACTCGTACCTGGCCCGTTGCTCGGTCGGTTACCGCGTCTTCCATGGCGCGCTTCCCGGGCCTTCCGTATGCCTCCCCTCACTTTGCCCCCCTTTTTGCTCAGTTTCGGCCCCTGGGGTTCGGCACACATGGCCGGCCGTCTCGGGAATTCCCCTGCGACGGCTCCTCCTGGCCAGTTTTGGCAGCCTCCCAGCTCCCGCGCATTTCCCACCTTTCCTCCTATGTTTTCCCGGGTTGCGGGCTATTCCCCCCCCCCCCATGGCTTCCGGCCTACACCATTAGTACGCCCCGTGGGTCAAGGCAGCCCTCCTGCACTATTTCCACTTGCGCTCCCCCCCCCGCTTGTGCCTCCTGTTTCGCCTCCAGTGCGCTGTTGCTCCCTGCGCTTGTTGTCCCCTCTGTTTTGTCTGTGCAGGTGTCTGCGGGTCCGGGGGAGTCGGGGCGTCAGCACGGAGGAACTGGAGGCCGAGGAGGGATGCAGCGGCAGCGGAAGATGCACCGCCGAGATCGGTGGCGGCAGCTGATGGTGTTCCAGGCCTTCAGGCAACGGTGAGCATGCTGTTGTTTCTCCTTATTGTTACAGTACTTTTAACTTTTGTAGTGTTCCTCTGGTTCCCCTTTGGCGCCCGCGTTAGTTGGCTAGGCTCATAGCGCGGCGCGTGGCGTTAGGCGTCTCGGAAAGGCAGGGCACCGGCGGCTGCTGTTCCCTCCTCCCCCTGCGGTTCGCCCGTACTTTCATCTGTGGTTACGGTTTTTTAGGTCTTACGGTTTGTGGCATCGGGTCGCGACCTGCCGCGTATCCCCACATGGTGCAGTTTTATGTCAGCGCATGCAATTTATTCTAGGTGGTCAGCAATGGCATAACGGTTACAGTGTCCGCCTGCAATGCGTGCACCCCGTGTTAGAATCCTGGTCAGGCCAGAAAGTTTTTGTTTACGCTTGGGGAGATTACGACGTTAAGTCCATAGTGATCGGGGTGGTAACGTCGTTTTCCTTGGGGTTGTGGTTGGGGGTCACCCGGCAGGCCGGACCGCACAGTGGGGGCCCAGGTCGCAGGCCTCTCGCAGTTGGCGCTTCTGTTTTGCGCTCCTTGGTTGGGGTGGGGTTTTTTCGCTTATGGCAGGGACAAGTCCACCATAGACGTACACTCCCGTTTTCGTCACTCCTGCAACTTTGTGAGGTCTGTCGCCCGTCCAGTTACGGTGCCCCAGCCACGAACGGGTAACCTGCCCGTGGTGGCGCGCCGGCGTTTTTTATGTACAGTCACGCTGTCCCGTGTCAGGTCCGGCGGAAGGTGGACGCAGATCCGGCTTGCGGCTCGTGTGGACTCTATGCCATTTTTTGGTCGTGTTTTTCCCCGCTTCCCCTGCGCCCCTATCCCCGGCAAGTTTTCGGGCCTCGATTAGGTGCCAGTTTTAGGCTGACAGGCGGGTGCCCCTGGGTTTTTCTGTCTCATGTGCCTCTCTGAGAAATTGGGAGGCATTTTCGGTTTGCAGCTATCCTTCTGTAGGTTGCCAGGTTTTTGTTCGGGGTCCGGGGTGTTCCCGTTGCCCTGGCACACTGCTTGGGCCCTACCGGTTGCCGAGTTTTCGGGGGTTGGCGCTGGGCACATTTGCGGGTTGCTGTCGCCTCCCCGCTGACAGGGTACCGTCACTTTTGAGTTTTAGTAACGACTGCTTGGGGTAACGCGACGTTCAGCTTAGGCGGGCGCAGTCGTTTGCTAGCTTCCCCCCCTTTTGCCAGCAGGTTTATACCCATGGGTGGCGTAGTTTGCAGGACACCTACGGGCCGCTGCGGGGTGGCCAGGTTGCGTCCCGCGGTTTCCCTTCCCGCGAGATCGGAGATGTTTTGGTGGATTTGGTCTTCATTCCTATGGTCTTTTTACGGGGAGGTTTTTGGGCCTCCTCCTCCTCGTTCCCTCAGGTCCCCTTAGGTTTTGCGACCGTTGTGACATCTGCTTGTCTGCTGGTGGCGCGGTTTTCCCATCACGCTCCCAGGATTCGGGATGGGTTTGCGGATGCTTTGTCTCATTTTCAGTTTTATAAGTGCCGCGAGTGGGTTCCTGGGGTGGCGACATAGGGTTTCTCATGCTCGTCTTCTGTCGGGTGGATTGTCCAGGTGGGTTGGCTACTCAGACTAGGCATGCGTTGGCTCCTTCCTCGTTTGGGGCGTCTGCTGCGTCCTGGTGTTTTTTCAGTAGGTTGGATACAGCGAGTGTGTCCCTGGCAGACGGTTTGATAGTTTTCCTGTTCGAGCGTTAATTGGGAGGGAGGTCCTAGGCGGCCATGTATCCTGCCTTTGCGGGCATTTCCTTCCGTTCTAGGCTGCGCGGGCTGGTGGACCCCGCCTGGTCTTTCGTTAGCACTTTAGGGTTGGGGCTAGTGTGCACCTGCGGATACACGTAGGCCTGCTGCGTGGCAAATTTTGGCGGAGTTGCTGGGTGTGCTGCCTCCTGTCACCGAGTTGGTGTTGGAGGTGGCCCCTGTTTAGATTAGCCTTTGCTTTGGCTTTCTTCTGGGTTTTGCGGGTAAGCGAGGGGTGGCGAGCAGCAGGCATTTCGGGATTCCGGGGCCTTTCTCTGTAACGCGGGTTGCAGGGTGGTCGGTTGCTCTGCAGGATGGTGTGATCCAAATCGGATCAAGCAGCTGGGGGTCGCTGGGTGTCCTTGGAGGCCCAGGAGGTGGTGGGTGTCTGCCCGCTGCGCCTGGCGCATGAGTATAGATGGGCCTCCGGGGAGGCGACCAGTTGCTGATACAGGCGCTCGCTGGTCCTCTCACTAATGTACAGTGTTGCTGCTGTGTTTGGGTTCGGTACCCTGACCATGCGGCAGCCACAGGGTCCGCCACGGCAGCTGTTCAGGAGCTGGCCCGTTGGCGGTATACTTCTTGGGTCCTATTCCTTGCGAATGGGGGAGGCTGCCATGCGGCAGCCACAGGGGCCTCCACAGCAGCTATTCAGGAGCTGGGCCGTTGGGGGTATACTTCTTAGGTCCTATTCCTTGCGGATTGGGGTGGCTACCATGCGGCAGCCACAGGGTCCTCATCGGCTGTTGTTCAGGAGCTGGCCCATTGGCGGTATACTTCTTAGGTCCTATTCCTTGCGGATGGGGGAGGCTGCCATGCGGCAGCCACAGGGGCCTCCACAGCAGCTATTCAGGGGCTGGGCCGTTGGAGATGTACTTCTTAGGGCCTATTCCTTGCGGATTGGGGTGGCTATCTTGCGGCAGCCACGGGGTCCTCCTCGGCAGCTGTTCAGGAGCAGGGCTGTTGGGGGTATGTTTCTTATAGGTCCTATTCCTTGCGGACTGGGGCGGCTGACCATGCGGCAGCCACAGGGTCCTCCACGGCAGCGGTTCGGGAGCAGGGTTGTTGGGGGTATGCTTCTTGCAGGTCCTGTTCCTGGCAGATTGGGGAGGCTACCATGCGGCAGCCACAGGGTCCCCCTCGGCAGCTGTTCCGGTGCTGGGCCGTTGGAGGTATACTTCTTAGGTCCTGTTCCTTGCGGATTGGGGAGTCTGCCATGCGGCAGCCACAGGGTCCTCCACGGCGGCTGTTCAGTAGCTGGGGCGTTGGAGGTTTACTCCTTATAGGTCCTATTCCTTGCGGATTGGGGTGGCGGCTGTGCGGCAGTCACAGGGTCCCCCACGGCAGCGGTTCAGGAGCTGGGGCGTTGGGGGTATACTTCTTAGGTCCTATTCCTTGCGGATGGGGGTGGCTACCATGCGGCAGCCACAGGGTCCTCCGCGGCAGCTATTCAGGAGGTGGTCCGTTGGAGGTATACTTTTTAGGTCCTATTCCTTGCGGATGGGGGTGGCTGCCGTGCGGCAGCCAAAGGGTCCCCCTCGGCAGCTATTCAAGGGGTGGTCCGTTGGAGGTATACTTCTTAGATCCTATTCCATACAGATGGGGGTGGCTACCATGCGGAAGCCACTGGTTCCTCCACGGCGGCTATTCAGGAGGTGGGCCGTTGGAGGTATACTTTTTAGGTCCTATGCCTTGCGGATGGGGGTGGCTACCGTGCGGCAGCCACAGGGTCCTCCACGGCAGCTATTCAGGAAGTGCTCCGTGGAGGGATGCTTACTATAAGCCTTCTGCATGTGGATAATGTAAGTTGCGCCTGTTGCGCTAACCCAAAAACGTGTTTACCCGTCGGTTTTTGAACGGGTAGCGTTCAGGAATCGAGGGTGTGAGGTGAATTTTTAAATTTTCCTCCGAGGGGGCCTAATTACAATTGGCTCATCAAAGGTCCACGGGAGGTTTTTGAGTTTTCTCCTTCACTTGGGTTAATTCGTTTTTTTGTCACTTGGTTTTCCTATGTGATGTATGTCAGTGTGATGGTTTTAGGGTGTTTTTCTTTTGCAGCCGTCGATGGTTTGAACAGGAATGGCTGGTTTGGCCACTCTTACCTTTTTGGGCGGCAGGGCAGTACTTGGCGCGTAGGACAGCTGATGTTCTGGGTTATGGCTATTAGGTGGTCAGGCATCCGCTGCTTGTACTGCATCGGCCGCAGTTTCGACAAGGAGGAAGGGGTTCGTCTTCTCCGGCTGGAGTGTTGTAGGTTTTTCTTACCTGGGGTTTTGGTCCTTTCAGTTAGCTTTCTTGTTTTCTTGGTTTTTATTGGTTTGGATGGCGGGGCGGTTTGTTAAACCTTTGTGGCGGGAAGTCGCTACCAACCAGCGGTCAGATGGGCATAAGTGGTCACTGTGGGGCACCCTCTTTAGAAGGACGGCAGATGTGTCCTTACCTTGCGGTTGGACATTTAGACGTTCCCCTGCGGGAACCGAACGTTTGCCAGAGAAAAGAGTGGTGAGTCCTGCACAATGCGGGTTATGCAGGGAGAAGGCGGGGTTTGGGTACTCCCCTCCTTGGTGGTTTGATTTCATCCAAGGGACTGGAGCTGGTGTCTGGTAGCGACTGGTACTTTGCCATCCTCCAATATAAAATCAATTCAATTACAATTATAGTTTAAAGAACAGGTCAGCGATCAATAAATATCGTCTGACCTTTAACTACAGCTAACCGTGTCCGTGTCGTTATTTTGGTGTGTCATTATTTTAGTGATAAGCTAGCTTAAAGAAGTGTTTATGTCAATCGCAATAAAATTATGGGCGCCTTAGATAAGCTGAAGGCTGCATAAGCCTGAGGCCATATAAGAGCCCAATTTTTTGTGATTGGTTGTTTGTGACTAAGCAGTTGCTAGGCAGATCAGTGTGTTCTTGGGTATTTTTCCTATAGGATTATAGGGCTGTCCATCAAGGTTTTAGGGGTTGGTCTTGGAATAATATATAAGCCATGGTCATGTGCCTCAGACTTCCTCTTGCCATTTTGGAATGCCCTCCCGCACGCCCTGACTATATTTTTTCCTACATCTTGTCTTTCTCGGTGAGCTCTTGACAGCCAGATTGGCGGGAAGTCGCTACCAACCAGCGGTCAGATGGGCATAAGTGGTCACTGTGGGGCACCCTCTTTAGAAGGACGGCAGGTGTGTCCTTACCTTGCGGTTGGACATTTAGACGTTCCCCTGCGGGAACCGAACGTTTGCCAGAGAAAAGAGTGGTGAGTCCTGCACAATGCGGGTTATGCAGGGAGAAGGCGGGGTTTGGGTACTCCCCTCCTTGGTGGTTGGATTTCATCCAAGGGACTGGAGCTGGTGTCTGGTAGCGACTGGTCCTTTGCCATCCTCCAATATAAAATCAATTCAATTACAATTATAGTTTAAAGAACAGGTCAGCGATCAATAAATATCGTCTGACCTTTAACTACAGCTAACCGTGTCCGTGTCGTTATTTTAGTGTGTCGTTATTTTAGTGATAAACTAGCTTAAAGAAGTGTTTATGTCAATCGCAATAAAATTATGGGCGCCTTAATATGTGCACAGAGACTTATTGACACAAATATAGGAAAAAGAATGCTTCATATAATGCAATCATTTCCTAGCTTGTACAGTCACGGCGAACGTCCTCCGCAAAATTTAAAGTCTGACATTTACACAACAGAGAGAAAAAGGAACGTGCGTGTGAAAGTAAGAATACAAATAGTTTCCAGTAAACAGGTAGTTAATGGTGTCTGGCTCTAATGCAGACTAGTGGTTGTGGGACCATTAAAGATAATCCATAATGTATTTTTGGTTATACACATATTTTATGTATGGCGATGTATCGTAAATCAGGTTTATGTCAAGTATATCCATTTTTTTGACAGTAAAAAAAAAAGTTCTGAGACTATTTATCTATCTATCGCTCTAAATGTGCTCTATCTCACCCACTTGGCAGCCATACATTTGGGGGCACACTCATTAAAAAAAGGGGGGGCTCTGTCTTTATAACTTTGTGCCCCATTTGTAGTTATCACCAAATAACTCTGTACTACAGAAAAGAGTTTAGAAGACCAATGGTGGTGGGTTCTAATAACCAGATAATGCCTCTCCAGGGTTACCACAAACTCAGGGCTGCCATCATTTAATGCATTACAGATGTGTCCTCATACACCGAATATTTTTGCACCTTATGGTGTGAGATCCATGGTGCACCTATGGCGCTTTTATCCAGATTAGTGAATGAGTTGCTTGCACACAGAAGCTACATGAAATGCCAGTGTCAGTACTCGGGGTACTCGAGCTTTGAAATTTTGTTGCAATAGTCATGAGAATAACACGCATATTTCGTGAAAAAGTCTGTGAGGAGATGCATGGCGCAGCTAGGTTGGCCAATTCTGAGATTGGGATTGGCGGGATCCCGGTATTTAGCCCAAAAATTGTCCGGGATTCAATCCTAGGATTGGAAGCTCCAATCCCGGGAATTTCGGGATTTTTTAATGCCGGGCAGCGTTTAATGTTCTCAGGAGGCTCAGATGCTGCCCAGCTCCCTCCTCCCGGCTCCCCCTGCACAGTGTGATGTGAAGTCAAAGGTCACGCTGCACAGCCAGCCGCCCGCCACCCACAGCACAGACCTCACCGAACTGCGCATCCGCCCTCCCAGGTACCATGGTGGTAAATTATGTGTGCGGGGTGGGAAGCGCGTGGGGGCACAATGGATACAAACCAATCCCAGGTATCTGGGGAATCCTGGGCTTGACCATTTTTCAATCCCAGTAACCCGGGATTGAAAGAAATGGCCTGGGATTGGCCACCCTAGGCATGGCTAAGCCGCAAAGTCCGTTGTGCGCCAAGATGGGCTATTTGGTATGATTTGAGAATACAGTAGGTGTACGTGGACACACCAATAGGTATGCCCAGTCAACTGGGCATTTACAAGGTGCATGCAGAAGACATACTTCCTTACGCAGTTGATCTGTGTTGGTGTGCCTTACCAAAAAGAAAAATGCAAGCCACTCTCACCCATGCAAATTGCACTCGCCACCCCACTTCAAATAATGCACCCATTGCCAACCTGACAGCTATAAAAGGTGACTCCATCACAACCACTTCCTATAAATGAGAAAGTTATCTACGGGATGTAGTCAACCCATATCTACAACCATTGCACACAGCACATTTCTCAGGATAGATGGATTAATACCCAACCACATCTTTCCTTGGGAATAAAGTAGGTTCTATGCCTGGGGTATTTGTCCGAAGAAAAGCTGAAGGAAAAGTAGAAAACAATCACACCTTCCCCAGTTTAACACAAAACCACAATTTTGGATTACAGATGGGCACAGACCCCTGTATTTTGGTTTTGGCTCTAATTCATTATCTTATTTTGGTTTGGATTTTGGCAAAACCACCCTCAAGTGTTTTTGTTCGGATTCAGGATTTGGTTCAGTTAAAGATCTGTAAAAAAAAATAATTGATAATCATTGGTAAAAATCAATAAAAATCAATAAAAACAGCTAAAATCATGTAATTTTTGCAATCCATTCCCAATATGTGTATTTAAAATCCGAATTCCAAGCCGTGGGAAGATCCAAACCGGAACCTTTTTCAGATCGGATCTCCTCGGGAAGTTCGTACCGGGTTTTTGGGCAGATCGGGTCCACAAAATTTGTGTGGATTCGGATTTCTGGAGGAGCGAACCGCACATCTCTACTTTTGGATGTGATAGGTGTCTGGTGAACCTGAGAATCAAAAGTGACCCAAACAAACCAAGCGTTAGAATACTCTACCTAATAATGCCTATCACAAACCACTGTCCAACTACCTGACTTTCTGGGGCTAACAAAATATAAAGGATGGAGGAGTTACCTATGGCAACCAATCAGATTCTATCTGTCCTTTTATGGAATGTACTTGGTCTTCAGGTTAATGCCACCTCCCATCTGTAAATAACTAAGATGCCCACTTTCAGCGTCTTAAGACAGTGCAGTTGTGATTCGCACCCTCAGTTGCACCATTGAAGCCTGTGGCAGGTGCAGCTTCACTGTCTAAGTATGGCGTCCTGTGCGGGTGACTGTGCGTCTTTGAGCGCAGCCACTTCGCCACCCCCCATTTCCTCCCAGGAATGCCCACTGAAGTTCCCAGATCCTGTGTATGATTCTGTGCTGCATCTCTGAGCATAGGCAAACGCGGGGGGGAAGGGGGGTGGTTCCAGTTGCCCAGAAACCCCCACTCCTCTGGGCATGTGGCTCAAATTATGACAACAAGCAATGTAGCTACCAGGAAAAAGAGACAGGAGCCTTACAATGAGGTGGGAGAATGTGTGCTTAGAAGGTGCAGTATTGGTTCTATTATGTTTGTGTATTAATTTATTATGGTTTGTTTAACCTTTTCCTGACCACTTATTTATATTATTTAAATTATTGATACAGCCTATAGTAGAGACCATCTATATTGTTATATATTAATACTGTATTCTATACACTATGCAGTATATAAAAAGACCAATGTGGTTACTAGGTTCTTCTACCGCTACCCCAGACTCTTGCACTTGCTCCAATGTTCCACAAAGTGGGAGATTGTGGACTGCATTTGGAAACCCCCCTCTAGAAATCCTGCATTTGCTACTGCTGAGTGCATGCAATCGAGTAGCACTTCGCTGTGTGACTCAGATGCATGCGCAGACTCAAAGCTTCACCTATTTACGTGCACATGGGCACTGCGCCCACCTCTGCGCAGCGTGACCTTTGACTTCAATTTGTTAGCAGTTGGGCAAAACCATGTGCACTGCAGGTGGGGCAGATATAACATGTGCAGAGAGAGTTAGATTTGGGTGGGTTATATTGTTTCTGTGCAGGGTAAATAAATACTGGCTGCTTTATTTTTACACTGCAATTTAGATTTCAGTTAAACACATCCCGCCCAAATCTAACTCTCTCTGCACATGTTACATCTGCCCCACCTGCAGTGCACATGGTTTTGCCCAACTGCTAACAAATTTGCTGCTACGATCTGGTCTGAATTACCCACTATGTGCATAATGATATGGTAAACATCACATGACCTGCTGAAATTATCCCAGCGGATACTGAACATCAGCAAGTACAGGGACAGTCAACTTTTTAACCATCAGTAGGAAAGAAGAAGAATTAAGGGGCCCATTTATCAACGAGTTTTAACTTTTTAAAACTCATTGCGCATGATAAATGGTGCTCCAGCCAATCAATGGGCCGCATAGTTACAATGCATACGCTCTCTCTAGGTCTGGACAAATTATGATGCAGGACAATATCTGTCATTAGCCGCCAACAACGTTTTGTTAAATTGTCATTAAAAATAAAATGAAAGGGTCTAAAGGCCCCTGAGACCCGAATAACATATACGTGTGAAATAATAAGTATACGTCTTCTAGACAAAGGTGACCTGTGCAGAGGTATGCGGGGGGGAGGGGGGGCATCCGTGCTGTGAGCGTTCCCCCATCATTATATTTTCATGCTCAGAAGACAGTAGGGGGCGCTGCCCTGCATACAGTGGTGGAGGTGTGGCCCCTTTCTCCTAGGGGCCCATGTGTACCAAACATTCTGCACCCATTATAGATATACGCCACTGGGCCTGTGTCTCCCCTGGATCTCAGGGCACCTGTGGCATCTGGGTCTTGCATGCTAATTGTTGTAATCAGGCTCTTCTATAACGTATCACGCATTCACTGTGCCCACTAAGCGGAAACCGGATTTACTACTTTATGCTAATGCAAGATTCTTATCAGCCAATGAGAGGGTTTGTGCGTTTACAAGCGGAAAAACGCGTTGACCATTTATTTTACGTCAGCTGCGGAATCTGTTATCACGCTGGGTGCAAGATATCCATCAGAAACTGACCTCCCTCCCCCGTATGCATAACTTGCGCGGAACTTAAGCTACACTCCCATAAGACAGGGTGGTTATGTGGATGGCATTGTTGCTACCCAATTCCCACCCAGAATTGTCCAATTTCGTAGAAAGACAGATCCGGCCAAGTTTTGCCTGATTAAGAATAAGACGGAGATAGGGAAAAACTCTGGTTGCGCCTGTGTACGTAAATCCGTCCAAGATGGAATCCGGCCTCTGAGTCTCCAGACCAGTGCCATAAGGAACCTATTCATCCAACTCATCTCCTGCCAAATGCGGTTTCTATGTGATTTAAGTATTCCCGCAATTTACCATGATGCCAGCGATGGCCACGCAGTAAGTAAGCTGGGTCAGAAGTAAAGTGACAAGTTCAACATCTATAAATCATTTTTTTTTTTATTGTAATTATTGAAAATAAGTATAAAATATAAATAAAATGAATTGCCCACTGGATGTGCTGGGCCTATTCTTAGAGGTGGCCCTGGCAGTGCTGCAACTGCACGAGTCTCCATGCTAATCTGTTGCTGCCTATTTACATATAAACAAAAAAGAAACAAACTCTGACCCCCGGGCATAAATTTACTCCATAAATACTTAGAATAGTCATTGCCTGGTTTATTTGGCCACCCAGCGACAAAGAGTCCTTTACTACCCACCCCATCATATGTAAAGCAGCGCCCTTGTCACCCCTGCGCTTTGCACCGTTTCCCCCATCGTTGCTATGCGCACATACACAATGGTGTTTCCGAGAGGCTTCTTAATCCCCCTGTACTGTGTAATATTCTCCCAGCACTTCTCCATGCGGTTATCCTCCAGCCTGCCTGCCCCTTCTCCTCTCTGCCTTTTAAAGTCTTTGAAACCTGCCCAGCTTTCATGCAAAAGAAATTTCTCTCCGGTTGATCTCAGACAATGTCACCTTCTGATTATGGCTTTGTTATTTTAATTGGTTTATATTAGGATCCCCCTTTCCCAAGTCTCCACGTTTTACCCCCTCCTCTCTCCGTGCCACACAGAGTGCATGAATGACATTGAAGAAAGGCAGCCTCTGCAGAGACCTACAAAGTACAGCGTTTCTTCAATGACCTCTTTGCCAGGACGATTCTCAAAAGCTCTTTTTTTATTTTTTTTTAATGGTGCTTGAGACCCGTTCCCTTCTTGTGTATCTAGGACTGCGGACAGTCTGTGCTTTCATTCAATTGAGACCTGCTTAACTACACCCATAGGGGGTCATTCCGAGTTGTTCGCTCGCGAGCTGCTTTTAGCAGCTTTGCACACGCTAAGCCGCCGCCTACTGTGAGTGAATCTTAGCTTATCAAAATTGCGAACGAAAGATTAGCAGAATTGCGAATAGACACTTCTTAGCAGTTTCTGAGTAGCTCCAGACTTACTCGGCATCTGCGATCAGTTCAGTGCTTGTCGTTCCTGGTTTGACGTCACAAACACACCCAGCGTTCACCCAGACACTCCTCCGTTTCTCCAGCCACTCCCGCGTTTTTCCCAGAAACGCTAGCGTTTTTTCGCACACACCCATAAAACGGCCAATTTCCGCCCAGAAACACCCACTTCCTGTCAATCACATTACGATCACCAGAACGAAGAAAAAACCTCGTAATGCCGTGAGTAAAATACCTAACTGCATAGCAAATTTACTTGGCGCAGTCGCACTGCGGACATTGCGCATGCGCATTAGCGACTAATCGCTCCGTTGCGAGAAAAAAATAACGAGCAAACAACTCGGAATGACCCCCATAAACCGGAGATCTGCTTCCCTCGCCCCTGTTAGAACTCGAGGATTCACTTGAAATCCTCGGCTGCAGGTTTGCAGTCTATCAGGGCTTGTTACACCACCGCTGCAAGGAAACTGCAGGTGTTCTAAACCCCCCCAGCAGAGATATAAATACCCCAGCACTTAATGCCTGCCGAGCCTTGTATAACGTCAGGACCCCTCAGTGCTAGCAACCTGTAGGGCACTGTCTGCTTAC
Source organism: Pseudophryne corroboree (assembly GCF_028390025.1). NCBI lineage: Eukaryota > Metazoa > Chordata > Amphibia > Anura > Myobatrachidae > Pseudophryne > Pseudophryne corroboree. The sequence goes on from NC_086453.1 coordinate 41,689,896, forward strand.
AGCCTATTCAGAGGCAGGATACAACCCAACAGAGCATTGCTTAATTAATTTTTCATTGCCTGAGACTGCAGCACATTGCTTCATTTGAGGCTTAACTGCTAAGCTTCTATAGTGCGTTACGCCATTGACTGCTTCCTGCAATAGGCCTGCAGGGTAGCGAAGTCGCTTGCAGAGAATTGGTATCTATCGGCTCATCCATACCTGGGAAGGAATGTAACTGCTCTGAAATACGCCACGTTATACTTAGGATAAGACTGTATTTATTCAGGATCTTCTGTGTTGTCACTAAACAGTGCACCTGTTAGGTAGAAACAGAAGCAGGGGCGTCTTAAGCAAGGAGGGGGCCTGTGTGCAGACTGCGGGTGGGCCCCCACCTCTCCATGGCTCTGTAGGGTCTGACACTGCGCCGGAGCCTACTGCACATGCGCAGGTCTCCAGAAACATGGCGCTCGCCATGTTCCGGAGACAAAATTTAAAGTGCGCATGCTCGGCGGCCATTTTGGAGTGTATTTTGTGCTCGATGGAGGCAGCTGCAGTGTCAGACGCTGGACTCCGGAGAGGTGAGTACTAAAATATGGGTGCAATGTGTGCGGTATGGGGCCCCCACTGGACCCAGGGGCCCGTGTGCACCACACACATTGCACCCATTATAGAAATGCCAATGAACAGAAGAGATTATCCCTTTCAGAAAGTGAGAGATTTGGTAAGGTTTTGCAGTTTTTTTTTTAAAGTGGCAATCATTTACACAGCAAGATCAACCTGGTTTTGGTGTGTAAATGATTGCCACTTTAAAAAAAAAAAAAAACACAGAAAAACCTTACCAAATCTCTCACTTTCTGAAACTCTCACTCTATTACGTTTGGCCCATGGATTTTCCAGAAAAGTTACTTTGGGGGAGTTGACTTGAGGATACTTTACTCCAGGACGCACTCTGCCAGGGGAACCCCTGGCCGAAGCACACTGACATCACTAGCTCTCCCTCCGGGCCTACCCAAGGCTTAATCTGGCCCTGGTTGACCTGGCTCCAGGGGTGGATTGGGACTGTATATCAGCCCTGGCATACTACTCTGTGTGAGCACAACAAGGGGGCTGCTTCGCCAGCTCTTGCCTCTGTGTGTGAGCAGCCGAGCAGAGTGCCAGTAGACTGTGCTGCTTGTGCAGCCCTGATCTCTCTGTTTGGCAGGACCAGCCCATCAGTCCTTCCGGCATTTGCCATAAGTACCAGATGGCCAGTCCGGCCCTGCCTGGCTCCCAGGATAGCGATCGCCACTCTTTTCCTGCCAGCTTCTTCCATGAAGTATACTGCGGGGAGGGGAGTGTGTGTGTGATTACGCCCATTCACTATTACTTACATCATCATAGCATTGTCCCTAATACATAATGATGCAAATTGTGGCATAACATTGCTGGTGGCTGGATAGCAATTACACAAATTGTAGAATTGTGCCCTCACCCCTCCTACGTGAACCTTTTCCTCTCTGGCTCTGAAGACCAGGTAAGCAGGGTTGGAGTGGCCTTTTGGCACTTCTGGCAAATGCCACATGGGCCATTGGTCTGATAGCCTGGCCTGTTTGCAATCAGAGGTTGAGCCAGTCAGATGCCTGGCAGAAAAGTGTCACCTCCCAACACATTGCTAGCCAGGATGGATGTATGCCTTAATGTTAAAGGTTGGACAGGAGGATTTGATTCTTTAAGGACTGCTGTCCCTCTGCAAGGAGAGGTACATAAAGGTTGTGAGCACTGTACAGCGTGCAATGCGAGATTTCAGTATAACTCATGGCTGGTTTACATTTTCAGGCCTGTATTTATCAATGGCAGATCAGTGGCTGCATAGCATTGCAATTCAGAACACAAATGTACCAATCCAGAGCCCCGCTAAAAACCTCTGCTCCTACAGTATGTGAAGGTTTTCTTCCTGGCACCAAAAGCCTCTCAGGCAGAGGGTTCCTAATATGAACAGTTACCGGCCACACCTATGCGTAGACGTTTGACCTGAGGGTTATCCAGCAAAACCTCTCTGACTTTTCTGGTCCCCCACAGCAGGTCATTCCTACATCAAAATTACATTTCCTATCATCAAAATGCTAAGCTTTTCACTTCTAGATAAAATGCCTAAATTTGCTGTACCCATAGAGATATATGGGCATGGTGGTAAGTGCTGGTTAATGGTCTATGGCCTGAAAAATCTCTGACCCTTTGATAAATGGCACAAAGCAATGAAGAATCTGTTCTCCGGCTCTCCACTGCTTCATCAATAGACCCCTCAATGAGCTTGAAGCAAAGTTCACATTAGTTTATCTCCATTGGCTACTTGTAATATTTGAGCACGAGTAGATACCGTACTTCAGGCATTCCCAACCTCGGTCCTCAAAGCACTCTAACAGTCCAGGTTTTAGTGATATCCCTGCTTGAGCACAGGTAGCTTAGTTAATACCTCAGTTATTTTGATTCAACCATCTGTGATGAAACCTGGATATCACTAAGACCTACTCTGTTGGTTTGCATTGAAGGCCGAGGTTGGGAATGCCTGTTATACTCCAAAGATCAAAACAAGACAATGTTTAAAATAGATCTAGGGGTAAAGTTAACCTTGTGTGACACTCTGAACTGGACCCCCTTAATTTGTACTACAAAGGGTATGCATTGCAGGCAACTGTCGGACTGGATAAGACATAAGTAAGGTCCCCTAATTTTTCCCTTGCTAAGCTTCGATTACTACCCATCCTGTTAATGCTGTAGGGGTTAATACTCCCTTCTGCTGTTGCCTGGGAAATGCCAGCAGGACCAGTGAGCAGACAGGCACTAGGACCCTTGGACTTACTTATAATGGAGGAGAGAGTGAGAAGGCTGATGGAGTATTGATTAGTGATGAGCGGGTTCGGTTCCTCGGTAACCGAACCCCCCCGAACTTCACCCATTTTACACGGGTCCGTGGCATACTCGGATTCTCCCGTATGGCTCGGTTAATCCGAGCGCGCCCTAACGTCATCATCCCAATGTCGGATTCTCGCGAGATTCGGATTCTATATAAGCAGCCGCGCGTCGCCGCCATTTTCACTCGTGCATTGGAAATGTTAGGGAGAGGACGTGGCTGGCATCCTCTCCGTTTATTAATAATATTTGTGCTGCTTATTGCTTAATTGTGGGGACTGGGGAGCAGAAGTATTATGTAGGAGGAGTACAGTGCAGAGTTTTGCTGACCAGTGACCACCAGTATACGTTGTCTGCCTGAAGAACACTCCATATCTGTGCTCAGTGTGCTGCATATATCTGTGCTCACACTGCTTAATTGTGGGGACTGGGGAGCAGCAGTATTATGTAGGAGGAGTACAGTGCAGAGTTTTGCTGACCAGTGACCACCAGTATACGTTGTCTGCCTGAAAAACACTCCATATCTGTGCTCCGTGTGCTGCATATATCTGTGCTCACACTGCTTTATTGTGGGGACTGGGGACCACCCAGTGGCGCACGCAGGGGGGGTTTCCGAGCACCCAGAAACCCCCCTCACTAAAAAAAAAAAAAAAAAAAAAAAAAAAAATTTTTTTTTTTTCGTTTTTTGTCCTGCATGACTATTATTATGCCTGCTGTCTTCCTGGTGGTACTTATAAGTACTTACAAAAAGTTTACTTTACTTTAATTATAGTACATATATATCCATGTGCATACATATATACACATGTATATACATACATATAAACACACACACATATGATATATATACATGTGTGTGTATATATATGTGTACTGTATATATATGCATGTTTAATATGCTATGTATATGTGTGTATATATATATATATATATATATATATATATTAGAGAGAGAGAGAGAGAGGTGTATATACAGTATATATATGTGTGTAGATATATAGGGCGTGGCTTGTGGAGCGCTAGACGTGTGAACGTCTGAAAGACTGGTCCTGGTGTGTTAGACGGGCCGCGTCTGACAGCTCTTGCGGTGTGCCGTCCTGAACCAATACGAGACGGAGAGATCCCTAGACGCCTGTGGCTAGACGGTTGATCATGCGGAGTTACAGAAGCTAAGATGTATGTGAGCTTTATTGTGCAATAAATGGAATTGTAATATTTTACTCACACCTGCGCCCTCCATTCTTCTTTTACTTAGATATATATATATATATATATATATGTATACATACATACACACAGACACACTAGTTTTACGGACCCATCATATACTCGGTCACCTCAGTCCCCACCCCCGTGCTTGGCTCCTCCCAGTTCTGGAAACCCCCCCATGCAAATCCTGCGTTTGCCACTGGGACCACCAGTATATATATAGGAGGAGTACAGTGCAGAGTTTTGCTGACCAGTGACCACCAGTATACGTTGTCTGCCTGAAAAACACTCCATATCTGTGCTCCGTGTGCTGCATATATCTGTGCTCACACTGCTTTATTGTGGGGACTGGGGACCACCAGTATATATATAGGAGGAGTACAGTGCAGAGTTTTGCTGACCAGTGACCACCAGTATATATAGCAGTACGGTACGGAAGGCCACTGCTCTACCTACCTCTGTGTCGTCAAGTATACTATCCATCTAGATTCTATACCTGTGGTGCAATTTAGTTTTGCAGTTTGCTGACAGTGACCACCAGTATATATAGCAGTACGGTACGGAAGGCCACTGCTCTACCTACCTTTGTGTCGTCAAGTATGCTATCCATCTAGATTCTATACCTGTGGTGCATTTTAGTTTTGCAGTTTGCTGACAGTGACCACCAGTATATATAGCAGTACGGTACGGAAGGCCACTGCTCTACCTACCTCTGTGTCGTCAAGTATACTATCCATCTAGATTCTATACCTGTGGTGCATTTTAGTTTTGCAGTTTGCTGACAGTGACCACCATTATATATAGCAGTACGGTACGGAAGGCCACTGCTCTACCTACCTCTGTGTCGTCAAGTATACTATCCATCTAGATTCTATACCTGTGGTGCATTTTAGTTTTGCAGTTTGCTGACAGTGACCACCAGTATATATAGCAGTACGGTACGGATGGCCACTGCTCTACCTACCCCTGTGTCGTCAAGTATACTATCCATCCATACCTGTGGTGCATTTCAGTTGTGCGCAGTATATATAGTATTAGGCCATTGCTATTGATACTGGCATATAATTCCACACATTAAAAAATGGAGAACAAAAATGTGGAGGGTAAAATAGGGAAAGATCAAGATCCACTTCCACCTCGTGCTGAAGCTGCTGCCACTAGTCATGGCCGAGACGATGAAATGCCATCAACGTTGTCTGCCAAGGCCGATGCCCAATGTCATAGTACAGAGCATGTAAAATCCAAAAAACAAAAGTTCAGTAAAATGACCCAAAAATCAAAATTAAAAGCGTCTGAGGAGAAGCGTAAACTTGCCAATATGCCATTACGACACGGAGTGGCAAGGAACGGCTGAGGCCCTGGCCTATGTTCATGGCTAGTGGTTCAGCTTCACATGCGGATGGAAGCACTCATCCTCTCGCTAGAAAACTGCAGTGCCACTCCTAGATGGGCCAGGTGTTTGTGTCGGCCACTTGTGTCGCTTAGCTTAGTCACACAGCAACCTTGGTGCGCCTCTTTTTTTCTTTGCATCATGTGCTGTTTGGGGACTATTTTTTTGAAGTGCCATCCAGCCTGACACTGCAGTGCCACTCCTAGATGGGCCAGGTGTTTGTGTCAGCCACTTGGGTCGCTTAGCTTAGTCACACAGCTACCTCATTGCGCCTCTTTTTTTCTTTGCATCATGTGCTGTTTGGGGACTATTTTTTTGAAGTGCCATCCTGTCTGACACTGCAGTGCCACTCCTAGATGGGCCAGGTGTTTGTGTCGGCCACTTGTGTCGCTTAGCTTAGTCACACAGCGACCTTGGTGCGCCTCTTTTTTTCTTTGCATCATGTGCTGTTTGGGGACTATTTTTTTGAAGTGCCATCCTGCCTGACACTGCAGTGCCACTCCTAGATGGGCCAGGTGTTTGTGTCAGCCACTTGGGTCGCTTAGCTTAGTCACACAGCTACCTCATTGCGCCTCTTTTTTTCTTTGCATCATGTGCTGTTTGGGGACTATTTTTTTGAAGTGCCATCCTGTCTGACACTGCAGTGCCACTCCTAGATGGGCCAGGTGTTTGTGTCGGCCACTTGGGTCTTTGTGTCGGCCACTTGGGTCGCTTAGCTTAGTCACACAGCTACCTCATTGCGCCTCTTTTTTTCTTTGCATCATGTGCTGTTTGGGGACTATTTTTTTGAAGTGCCATCCTGTCTTGACACTGCAGTGTCACTCCTAGATGGGCCAGGTGTTTGTGTCGGCCACTTGGGTCGCTTAGCTTAGTCATCCAGTGACCTCGGTGCAAATTTTAGGACTAAAAATAATATTGTGAGGTGTGAGGTGTTCAGAATAGACTGGAAATGAGTGTAAATTATGGTTATTGAGATTAATAATACTTTGGGATCAAAATGACCCCAAATTCTATGATTTAAGCTGTTTTTGAGGGTTTTTTGTAAAAAAAACCCGAATTCAAAACACACCAGAATCCGACAAAAAAATTTCAAGGAGGTTTTGCCAAAACGCGTCCGAATCCAAAACACGGCCGCGGAACCGAACCCAAAACCAAAACACAAAACCCGAAAAAATTCCGGTGCACATCACTAGTTTTGATTAGCTGTGGCAAAGCGGGAAAAAGAGGAGGTGGGGTTCGCACCAATGTGTGTGAGGAGACACGCTGTGGAGATTGGAGCTGCCGCTGAGGAGACCACTGTGAGGAGACAGGCCGTGGAGAGTGGAGTTGCCGCTGAGTAGACCGCTGTGAGGAGACACGCCGTGGAGAGCGGAGCTGCCGCTGAGGAGACCACTGTGAGGAGACACGCCGTGGAGAGCGGAGCTGCCGCTGGGGAGACCACTGTGAGGAGACATGCCGTGGAGAGCGGAGCTGCCGCTGAGGAGACCACTGTGAGAGCCGCCAGCCGCTGCAGTGACACCAGCCTGCCCAGTACTGAGAGAAGCTGCTGTTAAAGGTCTCAGGTGATAGAGGGGAGTGTGTGAGGCTGCTGATAGCAGGTATCTGATGCACAGACACTCTAGCTAATGCCCTCAGTTAGAAACCCAGAGTCACCCAGCTCCGCATACACAGCTGAATAGGGGTCAGATGAAAAAGAGAGAGAGACGCTCTTCCTTTTACTTGGCAGACACAGCTATTAAGAGTACTGGACAGTATTAAATATTGTACCTTTCAACAGGGGAATCAATTTAATGATCAGCACAACCCTTTTTGGATATAATTTACCTCAGGAAAGGCAGCAGCCAGGTAGCAAAAGAAACTCTAAACTGCCTTAGTGAACAGGGTGACAAGAAAGAGTGGAGCCCTTGTGTATACTATTTTAGACACTCCACAGCTTGTAACAGCCAGCTTTATTATACCTTGCCTGCAATCTATCTGTCACCCCTGCATAAGGACAGTTTGGTGCTTAAACTCATTACTGCTTCTGAACTGCTCAATTGTCTGCATGCCTCCATCCTGCAGTTACTGGCTCGCTCATGCTTAATGATCCCTGCTTGAACTTGTATGACACTGTTTACCCACTTGCTTACTTACTTGCTTTCTATGACGACAGATTACACCTAAATATCAGATTATGCATGTTTCTCTTATTGACTGAGCACTGTCAGGAATCTGACCTGTATGCCATTTTTTTCACTGAATTGCTTACCTTATATGCTACATTTGCTGCCTGATCTTTAGCATTACTGAACTGTGCTAAATCTTGCTATTGACTGTGATCAATCCGCCTCACCTCCTACCTTTGAGACTTTAATTTGCAGGGTGTTCTGGTTAGAAAGAGACTTAAAGGAACTATTTGCTACTTCAGGCCAGCTACGAACTGAGTAGATGCTCAAGTAAAGCAGATTTATAGTGACAACTAAGATTATCCTGCCACCGTGTATACATGTTCAAGAAGTACAGGTCATTAATACATTTAAAGTAAATGAGGGTATTATATTAGTACACTGTGACCTTTCATCCATATTACTACTGTGTTTATATTGGCAATACTATTGCTGGCTTGCATTGTTTTCATTATATTGTGAAGCGCATTTGCCTGTTAACCCCTTGATTCCAGAGTGGTGACCAGTTTTCCCGAATAATAAACTATATGTCACCGTCCTAACGTGTGGTGACTATTGTGTTGTTGGGTCTCTGGAGTTGGGGTTCCTCGACCCTCTGCCTAGGGTTCCAACAGTTAGATCCAGTTCAAGAGGATCTTTGGCGAAAAATCAAGATATGCCAACCAACACCTGCACTTGCACTGACCTTCCCACCTATACTTACCTGTTACACTTGCACACAGTGACTGTCGGGTCATGGGTAGTTTATTTCAGGGGGTTAATAGATACGGGCATTCTGTTTGCAGATGGTGACTGGACACATATAAATACCACTCACTTAACGCCTATATCCCCTTCCCCTCCCGTTTACCAGTGAGCAGCTCCTGTCGTAGTGTCACCATGTCCCAGAGCAGGTTTTATTGTGTCTAGTCTAGATCTTTTCCCATAAAGTACAAAGCTTTCAAATTTGATTAGTTTCCTCTGTCATCCTAGTGTGAGGGACATAATTAAACGGCAATAAAACAAATTAATTGGCATTGTGGACTATTAAGGCTGTCACCCTGTTGTTGTCGGACATATGCATTGAGGCAGAGATTGCTGTGCTGTCTTTATGAATATGTATGCTGTTGTAAAAGATATAACGTAGCTTTGTCTTTTCCTCCATTTTCCCTCTACAGCTAATACACTCCATAGTGGATTTCACAATCTGGACTGGTAATAGGCCGTTTCTTTATATCTGTCACAATAATTCTCTCTGACAGGAAGAAACAATTCATAGATTAATTGTCACTTCCACACTACAGAGAGAGGAAACCTTACTTTGTCAGTTACAGTGGTGCAAGTAGAAATTTTTTCTTAGTGGTACTAATAGTAAAAATGGGTGTGGACAGGTGTCATGAGGGGCGTGGTCACATAAAACTGGGGGAGTGGCTACATGACAATAGGGGCATGGCCACATTATGCCACACACCGTAATGCCCCTTATACATTATGCCAAACAGCGTAATGCCCATTACACATTATGCCAAACACTGTAATGCTCATTACACATTATGCCGCACACCATAATGCTTATTGCACATTATGCCACACACTGTAATGCTTATTGCACATTATGCCACACACCATAATGCCTATTACACATTATGCCACACACCATAATGCCTTATATATTATACAATAATGCAGTACCGTAATGCCTATTACTAGAGATGAGCGGGTTCAGTTTTACTCGGATTTACTCGAATCTCCTTATTGGCTCTCGGATATCACGTGTTTTGGTTAGCCAATAAATCTATCCGGAAAATCTGATTTTGCGATAATTCTGGCGTTAAGAACCAAGTAAATCTGAACCCGCTCATCTCTACCTATTACATATTATGCACATACAGTTATGCCACTGACACCATTTTATGTCCCACACAACCAGTGTACATTATGCCAAACACTGTAATGCCCATTACACATTATGCCACACACCGTAATGCTTATTACACATTATGCTGCACACCGTAATGCTTATTACACATTATGCCACATACCGTACTGCCCATTACACATTATGCCACACACCGTAATGCCCATTACACATTATGCCATACACCGTAATGCCTTACATATTATACCACACACCGTAATGCCTATTACATATTATGCCACACACAGTTATGCCACTGACACCATTTTATGTCCCACACAACTGAGTACCACCACCATATTTCTTAATGGCACTCCGTACCACCCAGTACCACCCTACTTTCAGCTATCAGTTCTCACTCATTACCTTGCTCGTATTTGGGAAGGATCATGTGTGCGGCCAGTTATGGAAGTACAGTACAGTTGTCTCTGCTCTTGACGTATGTAACCCTGGGTTACCGTGGTTCCCAGATTGGGAATGTATTTGGGCTTCTTTTGAAATGATGCTCATTAACTGATCCAATGCCTCCACTCAAGATTCTGTCTATTCTTACTGAATGCTCCTTTTCCCTATTCTCTGGATGGCTTCTGTTGTACGGTTTCATCATGGTCTGCTACCCTTCAGCTATTAGGTTCCTTTTGTAGTTTATTCAGGATGGGATATTTAGAGTACGGCAGGCGTGCTTCTAGTGGATAACAACTTTGATCATTGATCTCTCTGGCGCAAATCCTGAAGGTGTCAGGTTGTCAGTCTCCAAATCTACAACAGGTTAATCTGGTGGCTGGAGTGGTTTGTTTCTCCACCTGGAGTGACACTGGCAATGTATAGGAGAAGGAAGTCTATGCCAAGTTTGTCTATGGGGAACGAATGTTTAACTTTCCTTCACCTTCAGTCATTTGTTCAACATACAGACCTCCTTCCCCAACATCTCTCATTCTTGGATGATAGACACAGCTGCAATATCATTTCCAACTTGAAGCAAACTGAATTCCCTTCACTAGAACCCCACCAGGGCCAGTCACATTGGTTGCCACACCTATTCGTAGACGTTTGACCTGAGGGTTATCCAGCAAAATCTCCCTGACTTTTCTGGTCCCCCACAGCAGGTCATTCATACATCAAAATGACATGTCCTAACATCAAAATGCTAAACTTTTCACTTATAGATAAAATGCCTAAGTATGCTGTCCCCATAGAGATCTATGGGCATGGCGGTAAGGGCTGGTTAATGATCAAAGGGCGGATAAATCTCTGACCCTTTGTTAAATGGCACAGAGCAATGAAGAACCTGTACTCTGGCTCTTCACTGCTTCATCAAAAGACCCCTCAATGAGCTCGAAGCAAAGATCACATTACTTTATTTCCATTGGCTACTTGTAATATATGAGCGCGAGTAGATACTGTACTTCAGGCATTTCCAACCTCGGTCCTCAAAGTACTCTAATAGTCCAGGTTTTAGTGATATCCATGCTTGGCTTAGTTAGTACCTCAGTTATTTTGATTCAACCATCTGTGCTGAAGCCTGGATATCCCTAAGACCTGCGCTGTTTGTTTGCCTTGAGGGCTGAGGTTGGGAATGCCTGATGACAACATTTATAATAGATCTAGGGGTAAAGTTAGCCTTGCACACAGTGACTGTCAGTCATGGGTAGTTTATTTCAGGGGGTTAATAAATAGGGGCATTCTGTTTGCAGATGGTGACTGTACGCATATAAATGCCCCTCACTTAAGGCCTATATCTCCTTCCCCTCCCGTTTACCAGTGAGCAGCTCCTGTCGTAGTGTCACCATGTCCCAGAGCAGTTTTTATTGTGTCAAGTCTAGATCTTTTCCCATAAAGTACAAAGCTTTCAAATTTGATTAGTTTCCTCTGTCATCCTAGTGTGAGGGACATAATTAAACGGCAATAAAACAAATGAATTGGCATCGTGGACTATTAAGGATGTCACCCTGTTGTTGTCGGACATATGCATTGAGGCAGAGATTACTGTGCCCTCTTTATAACTATGGATGCTGTTGTAAAAGATATAACGTAGCTTTGTCTTTTCCTCCATTTTGCCTCTACAGCTAAATCACTCCATAGTGGATTTCACAATCTGGACTGGTAATAGGCCGGTTCTTTATAACTGTCACAATAATTCTCTCTGACAGGAAGGAACAATTCATAGATTAATTGTCACTTTCACACCACGGAGAGAGGAAACGTTACTTTGTCAGTTACAGTGGTGCAAGTAGAAATTTGTTCTTAGTGGTACTGGTAGTAATGGGCGTGGTCACGTGTCATGATGGGGTGTGGTCACAGACTTGGGAAGTGGCTACATGGCAATAGGGGCATGGCCACATTATGCCACACACCGTAATGCCCCTTATACATTATGCCAAACACGTAATGCCCATTACACATTATGCCACACACCGTAATGCCCCTTATACATTATGCCAAACACGTAATGCCCATTACACATTATGCCACACACCGTAATGCTTAATACATATTATACCACACATCGTAATGCTTATTACACATTATGCCACATACCGTAATGCCCATTACACATTATGCCAGACACTAACACCCATTACACATTATGCCACACACTGTAACACCCATTACACATTATGCCACACACCGTAATGCCCATTACACATTATGCCACACACCATAATGCCTATTACATATTATGCCACACACAGTTATGCCACTGACACCATTTTATGTCCCACACAACTGAGTACCACCACCATATTTCTTAATGGAACTCCGTACCACCCTACTTTCAGCACTGGTCAGTTATCACTCATTACCTCGCTCGTATTCGGGAAGGATCATGTGTGCGGCCAGTTATGGAGGTACAGTACAGTACAGTTGTCTCTGCTCTTGACGTATGTAACCCTGGGTTACTGTGGTTCCCAGCTTGTGAATGTCTTTGGGCTACTTTTGAAATTATGCTCATTAACTGATCCTGTGCCTCTACTCAAGCTTCTATCTATTCTTACTGAATGCTCCTTTTCCCTATTCTCTAGATGGCATCAGTTGTATGGTTTCATCATGGTCTGCTACCCTTCGGCTATTAGGTTCCTTTTGTAGTTTATTCGGGGTGGGATATTTAGAGTACGGCAGGCGTGCTTCTAGTGGATAACAACTTTGATCATTGATCTCTCTGGCGCAAATCCTGAAGGTGTCAGGTTGTCAGTCTCCAAATCTACAACAGGTTAATCTGGTGGCTGGTGTGGTTTGTTTCTCCACTTGGAGTGACACTGGCAATGGATAGGAGAAGGAAGTCTATGCCAAGTTTGTCTATGGGGAACGGATGTTTCACTTTCCTTCGCCTTCAGTCATTTGCTCAAAATACAGACCTGCTTCCCCAACATCTCTCAATCTTGGATGACAGACACAGTTGCACTATCATTTCCAACTTGAAGCAAACCGAATTCCCTTCACTGGTACCCCACCAGGGCCAGTCAGAATGGCTGCTTGCTCACCCTTCTCTCCTTCCAATACACTGAATTCTTCACAGGAACTTCATGGGATTATTCTTTATTATGGTTGTCCAGTGGACGAAAGACATCACCTTCGGTGACATGGTGTCATGACTTTTTATGAAACCAAAACCTTTTCTTACCTGAAACCATATAACGGTACCTTTTATCTCCCCCATGTCATTCCTGCTATCAGCAGGGCTGGATTATAGGAAAGGGGATTGGGCTGCCAAGGCAGTCACCACACAGTCTCCACAAATAGTACATTCATTGAGGGTAGAGCAGCATTTCGCTGCCTGCACTCCAATTCTCCTCTGCAGTTCCCACCCTCTCTCCAGCAGCAGCTGCTGCGAGTGAGTTTAAATGGGCTGATCTGTGTCCATCTAAAATGGCTGTGCTGTGTACTGCGCTGTACTAAGCTTGTTTAATTGGCAGAGCTGTGTTCTTAGTCATAACAAGTGGCTGTGCTCTGTGTACTGTATACAAGGGGCATGCTGCAGTGTGCTGCACTGTACTCTGCTGTTTAAATTGGCTGAGTTGTGTCCATCTAAAGTGGCTGTACTGTATATAGTGTATGGCACGCAGCTGTGTGCTGTGCTGTACTCTGCTGGTTAAATTGGCTGTGCTATGTCCAGACTCATAATTGACAAGTGGCTGTGCTGTGTGTATAGTGTATATAAGGGGCACGCTGCTGTGAGTTGCACTGTAGTCTGCTGGTTAAATTGTCTGTGCTGTGTCCATCTACTGTGGCTGCAGTTTTCAAAAGTCAAATAATGGACTCTTTTAAATTTGTACAAATTGTGTGCTCTTTACCCCTATGCATTTATTATTTATGTACATAATAAAATAAAAGCCCTTTGAATTGCCTCAGTATGAGCTGCACTGCAAAGTGAAAAATATATATATGCTTCTATTGTTTGTACTGTTTGGTGATCTTTACCTTAATGTACTTTGTTCAAAGTCCTGTGACTCCACACAGTTTGAACCAAGCTGCAAGTTCAAAAAAAAAAAAGTAAAAAAAAAAATATATATATATAGTTAAGTTCTATTGTTTCTACTGTTTGGTGCGCTGTACCCTAGTGAGCTTTAATCAATGCCCTGTGACTCCATGCAGTTTGAACTGAGCTGCACATTAAAAATAAATATATAGATCCATTGTTTCTACTGTTTGGTGTGATTTAACCTGGTGTGCTTTGTTCAAAGCCCTTTGACTCCACACAGTGTGAGCTGAGCTGCCAGTGGAAGAAAAATAATAATAATAAAAATAAAAATTAAAAAAAATAATATATATATATATATATATATATATATATAGTCTAATTGTTTGTACTGTTCTGTGTACTGCACCCAGTACACTGTACACCAGTGTGACTTTGTTCAAGGACAAATCCATCTTGCACCACTTTTCATCTCTGACACTGCTGTGTGACAATGGCCCTCATTCCGAGTTGGTCGCTAAGAGTCATCGCAACGCAAATGTACGAAAATGTAAGTATCTGCGCATGCGCAAATGCGTGATTACGCATGCGCGAGTACATACGTACGACAACTGTGCAAAATTACTCAGAAAAAAAAAAGCCGTAACTGGCAAACGAAAACGAGGAGTGGCGTGGGCGTGGCGGAGGCGAGACTTCGCAATGCTCCGACATGGGCGTGAAAGTGGGCGTACAGTGTGGGAGTATGCAACTCGCAATGGGCGTGTTTTTCGCAAATAAACATTGTCGCTGTTAAAACTAACATAGGAAACCGTAGCAACATTCACGCAGCAGCCGAGTAGGTCTGCAGTTACTCTACATTTGCGAAGTACTGGTACAAGTGTGTATGCAGTAATTAGCAGTTAATTGGATAGCACATTCATCTGATGTCCAATTACTTGTTAATTAATGAGCAGATGAAAGTTACCAACCAGCAATTGTCTGAACACACATTACATGTTTATTCTACTCACATATAAATCTCACACACTGCCAAATAAGGGTGTGATTTTTGTTGAAGTTGATGTGTAAGCATTTTTTAAACTTGTTTTAATGTGTGTAAGACTCCCAAATACAAACAAGTGAAAATATTTGTGAAAGTGTTTGAAATCTGCAACATTTTTTACAAATAATCCAACACCCACATAATGCAGCATACACTTTAATTTAGTCTTAAAAGTCACAATAATATTTGATTATAATATCTGACAATGTTTGAAATGATGTCCTGTTGACCATAGATATTTATAAAAAGCGTCGTGTCTGTTTACTTAATATGGACATTAAAGTGTGGTGCAAAGCATACCTTTTTTTTGTTGTTTTTTGCAATTTTTAAGGAGAATTTGCAGATTGGTCTACAAGTGTCTATATGCTGACCTAATCTTTCTGGAACTGCATTACCTTGAAGAAACTGCACAAATTTTTAAAATATGTTTTTTATTACTATAATAATATTTCACAACATTTAAACAACATGGCTCCACGTGAGTCGCACAGGCAGAGATGGACCAAGCAGCAAGCAGATGGCACTGACAATCATTAGATAGCAGAACTCAGTACTCTGCAAAATTCTGCTTCTGACAAAAGTATATTTTTTAAGCATAAATAAAACATGACACACCCTGCCACACACAAATTTTAAACCAAATGAGAAAGAATTAGGATCCACCACACAAACACAACAATACATAGCACACTAGTAAGAGGAAGATGGCTCTGGTGTTTATACACATAAACTCACAGGCTACAATACATCCAAACAGAAAGAATACATTTCACTAAGAGGGAGTTATCCATTCTGGCCACACAAGCCAACTCCAAAAATACATAGAGGCAACATCAAAAACATGGGTGCTGCCCATCAGGAGAGACATCATTTTCTTCTTTTTCTCCCCGCCTGAGGCTGTTCTTCTTTGGAAGGTCTGCGGAGCGACCTTCGTTGGGCCTGCCCAGTGGGCTGTTCTTCCTGGGCAGGGGCAGGGGAGGGAGCCGATGTGGGTGGCTCTCTGCCACTGTGGGCAAGGGAGACAGCGATGGCCTGGAGCCCTTGCAAGATGTTATTTGCAAGGCTTTGGAATGAGGAGGCAAGTTGTTCTTGGCCCTGCCTGATCTCTGCCAGACGTTGGCAGAGTTGAGCAACACCTTGCTCAACACAGGTTCGGTGCTCAGTGAGCCGGACAGCTATCTGGCTTACCTCCCGGATGACCCCGTCTTGAAACCGATTTAGGCTCTCACCATACCTAGCGATTTCAAGCAGGATCTCCGGGATAGCAGAGGGTTGGGTGGGGGGGCCAGTAGGAACCTGCAGAGGTGGGATTTGTTGGCCCACACTGCCAGACTCACTAGGTCCCTCCACCTCAGCCTCAACCACATAACCGTCCTGTGACTCAAACGGATCACCCCCCTGTGCTGTGTTTTGTGGCAAGCAAATAGAAGAATGTGTGGGGAAAAAGTTGGATACAAAATTAGTTTATTATTATAAATACAGTCAAAATTACAGACAACTAAATGTGTAATCTTACCTTCCAAGTCATGTCCCGTCAGGATCTCAGGCAGGTCCGTGTCCATATGAGACACCCCTTGGCCCTCCTCATAACTGACACAGGGCATCGCCATCTCCTCCAAGTCAGTATACTCCACAGCGACAGGTGCTCCTCCACCTGTAGCCCTTGAGGCATTCCACTCCGCAGCCCTCTTTGCCTTCAGGCGGGATTTGAAGTCGGCCCACCTACATATGTATTGTGAAAGAGGGACAAAGTAGAGTCTTATTATTTGTCTAAGCTAATATATAGGACACGTGTTCTGCTTGTGTTTGCTAGACATAACATCACATGTAACTACATTTTTTAGTCAACTTATCACAGAAAAATGACTGTCAAGATGCACTTACCGTCGTCTCACTTCCTGTGATGTTCTGACGACAGAGCCAACTTCATTCACAGATTTTGTGATGTCTCTCCAGATGCGATCTTTTGAAGCAGCCCCCATGTTTTTTGGGCCTCTATGTATTTTGGACATGGCCTGCGTGACCAAAACACGCAACTCCCTCTTAGTGAATGCAGGCTGTCTTTTCTTCCGTCTGGAGGTAGCCTGTGAGGTTTCTTCTTGTTGGTCATCACCATCTTCCTCCTCACTAGCAGCTTCTGTCTGTTGTGTTTGTGTGGCTAAAGCCAATTCTCCCTCAGTTTGGTCACTATGTGTGTGTGGCAGGGTATCCCCAGTCAATTGTTGGGGTTCAGAAGCAGACATTTGCAGAGTACTAGGTCCTGCCTCTTCAACATCCGCAGAGGCGTATTCCAACATGCGCCTTTGGCAATCTAGGCGTTTTTTCTGCAATGCCATCTGCTGCTCTGCAATGCGGTCCATCTCTGCTGCGATTTGCTCACGAGAAGCCATGTTTGCGATGACGTGTGTACGCCGAGGTGTGTGCTTATTTATACCTACGTGCGTCGCGTTAATTCACACAGGTGTACAATGTTAATCTGGTTACTGATTGCACTGCTTATTTAAGGGCCTACTTTGCACGCTGTGAGTGTAGGTAGTTTGGAGTTTCTTTCACTGTTGAGTTTGTTGGCTTGTGCGTGAAGGTGCTATAGGAATTTTCCAAGTGAGTAATTGTCAAGCATACATTTGTCCTTTCGTTTGCGTTTAGAATATAGACAGTGTAGCATTTTGTCTGCGAATTTACGTTTGTGAGTATTCTGGAATTCGTCTTGTTGTTTTTTTTTATTTTAAAAGTTTTTATTTTATGTTGATTGTTTGTTAGTCTTTTTTACACATATATATTTTGCTAGTCCATTTGTGCAAATAAACCTGTGCTTCATTGCTTTTACTGTCATTTTTGGTCTCTTGTAGGAGAATTGTTTTGGGTGACGTAACCCTAGTCTATTATTTCAAATTTGTGTGCTATCTAACACAAATTGGTCCTTTCTTTATTTTGGATCAGGTAAGTTCCCTTGGCCTGTGTTGGTGCCTGTTTGTGTTAATGGTCTGTATGTTGTTTTTGACTGTCATTTTTGGTCTCTTGTAGGAGAATTGTTTTGGGTGACGTAACCCTAGTCTATTATTTCAAATTTGTGTGCTATCTAACACAAATTGGTCCTTTCTTTATTTTGGATCAGGTAAGTTCCCTTGGCCTGTGTTGGTGCCTGTTTGTGTTAATGGTCTGTATGTTGTTTTTGACTGTAATTTTTGGTCTCTTGTAGGAGAATTGTTTTGGGTGACGTAATCCTAGTCTATTATTTCACATTTGTGTGCTATCTAACACAAATTGGTCCTTTATTTATTTTGGATCTGGTAAGTTCCCTGGGCCTGTGTTGGTGCCTGTTTGTGTTTGTTCAAAGTGTTTTGATAATGTTTGTTTTCCATCTTGTTAATAAATGCTATGTTTTTTACCAGGATTGATCAGCAATGTAGTGTTGTTCTTGGCTGGACTAGCTACTAAAGGGCTAACTTTTTGTTTGTTTTATTGTAATTTTTTAAACCAATTAGTCATTATTTTTTAGTAGGTGTTTGTGATGTGTTTGATGCTGTGATTTTTTTTTTAATACTATTTTTAACAATTACAATTTAACATATGTAGCTTTCATCAAAAAAATAATTTTGTTTATCTTTTTTGTGATAATATTCCTTTTGTTCCTGAATTGAACTCAGAAAAAATGTCTTACGCTCCTGCAGTAAGTTGACACCCCCTTTTTTTAAAAAAATTTTGGTTGTATATTTTTTGGACTTTGTTTTTGTCTTATTCAACATTTTTTTGTTTTATTTTTTAAAGTGTGTGATGTCAATATTTATCGCTGCCGAAGCCCTACCTCCCCAACCCACGCCAGCACTCCCACCCCAACCGCCAGCCCCACAACCACAACCGGCTCCTCATCAACCAAGGCAACGGAGGCGTGCTAGGCCACCAATTTTCCGACCCCGTGTCCTACTTTTTGGGATGCCAGATGATGTGGTTGTACGTAGATACAGGCTGCCACCACATCTAATCCTAGACACTCTCTCCATAATAGAGAGTGATCTGGAGTCTGAAATTCGGTATCCTACAGCAATACCACCATTGACACAATTCCTTGCTGTGTTACATTTTTTGGCTACAGGCTCTTATCAGCATGTGGTAGGAGACCTGGTTGGCATGTCGCAGGGCCAGTTCAGTAAGGTCCTGCGGCGTGTCTGCCAGGCTTTCCTAAAGCGTGTGAAGCAATTTATTGCTATGCCTTTGGATGTTGGTGCCCTAGATGTGGTGAAGCGGCAATTTGAGGAAGGTGGTAGTCGCTTCCCACATGTTATTGGGGTTGTGGATGGCACACATGTAGCTATTCAGCCACCAAAACATAATGAAGAAATTTATAGAAACAGGAAACTGTTTCATTCTCTGAATGTAATGGTTGTTTGTGGGCCATCCCTCCAGATCCTTTCCCTGAATGCAAAGTTTACTGGAAGTTCCCATGATGCGTATGTCATTAGACAATCAGGGATATGGCACAGATTAAGATCAAGTCAACGAGCAGACATGTGGTTATTGGGTGAGTTGTTGCACAATTTTTTTTAAAATTTTTTAATTTTTTTAAAAATATACTATTTCTAATTTTGGTTTATCATCAAACAGGAGACCGTGGATATCCTTGCACCCCCTGGCTCATGACTCCTTACCGTAATCCCAGGCCAGGACCACAGACGGCATTTAACTCCGCGCTTACTGCCACTAGGCAGCTGGTGGAGCGCACAATTGGGGTCCTTAAAGGGCGGTTTCGTGTGCTCCACCGCACTGGTGGCGACATCATGTATTCGCCGGAGATGGCAAGTAAACTAGTGGTCCTGTGTGCTATACTACACAACATCGCGGTAAGGAGTAGCGTAGAGCTTCCTCAGACAGAGGAATTGCCTGATGAGGAGCCAGGGGTTGTCCGACACTTCGGTGGGGGGAGTGTTACACGGAGGGGGAGCCAAGTCAGGGCAAGCATTGTTGCGGAATATTTCAGGTATAGTGTTTTAAGATTCTCTTTTTTAATCAAAATAAAACCACAGTATGCTTTTGTATTTTTAATAATTTTGTCATTTTGTTTGCTATTGTAAGGCCATTGTGTAATTATTTTTTGGCGTTGGAATATGTAATATTTATTTGCCACTAAATCCGTTAACACGTTAAGCTTACAATGTGTTATTTGCAAAAACAATACTGTGATGTTGCTAAATAGTGTCCTTATTTGTTTTCTATCCTAAAATCCTGTTTATTTCAACAAACACACAAACAAATGAAACTTAATGTTGTCCACTTTGTGACTGTCCAGCTGAATGATCACACAAACTGTGGTGAGTACACAGATATGTATCTAAATTTACCCAAAACTGTGTGTGTGTGTCTGTTTGTTTTGTTTTATGTTTTAATTTTTTTTAAATTCCTTCTGCGAATGCGTATTTCCGCTCGTGCTAATTAACACTCTGCTCTTCCCAGCATTGCAAAGATCAATAAAGTTATTAGAAATTACAGCATAGATTTTGGACCAATCACATGCTAGCAGACACTATAAATATATGCCCAAATAAGGAAAACGCCATTGCCATGATGCGTGCGGCACCTTTCACCAGGCGGGAGCTCCGCGTCCTGGTTGCGGTGATGGACCGCCGCATAAGCCGCGTTGGGCGCTTCATCCCAAATCGGGTTAAGCGCGAGGCCTACGCGGAGGTCCGCCGCCTGCTGCGTTCTCGCGTCCGCAGCAGGCGGACAATAATACAGTTGGAGAGGAGATGGAGTGATCTCCGCAGGAGGACTCCAGAGCTGTTGGCGGAGATCCGGCAGCAAATCCGCGCAATGCATGCACACAGTAAGTTACATTACATAAGATTAATAGCATAAATTGTGCAAATTTACACTAAGTGGTAGGCTAATTGCAACACTGAGTGAACATTTTTTTACAATAGGACAGTGTGTGTGGTTAGGGCAAACAGTACTGACTGTAGCAAAATGTCACCAAACAAGTGCATGTTTTCCAGAAAAAAAAACCAGGCAGGAAACTGTACCAAAAAACTTGATCAGTGCTGTCTATATAATAAGGTGTCTTGAATAGTGATCTGGTGATGTTGCCTAGACCAATCAATATGACTCAATGGAATAGATTAAGGAATGAGCGTCCAAATAATTGTTTGGACTCATTTAGTTTGCTGTGAGCAACATGAAGAGGATTTTTTTTTTTTTTGTTTAAAAAAAACCACTGTGTCTTTTACATGGAACAGAACAGTGAAATTTACAATTGTTTAGTATGTAATTTAACATGCAAATTAAATTTTAACACAAATATCATTATAGGACGACCACAACGGCAAGCAACACATGAGGCACCATCTCAGCCCCCTTCCCCCTCTCACTCCCCCTCCACTTCCCAGTCCCCCTCCCCTTCTCACTCCCCCTCCCCTTCCCAATCCCCCTCAGCTTCCCAGTCCCCCTCAGCTTCCCAATCCCCCTCTGCTTCCCAGTCCCCCTCAGCTTCCCAGTCCCCCTCAGCTTCCCAATCCCCCTCAGCTTCCCAGTCACCCTCAGCTTCCCAGGCCCACTCCACTTTCCACTCCCCTTCTCACCCCACCTCTCCTTCTCTTTCTGTGACCCCTTCTCCTCCTTCCCATACCCCTTCTCCTTCAACTTCCAAATCACCTTCTCAGCCCCCCTCACCCTCTATTGGCCTAACATTCTCTCCGCCCCCCTCGCCCTCTCAATCAGACCCACCCTCTGAAATAACATCCCCAATCCCTCCTCCTTCCCCCATCCAGCCTCCTTCCCCCATCCCTCCTCCTTCCCCAATCCCTCCTCCTTCCCCCATCCAGCCGCCTTCCCCCATCCAGCTGGCATCACCACCCAGCGAATGGGCAGAAGAAGCCCCAGATGGGCTAAGTGACAATGTTGTGGAGGAAAGTAAGTGTTTTTACATTTTTACAATAATGATTACCTACTTAGACTTACAATCTCAAAACATGCCCTGTTGTACTGTTGGGAATACGCTACCAAGGGAAAAAAAAAGAGTTATTATTCATGGTGTACATGTTGCATTGAATTTTTAAAGAGTGTCATTATATGTAGTGTTATGTGTGCAATGTTTTGTGTGTCCACTCTAGGTCGACACTCATTAGTTCAACAGGGTTGCCAGGACAACATGGTTTATCTGTGCTCAGTTTTGATGGTAACATTTCTACTTAAGTGGAGTTCTCTTTAACATGGGACGTTGCCCATAGCAACCAATAAGATTATAGTTTAAATTTGTAAGTCCACTTTTACAAGATAATATGTATAATTTTATTGGTTGCTATGGGCAACGTCCCTTCTTAAATAGAACTCCAGTAGTAATAAATGTACCCCATGGTGTGGTCCACTTTCTTGTAATAAACAAAAAAAGATTGCTGAGCAGGCTTGTGTGTTGTTCTGCTACTGATTTATCTTGAAAACAGCCATGATGTCGTCACTTAGGAATTAAAGCAGGCCTCTCCAAACTGCGGACATACAGCTGCTGAGAAACTACACATTCCAGCATGCCCTGACACCGTTTTGCATTCTCTGTCCCCAAAACTGTGTCAAGGCATGCTGGTCTATGTAGTTTCACAACAGCTGGAGGGCATCAGTTTGGACAGGCCTGCATTAAAGTGTGCTTTGTGCCCTGCTTGTATAATAGGTAATGTGAGTAAGTTATTAATGTTTTCTTTGACTCTTCTTTTCAGATTCTGCAGTTGGAGATCCCAGCACTTTGCCTGAACTTTTAGGGCGGCTGAAAGCCCATTTAAGGGAAGTGTTAGCAGATATCGAGGCAATAGAAAAAAATCTGTGATATTTTTATTTTAATTTTGTTAAAAGTTTCTTAAAAAAACAAAAAAAAAAATTAAAAAATAAATAAAAATTGTTGAAGTTAAGTGGGTGTTGTGCTTATTTATGCTATAAAGGAACAGCACATTGCCTTGCAGAAATTGGTGACCTTAAACAGTTCACACATCTTACTTAAGCTTAAAAATAAAAATATAAAACACAAAATTCTACACACACAAAACTCGTTAGGAGGTTATGGTTTTTAAATACATGAAAAGACATTTATTCACACACTACACATATACACAATACTTTAAACATTTGCATTATAACAATAAAAATTACAATATCTATATTTTACAAATTTAAACAACAATGTTTCTGGCCAATTAGAGCTACAAAGTGTTCTTCTGGTTTACTTTGGAGACTTAATTGGTCAGGACCATTGACATTAATTACACTAATTGGGTTCGTAATTGAGGAGGGCTTGTGGACTTTTAACATAAAGGTGTAATTCCACTGAATAGGGGAAAAAAAAGCATTGTGGTGCGTTTGTCCACAAAAGTGTGCACTTTTAACATGGATGGGTAAATATACTAAAACTTAGTAATTTTACGATGAAGTATGTGTTAATGCGATAGTTTCGCAATGCTGCGATGGTTTCGCATTGCTGCGATGTCATTTGGCGTACGCCCACTTTGTGTAATACTGCGTACGAATGTGCAAAAATACGTTGGGGGCGGATGTTCGCAAATTTACTACACTAACGCAACTTTGCGAATATGTTGTGCGAACGAAAAACTTAGCGACCAACTCGGAATGAGGGCCAATGTTTCTTAGATGTGCTGTAAACCGCTGTGTGTTTGTACCTCTGCTCTGTCGCTTAGTAACCAGCCAGCTCGCTGCATCCTTTGGTGTAAAGCAGATGAAAACAATATTGTGAGCTGTGAGGTAGTCAGAATTGTCTGAAATTAGTGAAAATGAATGTTATCGAGGTTAATAATACTTTAGAAACAAAAAAGGCCCAACATATGTTATTTTAGATTTTTTTGACAATTTTTGGGAAAGATCCACAACCAAAACTGGGCAACGAATTAGACCCAAAACCAGAAAAAATGGTCTGATGCACATCTCTAGTCTTTACCTATGAATATGGCAGTAGCAATGGTTGTTCTGTCTGGGATTACATGAAGAGACAGCAGGATATGATCAAGCCTACATTAGAGATGAGCGGGTTCGGTTTCTCTGAATCCGAACCCGCACGAACTTCATGTTTTTTTTCACGGGTCCGAGCGACTCGGATCTTCCCGCCTTGCTCGGTTAACCCGAGCGCGCCCGAACGTCATCATGACGCTGTCGGATTCTCGCGAGACTCGGATTCTATATAAGGAGCCGCGCGTCGCCGCCATTTTCACACGTGCATTGAGATTGATAGGGAGAGGACGTGGCTGGCGTCCTCTCCGTTATAGTAGAAAAGAGTAAAGACTGAGTGACTTAGTTATAATTGTGGGGAGGATTGGGGACGGGGAGCAGCTGTTAGGGAGTACAGTGATTTAGATTAGGAGAGAGAGAGAGAGATTGACCTGATTTACTGGAGCTTAGGAGTACTGTAGAAGAGAGTGCAGAGTTTACTAGTGACTGACCACAGTGACCACCAGACAGTGCAGTTTTATTTAATATATCCGTTCTCTGCCTGAAAAAAACGATACACACAGTGACTCAGTCACATACCATATCTGTGTGCACTGCTCAGCCCAGTGTGCTGCATCATCTATGTATATATTATATATCTGACTGTGCTCAGCTCACACAGCTTATAATTGTGGGGGAGACTGGGGAGCACTGCAGTGCCAGTTATAGGTTATAGCAGGAGCCAGGAGTACAAGACAGTCACATACCATATCTGTGTGCACTGCTCAGCCCAGTGTGCTGCATCATCTATGTATATATTATATATCTGACTGTGCTCAGCTCACACAGCTTATAATTGTGGGGGAGACTGGGGAGCACTGCAGTGCCAGTTATAGGTTATAGCAGGAGCCAGGAGTACATATTAGGTTATTACTCAAAATGCCTACACCAATCATGCATTATTCCTTCTGTGTCTTTGTCTGTGTGGTTTATCTTTTGATGTAATGCTTAAATCTTCTGTATTATGTGCATTGTGTGAGTTCTAGTTGGCGCCGCGGATGGCTGCCTCGGTGCTGCTCTGCCAAGCAGCCTTAGTTTTTAGTCTTAAATGTATAATATGTCTACTGTACAGTTGCATATGTGCAGTATGAACTCATATGTGTAATGTATGCTACTTTTTTTTTTTTGTCCTCCATGTTGCTGCTTGGCAATGCATTGTACCACAAAGAATTCCTAGTGTACGTGAGTACACCTGGCCAATAAAGCTGATTCTGATTCTGATTCTGATATTATATTAAAATTAAACAGTGCACACTTTTGCTGCAGGAGTGCCACTGCCAGTGTGACTGACCAGTGACCTGACCACACTGACCACCAGTATAGTTAGTAGTATACTATATTGTGATTGCCTGAAAAAGTTAAACACTCGTCGTGTGACTTCACTTGTGTGGTGTTTTTTTTTTTATTCTATAAAAAACTAATTCTGCTGACAGACAGTGTCCAGCAGGTCCGTCATTATATAATATATATACCTGTCCGGCTGCAGTAGTGATATATATATATATTTTTATATCATTATTTATCATCCAGTCGCAGCAGACACAGTACGGTAGTTCACGGCTGTAGCTACCTCTGTGTCGGCACTCGGCAGTCCGTCCATAATTGTATACCACCTAACCGTGGTTTTTTTTTCTTTCTTCTTTATACATACATACTACGACATCTCTTTATCAACCAGTCTATATTAGCAGCAGACACAGTACAGTACGGTAGTTCACGGCTGTGGCTACCTCTGTGTCGGCACTCGGCAGTCCGTCCATAATTGTATACCACCTAACCGTGGTTTTTTTTTCTTTCTTCTTTATACATACATACTACGACATCTCTTTATCAACCAGTCTATATTAGCAGCAGACACAGTACAGTACGGTAGTTCACGGCTGTGGCTACCTCTGTGTCGGCACTCGGCAGTCCGTCCATAATTGTATACCACCTAACCGTGGTTTTTTTTTCTTTCTTCTTTATACGTACATACTACGACATCTCTTTATCAACCAGTCTATATTAGCAGCAGACACAGTACAGTACGGTAGTTCACGGCTGTGGCTACCTCTGTGTCGGCACTCGGCAGTCCGTCCATAATTGTATACCACCTAACCGTGGTTTTTTTTTCTTTCTTCTTTATACATACATACTACGACATCTCTTTATCAACCAGTCTATATTAGCAGCAGACACAGTACAGTACGGTAGTTCACGGCTGTGGCTACCTCTGTGTCGGCACTCGGCAGTCCGTCCATAATTGTATACCACCTAACCGTGGTTTTTTTTTTCTTTCTTCTTTATACGTACATACTACGACATCTCTTTATCAACCAGTCTATATTAGCAGCAGACACAGTACAGTACGGTAGTTCACGGCTGTGGCTACCTCTGTGTCGGCACTCGGCAGTCCGTCCATAATTGTATACCACCTAACCGTGGTTTTTTTTTCTTTCTTCTTTATACATACATACTACGACATCTCTTTATCAACCAGTCTATATTAGCAGCAGACACAGTACAGTACGGTAGTTCACGGCTGTGGCTACCTCTGTGTCGGCACTCGGCAGTCCGTCCATAATTGTATACCACCTAACCGTGGTTTTTTTTTTCTTTCTTCTTTATACGTACATACTACGACATCTCTTTATCAACCAGTCTATATTAGCAGCAGACACAGTACAGTACGGTAGTTCACGGCTGTGGCTACCTCTGTGTCGGCACTCGGCAGTCCGTCCATAATTGTATACCACCTAACCGTGGTTTTTTTTTCTTTCTTCTTTATACATACATACTACGACATCTCTTTATCAACCAGTCTATATTAGCAGCAGACACAGTACAGTACGGTAGTTCACGGCTGTGGCTACCTCTGTGTCGGCACTCGGCAGTCCGTCCATAATTGTATACTAGTATCCATCCATCTCCATTGTTTACCTGAGGTGCCTTTTAGTTGTGCCTATTAAAATATGGAGAACAAAAATGTTGAGGTTCCAAAATTAGGGAAAGATCAAGATCCACTTCCACCTCGTGCTGAAGCTGCTGCCACTAGTCATGGCCGAGACGATGAAATGCCAGCAACGTCGTCTGCCAAGGCCGATGCCCAATGTCATAGTACAGAGCATGTCAAATCCAAAACACCAAATATCAGTAAAAAAAGGACTCCAAAACCTAAAATAAAATTGTCGGAGGAGAAGCGTAAACTTGCCAATATGCCATTTACCACACGGAGTGGCAAGGAACGGCTGAGGCCCTGGCCTATGTTCATGGCTAGTGGTTCAGCTTCACATGAGGATGGAAGCAATCAGCCTCTCGCTAGAAAAATGAAAAGACTCAAGCTGGCAAAAGCACAGCAAAGAACTGTGCATTCTTCGAAATCCCAAATCCACAAGGAGAGTCCAATTGTGTCGGTTGCGATGCCTGACCTTCCCAACACTGGACGTGAAGAACATGCGCCTTCCACCATTTGCACGCCCCCTGCAAGTGCTGGAAGGAGCACCCGCAGTCCAGTTCCTGATAGTCAGATTGAAGATGTCAGTGTTGAAGTACACCAGGATGAGGAGGATATGGGTGTTGCAGGCGCTGGGGAGGAAATTGACCAGGAGGATTCTGATGGTGAGGTGGTTTGTTTAAGTCAGGCACCCGGGGAGACACCTGTTGTCCGTGGGAGGAATATGGCCGTTGACATGCCAGGTGAAAATACCAAAAAAATCAGCTCTTCGGTGTGGAGGTATTTCAACAGAAATGCGGACAACAGGTGTCAAGCCGTGTGTTCCCTTTGTCAAGCTGTAATAAGTAGGGGTAAGGACGTTAACCACCTCGGAACATCCTCCCTTATACGTCACCTGCAGCGCATTCATAATAAGTCAGTGACAAGTTCAAAAACTTTGGGTGACAGCGGAAGCAGTCCACTGACCAGTAAATCCCTTCCTCTTGTAACCAAGCTCACGCAAACCACCCCACCAACTCCCTCAGTGTCAATTTCCTCCTTCCCCAGGAATGCCAATAGTCCTGCAGGCCATGTCACTGGCAATTCTGACGATTCCTCTCCTGCCTGGGATTCCTCCGATGCATCCTTGCGTGTAACGCCTACTGCTGCTGGCGCTGCTGTTGTTGCTGCTGGGAGTCGATGGTCATCCCAGAGGGGAAGTCGTAAGACCACTTTTACTACTTCCACCAAGCAATTGACTGTCCAACAGTCCTTTGCGAGGAAGATGAAATATCACAGCAGTCATCCTACTGCAAAGCGGATAACTGAGGCCTTGGCATCCTGGGTGGTGAGAACCGTGGTTCCGGTATCCATCATTACTGCAGAGCCAACTAGAGACTTGTTGGAGGTACTGTGTCCCCGGTACCAAATACCATCTAGGTTCCATTTCTCTAGGCAGGCGATACCGAAAATTTACACAGACCTCAGAAAAAGAGTCACCAGTGTCCTAAAAAATGCAGCTGTACCCAATGTCCACTTAACCACGGACATGTGGACAAGTGGAGCAGGGCAGGGTCAGGACTATATGACTGTGACAGCCCACTGGGTAGATGTATGGACTCCCGCCGCAAGAACAGCAGCGGCGGCACCAGTAGCAGCATCTCGCAAACGCCAACTCTTTCCTAGGCAGGCTACGCTTTGTATCACCGGTTTCCAGAATACGCACACAGCTGAAAACCTCTTACGGCAACTGAGGAAGATCATCGCGGAATGGCTTACCCGAATTGGACTCTCCTGTGGATTTGTGGCATCGGACAACGCCAGCAATATTGTGTGTGCATTAAATATGGGCAAATTCCAGCACGTCCCATGTTTTGCACATACCTTGAATTTGGTGGTGCAGAATTATTTAAAAAACGACAGGGGCGTGCAAGAGATGCTGTCGGTGGCCAGAAGAATTGCGGGACACTTTCGGCGTACAGGCACCACGTACAGAAGACTGGAGCACCACCAAAAACTACTGAACCTGCCCTGCCATCATCTGAAGCAAGAAGTGGTAACGAGGTGGAATTCAACCCTCTATATGCTTCAGAGGTTGGAGGAGCAGCAAAAGGCCATTCAAGCCTATACAATTGAGCACGATATAGGAGGTGGAATGCACCTGTCTCAAGCGCAGTGGAGAATGATTTCAACGTTGTGCAAGGTTCTGATGCCCTTTGAACTTGCCACACGTGAAGTCAGTTCAGACACTGCCAGCCTGAGTCAGGTCATTCCCCTCATCAGGCTTTTGCAGAAGAAGCTGGAGACATTGAAGGAGGAGCTAACACGGAGCGATTCCGCTAGGCATGTGGGACTTGTGGATGGAGCCCTTAATTCGCTTAACAAGGATTCACGGGTGGTCAATCTGTTGAAATCAGAGCACTACATTTTGGCCACCGTGCTCGATCCTAGATTTAAAGCCTACCTTGGATCTCTCTTTCCGGCAGACACAAGTCTGCTGGGGTTGAAAGACCTGCTGGTGAGAAAATTGTCAAGTCAAGCGGAACGCGACCTGTCAACATCTCCTCCTTCACATTCTCCCGCAACTGGGGGTGCGAGGAAAAGGCTCAGAATTCCGAGCCCACCCGCTGGCGGTGATGCAGGGCAGTCTGGAGCGACTGCTGATGCTGACATCTGGTCCGGACTGAAGGACCTGACAACGATTACGGATACGGACATGTCGTCTACTGGCACTGCATATGATTCTCTCCCCATTGAAAGAATGGTGGAGGATTATATGAGTGACCGCATCCAAGTAGGCACGTCACACAGTCCGTACTTATACTGGCAGGAAAAAGAGGCAATTTGGAGGCCCTTGCACAAACTGGCTTTATTCTACCTAAGTTGCCCTCCCACAAGTGTGTACTCCGAAAGAGTGTTTAGTGCCGCCGCTCACCTTGTCAGCAATCGGCGTACGAGGTTACATCCAGAAAATGTGGAGAAGATGATGTTCATTAAAATGAATTATAATCAATTCCTCCGCGGAGACATTGACCAGCAGCAATTGCCTCCACAAAGTACACAGGGAGCTGAGATGGTGGATTCCAGTGGGGACGAATTGATAATCTGTGAGGAGGGGGATGTACACGGTGATATATCGGAGGATGATGATGAGGTGGACATCTTGCCTCTGTAGAGCCAGTTTGTGCAAGGAGAGATTAATTGCTTCTTTTTTGGTGGGGGTCCAAACCATCCCGTCATTTCAGTCACAGTCGTGTGGCAGACCCTGTCACTGAAATGATGGGTTGGTTAAAGTGTGCATGTCCTGTTTATACAACATAAGGGTGGGTGGGAGAGCCCAAGGACAATTCCATCTTGCACCTCTTTTTTCTTTTATTTTTCTTTGCGTCATGTGCTGTTTGGGGAGGGTTTTTTGGAAGGGACATCCTGCGTGACACTGCAGTGCCACTCCTAAATGGGCCCGGTGTTTGTGTCGGCCACTAGGGTCGCTAATCTTACTCACACAGCTACCTCATTGCGCCTCTTTTTTTCTTTGCGTCATGTGCTGATTGGGGAGGGTTTTTTGGAAGGGACATCCTGCGTGACACTGCAGTGCCACTCCTAAATGGGCCCGGTGTTTGTGTCGGCCACTAGGGTCGCTAATCTTACTCACACAGCTACCTCATTGCGCCTCTTTTTTTCTTTGCGTCATGTGCTGATTGGGGAGGGTTTTTTGGAAGGGACATCCTGCGTGACACTGCAGTGCCACTCCTAAATGGGCCCGGTGTTTGTGTCGGCCACTAGGGTCACTAATCTTACTCACACAGCTACCTCATTGCGCCTCTTTTTTTCTTTGCGTCATGTGCTGATTGGGGAGGGTTTTTTGGAAGGGACATCCTGCGTGACACTGCAGTGCCACTCCTAAATGGGCCCGGTGTTTGTGTCGGCCACTAGGGTCGCTAATCTTACTCACACAGCTACCTCATTGCGCCTCTTTTTTTCTTTGCGTCATGTGCTGATTGGGGAGGGTTTTTTGGAAGGGACATCCTGCGTGACACTGCAGTGCCACTCCTAAATGGGCCCGGTGTTTGTGTCGGCCACTAGGGTCGCTTATCTTACTCACACAGTCAGCTACCTCATTGCGCCTCTTTTTTTCTTTGCGTCATGTGCTGTTTGGGGAGGGTTTTTTGGAAGGGACATCCTGCGTGACACTGCAGTGCCACTCCTAAATGGGCCCGGTGTTTGTGTCGGCCACTAGGGTCGCTTATCTTACTCACACAGTCAGCTACCTCATTGCGCCTCTTTTTTTCTTTGCGTCATGTGCTGTTTGGGGAGGGTTTTTTGGAAGGGACATCCTGCGTGACACTGCAGTGCCACTCCTAAATGGGCCCGGTGTTTGTGTCGGCCACTAGGGTCGCTTATCTTACTCACACAGTCAGCTACCTCATTGCGCCTCTTTTTTTCTTTGCGTCATATGCTGTTTGGGGAGGGTTTTTTGGAAGGGACATCCTGCGTGACACTGCAGTGCCACTCCTAGATGGGCCAGGTGTTTGTGTCGGCCACTAGGGTCGCTTAGCTTAGTCATCCAGCGACCTCGGTGCAAATTTTAGGACTAAAAATAATATTGTGAGGTGTGAGGTATTCAGAATAGACTGAAAATGAGTGGAAATTATGGTTTTTGAGTTTAATAATAATATGGGATCAAAATGACCCCCAAATTCTATGATTTAAGCTGTTTTTTAGGGTTTTTTGAAAAAAACACCCGAATCCAAAACACACCCGAATCCGACAAAAAATTATTCGTTTTGATTACTTTCACTTGCAGCTTCCCCCCTTTTTGAAGCCCAGCATCTCTTGACCGCCGCTGTCTCCTACCCTGACCCCTTCTGTCACTAATACCTATACAGCATTCATTAACTCAACTTCAGATTTATTTATCACACTGTCCTTTATTACATTTCAAGATCCTGTCATACACAGGATTCGAACCCATTGCCTGTGGCATTGCAGTCAGATGATCTATTCATTGAGCTATCTGCTCTTGCATAGAAAGGTAGATAATTCTAAGCTAGAATATTCTAACTATTTGAAGCTCACCTTGTACTTTGTAAAAAAAATAATCAGCATTGCAGCTGAGCAGATCTATGTAGTGTGTGGCTGCAAGGGATTGGATGAGTGGCTGCACACTACATAGATCTGCTCAATTACAATGCTGATTATTTTTTTTACCAGTAGCATCATATAGTGTATCTATGCAGGATCAAATAGCTCAATGAGTAGGGTGTTTGATTAGAATTCTACAGGTTATAGGTTTGAATCCCGGGAATGGCAGTATATTGAAATGTGTTATTTAATAAATGGTATTGTAATTGAAGAACAGCGAGCTTTCGGGTTGAGTGCATGAATGTGGTATAAAGAGGATTTGTGTCCAAATACATTTTCTTGCTGTGGTCTATAAATGTGTGTATATTATAATACTGTATATAATGTGGGAAGGGGCATAATAGTACGGGCTTTCTCTGGGATAAATCGTGTCATACCCCTTCCCCATGAGGCATGCACCCTATGTCCCTGTTGGAAAAAAAAAATAGGGGGGCACCAATTCTTTCTCTGGCACAGGGCGCCAAAAAGTCTAGTTACGGCTCTGGTTGTCCAAGATGACTGGAACAACCTCACTGACGAGTTCCTTCAAAAACTGCGTGCAAGTGTACCTAGAATAACTGATGCTGTTTTGAAGACAAAGGGTGGTAATACCAAATATTGATTTGATTTAGATTTTTCTTCTCGTCATTTTGTTAATTGACAAAAATAAACTATAACACTTCTATTTTTGAAAGCAGTCTTTCCACACCTGCCTAAAACTTTTGCACAGTACTGTACGTAGCACAATATACACAGTACGTAGGCCATACTCTCATTCTTTCCCCTACATGTGCTGTAATTGTTAATATGCTACTTAATGTATCCAGTGTCCCCGACACCTCTCAGATTGTAAGCTCATTTGGCTAGGATCTCTTCTGCATTGTCTTTAATGTCCTTGTGAGTAAGTGATTTGTAGTTCCTCATTGAATAGGACTGCGTAATACGTCAGATAAAGGATAATAAAAGTTGATGTGATATTGTCAGACTTGTAGACAATCATTTTTACAGCACCGTCTAGTTCATGACCTATTAAGGCCCATTAAACCCTTTGATTCTGACGGTTCCAAAAATAACAGAAAGGAATAAAGCCACCGATGTACACTTTAATCTTACTCCGATAAGCTCTCATTTCTGGTCAATCTAAATGTAGCTTTCATCATCCAGGAGCGATAACGCTATACAATAGAATTCTATAGGAACGCTCAATTAGCTGCAGGGAGGCTTTGAAACACGCTAATGAACGGGATTTAAACAGTCTGTTAACGTGGGGAAAAAGTACAAGGTTTTGTCTACACTTTAATTAACGCAGTTTTTCATCCCCGTATGTACGAGCCCTCAGTGTTTCAGAACATTTGCTGTGAACAAGCCCCCACTCACCTCACCGTCCACAGCAGGGACTCTCAGAGACGTTCTATCACAGCAGTCATGTTACGATTACAGGACACATCAATCCGTCCAAAAAACTGTTATGCAAACAAGGACTCTTTCGTCTTGTTAATGTGAATTTTATGAAATGATACAATATATTACACTGGCAATAATCACAATAACATTTTCCACCAGCTGGTTTGGTTAAGAGATAGAGGGCATGATGTACAGTTTAGCGTGCGCCATCCTGCGTATTTTTGCACTGTGCATGCTCTGGAACTGGATGACGCATGTGGCGAACCAGAGAAAGCAGGAAGGTTGGTAGTGGTTACATTCAAAAGGCACATCTGGAACAATTCTCTGTAGCGGGGATGCACAGGATGTAGAAAGGTCCCATCAGGGCAGCAACCGTTCCACCCTCTCTGCCTTGCGCACTGGCTGGCAGCACCGGTCGCACTCTCCTGTGTATGGCCCAAACCACACAAACCGATGGGTTCCCAGATTTACCAAGTTCTGGAATGTGAAGCATTCTGGTGCTTGGTCCCTGCCACTTATGTCATTTCCAGATGGCATTATCCTATTATAGCCTATGAGCTACCTTTCGTAGATGTTCTTGGGAGAGAGATCGGAAGAATCCCTCCCTGGTGGGTGTGGCTTGAACGTGTGCCCAGTAGCGCAGCTGATGCAGCAAAGTAGCAAGCTATGTGATCTCAATATGATCCCTTTATTTCTCACTGATCACCAGGGTGAGCTCCTATTGGAGTCCCTGTTCCGACATGACTGCACCTTGTACATGACTCATCAGCCACAATAACATTACATCTGTGTTAGTGTGTATGTGCCCAAGCCTGTTACTTTGTTATTGGAGCACCACAGTGCTGTACGGCTGTACAGTACTTAGCCCAGGAGAGATTAATACCTAATCATATTGACTGCTGTTTATGTACTATCACCTGTATACTGTTATCTCCAATAAAACCTAGTCTGGTTTGAAGTCGACGTAAAGTCTAACCTCCTTGCTCACATCTGATACACACCTAACAACTTGTAGGCATCTGTCGGCAGTGGGCGTCTCTATACACGTGAATCATTAGCATATTTTCGCACCCACACTGCAAAAGCAATCCCAGCAGAGCAAGACATTGCATGAATCAGGCTCTCATCCATTTAGCCTAAATAAATGAGATTGAGTGGCAGAATGATCAGAAAAGTGCAGTTGCAAGCAAAAGGGACATTTTGCCAGACATGTGGCTGTTTTATTCGTTAACATTAGACCTCAAATGATTGCA
This sequence comes from Pseudophryne corroboree, assembly GCF_028390025.1. Lineage (NCBI taxonomy): Eukaryota > Metazoa > Chordata > Amphibia > Anura > Myobatrachidae > Pseudophryne > Pseudophryne corroboree. The sequence continues at coordinate 41,724,546 of NC_086453.1, forward strand.
CTCTGCAGTAAAAGCTGGCAAGTTTCTCTGGCGTAGTCTTCTCTATACCATTACCTTCAATATTCATATACATTACATTTAAAAGGACAAAACAAACAAACAAAAAAATCTGCGACTCATTGCTATAATTGGGGTGCTAATGATAAATAACCTTGGTTTATATTTTCCTGTAAATAAAAAAAATATATTAAAAAAATTATATATATATATATATATATATATATATATATATATTTTATTTTTTTTTATTTTTTTTTAGGGGGGCAATGGTTATTGTTATTCTTGTATGTCTGAGCATAAACCTGTTCTTGTTTTTGCTAGGGGGGGGGGGGAGCTGGGAGATTACTTATATGAGAGCCCGGGAAACCCTTCATCAAACACTGCCAGCTGCGTCTGCATGTCGCGCTGCACCACACGGAAGACCCCGGGCGTTATCGCTCGCCGCTTCTGGCTCTGTTCTCGGCATGTCTGGTGACGTGCTGTGGTTGCCGATCATTTCTAAATGGCACATAAAGCCCAGGCAGCTGGTGATGTCCCAGGGAGCCACCCATGTGCAGGCTAATGGTATGTCTCATATATGAGTGTGTCTCCCACCCCTCTCTCTCTCTCTCTCTGTCTACTTCCCACCACTCTCTATCTCTCTCTCTCTCTCTCTACCTGCCACCTTTCTTTCCCTCTACCTCTCAACCCTATCTCTCGTTCCATTCCTCTCTCCCTCTCTCTATCTCATAACTCTACCTGGCATAATGTTTAAAAGAGGACTCTGCCTGCCGTACCGTGTAAAAGGGGGCTCTACCTGGCATAATGTGTGATAGGGGCTCTACCTGATGTAATGTGTGACAGGGGTTTTACCTGGTGTCATGTGTAAAAGGGGACTCTGCCTGCCGTAATGTGGAAAAGGGGACTCTGCCTGCTGTACTGTGTACAAGGGGGCTCTACCTTGCATAATGTGTCATAGAGGCTCTACCTGATGTAATGTGTGACAGGGGTTTTACCTGGCGTCATGTGTAAAAGGGGACTCTGCCTGCCGTAATGTGGAAAAGGGGACTCTGCCTGCTGTACTGTGTACAAGGGGGCTCTACCTGGCATAATGTGTGATAGAGGCTCTACCTGATGTAATGTGTGACAGGGGTTTTACCTGGCGTCATGTGTAAAAGGGGACTCTGCCTGCCGTAATGTGGAAAAGGGGACTCTGCCTGCTGTACTGTGTACAAGGGGGCTCTACCTGGCATAATGTGTGATAGAGGCTCTACCTGATGTAATGTGTGACAGGGGTTTAACCTGGCGTCATGTGTAAAAGGGGACTCTGCCTGCCGTAATGTGTAAAAGGGGGCTCTACCTGGCATAATATGTGTAAGTGGCAATACTGTGCAGCGTAATTTGAATAATGGAGACTACTGTCCAGTGTTATATGAATTGGTATTATTTTGTGGCCAAGCCCCTTCCCCAAGAAGCCATGCCCTTATATTTTTGTTGCACGCTGCAACCCTGTTTTGAATATGGGGGGGCGCCAATGCTGTTTTTTTTGCACACAGCGCTAAAATGTCTAGTAACGGCACTGCGCCACGCTATTTATTCTCCCTCCAGGGAAGTCGCCACTTTCCTGGCTCTCTGTGGGACCGGACCGCCCCACCAGCTCAATGGACCCTTCTGGCATATGCCAGAAGTGCCAGATAGGCAGTCCGGCCCTACCCCATGTCCTTAGATGAAAATCAGAGTCTCCAGGCTGCCAGTAGATTAGTACTGTACTGTAAGTGTCTGAATTTTGGTACTGGTGGTGGGTGAAATTTTCAGGAACAATTCCTTGCGTTATATAGGAGTCCCGGGCGTAGATCACAGTTATGCTATATATTGCAAGCAGGGGCGTTTCTACAGAGGAGGGGGCCCGTGTGCACCTCCCGGTGGGTCCCCTCCTCTGTACGGCGCTGTAGACTCCGGAATTGTGCCGGAGTCTACTGCGCATTCGCAGGTCTCCGAAAACATGGCGCCTGCCATGATCAGGAAACCAATTTGGATACCGCATATGCGCGACGGCCATTTTGGTGGTGATTTACGCCACGATCGCAGCGCCCGACACTGTACTCCGGCAAGGTACGTATTAAAATGGGTGCAATGTGTGCGGTGTGGGCCCCCCACCAATGATTGCAAGCCTGCAAACAGGACGCTCTTACATCTCTGTCTGTAATTAGCCATTGATGTTGTACTACTCATTTGTTCCCAATTATAAAGTGCAATGGAATAATGCTGGCACTATGTAAATACATGTTAATATATAAAATATATAGGTTAGAGTAAGTAATGAGAGAGAGAGAGAGAGAGAGCTGCGGTCATATACTGTAGTATCTCTACCAGCGCAGCCTCTATCAGCAGAGAATCATTTCCAAGGGTATAACACTGACGGAACCAAAGCAATCTCAAGGTTAAAGATCATAAAACAGCGATCTAACTGACTAATAGGAATAACTGTGGTATCAAACAGTCACCAGAATAGAACAATATCTCAGCTGTGAAAATAACCATGTGGAGCAGACAGAAAAATACTTGTGATGGGAAATCATAAAATCATCACACGTCTTGTAAATTTCAGTCATGTAACGGATTGTGTCAGCTGGTGAAAGCAACAAAGTGAAGCCCTTTTCCAATGTCTGGGAGTGCTACCAAAATACAGTACCCATGCCACAACATTTTAGGGTTATGTCCATACCTAAAATGAATCAGCTTCCTGTATTGTTTCAAGGAGATTTTGCTTTTCGTGTGGGTATTAAACCCCTTTGCATTGTGTGTCACAAAATATATATTCAACACATTCAACTTGATACTATAAAACTAAATAAGAAACTCCATAAGAGAGCCACACAACAGGATACGTGATCAGTACGAGATCCCGGCGGTCAGGAGACCGACGCCAGCAGCCCGACAGCTGGGATCCCGGCAGCGAGCGCAGCGTCTCCTCCCATGGGATCGCTGCACTCACCACGCTTCGGTCACCACAGGTTTCTATTCCCCTCCGGGTGGTGGCGTGGACCACCACCCAAGAGGGGTAACCAGCCGGCAGTCAGAAATCCAACCGCCGGTATTTCAGCTGGAGTCGGGATTCTGGCGTCGGTATCCTGACCACCGGGATTCCGACAGGCGGTCAACTGACTGCCTCCCCAGGATACACCTTGCCTTATTGTTTTGTTTTCAGCCTTTCTTGCTTTGGGGGAGAAAGTAGAATCTGAAGCCCATCTGGATGGAACCTGAACTTTGAATTGTATATAATACCCCTTTCAGTCCGCCTGAGGCGGGTCAAACCCGGGAGCCTGACACGGGAGCTCCCAGGGTGTGTTACCCGCCTAGGCACCCTGCCGCCGCTGTAAGCAACCAGGCATACGTGTTGGTGACATCAGCGGTGACACGGCAGGGGGCGCCGCTTGGAGATCACATGATCTCCAAGCACCGCCTGTCCACACACAGTGAACGGGAAAAGGGTCGCATCGACCCGGCTCCCATTCACACCGCACAGCGAGCCGGGTTGAACATGTGATCAAACCCTGCTCGCTTACCTGAATTGGAATACCGGTTCACTCGACCCGGTATTTCAACCCTGGCATCTTTCAGACCGCACATGAACATGGGTTATGCCCGTTCATGTGCCAATAACCAGTGTTCATAGCTGGCGGTCTGAAAGGGGTATAAAACATTCCAATTAGCAAGCAGGAGGCACTCCAGATGCCCACAGCGATACGTTTCTCATTTTGCAGCCATGACCGGATGGGTTAGCTCTGTAGCTGCATTTGTCAAAAGTAGATGGGTCTAGATTAGCAAATACTAGTTTCTGCAGGCCATCTTTGACCTCATAGTTGTTCCAAAGGGTGGAGAATCTATTGGAAATATGTGTGTTCAGGCTTGATAATGTAACAGAGTTTCTATACACACCAGCGGATGTTATATAACCTGTGGAGTGGTTTTATTGAAGGTAAAGTAAGTACAGCTGTACTCACTGTTATACACACTGGTAAATGGAGCAGAGCTTGAGTGGAATGGGTTGTCTAACAGCTCGGCAGTTGGTGAGTGTATACAGGTAGCGATGCAGGATCACTGGAAACAAGTTAGGTGGGCTCTCTGAAGACTGTTATCTCCCACTGTGGCACTCTAACAAAATAGCCCTACGCATGCACAGTACTAAAGTTGGTGGCCATCTTTGTACAAGGAATGGAGCCTTCCAGGAGGAACAACATGTATTCTGTGCAGTAGACCATAAGAAGTGAATTCTTGGTTCTACCCACCTGGATCTGTCCCAACTCCATGAGGAAGATGGAAAACACCTTTAGTTATAGCTTCACCAAAGAGGTTTCTGTATAGGACCTCAAGCTTATGTCCTTGAGATATCCTTAGTATAATGGACAGCACCAAATCCATCTGATTATGTCATTAATTTATGGCTCCAGGTAGCGAAATACAATATGTGGATTGTTGCTTTAAGCAGTTGTTGGACCCTTCCATGAACAGCCGAGACAGGAGAGCTACTTCAGTGAATTAAGGCATCTGGACATGAGCTATGAGCACTAACATCATCATCATCATCATCATCATCATCATCAGAGTATGATCAGTTCTGACCAGCAGAGAACATACCTGTATAGGCTGACACTTGTCTGGCAGTTGGCTCTAAGTATGTCTCCTTGGGTTTATTGCTGTTCTTCAAAGGTTGGGAGCCTCATAGGAGATGTAACTGCAAAGGTTGGCAATCAAAGTACTTGTGGCTAAATGGACAAAGTAACATATTATTGGTGCATGCAGTTACTTTCCCAGCCTATGGTTTTCAATCCATAACCATCACTGCCATACTCTAAACAAGACTCGGACCCAGACACCTTGCACCTTTGCCCCTGGCCTCATAACACCCTGATGAAGGTACTTGCACGGAAATGCAATTAAAAAGAGAAAAAGGAAACTGCTGACACAAGAGACAAACATTTAAAGTTAATTTATTTTAAATTCTTTTCGGAACCAAATAATAATTAAATCACCCAGGGTGCTCCGAGGCATTTGCTCCATCTTATTGAGTCTCATCAGCATGAGAATGGTTCCTGGCTATCACAGGAGAAGAGAGAACAGGTTTACCAAGCAAAAAAAATAAATATTGAAAAAAATAAAAACCCACAAATCAATTATGGGGAGCTGAAAAGTGATTGAAAAACTATCCCCTATCTGTGAGCCGCATGCCAATGAATAAAGAAAGTGCATTTAATAATGTGATGCAAAGTTTCTTTCTTGTAATAGTTGTTTCCATCCTATAGGTTTTGGCGAATATTTCCGAAATTCTTCAACATAGTAACACAAAATGTAATCATATTACAGATAAAAAGTATATTTAATGCACATATTCAGGATTTAAAGGGAAAAAAAAGAAAAAGAAAGAAAGAAATGAACAAAAGAGCTGAAATAACGACAAAAAAAAAAACTGGATTGACACATACTGATAATATCTGTATTATTATCATTAACCAGGAGACCTTCAATACCGCCACGGAGGAGAAAAAAAAATCCAAAGACATTTTCTGACCTGTAACTAGGATCACTGACATTTTTGCGAATCTGGTTGATGCGGACTTTTTATTTAAAAACAGAGAGAAACAACAGAAGGGATTAGAGCTGAATAAATATCTGCACCACGCTGTTTAGTAGAGATGAGCGGATTCGGTTTTACTCGGTTTTACTCGGTTCTCAAAACCGAATCTTATTGGCTATCCAAAACACGTGACATCCGTGAGCCAATTAGATGCCGTTTTGAGAACCGAGTAAAACCGAGTAAAACCGAACCCGCTCATCTCTACTGTTTAGCTTTCACAATTTATTTCATTTTACATTGTCAAAGTGTGCCTGAATAATCTAATATTTTCCTGATGAATATCCACACGTCTCGCCAAGTTCAATGCAAATACTTAAATTCACAGTCTGGTGCAGTAATCTACACTGGCGATTGCAATACCCGTCTTATTGGTCTTTAGATAACGGCAATCCATACTGGACGCAGCGGTTTGACTAATGTTTCTCATCAAATGTTCTACTGAGGCTTCACTCGGACAGTTCTTACCCTGGTTGTCTGAACTTTGCAGAATCCAAACTAAAGTACTTTTACTGATATACATCGACGGTAATAAAACTTTACCAACATGCCATCTTTCCTTACTATGATTGAAAATTCTACAACATACAATGAGGATAGATCAAAGGCGTTACCATACAATGAAAGAACCACGATTAGGAAAATAGCACAATGATTAAAACATAAATATACATCACTTGTGTTCTTTGAAGTTCTTTCCAAATCGCTATTTTTCTTAGGCCATACCGCAGATCCCGGATTTTACATATAAGAGAAAAAAAAAGCAACAATAGGGGTGATATTGCTTAAAACAATTAAAGAGTCCCGTGAATATCCGGAAAAAAGGAGCCCTATTGTGTCGTTAATTCTTGATAGGAGATAAGGACAGTGACTCGCCACCAATTCACAATGTAGATAGACGTACCGAAACTCACATAAAAAAATTGTAAAACCGTGTATATAAAGGCATCTTTCACACTTCGCACAAGCAGCAACAATATTGAAGATATTGGGGGTAATTCTGAGTTGATTGCAGCAGCAAGTTTGTTAGCAATTGGGCAAAACCATGTGCACTGCAGGAGGGGCAGATATAACATTTGCAGAGAGAGTTAGATTTGGGTGGGTTATTTCGTTTCTGTGCAGGGTAAATACTGGCTGCTTTATTTTTACACTGCAATTTAGACTTCAGTTTGAATACACCCCACCCAAATCTAACTCTCTCTGCACATGTTATATCTGTCCCCCCTGCAGCGCACATGGTTTTGCCCAATTGCTAACAAACTTGCTGCTGCGATCAACTCAGAATTAGGCCCATTTTGTTCACATAAGCGTACCCCACTCACTTCTTAATGCAACTGATCCCACATATCAAGGTTTCTTTATACCGAGTTGAACCACACCTTCATAAATCCAAATAATTTATTCTTCACATAAAAATTCACAATAAAAAACAGTCTGGCAATTCTCCACAACTATATTCCAATATATGGTATGATGTAAAAGTAAAAGTGTGATGGATTTGACATGCACGGGTGACTTACACAAGTCCTGCATACCTTTGGAATACTGGTGACAAAAAAGCTGTCTGGATGAGAAACGAAAAATCACTGTCTAGTAGCACCAATGCCGTTTCCACCTATTTGTGCCTTTTTCAAGGTGTATAGTGAGTTTGAAAATACTTATACCCCTATACAGGAAACTGAAACTTTAGGATGCATGATGTATGCAGGGTCCGTTTGGGCTCCCTCCTCTCCAGAGGCGCAGTAGACTCTGGCATTGTTCCAGAGTCTACCACGCATGCGCAGGTCTCCTGGAACAGGGCGCCTGCACCATGTTCCCAGGGACAGCTCTATTGCACATGCGCAAGTCACTGGGAAATAGTCGCAGTGGCCATTTTCAGAGTGATTTTTGCTGCTGTGCAGCTAGCGCTGAGCTGACGGAGAGGTGAGTATAAGAAAATGGGTGCATGGTGTGCAAGTCTGGACTGGTAGGCCTTCGTGTTTGCTGCCGGTGGTGTAACAGGAAATGTATACAGTTGGTGTTTGCTGCCGGTGGTGTGACAGGAAATGTATACAGTTGGTGTTTGCTGCCGGTGGTGTGACAGGAAATGTATACAGCTAGTGTTTGCTGCCGGTGGTGTGACAGGAAATGTATACGGTTGGTGTTTGCTGTCGGTGGTGTGACAGGAAATGTATACAGTTGGTGTTTGCTGCCGGTGGTGTGACAGGAAATGTATACAGTTGGTGTTTGCTGCCGGTGGTGTGACAGGAAATGTATACGGTTGGTGTTTGCTGCCGGTGGTGTGACAGGAAATGTATACAATTGGTGTTTGCTGCCGGTGGTGTGACAGGAAATGTATACAGTTGGTGTTTGCTGCCGGTGGTGTGACAGGAAATGTATACAGTTGGTGTTTGCTGCTGGTGGTGTGACAGGAAATGTATACAATTGGTGTTTGCTGCCGGTGGTGTGACAGGAAATGTATACAGTTGGTGTTTGCTGCCGGTGGTGTGACAGGAAATGTATACAGTTGGTGTTTGCTGCTGGTGGTGTGACAGGAAATGTATACAGTTGGTGTTTGCTGCCGGTGGTGTGACAGGAAATGTATACAGTTGGTATTTGCTGCTGGTGGTGTGACAGGAAATGTATACAGTTGGTATTTGCTGCCGGTGGTGTGACAGGAAATGTATACAGTTGGTGTTTGCTGCCGGTGGTGTGACAGGAAATGTATACAGTTGGTGTTTGCTGCCGGTGGTGTAACAGAAAATGTATACATTTGGTGTTTGCTGCCGGTGGTGTAACAGAAAATGTATACAGTTGGTGTTTGCTGCCGGTGGTGTGACAGGAAATGTATACAGTTGGTGTTTGCTGCTGGTGGTGTGACAGGAAATGTATACAGTTGGTGTGGTGTTTGCTGCCGGTGGTGTGACAGGAAATGTATACAGTTGGTGTTTGCTGCCGGTGGTGTGACAGGAAATGTATACAGTTGGTGTTTGCTGCCGGTGGTGTGACAGGAAATGTATACAGTTGGTGTTTGCTGCTGTTGGTGTAACAGAAAATGTATACATTTGGTGTTTGCTGCCGGTGGTGTAACAGGAAATGTATACAGTTGGTGTTTGCTGCCGGTGGTGTGACAGAAAATGTGTTCAAAGTGGATGTGTCTTCTTCTGCTTCCTCAGGAAGTTCATGTGGCTTGATTGTTGGGGACTGAGGCTCATGACTTTGTGGGACTAAAGGAAAACATTCGGTCAGAATGAGTGGATAGAAGAAATGCAAGAGTATACACAGCACCAATTGGGGAGTCTGGTCCAAAAATACTAATTTATCAAATCAGCAAGGGCCCCCAAAAACAATAACAATCAGTTTGCCACTCCAATATGTAGATGGTTGGTTTTGTGCATCAAATGTAACCAGGATGTTACAGTATATGATGTTTTAAAAAACAGAAAACAAAAGTCAGACATTTATAGCAAACATGAAGCTTAGTCGACACGTTTCAAGACCGTTAAAATTATATTTAGATGCAGATTCTTGGCAAAGCTAAAGTCCTCTGCTGTGCTGCTTTTCCACTTCTAAATTCACTTCAGACATGTTACCCTAAGACATTTCCAAAGGGCATAAAATACACTTGCCAGAAAGAGAAAATGCTATGGCTTTTTGTGTAAATTGCAAGCCATCAATGGGGGTCATTCCGAGTTGATCGCTCACTAGCTACTTTTAGCAGCCATGCAAACTCATAGTCGCCGCCCACGGGGGAGTGTATTTTTGCTTTGCAAGTCTGCGAATGCCTGTGCAGCGGAGCGTTAGCAAAAACATTTTGTGCAGTTTCTGAGTAGCTCTGAACTTAGTCACTGCGATCACTTCTGTCTGTCAGGTCCCGGAACTGACGTCAGACACCCACCCTGCAAACGACTGGACACACCTGCGTTTTCCCAAACTCTCCTAGAAAACGGTCAGTTGCCACTCATAAACACTTTCTTCCTGTCAATCACCTTGCGTTCGGCTGTGCGAATGGAATCTTTGCTAAATCCATCGCCCAGCACCGATCCTCTTTGTACCCGTATGACGGTTCTGCGCATTGCAGTTCATACGTATCGGCAGCGAGCGATCAACTCGGAATGACCCCCAATGTTTTTTTGCAAGTTACTGCAGCACAGTCCTCCAAGTGCACTTACTGGCTGCTCATTATGGTGGCTGGGACACTTTTCTCTTCCCACCAACACTTTTTCCTGTGATGTCATGTTGAGAGAAAAAAATGTATCTTTAAAAAACAAGCAAAAAAAAACAACAGAAACTTGCCAACACGTGCAAGGACTTTTGTAGAAATCATCGAAAGAAATCCAAAGTACACTGGCCTAACCATTACCCGAGCAGACTAGCAACTATACTTACTGTATTACAGGCCTACTGTTTATCCTTTTGCAGATGGTACAGTCGTAATGAAGATACTGATGGCAGAAACAAATAAACCTGCCCTTTTATTTGTCAGTAATAAAGTCCATATTTTGTGTATTTTCCAAACCAGACACAACCTCTGCAACAAGAAGATAATGGTTGCGTAGACTTATATATTTGCTACCATTACTAATTCTCATTTCCAGTTCTGCAGAAAAGACAGGACATTGGGGGTCATTCTGAGTTGATCGTAGCTGTGCTAAATTTAGCACAGCTACGATCAGGCACTCAGACATGCGGGGGGACGCCCAGCACAGGGCTAGTCCGCCCCGCATGTCAGTGCCGCCCCCCCGCAGAAGTGCAAAAGCATCACACAGCGGCGATGCTTGTGCATTTCAGGAGTACCTCCCGGCCAGCGCAGCCCCTGCGGCTGGCTGGGAGAACCTCTTCACCGCCTAGGTTGCAGCGGCAGCGTGTGACGTCATGCAGCTGTCACGGCCCGCCCCCCCCAACGGTCCAGCCACGCCTGCGTTGGCAGTACCGTGCCTCCTAAATGGCGGCTTAACGCCGCCGTCCAGCCCCCTCCCACCCATTGGCCGCCTCTGTCAATCAGGCAGAGGTGATCACTAGGCAACGGCGGCCTTTAGACATCTGGCATGCGCCAGCGCACTACGGTGCTGCCACATGCGCAGTACTGACCCGATCGCACCGCTGCGATAAACTGCAGCGCGCGATCGGGTCAGAATGACCCTCCCATTGTCTGTAAAGTACTAAGCATACTTGGATAAAGGTACAGTTTTAACAAACACCCTAACTTTATGTCACACTGAGCACATTAAAGTAAGATGACAAAGATTAGCATTAGGATACTACTCACGCAGTTTGGGTGGGGCATCTGTGTCCTGGACGTGGACCATCTGAACCACTTACGGTGGGATTATTGGCCCCAGTGGCTCTTCGTACTCCAGCCATTCCTGCTGGAAGGGGGAGCCAGTGCCATCTGCCTGTTGTGTCATGCCTCTGTGGGCAACTTGTCACTTCACATAATGCTTGATGTCATTGATTCTTTTTTTTGGCCACCTCCAGAATTGACATCCTCCAGAATTTTTTTCCAGATTACTGTTTTACAGTAGCAGCCAAACAAATAGTCATAATGGTACATGACTTCATTGACCAGAGCCACGTTCTCCTCATAGCTGAACCTCATAATCATCAACAACCTCCTCCTCCCACTGAGACTCAGCCACAGGCTGCTGCACAGAAACCACCTCCACTTCCGATGACATGTCCCCAGCCCTCCGGCTACCACAGAAATGGCTGTCAGAATGCTGACCAATCAGAGTGCTGAAAGCCATTCACTTTACGAACACATGTGGAGAGACAGCGAAGAACTGCAGGCGGAGCATGTTATGAGTTATTTAATTGGTTCCCGTGAATGGGTGGGTAGTGGCACCAGTGCATTGCTTTGACCACTGACTATAATGCTATTAAGACGGTCCTGGTCAGGGCTGACCATGTGATGAAGGGGTCTTGCCAATGCTGATCCATCCATCCATCCCCACTCCTCCCTTTGTGCTTACATTTGGGCTTTTAGTTCCAAAACTGAAATCCAAAAATTGAGCTTCACTGGGTATGTGCCACCCCATATATGAGATGCTTAGAAGAGTGGAGTAGAGCAGTGATGGGCAGTGAGGTGAATGGATGGGGAGGCACACATAGGGATGGGTCTGAATGCTGGTAGCCTGACTCACCCCTTACTCACTGTAACTCTCCCCTCACTACACCACTGAGTCTCCTACTTGCATCCCTGTGTCTTCTCTTGCTGCTGCTGACTGAGCTCTGACTACAGTGCACTTCCTGGTCACATGACACACCCAAGTGTCCATCAGTGCACAAGGCCCGCGCCCACACTCAGAGGCATGCCTCTCTTAGCTCCCTTTCTGTGCAGCATTACTGCTCGTGGTGTGGCCGTGCCCCCAGCTCTGCGAAGCAGTGCAGTTGCTGCCTCATCTGTCATCTCGCTGCAGCTCCAGGAATCTCCACAAAGCTGCTGAATGTTAGATATAAAAAGAATTACACTAAACTAAACAAAGAAGATATTTATGTTATAAATATCTTCTATGTATTATTCTATAGCTTTTATATATAATCTCAGTAATTTGACAGGGAGTATGACAGGGGAGGCTCAGCGTCCTTGGAGTTGAGTGAGGTCCTCCGAAGCAGATTTCAAATTTTCTATAGGGGCTGGCAATTGGTTGTTACGCCACTGCCATCAAAACCAACAGCGCTGAGTGATGGTATTACATCGGAAGAGCTTATGTCTTCCTGCATATCTGTTATATCAAATGTCAGTATGCAGGAGAATAGGGGCACAATAAATTGCAATCTACAGTAATAATTGTAATTGCAATCTACAGTATTACAGTATGTGTGTTAATCAGTGTCGGACTGGGGCATGTAGGGCCCACCGGGGGAATGCAGTGGTAGGGGCCCATGTTAGGGGTGTGGCCAGTCTGCAGAGGGGGTGTGGACTGCCACCTCATTGGTTTGACTAACCATTAGAGAGTGCAGCGTCTGGGCCCCTTCATAAATATATACAGTAAATTCAGCTGCTGCATGCATGATAATGTACCAGATTAATAACAGATTAATAACAGCAATGCACTGTAGAAATTTAAAATACACCATAGTCCAGTATAAGGTAACATATGTATAACGTATAATTCAAGTGCACAGTCTGGAACCTGATCCTTAGAGCAGGAGGTAGGGCCCCAGGCAGTGGTGCCCAGCGGTGGTTTCCTCTGTACCCCTGTGGGCCAGTCCAAGCCTGCTGTTAATACGCAGTCTTGTTTTGTACTATGCTGGCATTAGACATATAAATTATATTAATATTGACAACACTACTACTAGTATTAATAATAAGAATAATAATTAGGTAAAACAATACAGTGATATACAGTATAGTCATATTGTAAAAAAAAAAAAATATATAGATAGATAGATAGATAGATAGATAGATAGATAGATAGATAGATAGATAAATAGATAGATATAAATATAAAATATTTTTACATAAAAAAGGTATCATTAAACAACATATACTAATGCTAAGAAATAATTATTAGAGGAAATTCAAGTACAGGGAGAGGATGATATACATTAAAAATGACTTTAGTATACATGATTATTTTATCTGAACAAGGGCAGACAGGCATTTAGTCCGGGCATTGTACAGCAGACAGTACATAATAAAGACAGAATTGTTTCAAACCTTGGGGTGAAACGGAAGATAAAGGCTTGTGCCCCCGTGAGACTTTAATCTTACATGTAATAACTTCCTCAGAGACCTCTGTCACTGTGCTAAACTGCTGGATTATGGTGATAATACTGAGGCATTCGCAGGGAGCAGCTAGACTGTCTCATATATATATATCTATATATATATGTATATATACACATACTGTATGTATATATACACAAGGTTCGGATCGGCACTCGTCTTTAATAGTGATGAGCGGGTTCGGTTTCTTGGAAACCGAACCCCTCCGAACTTCACCCTTTTTACACGGGTCCGAGCCATACTCGGATTCTCCCGTATGGCTCGGTTAACCCGAGCGCGCCCGAACATCATCATCCCGCTGTCGGATTCTCGCGAGATTCGGATTCTATATAAGCAGCCGCGCGTCGCCGCCATTTTCACTCGTGCATTGGAAATGTTAGGGAGAGGACGTGGCTGGCGTCCTCTCCGTTTATGTTGATGCATTGCAAATATTTTGTGCTTGCTTATTACTTAATTGTGGGGACTGGGGAGCAGCTGTATATAGGAGGAGTACAGTGCAGAGTTTTGCTGACAGTGACCACCAGTAATACGTTGTCTGCCTGAAAAACACTCCATATCTGTGCTCAGTGTGCTGCATATATCTGTGCTCACACTGCTTAATTGTGGGGACTGGGGAGCAGCTGTATTATATAGCAGGAGTACAGTGCAGAGTTTTGCTGACAGTGACCACCAGTATACGTTGTCTGCCTGAAAATATATATATAGCAGTACGGTACGGAAGGCCACTGCTGTACCTACCACTGTGTCGTCATTAAGTATACTATCCATCTACATTCTAATTCTGTACCTGTGGTGCATTTTAGTTTTGCAGTTTGCTGACACAGTGACCACCAGTACATATAGCAGTACAGTACGGAAGGCCACTGCTGTACCTACCTCTGTGTCGTCATTAAATATACTATCCATCTAGATTCTATACCTGTGGTGCATTTTAGTTTTGCAGTTTGCTGACACAGTGTCATGACTGAGGTTTTGTGAACCCGGTGTTAGTGAAGTCTGTGCGGGCGACTGGAGAATTATATGAATACTACCACTGACCTGGTTTGGAAGTGTTGTGGACTCGGGGCTTCTTCTGGTGACTGGGAAGAGGAACCGCAGCAGAGATGGCCGAATCTAGGTTCTCCCCATGCAGGATTAGGTCAGCAGACAGGGGGCACGTGTGAACGCTGAAGGTCTCCTGAAAGAAAGAACTGGAAAGGCGCTGATGAATCAGTGAAGAATACCAGGTACAACTGCGCTAAAGTGCACTGGATGCTTGGAGACACTGAGGTGCTAGGAGGCACGGAAGTGCTTGGAGACAATGGGGTGCGTAAAGACACTGGGGTGCGTAGAGACACTGGGGTGCGTAGAGACACTGGGGTGCTTGGAGGCACTGAGGTGCTTGGAGGCACTGAGATGCTGAGGCACGGAGGCACCGGAGGCACGAGGATCCGAGACACGGAGATGCTGGAAGCACGGAGATGCTGGAGGCACGAGGTGCTGAGGCACGGAGGTGCTGAGGCACGGAGATACTGAGGCACGGAGATACTGAGGCACGGAGGTGCTGAGGCACTGAGGTACTGAGGCACGGAGTTACTGAGGCACGGAGGTGCTGAGGCACGGAGGTGCTGAGGCACTGATGTACTGAGGCACGGAGATGCTGAGGCACAGAGATGCTGAGGCACCGAGATGCTGCAGGGATACGGGAGCTCTGGAGATCACAACTACAACAGCAGTAAAGATGAACCACGGCAGCTGTGATTTTCAGTTGAGACTATGGAATATAATACTGTGCCTTTAAGATGAACCACTGCAGCTGTGCCTTTACTTTGAGACTCGTGGAAATAGTGATCATCAGTGGCAACACAAAAGTAAACCAAACAGGGTAACAAGGAACAGAGTTTTCACAGGAACTAGAGTATAAAGGTTACCTTTAGGGAACTCAGCTTGAAGACTCACACATAGCTGTGAGTGTGACACAAGGAACCGGTCACCGTTTCTAACTCAACCTCCCAACTTATACTTCCTGGTCCTTGGTGATTGGTGAGCAGGATTAGGTGATGCAGAGAGTCTCAGGCTGGCAGAGGATTGGACAACTCTGGGTCAGGTAAACAGTCACTGTCATGTGACTACTCTAGTCTAGGATGTGATGTAGAATGAGGCCTAGCAGGCCGAGAGAACACTGAAGCCTGAACTTCTGCAAAACATAGGATGCTGGCTTTTAGGCCTAAACTTCAGATTACTGAATTCAGCCTCACACAGGAGCTCACCACAGGTGGAGCTAATTAACTATTACCTTTCAGGCAGAGAACTCAGGAAAACTCATAGAGCTGACAAGCTGTTTAACTCAGTGAGTAAAAAGACACAGGATCCGGGACAGAAGGCAGGGGTAAGTCACCAAATATGAAACCTACAGTCAGGATTGTGACACACAGTGACCACCAGTATATATAGCAGTACGGTACGGAAGGCCACTGCTGTACCTACCTCTGTGTCGTCATTAAGTATACTATCCATCTACATTCTATACCTATGGTGCATTTTAGTTTTGCAGTTTGCTGACACAGTGACCACCAGTATACTATATATAATAGCAGTACGGTACGGAAGGCCACTGCTGTACCTACCACTGTGTCGTCATTAAGTATACTATCCATCTACATTCTAATTCTATACCTGTGGTGCATTTTAGTTTTGCAGTTTACTGACACAGTGACCACCAGTATATATAGCAGTACGGTACGGAAGGCCACTGCTGTACCTACCTCTGTGTCGTCATTAAGTATACTATCCATCTACATTCTAATTCTATACCTGTGGTGCATTTTAGTTTTGCAGTTTGCTGACACAGTGACCACCAGTATATATAGTAGTACGGTACGGAAGGCCACTGCTGTACCTACCTCTGTGTCGTCATTAAGTATACTATCCATCTACATTCTATACCTGTGGTGCATTTTAGTTTTGCAGTTTGCTGACACAGTGACCACCAGTATATATAGCAGTACGGTACGGAAGGCCACTGCTGTACCTACCTCTGTGTCGTCATTAAGTATACTATCCATCTACATTCTATACCTGTGGTGCATTTTAGTTTTGCAGTTTGCTGACACAGTGACCACCAGTATATATAGCAGTACGGTACGGAAGGCCACTGCTGTACCTACCTCTGTGTCGTCATTAGGTATACTATCCATCTACATTCTATACCTGTGGTGCATTTTAGTTTTGCAGTTTGCTGACACAGTGACCACCAGTATATATAGCAGTACGGTACGGAAGGCCACTGCTGTACCTACCTCTGTGTCGTCATTAAGTATACTATCCATCTACATTCTATACCTGTGGTGCATTTTAGTTTTGCAGTTTACTGACACAGTGACCACCAGTATATATAGCAGTACGGTACGGAAGGCCACTGCTGTACCTACCTCTGTGTCGTCATTAAGTATACTATCCATCTACATTCTATACCTGTGGTGCATTTTAGTTTTGCAGTTTGCTGACACAGTGACCACCAGTATATATAGCAGTACGGTACGGAAAGGCCACTGCTGTACCTACCTCTGTGTCGTCATTAAGTATACTATCCATCTACATTTTATACCTGTGGTCCATTTTAGTTTTGCAGTTTGCTGACACAGTGACCACCAGTATATATAGCAGTACGGTACGGAAGGCCACTGCTGTACCTACCTCTGTGTCGTCATTAAGTATACTATCCATCTACATTCTATACCTGTGGTGCATTTTAGTTTTGCAGCTTGCTGACAGTGACCACCAGTATATATACAGCGACCTTGGTGCACCTCTTTTTTTCTTTGCATCATGTGCTGTTTGGGGACAATTTTTTTGAAGTGCCATCTTGCCTGACACTGCAGTGCCACTCCTAGATGGGCCAGGTGTTTGTGTCGGCCACTTGTGTCGCTTAGCTTAGTCACACAGCAACCTTGGTGCGCCTCTTTTTTTCTTTGCATCATGTGCTGTTTGGGGGCAATTTTTTTGAAGTGCCATCCTGCCTGACACTGCAGTGCCACTCCTAGATGGGCCAGGTGTTTGTGTCGGCCACTTGGGTCGCTTAGCTTAGTCACACAGCGACCTTGGTGCGCCTCTTTTTTTCTTTGCATCATGTGCTGTTTGGGGACTATTTTTTTGAAGTGCCATCCTGCCTGACACTGCAGTGCCACTCCTAGATGGGCCAGGTGTTTGTGTCGGCCACTTGTGTCGCTTAGCTTAGTCACACAGCGACCTTGGTGCGCCTCTTTTTTTCTTTGCATCATGTGCTGTTTGGGGACAATTTTTTTGAAGTGCCATCCTGCCTGACACTGCAGTGCCACTCCTAGATGGGCCAGGTGTTTGTGTCGGCCACTTGGGTCGCTTAGCTTAGTCACACAGCGACCTTGGTGCGCCTCTTTTTTTCTTTGCATCATGTGCTGTTTGGGGACTATTTTTTTGAAGTGCCATCCTGTCTGACACTGCAATGCCACTCCTATATGGGGCAGGTGTTTGTGTCGGCCACTTGTGTCGCTTAGCTTAGTCACACAGCGACCTTGGTGCGCCTCTTTTTTTCTTTGCATCATGTGCTGTTTGGGGACAATTTTTTTTGAAGTGCCATCCTGCCTGACACTGCAGTGCCACTCCTAGATGGGCCAGGTGTTTGTGTCGGCCACTTGGGTCGCTTAGCTTAGTCACACAGCGACCTTGGTGCGCCTCTTTTTTTCTTTGCATCATGTGCTGTTTGGGGACTATTTTTTTGAAGTGCCATCCTGCCTGACACTGCAGTGCCACTCCTAGATGGGCCAGGTGTTTGTGTCGGCCACTTGTGTCACTTAGCTTAGTCACACAGCGACCTTGGTGCGCCTCTTTTTTTCTTTGCATCATGTGCTGTTTGGGGACTATTTTTTTGAAGTGCCATCCTGTCTGACACTGCAATGCCACTCCTATATGGGGCAGGTGTTTGTGTCGGCCACTTGGGTCGCTTAGCTTAGTCATACAGCTACCTCATTGCGCCTCTTTTTTTCTTTGCATCATGTGCTGTTTGGGGACAATTTTTTTGAAGTGCCATCCTGCCTGACACTGCAGTGCCACTCCTAGATGGGCCAGGTGTTTGTGTCGGCCACTTGGGTCGCTTAGCTTAGTCACACAGCTATCTCACTGCGCCTCTTTTTTTCTTTGCATCATGTGCTGTTTGGGGACAATTTTTTTGAAGTGCCATCCTGCCTGACACTGCAGTGCCACTCCTAGATGGGCCAGGTGTTTGTGTCGGCCACTTGTGTCACTTAGCTTAGTCACACAGCGACCTTGGTGCGCCTCTTTTTTTCTTTGCATCATGTGCTGTTTGGGGACTATTTTCTTGAAGTGCCATCCTGTCTGACACTGCAATGCCACTCCTATATGGGCCAGGTGTTTGTGTCGGCCACTTGGGTCGCTTAGCTTAGTCACACAGCTACCTCATTGCGCCTCTTTTTTTCATTGCATCATGTGCTGTTTGGGGGCAATTTTTTTGAAGTGCCATCCTGCCTGACACTGCAGTGCCACTCCTAGATGGGCCAGGTGTTTGTGTCAGCCACTTGGGTGGCTTAGCTTAGTCACACAGCGACCTTGGTGCGCCTCTTTTTTTCTTTGCATCATGTGCTGTTTGGGGACAATTTTTTTGAAGTGCCATCCTGCCTGACACTGCAGTGCCACTCCTAGATGGGCCAGGTGTTTGTGTCGGCCACTTGTGTCACTTAGCTTAGTCACACAGCGACCTTGGTGCGCCTCTTTTTTTCTTTGCATCATGTGCTGTTTGGGGACTATTTTTTTGAAGTGCCATCCTGTCTGACACTGCAATGCCACTCCTATATGGGGCAGGTGTTTGTGTCGGCCACTTGGGTCGCTTAGCTTAGTCACACAGCTACCTCATTGCGCCTCTTTTTTTCTTTGCATCATGTGCTGTTTGGGGACAATTTTTTTGAAGTGCCATCCTGCCTGACACTGCAGTGCCACTCTTAGATGGGCCAGGTGTTTGTGTCGGCCACTTGGGTCGCTTAGCTTAGTCACACAGCTACCTCACTGCGCCTCTTTTTTTCATTGCATCATGTGCTGTTTAGGGACAATTTTTTTGAAGTGCCATCCTGCCTGACACTGCAGTGCCACTCCTAGATGGGCCAGGTGTTTGTGTCGGCCACTTGTGTCACTTAGCTTAGTCACACAGCGACCTTGGTGCACCTCTTTTTTTCTTTGCATCATGTGCTGTTTGGGGACTATTTTTTTTAAGTGCCATCCTGTCTGACACTGCAATGCCACTCCTATATGGGCCAGGTGTTTGTGTCGGCCACTTGGGTCGCTTAGCTTAGTCACACAGCTACCTCATTGCGCCTCTTTTTTTCATTGCATCATGTGCTGTTTGGGGACAATTTTTTTGAAGTGCCATCCTGCCTGACACTGCAGTGCCACTCCTAGATGGGCCAGGTGTTTGTGTCGGCCACTTGTGTCACTTAGCTTAGTCACACAGCGACCTTGGTGCGCCTCTTTTTTTCTTTGCATCATGTGCTGTTTGGGGACTATTTTTTTGAAGTGCCATCCTGCCTGACACTGCAGTGCCACTCCTAGATGGGCCAGGCGTTTGTGTCGGCCACTTGTGTCGCTTAGCTTAGTCACACAGCGACCTTGGTGCGCCTCTTTTTTTCTTTGCATCATGTGCTGTTTGGGGACAATTTTTTTGAAGTGCCATCCTGTCTTGACACTGCAGTGCCACTCCTAGATGGGCCAGGTGTTTGTGTCGGCCACTTGTGTCGCTAAGCTTAGTCACACAGCGACCTTGGTGCGCCTCTTTTTTTCTTTGCATCATGTGCTGTTTGGGGACTATTTTTTTGAAGTGCCATCCTGTCTGACACTGCAATGCCACTCCTAGATGGGCCAGGTGTTTGTGTCGGCCACTTGGGTCGCTTAGCTTAGTCACACAGCTACCTCATTGCGCCTCTTTTTTTCTTTGCATCATGTGCTGTTTGGGGACAATTTTTTTTAAGTGCCATCCTGCCTGACACTGCAGTGCCACTCCTAGATGGGCCAGGTGTTTGTGTCGGCCACTTGTGTCACTTAGCTTAGTCACACAGCGACCTTGGTGCGCCTCTTTTTTTCTTTGCATCATGTGCTGTTTGGGGACTATTTTTTTGAAGTGCCATCCTGTCTGACACTGCAATGCCACTCCTAGATTGGCCAGGTGTTTGTGTCGGCCACTTGGGTCGCTTAGCTTAGTCACACAGCGACCTTGGTGCGCCTCTTTTTTTCTTTGCATCATGTGCTGTTTGGGGACAATTTTTTTGAAGTGCCATCCTGCCTGACACTGCAGTGCCACTCCTAGATGGGCCAGGTGTTTGTGTCAGCCACTTGTGTCGCTTAGCTTAGCCATCCAGCGACCTCGGTGCAAATTTTAGGACTAAAAATTATATTGTGAGGTGTGAGGTGTTCAGAATAGACTGAAAATGAGTGGAAATTATGGTTATTGAGGTTAATAATACTATGGGATCAAAATGACCCCCAAATTCTATGATTTAAGCTGTTTTTTAGGGTTTTTTGTAAAAAAAAACAGAATCCAAAACACACCCGAATCCGACAAAAAATTTTCAGTGAGGTTTTGCCAAAACGCGTCTGAATCCAAAACACGGCCGCGGAACCGAATCCAAAACCAAAACACAAAACCCGAAAAATGTCCGGTGCACAGCACTAGTCTTTAACAGGTTACAGCATACTCTGGTGCCTTTTGGAGTAAGTACATACACATTAAATCAATCCAACAAGCGGTGGCAATCACCTCCAGGTGTCGCTGCTTGTTTGATTGCTGTAAAGTGTGTGTATGTGTGCATATATATATATATATATATATATATATATATATATATATATATATATATATGATAGTAGGAACTCGGCAATCCACAAATCGTCCAGTATATCTATACCTGACAACGGTTGAATAAACCGAAACTTTGCTAAATCAATTCAGACGTGTGGTCCATTTGTAACATTTATTCAAATCCACAGTGTCGCTTCTAATTGTATTATATATATATATATATATATATATATGCTGTAGGTATTGTATTGTCCTGAGGACGGGGCTGATGCCTCGAAAACGTTAGACAATCTTTCAATACACATGTCTTTTTGCTACGAAAACAGACTCTAAGTACCACCTTTTTTGTCAGTGGATATATATATATATATATATATATATATATATATTTATTCTTTTTTCATACATCTATATATGTGTCTGTGTATTCTCCCACACCTATCTTTTTGTGCCATATGGCGTGAGAGGCCAGATTTAACCAATCCACCACAGGAAGCGGTCCCATGTTATTGTTCTTTTCCCTGAATTTGGCAACTTGTTCACATTGTAGCCGCACACAGTGTCACGTCCTGGCTGCTTAGGATTCATATTTTGCAGCAAAGGAATCGATAAATTCATAGACTAAGCACAAAGACGTGCGGCCAATGGCGGCTCCAGAGGTGGGGCGGCAGCGCAGTTCAAAATTCAAATAGAGCAGCAACACCAACTGCCCCCAACTGCCACCCCAAACTGACGCACTGGTGCAGCTTCCCTATTTGAATTCTGGACTGCGCTGCAGCCACACCTCTGGAGCCGACACTGTGTGGGGCTGACTCCGATTGGGCCTCTGTCTTTTAACTTTTTTACCCAGGTTAGCGTCTAATTCGTACAGAGCAGTTGCATGCAATACTAGCGCCAGGATACTCGTGCATTTAACTTTTGTGGCAATAGTGATGTAATTAAGGGGTCTATTTACTAAGCCTTAGATGGAGATAAAGGTGGTCATTCCGAGTTGATCGCTCGCTAGCAGTTTTTAGCAGCCGCGCAAACGCAATGCCGCCGCCCACTGGGAGTGTATTTTAGCTTAGCAGAAGTGCGAACGAAAGGATCGCAGAGCGGCTACAAAATAATTTTGTGCAGTTTCAGAGTAGCTTCAGGGGTGTAGTATGGTATGCCGGCGGCGGAAGCCCGACCACCGGCATGCCGACAGCGTGGCGAGCGCAAATGAGCCCCTTGCGGGCTCGCTGCGGGAATGGTGGTGCGCTATGCGCGCCATGCTATTTATTCTCCCTCCAGGGGGGTCGTGGACCCCCACGAGGGAGAAAGAGCGTCAGTATGCCGGCTGTCAGGATTCCGGCGCCGGTATACTGTGCGCCGGGATCCCGACAGCCAGCAACCTGAAGACCACCCTAGCTTCAGACCTACTCAGCACTTGCGATCACTTCAGACTGTTCAGTTCCTGTTTTGACGTCATGAACACGTCCTGCGTTTGCCCGGCCACGCCTGCATTTTTCCTGGTACGCCTGCTTTTTTTTGAACACTCCCTGAAAACGGTCAGTTGACACCCAGAAACGCCCTCTTCCTGTCAATCACTCTGCGGCCAGCAGTGCGACTGAAATGCTTCGCTATACCTTGTGTGAAACTACATCGTTCGTTGTAATAGTACGACGCGCGTGCGCATTGCGCCGCATACGCATAAGTGCCTTTTTTTGCCTGAACGCTGCGCAGCGAACAAAAGCAGCTAGCGATCAACTCGGAATGACCCCCAAAGTACCAGCCAACCAGCTCCTAAATGTCATTTTTCAAACCCAGCCTGTGACATGGTAGTTAGAAGCTAATTGGCTGGTACTTTATCTCTGTGTACTTTATCTCCAGCTAAGGCTTAGTAAATAGACGCCTTAGACACCTATTTTGTGAAAGAGTGTGTGGTGAGACACATGGCGCGCCTAAATGGCAAAGTCAGCGAGGAGCCAAGCCTGACTACCTGGCGCAATTTGAGGATAGATGTATGAGGACACATGCCTTAGTGAAGTGTTTAGTCTAGGAGTACTTCTCAAGTCATGCTCCCCTACTGTCTAGTGTTTATGTGGGACAGTGCCAATCTGCTGCAGACAAGTCTGAGGTTTATTTGTGTTTCCATAGAAAACCAGCGGCTGAGATTGGGCAGAGCAGTGACATGATCTGGCCAAGATTTTATTCTGAAAGGTATTAACTCCCCATGACGATAACTGCAATCTGAGGGAACTTCAGATATGTATTGCAGAACCATGTTGAAAAGGTACTGATAAAATAGTTACTCTATAGAGGACAATTCAATTAGAGATGATGTGCCTTGCATATATCTGCCTATTATAGTAGACTGACCGTTGCTAGTCTTTTGGTTTGCAAGTATAAACTAGTGATGTTGCTGGAATGGTGGATAAGTCACCAATTGAATTGCCCCTATAGAGTCAAAGCGTACTCTTGGGCAAGATGCCACAGCAAGCCTTTTGGTGTACCCATCAATTCTGAATATCTTCATCTTTGAAATATGATATAATAAGTAGAGATGTGCACTTGAAATTTTTCGGGTTTTGTGTTTTGGTTTTGGGTTCGGTTCCGCGGCCGTGTTTTAAGTTCGACCGCGTTTTGGCAAAACCTCACCGAATTTTTTTTGTCGGATTCGGGTGTGTTTTGGATTCGGGTGTTTTTTTCAAAAAACACTAAAAAACAGCTTAAATCATAGAATTTGGGGGTCATTTTGATCCCAAAGTATTATTAACCTCAAAAACCATAATTTCCACTCATTTTCAGTCTATTCTGAACACCTCACACCTCACAATATTATTTTTAGTCCTAAAATTTGCACCGAGGTCGCTGGATGACTAAGCTAAGCGACCCTAGTGGCCGACACAAACACCTGGCCCATCTAGGAGTGGCACTGCAGTGTCACGCAGGATGGCCCTTCCAAAAAACACTCCCCAAACAGCACATGACGCAAAGAAAAAAAGAGGCGCAATGAGGTAGCTGTGTGAGTAAGCTAAGCGACCCTAGTGGCCGACACAAACACCTGGCCCATCTAGGAGTGGCACTGCAGTGTCACGCAGGATGGCCCTTCCAAAAAACACTCCCCAAACAGCACATGACGCAAAGAAAAAAAGAGGCGCAATGAGGTAGCTGTGTGAGTAAGATAAGCGACCCTAGTGGCCGACACAAACACCTGGCCCATCTAGGAGTGGCACTGCAGTGTCACGCAGGATGGCCCTTCCAAAAAACACTCCCCAAACAGCACTTGACGCAAAGAAAAAAAGAGGCGCAATGAGGTAGCTGTGTGAGTAAGATAAGCGACCCTAGTGGCCGACACAAACACCTGGCCCATCTAGGAGTGGCACTGCAGTGTCACGCAGGATGGCCCTTCAAAAAAATACTCCCCAAACAGCACATGACGCAAAGAAAAATTAAAGAAAAAAGAGGTGCAAGATGGAATTGTCCTTGGGCCCTCCCACCCACCCTTATGTTGTATAAACAGGACATGCACACTTTAACCAACCCATCATTTCAGTGACAGGGTCTGCCACACGACTGTGACTGAAATGACGGGTTGGTTTGGACCCCCACCAAAAAAGAAGCAATTAATCTCTCCTTGCACAAACTGGCTCTACAGAGGCAAGATGTCCACCTCATCATCATCCTCCGATATATCACCGTGTACATCCCCCTCCTCACAGATTATCAATTCGTCCCCACTGGAATCCACCATCTCAGCTCCCTGTGTACTTTGTGGAGGCAATTGCTGCTGGTCAATGTCTCCACGGAGGAATTGATTATAATTCATTTTAATGAACATCATCTTCTCCATATTTTCTGGAAGTAACCTCGTACGCCGATTGCTGACAAGGTGAGCGGCGGCACTAAACACTCTTTCGGAGTACACACTTGTGGGAGGGCAACTTAGGTAGAATAAAGCCAGTTTGTGCAAGGGCCTCCAAATTGCCTCTTTTTCCTGCCAGTATAAGTACGGACTGTCTGACGTGCCTACTTGGATGCGGTCACTCATATAATCCTCCACCATTCTTTCAATGGGGAGAGAATCATATGCAGTGCCAGTAGACGACATGTCCGTAATCGTTGGCAGGTCCTTCAGTCCGGACCAGATGTCAGCATCAGCAGTCGCTCCAGACTGCCCTGCATCACCGCCAGCGGGTGGGCTCGGAATTCTGAGCCTTTTCCTCGCACCCCCAGTTGCGGGAGAATGTGAAGGAGGAGATGTTGACAGGTCGCGTTCCGCTTGACTTGACAATTTTCTCACCAGCAGGTCTTTGAACCCCTGCAGACTTGTGTGTGCCGGAAAGAGAGATCCAAGGTAGGTTTTAAATCTAGGATCGAGCACGGTGGCCAAAATGTAGTGCTCTGATTTCAACAGATTGACCACCCGTGAATCCTTGTTAAGCGAATTAAGGGCTCCATCCACAAGTCCCACATGCCTAGCGGAATCGCTCTGTGTTAGCTCCTCCTTCAATGTCTCCAGCTTCTTCTGCAAAAGCCTGATGAGGGGAATGACCTGACTCAGGCTGGCAGTGTCTGAACTGACTTCACGTGTGGCAAGTTCAAAGGGCAGCAGAACCTTGCACAACGTTGAAATCATTCTCCACTGCGCTTGAGACAGGTGCATTCCACCTCCTATATCGTGCTCAATTGTATAGGCTTGAATGGCCTTTTGCTGCTCCTCCAACCTCCGAAGCATATATAGGGTTGAATTCCACCTCGTTACCACTTCTTGCTTCAGATGATGGCAGGGCAGGTTCAGGCGTTTTTGGTGGTGCTCCAGTCTTCTGTACGTGGTGCCTGTACACCGAAAGTGTCCCGCAATTCTTCTGGCCACCGACAGCATCTCTTGCACGCCCCTCTCGTTTTTTAAATAATTCTGCACCACCAAATTCAAGGTATGTGCAAAACATGGGACGTGCTGGAATTTGCCCATATTTAATGCACACACAATATTGCTGGCGTTGTCCGATGCCACAAATCCACAGGAGAGTCCAATTGGGGTAAGCCATTCCGCGATGATCTTCCTCAGTTGCCGTAAGAGGTTTTCAGCTGTGTGCGTATTCTGGAAACCGGTGATACAAAGCGTAGCCTGCCTAGGAAAGAGTTGGCGTTTGCGAGATGCTGCTACTGGTGCCGCCGCTGCTGTTCTTGCGGCGGGAGTCCATACATCTACCCAGTGGGCTGTCACAGTCATATAGTCCTGACCCTGCCCTGCTCCACTTGTCCACATGTCCGTGGTTAAGTGGACATTGGGTGCAACTGCATTTTTTAGAACACTGGTGAGTCTTTTTCTGACGTCCGTGTACATTCTCGGTATCGCCTGCCTAGAGAAGTGGAACCTAGATGGTATTTGGTAACGGGGGCACACTACCTCAAGAAATTGTCTAGTTCCCTGTGAACTAACGGCGGATACCGGACGCACGTCTAACACCAACATAGTTGTCAAGGCCTCAGTTATCCGCTTTGCAACAGGATGACTGCTGTGATATTTCATCTTCCTCGCAAAGGACTGTTGGACAGTCAATTGCTTGGTGGAAGTAGTAAAAGTGGGCTTACGACTTCCCCTCTGGGATGACCATCGACTCCCAGCAGCAACAACAGCAGCGCCAGCAGCAGTAGGCGTTACACGCAAGGATGCATCGGAGGAATCCCAGGCAGGAGAGGACTCGTCAGAATTGCCAGTGACATGGCCTGCAGGACTATTGGCATTCCTGGGGAAGGAGGAAATTGACACTGAGGGAGTTGGTGGGGTGGTTTGCATGAGCTTGGTTACAAGAGGAAGGGATTTACTGGTGAGTGGACTGCTTCGGCTGTCGCCCAAAGTTTTTGAACTTGTCACTGACTTATTATGAATGCGCTGCAGGTGACGTATAAGGGAGGATGTTCCGAGGTGGTTAACATCCTTACCCCTACTTATTACAGCTTGACAAAGGCAACACACGGCTTGACAAATGTTGTCCGCATTTCTGTTGAAATACTTCCACACCGAAGAGCTGATTTTTTTGGTATTTTCACCAGGCATGTCAATGGCCATATTCCTCCCACGGACAACAGGTGTCTCCCCGGGTGCCTGACTTAAACAAACCACCTCACCCTCAGAATCCTCCTTGTCAATTTCCTCCCCAGCGCCAGCAACACCCATATCCTCCTCATCCTGGTGTACTTCAACACTGACATCTTCAATCTGACTATCAGGAACTGGACTGCGGGTGCTCCTTCCAGCACTTGCAGGGGGCGTGCAAATGGTGGAAGGCGCATGCTCTTCACGTCCAGTGTTGGGAAGGTCAGGCATCGCAACCGACACAATTGGACTCTCCTTGTGGATTTGGGATTTCGAAGAACGCACAGTTCTTTGCTGTGCTTTTGCCAGCTTGAGTCTTTTCATTTTTCTAGCAAGAGGCTGAGTGCTTCCATCCTCATGTGAAGCTGAACCACTAGCCATGAACATAGGCCAGGGCCTCAGCCGTTCCTTGCCACTCCGTGTGGTAAATGGCATATTGGCAAGTTTATGCTTCTCCTCCGACAATTTTATTTTAGATTTTTGAGTCCTTTTTTTACTGATATTTGGTGTTTTGGATTTTACATGCTCTGTACTATGACATTGGGCATCGGCCTTGGCAGACGACGTTGCTGGCATTTCATCGTCTCGGCCATGACTAGTGGCAGCAGCTTCAGCACGAGGTGGAAGTCGATCTTGTTCTTTCCCTATTTTTGGAACCTCAACATTTTTGTTCTCCATATTTTAATAGGCACAACTAAAAGGCACCTCAGGTAAACAATGGAGATGGATGGATACTAGTATACTTATGGATGACGAGCGACTGCCGACACAGAGGTAGCTACAGCCGTGGACTACCGTACTGTGTCTGCTGCTAATATAGACTGGATGATAATGAGATAAAATTAAAATATATATATATATATCACACTAGTACTGCAGCCGGACAGATATATATTATGTAATGACGGACCTGCTGGACACTGTCTGTCAGACTCAGCACTGCAGACTCCTAAAGTAAGCTACTAGTATCAAGAAGATAGAAAAAAAAAAACCACGGGTAGGTGGTATACAATTATGGATGGACGAGCGACTGCCGACACAGAGGTAGCTACAGCCGTGGACTACCGTACTGTGTCTGCTGCTAATATAGACTGGATGATAATGAGATAAAATTAAAATATATATATATATCACACTAGTACTGCAGCCGGACAGGTATATATTATGTAATGACGGACCTGCTGGACACTGTCTGTCAGACTCAGCACTGCAGACTCCTAAAGTAAGCTACTAGTATCAAGAAGATAGAAAAAAAAAAAAAAACACGGGTAGGTGGTATACAATTATGGATGGACGAGCGACTGCCGACACAGAGGTAGCTACAGCCGTGGACTACCGTACTGTGTCTGCTGCTAATATAGACTGGATGATAATGAGATAAAATTAAAATATATATATATATCACACTAGTACTGCAGCCGGACAGGTATATATTATGTAATGACGGACCTGCTGGACACTGTCTGTCAGCACTGCAGACTCCTAAAGTAAGCTACTAGTATCAAGAAGATAGAAAAAAAAAACCACGGGTAGGTGGTATACAATTATGGATGGACGAGCGACTGCCGACACAGAGGTAGCTACAGCCGTGGACTACCGTACTGTGTCTGCTGCTAATATAGACTGGATGATAATGAGATAAAATTAAAATATATATATATATCACACTAGTACTGCAGCCGGACAGGTATATATTATGTAATGACGGACCTGCTGGACACTGTCTGTCAGACTCAGCACTGCAGACTCCTAAAGTAAGCTACTAGTATCAAGAAGATAGAAAAAAAAAAACACGGGTAGGTGGTATACAATTATGGATGGACGAGCGACTGCCGACACAGAGGTAGCTACAGCCGTGGACTACCGTACTGTGTCTGCTGCTAATATAGACTGGATGATAATGAGATAAAATAAAAATATATATATATATCACACTAGTACTGCAGCCGGACAGGTATATATTATGTAATGACGGACCTGCTGGACACTGTCTGTCAGACTCAGCACTGCAGACTCCTAAAGTAAGCTACTAGTATCAAGAAGATAGAAAAAAAAAAACCACGGGTAGGTGGTATACAATTATGGATGGACGAGCGACTGCCGACACAGAGGTAGCTACAGCCGTGGACTACCGTACTGTGTCTGCTGCTAATATAGACTAGATGATAATGAGATAAAATTAAAATATATATATATATATCACACTAGTACTGCAGCCGGACAGGTATATATTATGTAATGACGGACCTGCTGGACACTGTCTGTCAGACTCAGCACTGCAGACTCCTAAAGTAAGCTACTAGTATCAAGAAGATAGAAAAAAAAAAAAACCACGGGTAGGTGGTATACAATTATGGATGGACGAGCGACTGCCGACACAGAGGTAGCTACAGCCGTGGACTACCGTACTGTGTCTGCTGCTAATATAGACTGGATGATAATGAGATAAAATTAAAATATATATATATCACACTAGTACTGCAGCCGGACAGGTATATATTATGTAATGACGGACCTGCTGGACACTGTCTGCAGAATGCGTTTATAAAAACACCACACGACGAGTGTTTAACTTTTTCAGGCAGACAATCACAATATACTGGTGGTCAGCAGACAATCACAATACTGGTGGTCAGTGGTCACTGGTCAGTCACACTGGCAGTGGCACTCTGGCAGCAAAAGTGTGCACTGTACTTAAAATATGTACTCCTGCTATAACTGCTCCCCAGTCTCCCCCACAATTAAGCTGTGTGAGCAGTGAGCACTCAGCACAGTCAGATAATGATATACAGTATTACATATGATGCAGCACACTGGGCTGAGCACAGATATGGTATGTGACTGTGTCACACTGTGTATCGTTTTTTTCAGGCAGAGAACGGATTAATTAAACTGGTGGTCACTGGTCACACTATCAGCAGCAAGTAGTACTCCTCCTAATAATATGCTCCCCAAAATTTGTGTCTCTCTCTAGTACTCTAGTCTAAACGGAGAGGACGCCAGCCACGTCCTCTCCCTATCAATCTCAATGCACGTGTGAAAATGGCGGCGACGCGCGGCTCCTTATATAGAATCCGAGTCTCGCGATAGAATACGAGCCTCGCGAGAATCCGACAGCGGGATGATGACGTTCGGGCGCGCTCGGGTTAACCGAGCAAGGCGGGAAGATCCGAGTCGCTCGGCCCCGTGTAAAAAAACCTGAAGTTCGGGCGGGTTCGGATTCCGAGGAACCGAACCCGCTCATCTCTAATAATAAGTAACCCATCATATTTGGAGATGAATTAAACAACAGCTGTAGTTCCGCAGGTTTTGGAGAACCAACAACGAGAAGAAGATAGGATAAGTCTTGGAAGCCACAGTACACATCCGGAAGAACACTCTCTTCAGGGCCAGCCAACCTAGAGTGTTTACAAATGAACAACTGCATTTGCACACACATTGTTCTAATTTACATACAAATTAGTTATTCATTGGTAATAAAAGGAATTGGGTTAAAAACCCCTGAAGGAGATTTAATGAAGCCGAAGTTTCAAGGCTCTCCTCATTTCATGAGTAGCGTTCCTTTGTATGGCAGTAACTAACTAGCTCATCTTCAGGGGGGCGTCGGGGGTAAGAAGTTGTGTTGTGTTTCTAAGACTTTGTCACAGCCCCATGTTGTTATTTTGTGCAGGGAGGGTTAGTTCTGCAGAGGGGCACAGAGGAGGGGGCGAGGGATCGCTGGTTAATTATTCAATGCCTTCATCACTTAAGGGATGAAAACACTCAGATTGTCCTAATGCTGTATTCATTATTGATTGGTTTAACCCTTGTATCACGGAAGAGATTTATGGTGCTAGATCAAAATTAAAAAAATTGATGATGAGAGCACCTGCCCTATTTTAAAAAACAAAAATTGTTCCAACAACCCCCCCCCCCCCTCCAAATTTAAAGGATGAGTCTGTCCTCTGGATTTTTCACAGTCTGTGACTCTTGTTCTGTCCCCCCCCCCCCCCCCCCCCTTCTCTGAAGGCCTTGAGGGCATTGCTTTCCTTGGCCTTTTTTGGCATTTTGCAATCATCAAAAGAAATCGCAAACCTTGCCAAAGATTGCAAGAAAAATTATAGCTTTCAGGTGCATTGTATCAGAGCGCCTAATCAGTAACCGCTTGTACTCAGGGCGAAAATCACCGTAAACGTTTTCACGTAGACTAGAAAGCATTCTCCTGCACGGAAGAAATTTTCCCCGGTGCCTTATTGTTCCCTTACACAACTTAATGCCTTCTTTTAAAGGGGGACATCAGTTGCTGTGTCGGCTTCCAAAATCCTGTGTCACCATTGTATGTCATTGCTATTCCGAGACCTACAGTATATATAAAATAAAATGTATGAAGTTCCTTAATTTCTACTTGTAGTGAAATCCCTACGGTTAGAAAAGTTCTCCTGAAGCCTGTGTGATCACCGCACATATTGTACACACAAGGAAATGTTATTGTCCCATTCCTTTTACAGCTCGGAATACATTTGCCTTATATATTTAATAATAATGTTTAGTGCCCCGTTTGCAGCTGCAGCTGGGCTACAAAACATTCCACAGACACCAGCGGAGAATGAATGTTTGCCTTAAAGAGCCATTAACACTATAATGCTTTCTGTTTCCAATTTCATTTCATCATTTGATACAAGGAGAAACGTGCGTATATAACGTTTATTTCGCAGGGCCTCCCTGCATCCTTCAAAGCTGAAATGGGATTCAGTCCAATCGCCATCCGGCGGGATTTTATTGTCACGCTAATAGTTTGTACTGAAAGCTTTTCTTTTTTTTTCTTCTTTTTTTAAGTAATTGCCAGCGGGCTAGCATGTTGACTAGAAACAGATAGCGTGGGCTAGTCATGTATTATTGAAACCAAAGCAAATGGTTCAATTATAGCCGTTACCGTGGGAGATAAATACTGTATTACCTCCAATAGGACAAATGAATAAGGAAAACATATTATAATATTATTAACGACTGCCTTTGGCATGGTGAACCAATATAAGAAAGAATCAAACGTTTTCCATAATATGGCCACTGGGGGGCACCGTTTCATTGACGTCTATGGTTGGGGTTTCACCTTTCCTCAGCAACAAATGTAGGCCCATATTTATTTTTGGAGAGTGATAAATTGCACGGTGGTAAAGTACCAGCTAATCAGCTCCTAACTGCCATGTTACGGACTGTGTTTGAAAAATGACAGTTAGGAGCTGATTGGTTGGTACTTTATCACCGTGATATTTACTGTATCACTCTCCAAGGCTTAATAAATCTGGGCCGTAAAATGGCATATCTCAATCATGGCAATTAATGGATTTGGGCAACAGAAAAGGATTCTCTCAGCAGTCTGCAATGTGAGCTTACATTTACTGAAGATTATGATTAAACTGTAATTATGTATTTGGGCTCTCTAGCGTAAATCGGCTATACTGAGGATAAATGTGCTTTAAACCGTAACAGCCAATCAGAAAACTGCTTGCTTTCATTTGCAAAAGCTTGATCAATGCTGCTTGCTAATTGGTTACTGCGCAACATTGGAACCTTTGCAGGAAAAGAACCTTCCGTGTCGTCATCCTTCAGGGAAGATTGTCACGTGTGCAAAAATTCACCAGCCTAATAAGTGTAAATCGGTAAAAAGAAAACTGGAAATGATGGGGGTGGGAAACGACGCCGCGTTTTGAAGGTAAATTCTTTAAGGCAGCCGTTCCCCTAAAATGAGTAGAGTTGAAAGATTGAGATGTTAGCCGTGACTAGTTATTATTATAGGTACATCTACCATTAATGGATCGCTAAGAGAGTTTTACAGACTTGTAATTATAATGTAAAGCACATTGACAGCTTCAAAGGCTGATTCATGTGCACAGTGAGCTGTATAAAACCTCACGCGTTTCTATTCTGCGAGAAAAGAGCTTTTAGGTGTTCTCAGAACTAGCCTTTCCTCTGCATAGAATGAGAACATATTCAAATGAATTTACATTATTAAATATATTCACAGATGACTTTTCATTACATAAGTTCCCCGGGACTGTGGACTGAGGGGACCTCGGTAAAAAGCCGACGCTTTGTGTCCAAGCCAGGGACATACTAATGCAAAAAGGTACACACAGATGTATGTTAGGTGCTGCAGGCAATACTATAGTTCACTAGGATTACACCAATATCCCGGTAATAAGCAATAAGAGTCGTTTTGCTGGAATATTCCATAAACCGAACGTTTAATAGTTGTTGTTTTTTTATTATGATGTTGTAAAAAGGTTTTTTTTCCATTTTTAATCAATTGCTTGCCTTAAAGGCAGGTGCTGCTTTCCCGTGCAACAGAAGGGATGTGGATTTTACAGTGTTATCTTGTTTATCTGCCGTGCAGGCACAGCATAGCGCGGTGCCCCTGCGTTGCCCTTAGGCGCTGTAACGCATACTGGGCAATGCAGTGTCATGCATGCTGTCTTCATCACATCTGCATCATCACCACCAGCTATGTGTTGTGCCGTCTCTACAGGTGTAGAATCCCAGGACGGCTTGGTGACGCATTTATAGTACTTTCAGGAAGAAGCTAAATCTTGTTAGTAGTATGTATCACACTGTATTGTAACACTGATACATTAAAGTGATCGGATAGGAATTTTACTTCGTCCTGGACAAAGGGGGTCATTCCGAGTTGAATTTAGCACAGCTACGATCATTCATCACTGACATGCGGGAGGACGCCCAGCACAGGGATAGTCCGCCCCGCATGTCAGTGCCGCCCCCCTCCCCCCCCCCCCCCCCCCCGCAGAAGTGCAAAGGCATCGCACAGCGGCGATGCCTTTGCACTTCAAGAGTAGCTCCTGACCAGCGCAGCTTTAGCGTGCTGGCCGGGATCTACTCATCGATCCCTGGCCCGCAGCCGTTCGGTCCAGCCACACCTGTGTTGGCCGGACTGCTCCCACGAAACGGCGGCCGTTCCGCCCCCTCCCGCCCAGCGACCGCCTCTGCCTGTCAATGAGGCAGAGGTGATCGCATCCCTGACTTGCGTATACAGGCAGGCGCACTATATAATTATTAAATGCGGTACAGTAGAGTAGACAGTACTTAGTAGTGACTGTCACACGACTGGTGTGTGACGCAGTCAGATTTAGCTGGTTGCTGCGTTCAAGTTTTATCAGCAGCTGCTCCTTTGTACAGTGTCAGTGCGAGAGAGGGCTGAAGGGGAGGCGGGACACGCTGGCAGGAGGCGGAGCCGTCAGTATGCCCTCATTGTCGGGCCATCACCCCCTATGCAGGCCCCTATCAGCGTTAACTGAAGCTTCTGCGCATGCGCAGAAGCTCAGTAAAGCATTTAAAAAAATGGCCACCGTCAGAGCTGCTGCGCAGCTTCAGTTAACACACAGATGCTTCAGTTAATGCGCAGAAGCCTCAGTTAACACTGCCGCAATCGCAGCTGCGGGTGACGGTGGCGACGGCCTGCATATGGGGCGACGGCCAGCCAATGAGGGGATGCCGGACTGGCCAAACAGAATCTGGTCCGGCGTCCCGGCACACCAATCCGCCCCTGTATCCATCAGGTACAGGAGGGGTAAGCAGCACATGTGTGTCACGTGTATACAGTCACACAGCCAATTCATGCAATTTATGCCACGCAAAAAGTACAAAAAAGTTTTCAGTCGGCTTCAGACCTAATGTGCTTAACCTTTAATGTGCCCGTTGCTCGCAGATCAAAAGCTCCAGTAGATCTCATTCTTGTAGATGCTAAATTGATATTTGATCAGCTGTCAGCCCTGAGGGTGTATCCTGCTGCTGATCTGCAATACTTAGTTTAGTAGATGACAACAGTTCAGATTCTCAGCATGAAAAATACAATGCAATATATCCCAGTTTTGACAGCAGCCCTGCACTCTCAGGGGTATATTTACTAAGTTGCGGGTTTTAAGACGTGGAGGTGTTGTCCATAGCAACCAAGCAGACTCTAGCTATTATTTTCTAGAAGGAGCTAGATAAATGATAAGTTGAATCTGATTGGTTGCTATGGCAACATCTCCACAAAAATCTGCACCTTAGTAAATATTCCCTGTTATTAGCCAACACATATTGTATAGACCAGTGTTTGTTAAACCTGGTCCTCATGGAAGGAAGCCTACCGGTGGGTGTTTTGAAGGTATCCTCAAGAATAATTAGTACCACGTGTAGATCTGTTGTGTTAGTCAATTAATATGCCTGTGTGCCATCTAAAGTGGAGAGAGGTAAAGTACCAGTCAATCAGCTCCTATGTGCCATGTTACAGGCTGCGTTTGGAAAACGTCAGGAGCTGTTAGGTTGGTACTTTATCTCTCTCCATGTTATCTCTCTCCAATGCTTAGTACAACTCGCCCTCTATGTTTAGTAATGGGGTGATGCAAGCTGAAAGCAAAAGTAGGCTTTAATTACGCCAGCATGGGGAACAATGCGGATCCTGACAAGGCGGCAAATCTTTGCAAACACTCAACGCGCCGCAGAATCAGACTGTGCTCAAGGTGAGGGCGAGCATACAGTGGCCATCATTCCGAGATGATCGCTAGCTGCCGTTGTTCGCTGCGCAGCGATCATTTAAAAAAAAAATGACAAATCTACGCATGCGTATGCACCGCAATGCGCACGCGTGGCGTACGGGTACAAAGAGCATTGTGGTTTTGCACAGGTTCTAGCGTCGCACTGGCGGACGCAAGGAGATTGACAGGAAGTGGGCGTTTCTGGGTGTCAACTGACCGTTTTCTGGGAGTGTTTGGAAAAATTTAGGCGTGGCCGGGCGGGTATCTGACGTCATTACCGTGTCATTCGTCGCAGCAATCATCGCACAGAATAAGTAACTACAGAGCTGGTCTTGTTCTGCACAAAATGTGTTTGCAGCCGAAAATACACTCCCCCGTGGGCGGCGACTAAGCGTTTGCGCGGCTGCTAAAAGTAGCTAGCGAGCGATCAACTCTATCGCGTTTTTCCTGATTTTTCAGTGTGCTGCTTTCCCGTGCAACAGAAGGGATGTGGATTTTACAGTGTTATCTTGTTTATCTGCCGTGCAGGCACAGCATAGCGCGGTGCCCCTGCGTTGCCCTTAGGCGCTGTAACGCATACTGGGCAATGCAGTGTCATGCATGCTGTCTTCATCTCATCTGCTTCATCACCACCAGCTATGTGTTGTGCCGTCTCTACAGGTGTAGAATCCCAGGACGGCTTGGTGACGCATTTATAGTACTTTCAGGAAGAAGTTAAATCTTGTTAGTAGTATGTATCACACTGTATTGTAACACTGATACATTAAAGTGATCGGATAGGAATTTTACTTCGTCCTGGACAAAGGGGGTCATTCCGAGTTGAATTTAGCACAGCTACGATCATTCATCACTGACATGCGGGAGGACGCCCAGCACAGGGCTAGTCCGCCCCGCATGTCAGTGCCGCCCCCCCCCCCCCCGCAGAAGTGCAAAGGCATCGCACAGCGGCGATGCCTTTGCACTTCAAGAGTAGCTCCTGACCAGCGCAGCTTTAGCGTGCTGGCCGGGATCTACTCATCGATCCCTGGCCCGCAGCCGCTGCGTGTGACGTCACGCAGCCACTGCGGCCCGCCCCAGTTCGGTCCAGCCACACCTGTGTTGGCCGGACTGCTCCCACGAAACGGCGGCCGTTCCGCCCCCTCCCGCCCAGCGACTGCCTCTGCCTGTCAATGAGGCAGAGGTGATCGCATCCCTGACTTCGGCCGTCTGGCATGCGCAGTAGTGACCCGTTTGCTCGGCTGCGACAAAAAGCAGCGAGCGAACGGGTCAGAATGACCCCCAAAACCCCATTCATTAACGGTGACAGTGCAAGTGGTTAGTGAGCCTGATACTGATATGTCGCAAAATGGGAGTCATTTACTGTAAAGTGTAAGCACAACACATTGGGGTAAATGTACAAAGCAGTGATAAGAGTGGAGAAGTGAGCCAGTGGAGAAGTTGCCCATGGCAACCAATCAGCTGCTCTGTATAATTTAATAGTGTGCAAATTATAAATGTTACGTCAATGCCGATTGGTTGCCATGGGCAACTTCTCCACTGGCTCACTTCTCCACTTTTATCACTGCTTCATACATTTACCCCATTATTTTGTAACTTTATGTATATCCTTTTTTTTTTTACCGCAAAGGTCTGAACTGATCATCATCAGCGGCACAGATAGTTACAACAGCCTTTAGGCAACCATAAATGAATTGGCCGCTATCAGCCACATCTGCAGGCAGGGACGGATTGGGATCAAAAACCAGGAGGGGAAATTTATGGAAGCAGCACTAATAGGGGTGGAGTCTGTTGAGGGGGTGGAGTCTGTCAAGTGGGCAGGATTACTGCTCCGAAGGCCTGATTATATGCAGGTAGTTGAAGTGCGCGTCGAAGGTGTGCAGCAAAATTTTAGGGGCGTGGCTTAGTGGGGAAGGGGCGTGGTCACATAATAGTGCCAATTCACATTACACCACACAGTAGTGCCGTTTATACACATTGCACCAGGTAGAACCTCCTATACACACTGCGCCAGGTAGAGCATGGTATATATATTGCGCCAGATAGAGCACGTTTTACACTTTGCGCCAGGTAGAGCACGTTTTACACTTTGCGCCAGGTAGAGCACATTATACACTTTGCGCCAGTAGAGCACATTTAACACTTTGCGCCAGGCAGAGCACATTATACACATTGGACCAGGCAGAGCACATTATACACATTAGACCAGGTAAAGCACATTATACACATTGCACCAGGCAGAGCATGTTATACACATTGCACCAGGTAGAGCACGTTATACACATTGCACCAGGCAGAGCACGTTATACACATTGCACCAGGTAGAGCACGTTATACACATATACATACATATATATATAAGTGACGTGCGGTGGGGTGAGGCAGAGCCTTTCCTGTCATACTAACGTTTGTACTAGAGTTTTGATTGTATAAAGTATATGAAAAATACAAAGAATATGTTGCATTATTCTATTCATTTTTATAGTCAAATCTCTGGAGTAAAAAGTCTATGGCCGGTGAGGCAGTGCCTCCCCCCTGCCTACCTTTTCCACACTTCTCAGATCACAACTCACCAAATTCCCAGGATTTTATACTGCTGCACCTGTGTATAATGCGCAGATGTACCCTTATATTGCGTTTAAATCTGGCTCTGGTGCTAGCCAGTGCCTCCTGAGCCATTTAGCTCACCGCACATCCCTGATAGATAGATAGATAGATAGATAGATAGATAGATAGATAGATAGATAGATAGATATATGCAGCAGAGTACTCTGATAAAGGATTAAACTTCAAAATGTTAGTACTGTGCTGGTGGTAGTGCAGGGTCTTTATTTGTATGTATAAGTCCAGTGAGTGCCATCACTAACAAATTGCCTATAATATGTGTATATATACGTATATATAGGGTGTGTTTAACATATGTTGGCAGGTGAGCTGTAAACCAGGTAAGCACACTTGTGTAGTTGTGTTATTTGTGTTGGTGACTGTCTTACCTTTTAAAAGCCATAAGTGTGGCAGGTAAGCTCTAAACCAGAAAAGCACATTTTCCCCTATGAGACAGCAGTTGCCAGGTTTCTATAAAATCTATGTGAAAGTTTGTGATAGAGTAGGACTTGTGGTGAAATGGGGTCCCGTGGAGTGGGCCGCAAGCTTACATGCATTGTACAATTCATAAACCAAAACCCCATTGTTTATTTAGAGGTAACATTAAAGCATTAAGGTGAATGAAGCTGCTTAGGAGAGTGCTGGGTTTTCTGTTTGGTGTGTATATGTATATGTATGTATGTATATATATATATATATATATATATATATATATATATAATACATGTATAATATATAAAATATATATGAAGCAGCAGACAGGCGCAATATATAATTATTAAATGCGGTACAGTACAGTAGAGTAGAGTAGACAGTACTTAGTGACTGTCACACGACTGGTGTGTGACGCAGTCAGATTTAGCTGGTTGCTGCGTACAAGTTTTATTAGCAGCTGCTCCTTTGTACAGTGTCAGTGCGAGAGAGGGCTGAAGGGAAGCGGGACACGCTGGCAGGAGGCGGAGCCGTCAGTAATGTTGCCCTCATTGGCGGGCCATCACCCCCTATGCAGGCCCCTATCAGCGCATGCGCAGAAGCTCAGTGAAGCATTTAAAAAATGGCAACCGTCAGAGCTGCTGCGCAGCTTCAGTTAACACATAGATGCTTCAGTTAATGCGCAGAAGCCTCAGTTAACACTGCCGCAATCGCAGCTGCGGGTGACGGTGGTGACGGCCTGCATATGGGGCGACGGCCAGCCAATGAGGGGATGCCGGACTGGCCAAACAGAATCCGGTCCGGCGTCCCGGCACACCAATCCGCCCCTGTATCCATCAGGTACAGGAGGGGTAAGCAGCACATGTGTGTCACGTGTATACACTAGAGATGAGCGGGTTTGGTTCCTCGGAATCCGAACCCGCCCGAACTTCAGCTTTTTTTACACGGGTCCGAGCGACTCGAATCCTCCCGCCTTGCTCGGTTAACCCGAGCGCGCCCGAACGTCATCATCCCGCTGTCGGATTCTCGCGAGACTCGGATTCTATATAAGGAGCCGCGCGTCGCCGCCATTTTCACACGTGCATTGAGATTGATAGGGAGAGGACGTGGCTGGCGTCCTCTCCGTTTAGATTAGAAGAGAGAGAGAGAGAGATTGACCTGATTTACTGGAGCTTAGGAGTACTGTAGAACTGTAGAGAGTGCAGAGTTTAGTAGTGACTGACCACAGTGACCACCAGATAGTGCAGTTTTATTTAATATAATCCGTTCTCTGCCTGAAAAAAACGATACACAGTGACTCAGTCACATACCATATCTGTGTGCACTGCTCAGCCCAGTGTGCTGCATCATCTATGTATATATCTGACTGTGCTCACACAGCTTATAATTGTGGGGGAGACTGGGGAGCAGTGCCAGTTATAGGTTATAGCAGGAGCCAGGAGTACATATTATTATTAAAATTAAACAGTGCACACTTTTGCTGCAGGAGTGCCACTGCCAGTGTGACTGACCAGTGACCTGACCACACTGACCACCAGTATAGTTAGTAGTATACTATATTGTGATTGCCTGAAAAAGTTAAACACTCGTCGTGTGACTTGTGTGGTGTTTTTTTTTTTATTCTATAAAAAACTCATTCTGCTGACAGACAGTGTCCAGCAGGTCCGTCATTATATAATATATACCTGTCCGGCTGCAGTAGTGATATATATATATTTTTTATATCATTATTTATCATCCAGTCGCAGCAGACACAGTACGGTAGTTCACGGCTGTAGCTACCTCTGTGTCGGCACTCGGCAGTCCATCCATAATTGTATACCACCTACCCGTGGTTTTTTTTTTCTTTCTTCTTTATACATACTACATCTCATTATCATCCAGTCTATATTAGCAGCAGACACAGTACAGTACGGTAGTCCACGGCTGTAGCTACCTCTGTGTCGGCACTCGGCAGTCCATCCATAATTGTATACCACCTACCAGTGGTTTTTTTTTCCTTCTTTATACATACTACATCTCATTATCATCCAGTCTATATTAGCAGCAGACACAGTACAGTACGGTAGTCCACGGCTGTAGCTACCTCTGTGTCGGCACTCGGCAGTCCATCCATAATTGTATACCACCTACCCGTGGTTTTTTTTTTTCTTCTTTATACATACTACATCTCATTATCATCCAGTCTATATTAGCAGCAGACACAGTACAGTACGGTAGTCCACGGCTGTAGCTACCTCTGTGTCGGCACTCGGCAGTCCATCCATAATTGTATACCACCTACCCGTGGTTTTTTTTCTTTCTTCTTTATACATACTACATCTCATTATCATCCAGTCTATATTAGCAGCAGACACAGTACAGTACGGTAGTCCACGGCTGTAGCTACCTCTGTGTCGGCACTCGGCAGTCCGTCCATAATTGTATACCACCTACCCGTGGTTTTTTTTTCTTTCTTCTTTATACATACATACTACATCTCATTATCAACCAGTCTATATTAGCAGCAGACACAGTACAGTACGGTAGTCCACGGCTGTAGCTACCTCTGTGTCGGCACTCGGCAGTCCATCCATAATTGTATACCACCTACCCGTGGTTTTTTTTTTTCTTCTTTATACATACTACATCTCATTATCATCCAGTCTATATTAGCAGCAGACACAGTACAGTACGGTAGTCCACGGCTGTAGCTACCTCTGTGTCGGCACTCGGCAGTCTGTCCATAATTGTATACCACCTACCCGTGGTTTTTTTTTCTTTCTTCTTTATACATACTACATCTCATTATCATCCAGTCTATATTAGCAGCAGACACAGTACAGTACGGTAGTCCACGGCTGTAGCTACCTCTGTGTCGGCACTCGGCAGTCCATCCATAATTGTATACCACCTACCCGTGGTTTTTTTTTTCTTCTTTATACATACTACATCTCATTATCATCCAGTCTATATTAGCAGCAGACACAGTACAGTACGGTAGTCCACGGCTGTAGCTACCTCTGTGTCGGCACTCGGCAGTCCGTCCATAATTGTATACCACCTACCCGTGGTTTTTTTTTCTTTCTTCTTTATACATACATACTACATCTCATTATCAACCAGTCTATATTAGCAGCAGACACAGTACAGTACGGTAGTCCACGGCTGTAGCTACCTCTGTGTCGGCACTCGGCAGTCCATCCATAATTGTATACTAGTATCCATCCATCTCCATTGTTTACCTGAGGTGCCTTTTAGTTGTGCCTATTAAAATATGGAGAACAAAAATGTTGAGGTTCCAAAATTAGGGAAAGATCAAGATCCACTTCCACCTCGTGCTGAAGCTGCTGCCACTAGTCATGGCCGAGACGATGAAATGCCAGCAACGTCGTCTGCCAAGGCCGATGCCCAATGTCATAGTACAGAGCATGTCAAATCCAAAACACCAAATATCAGTAAAAAAAGGACTCCAAAACCTAAAATAAAATTGTCGGAGGAGAAGCGTAAACTTGCCAATATGCCATTTACCACACGGAGTGGCAAGGAACGGCTGAGGCCCTGGCCTATGTTCATGGCTAGTGGTTCAGCTTCACATGAGGATGGAAGCACTCAGCCTCTCGCTAGAAAAATGAAAAGACTCAAGCTGGAAAAAGCACAGCAAAGAACTGTGCGTTCTTCGAAATCCCAAATCCACAAGGAGAGTCCAATTGTGTCGGTTGCGATGCCTGACCTTCCCAACACTGGACATGAAGAGCATGCGCCTTCCACCATTTGCACGCCCCCTGCAAGTGCTGGAAGGAGCACCCGCAGTCCAGTTCCTGATAGTCAGATTGAAGATGTCAGTGTTGAAGTACACCAGGATGAGGAGGATATGGGTGTTGCTGGCGCTGGGGAGGAAATTGACCAGGAGGATTCTGATGGTGAGGAGGTTTGTTTAAGTCAGGCACCCGGGGAGACACCTGTTGTCCGTGGGAGGAATATGGCCGTTGACATGCCTGGTGAAAATACCAAAAAAATCAGCTCTTCGGTGTGGAAGTATTTCACCAGAAATGCGGACAACATTTGTCAAGCCGTGTGTTCCCTTTGTCAAGCTGTAATAAGTAGGGGTAAGGACGTTAACCACCTCGGAACATCCTCCCTTATACGTCACCTGCAGCGCATTCATAATAAGTCAGTGACAAGTTCAAAAACTTTGGCCGACAGCGGAAGCAGTCCACTGACCAGTAAATCCCTTCCTCTTGTAACCAAGCTCACGCAAACCACCCCACCAACTCCCTCAGTGTCAATTTCCTCCTTCCCCAGGAATGCCAATAGTCCTGCAGGCCATGTCACTGGCAATTCTGATGATTCCTCTCCTGCCTGGGATTCCTCCGATGCATCCTTGCGTGTAACGCCTACTGCTGCTGGCGCTGCTGTTGTTGCTGCTGGGAGTCGATGGTCATCCCAGAGGGGAAGTCGTAAGCCCACTTGTACTACTTCCAGTAAGCAATTGACTGTTCAACAGTCCTTTGCGAGGAAGATGAAATATCACAGCAGTCATCCTGCTGCAAAGCGGATAACTGAGGCCTTGACAACTATGTTGGTGTTAGACGTGCGTCCGGTATCCGCCGTTAGTTCACAGGGAACTAGACAATTTATTGAGGCAGTGTGCCCCCGTTACCAAATACCATCTAGGTTCCACTTCTCTAGGCAGGCGATACCGAGAATGTCCACGGACGTCAGAAAAAGACTCACCAGTGTCCTAAAAAATGCAGTTGTACCCAATGTCCACTTAACCACGGACATGTGGACAAGTGGAGCAGGGCAGGGTCAGGACTATATGACTGTGACAGCCCACTGGGTAGATGTATGGACTCCCGCCGCAAGAACAGCAGCGGCGGCACCAGTAGCAGCATCTCGCAAACGCCAACTCTTTCCTAGGCAGGCTACGCTTTGTATCACCGGTTTCCAGAATACGCACACAGCTGAAAACCTCTTACGGCAACTGAGGAAGATCATCGCGGAATGGCTTACCCCAATTGGACTCTCCTGTGGATTTGTGGCATCGGACAACGCCAGCAATATTGTGTGTGCATTAAATATGGGCAAATTCCAGCACGTCCCATGTTTTGCACATACCTTGAATTTGGTGGTGCAGAATTTTTTAAAAAACTACAGGGGCGTGCAAGAGATGCTGTCGGTGGCCAGAAGAATTGCGGGACACTTTCGGCGTACAGGCACCACGTACAGAAGACTGGAGCACCACCAAAAACTACTGAACCTGCCCTGCCATCATCTGAAGCAAGAAGTGGTAACGAGGTGGAATTCAACCCTCTATATGCTTCAGAGGTTGGAGGAGCAGCAAAAGGCCATTCAAGCCTATACAATTGAGCACGATATAGGAGGTGGAATGCACCTGTCTCAAGCGCAGTGGAGAATGATTTCAACGTTGTGCAAGGTTCTGATGCCCTTTGAACTTGCCACACGTGAAGTCAGTTCAGACACTGCCAGCCTGAGTCAGGTCATTCCCCTCATCAGGCTTTTGCAGAAGAAGCTGGAGACATTGAAGGAGGAGCTAACACGGAGCGATTCCGCTAGGCATGTGGGACTTGTGGATGGAGCCCTTAATTCGCTTAACAAGGATTCACGGGTGGTCAATCTGTTGAAATCAGAGCACTACATTTTGGCCACCGTGCTCGATCCTAGATTTAAAGTCTACCTTGGATCTCTCTTTCCGGCAGACACAAGTCTGCTGGGGTTGAAAGACCTGCTGGTGAGAAAATTGTCAAGTCAAGCGGAACGCGACCTGTCAACATCTCCTCCTTCACATTCTCCCGCAACTGGGGGTGCGAGGAAAAGGCTCAGAATTCCGAGCCCACCCGCTGGCGGTGATGCAGGGCAGTCTGGAGCGACTGCTGATGCTGACATCTGGTCCGGACTGAAGGACCTGACAACGATTACGGATACGGACATGTCGTCTACTGGCACTGCATATGATTCTCTCCCCATTGAAAGAATGGTGGAGGATTATATGAGTGACCGCATCCAAGTAGGCACGTCACACAGTCCGTACTTATACTGGCAGGAAAAAGAGGCAATTTGGAGGCCCTTGCACAAACTGGCTT
Source organism: Pseudophryne corroboree (assembly GCF_028390025.1). Classification (NCBI taxonomy): domain Eukaryota; kingdom Metazoa; phylum Chordata; class Amphibia; order Anura; family Myobatrachidae; genus Pseudophryne; species Pseudophryne corroboree. The sequence goes on from NC_086453.1 coordinate 41,769,380, forward strand.
TATTCTACCTAAGTTGCCCTCCCACAAGTGTGTACTCCGAAAGAGTGTTTAGTGCCGCCGCTCACCTTGTCAGCAATCGGCGTACGAGGTTACATCCAGAAAATGTGGAGAAGATGATGTTCATTAAAATGAATTATAATCAATTCCTCCGTGGAGACATTGACCAGCAGCAATTGCCTCCACAAAGTACACAGGGAGCTGAGATGGTGGATTCCAGTGGGGACGAATTGATAATCTGTGAGGAGGGGGATGTACACGGTGATATATCGGAGGATGATGATGAGGTGGACATCTTGCCTCTGTAGAGCCAGTTTGTGCAAGGAGAGATTAATTGCTTCTTTTTTGGGGGGGGTCCAAACCAACCCGTCATATCAGTCACAGTCGTGTGGCAGACCCTGTCACTGAAATGATGGGTTGGTTAAAGTGTGCATGTCCTGTTTTGTTTATACAACATAAGGGTGGGTGGGAGGGCCCAAGGACAATTCCATCTTGCACCTCTTTTTTCTTTTATTTTTCTTTGCGTCATGTGCTGTTTGGGGAGGGTTTTTTGGAAGGGCCATCCTGCGTGACACTGCAGTGCCACTCCTAGATGGGCCTGGTGTTTGTGTCGGCCACTAGGGTCGCTTATCTTACTCACACAGCTACCTCATTGCGCCTCTTTTTTTCTTTGCGTCATGTGCTGTTTGGGGAGGGTTTTTTGGAAGGGACATCCTGCGTGCGTGACACTGCAGTGCCACTCCTAGATGGGCCCGGTGTTTGTGTCGGCCACTAGGGTCGCTTATCTTACTCACACAGTCAGCTACCTCATTGCGCCTCTTTTTTTCTTTGCGTCATGTGCTGTTTGGGGAGGGTTTTTTGGAAGGGACATCCTGCGTGACACTGCAGTGCCACTCCTAGATGGGCCCGGTGTTTGTGTCGGCCACTAGGGTCGCTTATCTTACTCACACAGCTACCTCATTGCGCCTCTTTTTTTCTTTGCGTCATGTGCTGTTTGGGGAGGGTTTTTTGGAAGGGACATCCTGCGTGACACTGCAGTGCCACTCCTAGATGGGCCCGGTGTTTGTGTTGGCCACTAGGGTCGCTTATCTTACTCACACAGTCAGCTACCTCATTGCGCCTCTTTTTTTCTTTGCGTCATGTGCTGTTTGGGGAGGGTTTTTTGGAAGGGACATCCTGCGTGACACTGCAGTGCCACTCCTAGATGGGCCCGGTGTTTGTGTCGGCCACTAGGGTCGCTTATCTTACTCACACAGCTACCTCATTGCGCCTCTTTTTTTCTTTGCGTCATGTGCTGTTTGGGGAGGGTTTTTTGGAAGGGACATCCTGCGTGACACTGCAGTGCCACTCCTAGATGGGCCCGGTGTTTGTGTCGGCCACTAGGGTCGCTTATCTTACTCACACAGCGACCTCGGTGCAAATTTTAGGACTAAAAATAATATTGTGAGGTGTGAGGTATTCAGAATAGACTGAAAATGAGTGGAAATTATGGTTTTTGAGGTTAATAATACTTTGGGATCAAAATGACCCCCAAATTCTATGATTTAAGCTGTTTTTTAGGGTTTTTTGAAAAAAAACACCCGAATCCAAAACACACCCGAATCCGACAAAAAAAATTCGGTGAGGTTTTGCCTAAACGCGGTCGAACCCAAAACACGGCCGCGGAACCGAACCCAAAACCAAAACACAAAACCCGAAAAATTTCCGGCGCTCATCTCTAGTATACACACAGCCAATTCATGCAATTTATGCCACGCAAAAAGTGCAAAAAAGTTTTCAGTCGGCTTCAGACCTAATGTGCTTAACCTTTAATGTGCCCGTTGCTCGCAGATCAAAAGCTCCAGTAGATCTCATTCTTGTAGATGCTAAATTGATATTTGATCAGCTGTCAGCCCTGAGGGTGTATCCTGCTGCTGATCTGCAATACTTAGTTTAGTAGATGACAACAGTTCAGATTCTCAGCATGAAAAATACAATGCAATATATCCCAGTTTTGACAGCAGCCCTGCACTCTCAGGGGTATATTTACTAGAGATGAGCGGGTTCGGTTTCTCTGAATCCGAACCCGCACGAACTTCATGTTTTTTTCACGGGTCCGAGCAGACTCGGATCCTCCCGCCTTGCTCGGTTAACCCGAGCGCGCCCGAACGTCATCATGACGCTGTCGGATTCTCGCGAGACTCGGATTCTATATAAGGAGCCGCGCGTCGCCGCCATTTTCACACGTGCATTGAGATTGATAGGGAGAGGACGTGGCTGGCGTCCTCTCCATTTAGATTAGGGTTGAGAGAGAGAGAGAGAGAGAGAGAGATTGACCTGAGGCTGTGATACTGTAGAAGAGAGTGCAGAGTTTAGTGACTGACGACCACAGTGACCACCAGACAGTGCAGTTGTTTGTTTTATTTAATATATCCGTTCTCTGCCTGAAAAAAACGATACACACAGTGACTCAGTCACATACCATATCTGTGTGCACTGCTCAGCCCAGTGTGCTGCATCAATGTATATATATATCTGACTGTGCTCAGCTCACACAGCTTATAATTGTGGGGGAGACTGGGGAGCACTGCAGTGCCAGTTATAGGTTATAGCAGGAGCCAGGAGTACATAATATTATATTAAAATTAAACAGTGCACACTTTTGCTGCAGGAGTGCCACTGCCAGTGTGACTAGTGACCAGTGACCTGACCACCAGTATATATAATATTAGTAGTATACTATCTCTTTATCAACCAGTCTATATTAGCAGCAGACACAGTACAGTGCGGTAGTTCACGGCTGTGGCTACCTCTGTGTCGGCACTCGGCAGCCCGTCCATAATTGTATATACCACCTAACCGTGGTTTTTTTTTCTTTCTTTATAGTCATACTAGTTACGAGTATACTATCTCTTTATCAACCAGTCTATATTAGCAGCAGACACAGTACAGTGCGGTAGTTCACGGCTGTGGCTACCTCTGTGTCGGCACTCGGCAGCCCGTCCATAATTGTATATACCACCTAACCGTGGTTTTTTCTTTCTTTCTTTATACATACATACTAGTTACGAGTATACTATCTCTTTATCAACCAGTCTATATTAGCAGCAGACACAGTACAGTGCGGTAGTTCACGGCTGTGGCTACCTCTGTGTCGGCACTCGGCAGCCCGTCCATAATTGTATATACCACCTAACCGTGGTTTTTTTTTCTTTCTTTATACATACATACTAGTTACGAGTATACTATCTCTTTATCAACCAGTCTATATTAGCAGCAGACACAGTACAGTGCGGTAGTTCACGGCTGTGGCTACCTCTGTGTCGGCACTCGGCAGCCCGTCCATAATTGTATATACCACCTAACCGTGGTTTTTCTTTCTTTCTTTATACATACATACTAGTTACGAGTATACTATCTCTTTATCAACCAGTCTATATATTAGCAGCAGACACAGTACAGTGCGGTAGTTCACGGCTGTGGCTACCTCTGTGTCGGCACTCGGCAGCCCGTCCATAATTGTATATACCACCTAACCGTGTTTTTTTTTTCTTTCTTTATACATACATACTAGTTACGAGTATACTATCTCTTTATCAACCAGTCTATATATTAGCAGCAGACACAGTACAGTGCGGTAGTTCACGGCTGTGGCTACCTCTGTGTCGGCACTCGGCAGCCCGTCCATAATTGTATATACCACCTAACCGTGGTTTTTTTTTCTTTCTTTATACATACATACTAGTTACGAGTATACTATCTCTTTATCAACCAGTCTATATTAGCAGCAGACACAGTACAGTGCGGTAGTTCACGGCTGTGGCTACCTCTGTGTCGGCACTCGGCAGCCCGTCCATAATTGTATATACCACCTAACCGTGGTTTTTTTTTTCTTTCTTTATACATACATACTAGTTACGAGTATACTATCTCTTTATCAACCAGTCTATATATTAGCAGCAGACACAGTACAGTGCGGTAGTTCACGGCTGTGGCTACCTCTGTGTCGGCACTCGGCAGCCCGTCCATAATTGTATATACCACCTAACCGTGGTTTTTTTTTCTTTCTTTATAGTCATACTAGTTACGAGTATACTATCTCTTTATCAACCAGTCTATATTAGCAGCAGACACAGTACAGTGCGGTAGTTCACGGCTGTGGCTACCTCTGTGTCGGCACTCGGCAGCCCGTCCATAATTGTATATACCACCTAACCGTGGTTTTTTTTTCTTTCTTTATACATACATACTAGTTACGAGTATACTATCTCTTTATCAACCAGTCTATATTAGCAGCAGACACAGTACAGTGCGGTAGTTCACGGCTGTGGCTACCTCTGTGTCGGCACTCGGCAGCCCGTCCATAATTGTATATACCACCTAACCGTGGTTTTTTTTTCTTTCTTTATACATACATACTAGTTACGAGTATACTATCTCTTTATCAACCAGTCTATATATTAGCAGCAGACACAGTACAGTGCGGTAGTTCACGGCTGTGGCTACCTCTGTGTCGGCACTCGGCAGCCCGTCCATAATTGTATATACCACCTAACCGTGGTTTTTTTTTCTTTCTTTATACATACATACTAGTTACGAGTATACTATCTCTTTATCAACCAGTCTATATATTAGCAGCAGACACAGTACAGTGCGGTAGTTCACGGCTGTGGCTACCTCTGTGTCGGCACTCGGCAGCCCGTCCATAATTGTATATACCACCTAACCGTGGTTTTTTTTTCTTTCTTTATACATACATACTAGTTACGAGTATACTATCTCTTTATCAACCAGTCTATATTAGCAGCAGACACAGTACAGTGCGGTAGTTCACGGCTGTGGCTACCTCTGTGTCGGCACTCGGCAGCCCGTCCATAATTGTATATACCACCTAACCGTGGTTTTTTTTCTTTCTTTATACATACATACTAGTTACGAGTATACTATCTCTTTATCAACCAGTCTATATATTAGCAGCAGACACAGTACAGTGCGGTAGTTCACGGCTGTGGCTACCTCTGTGTCGGCACTCGGCAGCCCGTCCATAATTGTATATACCACCTAACCGTGGTTTTTCTTTCTTTCTTTATACATACATACTAGTTACGAGTATACTATCTCTTTATCAACCAGTCTATATTAGCAGCAGACACAGTACAGTACGGTAGTTCACGGCTGTGGCTACCTCTGTGTCTGCACTCGGCAGGCAGTCCATAATTGTATACTAGTATCCATCTCCATTGTTTACCTGAGGTGCCTTTTAGTTGTGCCTATTAAAATATGGAGAACAAAAATGTTGAGGTTCCAAAATTAGGGAAAGATCAAGATCCACTTCCACCTCGTGCTGAAGCTGCTGCCACTAGTCATGGCCGAGACGATGAAATGCCAGCAACGTCGTCTGCCAAGGCCGATGCCCAATGTCATAGTACAGAGCATGTCAAATCCAAAACACCAAATATCAGAAAAAAAAGGACTCCAAAACCTAAAATAAAATTGTCGGAGGAGAAGCGTAAACTTGCCAATATGCCATTTACGACACGGAGTGGCAAGGAACGGCTGAGGCCCTGGCCTATGTTCATGGCTAGTGGTTCAGCTTCACATGAGGATGGAAGCACTCAGCCTCTCGCTAGAAAAATGAAAAGACTCAAGCTGGCAAAAGCAGCACAGCAAAGAACTGTGCATTCTTCGAAATCCCAAATCCACAAGGAGAGTCCAATTGTGTCGGTTGCGATGCCTGACCTTCCCAACACTGGACGTGAAGAGCATGCGCCTTCCACCATTTGCACGCCCCCTGCAAGTGCTGGAAGGAGCACCCGCAGTCCAGTTCCTGATAGTCAGATTGAAGATGTCAGTGTTGAAGTACACCAGGATGAGGAGGATATGGGTGTTGCTGGCGCTGGGGAGGAAATTGACCAGGAGGATTCTGATGGTGAGGTGGTTTGTTTAAGTCAGGCACCCGGGGAGACACCTGTTGTCCGTGGGAGGAATATGGCCGTTGACATGCCAGGTGAAAATACCAAAAAAATCAGCTCTTCGGTGTGGAGGTATTTCACCAGAAATGCGGACAACAGGTGTCAAGCCGTGTGTTCCCTTTGTCAAGCTGTAATAAGTAGGGGTAAGGACGTTAACCACCTCGGAACATCCTCCCTTATACGTCACCTGCAGCGCATTCATAATAAGTCAGTGACAAGTTCAAAAACTTTGGGTGACAGCGGAAGCAGTCCACTGACCAGTAAATCCCTTCCTCTTGTAACCAAGCTCACGCAAACCACCCCACCAACTCCCTCAGTGTCAATTTCCTCCTTCCCCAGGAATGCCAATAGTCCTGCAGGCCATGTCACTGGCAATTTTGACGAGTCCTCTCCTGCCTGGGATTCCTCCGATGCATCCTTGCGTGTAACGCCTACTGCTGCTGGCGCTGCTGTTGTTGCCGCTGGGAGTCGATGGTCATCCCAGAGGGGAAGTCGTAAGCCCACTTGTACTACTTCCAGTAAGCAATTGACTGTTCAACAGTCCTTTGCGAGGAAGATGAAATATCACAGCAGTCATCCTACTGCAAAGCGGATAACTGAGGCCTTGACAACTATGTTGGTGTTAGACGTGCGTCCGGTATCCGCCGTTAGTTCACAGGGAACTAGACAATTTATTGAGGCAGTGTGCCCCCGTTACCAAATACCATCTAGGTTCCACTTCTCTAGGCAGGCGATACCGAGAATGTACACGGACGTCAGAAAAAGACTCACCAGTGTCCTAAAAAATGCAGTTGTACCCAATGTCCACTTAACCACGGACATGTGGACAAGTGGAGCAGGGCAGGGTCAGGACTATATGACTGTGACAGCCCACTGGGTAGATGTATGGACTCCCGCCGCAAGAACAGCAGCGGCGGCACCAGTAGCAGCATCTCGCAAACGCCAACTCTTTCCTAGGCAGGCTACGCTTTGTATCACCGCTTTCCAGAATACGCACACAGCTGAAAACCTCTTACGGCAACTGAGGAAGATCATCGCGGAATGGCTTACCCCAATTGGACTCTCCTGTGGATTTGTGGCATCGGACAACGCCAGCAATATTGTGTGTGCATTAAATATGGGCAAATTCCAGCACGTCCCATGTTTTGCACATACCTTGAATTTGGTGGTGCAGAATTTTTTAAAAAACGACAGGGGCGTGCAAGAGATGCTGTCGGTGGCCAGAAGAATTGCGGGACACTTTCGGCGTACAGGCACCACGTACAGAAGACTGGAGCACCACCAAAAACTACTGAACCTGCCCTGCCATCATCTGAAGCAAGAAGTGGTAACGAGGTGGAATTCAACCCTCTATATGCTTCAGAGGTTGGAGGAGCAGCAAAAGGCCATTCAAGCCTATACAATTGAGCACGATATAGTAGGTGGAGTGCACCTGTCTCAAGCGCAGTGGAGAATGATTTCAACGTTGTGCAAGGTTCTGATGCCCTTTGAACTTGCCACACGTGAAGTCAGTTCAGACACTGCCAGCCTGAGTCAGGTCATTCCCCTCATCAGGCTTTTGCAGAAGAAGCTGGAGACATTGAAGGAGGAGCTAACACGGAGCGATTCTGCTAGGCATGTGGGACTTGTGGATGGAGCCCTTAATTCGCTTAACAAGGATTCACGGGTGGTCAATCTGTTGAAATCAGAGCACTACATTTTGGCCACCGTGCTCGATCCTAGATTTAAAGCCTACCTTGGATCTCTCTTTCCGGCAGACACAAGTCTGCTGGGGTTGAAAGACCTGCTGGTGACAAAATTGTCAAGTCAAGCGGAACGCGACCTGTCAACATCTCCTCCTTCACATTCTCCCGCAACTGGGGGTGCGAGGAAAAGGCTCAGAATTCCGAGCCCACCCGCTGGCGGTGATGCAGGGCAGTCTGGAGCGACTGCTGATGCTGACATCTGGTCCGGACTGAAGGACCTGACAACGATTACGGACATGTCGTCTACTGTCACTGCATATGATTCTCTCAACATTGATAGAATGGTGGAGGATTATATGAGTGACCGCATCCAAGTAGGCACGTCACACAGTCCATACTTATACTGGCAGGAAAAAGAGGCAATTTGGAGGCCCTTGCACAAACTGGCTTTATTCTACCTAAGTTGCCCTCCCACAAGTGTGTACTCCGAAAGAGTGTTTAGTGCCGCCGCTCACCTTGTCAGCAATCGGCGTACGAGGTTACATCCAGAAAATGTGGAGAAGATGATGTTCATTAAAATGAATTATAATCAATTCCTCCGCGGAGACATTGACCAGCAGCAATTGCCTCCACAAAGTACACAGGGAGCTGAGATGGTGGATTCCAGTGGGGACGAATTGATAATCTGTGAGGAGGGGGATGTACACGGTGATATATCGGAGGGTGATGATGAGGTGGACATCTTGCCTCTGTAGAGCCAGTTTGTGCAAGTAGAGATTAATTGCTTCTTTTTTGGGGGGGTCCAAACCAACCCGTCATATCAGTCACAGTCGTGTGGCAGACCCTGTCACTGAAATGATGGGTTGGTTAAAGTGTGCATGTCCTGTTTTGTTTATACAACATAAGGGTGGGTGGGAGGGCCCAAGGACAATTCCATCTTGCACCTCTTTTTTCTTTTCTTTTTCTTTGCATCATGTGCTGATTGGGGAGGGTTTTTTGGAAGGGACATCCTGCGTGACACTGCAGTGCCACTCCTAAATGGGCCCGGTGTTTGTGTCGGCCACTAGGGTCGCTAATCTTACTCACACAGTCAGCTACCTCATTGCGCCTCTTTTTTTCTTTGCGTCATGTGCTGTTTGGGGAGGGTTTTTTGGAAGGGCCATCCTGCGTGACACTGCAGTGCCACTCCTAGATGGGCCCGGTGTTTGTGTCGGCCACTAGGGTCGCTAATCTTACTCACACAGCTACCTCATTGCGCCTCTTTTTTTCTTTGCGTCATGTGCTGTTTGGGGAGGGTTTTTTGGAAGGGACATCCTGCGTGACACTGCAGTGCCACTCCTAGATGGGCCCGGTGTTTGTGTCGGCCACTAGGGTCGCTTATCTTACTCACACAGCGACCTCGGTGCAAATTTTAGGACTAAAAATAATATTGTGAGGTGTGAGGTATTCAGAATAGACTGAAAATGAGTGTAAATTATGGTTTTTGAGGTTAATAATACTTTGGGATCAAAATGACCCCCAAATTCTATGATTTAAGCTGTTTTTTAGTGTTTTTTGAAGAAAACACCCGAATCCAAAACACACCCGAATCCGACAAAAAAAATTCGGTGAGGTTTTGCCAAAACGCGTTCGAACCCAAAACACGGCCGCGGAACCGAACCCAAAACCAAAACACAAAACCCGAAAAATTTCTGGCGCTCATCTCTAATATTTACTAAGTTGCGGGTTTTAAGACGTGGAGGTGTTGTCCATAGCAACCAAGCAGACTCTAGCTATTATTTTCTAGAAGGAGCAAGATAAATGATAAGTTGAATCTGATTGGTTGCTATGGCAACAACTCCACAAAAATCTGCACCTTAGTAAATATTCCCTGTTATTAGCCAATACATATTGTATAGACCAGTGTTTGTTAAACCTGGTCCTCATGGAAGGAAGCCTACCGGTGGGTGTTTTGAAGGTATCCTCAAGAATAATTAGTACCACGCGTGTAGATCTGTTGTGTTAGTCAATTAATCTGCCTGTGTGCCATCTCTCTCCGTAAAGTGGAGAGAGGTAAAGTACCAGTCAATCAGCTCCTATGTGCCATGTTACAGGCTGCGTTTGGAAAACGTCAGGAGCTGTTAGGTTGGTACTTTATCTCTCTCCATGTTATCTCTCTCCAATGCTTAGTACAACTCGCCCTCTATGTTTAGTAATGGGGTGATGCAAGCTGAAAGCAAAAGTAGGCTTTAATTACGCCAGCATGGGGAACAATGCGGATCCTGACAAGGCGGCAAATCTTTGCAAACACTCAACGCGCCGCAGAATCAGACTGTGCTCAAGGTGAGGGCGAGCATACAGTGGCCATCATTCCGAGATGATCGCTAGCTGCCGTTGTTCGCTGCGCAGCGATCATTTAAAAAAAAAATGACAAATCTACGCATGCGTATGCACCGCAATGCGCACGCGTGGCGTACGGGTACAAAGAGCATTGTGGTTTTGCACAGGTTCTAGCGTCGCACTGGCGGACGCAAGGAGATTGACAGGAAGTGGGCGTTTCTGGGTGTCAACTGACCGTTTTCTGGGAGTGTTTGGAAAAATTTAGGCGTGGCCGGGCGGGTATCTGACGTCATTACCGTGTCATTCGTCGCAGCAATCATCGCACAGAATAAGTAACTACAGAGCTGGTCTTGTTCTGCACAAAATGTGTTTGCAGCCGAAAATACACTCCCCCGTGGGCGGCGACTAAGCGTTTGCGCGGCTTCTAAAAGTAGCTAGCGAGCGATCAACTCTATCGCGTTTTTCCTGATTTTTCAGTGTGAGAAAAAGCCTATTTAATTGAATAGCCTTGCCCTACGCCATGAGGATTTTTGCTGGCAATTAGTTGTGGGGTAAACCCTGCGCCTAATTGAATATTCCCCATAGTCTTATTATGACAGTGATAATCTTAATTACTGTTGCCGCGCTGTTTGTTCAGCCTGTGCATTGTGTTCTGTACTGGTGGTATATGTGCCATTTAAACCTAAATGACCAGAAGACATATGTGTGAAGTGTTTGGAAGCTTAGTGACTGGACATCAAGAGTCGAGACCTATTTTATCATGAAAGTTTGCTCTAAAGTCCATCGTATGAAACGATTGCTACCAGAATTTCTTCTCGCAGCGTCCTGTTTTCATTTCTGTAGACTGTAGACTTCTGTGAAGCTTATACCCAGAATTCCCCTTACCCCCAGCACTGGAGCACGTCCACCTTCCTTCTGTACTGTAAGCATTTCTCTACGTCTCTTTCATGTTCTCTACCACAATCTTCACACTGCGCTGAATATCCAGGGAGCGTCTGCATTTGTTCCCTCTGCCAGTGACTACATGCAGAATGCCATCAGATCGGCCTTCAGACGTTTTCAGTCCATTCTGGGCTCAGAAGCTTTGCAGACCTTTCTCTAGACCTAGGCCTTCCTCCCCTAGTAATCTGCCTCTCAGGTGACAGGCTTTTCTGTCTGCCATAACAACGTCTACTGTCCCCAAATCCACTGGTTGCTGCTATCTTCTCATACCTGTGACATATGTGTCAACATTTTCCATAGGTTCTCAACTCCTTGGAAAAAAAAAAAAAAAAAGACTTGTGTCTTTCCATGGATAAGTCATTTTTTTTTCCAGATGACAGGATTTATGAAATGCGGGAATAATGTCTGTCAGAGGGAGACTGGCAGAAGGTGCCGCTGTGCATTACTAATGTCTGCGCAGCTCCTCTGTCCTTTCCTCCGCTCATGCACTGAAATATTCTTTGCTGAGATCTCCTTATACCTCGAGGTGCTGGGTGCGTGACGTGTAGATCATATCACTGTGGCGCTACTATATGTATTACTGAGCAGCAGGGGCCGTGATTCCGGGAGAGCCCCACCAAAATTCAGGCGTCCCCTGTGTATATTCTGTGCAGACTCTGGATGGGCCCCTCCTCTCTATGGCGCCGTAGTCTCCAGCATTTTGGCGGAGTCTACTGTGCATGTGCAGGTCTCCGGAAACATGGCGCCTGCCATGGTCAGGAGGCAAATTTCATACTGCACATGCACGGTGGCCATATTTTGGGTGTGATTTTTGCTGCGGCTGCCGCGGGACTCCAGAAGGGTATGTATTAAAACAACATGGGTGCAGTGTGGGCTGCATGGGCCCCACCTGGGCCCAGGGGGTCGTGTGCACCCCACACACTGCCCCCATGATAGTAACATCAATGCTGAAAGAGTAGACAGGTACTGTATTGTAGGCCTTGGGCAAAGCAATGCACTGGGACCCTTATTTACAGAAATAGCTTTCGCATTGCGCACGTGTGGGCAAAAATAGCATCAGAGAATGCGTACACATTGTGATCGCAATGTAGCCGCTGTCTGACTGATAGGAAGCCAGCGTTTCTGTGCGGAAACCTGACGTTTTCTGGGTGCGTCTGAAAAAACACAGCATGCCCACTCATTTTTAAGCAGGGCCTCTGACGTCAGCGATGACCACTTCCAGTCTCTTGTGTCACAGGACTAGTGGATGACCTTGCCTGACGTAGATAGGAAAAATCTTCGATGTTCCGGTAATTGCGTGTGGTTTTGCGATCAGCCCGCATGTTGCGATGCATTCGCAATTTCTATTTCGGGGCGGCAACTATTTGATTGCAGCAACTGCTTTTTAGCAGAAACTGCGCATCCTTACTGAATGAGGTCCATAGTCCTGAGCATTTACGATTACTATGGCTGTTTCTCTAAACAGGTGTCAGCACTAGGGGACCCATCGATCAATAGTCGCATGTGCATTGCGATTTGGACACGATATTAGCACCAAAGAGCACCAGAACTTCTGCTCATGTGCGGCCCGCTGACCACAAATGGGTGAGTGAGAGGAAGAATCAGAAATCAGAAGAGTGTGATGTAGAATATAAAGGCTGTAGTGTAAGACACATCATGGGCGATGAGGATGACAGACCCACTCTACAAGAGGCTCGCTTCTCTGCTTAGACCCACACACCACTGCTGAGGCAATGAGATTGCCGCTAGCATATAATGTGACAAGACAAAGTTGTCAAGTGATGTAAATGATGATATGATTTGTGCTGCAAAATAATATTACAGTATGCCGCAAAGTGATTTCCGCTGTCATATACTCCGGGAGTGAAGGGACTGGAATAAAAATATTTGTTATTTATTTATTCAATTAAGTTGACCTGGTGTTTGTTCCTTAATTCATCAGTGATAAATGCTGCATCTGCGTCACACCTGTTCTCCTGTTATCACACCTGTATGTACAGTGACACCCAGTCCTGAAAGTAGGGTGGTACGGAGTACCATTAAGAAATATAGAATTGGTACGCAGTACCACCAGCTCACCACTGGGGCATAATTTATAAGGGGCATTTTTGTGTGTGGGACATAAAATGGTGTCAGTGGCATAACGGTGTGTGGTATAATATGTAAGGCATTACGGTGTGTGGCATAATGTGTAATGGGCATTATGATATGTGGCATAATGTGTAATGGGCATTACAGTGTGTGGCATAATGTGTCGTAAGCATGGCATAATGTATAAGAAGCATGGCATAATGTGTAATAAGCATTACGGTGTGTAGCATAATGTGTAATGGGCATTATGGTGTGTGGCATAATGTGTAATAAACATTACGGTGTGTGGCATAATGTGTAATAATAAGCATTACGGTGTGTGGTAATAATGTGTAATAATAAGCATTACGGTGTGTGGCATAATGTGTAATAATAAGCATTACGGTGTGTGGCATAATGTGTAATAAGCATTACAGTGTGTGGCATAATGTATAGTGGGCATTATGGTGCCCATATTAATTCAAACTCTGTGTTGCTGAAGTCCTCCAATCCTCCTCAAACCCTCAGAAATATTAACACAATAAATCTTCAAGAACTTTCCACCTCACTCTAACAACTGCTCTCACCTATTTCTGCATTCACTTCTCCTGAGATGGCTGTATCACATCGGAACCAGACTCTAGAACTAGCCCTTGAAGTATCTCCAGCTACCCATCACACTCCACGTAGGCCTAGATGTCAACCATGGCACTCCAAATTAACAAGACATCTACAAAAACTCACACGTAAATTTGAACGTCAGTGGCGTAAATCTCGTATTTCAAGTGACTTCCTCACATATAAGACTGTCTACCACTCTTATAGAAATGCCCTGGACACTGCCAAACAAACATATTTCCAAACTCTTATCTCTGCTCAAGCCTCTAACCCCAAACGACTCTTTAATACATTTAAATCACTTCTGAATCCTCCCTCACCTACCCCACCAGCCACTATCAAGGCATGAGATCTTGCTTCCTACTTCAAGGAGAAGATTGATAAGATCTGAGATGAAATGGTATGATCTTCGGCAGCCAGTGACCTGCTCTGTTCTTTACCTGAACCCTCTGGCATTCTCTCTTCATTTGATCCCACAAATGAAGATGAAGTATCATCACTCTTCTCATCCTGCTTCTCTACCAGAGGCGTAACTAGGGTTTTCGGAGCCCAGGGCAAGTTGGAAAATGGCGCCCCCCCAAAAAAATAAAAATAAAATAAAACATACAAAAAGAAGTGAAAAAATGGGCGTGGCCACACACCAGAAGGGGTGTGGTCATTGAAAATGGCCCACAGTGCCAGTTACATTGCCCAACAGTGCCGGATACATTGCCCCACAGTGCCGGATACATTGCCCCATAGTGCCAGATACATTGCCCCACAGTGCCAGATACATACCCCACTCAGTGCCAGTTACATTGCCCCACAGTGCCAGTTACATTGCCCCACAGTGCCAGTTACATGCCCCACAGTGCCAGATACATTGCCCCACTCAGTGCCAGATACATTGCCCCACTCAGTGCCAGATACATGCCCCACTCAGTGCCAGATACATGCCCCACTCAGTGCCAGTTACATTGCCCCACAGTGCCGGATACAATGCCCCACAGTGCCAGATACATTGCCCCACAGTGCCAGTTACATTGCCCCACAGTGCCAGTTACATTGCCCCACAGTGCCAGATACATTGCCCCAGTGCCAGATACATGCCCCACAGTGCCAGATACATGCCCCACTCAGTGCCAGATACATGCCCCACAGTGCCAGTTACATTGCCCCACAGTGCCGCATACAATGCCCCACAGTGCCGGATACATGCCCCACAGTGCCGGATACATGCCCCACAGTGCCAGTTACATGCCCCACAGTGCCAGTTACATTGCCCCACAATGCCAGATACATGCCCCACAGTGCCAGATACATGCCCCACAGTGCCAGTTATATGCCCCACAGTGCCAGATACATGCCCCACAGTGCCAGGCCCCACTCAGTGCCAGTTACATGCCCCATTTGGTGCCAGTTACATGCCCCACAGTGCCAGGCCCTACTCAGTGCCAGTTACATGCCCCACAGTGCCAGATACATTGCCCCACAGTGCCAGATACATTGCCCCACAGTGCCAGATACAGTGCCCCACAGTGCCAGATACAATGCCCCACAGTGCCAGATACATTGCCCCACAGTGCCAGTTACATGCCCCACAGTGCCAGTTACATGCCCCACAGTGCCAGATACATTGCCCCACAGTGCCAGTTACATGCCCCACAGTGCCAGATAAATGCCCCACAGTGCCAGGGCCCACTTGGTGCCAGATACATGCCCCACTGTGCCGCTGGACCCCCCCCCCCCCAGTGCCGCCGGACCCCCCCCCCCCCCCCGTCACTTACCGGCCGGCGGCCGA
Organism: Pseudophryne corroboree; assembly: GCF_028390025.1. Classification (NCBI taxonomy): domain Eukaryota; kingdom Metazoa; phylum Chordata; class Amphibia; order Anura; family Myobatrachidae; genus Pseudophryne; species Pseudophryne corroboree. Next base: position 41,784,742 of record NC_086453.1, read on the forward strand.
TTGCTGCTATGTGAGGGGAGGAGAGCGCAGCGCCTCTCCTTCCCCTCGCCGCTCCAGGTCTCTGGCGGCTGTCTGGCGCCGGTTCGCTAGCCAATCAGAGCTCGCGGACCGGCAGCCAATCAGGAGCCGGTCCGCAAGCTCTGATTGGCTAACGCCGGAGACCGGACACAGCAGCGCTGCTGGCAGCGCTGCTAGTGCTGGCAGCGGCGGTGAGGGGAGGGAGAGACGCTGCGCTCTCCTCCCCTCACATTTAGGGTTGACGGGGGCGAGTGGGGCATGATGCCCTGGACGCCGGTGGCGCCCCCCTCTTCTGGGCCTGCCAAGGCGCCCAGGGCACGTGCCCCACTCGCCCTACCCTAGATACGCCTCTGTTCTCTACTACCTCTCCTCTTAATCCTTTACCCTCACAAATAAGTAAAGCTCTGTCTCTGGTGCTCATCCCTGCCCTAACTAACATCTGTAATCTCTCTCTCTCTACTGGTATTTTTCCTACACTGTTCAAGCATGCAGTGATTACTCCCATTTTGAAAAAAACAAAATTCTGACCCTAACTCTCTCTCAAACTACCGCCCTATCTCTCAGCTCCCTTGTCTCTCTAAGCTACTTGAGGGACTTGCCTACACTCGACTCACACACTTGCTTAACTCATACAATTTATTGGACCCACTTCAGTCAGGCTTCCGTTCCCAATACTCCAGCATTGACTAAAGTGGTTAATGATTTGGTTAATGATTTGGTCACTACGAAGTCTAAAGGCCACTACTCACTACTTATTCTTCTAGATCTCTTTGCTGCTTTTGACATTGTTGACCACTCTCTTCTCATACAAACACTACAATCCCTAGGTCTTAAAGACATAGCCCTCTCTTGGTTCCTATCCGACCTATCTAATCGCTCCTTCAATGTTCACTTCTCTGAATCTACCTCCTCTTCGCTACCTCTTTCAGTTGGAGTACCGCAAGGCTCAGTCTTGGGTCCTCTGCTTTTTTCTACCTATACCTCATCTCTTGGTAAACTAACCAGCTCTTTTGGATTTCAGTACCATCTGTACGCAGATGATACTCAAATCTACCTATCCTCCCCTGATTTGTCATTATCTGTACTGGGCCGTGTCACTGAATGCCTTTCTGCCATTTCATCCTGGATGACATCTCGCCACCTCAAACTTAATATTTCAAAAACAGAGCTAATTATATTTCCACCGGCCAATAGTAGGTACCAACCTGATATCTCTATCACTGTTGAAATCTCGACTATCTACCCTACCCCACAAGCTCACTGCCTAGGTGACTCTGATCTGTCCTTTGTTCCCCACATTCTGTCTCAAAATCATGTTACATGCATCTAAAAAACATATCCAAAATACGACCATATCTTACACAAGACACTGCTAAAAAACTCTAATCCATGCTCTCATCATCTTCTGCATTGATTATTGCAATAGTCTCCTAACTGGTCTTCCCAAAACAAGACTCTCACCACAACAATCCATTCTGAATGCAGCTGCGAGGCTTATCTTCCTCGCTAGATGTTCATCGTCTCCAGATCCACTCTGTCATTCCCTCCATTGGTTACCTGTATTCTACCGTATTCAATATAGAATACTTTTACTCACACACAAGGCCAGTAACCAAATTACACCAATGTACATCACTTTGCTTATCTCAAAATATTTTCCAACTCGACCTCTTCGCTCTTCACAAGATCTGCGTCTCTCATCCACACTCATTACTCGCTCCCACTCACGATTGCAGGACTTTCTTCCAGGCTGCACCAACTCTGTGGAATGCCTTAACACGCACAATAAGACTCTCCTCTAGTCTCCAAACCTTCAAGCGTTCCCTGAAAACTCACCTCTTCAGGCAAGCGTATCAAATTCCAGAACCGCCCACATAACTTTCATAAACCTTCCTATCAAATTGCATCCACTCTACACAGTCCACACGTATCCTCACATGTCTTCTTATTCTTCACTTTCCCTTCCTCTCGACCCCGTTTCATCTTTGCTGTAATATATCATACAGCCCACCAAGAACCTAGCAATCTGGTGGACAATTATGCAATAGATAGCATCTATCCTTGTGTATCCATGCCTATTTCCCTATAGATTGTAAGCTTGCGAGCAGGGCCTTCCTACCTCAATGACTGTTTGTTATTACCCAGTTTTGTTATATCATTGTTATTTCCAATTGTAAAGCACAACGGAATTTGCTGCGCTATATAAGAAACTTAATACATAATAAAATAAATAAATTATGGTGTTTGGCATAATGTGTAAGGGGCATTACGGTGTGTGGCATAATGTGTAAGGGCATTACGGTGTGTGGCATAATGTGGCCATGGTCCTACTGTCATGTAGCCACTCCCCTACTTTTATGTGACCACGCCCCCTCATGACACATAACCACGCCTGTTTTTACTATCAGTACCACTAAGAAAAAATGTCTACTTGCACCACCGGAGACACATGTCTGATAACTGGGACCAAAATGATTCAGAGATGGGAAAGTTGACTCATGGACCAACCAATCAGCTCCTAACTGCCATGTTACAGGCTGTGTATGAAAAATGACAGGAGCTGATTGATTGGTCATTTATCTCTCTCCACTTTATCACTCTCTAAGGCTTTAGTACTTCTCTTCCCACTGTCACCAGCTGACCAGGGTTTATATACAGTAAGGTGACTTTATAATCACTGATTATATAACATTGGTTCCTCACCATGCTTCAAGGTCAGTGCTTCCATAACGCTGCCCTCAAGGCACCCTAAGGCTGGATAAACACTTGGCCGATGGATTGGCTGACCGGCTGGCTGGCCAACCGATCTAGCGATTGGTAAGGTTTATGCACAAACAATCTTGTGCATTCACACTTAACAATTGTCCCACTGATATATCTGGCCAGCGGACCCCATTTGCCCGCCCACTTGTGACATCATATTCAATGGATTCTGCGGATGATATATCGTTTGGTCGGCGGGTCACCCGTACACAGAGGCAGATGTACCGACATATCTGCATGATATATTAGCATCGCCCATGCTGCAGGGCCGTCCTGATATATCTGTGAACGACATAATTTACAGATGTATCCGCTGTGCATCCTATAAATCGTCAAGTGTGTTCTCAGCCTAACAGTCCAGTCATTAAGGTTAGCCATGTTTAAGCACAGATGACTTAATTAGTACTTTAGTCAGCTTGATTATACCATCTGTGAACAAGCATGGATATTCATAAAACATGTATGGTTAGGGCTGATTCATACACAACAGTTTTCACCGGATGGCAAAAAGCCGGACAAACTTTGTCCGGCTTTTTGCCATCCGGCAGTGTCTTTCACACACAACGGCTTTGAGCCGTGTTTAATGCTGTGCTCATGCGCAGCGACAGGAGTGGCTTGAAAAAAAAGACGCGTGTGAAAGCTCCCTGTCATACACACGGTTTACCGCCTGCAAGGACGACCCGGCCCGGCAGCTGGACTTTTCAGTGGATATTTCCGGCTGCAACCCGGCAGCCATGCCGGGGCCGTGCCGTGTGATTTGACACATTGCTCTGCATGTGTCTCTGTAGGAAGGCCGCGGAAAAAATCCGTCTGGTATTTTGTCGGCCGGCGCTACCTAGAGCGTGTGAAACCGCTCTATGGGTGCTTGGAGTTTGGGAAACCCTGGGTTAGGTTATGGTGTAAAAGTAAATACTTTCCTTTTGAATTTATTAAGCATTAACTTTTGGGGTCATAAATGGTCTGATATAGAGAAAGGAGAAATTGACATGCTGCCGTGCATATGGGGTTTAAAATGTACAGAGAGAGCTAAAGTTGGGAAGGGGTGTGTCCTGACATAATTGTACATTGCAGTGTAAAAACAAAGCAGACAGTGTTTTCCTGCATGCAAACATAAATAAACAAATAAATACATAAATAAATAATATCCACACAAACACACAAATAATGAAATAAATAAATAGATAAATAAGTAAATGTATTTTCACCCCTTTCATTTCTGCATGGCTTGTTCCAGGAGCTCATTTTTAATCTTTTTTATTTATTTATTTGCGCCTACTGCTGAACCAGGCCCAGAGTGAGGAACGATATGAGAATTTGTGCAGAACATAATAGGAATCGCACCGCACTGTTGGTGAACATTAAAAACAGAGAGATTTTCAGGGAAGAATTGCTGCAACACATCTTTAAGATCTGTCTCTGTAAAATGACGGACAATTGTCAATTGTGCTGACCTGTGAGAATGGCAATCCTGGCACGACGCGGTAGGACTTGATTATTCCCAGACCTACAGTACCCCATCCATACCACGCAGCAAAAGATTAACCGTCGCCATCCCGCTCTATTCCTTCCACAAATTGCGACATTACAAATACTGCACGGAAAGGCGTTCTGCAGAAAAATGACAGATAGAATCTGATTGGTTGCTTCAGGCAACTCCTCCACTTTACCTCTCTCCAAGGCTTGATACTGTACACCTCAAAATCATTATCTCATCTGTACTGATTTGTTTTCAGCTAATTCTACTATTATTATTATTTTCCAAAATAAATAATAAACCCTTATGTACCGGAAAATAGATTTTTGAAATATTTTATTCTTTACAGTTTAGTTAAATATTTTTAGTGTTGAGTTTTGTGCCGTGTGAGGAACTAACTACTGACGATGGATTATATTGAGGCTTCTTATATATATTTAATGGAAGGAGAGCTTTTCTTCCATGAGCCAGTGGCTGGCCTGTCTACGCCGCCTTGGTTTACTGTGGGCTCTGCATACTATTACCGCTGAGTGGCAGTGGGCTGGTTTGGGTTTGGCCCAGTTTCCCGGCCCCTGGCCTCTCTCTTCTGAGAATGCTTTCTGAGCTGAGGTGAGTCACACAGGCAGGAGGCCGCGCAGCTGCCGATAAGTCAGGGCAGAATGATGTATGGGGAGATCATCGATCGCAGCTCTTTGTGGCATGTGCTGAAAGCATTATTTTAGGCTGGTGTGTGTATTTATGGACAGAGGAGATGCATTAAAAGCTCAGAGGTTAAAGGGGATCTATAGCCTTCCCCAAAATTATTAACACACTCCTTTCCACAGGGGAAACATTTTCTACACATCCAGACATTCAGCTTAACGCTAGGCAGCCCGTAAAGTCTTTATTCATAGTGACGGTGGAAGTAGGTGGCAGCGGTGTGTGATGGAGGTCACCCGGGAATGGTTTATTAACTGTATAAGCATGTAGCAGGATAACACAGGGTTAACATTTTACAGCAGGTACAGGATGTAAGAATGTTCCAGTTTCAGCCAGCAGCATACAGGGTATGCTGGTGCTTGTAGTGAACCATTGCACACACATACATACAGATGTGTCCACTTACATCTTTGCTTTTTCACAAATTTGGTACAACATGCAAAACACGGCTAAGCTGTTTTTCACGAGTTGCGAGTGGATGAATTTGAAAATTTTTGTTTGCCTTAATAGAATATGCATGATGTAACATATAAAAGAACCAAATTAAGAAAAATCACAAGGCTTGGCTAAATCTCTGAGTCTATGGCATGCAAAACTGTGCCATACATATGGTGTCTATCTATTGACTGTCTAACTAGACACTGTCTATCTATCAACCGGATACCGTGATAAAGTATATAGTAGTGATGAGCACCGGCAATTTTTCGGGTTTTGTGTTTTGGTTTTGGGTTCGGTTCCGCGGCCGTGTTTTGGGTTCGAATGCGTTTTGGCAAAACCTCACCGAATTTTTTTTGTCGGATTCGGGTGTGTTTTGGATTCGGGTGTTTTTTTCAAAAAACCCTAAAAAACAGCTTAAATCATAGAATTTGGGGGTCATTTTGATCCCAAAGTATTATTAACCTCAATAACCATAATTTCCACTCATTTTCAGTCTATTCTGAACACCTCACACCTCACAATATTATTTTTAGTCCTAAAATTTGCACCGAGGTCGCTGGATGGCTAAGCTAAGCGACCCAAGTGGCCGACACAAACACCTGGCCCATCTAGGAGTGGCACTGCAGTGTCACGCAGGATGGCCCTTCCAAAAAACACTCCCCAAACAGCACATGACGCAAAGAAAAAAAGAGGCGCAATGAGGTAGCTGTGTGAGTAAGCTAAGCGACCCTAGTGGCCGACACAAACACCTGGCCCATCTAGGAGTGGCACTGCAGTGTCACGCAGGATGGCCCTTCCAAAAAACACTCCCCAAAGAGCACATGACGCAAAGAAAAAAAGAGGCGCAATGAGGTAGCTGTGTGAGTAAGCTAAGCGACCCTAGTGGCCGACACAAACACCTGGCCCATCTAGGAGTGTCACTGCAGTGTCACGCAGGATGGCCCTTCCAAAGGGTGGTCTTCTGTATGCCGGCGGTCGGGCTCCCGGCGCTCAGTATACCGGCGCCGGGAGCCCGACAGCCGGCATACCGACACTTATTTTCCCTCGTGGTGGTCCACGACCCCCATAGAGGGAGAATAAAATAGTGTGGTGCGCGTAGCGCGCCACCGTGTCCGTAGCGTGGCGAGCGCAGCGAGCCCGCAAGGGGCTCATTTGCGCTCGCCACGCTGTCGGTAAGCCGGCAGTCGGGCTCCCCCCAAACAGCACATGACGCAAAGAAAAATGAAAGAAAAAAGAGGTGCAAGATGGAATTGTCCTTGGGCCCTCCCACCCACCCTTATGTTGTATAAACAGGACATGCACACTTTAACCAACCCATCATTTCAGTGACAGGGTCTGCCACACGACTGTGACTGAAATGACGGGTTGGTTTGGACCCCCACCAAAAAAGAAGCAATTAATCTCTCCTTGCACAAACTGGCTCTACAGAGGCAAGATGTCCACCTCATCATCATCCTCCGATATATCACCGTGTACATCCTCCTCCTCACAGATTATCAATTCGTCCCCACTGGAATCCACCATCTCAGCTCCCTGTGTACTTTGTGGAGGCAATTGCTGCTGGTCAATGTCTCCACGGAGGAATTGATTATAATTCATTTTAATGAACATCATCTTCTCCACATTTTCTGGATGTAACCTCGTACGCCGATTGCTGACAAGGTGAGCGGCGGCACTAAACACTCTTTCGGAGTACACACTTGTGGGAGGGCAACTTAGGTAGAATAAAGCCAGTTTGTGCAAGGGCCTCCAAATTGCCTCTTTTTCCTGCCAGTATAAGTACGGACTGTCTGACGTGCCTACTTGGATGCGGTCACTCATATAATCCTCCACCATTCTTTCAATGGGGAGAGAATCATATGCAGTGACAGTAGACGACATGTCCGTAATCGTTGTCAGGTCCTTCAGTCCGGACCAGATGTCAGCATCAGCAGTCGCTCCAGACTGCCCTGCATCACCGCCAGTGGGTGGGCTCGGAATTCTGAGCCTTTTCCTCGCACCCCCAGTTGCGGGAGAATGTGAAGGAGGAGATGTTGACAGGTCGCGTTCCGCTTGACTTGACAATTTTGTCACCAGCAGTTCTTTGAACCCCAGCAGACTTGTGTCTGCCGGAAAGAGAGATCCAAGGTAGGTTTTAAATCTAGGATCGAGCACGGTGGCCAAAATGTAGTGCTCTGATTTCAACAGATTGACCACCCGTGAATCCTTGTTAAGCGAATTAAGGGCTCCATCCACAAGTCCCACATGCCTAGCGGAATCGCTCTGTGTTAGCTCCTCCTTCAATGTCTCCAGCTTCTTCTGCAAAAGCCTGATGAGGGGAATGACCTGACTCAGGCTGGCAGTGTCTGAACTGACTTCACGTGTGGCAAGTTCAAAAGGTTGCAGAACCTTGCACAACGTTGAAATCATTCTCCACTGCGCTTGAGACAGGTGCATTCCACCTCCTATATCGTGCTCAGTTGTATAGGCTTGAATGGCCTTTTGCTGCTCCTCCAACCTCTGAAGCATATAGAGGGTTGAATTCCACCTCGTTACCACTTCTTGCTTCAGATGATGGCAGGGCAGGTTCAGGCGTTTTTGGTGGTGCTCCAGTCTTCTGTACGTGGTGCCTGTACGCCGAAAGTGTCCCGCAATTCTTCTGGCCACCGACAGCATCTCTTGCACGCCCCTCTCGTTTTTTAAATAATTCTGCACCACCAAATTCAAGGTATGTGCAAAACATGGGACGTGCTGGAATTTGCCCAGATTTAATGCACACACAATATTGGTGGCGTTGTCCGATGCCACAAATCCACAGGAGAGTCCAATTGGGGTAAGCCATTCCGCGATGATCTTCCTCAGTTGCCGTAAGAGGTTTTTAGCTGTGTGCGTATTCTGGAAAGCGGTGATACAAAGCATAGCCTGCCTAGGAAAGAGTTGGCGTTTGCGAGATGCTGCTACTGGTGCCGCCGCTGCTGTTCTTGCGGCGGGAGTCCATACATCTACCCAGTGGGCTGTCACAGTCATATAGTCCTGAGCCTGCCCTGCTCCACTTGTCCACATGTCCGTGGTTAAGTGGACATTGGGTACAACTGCATTTTTTAGGACACTGGTGAGTCTTTTTCTGAGGTCTCTGTACATTTTCGGTATCGCCTGCCTAGAGAAATGGAACCTAGATGGTATTTGGTACCGGGGACACAGTACCTCCAACAAGTCTCTAGTTGCCTCTGCAGTAATGATGGATACCGGAACCACGTTTCTCACCGCCCAGGATGCCAAGGCCTCAGTTATCCGCTTTGCAGCAGGATGACTGCTGTGATATTTCATCTTCCTCGCAAAGGACTGTTGGACAGTCTATTGCTTGGTGGAAGTAGTAAAAGTGGTCTTACGAGTACGACTTCCCCTCTTGGATGACGATCGACTCCCAGCAGCAACAACAGCAGTGCCAGCAGCAGTAGGCGTTACACGCAAGGATGCATCGGAGGAATCCCAGGCAGGAGAGGACTCGTCAGAATTGCCAGTGACATGGCCTGCAGGACTATTGGCATTCCTGGGGAAGGAGGAAATTGACACTGAGGGAGTTGGTGGGATGGTTTGCGTGAGCTTGGTTACAAGAGGAAGGGATTTACTGGTCAGTGGACTGCGTCCGCTGTCGCCCAAAGTTTTTGAACTTGTCACTGACTTATGATGAATGCGCTGCAGGTGACGTATAAGGGAGGATGTTCCGAGGTGGTTAACGTCCTTACCCCTACTTATTACAGCTTGACAAAGGCAACACACGGCTTGACAAATGTTGTCCGCATTTCTGGTGAAATACTTCCACACCGAAGAGCTGATTTTTTTGGTATTTTCACCAGGCATGTCAACGGCCATATTCCTCCCACGGACAACAGGTGTCTCCCCGGGTGCCTGACTTAAACAAACCACCTCACCATCAGAATCCTCCTGGTCAATTTCCTCCCCAGCGCCAGCAACACCCATATCCTCCTCATCCTGGTGTACTTCAACACTGACATCTTCAATCTGACTATCAGGAACTGGACTGCGGGTGCTCCTTCCAGCACTTGCAGGGGGCGTGCAAATGGTGGAAGGCGCATGCTCTTCACGTCCAGTGTTGGGAAGGTCAGGCATTGCAAACGACACAATTGGACTCTCCTTGTGGATTTGTGATTTCGAAGAACGCACAGTTCTTTGCTGTGCTTTTGCCAGCTTGAGTCTTTTCATTTTTCTAGCGAGAGGCTGAGTGCTTCCATCCTCATGTGAAGCTGAACCACTAGCCATGAACATAGGCCAGGGCCTCAGCCGTTCCTTGCCACTCTGTGTGGTAAATGGCATATTGGCAAGTTTATGCTTCTCCTCCGACAATTTTATTTTAGATTTTTGAGTCCTTTTTTTACTGATATTTGGTGTTTTGGATTTTACATGCTCTGTACTATGACACTGGGCATCGGCCTTGGCAGACGACGTTGCTGGCATTTCATCGTCTCGGCCATGACTAGTGGCAGCAGCTTCAGCACGAGGTGGAAGTCGATCTTGATCTTTCCCTATTTTTGGAACCTCAACATTTTTGTTCTCCATATTTTAATAGGCACAACTAAAAGGCACCTCAGGTAAACAATGGAGATGGATGGATACTAGTATACTTATGGATTGACGAGCGACTGCCGACACAGAGGTAGCTACAGCCGTGGACTACCGTACTGCGTCTGCTGCTAATATAGACTGGATGATAATGATATAAAAAATATATATATATACCACTACTGCAGCCGGACAGGTATATATTATATAATGACGGACCTGCTGGACACTGTCAGCTCAGCACTGCAGACTCCTAAAGTAAGCTACTAGTAGTATCAAGAAGATAGAAAAAAAAACAAACACCACAGGTAGGTGGTATACAATTATGGATGGACTAGCGACTGCCGACACAGAGGTAGCTACAGCCGTGGACTACCGTACTGCGTCTGCTGCTAATATAGACTGGATGATAATGATATAAAAAATATATATATATATCACTACTGCAGCCGGACAGGTATATATTATATAATGACGGACCTGCTGGACACTGTCAGCTCAGCACTGCAGACTCCTAAAGTAAGCTACTAGTAGTATCAAGAAGATAGAAAAAAAAAAACACCACAGGTAGGTGGTATACAATTATGGATGGACTAGCGACTGCCGACACAGAGGTAGCTACAGCCGTGGACTACCGTACTGCGTCTGCTGCTAATATAGACTGGATGATAATGATATAAAAAATATATATATATACCACTACTGCAGCCGGACAGGTATATATTATATAATGACGGACCTGCTGGACACTGTCAGCTCAGCACTGCAGACTCCTAAAGTAAGCTACTAGTAGTATCAAGAAGATAGAAAAAAAAAAAAACACCACAGGTAGGTGGTATACAATTATGGATGGACTAGCGACTGCCGACACAGAGGTAGCTACAGCCGTGGACTACCGTACTGCGTCTGCTGCTAATATAGACTGGATGATAATGATATAAAAAATATATATATATATATATATATATCACTACTGCAACCGGACAGGTATATATTATATAATGACGGACCTGCTGGACACTGTCAGCTCAGCACTGCAGACTCCTAAAGTAAGCTACTAGTAGTATCAAGAAGATAGAAAAAAAAAACACCACAGGTAGGTGGTATACAATTATGGATGGACTAGCGACTGCCGACACAGAGGTAGCTACAGCCGTGGACTACCGTACTGCGTCTGCTGCTAATATAGACTGGATGATAATGAGATATAAAATATATATATATCACTACTGCAGCCGGACAGGTATATATTACATAATGACGGACCTGCTGGACACTGTCAGCTCAGCACTGCAGACTCCTAAAGTAAGCTACTAGTATCAAGAAGATAGAAAAAAACAAAACACCACAGGTAGGTGGTATACAATTATGGATGGACGAGCGACTGCCGACACAGAGGTAGCTACAGCCGTGGACTACCGTACTGCGTCTGCTGCAGTGCTAATATAGACTGGATGATAATGATATAAAAATATATATATATCACTACTGCAGCCGGACAGGTATATATTATATAATGACGGACCTGCTGGACACTGTCAGCAGAATGCGTTTATAGAATAAAAACACCACACGACGAGTGTTTAACTTTTTCAGGCAGACAATCACAATATACTGGTGGTCAGTGGTCACTGGTCAGTCACACTGGCACTGGCAGTGGCACTCTGGCAGCAAAAGTGTGCACTGTTAAAATATGTACTCCTGCTATAACTGCTCCCCAGTCTCCCCCACAATTAAGCTGTGTGAGCAGTGAGCACTCAGCAGCACAGTCAGATATACAGTATTACATAGATGATGCAGCACACTGAGGGCACACTGAGGCTGAGCACAGATATGGTATGTGACTGTGTCACACTGTGTATCGTTTTTTTTCAGGCAGAGAACGGATTAATTAAACTGGTGGTCACTGGTCACACTATCAGCAAGTAGTACTCCGTCCTAATATGCTCCCCAAAATTAGTAAATCAAGTGTCTCTACTCTCTACTACTCTCTAGTCTACTCTAAACGGAGAGGACGCCAGCCACGTCCTCTCCCTATCAATCTCAATGCACGTGTGAAAATGGCGGCGACGCGCGGCTCCTTATATAGAATCCGAGTCTCGCGATAGAATACGAGCCTCGTGAGAATCCGAAAGCGGGATGATGACGTTCGGGCGCGCTCGGGTTAGCCGAGCAAGGCGGGAAGATCCGAGTCTGCCTCGGACCCGTGTAAAAAGCGTGAAGTTCGGGGGGGTTCGGTTTCCGAGAAACCGAACCCGCTCATCACTAGTATATAGGTGGGCTTTCTATATATTTATGCAGTCTCTGATATAGAGGGACACTCTCAGGGGCACCTTCGTGACTGGGGACAGATCAGGAGGAAAGCCGCATGGTGAGCCGCACATGCGCAGTAGCACAGGTCAGAAGTCGCACCTCTAGCTGAGCTCTGGCTCCTAGTGCCTGGTAGCTAGCAAGAGAGACAGCACCGAGCATTTCTCTCCAACAAATAAATGCATGACACAAATACAGCTACACTGATCTTTCATTTCTCTCACCATCACAACCAAGACAGCAGCAGGCTTTCCTTCTGTCTGCCCCCGGGAGAGAAAAGCGGCCACCCCCCACTAATTGCCCTAGCCGCCACCCCCCATGTAACCCATGGGCAGGGGAGGGTTTAAAAAATGTACCCCTGTCCAGTGTCGGGATTCTCCTTGTTGGGATGCCACTGTCGCTTCATGTGACTGCCTGCATCCCCACCGTCGGTATTTTATACCGACCCCGGGAAAAGGGGAAGGGCATTGTAGCATCATTAATGAAAAGTCACCGACGCAACTGCAGCAAAAGACACAAGGTAGGTTGCAACTGCGTCCAACTCAGATTCAGACCCTATGAGGAGGAATCCCACCGCCTCAGCGGACTCCACCCTCACAACAGACCCCACCCCTATTAGGGCTGCTACCATATATTTCCCGGGCTGGTTTTACATCCCAATCCACCCCTGTGCCCCCCCCCCCCCAACCCCCCGGGTGTCTCTACAGCAGTCTGTGTCTACCCCTTCCCATATCACTGCAGCAGCCTGTGTCTCTCCCCCCTATATATCTGCAGCAGTAACCTGTGTCCCCCCTTCCCATATCACTGCAGCAGCCTGTTTCCCCCCTTCCCATATCACTGCAGCAGCCTGTGTCTCTCCCCCCATATCTCTGCAGCAGTAACCTGTGTCCCCCCTTCCCATGTCACTGCAGCAGCCTGTGTCCCCCTTCCCATATCACTGCAGCAGCCTGTGTCCCCCTTCCCATATCGCTGCATCAGCCTGTGTCTCTCCCCCCTATATCTCTGCAGCAGTAACCTGTGTCCCCCCTTCCCATATCACTGCAGCAGCCTGTTTCCCCCCTTCCCATATCATTGCAGCAGCCTGTGTCTCTCCCCCCTATATCTCTGCAGCAGTAACCTGTGTCCCCCCTTCCCATATCACTGCAGCAGCCTGTGTCCCCCTTCCCATATCACTGCAGCAGCCTGTGTCCCCCTTCCCATATCGCTGCATCAGCCTGTGTCTCTCCCCCCTATATCTCTGCAGCAGTAACCTGTGTCCTCCCTTCCCATATCACTGCAGCAGCCTGTGTCCCCCCTTCCCATATCACTGCAGCAGCCTGTGTCCCCCTTCCCATATCGCTGCATCAGCCTGTGTCTCTCCCCCCTATATCTCTGCAGCAGTAACCTGTGTCCTCCCTTCCCATATCACTGCAGCAGCCTGTGTCCCCCCTTCCCATATCACTGCAGCAGCCTGTGTCCCCCCTTCCCATATCACTGCAGCAGCCTGTGTCCCCCTTCCCATATCGCTGCATCAGCCTGTGTCTCTCCCCCCTATATCTCTGCAGCAGTAACCTGAGTCCCCCCTTCCCATATCACTGCAGCAGCCTGTTTCCCCCCTTCCCATATCACTGCAGCAGCCTGTGTCTCTCCCCCCTATATCTCTGCAGCAGTAACCTGTGTCCCCCCTTCCCATATCACTGCAGAAGCCTGTGTCCCCCTTCCCATATCTCTGCAGCAGAAACCTGTGTCCCCCCTTCCCATATCGCTGCAGCAGCCTGTGTCTCTCCCCCCTATATCTCTGCAGCAGTAACCTGTGTCCCCCTTCCCATATCACTGCAGCAGCATATGTCCCCCTTCCCATATCACTGCAGCAGTAACCTGTGTCTGTCCCCCCTATATCTCTGCAGCAGTAACCTGTGTCCCCCTTCCCATATCACTGCAGCAGCCTGTGTCCCCCCTTCCCATATCACTGCAGCAGCCTGTGTCCCCCCTTCCCATATCACTGCAGCAGCCTGTGTCCCCCTTCCCATATCGCTGCATCAGCCTGTGTCTCTCCCCCCTATATCTCTGCAGCAGTAACCTGTGTCCTCCCTTCCCATATCACTGCAGCAGCCTGTGTCCCCCCTTCCCATATCACTGCAGCAGCCTGTGTCCCCCTTCCCATATCGCTGCATCAGCCTGTGTCTCTCCCCCCTATATCTCTGCAGCAGTAACCTGTGTCCCCCCTTCCCATATCGCTGCATCAGCCTGTGTCTCTCCCCCCTATATCTCTGCAGCAGTAACCTGTGTCCCCCCTTCCCATATCGCTGCAGCAGCCTGTGTCTCTCCCCCCTATATCTCTGCAGCAGTAACCTGTGTCCCCCTTCCCATATCACTGCTGCAGCCTGTGTCCCCCTTCCCATATCACTGCAGCAGCCTGTGTCTCTCCCCCCTATATCTCTGCAGCAGTAACCTGTGTCCCCCTTCCCATATCACTGCAGCAGCCTGTGTCCCCCTTCCCATATCGCTGCAGCAGTAACCTGTGTCCTCCCTTCCCATATCACTGCAGCAGTAACCTGTGTCCCCCCTTCCCATATCACTGCAGCAGCCTGTGTCCCCCCTTCCCATATCACTGCAGCAGCCTGTGTCCCCCTTCCCATATCGCTGCATCAGCCTGTGTCTCTCCCCCCTATATCTCTGCAGCAGTAACCTGTGTCCTCCCTTCCCATATCACTGCAGCAGCCTGTGTCCCCCCTTCCCATATCACTGCAGCAGCCTGTGTCCCCCTTCCCATATCGCTGCATCAGCCTGTGTCTCTCCCCCCTATATCTCTGCAGCAGTAACCTGTGTCCCCCCTTCCCATATCGCTGCATCAGCCTGTGTCTCTCCCCCCTATATCTCTGCAGCAGTAACCTGTGTCCCCCCTTCCCATATCGCTGCAGCAGCCTGTGTCTCTCCCCCCAATATCTCTGCAGCAGTAACCTGTGTCCCCCTTCCCATATCACTGCTGCAGCCTGTGTCCCCCTTCCCATATCACTGCAGCAGCCTGTGTCTCTCCCCCCTATATCTCTGCAGCAGTAACCTGTGTCCCCCTTCCCATATCACTGCAGCAGCCTGTGTCCCCCTTCCCATATCGCTGCAGCAGTAACCTGTTACCTCCCTTCCCATATCACTGCAGCAGCCTGTGTCCCCCTTCCCATATCACTGCAGCAGTAACCTGTGTCCCCCCTTCCCATATCACTGCAGCAGCCTGTGTCCCCCTTCCCATATCACTGCAGCAGCCTGTGTCCCCCCTTCCCATATCACTGCAGCAGCCTGTGTTCCCCTTCCCATATCACTGCAGCAGCCTGTGTCCTCCTTCCCATATCGCTGCATCAGCCTGTCTCACCCCCCTATATCTCTGCAGCAGTAACCTGTGTCCCCCCTTCCCATATCGCTGCATCAGCCTGTGTCTCTCCCCCCATATCTCTGCAGCAGTAACCTGTGTCCCCCCTTCCCATATCACTGCAGCAGCCTGTGTCCCCCTTCCCATATCACTGCAGCAGCCTGTGTCCCCCCTTCCCATATCACTGCAGCAGCCTGTGTCTCCCCTTCCCATATCTCTGCAGCAGCCTGTGTCCCCCCTTCCCATATCACTGCAGCAGCCTCTGTCTCCCCCCCCCATATCACTTCAGCAGCCTGTGTCCCCCCTTCCCATATCACTGCAGCAGCCTGTGTCTCTCCCCCCATATCTCTGCAGCAGTAACCTGTGTCCCCCCCTTCCCATATCACTGCAGCAGCCTGTGTCCCCCCTTCCCATATCACTGCAGCAGCCTGTGTCCCCCCTTCCCATATCACTGCAGCAGCCTGTGTCTCTCCCCCCATATCACTGCAGCAGTAACCTGTGTCCCCCCTTCCCATATCACTGCAGCAGCCTGTGTCTCCCCCCCCCATATCACTGCAGCAGCCTGTGTCCCCCCTTCCCATATCACTGCAGCAGCCTGTGTCTCTCCCCTCATATCTCTGCAGCAGTAACCTGTGTCCCCCCTTCCCATATCACTGCAGCAGTAACCTGTGTCCCCCCTTCCCATATCACTGCAGCAGCCTGTGTCCCCCCTTCCCATATCACTGCAGCAGCCTGTGTCTCTCCCCCCATATCACTGCAGCAGTAACCTGTGTCCCCCTTCCCATATCACTGCAGCAGCCTGTGTCTCTCCCCCCTATATCTCTGCAGCAGTAACCTGTGTCCCCCCTTCCCATATCACTGCAGCAGTAACCTGTGTCCTCCCTTCCCATATCACTGCAGCAGCCTGTGTCCCCCCATATCACTGCAGCAGTAACCTGTGTCCCCCTTCCCATATCACTGCAGCAGCCTGTGTCCCCCTTCCCATGTCACTGCAGCATCCTGTGTCCCCCCTTCCCATATCACTGCAGCAGCCTGTGTCCCCCTTCCCATATCACTGCAGCAGCCTGTGTCCTCCTTCCCATATCGCTGCATCAGCCTGTCTCACCCCCCTATATCTCTGCAGCAGTAACCTGTGTCCCCCCTTCCCATATCGCTGCAGCAGCCTGTGTCTTTCCCCCGTATATCTCTGCAGCAGTAACCTGTGTCCCCCCTTCCCATATCACTGCAGCAGCCTGTGTCCCCCTTCCCATATCACTGCAGCAGCCTGTGTCCCCCCTTCCCATATCACTGCAGCAGCCTGTGTCCCCCCTTCCCATATCTCTGCAGCAGCCTGTGTCCCCCCTTCCCATATCACTGCAGCAGCCTGTGTCTCCCCCCCATATCACTGCAGCAGCCTGTGTCCCCCCTTCCCATATCACTGCAGCAGCATGTGTCTCTCCCCCCATATCTCTGCAGCAGTAACCTGTGTCCCCCCTTCCCATATCACTGCAGCAGCCTGTGTCCCCCCTTCCCATATAACTGCAGCAGCCTGTGTCCCCCCTTCCCATATCACTGCAGCAGCCTGTGTCTCTCCCCCCATATCACTGCAGCAGTAACCTGTGTCCCTCCTTCCCATATCACTGCAGCAGCCTGTGTCTCTCCCCCCTATATCTCTGCAGCAGTAACCTGTGTCCCCCCTTCCCATATCATTGCAGCAGTAACCTGTGTCCCCCTTCCCATATCACTGCAGCAGCCTGTGTCCCCCCTTCCCATATCACTGCAGCAGCCTGTGTCCCCCCTTCCCATATCTCTGCAGCAGCCTGTGTCCCCCCTTCCCCTATCACTGCAGCAGCCTGTGTCTCCCCCCCATATCACTGCAGCAGCCTGTGTCCCCCCTTCCCATATCACTGCAGCAGCCTGTCCCCCATATCTCTGCAGCAGTAACCTGTGTCCCCCCTTCCCATATCACTGCAGCAGCCTGTGTCCCCCCTTCCCATATCACTGCAGCAGCCTGTGTCCCCCCTTCCCATATCACTGCAGCAGCCTGTGTCTCTCCCCCATATCACTGCAGCAGTAACCTGTGTCCCCCCTTCCCATATCACTGCAGCAGCCTGTGTCTCCCCCCCATATCACTGCAGCAGCCTGTGTCCCCCCTTCCCATATCACTGCAGCAGCCTGTGTCCCCCCTTCCCATATCACTGCAGCAGCCTGTGTCCCCACTTCCCATATCACTGCAGCAGCCTGTGTTTCTCCCCCCATATCTCTGCAGCAGTAACCTGTGTCCCCCCTTCCCATATCACTGCAGCAGCCTGTGTCCCCCCTTCCCATATCACTGCAGCAGCCTGTGTCCCCCCTTCCCATATCACTGCAGCAGCCTGTGTCTCTCCCTCCTATATCTCTGCAGCAGTAACCTGTGTCCCCCCTTCCCATATCACTGCAGCAGCCTGTGTCTCTCCCCCCATATCCCTGCAGCAGTAACCTGTATCCCCCCTTCCCATATCACTACAGCAGCCTGTGTCTTTCCCCCCTATATCTCTGCAGCAGTAACCTGTGTCCCCCCTTCCCATATCACTGCAGCAGCCTGTGTCCCCCCTTCCCATATCACTGCATCAGCCTGTATCCCCCCTTCCCATATCACTGCAGCAGCCTGTGTCTCTCCCCCCATATCACTGCAGCAGTAACCTGTGTCCCTCCTTCCCATATCACTGCAGCAGCCTGTGTCCCCCTTCCCATATCACTGCAGCAGCCTGTGTCCCCCCTTCCCATATCTCTGCAGCAGCCTGTGTCCCCCCTTCCCCTATCACTGCAGCAGCCTGTCTCCCCCCCCATATCTCTGCAGCAGTAACCTGTGTCCCCCCTTCCCATATCACTGTAGCAGCCTGTGTCCCCCCTTCCCATATCACTGCAGCAGCCTTTGTCCCCCCTTCCCATATCACTGCAGCAGCCTGTGTCTCTCCCCCCTTATCACTGCAGCATTAACCTGTGTCCCCCCTTCCCATATCACTGCAGCAGCCTGTGTCTCCCCCCCATATCACTGCAGCAGCCTGTGTCCCCCCTTCCCATATCACTGCAGCAGAATGTGTCCCCCCTTCCCATATCACTGCAGCAGCCTGTGTCCCCCCTTCCCATATCACTGCAGCAGCCTGTGTTTCTCCCCCCATATCTCTGCAGCAGTAACCTGTCCCCCCCCTTCCCATATCACTGCAGCAGCCTGTGTGCCCCCTTCCCATATCACTGCAGCAGCCTGTGTCCCCCCTTCCCATATCACTGCAGCAGCCTGTGTCCCCCCTTCCCATATCACTGCAGCAGCCTGTGTCTCTCCCTCCTATATCTCTGCAGCAGTAACCTGTGTCCCCCCTTCCCATATCACTGCAGCAGCCTGTGTCCCCCTTCCCATATCACTGCAGCAGTAACCTGTGTCCCCCTTCCCATATCACTGCAGCAGCCTGTATTTCTCCCCCCATATCTCTGCAGCAGTAACCTGTGTCCCCGCTTCCCATATCACTGCAGCAGCCTGTGTCCCCCCTTCCCATATCACTGCAGCAGCCTGTGTCCCCCTTCCCATATCGCTGCATCAGCCTGTGTCTCTCCCCCCTATATCTCTGCAGCAGTAACCTGTGTCCTCCCTTCCCATATCACTGCAGCAGCCTGTGTCCCCCCTTCCCATATCACTGCAGCAGCCTGTGTCCCCCCTTCCCATATCACTGCAGCAGCCTGTGTCCCCCTTCCCATATCGCTGCATCAGCCTGTGTCTCTCCCCCCTATATCTCTGCAGCAGTAACCTGAGTCCCCCCTTCCCATATCACTGCAGCAGCCTGTTTCCCCCCTTCCCATATCACTGCAGCAGCCTGTGTCTCTCCCCCCTATATCTCTGCAGCAGTAACCTGTGTCCCCCCTTCCCATATCTCTGCAGAAGCCTGTGTCCCCCTTCCCATATCTCTGCAGCAGAAACCTGTGTCCCCCCTTCCCATATCGCTGCAGCAGCCTGTGTCTCTCCCCCCTATATCTCTGCAGCAGTAACCTGTGTCCCCCTTCCCATATCACTGCAGCAGCCTGTGTCCCCCTTCCCATATCACTGCAGCAGTAACCTGTGTCTGTCCCCCCTATATCTCTGCAGCAGTAACCTGTGTCCCCCTTCCCATATCACTGCAGCAGCCTGTGTCCCCCCTTCCCATATCACTGCAGCAGCCTGTGTCCCCCCTTCCCATATCACTGCAGCAGCCTGTGTCCCCCTTCCCATATCGCTGCATCAGCCTGTGTCTCTCCCCCCTATATCTCTGCAGCAGTAACCTGTGTCCTCCCTTCCCATATCACTGCAGCAGCCTGTGTCCCCCCTTCCCATATCACTGCAGCAGCCTGTGTCCCCCTTCCCATATCGCTGCATCAGCCTGTGTCTCTCCCCCCTATATCTCTGCAGCAGTAACCTGTGTCCCCCCTTCCCATATCGCTGCATCAGCCTGTGTCTCTCCCCCCTATATCTCTGCAGCAGTAACCTGTGTCCCCCCTTCCCATATCGCTGCAGCAGCCTGTGTCTCTCCCCCCTATATCTCTGCAGCAGTAACCTGTGTCCCCCTTCCCATATCACTGCTGCAGCCTGTGTCCCCCTTCCCATATCACTGCAGCAGCCTGTGTCTCTCCCCCCTATATCTCTGCAGCAGTAACCTGTGTCCCCCTTCCCATATCACTGCAGCAGCCTGTGTCCCCCTTCCCATATCGCTGCAGCAGTAACCTGTGACCTCCCTTCCCATATCACTGCAGCAGCCTGTGTCCCCCTTCCCATATCACTGCAGCAGTAACCTGTGTCCCCCCTTCCCATATCACTGCAGCAGCCTGTGTCCCCCTTCCCATATCACTGCAGCAGCCTGTGTCCCCCCTTCCCATATCACTGCAGCAGCCTGTGTTCCCCTTCCCATATCACTGCAGCAGCCTGTGTCCTCCTTCCCATATCGCTGCATCAGCCTGTCTCACCCCCCTATATCTCTGCAGCAGTAACCTGTGTCCCCCCTTCCCATATCGCTGCAGCAGCCTGTGTCTCTCCCCCCATATCTCTGCAGCAGTAACCTGTGTCCCCCCTTCCCATATCACTGCAGCAGCCTGTGTCCCCCTTCCCATATCACTGCAGCAGCCTGTGTCCCCCCTTCCCATATCACTGCAGCAGCCTGTGTCTCCCCTTCCCATATCTCTGCAGCAGCCTGTGTCCCCCCTTCCCATATCACTGCAGCAGCCTCTGTCTCTTCCCCCCCATATCACTTCAGCAGCCTGTGTCCCCCCTTCCCGTATCACTGCAGCAGCCTGTGTCTCTCCCCCCATATCTCTGCAGCAGTAACCTGTGTCCCCCCTTCCCATATCACTGCAGCAGCCTGTGTCCCCCCTTCCCATATCACTGCAGCAGCCTGTGTCCCCCCTTCCCATATCACTGCAGCAGCCTGTGTCTCTCCCCCCATATCACTGCAGCAGTAACCTGTGTCCCCCCTTCCCATATCACTGCAGCAGCCTGTGTCTCCCCCCCATATCACTGCAGCATCCTGTGTCCCCCCTTCCCATATCACTGCAGCAGCCTGTGTCTCTCCCCTCATATCTCTGCAGCAGTAACCTGTGTCCCCCCTTCCCATATCACTGCAGCAGCCTGTGTCCCCCCTTCCCATATCACTGCAGCAGCCTGTGTCCCCCCTTCCCATATCACTGCAGCAGCCTGTGTCTCTCCCCCCATATCACTGCAGCAGTAACCTGTGTCCCCCTTCCCATATCACTGCAGCAGCCTGTGTCTCTCCCCCCTATATCTCTGCAGCAGTAACCTGTGTCCCCCCTTCCCATATCACTGCAGCAGTAACCTGTGTCCTCCCTTCCCATATCACTGCAGCAGCCTGTGTCCCCCCATATCACTGCAGCAGTAACCTGTGTCCCCCTTCCCATATCACTGCAGCAGCCTGTGTCCCCCTTCCCATGTCACTGCAGCATCCTGTGTCCCCCCTTCCCATATCACTGCAGCAGCCTGTGTCCCCCTTCCCATATCACTGCAGCAGCCTGTGTCCTCCTTCCCATATCGCTGCATCAGCCTGTCTCACCCCCCTATATCTCTGCAGCAGTAACCTGTGTCCCCCCTTCCCATATCGCTGCAGCAGCCTGTGTATTTCCCCCCTATATCTCTGCAGCAGTAACCTGTGTCCCCCCTTCCCATATCACTGCAGCAGCCTGTGTCCCCCTTCCCATATCACTGCAGCAGCCTGTGTCCCCCCTTCCCATATCACTGCAGCAGCCTGTGTCCCCCCTTCCCATATCTCTGCAGCAGCCTGTGTCCCCCCTTCCCATATCACTGCAGCAGCCTGTGTCTCCCCCCCATATCACTGCAGCAGCCTGTGTCCCCCCTTCCCATATCACTGCAGCAGCATGTGTCTCTCCCCCCATATCTCTGCAGCAGTAACCTGTGTCCCCCCTTCCCATATCACTGCAGCAGCCTGTGTCCCCCCTTCCCATATAACTGCAGCAGCCTGTGTCCCCCCTTCCCATATCACTGCAGCAGCCTGTGTCTCTCCCCCCATATCACTGCAGCAGTAACCTGTGTCCCTCCTTCCCATATCACTGCAGCAGCCTGTGTCTCTCCCCCCTATATCTCTGCAGCAGTAACCTGTGTCCCCCCTTCCCATATCATTGCAGCAGTAACCTGTGTCCCCCTTCCCATATCACTGCAGCAGCCTGTGTCCCCCCTTCCCATATCACTGCAGCAGCCTGTGTCCCCCCTTCCCATATCTCTGCAGCAGCCTGTGTCCCCCCTTCCCCTATCACTGCAGCAGCCTGTGTCTCCCCCCCATATCACTGCAGCAGCCTGTGTCCCCCCTTCCCATATCACTGCAGCAACCTGTGTCTCTCCCCCCATATCTCTGCAGCAGTAACCTGTGTCCCCCCTTCCCATATCACTGCAGCAGCCTGTGTCCCCCCTTCCCATATCACTGCAGCAGCCTGTGTCCCCCCTTCCCATATCACTGCAGCAGCCTGTGTCTCTCCCCCATATCACTGCAGCAGTAACCTGTGTCCCCCCTTCCCATATCACTGCAGCAGCCTGTGTCTCCCCTTCCCATATCACTGCAGCAGCCTGTGTCCCCCCTTCCCATATCACTGCAGCAGCCTGTGTCCCCCCTTCCCATATCACTGCAGCAGCCTGTGTTTCTCCCCCCATATCTCTGCAGCAGTAACCTGTGTCCCCCCTTCCCATATCACTGCAGCAGCCTGTGTCCCCCCTTCCCATATCACTGCAGCAGCCTGTGTCCCCCCTTCCCATATCACTGCAGCAGCCTGTGTCTCTCCCTCCTATATCTCTGCAGCAGTAACCTGTGTCCCCCCCTTCCCATATCACTGCAGCAGCCTGTGTCTCTCCCCCCATATCCCTGCAGCAGTAACCTGTATCCCCCCTTCCCATATCACTACAGCAGCCTGTGTCTTTCCCCCCTATATCTCTGCAGCAGTAACCTGTGTCCCCCATTCCCATATCACTGCAGCAGCCTGTGTCCCCCCTTCCCATATCACTGCATCAGCCTGTGTCCCCCCTTCCCATATCACTGCAGCAGCCTGTGTCTCTCCCCCCATATCACTGCAGCAGTAACCTGTGTCCCTCCTTCCCATATCACTGCAGCAGCCTGTGTCCCCCTTCCCATATCACTGCAGCAGCCTGTGTCCCCCCTTCCCATATCTCTGCAGCAGCCTGTGTCCCCCCTTCCCCTATCACTGCAGCAGCCTGTGTCTCCCCCCCATATCTCTGCAGCAGTAACCTGTGTCCCCCCTTCCCATATCACTGTAGCAGCCTGTGTCCCCCCTTCCCATATCACTGCAGCAGCCTTTGTCCCCCCTTCCCATATCACTGCAGCAGCCTGTGTCTCTCCCCCCATATCACTGCAGCAGTAACCTGTGTCCCCCCTTCCCATATCACTGCAGCAGCCTGTGTCTCCCCCCCATATCACTGCAGCAGCCTGCGTCCCCCCTTCCCATATCACTGCAGCAGCCTGTGTCCCCCCTTCCCATATCACTGCAGCAGCCTGTGTCCCCCCTTCCCATATCACTGCAGCAGCCTGTGTTTCTCCCCCCATATCTCTGCAGCAGTAACCTGTCCCCCCCCTTCCCATATCACTGCAGCAGCCTGTGTGCCCCCTTCCCATATCACTGCAGCAGCCTGTGTCCCCCCTTCCCATATCACTGCAGCAGCCTGTGTCCCCCCTTCCCATATCACTGCAGCAGCCTGTGTCTCTCCCTCCTATATCTCTGCAGCAGTAACCTGTGTCCCCCCTTCCCATATCACTGCAGCAGCCTGTGTCTCTCCCCCCATATCACTGCAGCAGTAACCTGTGTCCCCCTTCCCATATCACTGCAGCAGCCTGTGTTTCTCCCCCCATATCTCTGCAGCAGTAACCTGTGTCCCCCCTTCCCATATCACTGCAGCAGCCTGTGTCCCCCCTTCCCATATCACTGCAGCAGCCTGTGTCTCTCCCTCCTATATCTCTGCAGCAGTAACCTGTGTCCCCCCTTCCCATATCACTGCAGCAGCCTGTGTCTCTCCCCCCATATCACTGCAGCAGTAACCTGTATCCCCCCTTCCCATATCACTACAGCAGCCTGTGTCTTTCCCCCCTATATCTCTGCAGCAGTAACCTGTGTCCCCCCTTCCCATATCACTGCAGCAGCCTGTGTCCCCCCTTCCCATATCACTGCAGCAGCCTGTGTCCCCCCTTCCCATATCACTGCAGCAGCCTGTGTCTCTCCCCCCATATCACTGCAGCAGTAACCTGTGTCCCTCCTTCCCATATCACTGCAGCAGCCTGTGTCCCCCTTCCCATATCACTGCAGCAGCCTGTGTCCCCCCTTCCCATATCTCTGCAGCAGCCTGTGTCCCCCCTTCCCCTATCACTGCAGCAGCCTGTGTCTCCCCCCCCATATCTCTGCAGCAGTAACCTGTGTCCCCCCTTCCCATATCACTGTAGCAGCCTGTGTCCCCCCTTCCCATATCACTGCAGCAGCCTTTGTCCCCCCTTCCCATATCACTGCAGCAGCCTGTGTCTCTCCCCCCATATCACTGCAGCAGTAACCTGTGTCCCCCCTTCCCATATCACTGCAGCAGCCTGTGTCTCCCCCCCCATATCACTGCAGCAGCCTGTGTCCCCCCTTCCCATATCACTGCAGCAGCCTGTGTCCCCCCTTCCCATATCACTGCAGCAGCCTGTGTCCCCCCTTCCCATATCACTGCAGCAGCCTGTGTTTCTCCCCCCATATCTCTGCAGCAGTAACTTGTGTCCCCCCTTCCCATATCACTGCAGCAGCCTGTGTCCCCCCTTCCCATATCACTGCAGCAGCCTGTGTCCCCCCTTCCCATATCACTGCAGCAGCCTGTGTCCCCCCTTCCCATATCACTGCAGCAGCCTGTGTCTCTCCCTCCTATATCTCTGCAGCAGTAACCAGTGTCCCCCCTTCCCATATCACTGCAGCAGCCTGTGTCTCTCCCCCCATATCACTGCAGCAGTAACCTGTGTCCCCCCTTCCCATATCACTGCAGCAGCCTGTGTCTCTCCCCCCTATATCTCTGCAGCAGTAACCTGTGTCCCCCCTTCCCATATCTCTGCAGCAGTAACCTGTGTCCCCCCTTCCCATATCTCTGCAGCAGTAACCTGTGTCCCCCCCTTCCCATATCTCTGCAGCAGTAACCTGTGTCCCCCCTTCCCATATCACTGCAGCAGTAACCTGTGTCCCCCCTTCCCATATCACTGCAGCAGCCTGTGTCCCCCCTTCCCATATCACTGCAGCAGCCTGTGTCCCCCCTTCCCATATCACTGCAGCAGCCTGTGTCTCTCCCCCCATATCACTGCAGCAGCAACCTGTGTCCCTCCTTCCCATATCACTGCAGCAGCCTGTGTCCCCCTTCCCATATCACTGCAGCAGCCTGTGTCCCCCCTTCCCATATCTCTGCAGCAGCCTGTGTCCCCCCTTCCCCTATCACTGCAGCAGCCTGTGTCTCCCCCCCCATATCTCTGCAGCAGTAACCTGTGTCCCCCCTTCCCATATCACTGTAGCAGCCTGTGTCCCCCCTTCCCATATCACTGCAGCAGCCTTTGTCCCCCCTTCCCATATCACTGCAGCAGCCTGTGTCTCTCCCCCCATATCACTGCAGCAGTAACCTGTGTCCCCCCTTCCCATATCACTGCAGCAGCCTGTGTCCCCCCCCCCATATCACTGCAGCAGCCTGTGTCCCCCCTTCCCATATCACTGCAGCAGCCTGTGTCCCCCCTTCCCATATCACTGCAGCAGCCTGTGTCCCCCCTTCCCATATCACTGCAGCAGCCTGTGTTTCTCCCCCCATATCTCTGCAGCAGTAACTTGTGTCCCCCCTTCCCATATCACTGCAGCAGCCTGTGTCCCCCCTTCCCATATCACTGCAGCAGCCTGTGTCCCCCCTTCCCATATCACTGCAGCAGCCTGTGTCCCCCCTTCCCATATCACTGCAGCAGCCTGTGTCTCTCCCTCCTATATCTCTGCAGCAGTAACCAGTGTCCCCCCTTCCCATATCACTGCAGCAGCCTGTGTCTCCCCCCCATATCACTGCAGCAGTAACCTGTGTCCCCCCTTCCCATATCACTGCAGCAGCCTGTGTCTCTCCCCCCTATATCTCTGCAGCAGTAACCTGTGTCCCCCCTTCCCATATCTCTGCAGCAGTAACCTGTGTCCCCCCTTCCCATATCTCTGCAGCAGTAACCTGTGTCCCCCCTTCCCATATCTCTGCAGCAGTAACCTGTGTCCCCCCTTCCCATATCACTGCAGCAGTAACCTGTGTCCCCCCTTCCCATATCACTGCAGCAGCCTGTGTCTCTCCCCCCTATATCTCTGCAGCAGTAACCTGTGTCCCCCCTTCCCATATCACTGCAGCAGTAACCTGTGTTTGTTTTACCCCTCCCTCCGCCTCCACCTACCTGGATCTCAGTCTTTCTCCTCCTTAAGGCAGCGGCGGTGGCAGGCTCTTCACATACTGTTCTTCAGCAGAAGAAAATACCCTATTGTGTGTAGGATGATCCCGGTCCCTCTACGCCTGCAACACCCCCAGTTGTGGCCATGTCACTGGCAACGAAGTGAATTGGAGGAGGAGGATAAATGATAAATGTAAGTCCTGCCAGTCATGGGAGTCATGGTAGGGATGGACATCAGTGTGGTAGTCATTGGTGGTTACTATCAATGGTGATATGGTAAGTGACCATTGATGGCTGCCAACTATGTAGTTGTTAACCATCGATCATTTCCACAACCAATGGTCATCCCATTTCTTTCACTAACTGGCCCGATAGCCAATCAGAACACAGGGTCAGAGCTACATGGCTGTCGGAGGTGGATCTATGCTCCGTGTCCCGGCACCTTGTAAAGAAAGAAAGAAACAAACAAACATTTGGCTATGCCATACCATCAATGAAGGAAAACCATATGGTTCTCCCCCATCGATGGCAAACGTATTCTTCATCGGCCACAAACCATCAATGATTATAAATCATCGATGCTCGATGGCCATCCCTAAGTCATGGACGTTTGACACCAGCAACTGCTATCCCTAACAGTTTACCCACAATTGGTTACATTGGTGCTTTCAACCTGACATCGGTCTGTCTATATACAGGTGACACTTGTCTGAGAAATGGCTGTATATTCTACAGACATCACGGTTGGAGGGTGGACCTTGCACCTCTGGCAACATACATCTATTACCTGGTTATAAGCAACAAATTGACCATATAATAAAAACAACTTATTATCTGTGTGTTCTCATTAAATAAAACAATTTCTATACCTGCATAATTATTTACATTGACATTGCAAAGAGCCTGAGGAGTCACCAGTCTCAAAGAGGAACATTTAAAGCCCCACACACATTAGCTGAGCCCCCGCAGATGCCGATTTTGGCGGCGGTGGGATGCTGGCATTGGCATGTGCATACACACTTGCCGATGCCAGCGGGGAAGAGAGCGATGGCAGTGGGGTGGCAGGGGGAACGAAATCCATGCTGCATCTGTCATTAACGAGGACCTCCCTAATCTGTACATGTTCAGACGAGGGAGGGGGTCATTAACGATGTGCGGGAGCGTCCATCGCTAGCGACACTGAGTGTACACACTGGACGAGATTGTAAAAGATCTCGCTCTGATTGGCCCCTGTGAGTGAGATCTTTGACTTTCTCGTCTAGTGTGTATGGGGCTTAAGTCATTATACTGTATCCAAACAGCTACAATATGATTCATTTTTTCACTATCTGTGATACTCTGGTTCCGTGGATGGATTTGTGACTTGACCCAGGGGCAAATCATTCACTGAGTGTTTTTATATGCGCTAATAGACTGTTTGTGTCTTTCTGTTTCCGCAGTGGTATCAGGGGGTTTTCAATTTCCACTCTAGATTGTTTTTAACATTCATTCTAGATCATTCGTTATTTTCTTATTTATACTGAATTTTATTATTGAAGTTTTTTTAAATGTATAAAATGTAATCGATCTTTCTGCGCTCTCTCTGTATATCTCACTTTTATCCTCTTATAGAATCTACTCCACTTATACACTATTTCTCTCTTTACAAGGTTTGATACATTTTCCTAATATGGGAGGTAATTCAGAGTTGATCGCAGCAGCAAATTTGTTAGCAATTGGGCAAATCCATGTTGCACTGGAGGGGAGGCAGATATAACATTTGCAGAGAGAGTTAGATTTGGGTGGGGTATATTGTTTCTGTGCAGGGTAAATACTGGCTGCTTTATTTTTACACTGCAATTTAGCTTTCAGTTTGAACATACCCCACCTAAATCTAACTCTCACTGCACATGTTACTGTATATCTGCCCCCCCCCCCCCCCCTGCAGTGCGCATGGTTTTGCCCAACTGCTAACAAATTTGCTGCTGCGATCAGGTCTGAATTAGGCCCATTGTCCAAAAAAATGTCCATTTACAGAATGACCCCCAGGTGACGCAGAGCTCTTCCATTCACACTGGATATTTATTGCATTACTCATTCTGTAGAGCAGTTATTCCCAGCCTCGGTACTCAGGAATACAGTCCAGTTCTTAGTAA
Organism: Pseudophryne corroboree; assembly: GCF_028390025.1. NCBI lineage: Eukaryota > Metazoa > Chordata > Amphibia > Anura > Myobatrachidae > Pseudophryne > Pseudophryne corroboree. The sequence continues at coordinate 41,813,398 of NC_086453.1, forward strand.
GTTAGTGAGGTCCGATTCAGTCATCAGCCAGTTAAATTAATTTACCAGAATGTACATGGAGTGTGTACCTTCCAACATCTTAAGCTGTTGATCGCTTGCTAGCAGTTTTTAGCAGCCGTGCCAACGCATTGTCACCGCCCACTGGGGAGTGTATTTTCACTTTGCAGAAGTGCGAACGCTTGAGCAGCAGAGCGTCTGCAAAATGGTTTTGTGCAAAACAAGAGTAGCCCTGTAGTTACTCTTCATGTGTGTTGATTCTAACTACGGAGGGACGGCTTTTGACGTCACACACCCGCCCAGCCACGCCTGTGCTTTTTCTGCCATGCCTGCGTTTTTCTAAGCACTCCCTGAAAACGGTCAGTTGACACCCAGAAACGCCCACTTTCTGCCAATCTCCTTGCGGCCGGCTGTGCGATTGGAATCGTCGTTACAACCAGTGCAAAACCACAATGGACTTTGTACCCAAAAAAACGGAATGACCCCCATTGTGTATTAAACAAAGTTTGTGGACATTGAGCCATCAGAAAACAAAGGTTTCACTATCTCCCTCTTACTCAAAAAATTCCGTATTTCGGAATATTCCGTATTGTGGAATATTTGGATATGGGATACTCAACCTGTACCACCGATTTGGAAGCCTAGGGGGTAAATTTACCACGGTGGGAGTTTTTTTTTAGAACTGGTGATGTTGTCCATAGTAACCAATCAGATTATATCTATTATATTCTAGAAGCACCTAGATAAATGTTAAGTAGAATGTGATTGGTTGCTACGAGCAACATCACCAATTCTAAAAAAAAAACTTCCCACCTTAGTAAATTTACTCCTAAGTTTTCAGACCGTATGTAATTAAGTTGTATTTTGTATTGTGTTCTGATACAATTTAGAAGCCCTCCACACAATTCACCACGCCCTCTTGGAGATAGGTCTTGATAGCCAGACCATCACAAGGTAAAGGGATTTCTGAAAGCGTGATGATAACATCCATACTTGTGTCTGTAAGGTCTGATGTACAGGTAGATGTCTATGGGACTCTGTTTAATCAGATATATTACTTTATGTGCGAAGAGTAGAGGTCTATTATTTTTAAGATGGTTGATTGATGGTCATCGACTACTGATGAGAAAAAGACTTTGTAATTGCCACCTAGAAAGAGATTTTGTAATAAGAGAACTGTTTTCTCACTTCTCTTATTACAGAGAACTAAGTAGCAGAATTTACAATCTTTTGGATCACATGCAGGAGGCCCGTCGCCATTTTTCTGATCGCATCGGCTGCGTGTGACATCAAGCAGCCACCCTGATTACGCACCCGTCACGCCCGTTTTTCCATCGCTGCCCCCATTTCTCCATCGCTGCCCCCCCCCCCATCCCGCAACGCTCCATCATGTAAATGGATCATTGTCGCCCCAGGCAGAGGCAATCGCATTTTCTGCAGGGCACCCTCAGAAAATGCAGGTGCATGCACAGGACGGACTTGCTCATGCGCCCGCATCCTTTTACCAGTTTTTGTGGTTGGATTGCGTATTGCGATCCAACCTGAATTAGGCCCTATGTTTTTTTTTTTTTATTATTTCATTAGAAGCAGAGTGATATCAGAGCCCGTCTCCCAGCAATAGATTATTTCTAAGTTTGCGTGAAAATGTACATTGTCACATGGTGATTTGCAGCATTAGAAAATGCTGGCAAATAAGTCTCAAATAATGGCTACATTTGCGGATAGAGATGCAAAAGAAATTAGAAGATCAACGCAAATTATGACCACTAAACCTTTTGTGATATACATATCATTTATAACAAACAGTATATGCCATCTATGGTCATCAAGTGGCCGAGGCAGAGAATGAGATGGCGCTAATTGCATCATTATGGCACAGGTGTCCACTAGCATGGGCTGCGCTTAATGGCGTGGGTTACATCTTCATGGCATCTCCCTGCCCACCTTGCATGATGGTAAGTTGTAGGACAGTTGCCTCCACTTCCAAGAGTTTTGGAAAGTCTCACCCTAATCACAGGCATTCCGGTGAGTCAGTCACCATGGTTATAACGTACTGGACTCCTTTAGGGACAGAGCTCAGTCTGTGCAATTCTTGATTATTTACTGACATTAAGTGCAGCCTGAATAGGAGAAAGACACTATAGGGGGTCATTCCGAGTTGATCGCTAGCTGCCGTTATTCGCTGCGTAGCGATCAGTGAAAAAAAATGGCTAATCTGCGCAAGCGTATGCGCCGCAATGCGCACTCGCGTCGTACGGGTACAAAGTCCATTGTGGTTTTGCACTGGTTCTAGCGACAATATCAATCGCACAGCCGGCCGCAAGGTGATTGACAGAAAGAGGGCGTTTCTGGGTGTCAACTGACCGTTTTCAGGGAGTGCTTAGAAAAACGCAGGCATGTCTGGGAAAACGCAGGCGTGGCTGGTCGTTCGCTGGGCGGCTGTGTGACGTCAAAAGCCGTCCCTCCGTTGTTAGAATCAACGCACAGGATAAGTAACTACAGGGCTGGTCTTGTTTTGCACAAAAAGGTTTTGCTGGCGCTCTGCTGCACAAGCGTTCGCACTTCTGCAAAGCAAAAATACACTCCCTAGTGGGCGGCGACAATGTGTTTGCACGGCTGCTAAAAACTGCTAGTGAGCGATCAACTCGGAATGACCCCCATAGTGCGCTTGTAGCTTCTTTATATAACGTGACTTAGAATTCTGACATAGTGGTTCCATAAACTGACCTATATAATATGATATATCAGTGCGTTAGACAAATGCAGTTTTGTTTTAAGAGTACGGGTTAATACGTAATGATGTCAGCCCTGAAACCAGCGGACAACACTGTTTACTGTTCAGGAATGCTAATGAGCGGAATATAATGTACAAAACCAGGGAATTGTGTTCTGATCAATAGTACCGCTCATTAATAGCAACCTTAGGGCGAATATGGCTTATGACATAAAGATATTAACCAGGGTAACAAGGCAGTTATAGCCCCCCCCCCCCCCCCCACATGTATAATATTCTTGGGGGGGGGGGGGGGTCTACGCACGGTGTAAGGACAATTTGGAGGGTAAACGTACAATGCAGCTTTTTGTTACAGTAGATCGGATGTGTTGATTCGACAAGGCGCTCACCACCTATCTGTATTTACAGATAGTTTATAAATGACGCTCAAAATCCAATCATACATGATGAAGGACGGACATTCTACAGGATATGTACAAACGCCAGGAAACAAGACTCTGGGGGATTGCAAGGAAAACAATTTTTTTCCATCAATAGTACTGCTGATTGATTAAACAGTGTCTCAATAGCTTTACCTGAGGCTAATACAATAAAAAAATATGTTAAAAATGTCTGGTATAAGCACAAGTTTACCTCCGAACACAAATAATAAACCCTTGGATCAGACAGACGGAAGGTGATAGCAGCTTGCAAAACAAACAAATACTGGAACTTGCAGACAGAGCTGGACTGTCCCAGACGGGCACGGGGTGGGTGGGTGGGAAACTCCCGGTGGGCCTACTGCCTGACGGCCCACCCCCTCCTCTAGGAATCAGGATCCAGACTGTGCACTTGAATTATACATATGTTACATTATACTGAAAATTACTTTTCTACAATGTATTCCTGTTATTAATATGGTGCATTTTCATGCATGCACTAGCAGTATTTAATATATATACTGTATATTTATAAAGGGGCCCACACTCTAATGGTTAGCCACGCCTCTGTGCAGGTGGGTCACACCTCCTATGGAGGCTGGCCACGCCCCTAAGCATGGGCCCCTATCACTGCATTCCCCGTTGGACCCTTCATGCCCCAGTTCGACACTGCTTGCTGATGTTTTACAGATATTTATAAACAGATACGGTTATTTTTTTATACATATTTTTTTGTGTGAAACCAAAAATAGTACTGTAAAGGATGTAGAAATATGGACAACTGCACTGTCTCCATTTTGCTCCTTTAGGGAGGCTTCAGTTCTTTACCAAGATGGCCGCAATTTGGTCTTCTGCGCATAGTCGGCGCCGTCTTGTCACTGTTGGAGCGCTGCAGTGGGACATGGGTGGTCATTCTGAGTTGTTCGCTCGCTAGCTGCTTTTAGCAGCATTGCAAACGCTAGGCCGCCGCCCTCCGGGAGTGTATCTTGGCTTAGCAGAATTGCGAACCAAAGATTAGCAGAACTGCTACTAAATAATTCCCTGCAGTTTCTGAGTAGCTGCAGACCTACTCACAGATTGCGATCAGCTCAGTCCGTTTTTAGTTCCTGGTTTGACGTCGCAAACACGCCCTGCGTTCGGCCAGCCACTCCCCCGTTTCTCCAGCCACTCCTGTGTTTTTACCTGGCACGTCTGCGCTTTTTAGCACACTCCCTGAAAACGCTGAGTTGCCGCCCAGAAACACCCACTTCTTGTCAATCATACTACGATCACTCGAGCATTGAAAAAACGTCACTCAAGCTTGAGTAAATCTCCAAAGTTTTGTGTAAAATTACTTAGCGCATGCGCGCTGCGTACCATGCGCATGCGAATTTTCCACCTAATCGCTCCGTTGCGAAAAACAGCAACGAGCGAACAACTACCACATTGGACATGTTCCACTTAGCTCTCGAAGACCCTACAGTATCCCTGTGATACCTGCTTCCAAGCCACACCACTAACGCTTGCATACACACCAATACTCACATACAGTACATCACCGGCTGGTGCTCTATATGTTCTACTCAAACACTGCTCCATCCAGATACAGAGTGTGCATAATTGTGAGAACGGCTGTACAAAGTATTGTTTAATAAACCAGACTACTGGATAAGTCCTGGATTGTTTGGTTGTTTGGTGCACTTAGAGGATTCGCTGATGTACAGTATTTAGGCCCAGATTTATCAAGCCTTGGAGAGTGATAAGTACCAGCCAATCAGCTCCTGTTATGTCACTGGCTGTGTTTAAAAAATGTCAGTGAGGAGCTGATTGGTTGGTACTTTACCATCGTGAAATGTATCACTCTCCAAGGCTTGATAAATCTGAGCCTTTGGGCCAGATGTTCTAAGCCCTGAAAAGTGATACATTTCACGGTGATAAAGTATGAGCCAATCAGCTCCTGTCATTTTTTAAACCCAGTAACATGGCAGTTAGGGGCTTGTACTTTATCACTGTGAAATGTATCACTTTTCAGGGCTTCGTACAACTCCCACTTTGAATCATAAATGACGCAGATTTTGATATCAACACTACATATTACACAGCGTTGTACTTTGACCCAAATGACATACGTATAATGACATGAAAGTAGTAGAATGGACACTGCCCTTAGGAGCTTACACTCCTTACAAGAGGCATGGTGATGCCCGATACATAAGGAAGGGGAATAACAATTGTATCAGCTGGACAGGAACGTGAGTGTCATTATATATCGTCGGTATGATCAGTCGACAGTGATAACGCAGTGCTTGGTAAATGAGACTCCTGTGCGGATATTGTTGTTGCGTCAGAGCCGAGACGAGGAGGAGAGACAGCGTAAGGAAGGACGGAGTTAATAACCGGTCACTGTAGAAACTTTACGATGGTCAGCCGTCCTCTACTGTTTATAATAATGGAACCTCCGTCCTCTTCTGGTTCTAGAGAAGGTTTTTGCCTTCATGCTGCATGGGTATGGTGTTCTTCCTATAATGATGTCACCTTGGAGCAGCTGGTGTCTGTCTTTCGTGTCATGATCGCTGCTGGGTACTGATCTGAGACTTATCTGCCCTCTGAGCGGCAGCTGCTGTCACCAAGGAGGCAGCGGAGAGCACCAAGGTAGGAGCTAAGATAGCACAGCAATAATAGTGTAGATCACTAGACCCAGCACCTGGATAGAAGGATAGATAACAGATCTTTGTTGGGAGAGGTGTCTCCTGAGAGTATGGATGCACCCAGGCACCATGAAAAGTGTGTGCAAAGCTTGCAAAGTAATCCAGCTCCAGGCCTGCAAAGGGGAATTATGGGGGTCATTCCGACCCGTTCGCACACAGCGGTTTATCGCTGCAGTGCAAACAGGTGCGGAATGCGCATGCGCATTGGCCGCAGTGCGCGACGTTGCCCGACGACAGGGGTCGCCAGGTTACGTTGCAGACTCGCAGCTATAGAAGAAAGCGGTCACAGGACGGACCGCAAGAAGATAGACAGGAAGAGGGCGGTGCAGAGCGGATCCAGACCATTTGGAGCCGTTTTCGGGGAGTGGTGAGTATAACGCAGGTGTGCCCAGGAGAACGGAGGGCGGAGGTGTGACGTCAAAGCCGGCCCATCATCGCTGGATCCATCGCACAGGGTAAGTAGGTATAGGCCTAGTCTAGTTTTGAGTGACATTTTTTTTGCTTAGCAGGGCTGCACAAGCGATCGCACCCCTGCTAAGCTAAAATACACTCCCCCCATAGGCGTGGACTATTGATCGCAGCAGCAGCAAATGTTGGGTCAATTAGGACCTCAGTGGCAAACGCAGAATTTCTAGAAGGGGGTTCCAAAATGCAATCCACAATCTCCCGCTCTGCGGAACATTTAACACTGTAGATGGTCTATAGGATTTGCTGTATCAAATTTATTTAAATAATATTAGGTAAATAAGATAAGTGGTGATGAAAAGGTTAAACATACTCTATAATAAATAAATAAGTAAATACACAAACATAATAGAACCAGTACTGCATTTTCTAAGCACACATTCTCCCACCTCATGGTAAGGCTCCTGTCTCTTCTTCCTGGTAGATACTCTCTGGTCCAGTGCAGTGAGGACTCTGATCCACACTCAAAGCAAACCTGGTAGAAGAAGCTGCTACCACTGGACATGTGCAGCAGCTCTGCTCTGTCCTTTAAACTATATTTTGTGGTGGCAGCACTGGTAATTGTATTATATACCATTGCAATTGTCATAATTGGAGCCACTTGCCAAGAGGAGGGGAGTTTCCGGGCAACCAGAACCCCCCTTCCCACCTGCGTTTGACTATGGGCCTTCATCTGCGCAGGATTGTAATCAAGGGAAGTGACCTAATAGATCAATAGATTTCTATTGCTGCACATCATTCCCCCAGGTTGTGTGCGCACAGAAGATGACACTCCACCTGGTGGCTTTATGCACCTTGAAGCGCAGTGGGTGGAGCTTGTAAGCACACAGGGGCAAATACAAAGCGTCTTGCAGGGCGTATCCATTGTGCTTTGTTAATTAGGTCTAATGGCTGCTGTCTGAAACTTTAAAACTGCTTTAATAACAGACAACAGAGAGACATCACTTTGTGTAGGAAGCATATAAAGCATTTCAGCAGAGCCGGACCTAGGCATAGGCAAACTAGGCAAATGCCATGGGCATTTGGTATGCCTAGGGACACAAGCAGCTTCTGCTGATTAAAATGATATACGGCAAGCCTATATTCTGTGTGTGACTGCGGCTGTATCTTCATACGAAATGCTACGTTGCAGTGTATTACTGGAAATCACTGTAACGTAGCATTTCATATGCAGATACAGCCACAGTCGCACATAGAATACAGGCATGCTGCATATTATTTTAATCAGCAGAAGCTGCTTGTGCACCTTAGCCATTTTAATGCAAATAAGATGCATTTTCATCAGAAAAGGCGCCCGATGTTAACAGAGCTGCCAGCTGCCTCACGGCAGGCATCTCCTGCTGCATGGCATATTGAGGCAAAATGTATGAGGAGGACACATCTGTATTCAAGCAGAGGCAGAGGTCACAGTGTTAGCGGCCATGTGAGTTCTGTGTGTGAGTGGGTTGGTTGTGCAGTAGTGTTTGGCATATGTGTAAGGGGCATTATGTGTGTCATTATGTGTATAAGTGCACTAATAATGTACGGCAAATATGTAAGGGACATTATGTGTATAAGGGTATTAATAAAGGTTGGCATAATGTGTAAGGCGCATTATGTTTATAAGGACATTAATAATGTGTATCATATGTGTAAGGGGCATTACTGTGTGGTATTATGTGTATAAATGCATTACTAATGTGTGGCATTATGTGTTTAAGGTGCGTGTGTGGCGTAAAGTATAGAAATGGCACTACTGTGTGGTCTAATGTGAACAAAGAGCAATAGTGTGTGGTGTAATGTGAATAAGGAGCAATTCAGTGCAATGTAATGTGAATAAGGGGCTCTACTGTGAGGAGTAACGTATATAAGGTAAAGTGGTACTACTGTCTGATGTAACGTGAATTGGGGACACTATCACATGATAAAATATGAATAAAGTTATACTACTGTGTGGCATTATTTGAATTGGGGGTACTATTGTCTGGCCATGCCCCTTCCCAGCAAGAATACGCCCCTTTTTTGACTGTGCGCCGAATGTGCGCACTGTTCCTATTTAAAATATAGGGGCTAGCCTAGGAGCACCAATATGAGTACTGCTATACGAGAGGGGTGATGGTGCTGGAAAGGGGGTGCAGTGTCAGAGGCGGAACTAGTGGCGGTGCTAGGGGCCACCAGCCAAAATCTGGGATCCGGTCTCTAAGTCGACAGTAACTAGGTCGACAATGTCTAGGTCGACAACTATTGGTCGACAGTAACTAGGTCGACAGGGTGTCTAGGTTGACAAGGTCTTTAGGTCGACATGTTTTAGGTCGACGGGTCAAAAGGTCGACATGAGTTTTTCACAATTTTTTTCTTTTTTTGAACCTTTTCATACTTAACGATCCACGTGGACTACGATTGGAATGATAACCTGTGCCGAGCGTAGCGGTAGCGGAGCGAAGGCACCATGCCCGAAGCATGGCGAGCGAAGCGAGCCATGCGAGGGGACGCGGTGCACTAATTGGGGTTCCCGGTCACTCTACGAAGAAAACGACACCAAAATAACATCAAAAACTCATGTCGACCTTTTGACCTGTCGACCTAAAGACCATGTCGACCTAGACACCCTGTCGACCTAGTTACTGTCGACCAATAGTGGTCGACCTAGACATTGTCGACCTAGTTACTGTCGACCTTCAATCAATACCACCCCCCCAAAATCTTGCCTAGGGCATCATATTGGTTAGGGCCGGCTCTGCATTTCAGGGTAAAGTTTATATATACTTTCCATGGAATTGAATGGTGTATAGCTGCAGTGTGCTGTATACTGTTTGTTGTTTTCCTTTCACCTTGAGAAATGACTTCTGGAACAAGTCAGCCCAATTAAGCAGGTACTTCTCTTTGCCAGACAGAAATCAGAGATTTGTTTAGTTGTGCTGTCTGCTAGATTTCCACGGCAGGCTCGCAATCCGCTGAAATTCACTTCACAATTTAAATCAATTGAATTAGTCACAGATCAATGAACTCGTAAATCTTTGAAATTTAAAACCTCATTTACCCTTGTGCAGTACAGTAAGACTCACTATTGCACAGTGTTAATTATTGCACAGTTCACTGCAATACGGTCACTCTGATCTGGCATATGAATATTCCTTATCCACCGTGTCATCCGCGCCTGGATCTATGATAAAATGACAAATTGTAAATAAAAGGTAAAATGTAGCGACTGATTCTAATTGTCACACAATCCTGAGCGCGGATGCGTCTTATGATGTAAGCGTAGGTGAGATTTACGACTTCTGCTCTATGTATGGGGGAGGTGGAAATTCCGTTACCTGTGTTGGTGGCTGCTCTCGTGGCCAGAAGACTGAGGGGTCTATTCATGAAGCAGTGAAAAGATTGGAGAAGTAGAGATGTGCGGCTGGCACTTTTCGTGTTTTGTGTTTGGTTCTAATTCCACTTTCGTGTTTTGGTTTTGGCTTGGTTTTGCAAAACCCACCCTTTTCGTATTTTAGTTTTGGATCTGGATGATTTTTGAAAAAAACATAGAAACATCTAAAATCACAGTATTTGGGGGTAATTTTGCTCCTACTGTATTATTACCCTCAATAACATTCATTTCCACTCATTTCCAGTCTATTCTGAACACCTCACACCTCACAATATTGTTTTTAGGCCAAAAGGTTGCACCGAGGCTGCTGGATGACTAAGCTAAGCGACACAAGTGTGCGGCACAAACACCTGACCAATCTAGGAGTGGCACTGCAGTGTCAGACAGGAGGGCAGATATAAAAAGAAAGGCCCCAAACAGCACATCATGCAAAGAAGAAAAAGAATTGCAATGAGGTAGTTGTATGACTAAGCCAAACGACACAAACAATTCCAACTGGAATTATACGTCCAAATCACTGGAATTATACGTCCAAATCACTGGAATTAATTGGCAAGATCTCTGTAATTAATAATTATACGTACAAATCACTGGAATTAATTGGCAAAATCACTGTAATTATACGTCCAAATCACTGGAATTAATTGGCAAGATCACTGAAAATAATTGGCAAGATCACTGTAATTAATAATTATACGTCCAAATCACTAGAATGAATTGGCAAGATCACTGAAATTAATAATTATACATCCAAACCACTGGAATTATACGTCCAAATCACTGGAATTAATTGGCAAGATCACTGTAATTAATAATTATACGTCCAAATCACTGGAATTAAATGGCAAAATCTCGCTATCAACTGCCTAGTGAAGTGAAATCTAGATGGGATTTGGTACCGGGGACACAGTACATCCATCAATTGTCTCAATCCCACTGGACTAATGGCGGATACCGGATGCACGTCTAACACCAACATAAGTGTCAAGGCCTCAGTTATGAGGGCTTCCATCGTCATGTGAAGCTGAACCACTAGTCATGAACATAGGCCAGGGCCTCAGCCGTTCCTTGCCACTCCATGTCATAAATATTGGCAAGTTTACGTTTCTCCTCAGACCATTTCAATTTCTTTTTTTGGGTCTTTTTGTTTTTACTGAACTTTTGTTTTTTGGATTTTACATGCCCTCTACTATCACATTGGGCATCGGCCTTGGCAGACGACGTTGATGGCATTTCATCGTCTATGTCATGGCTAGTGGCAACAGCTTCAGCACTAGCAGGAAGTGGTTCTTGATCTTTCCCTATTTTATCCTCCAAATTTTTGTTCTCCTTTATGTTTCTGGAGTTATATAACACAATATGCGCAGTGCCAGATTAAGGTCCACAATGGCCTGGAGCTGAAATTTTAGAAGGGCCTATTGTTGCAGCATAGTGGGTGTGATTAGCGCCACAGAGAATTTCTCCCTGTGTGGGCAGGTGGGTGTGGTGGCATACTACTGTACATCACTGCACATCCTCCCCACACTACATCACTTCACGGTGGGGTCTATTTACTAAGTCTTGGATGGAGGTAAAGTGGACGGAGATAAAGTTCCAGCCAATCAGCTCATAAATGTCATTTTTTAAACACAGCCTGTGACATGGCAGAAGCTGATTGGCTGATACTTTATCTCCATCCACTATATCTCCATCCAAGGCTTAGTAAATATAGACCATCTCCACACTATGGGGCATATGTAACACAATCCACATCCCAGATGCGGGTGTGATACATTTGACCAAAATCGTATCAGGATAATTGAATACATCACAGGGGGTGTCGTACGGTATGTCGGCGCTCGGGCTCCCGGTGCCCAGCATACCGGCGCCGGGATCCCGACCGCCGGCATACCGACAGCGTGGCGAGCGCAAAGGAGCTACGCGTGCCACACTATTTTATTCTCCCTCCAGGGGGGTCCTGGACACCCACGAGGGAGAATAGTTGTCGGTATGCCGGGTGTCGGGATTCCGGCACCGGTATACTGTGCGCCGGGATCCCGACATTCGGCATACAGAAGACCACCCATCACAGGGATGTATCAATTATTGCATACAGGGATAGAGCTCGCGAGACAGCTCTGACCCTGTGAATCCTGTTACAACAATTCTCAGGGTATTTTGCGATCAGATGGTCGCCGCCCAGACAGAGTGAAAAACCGCCCTGTGCTAGTCTGCATACGCCGTGCGAAAAGCTTTGCAAATGCCGGTCAGCTGCAAATCCGTTCACAACTCACTCACCATCGAATGATTTTTCCAGTCTGTGCGTAGCCCAGGACATACTCCTACAGTGCGAAAGAATCAGGCTGTTCGGGTCCGGGGCTGACGTCACCCTCTTTGAAAACGCTTGGGAACGCCTGCGTTTTTCCTGACACTTCATGAAAATGGTAATTTATACCACCCCCAAATGTCTGCTTCCTGTCAATCAATCTGTGTACGCCTAGATATAAAAAAAGACGCTGATTTATTTCCCAGTTTGACCTTCCGTCTGCGCATTGTGATCCGTACGCACTCGCAGTCTATCGATAATCGGCAACCTTTCAAATTCGCACAACAGCGATCAGGTCTGAATTATCACCACACCGTACCCGCCCAAACTACCTCCCAACACTACATCACTATGGGGGTCATTCCGACCTGATCGCACGCTGCTGTTTTTCGCAAGCGCGTCGTATGGGTACAAAGCGGATCGTTGCTGGGCAATGAATTTTACGAAGAATACATTCGCACAGCCGATCGCCAGGAGATTGACAGGAAGAAGGTGTTTGTGGGTGTCAACTGACCATTTTCTGGGAGTGGTTGTGAAAACACAGGTGTGTCCATGAGTTTGCAGGGCGGGTGTCTGACGTCAATTCCGGGACCGGACAGGCTGAAGTGATCGCAGCGGCTGAGTAAGTTCTGGGCAACCAGGAGACTGCACAAACAATTTTTGTACCGCTCGGCTGCACAGGCGTTTGCACACTTGCACAGCTAAAATACACTCCTCCGTGGGCGGCGACTATGCATTTGCACGGCTACAAAAAGTAGCTAACGAGCGATCAACTCAGAATGACCCCTATGTTACCTACTCACACTTCATACCCTGCACAAATTTGGGTCCTGCTACACTTTTTCCGGGTCCCATAATATAATTTAAATGGCTCTTTAATATGCTGCAACACCACTGTATTTCAAGCTCCTGTCTTAATAAAATAAATAAAAAGTACTGGTTACTTTAAATCCAGGTATGATTCCATCACTGAAGCGTCAATACAAACTAGCGGGTTGGTACTGATTTGCCGGCAATTGGGATGCCGGCTGTCAGAATACCGACCGTGGCATCCCAATGATTGGAATCCCGACAGGGAAAGACCTTCCCCCCCAGCCTAAACCTAACCCCCCCCGCCCCTCCCCGGTAGCCTAACTCTAACCCTCCCTAGAGGGTGCCTAAACCTAAACCCCCCCTCCCCACAGTCTAAACATACTCCCCTCCCCCATCCTGGAGTGTAGCCTAACCTTTCCCCCGTAGCCTACACCTAACCTCCTCCCCACGCGGCTTACCTGTCCTGCATGGATATTCATTCGGCATCTTGGCTGTTCGGATTCCGGTGCTGGGCTGGTGCCCCTATTTGGGATGCCATTGTCGGTATTCCAAATAATGTTGGGATTGTGGTGTTGCCATTCTGACTGCCCAGATCCTGGACTGGCCAGTTAATCAGTAATAATGCAGTATCTGCCGGCACCATGGGGCTGCCCTTAGTCCACAAGCAATCATGCTTGTAGCAGCTGAGCAGAAGCAGCACCCATCTTCCCACCATGGACCTACTCAGAGCTGGCCACCTGCCGGCCAAATAAGCAGCAGCAGCAGTAGGCCCACCCCAGGATCACAGAGCACGCCCCTCGTGTAGCAGGATCTCTGAATCACACACCTCTCTTCCGCTTGATGCGGGAATAATCAGCTGGAGCTTCTGACATTTAGGGACAGAACGTCTGACGGCTGATTGAGCTGCTTGTTAGACAGGGTCCAGGGGCGTCTGGCTCGGCCGGCAGAGGTCAGTGGTGATGTTATTTCTGGTGGCCGGGCTGCGAGTTGGCTGGGCTGGTGGTGAATTTTTTTCTTGTCAACGCTGGCGGCGCTGCAGGGAACGCTGTGGGTCTATTTTCAATAGGAGGCCTAGAGCTACAGCTCCATTCGCCCCATTGTTAATCCGGCCCTGAATATGCGGCACAGGAATGACTGATGGCTGATGGCCAGGACACTACCACTGGTCTGATGCAGCACAACACAGCACCACTGGACAGCACTGGACATATGGCAGCAGAGGACACAAGCACTGTGACTGGACAGATTCAGCACAAGCCACGGACACTGAGAGAATGGAGACAAGTCCTCTCTGTACACTCTCCAATGCTGGAGTGAAAATGGCGGGGACGCGCGGCTTTTATATGGAATCCAAATCCCGCGAGAATCCGACAGTGGGATGAGGACGTTTTGCCTCGTTCTGGTTTCCGAGTCAGGCCGGAAAACCCTAGTCTGGCTCGGAACCGGACTCGAATGGTGAAGTTAGGTACCGTTCGGTTCTCTGAGAGCCAAACCTGCTCATCTCTATGGAGAAGTGAGCCTGTGAAGAAGTTGCCCATGGCAACCAATCAGCTGCTCCGTACAATTGCACAGTATGCAAATTATAAATGTTACTTCAATGCTGATTGGTTGCCATGGGCAACTTCTCCACTGGCTCATTTCTCCACACTTTTCACTGCTTCATGAATAGATCCCATAGTCACATAGGAATTCTGATTGCTGGTTGCACTCAGAACTGCGACTGAATTCCGTGCATCTGCATATTGTGGTCTTATTATATATCTAGTACTGAAAGTACATTATTATGTCTATCACATACATGGCTTAACTCAGCAGTAGGCACCAATGATATTGCAGCTGCAATCCCTGGTCTGTACCCATATAATACACATTGGAGAGCACAATGTTACTGCTAACCTCAGGTGCCAGAATAACAGCTACCTATAGGCTGTCATTGATTACAGAGTTCCGCGACCTCTTTCTAGTGTAATCCAGTCGGGAGGATTTCCCTAAAGAAGCGCAGTGTGTGTGATGGAACCATTGGTGGCTACAAGATGATGTCACTGATTCTTAGGAAATTGACTGATTGGATTCTTATCAATGTAGGTACAGGCCAAAAAATGGCTACCTCTATGATACCCCTGCCTCTTATATGTAGAGAAATGGTTCCCAAACTGGGTGCCGAAGGACACATGCAGGGTGCCCTAGTTTGGTTGTCCAGGACCAATTAAAATTATTTATGGTCAATAGGCAACACCAGTACTTAAGGCTCCCAATAATAGAATATGTGGATAAGACGGAAGGGAATCCTGTCCCTCACCACATAACTGACCTAAGGATGACAGATAAACACAATTTATTTATTGTAAACTGTGTTTTTGAATTACATAATAAGAAAAAAATTCTGAGACTCTAGGGCCCCGTCATTCAAAAACGTTAGGGAACCACTGACGTAGGGTGATCATTATTTTCTCCATCATGACCATGGACGCACATCCCCTTAAAACCCTTTAATAAATCTACTTCATTATTCTATTTATCAAGACTGTCACGTTGTGTCATTTTACTGTGTGTATGAGGCTAGCCTCTCTTCTACAACCTGGGGTGGATAAGCTTGTGAAGTTGTTACCAGAGAAGGAGGAAGATCCACTGGAGCTGGTGTCTCATCTGTAAGCTACCATCCACACATTGCTTATCTGTCTCCACAACAACATCCGGGGCACCACGCCTCCGCTGCTTGTAGGACTTGTCCTACGTATCTTGCAATTTTCCTCTATTTCCAAAGTACCATGATGTGTCCCTGTTTCTCACTAGAACGTCCCTACAGTATTTTCAAAAACTTGCCAAGTGTGCAATGGTATTTATTTTGTTCTGTATGTAAGATATAATTCTTACTGTCTTCCAAAGAGTATTTAGCAAATACATAATGATGGAGATTGTGGCAAACCAGGGGGTATATTTACTAAGGTCCCGATTTTGGCCCTCATTTCGAGTTGTTCGTTCGCTAGCTGCTTTTAGCAGCCGTGCAAACGCTAAGCCGCCGTCCTCTGGGAGTGTCTCTTAGCTTAGCAGAAGTGCGAACGAAAGGATCGCACAGCGGCTACAAAATAATTTTGTACAGCTTCGGAGTAGCTCCAGACCTACTCCTAGCTTGCGATCACTGCAGACTATTTAGTTCCTGTTTTGACATCACGAACACGCCCTGCGTTCGGCCAGCTATGGCTACGTTTCACCAGCCACGCCTGCGTTTTTATCTGGCACGCCTGCGTTTTTTCACTCACTCCCTGAAAATGGTCAGAAACACCCACTTCCTGTTAATCACTCTGCGGTCAGCAGTGCGAATGAAAAGCTTCGCTAGACCATGTGTAAAACGACATCGTTCGTTGTAATAGTACGACACGTGTGCGCATTGCGCCCCATGCGCATGCACAGAACTGCCGGTTTTTGCCTGACCGCTGCGCTGCGAACGAAAGCAGCTAGCGAACAACTCGGAATGACCACCTTTGTCAGAGTTTTTTTTTTTCTAAGTGTCATCTCGGAAATTTACTAAACACAAATCAAGTGTTGGAGCTATTCGTATTGTTTTCCGCGGCTAAGTTCACAAATACGAATGAATACACCATCGGTCAAACACGCCTGTTATTTGATACAACTCAGTAATTTACTAAGAATTCGTATTCACACTAACTGCCGACAATAGCAAAACACTGCCGGGAAAGCATAAAAATGCGTGGGGTCCCCCCTCCTATGTATAACCAGCCTCGGACTCTTTGAGCCAGCCCTGGTTGTAAAACTACAGGGGGAAAAATGCGTAGGCTCCCCCCATATTTATACAACCAGCACTGGGCTCTGCGTCCGGTCCTGGTTCAAAAAGTACGGGGGACAAAAGATGTAGGGGTCCCCAGCATTATTTAAAACAGCACCGGGCTCCACTAGCCAGAGAGATAATGCCACAGCCGGGGGACACTTTTATATAGGTCCCTGCGGCCATGGCATTACCCCCCCAACTAGTCACCCCTGGCCGGGGTTCCCTGGGGGAGTGGGGAGGGGCCTCCCCTCCAGGCACCCAAGGGCCAGAGGTGAAGCCCGAGGCTGTCCCCCTCCATCCCTGGGCGGTGGATGGGGGACTGATAGCCTTTGTGTAAAAACAAGAATATTGTTTTTTGTGGTAGAACTACAAGTCCCAGCATACCTCACTTGCAAGCTACCATCTCACTGATCCGTGCAGAGCTTCATTGTGTTATGTCCGGCAGTGTTTTACTACTCACTCCCGTAAAACACTGCCCGACTATATGAATAACATCGACATTGGAAAATACAAAAATATAAAACTCGGCAGCTTAGTAAATTACCGAAAATGGATTCAAAAAGTTGCAGTAAAATACGTCCGATAAAAATCGAGATTAAACTCCCATCAAATCGGCCCAAACACGATTTTTAGTAAATATACCCCTAGGCGTGCTAGCAGCATTGAGCTTACATGCCCCTTCCATGTGGGTAACATGCCTTGGAAATCCTTCTCAAATATTGGAGACTACAGTATATAGAAGAGTTGTCTTACATGCAGTATAAGCAATGAAGTAATTCATATTTTTAAATTATATCTGTATCTACAGTTTAGTCAAGAAAAACAACATTTGTATTAAACATAAATCACTTTGTTAAATTTTCTCTAAGTATATATATATATATATATATACACACACACACACACACACACACACACACACACACACACACACACACACACACACTGTATATAGGCCCTCATTCCGAGTTGTTCGCTCGCAAGGCGAATGTAGCAGAGTTACACACGCTAAGCCGCCGCCTACTGGGAGTGAATCTTAGCTTCTTAAAATTGCGACCGACGTACGCGCAATATTGCGATTACAAACGAGTTAGCAGTTTCAGAGTAGCTCCAGACTTACTCTGCCTGTGCGATCATTTCAGTGCTTGTCGTTCCTGGTTGTCGTCACAAACACACCCAGCGTTCGCCCAGGCACTCCCACCGTTTCCCCGGCCACTCCTGCGTTTTTTCCGGAAACGGTAGCGTTTTCAGCCACACGCCCCTGAAACGCCGTGTATCCGCCCAGTAACACCCATTTCCTGTCAATCACATTACGATCGCCGGAGCGAAGAAAAAGCCGTGAGTAAAAATACTTTCTTCATAGTAAAGTTACTTGGCGCAGTCGCAGTGCGAACATTGCGCATGCGTACTAAGCGGATTTTCACTGCGATGCGATGAAAAATACCGAGCGACCAACTCGGAATGAGGGCCATAGTCTCTATCTGTAGTGGAATCAAATTTAGCCATTCGTTTTATTACAAAAGATTTAAAAAAAATAAGAAAATAAAAGCATCCACTAAAAAGAACAAACTATTTTGGTAAAGAATTTCACTTTTTGGAAGGGATGGAGATAGGAAACGTTTCTATTATTTGATCATCTAACAGCAAGACATTTATAATATATCAGTTCCAAATAGTACATTGCAGTGAGAACTAATGAATGGGCACTTAGACAAGAGATGGTGAGAAGGACTGATAAACCAACAGTCCATCTACACCGGCAGCACTGAAAGGAGAGGACTTTCAAAACAAAAGCAAGGGCCGGAATGTAATGAAGTCCGAGTTTGGGGTCCGTGCAGGATACCTGCCGAACGCGGACGTTTTTTTAAAGGGGCAATCCTGTACAAGACAAAACCAAGTACATGACTGCCCCTTTAAAAACACGTCTGAGTTTGGATGGCATCCTGCACGGCCGCAAAACTTTATTGCATCCCACCCCAATGGCCCTCTAGTGAATGGTAACCTCAACCTAAGGCTCAGTTGTATCACTCTAAGAAATGGAGACATACAGTAGTATCAATTGTGCTTATTGGAAATAATTTGCGGTTTAGTGGCATTTTTATTTTTATAAACACAAAAAGAAAACAACTGCTTATATAAAAGAAACACCACATACAGTTTGCATTTAATTTTTCTATTTTTATTAATTAATGTAGCTCCTAACTCTGAATCAGACCCTGTCTGCTGAAAAAATACAGGTCAAACAGTACAAATGTGCTTACCTGTGATAGGTGAAAATAATGCTTTGGACGATAATTACGCTAATGCCCGCGGGTGGCTGCTTTGCAAGAAGGTGGGGGCATCAAAACCTCAAGATATTTTTCTACTTCTAGTGAGAGCTCAGAGAGGAATGAATACACCTCAAGCTGACAGGAAAACGATAACAGGTGGTAAGTAGGAGAACATCTCTGAAAGCACAGCAAGACGAACCTTAAAGTGGACGCTCTACAGCAGTGGTGGCCAACGCGTGGCTCTTGAGCCACATGCGGCTCTTTCTTCATTCAAATGTGGCTCCCAACACTCAAAGTCATGTGACCACAAGAGATCTGTAAACCGCTGCACTCCAGCCAGACATGCAGCAGCACTATGTAGACTGAGAACTTAGGGAAACAAATACACACGGGGAGCTGGCTGGAGTGACACAGGCGGGTACTGGCTGGCGTGACACATGGGGGAACTGAAGTGTATTATGTGAATCTGGCTTTTCAATATATTTTATGCGGATCTGGCTTTTTCAATTATTTGATGTAGAAGTGGCTTTATCATTGTATTTTATGTTGGATCTGGCTTTTTCAATGTATTTTATACCAGGGGCGTGGCCTAGCAGGCACAAGGTCACACCCCATTTTTGCAAGTGCGCTTTCGGCTCGAAGTCGGCTCTTTGATGTGCCTAACAAGATTTCTTGGCTCTTTGTCTCTGACTGGTTGGCCACCCCTGCTCTACAGCAGCAGATAACCACAAATAGGTCTATCCTGTTACCTTGCAAGAGGAAAACATAAAGGGCACAGATTGGAAGATTGGAGATTGGAAAATCATTGCCTTGTCTGATGGATCCCGATTTCTCTTCCAACATGGCAATGTCAGAAATTGGCATAAACAACATTAATCCATAGCCCCATCCTGCCATATTTCGATGATCCAGACCTGTGGTGGTGGTGATGTTATGGTGTGGGCACACATAAGGACTCTTAATACCAACTGAGCGTTGTATCAAAGCCAAAGTCTACTTGAGTATATCTGCTGACCATGTGCATCCCTTATAGTCTCTCCATCTTCTAATGGCTAGGATAAATGTTCTATGTCACACAGCACACGTCATCTCAAGATGATTCCATGAACATGACAATGAGCTCAGTGTACTCCAATGGTCTTCACAGTCATTATATCTCAATCCACTTGAGATTCACAGACAACAAACCTGCAGAAATTTCAGGGTAATAGGGTTGTTCAAAGCACCTTGTGTTGTCCACAAATCATTGCGGGTGTAAACACTCTAGTGGCTGATATCTACTGTATCTCCGTCCACTTTATCTTCATCCAAGGCTTAGTAAATAGATCCATAAGTCACAGGCTATTAACCTACCCCGCAACAATCTTTACTAACAAAACAACCCCACTAACTAAGAGTTGTTCACCAATTACTCACCAATGGTTTTGGGGTATAAAATGTATCGGTTTAAAATCAACCCTCTTCTATTCTGGGGCAACACAAATTGGTATTAGTAAATTAGACGGTGATGTATCAAGCAGTAGAAAAGTGGACCAGTGAATAATTTGCCCATAGCAACCAGATTCTTATTAGCATTTATCAAATACATTCTATAAAATTGTAGGTAGAATCTATTTGGTTGCTATGGGCAACTTCTCCTCTTGTCCATTTCTCCACTCTTTTCACTGATACATTTCCCCCTTAGTAACTACTATCAATAATTAATAGGAAAGTAGAAAACAAGGTTGGCAAAAGATTGGACATCAAAGGACGGGGGAATAAAACGGGGAGAAATTGGATCGGTTTGTGGGGGTGACTCATAGAGGGGTAAACTTCTGTGGGGTGTGCAATTGTAGATCTGGTTGGTGTTCAATAACAAGTGATGGAGAGTTTGAAGCATTGGAGCATGGGCAGGATATCCTGAGTGAGGGAGTGAATTCTAGAAGTGAGGCGCAGCACAAGAGAAGTCAGTGGAAGTGGTTGTCGGGAAGATAGTCAGAGGTAGTATGCCAAGTAATGGAGGCACGAGGGAGTTTGAAGGGAGATTAGGTTGGAGATGTAGGGGGAGAGAAAAGAGCAAGCGCTTTGTAGCTGAGGGTGAAGAGTTTGAATTGGATTCTGTGGGGGTCAGTGTCGGACTGGGGTATGTAGGGCCCACCGGAGGAATGCAGTGGTAGGAGCCCATGTTTAGGGGTGTGGCCAGTCTGCAGAGGGGGTGTGGCCGGCCACCACATTGATTTGACTAACCATTAGAGCAGGCTTTTTCAACCCGTGTGCCATGGCACACTAGTGTGCCGCGACCAGTTGCAAGGTGTGCCGCGGAGCCAGAGCAGCTTCCTGCATCTACAGGAGTGAACTATTGGCCCGGGCTCTTCTTAGAGGATTAGTCATGCTCCGGCCGTGACCTATGCCTTCAAGACGCGGTGGTGTGATATCATAGGTCACGGCCACCGCATCTCACCACCCAGCCAGCTCACCTGCCTGCATACACATCTTCCAGTTTCTGCCTGCATACACAGCTTTCCTTGCCCACCCACATCCACACCTGCCCGACTTCCCGCTGCTCAGTATTCGCAGCACTCCACTATGAACAACCCCCACCACTGAGGGACAGGAAGGAGGACAGCTGACCGGTAGGGGCTAATATTTGTTATTTTCGTTTTCCTGTGGGGAACAGTAGGATTTATGTGGGGAGAATAAGGATTTATGGGGGGAACAATGTGAATAATTCATGTGGGGAGCAATAGGATTTATGTGGGGAGCAATGTAATTGATTTATGTGGGGAGCAATAGGATTTATGTATTGAGCAACATGATTTATGTGGGGAACAATGTGATTGTTTTTTTCTGTGTAGGCCAATGTATGTGTGGATTCTTTTTTACTGTGAGGGCTAATGTGTGTGTTTTTTTTTCTGTGGGGAACTTATGGTGTGCCTTGGCAATTTTAAAATATTGTTCGGTGTGCCGCGAGTAAAAAAAGGTTGAAAATCACTGCATTAGAGAGTGCAAGGTCTGGACTCCTTCATAAATATATAGAGTCAATTCAGCTGCTGCATGCATGATAATGTGCAAGATTAATGACAGATTAATAACAGCAATGCACTGTAGAAAATACACCATAGCCCAGTATAAGGTAACATATGTATAATGTACAATTCAAGTGCACAGTCTGAAACCTGATCCTTAGAGGAGGAGGTAGGGCCCCAGGCAGTGGTGCCCAGCAGTTGGTTTCCCCTGTACCTCTGTGGGCCAGTCCAAGCCTGGTGGGGGGTGTAAGGAACCAGTAGAGTAAATGGCAGAGAGGTGAGGCATAAACAGTTCTGGGTTAGAGCAAGCTTAATCCTAGATGAGGAGGGTGAGGTGGAGTCCAAAAGTACCATTAGTAGCCTATAGTGATAAGAGCTGGCTCATAAACCCTATTCAGACCCAAAGAGCATTGTAGGCACTGGGCAAAGCAATGCACTGGGAGCCCTACCCACCCATTCAATCATAATTTACTACCCCACTGTCTCTCCACATGCTTCCATACAATGAAGGACTTTCAGCACTGTGATAGTTCCACCCATCCATCCATCATTCACTGTCTGACTGCAGGCTGGGAGGCAGGTAAAGAATGCCCTCTGGCTGCTCTGATTGTGTGTAATTCATTCTGTACCTGCCTTCCAAAGGAGGCTACAGAGGCACCTGCCCGCCCATGCTCAAAGGCCCCTAAAATGTTGGGGCCCTTTGCAACTGCCCAGTGTGACTATACATCATATAGCCCTGGGTACACGAAAAGTGTACAAATGTGGAGTTTAATGCAGACATGTTAGAACATCGCAACGTTTTGGGAACCAGAGAACCTAAAGCTAAAAGCGAATTCTCTCATTTGATCCCACATAAGGTCTAGTTGCTTATCAACATTTCCGATCTTTTAAAAGGAAACACAAGTGGTGAACAATGAAATACATTTAGATGGTGTGTGCAATTACTGCTGACCTATTTGCACTCCGCAGAGCTAGCTGGCGAATCTGTAGACAGTAATTTTATGCAGAGTCTTTAAATTAAGATATCGGGAAAAAGTGTTTATTTTGCTCTGTTATCTCATTTTGTGATTTCACTTTTGGTAATAAATAGACTGGAGCTTCAGTCATGTGCTGCTGGGGTTCTGAGCCAGAGGGCCTTGCATGCAAACCTAAGAGGAACTGTTAGATGGAAGATGAGAACAAGTCATTCCTAATAAGGTGATGTCTTTGTTCAGCTGCCCCACAGATGTATCAATAGTGCACCCTAGTGGCCACTGCTGTTCATAGCAAGCCTTCCTTTCAGGTCTCATTCAACGGTATCATACATTTGGGGGGTCATTCCGAGTTGTTCGCTTGGTAAATTTCTTCGCATCGCAGCGATTTTCCGCTTAGTGCGCATGCGCAATGTTTGCACTGCGACTGCGCCAAGTAAATTTGCTATGAAGTTAGGAATTTTACTCACGGCTTTTTCATCGTTCAGGCGATCGTAATGTGATTGACAGGAAGTGGGTGTTTCTGGGTGGAAACAGGCCTTTTTATGGGTGTGTGTGAAAAAACGCTACCGTTTCTTGGAAAAACGCGGGAGTGGCTGGAGAAACGGAGGAGTGTCTGGCCGAACGCTGGGTGTGTTTGTGACGTCAAAACAGGAACGACAAGCACAGAACTGATCGCAGATGCCGAGTAAGTCTGGAGCTACTCAGAAACTGCTAAGAGAGGTGTAATCGCAATATTGCGAATACGTCGTTCGCAATTTTATGATGCTAAGATTCACTCCCAGTAGGCGGCGGCTTAGCGTGAGTAAATCTGCTAAAAACAGCTTGCGAGCGAACAACTCGGAATGAGGGCCTTGGTACAGTATCATACATTTATATTTCCTTCTTGTTTTGTACTATCCAGTAGTGGCAGGATATCAGGGGTGCTAAATTAACAATTAACAGCACCACAGGCAAGTGCTAATTTATGAAAAGCGTTGCTACTAATTTATATCGACACATTTTAAGGAAAGCTGATTTTGACATCCTTTATGCACGGTAAGTAACAGTACTTACTTCTCGCACGCTGTATGCAAATTACCTGCACTATCAGAGCTCATGAGACCTGGGGGCTTGTAAATTAGCACTGCAACTATAAAGTTGGATATAGCCCAAGGGGCAGATGTACCAAGCTTTGAAGAGATAGATAAAGTGGAGAGGTTGCCCAAAGCAGCCAATAATTTTCTATTTGTCAGGTGCTGTGTCTAACACAGGGGGTAATTCAGATCTGGTCACTGCTGTGCGTTTTCGCACAGCAGGCGATCAGATCCGAACAGCCCACGTGTCTAAGCTGCACTGCGTCGGCGTGTTGCACGGCTGCAATGGGGATCGCCGGTCAGTGACGGGATTGTGCGAAGGATCCATTCGCACCGGCGTTCGCAAGGAGATTGACAGGAAGAGGCCATTTGTGGGTAGCAACTGACCGTTTTCCGGGAGTGTCCAGAAAAACGCAGGCGGGTTCAGGCGTTTTGAGGGAGGGTGTCTGACGTCAGCTATGGCCCCGATCAGCAGGATACAATCGCAGCGGCTGAGTAAGTCCTGGGCTACGCAGAGACTGCACGAACTGATGATTGTGCAGTTCTGCTAACGGCTAACGAAGCGATCACACACTTGCACAGCGTTTTGCCCTCCCCCTGTAAGCAGTGACTATCTGATCGCAGGGCAACAAACAACGCACCCTAGAGATCAGATCTGAATTCGGCCCACAGTACTCCAAATCTGAAGCTACGTTAGGGCAGTTGGGTACATGGGGCACTGGTTTTCTTGGATGAAAGAAATCTGCCTTGCAGCCAGGGTAGTGACTAGCGGCGTGCAAGCCGTGCTGACTCACAGAGCGCAAGGCGCGGGGGTGGCACTGTCGCAGTTCCATGACTCCTGTGTCTGTCTAGTGTGGTGTGGTACAGCCAGAATTGCTGCTGCAGTATTGCCTGGAGCACACTTTGGATAGTTTGTGCATGCGCCCTGTGCCCTGCAGCCTGTACAGCCCCCCAGAGCAAATGTCCCAATTTTTCGCAGGACAGTCCTGTTTTTTTGGGACTGTCCCACAGTGTCCCATGGTGGGGGGCAGTTGGGAGACTCCCCGTGACTCGCTGCTGTGTTAGCAGAGCAGCGGTGAATCGATGGTGTGCGCATGAGCACAGAGTCTATTCACGGGGAGGGGTGGCGGGGGTCATGCCAGCAGCTCATAGAGTGGTGGGCATGCATGCCCCCACGATGATGAAAATGGGAGGCGTGGCTCATGATTGCATCATTCCCACAAAGCCATGCCCCCTTTTGTTCAGGCTATGCCCCTTTCCATGGCGGGGGGGGGGGGGGGGGGCACCGCCCCGCAGAGATCCCTAATCTCCTGCTCCATAAATTGAGGATTCTCCGGACATGCACCTTGCATCCTGTACAGCCCCCCCGATCATCCTGAGAATACTCCAAGCATGCACCTTGCAGTTTGTACAGCTCCCGAGAGCGCCTGAGGATGCTCTGGGCAGTGCTGTTTTTCCCAACGTTCTCCCCACCCACTGGCACATATTGATGCATACGCAGCCCAATGACTGTGTATGTGCTTTACACTTGCTCACACTTGCCCACCTGGCTGCCCCTTCTGCGCATAGGGGGCATGGGTAAGGGTGCTTAGCTTGCGGGGCGTGGTCAGCTGGATGTGAGTGTGCCGGGGGCGTGGCCTTGAGAACGTGCCATCGTGGCTCCGCACCCCTTTCTACAGTGTTGAGGAAACAGCCACTGTATAGTGGGGGGCGGGGCTATGATGACGCGATTCAGCAAGATGCGCAGGCTACGCTGCTCTCGCGGGACGCTGAGAGCTCTCCAGTAGCAAGAAAGATCACATCTGCTACTTTATGCACATCCAGAAAATGCCATCTGAATGGCCATGACACGCCTGCGTTTACCCGACAACTCCCCATTCCCACCCCTAAACACTGTCTTCCTGTCACTCACTTTGCAACTAATTCCTCGGTGTGACCGCATTCGCAGTTCACTGGCTGAGCATGTGCACTGCGGTTCAGATGCATGTGCAGTAAGAAAACCTTGACGGATGTGCGCATAATAGCCGCTTTGCGACCGCACCTGAACAGGGCCGTCTTTTCGTATGGGCCCAATGGGCTCTTGCCCAAGGGCCCCAGGAGTATAAGTTCCCTAGGCTGATAGCTGAGGGTCTCCTTTTTCCAGTGGTACCAGATTTTTGAAAATCGGCCCTGGGGAACCGGAGATATCCGACTTGAAAGCAGTGGTCCCCATCCAAACCTGTTAATTGCTCTTCTCAGCCATATCTCAGGTTCTGTCTTAGAGTTTTTATGAAGGTATAATCCATAGCTGGGACGCTCCCCTTTTGGTGGACACTGGCAGCTTGTCTCTACTATGCCCAGAACCAGAGCTATCAGCCTTCAAGCAGCTAGTCCCTGCTCCAGCTCCATACGCCTAATATGCAGTTTTAGATATTCATTGGTGGATTGCTCTGGCTCCTGAACTCTGATCCCCAAGTCCCCAGAACCTCCTGAAAGGTGGGACTCTCTAGGGTTTTTTTTTATCCATTCAAACCTAAGAAATACATTTTCAGGAACTTGAGATATCTACAGGCAAGCAAGTTGCCCTCCCACCAGAAAATTATGAATATTAAGCCTACACCACTATCCACCCCTCCCCTATGTATTAAACACTCGCTACCACCCTGGAAGTCATGTACCAGGGCTTCTTCATTCTGCCCAATGCCCCCTCCTATAGTTTAGCCACATCTGTGCAGTAAGGGAGTAATTAGCAGAAATTACTGCTCCAGGTCCTACATGCTGAGCAGAAGATAGAACACCCCCTACCGCCGGCGGGGCATCAAAGCTGCCCCTGATAGCACCCCCCACCCCTACCGCTGGAGGATGGGTAGGGGGCCCAGTGCATTGCTGTGCCCAGGGGCCTACACTGCTGTTAAGACGGCCCTGCACCTGAATGAGCCTCGCTATGGGGACCGGGGATGTGTGGCTCCTAAAAAAAAAAGTGGTGTACCGGGCCCCGATTCTTTCTGTGGCTGGCCCTGTACACTATTGTACACAGTACTGCTGTGGAAGTCTTAGCAGGCAGAAATTTGTGAGTTAAAGGGATTGCAGTAATTGTGATGTGAGCGTTGATACAAGTGTCTGCAGAAATGATCTAGTCTAAGGGATTATACTTAATCAGATGTGTTATCTTATGCCTTGAGAATAAAGAACAGGACTTTTGTATTTAAGATGGTCAAGTTAGGTTCAGCTCCTGATATCTGAAATGTATGCAATTACATGGAAGATAGTAATGCATACTGATAGGAGAGATGTTTTCTCAGTTAAAAGATACCGCGTAATGCACATGATAACTTTAGTTCTTCTAACTGTTTTAGGCATAAACATCATGAGATTAAAGAGCATCCTGTCATTTCTCATTTGTTTATATGCTGGTGATAATGTGTCCTAAATAAACCTAACTCAGGTCCTACTCAATTTTTAGAAGTCTCTGATACTTGGGGTATTATATAATTACCTTGTTGACATAAATTTTTAGTCATTTCCAGTCAATTATGACCACCTAACAGCTAACAATATTGTTTTCATTCAGTTTAGGCCACAGGCTGGAGCAAGCTAGCTGGTTACTAGGCGACAGAGCAGCGGCACAAACACAGAGCAGTTTATAGTACATCTATGAAACTTTGCCACACAGTAGTGGCAGAAATGCTAAGTGGTGCAAGATGGAATTGTCCTTGGGCCCTCGCACCCACCCTTATGTTGGATATTAAAAAGGACCTGCACAGTTTAACAATCCAAGTACTTCAGCGGCAGTAACTGCGATTTTTGTGGCTGAAGTGTTTGGTTTGTTTGTGCCCAAACAAAAATTGTTTTTGGAAGGACTACCTCTGATCCCTAATGAGAAAGTTTATGACGAGCGTGCTAATTACATTATAATCTTGTAAAATAAATTTCATGAGCTTGCTGCAAATGATGTAACATGGAGGAGGTGCCTAGAAGGCTAAATTCCCTACCTCTAGTAACTTCATAAACATAGCAGATGCCTTCACAAATGTTGTCTGGATTTGGGTAAAATAAATCCACACCTAAGAGATGGCTGTTTTGGTCTTAAGGCCAGGTATCATAATGGCTTTCTTTTTATCACGGGCAAGAACTGCAGCCACTGGTGGCTGGCTTACTAAAACAACACTATCAACATCCTCATACCCAGTGTCAGATAGTCATAGTTCACACATATTCCCCTCATCCTGTTTCACTTCCACAAAGCATCCTCAATTTCTATTTTGTCCTCATTACCATCTTTACTTGTACTGCTCTCCATATGTGCAGATGGTGCAAAAATGGTCGAAGCAGGTGAAAGAGGCTTCTCTATGAGGACAGTGTGAGAAATGTAACACTCATACATAGCTAACGTGGACACCCCTAGACCATACTTGCCTACCTGACCCTCTCCATGAGGGAGAAAATGCTCTGTTCCTGGAGTTTCCTGGTAATGTACGATTGCCATCACCTGTGGTGAGCTAGGTAATTGATAAGAAAGGTGTTTCACCACAGGTGATGGCAATCATACATTACCAGGAAAGTCCAGGAACAGAGCATTTTCTCCCTCATATAGGGGGTCAGGTAGGCAAGTATGCCCTAGACTCCTCAGGGATGTGTAACGGTTCTGAACACAGTTTGTTCTACTGCCTTAGTGGTTTTCATTTCTTTTGACACCTCTTCTAGACTCTGAGTTAAAAGGTCTTGTATTCTCAAGAGAGGGAGAACAAGATGCCTCTCTAACAGTTTCAGAACCTATGCTCATAAATAAAAGCCAAGGCCTGAGGATTTTCTTGCCACTCCATGTGGTGAATGGCATGTTGGCAATTTTATGTTTTTCTGCACCAAACTTTCCCTTTATTAGCAGTGTTTTTTCTTTACCACTGTATATGGGGTTTTGATTTCAGATGCCCTGACTTAAACCTTCTTTGCCCTTGAGCATCAGCTTTACTAGATGACGTTGAAGGACTAGTATCATCATCATAAATGATGCAGCTGCAGCAATAATATTTGGTTGCTCTTCTCTAAAGGGATCATTATTGATTTTTTTTTATTGTGATGTGGTAATTCAAATGACTTTTACATGTACCTGAATAATAATGCACAGGGTTACAGTGCACCAGAACAGTACAAACAACAGAACAATATATTTATTTTTCACTTTGCACCTCAGCTCACACTGTTTTTATATGTATGTGAATAATAAATCCACAGGGGTACAGTGAGTCAGAACAGTAAAAACAATAGAACAATTATTTTTTTAATCACAGTTTGGCTCACAGTATATGGAGTCAGACTGCTTTTATATGCACATGAACAAACATACTACAGTACAGCGCACACTGGTTGTACAAACTTAACATAATCAATTTTTGTTAATTTAAAAAAAAAAATAAACATTAACTTTCTAACTTTTTATATTTTGTTGAAACGAACAATACACGCTGTAGTATTTATATGTGAATGCAGTGGGTGGGGTATGGTCTGCGGAGTAAGTGCAGCGCCATTGTGTGACAGAATTAGACTGGGGACGGACACAGCTTGTGGATGGACACAGCACAGCCACTTAATGGACACAGCACAGCAGCCACTTTAGATGGACACAGCACAGCCACTTGTATGGAGTCTGGACACAGAACAGCCATTTGAACCATGCTCCCTTTTTACTGCTGTGCACCAGGTGTCACTGCACTCAGTGACGCCTCTGGATCCCGGAAGTATGGGAACCGCTATGTTTTTGGTGAGATTTTCACTACGTTTAAAGTGGTGATTAGTTATAAGTCTGATTGCGCCTTATAACTAATGCTGCTTTACATTTTACAGAGAGCTTGCTGACAACACACAAAATCGGAACCTATTGCATAACCCCATTGACCTTTCTCAACACTAGAATCAAGAGCCAGTCCTAGGCATACTGTAGGCAAACTAGGCAGATGCCTAGGGGCATTACAAGTCTAGAGTGAGGGGTGATGGGTGTTGCTGGCTACTGTTGTGATCTGTGCTGCTGGGTGATGGGTGCTGCGCTGGTAGAGCAGAACTTGCGGCGTAGCTAGGGGACACCATCCAAAATCTTGCCTAGGGTATCAAATTGGTTAGGGCCAGCTCTGGCAGAATCTGATTTTAAAAAAGAGTAACCAACAATTAATTCATCCTAATGGTAATAACTAGAGATGAGCGGGTTCGGTTTCTCTGAATCCGAACCCGCCCGAACTTCATGTTTTTTTTCACGGTTCCGAGCGACTCGGATCTTCCCGCCTTGCTCGGTTAACCCGAGCGCGCCCGAACGTCATCATGACGCTGTCGGATTCTCGCGAGGCTCGGATTCTATCGCGAGACTCGGATTCTATATAAGGAGCCGCGCGTCGCCGCCATTTTCACACGTGCATTGAGATTGATAGGGAGAGGACGTGGCTGGCGTCCTCTCCATTTAGATTAGGGTTGAGAGAGAGAGAGAGAGATTGACCTGAGGCTGTGATACTGTAGAAGAGAGTGCAGAGTTTAGTGACTGACGACCACAGTGACCACCAGACAGTGCAGTTGTTTGTTTTATTTAATATATCCGTTCTCTGCCTGAAAAAAACGATACACACAGTGACTCAGTCACATACCATATCTGTGTGCACTGCTCAGCCCAGTGTGCTGCATCAATGTATATATATATCTGACTGTGCTCAGCTCACACAGCTTATAATTGTGGGGGAGACTGGGGAGCACTGCAGTGCCAGTTATAGGTTATAGCAGGAGCCAGGAGTACATAATATTATATTAAAATTAAACAGTGCACACTTTTGCTGCAGGAGTGCCACTGCCAGTGTGACTAGTGACCAGTGACCTGACCACCAGTATATATAATATTAGTAGTATACTATCTCTTTATCAACCAGTCTATATTAGCAGCAGACACAGTACAGTGCGGTAGTTCACGGCTGTGGCTACCTCTGTGTCGGCACTCGGCAGCCCGTCCATAATTGTATATACCACCTAACCGTGGTTTTTTTTTCTTTCTTTATAGTCATACTAGTTACGAGTATACTATCTCTTTATCAACCAGTCTATATTAGCAGCAGACACAGTACAGTGCGGTAGTTCACGGCTGTGGCTACCTCTGTGTCGGCACTCGGCAGCCCGTCCATAATTGTATATACCACCTAACCGTGGTTTTTTTTTCTTTCTTTATACATACATACTAGTTACGAGTATACTATCTCTTTATCAACCAGTCTATATTAGCAGCAGACACAGTACAGTGCGGTAGTTCACGGCTGTGGCTACCTCTGTGTCGGCACTCGGCAGCCCGTCCATAATTGTATATACCACCTAACCGTGGTTTTTTTTTCTTTCTTTATACATACATACTAGTTACGAGTATACTATCTCTTTATCAACCAGTCTATATTAGCAGCAGACACAGTACAGTGCGGTAGTTCACGGCTGTGGCTACCTCTGTGTCGGCACTCGGCAGCCCGTCCATAATTGTATATACCACCTAACCGTGGTTTTTTTTTCTTTCTTTATACATACATACTAGTTACGAGTATACTATCTCTTTATCAACCAGTCTATATATTAGCAGCAGACACAGTACAGTGCGGTAGCTCACGGCTGTGGCTACCTCTGTGTCGGCACTCGGCAGCCCGTCCATAATTGTATATACCACCTAACCGTGGTTTTTTTTTCTTTCTTTATACATACATACTAGTTACGAGTATACTATCTCTTTATCAACCAGTCTATATATTAGCAGCAGACACAGTACAGTGCGGTAGTTCACGGCTGTGGCTACCTCTGTGTCGGCACTCGGCAGCCCGTCCATAATTGTATATACCACCTAACCGTGGTTTTTTTTTCTTTCTTTATACATACATACTAGTTACGAGTATACTATCTCTTTATCAACCAGTCTATATTAGCAGCAGACACAGTACAGTGCGGTAGTTCACGGCTGTGGCTACCTCTGTGTCGGCACTCGGCAGCCCGTCCATAATTGTATATACCACCTAACCGTGGTTTTTTTTTCTTTCTTTATACATACATACTAGTTACGAGTATACTATCTCTTTATCAACCAGTCTATATTAGCAGCAGACACAGTACAGTGCGGTAGTTCACGGCTGTGGCTACCTCTGTGTCGGCACTCGGCAGCCCGTCCATAATTGTATATACCACCTAACCGTGGTTTTTTTTTTCTTTCTTTATACATACATACTAGTTACGAGTATACTATCTCTTTATCAACCAGTCTATATATTAGCAGCAGACACAGTACAGTGCGGTAGTTCACGGCTGTGGCTACCTCTGTGTCGGCACTCGGCAGCCCGTCCATAATTGTATATACCACCTAACCGTGGTTTTTTTTTCTTTCTTTATACATACATACTAGTTACGAGTATACTATCTCTTTATCAACCAGTCTATATATTAGCAGCAGACACAGTACAGTGCGGTAGTTCACGGCTGTGGCTACCTCTGTGTCGGCACTCGGCAGCCCGTCCATAATTGTATATACCACCTAACCGTGGTTTTTTTTTCTTTCTTTATACATACATACTAGTTACGAGTATACTATCTCTTTATCAACCAGTCTATATATTAGCAGCAGACACAGTACAGTGCGGTAGTTCACGGCTGTGGCTACCTCTGTGTCGGCACTCGGCAGCCCGTCCATAATTGTATATACCACCTAACCGTGGTTTTTCTTTCTTTCTTTATACATACATACTAGTTACGAGTATACTATCTCTTTATCAACCAGTCTATATATTAGCAGCAGACACAGTACAGTGCGGTAGTTCACGGCTGTGGCTACCTCTGTGTCGGCACTCGGCAGCCCGTCCATAATTGTATATACCACCTAACCGTGGTTTTTTTTTCTTTCTTTATACATACATACTAGTTACGAGTATACTATCTCTTTATCAACCAGTCTATATATTAGCAGCAGACACAGTACAGTGCGGTAGTTCACGGCTGTGGCTACCTCTGTGTCGGCACTCGGCAGCCCGTCCATAATTGTATATACCACCTAACCGTGTTTTTTTTTTCTTTCTTTATACATACATACTAGTTACGAGTATACTATCTCTTTATCAACCAGTCTATATTAGCAGCAGACACAGTACAGTGCGGTAGTTCACGGCTGTGGCTACCTCTGTGTCGGCACTCGGCAGCCCGTCCATAATTGTATATACCACCTAACCGTGGTTTTTTTTTCTTTCTTTATACATACATACTAGTTACGAGTATACTATCTCTTTATCAACCAGTCTATATATTAGCAGCAGACACAGTACAGTGCGGTAGTTCACGGCTGTGGCTACCTCTGTGTCGGCACTCGGCAGCCCGTCCATAATTGTATATACCACCTAACCGTGGTTTTTTTTTCTTTCTTTATACATACATACTAGTTACGAGTATACTATCTCTTTATCAACCAGTCTATATTAGCAGCAGACACAGTACAGTGCGGTAGTTCACGGCTGTGGCTACCTCTGTGTCGGCACTCGGCAGCCCGTCCATAATTGTATATACCACCTAACCGTGGTTTTTTTTTCTTTCTTTATACATACATACTAGTTACGAGTATACTATCTCTTTATCAACCAGTCTATATATTAGCAGCAGACACAGTACAGTGCGGTAGTTCACGGCTGTGGCTACCTCTGTGTCGGCACTCGGCAGCCCGTCCATAATTGTATATACCACCTAACCGTGGTTTTTTTTTCTTTCTTTATACATACATACTAGTTACGAGTATACTATCTCTTTATCAACCAGTCTATATATTAGCAGCAGACACAGTACAGTGCGGTAGTTCACGGCTGTGGCTACCTCTGTGTCGGCACTCGGCAGCCCGTCCATAATTGTATATACCACCTAACCGTGGTTTTTTTTTCTTTCTTTATACATACATACTAGTTACGAGTATACTATCTCTTTATCAACCAGTCTATATATTAGCAGCAGACACAGTACAGTGCGGTAGTTCACGGCTGTGGCTACCTCTGTGTCGGCACTCGGCAGCCCGTCCATAATTGTATACTAGTATCCAATCCATCCATCTCCATTGTTTACCTGAGGTGCCTTTTAGTTGTGCCTATTAAAATATGGAGAACAAAAATGTTGAGGTTCCAAAATTAGGGAAAGATCAAGATCCACTTCCACCTCGTGCTGAAGCTGCTGCCACTAGTCATGGCCGAGACGATGAAATGCCAGCAACGTCGTCTGCCAAGGCCGATGCCCAATGTCATAGTACAGAGCATGTCAAATCCAAAACACCAAATATCAGTAAAAAAAGGACTCCAAAACCTAAAATAAAATTGTCGGAGGAGAAGCGTAAACTTGCCAATATGCCATTTACCACACGGAGTGGCAAGGAACGGCTGAGGCCCTGGCCTATGTTCATGGCTAGTGGTTCAGCTTCACATGAGGATGGAAGCACTCAGCCTCTCGCTAGAAAAATGAAAAGACTAAAGCTGGCAAAAGCAGTAGCACCGCAAAGAACTGTGCGTTCTTCGAAATCCCAAATCCACAAGGAGAGTCCGACTCCAATTGTGTCGGTTGCGATGCCTGACCTTCCCAACACTGGAAGTGAAGAGCATGCGCCTTCCACCATTTGCACGCCCCCTGCAAGTGATGGAAGGAGCACCCGCAGTCCAGTTCCTGATAGTCAGATTGAAGATGTCAGTGTTGAAGTACACCAGGATGAGGAGGATATGGGTGTTGCTGGCGCTGGGGAGGAAATTGACCAGGAGGATTCTGATGGTGAGGTGGTTTGTTTAAGTCAGGCACCCGGGGAGACACCTGTTGTCCGTGGTAGGAATATGGCCGTTGACATGCCTGGTGAAAATACCAAAAAAATCAGCTCTTCGGTGTGGAAGTATTTCACCAGAAATGCGGACAACAGGTGTCAAGCCGTGTGTTCCCTTTGTCAAGCTGTAATAAGTAGGGGTAAGGACGTTAACCACCTCGGAACATCCTCCCTTATACGTCACCTGCAGCGCATTCATAATAAGTCAGTGACTAGTTCAAAAACTTTGGGTGACAGCGGAAGCAGTCCACTGACCAGTAAATCCCTTCCTCTTGTAACCAAGCTCACGCAAACCACCCCACCAACTCCCTCAGTGTCAATTTCCTCCTTCCCCAGGAATGCCAATAGTCCTGCAGGCAATGTCACTGGCAATTCTGACGAGTCCTCTCCTGCCTGGGATTCCTCCGATGCATCCTTGCGTGTAACGCCTACTGCTGCTGGCGCTGCTGTTGTTGCTGCTGGGAGTCGATGGTCATCCCAGAGGGGAAGTCGTAAGCCCACTTGTACTACTTCCAGTAAGCAATTGACTGTTCAACAGTCCTTTGCGAGGAAGATGAAATATTACAGCAGTCATCCTGCTGCAAAGCGGATAACTGAGGCCTTGACAACTATGTTGGTGTTAGACGTGCGTCCGGTATCCGCCGTTAGTTCACAGGGAACTAGACAATTTATTGAGGCAGTGTGCCCCCGTTACCAAATACCATCTAGGTTCCACTTCTCTAGGCAGGCGATACCGAGAATGTACACGGACGTCAGAAAAAGACTCACCAGTGTCCTAAAAAATGCAGTTGTACCCAATGTCCACTTAACCACGGACATGTGGACAAGTGGAGCAGGGCAGGGTCAGGACTATATGACTGTGACAGCCCACTGGGTAGATGTATGGACTCCCGCCGCAAGAACAGCAGCGGCGGCACCAGTAGCAGCATCTCGCAAACGCCAACTCTTTCCTAGGCAGGCTACGCTTTGTATCACCGCTTTCCAGAATACGCACACAGCTGAAAACCTCTTACGGCAACTGAGGAAGATCATCGCGGAATGGCTTACCCTAATTGGACTCTCCTGTGGATTTGTGGCATCGGACAACGCCAGCAATATTGTGTGTGCATTAAATATGGGCAAATTCCAGCACGTCCCATGTTTTGCACATACCTTGAATTTGGTGGTGCAGAATTTTTTAAAAAACGACAGGGGCGTGCAAGAGATGCTGTCGGTGGCCAGAAGAATTGCGGGACACTTTCGGCGTACAGGCACCACGTACAGAAGACTGGAGCACCACCAAAAACTACTGAACCTGCCCTGCCATCATCTGAAGCAAGAAGTGGTAACGAGGTGGAATTCAACCCTCTATATGCTTCAGAGGTTGGAGGAGCAGCAAAAGGCCATTCAAGCCTATACAATTGAGCACGATATAGTAGGTGGAATGCACCTGTCTCAAGCGCAGTGGAGAATGATTTCAACGTTGTGCAAGGTTCTGATGCCCTTTGAACTTGCCACACGTGAAGTCAGTTCAGACACTGCCAGCCTGAGTCAGGTCATTCCCCTCATCAGGCTTTTGCAGAAGAAGCTGGAGACATTGAAGGAGGAGCTAACACGGAGCGATTCCGCTAGGCATGTGGGACTTGTGGATGGAGCCCTTAATTCGCTTAACAAGGATTCACGGGTGGTCAATCTGTTGAAATCAGAGCACTACATTTTGGCCACCGTGCTCGATCCTAGATTTAAAGCCTACCTTGGATCTCTCTTTCCGGCAGACACAAGTCTGCTGGGGTTGAAAGACCTGCTGGTGACAAAATTGTCAAGTCAAGCGGAACGCGACCTGTCAACATCTCCTCCTTCACATTCTCCCGCAACTGGGGGTGCGAGGAAAAGGCTCAGAATTTCCGAGCCCACCCGCTGGCGGTGATGCAGGGCAGTCTGGAGCGACTGCTGATGCTGACATCTGGTCCGGACTGAAGGACCTGACAACGATTACGGACATGTCGTCTACTGTCACTGCATATGATTCTCTCAACATTGATAGAATGGTGGAGGATTATATGAGTGACCGCATCCAAGTAGGCACGTCACACAGTCCGTACTTATACTGGCAGGAAAAAGAGGCAATTTGGAGGCCCTTGCACAAACTGGCTTTATTCTACCTAAGTTGCCCTCCCACAAGTGTGTACTCCGAAAGATTGTTTAGTGCCGCCGCTCACCTTGTCAGCAATCGGAGTACGAGGTTACATCCAGAAAATGTGGAGAAGATGATGTTCATTAAAATGAATTATAATCAATTCCTCCGCGGAGACATTGACCAGCAGCAATTGCCTCCACAAAGTACACAGGGAGCTGAGATGGTGGATTCCAGTGGGGACGAATTGATAATCTGTGAGGAGGGGGATGTACACGGTGATATATCGGAGGGTGATGATGAGGTGGACATCTTGCCTCTGTAGAGCCAGTTTGTGCAAGGAGAGATTAATTGCTTCTTTTTTGGGGGGGGGTCCAAACCAACCCGTCATATCAGTCACAGTCGTGTGGCAGACCCTGTCACTGAAATGATGGGTTGGTTAAAGTGTGCATGTCCTGTTTTGTTTATACAACATAAGGGTGGGTGGGAGGGCCCAAGGACAATTCCATCTTGCACCTCTTTTTTCTTTTCTTTTTCTTTGCGTCATGTGCTGTTTGGGGAGGGTTTTTTGGAAGGGACATCCTGCGTGACACTGCAGTGCCACTCCTAGATGGGCCCGGTGTTTGTGTCGGCCACTAGGGTCGCTTATCTTACTCACACAGCTACCTCATTGCGCCTCTTTTTTTCTTTGCGTCATGTGCTGTTTGGGGAGGGTTTTTTGGAAGGGACATCCTGCGTGACACTGCAGTGCCACTCCTAGATGGGCCCGGTGTTTGTGTCGGCCACTAGGGTCGCTTATCTTACTCACACAGCTACCTCATTGCGCCTCTTTTTTTCTTTGCGTCATGTGCTGTTTGGGGAGGGTTTTTTGGAAGGGACATCCTGCGTGACACTGCAGTGCCACTCCTAGATGGGCCCGGTGTTTGTGTCGGCCACTAGGGTCGCTAATCTTACTCACACAGCTACCTCATTGCGCCTCTTTTTTTCTTTGCGTCATGTGCTGTTTGGGGAGGGTTTTTTGGAAGGGCCATCCTGCGTGACACTGCAGTGCCACTCCTAGATGGGCCCGGTGTTTGTGTCGGCCACTAGGGTCGCTTATCTTACTCACACAGCGACCTCGGTGCAAATTTTAGGACTAAAAATAATATTGTGAGGTGTGAGGTATTCAGAATAGACTGAAAATGAGTGGAAATTATGGTTTTTGAGGTTAATAATACTTTGGGATCAAAATGACCGCCAAATTCTATGATTTAAGCTGTTTTTTAGGTTTTTTGGAAAAAAACACCCGAATCCAAAACACACCCGAATCCGACAAAAAAAATTCGGTGAGGTTTTGCCAAAACGCGGTCGAACCCAAAACACGGCCGCGGAACCGAACCCAAAACCAAAACACAAAACCCGAAAAATTTCCGGCGCTCATCTCTAGTAATAACTTAGATAATTGAGCGTTATGTTTTTCCTAACAATGGCATGTATTTGGCTGTTACTAGACCTTAAGTGCCCCATATATCTAAGGTTAATTTCCTGATTCTCGATGTTAAAAATCCCTGCTTTCCAATACCGATCATTTTTTGGGGGCTCGGGGAATTGCGACAAACCGTCACATATGTATGGGAGCCTAACTGCAGCTTTTATTATGTTTTATACACTGGCTGGAATGTACATATACAATGCATTAAAGTGGTGTACTGTACAGTATATAGGTTTTTTTTTCAGGTTTGTTAGTAAACCAAAAAAGCACACTAATGGGCAAAACCATGTTTCACTGCAGGTGGGGCAGATGTAACATGTGCAGAGAGAGTTAGATTTTGGTTGGTTATATTGTTTCTGTGCAGGGTAAATACTGTCTGCTTTATTTTTACACTACATTTTAGATTTCATTTTTAACACACCCCACCCAAATCTAAATCTCTCTGCACATGTTACATCTGCCCCACCTGCAGTGCACATGGTTTTGCCCATTAGTGTGCTTTTTTGGTTTGCTATCAAACCTGAATAACCCCCGTAGACAGAATCACCCTCTTGTGCTTTACTATTTTACGCATGGTACATCCCACAAAGGGCAAATACAGCACTTTAAAAATTACTTAATGCTTAATACCAGTGGCGTAACTATAGAGGGTGCCGGGAATGCAGCTGCTATGGGGCCCGGCTGCTTGGGGGGCCCCATGGTCCAACATGCAATCCCACTGCACTGCTTTTATTTTTTTAAATAACTTTTTATGTTTTAGTACTGCGGGAGTGTAGCTGTGGCGCGGGCACGCCTGACATACGCAGAACGGACGGACACGCATCCAGCCACTACACTACCTCGATCGGAGAGTAAGCAGTGGAGACTGGACTTCGGCTGTCGGCAAGCTTCCGCAGTGAATGCATACAATGTGAATATAATGAATGTTGATGTGATGTACTAGGATGTGAGGATCTGTGTATCTTTAAATATATATCTATATATATATATATATATATAGAGAGAGAGAGAGAGATAAACGATGTTGGTGGCACTCAGAAGAAAATAACAGACGACAACCAACCTGGTTCCAGTCAACGTTTCGGGGACTGCTCCCCTTTATCAAGACACAACCAGTACCACTGAAAACAACCTGAATAAATACATTACAGTGACTCACCAAACACCAATCGCGCCATTACCCACGCCCCCCCGGACGCCCGGTGATGACATCACACACACGATCTTGTGTGTGAAATCCCCGTCAGCTGTGCGAGGTGCGCGGTCCTGCAGTGCAGTGTATCTCGGATGCCTAGCAATGATCCCCTGGTGGCCTAACTGACGCCTACCTCCGTCCTCACGGCCCGGCGTCATGACGTCAGACGCTCCATGGCCATGGGCGGAGGGAGGCCCCGGATCACCCATAGGGATAGGTTGCCAGGCAACCTCACAACACTGAGTAAATGGCTAGACATAATGTGTACACAAGTGAAAAAACAAAACAAAAACACAATACAAGTGATACACTGAGAGAATGGAAATATCAGTGAACCTAAAGTCCACATATTAAAAATATAGGACATCAGAAGCACAAAGCTCTAAGTCCGTCCCGTTCTTGTGATTGCTGCTGAAGATAAACACTAATCAATCAAATCAGAAGTATCTAAATATTCAAATTAATGATAAACAAGAACAAGATCCTGACTAAAATAAATAGTACATGCAGTTCCCAGGTTAGATAGAGGAATGTGCTCCATCCGTCCAGGTAGTGCAGATACTATTAGTCAATACAATTTAATGGTTTAAACCAAAACAGAAGTTTAAGATTTATAAAAAGCAGTTGAAGCTTAAGGCTTCATTCAATCCGTATGGCTGAACTGTTTGAAGTTTATGGATCCACCATGCCTCTTTCTGGAGGAGAGTCTTTCCTCTATCACCTCCTCTCCTATTAGCAGGAACATGGTCAATCATACGATAATGTATGGTGGCCAATGAATGACCAAAGTTCTTGAAATGTCTGGCCACTGGTAAGTCACTACCCTTGTCTTCTAAAGCTGCACGAATGCTGGATCTATGTAGAGCAATACGCTCTTTAAACTGCCGTATGCTCTTACCTACGTACAACTGACCACAAGGACACTTGATGTAATATACTATGAACTTGCTAGTGCATGTCAATGCATGCCTAATCTTGAAGGACTTTCCTGATCTGGGATGTTGAAATTCATCTCCTATTTCCAGGCAACTACAGGTAGTGCACCCTGTGCACCTGTAGTTGTCGGGTTTACGTGTAAGAAAATGGGCTGGTTTTCCTGGGCTCATTTCTGATATATCGTTATGGACTACAATGTCCTTGATATTCCTGCCCCTCCTGTATGAGGCCATCAACGAACTGTCCTTCAGTACTCGCAAGTCTTTGTCCCTGGTGATAACCAGCCAGATGTTTTTGGCTTTGGTAACAAGATGTTTGCTTGCCGTGGTGAAGTCCTGCGTCCAAATCATCCTATCTTTAATGGACTTTTCCTCCTTCTGCATTAATGCTGTCTGTCGGGAAGTCGACAGTGCTTTAGATCTGGCTTTCTGCAAAGATTCTGCTGAATATCCACGTGCTTCAAATTTCAAAGACATATTTTGGATCTGCAAATTGGCATCCACTTCATTATTACAGATCCGTATGATTCTGAGAAACTGTGAATATGGTAAACTCCACTTTAGTGATTCAGGATGATGGCTATTCGCTCTTAGAATCGTGTTCCGATCAGTCGGTTTATAGTAAATGCTGGTATTGATGTTATGAGCCATGTCTACAGAGATGGCCACATCTAAATAATGGATGCTTTCGAAACTACATTCATAAGTGAATTTGATAGCTGGATCTTTTGAATTGACCTCCTCCATCATAGAGATGAATTCCTGTTCAGTGCCGGCCCAGATCATCAAAATATTGTCAATATAACGACAAAACAATTTGATATTCTTGACTGCATCCCTAGTGTCAAAGAATAGACTTTGCTCTAGCTCACTCATAAATACGTTAGCGAAACTGGGTGCCACGCAAGATCCCATGGCACATCCAGTTCGCTGGCGATAGATTTTTTTATCAAAGAGGAAATAATTTCTCTTGAGGGTGAGACCCAGTAAGGTCAGAAATAACTTGACATCTAGGCCCATATATTCAGATTGATTCGTGAGAAAGGTTTCCATGGCCTGTAGGCCCCGGTGATGTGGGATGATTGTGTATAAATTGATGACATCAATGGTACAGAGCAGCTATCTGGATGGCAAAGGTGACAGAGCTTGTAGAGTGAGAATCAATGAAGTGGTGTCCTTTAAACATAGCGGTAATTTTAAACATAGCGGTAATTTTTGAATCAGTGGTTGAAGATAATAGTTCAGATAGTGGGAGAGATTATAATATAGCGAGTCCCTTGCTGCTATAATAGGACGACCGGGAGGATTCACAGCGTCTTTGTGAAGTTTAGGTATAGTGTAAAATACTGGGATAGCAGGCCATTCTGTACTTAATGCTTCTTTGGTATATGATGTAATATGATTATCAAGAACTGCTTGTTGTAGGATGTTGTCAAGTTCCACCTTATAGGCTTTGGTAGGATCTTCTTGTAATAATTCGTATACTTCAGAGTTGTCCAACTGTCGATATGCTTCTGTTTTGTATGCACTAAGGTCTTGGACTACCACCCCGCCGCCCTTGTTCGCTGGCCGTATATATATATATATATATATATATATATATAATATGTGTACATACATTTACTTATTTGGTTAATCTGACACCTCAGTGTCCATTTTGCCCATTACCCTTCTCCACTGTAAGGCCCTACGGGTGTGGTTCATCAAATCGACAGTATCTAGGTCGACAATGTTTAGGTCGACCACTATAGGTCGACAGTCACTAGGTCGACAGGGTTTCTAGGTCGACATGTGCTAGGTCGACAGGTCTAAAGGTCGACATGAGGTTTAATTTTTTTTTGGGTGTCGTTTTCTTTGTAGAGTGACCGGGATCCCCAATTAGTGCACCGCGTCCCCTAGCATGGCTCGCTTCACTCGCCATGCTTCAGGCATGGTGCCTTCGCTCCACTACCGATTCGCTCGACACAGATTACCGTTCCAATCGTAGTCCACGTGGATCGTTAAGTATGAAAAAATCCAAAAAAAAAATGTGAAAAACTCATGTCGACCTTTAGACCTGTCGACCTAGCACATGTCGACCTAGAAACCCTGTCGACCTTCCATCCATGTCAACCTAGTGACTGTCGACCTATAGTGGTCGACCTAAACATTGTCGACCTAGACAGTGTCGACCTTCAGACCGGATCCCGGCCCTACCCCCTCTCTGCTGTTCTTACCCCCATTACCTCA
Organism: Pseudophryne corroboree; assembly: GCF_028390025.1. Taxonomy (NCBI): domain Eukaryota; kingdom Metazoa; phylum Chordata; class Amphibia; order Anura; family Myobatrachidae; genus Pseudophryne; species Pseudophryne corroboree. Next base: position 41,856,026 of record NC_086453.1, read on the forward strand.
GAACCACCAATCCCCAACTCCCCGTCGCTCTTGAGGAACACATTGGAGGCCCTTTCAAAATTTTGCTATGGGGCCCACAAAGGTCTAGTTACGCCCGTGCTTAATACTGAGGTAAGCATGCAACATTTAAATAAATGACAGATATTTTGTGGCATTATTACTCAATGATTACAGCGCTATATCTTGTAGATTTGACCTCTGATTCCAAGCCTCGTAGTGGCCATACCCCTCCGCAGTCACTGTAGGTTGTCCGCTTTCATGTATTATAAGAATATTACATGTCAGTTTAACGTTCCACTACATTAAAATGCATTAGAACAAGCGACAGGGAATAGACACATATGACATGCAGCAAAAACATTGCAAGCGTTTTCTAGCAAAAACAATGTTTTATTAACTATAGAAAGTATAAGAGATAACAGGGGAATCTGTGTTTTTATAGTCTAGCCAGGGCCGTGACTTTATATGTGAACTCTACAGCTCATATTCTAAATCAATTCCTGCTAATGGTGCCAATCCATTTGTGGAGACGCAATTAGGCAAAATGTCAGTGGAGGACTGGAGCACCAAATTATGTAATAGAGGGTGACCTTCACGTGTCACGTACGGCCTTAAATAAAACAGCCCCCTTTCACACTTCTCAAAAATGATTAGTTTACCTGGAAACGGTCCAGCTGTCATAAACACTGAACGCAGGACGAATGGGGAGTGAATTACAACCAATTCACTTGTAATTGAATTAGATTGAAATGTGATTTGCCAAGGACTCTGGTGGGTTCTCTTCCTAACTTTTCAATCACTTTCCCCAAGTAAATGTTGGATATGCGTACACAGGTTTATTGCAAAATGTTATCTGTGGCCAATTTGCAAAGATTAATGAATACAATGGCATTTGCAAATCAATCTTCTAAACTAGGCAACAGTCATTTTAAGAATAAATCCATCCAAAGCAACAAAATGTTTAGATATGAATGGAGCTCACTAAGTACAATGCATAGTTTTACACATATACGGTGTGACAGCTCTCTAATCTGCTGTTTTCATCTCCAATGACTCCAATGACCCAACACATCTACTCTATCTTACTGCAACTTCTATAACACAAAGGAGCCCATAGTTTCTTAAATTAACCACAACAAATGGAATAATGAATCCGAGCCAAATGGACCCGTACTTTGTAATAATGTTAAAAGGCTTATCGCAAACCCAACGACCTCTCCACCAACAATCTCTCCAGCACCTTTGATAGGAGATCTGGTATTGCTGTAGATCAAATAAAAGGAGACTTCCATAGTATGAAACCATAAACTATTCTTTCAAATGTGCTCACATGGAAATTAAATATAACAAGCTTATCTCAAACGTAGGCTTCCTCACGGACTCAGACACAGCACCTCAAGGACCCAGTTACAACACCATTGCTTCTTCAAGGACCAAGACACAGCACCATTGCTTCCTTAAGAACCCAGATACGGCACCATTGCTCCTGCGAAAGTATGCTTCTCTTTCACCGTGTCTCCAAACTGGAAGGAACTTGAATAAACACGTCAGAGGCCACCCTACACGTTTCATCAAATAGACTTCATCAGGGATGAGCAACTTAACTGATTGAACCAGGGAGCGGAAGTGCTGTAAATGTCCCTTCTCACTGAGCTTACCATTTGTGCAAGTGGGGATAGGAAGTTTGCAGGAGATTGAGGTCCGTTGATATCTGCTCAGCCATTGGGGAGACTGATTAAGGCAACTGCAACCTGGCACCAATATCACCTACTATTTGGTTCAGTTTTGGGGCAAATGGACAGAGATGTGTCCCAAAGTTACATTAGTGAAAATGTTTTTATCCTATCAAATTAAAATCAAACTCGCAGGCTAATTATATACACATTAATGTCAATGTTGTGTGGTCCTCCTCTGCTTTTTAACACATTCACATACAGCTTGCCTTTGATAATTGCAATCCTATAAACAATTGATCTACATAATAACCATAGTGCTTGCATACTGTCAGTGAACATATATACAACAAAGAACTTTCATGATGTAGTCGACACTTGGGAAAGTGTGAGTGTGCATCACACTCAGGGTTGGACTGTCCCACAGGGGAACGGGGGAACCCCCGGTGGGCCCTAGTGCCTTGAGGCCCCAAATCCTCCTCTAGGGATCAGGTTCCAGACTGTACATTTGAATTATACACCATACATATGATATAATGCACAGGTTTATGATGTATTCTCTATAGTACATTACTGTTATTAATCTGGTACATTATCATGCATTGAATAGCAGTATTTAATATATATATATATATATATATATATATATATATATATATATATGTAATGTCCACCCACAAACAAACACATGACATTTACGGTGCCGAAAACTTGAACTAAATTGTGGGGTGCTAGTGTGAGTCAGGTTCGGGTGATCAGAGCGGCAGACCTGCTTTACCTCTCAGACACAATGACAACACAAACATAATATAGTATCCAACTCCATTTTATTATCCTAACAAAATTTACAAGTGGCAGGTAAACAGGAAACTGGCGCACAATTGAAGCAGGCTGGTTATGGCTTCTAAATAACAGTCTCAAGTAACCAGCGTTAGCAATACAGGTAGCAGGTAAGCAAGTAACTGGTGCACAATTGAAGCAGGCTGGTTATGGCTTCTAAATAATAGTCTCAGGTAACCAGCGTCAGCAATACAGGTAGCAGGTAAGCAGGAACTTGTGCACGATTAAAGCAGGCTGGTTATGGCTACTAAACAACAGTCTCAGGTAACCAGCGTCAGCAATACAGGTAGCAGGTAAGCAGGAACTTGTGCACGATTAAAGCAGGCTGGTTATGGCTATTAAACGACAGTCTCAGGTAACCAGCGTTAGCAATACAAGTAGCAGGTCAGCAGGTAACTTGTGCACAATTAAAGCAGGCTGGTTATGGCTACTAAACAACAGTCTCAGGTAACCAGCGTCAGCAATACAGGTAGCAGGTAAGCAGGAACTTGTGCACGATTAAAGCAGGCTGGTTATGGCTATTAAACGACAGTCTCAGGTAACCAGCGTTAGCAATACAAGTAGCAGGTAAGCAGGTAACTTGTGCACAATTAAAGCAGGCTGGTTATGGCTACTAAACAACAGTCTCAGGTAACCAGCGTCAGCAATACAGGTAGCAGGTAAGCAGGAACTTGTGCACGATTAAAGCAGGCTGGTTATGGCTATTAAACGACAGTCTCAGGTAACCAGCGTTAGCAATACAAGTAGCAGGTAAGCAGGAACTTGTGCACGATTAAAGCAGGCTGGTTATGGCTATTAAACGACAGTCTCAGGTAACCAGCGTTAGCAATACAGGTAGCAGGTAAGCAGGAACTTGTGCACAATTAAAGCAGGCTGGTTATGGCTACTAAACAACAGTCTCAGGTAACCAGCGTCAGCAATACAGGTAGCAGGTAAGCAGGAACTTGTGCACGATTAAAGCCGGCTGGTTATGGCTATTAAACGACAGTCTCAGGTAACCAGCGTTAGCAATACAAGTAGCAGGTCAGCAGGTAACTTGTGCACAATTAAAGCAGGCTGGTTATGGCTACTAAACAACAGTCTCAGGTAACCAGCGTCAGCAATACAGGTAGCAGGTAAGCAGGAACTTGTGCACGATTAAAGCAGGCTGGTTATGGCTATTAAACGACAGTCTCAGGTAACCAGCGTCAGCAATACAAGTAGCAGGTAAGCAGGAACTTGTGCACGATTAAAGCAGGCTGGTTATGGCTATTAAACGACAGTCTCAGGTAACCAGCGTCAGCAATACAGGTAGCAGGTAAGCAGGAACTTGTGCACGATTAAAGCAGGCTGGTTATGGCTATTAAACGACAGTCTCAGGTAACCAGCGTTCCTTAGTAGCGGATAAATGCATTAACATTAGCTTTCACACTGCTGGGCGGAGCTTGCATAAAAAAGAACTATCAGTACCAGCATTCCTTAATAGCAGATAAATGCATTAACATTAGCTTTCACACTGCTGGGCGGAGCTTGCATAAAAAGAACTATCAGTACCAGCATTCCTTAATAGCAGATAAATGCATTAACATTAGCTTTCACACTGCTGGGCGGAACTTGCAATAAAAGAACTATCAGTACCAGCATTCCTTAATAGCAGATAAATGCATTAACATTAGCTTTCACACTGCTGGGCGGAGCTTGCATAAAAAAGAACTATCAGTACCAGCATTCCTTAATAGCAGACAAATGCATTAACATTAGCTTTCACACTGCTGGGCGGAGCTTGCATAAAAAGAACTATCAGTACCAGCATTCCTTAATAGCAGATAAATGCATTAACATTAGCTTTCACACTGCTGGGCGGAGCTTGCAATAAAAGAACTATCAGTACCAGCATTCCTTAATAGCAGATAAATGCATTAACATTAGCTTTCACACTGCTGGGCGGAGCTTGCATAAAAAGAACTATCAGTACCAGCATTCCTTAATAGCAGATAAATGCATTAACATTAGCTTTCACACTGCTGGGCGGAGCTTGCATAAAAAGAACTATCAGTACCAGCATTCCTTAATAGCAGATAAATGCATTAACATTAGCTTTTACACTGCTGGGCGGAGCTTGCATAAAAAAGAACTATCAGTATCAGCAATCCTTAATAGCGGATAAATGCTTTAACATTAACTTTCACACTGCTGGGCGGAGCTTGCATAAAAAGAACTATCAGTACCAGCATTCCTTAATAGCAGATAAATGCATTAACATTAGCTTTCACACTGCTGGGCGGAGCTTGCATAAAAAGAACTATCAGTACCAGCATTCCTTAATAGCAGACAAATGCATTAACATTAGCTTTCACACTGCTGGGCGGAGCTTGCATAAAAAGAACTATCAGTACCAGCATTCCTTAATAGCAGATAAATGCATTAACATTAGCTTTCATACTGCTGGGCGGAGCTTGCATAAAAAGAACTATCAGTACCAGCATTCCTTAATAGCAGATAAATGCATTAACATTAGCTTTCACACTGCTGGGCGGAGCTTGCATAAAAAGAACTATCAGTACCAGCATTCCTTAATAGCAGATAAATGCATTAACATTAGCTTTCACACTGCTGGGCGGAGCTTGCATAAAAAGAACTATCAGTACCAGCATTCCTTAATAGCAGACAAATGCATTAACATTAGCTTTCACACTGCTGGGCGGAGCTTGCATAAAAAGAACTATCAGTACCAGCATTCCTTAATAGCAGATAAATGCATTAACATTAGCTTTCACACTGCTGGGCGGAGCTTGCAATAAAAGAACTATCAGTACCAGCATTCCTTAATAGCAGATAAATGCATTAACATTAGCTTTCACACTGCTGGGCGGAGCTTGCATAAAAAGAACTATCAGTACCAGCATTCCTTAATAGCAGATAAATGCATTAACATTAGCTTTCACACTGCTGGGCGGAGCTTGCATAAAAAGAACTATCAGTACCAGCATTCCTTAATAGCAGATAAATGCATTAACATTAGCTTTCACACTGCTGGGCGGAACTTGCATAAAAAGAACTATCAGTACCAGCATTCCTTAATAGCAGATAAATACATTAACATTAGCGTTCACACTGCTGGGCGGAACTTGCATAAAAAGAACTATCAGTACCAGCATTCCTTAATAGCAGATAAATACATTCACAAATATATAAGGGCAGTCTACCCCCTTTTACAACATTCCAAAACAAATATGCGGGGCACAGCACTAGTGGGGAGCCTCTTCCCCTGGAATACAATATATTGCCCCCAGATTACAGAGTCTTTGCAGCAGAAGGGGTTAAGCCGGGCACATACAAATGAGGGGAGCGCAACTCCTAATTATCTAAACTTGCGGGGGTACTGTGATGAGGGGAGCCCACCCCTTTTATTATTAATTGTCTCACCGGGGCACTCATGAAGGGCAACCTACCCACTTAGTAAATATGTTCCCCAAATGCAGAGTTCATGCAGCGGAAGGGGTTAAATACCGGACACAGGGGATCTTAGGGGTGTCTACACCTTTTTTCAAATACTATGTCCCCTATTAGCAGAGTTTTTGCAGCGGAGGGCACAACAGGGGCAGAGTTTCTGGCAGCGGAAGGGTTGTTTGCAAGTTCTCACCCATCGCTGCGGCGCTTCTGCCACCTCCGATCCTCCGCATCTTCAGCGTGGCTGTCTGGAGTCTCCCTCCTCAGTCTCCGGTCCGGTCTACTCCTCTTCAGCTGCCGCCGCGCCGTCTCCGGGTCTTCACTCCTCTTGTGCAGCAGACTCCGGTCCGCGCCGTCATCTCTACGCTGGGGTCTTCTCGGGTCCTCGCCATACTCCAGCCGCCAGGGGTCCTCGCTGGGGTCTTCTTCCCGGGGTCGTCCTTCGCGGTGCCTGCGCGCTTCCCATCTGCCGCTCCTTGGAATCCAGGGGACGGATGTCATCACTGCTCTGCTGGACGGGCTGCGGTTCCTCCGGCCCAGCGCTCCAGTCTCTCAGCAGCGGCGGCTCTTCTCCGCACTCCATCCCCGCTGGCACTGACGCGGCCAGCTCTTCTCCTCAGGCAGGGTCTCCGGCATTCTTCTGGCACTGGTGCTCCGGTCGCTGGTTCTCCCCTCGGCTTCTTCTCTGCGCAGACGGTCCTCACACACTGGCAGGCGGCTCCTGGGGCTACATGGCGACACCTTCCCCAGGTAATCTTCCCATTCCTCCAGGGCTCCTCTGGCAGCGATCCTCCCAGCGCTGCATACTCCAGTCTTCAGGCTCTGGACACTACATGGCTCCACTTCCCCAGGTACATATTCCCATTCCTCCAGGTCTCCTCTGGCAGCGATCCACCCAGCGCTGCATACTCCAGTCTTCAGGCTCTGGACACTACATGGCTCCACTTCCCCAGGTACATATTCCCATTCCTCCAGGTCTCTTTCTCCTGTGCTGTGAGGCTTCTTTTAAGGGTCCTGGTGCTCCTCCACCTCCCCTCTCCTCTATGATGACTGGCTCCCGGGGCCCCAGCAACAGACTACCTCCTGGTCACTCTGCCCTACAACCCAGGGGACCCAATCAGCTGGGGACATGTTTCCCAGACTTTTTATGTTGCTGGGTAAGAAGTGACAGGACCAGAGAATTGGCGGCAAAATCCCTGTCCCAAGCTGACAGGGTCACATAAAGTTCAGCCCACAATCTACTCTGGGACTTGTAGTTCCACAATGTAAACAAAAAAAAAATCACAAGGGGATCTCCATGGTGCAATAGCTTCAGGGTATTACATTCTTCCCCCCTAAAATTATACGTGTCCTCACGTATACACCTTAACACTATACATCGGTTAACATAAGCCTTGAACTGGGTACAGCTCTGTTGGCAAACAAGTCATTGTGTCTGGAGCACAGGCCCGCCTGCGATTCTCTGATCCTGTTCGTGACGCCAAAATTTTATGTAATGTCCACCCACAAACAAACACATGACATTTACGGTGCCGAAAACTTGAACTAAATTGTGGGGTGCTAGTGTGAGTCAGGTTCGGGTGATCAGAGCGGCAGACCTGCTTTACCTCTCAGACACAATGACAACACAAACATAATATAGTATCCAACTCCATTTTATTATCCTAACAAAATTTACAAGTGGCAGGTAAACAGGAAACTGGCGCACAATTGAAGCAGGCTGGTTATGGCTTCTAAATAACAGTCTCAAGTAACCAGCGTTAGCAATACAGGTAGCAGGTAAGCAAGTAACTGGTGCACAATTGAAGCAGGCTGGTTATGGCTTCTAAATAATAGTCTCAGGTAACCAGCGTCAGCAATACAGGTAGCAGGTAAGCAGGAACTTGTGCACGATTAAAGCAGGCTGGTTATGGCTATTAAACGACAGTCTCAGGTAACCAGCGTTAGCAATACAAGTAGCAGGTAAGCAGGTAACTTGTGCACAATTAAAGCAGGCTGGTTATGGCTACTAAACAACAGTCTCAGGTAACCAGCGTCAGCAATACAGGTAGCAGGTAAGCAGGAACTTGTGCACGATTAAAGCAGGCTGGTTATGGCTATTAAACGACAGTCTCAGGTAACCAGCGTTAGCAATACAAGTAGCAGGTCAGCAGGTAACTTGTGCACAATTAAAGCAGGCTGGTTATGGCTACTAAACAACAGTCTCAGGTAACCAGCGTCAGCAATACAGGTAGCAGGTAAGCAGGAACTTGTGCACGATTAAAGCAGGCTGGTTATGGCTATTAAACGACAGTCTCAGGTAACCAGCGTTAGCAATACAAGTAGCAGGTAAGCAGGTAACTTGTGCACAATTAAAGCAGGCTGGTTATGGCTACTAAACAACAGTCTCAGGTAACCAGCGTCAGCAATACAGGTAGCAGGTAAGCAGGAACTTGTGCACGATTAAAGCAGGCTGGTTATGGCTATTAAACGACAGTCTCAGGTAACCAGCGTTAGCAATACAAGTAGCAGGTAAGCAGGAACTTGTGCACGATTAAAGCAGGCTGGTTATGGCTATTAAACGACAGTCTCAGGTAACCAGCGTTAGCAATACAGGTAGCAGGTAAGCAGGAACTTGTGCACAATTAAAGCAGGCTGGTTATGGCTACTAAACAACAGTCTCAGGTAACCAGCGTCAGCAATACAGGTAGCAGGTAAGCAGGAACTTGTGCACGATTAAAGCCGGCTGGTTATGGCTATTAAACGACAGTCTCAGGTAACCAGCGTTAGCAATACAAGTAGCAGGTCAGCAGGTAACTTGTGCACAATTAAAGCAGGCTGGTTATGGCTACTAAACAACAGTCTCAGGTAACCAGCGTCAGCAATACAGGTAGCAGGTAAGCAGGAACTTGTGCACGATTAAAGCAGGCTGGTTATGGCTATTAAACGACAGTCTCAGGTAACCAGCGTCAGCAATACAAGTAGCAGGTAAGCAGGAACTTGTGCACGATTAAAGCAGGCTGGTTATGGCTATTAAACGACAATCTCAGGTAACCAGCGTTAGCAATACAAGTAGCAGGTAAGCAGGAACTTGTGCACGATTAAAGCAGGCTGGTTATGGCTATTAAACGACAGTCTCAGGTAACCAGCGTCAGCAATACAGGTAGCAGGTAAGCAGGAACTTGTGCACGATTAAAGCAGGCTGGTTATGGCTATTAAACGACAGTCTCAGGTAACCAGCGTTCCTTAGTAGCGGATAAATGCATTAACATTAGCTTTCACACTGCTGGGCGGAGCTTGCATAAAAAAGAACTATCAGTACCAGCATTCCTTAATAGCAGATAAATGCATTAACATTAGCTTTCACACTGCTGGGCGGAGCTTGCATAAAAAGAACTATCAGTACCAGCATTCCTTAATAGCAGATAAATGCATTAACATTAGCTTTCACACTGCTGGGCGGAACTTGCAATAAAAGAACTATCAGTACCAGCATTCCTTAATAGCAGATAAATGCATTAACATTAGCTTTCACACTGCTGGGCGGAGCTTGCATAAAAAAGAACTATCAGTACCAGCATTCCTTAATAGCAGACAAATGCATTAACATTAGCTTTCACACTGCTGGGCGGAGCTTGCATAAAAAGAACTATCAGTACCAGCATTCCTTAATAGCAGATAAATGCATTAACATTAGCTTTCACACTGCTGGGCGGAGCTTGCAATAAAAGAACTATCAGTACCAGCATTCCTTAATAGCAGATAAATGCATTAACATTAGCTTTCACACTGCTGGGCGGAGCTTGCATAAAAAGAACTATCAGTACCAGCATTCCTTAATAGCAGATAAATGCATTAACATTAGCTTTTACACTGCTGGGCGGAGCTTGCATAAAAAGAACTATCAGTACCAGCATTCCTTAATAGCAGATAAATGCATTAACATTAGCTTTTACACTGCTGGGCGGAGCTTGCATAAAAAAGAACTATCAGTATCAGCAATCCTTAATAGCGGATAAATGCTTTAACATTAACTTTCACACTGCTGGGCGGAGCTTGCATAAAAAGAACTATCAGTACCAGCATTCCTTAATAGCAGATAAATGCATTAACATTAGCTTTCACACTGCTGGGCGGAGCTTGCATAAAAAGAACTATCAGTACCAGCATTCCTTAATAGCAGACAAATGCATTAACATTAGCTTTCACACTGCTGGGCGGAGCTTGCATAAAAAGAACTATCAGTACCAGCATTCCTTAATAGCAGATAAATGCATTAACATTAGCTTTCATACTGCTGGGCGGAGCTTGCATAAAAAGAACTATCAGTACCAGCATTCCTTAATAGCAGATAAATGCATTAACATTAGCTTTCACACTGCTGGGCGGAGCTTGCATAAAAAGAACTATCAGTACCAGCATTCCTTAATAGCAGATAAATGCATTAACATTAGCTTTCACACTGCTGGGCGGAGCTTGCATAAAAAGAACTATCAGTACCAGCATTCCTTAATAGCAGACAAATGCATTTACATTAGCTTTCACACTGCTGGGCGGAGCTTGCATAAAAAGAACTATCAGTACCAGCATTCCTTAATAGCAGATAAATGCATTAACATTAGCTTTCACACTGCTGGGCGGAGCTTGCAATAAAAGAACTATCAGTACCAGCATTCCTTAATAGCAGATAAATGCATTAACATTAGCTTTCACACTGCTGGGCGGAGCTTGCATAAAAAGAACTATCAGTACCAGCATTCCTTAATAGCAGATAAATGCATTAACATTAGCTTTCACACTGCTGGGCGGAGCTTGCATAAAAAGAACTATCAGTACCAGCATTCCTTAATAGCAGATAAATGCATTAACATTAGCTTTCACACTGCTGGGCGGAACTTGCATAAAAAGAACTATCAGTACCAGCATTCCTTAATAGCAGATAAATACATTAACATTAGCTTTCACACTGCTGGGCGGAACTTGCATAAAAAGAACTATCAGTACCAGCATTCCTTAATAGCAGATAAATACATTCACAAATATATAAGGGCAGTCTACCCCCTTTTACAACATTCCAAAACAAATATGCGGGGCACAGCACTAGTGGGGAGCCTCTTCCCCTGGAATACAATATATTGCCCCCAGATTACAGAGTCTTTGCAGCAGAAGGGGTTAAGCCGGGCACATACAAATGAGGGGAGCGCAACTCCTAATTATCTAAACTTGCGGGGGTACTGTGATGAGGGGAGCCCACCCCTTTTATTATTAATTGTCTCACCGGGGCACTCATGAAGGGCAACCTACCCACTTAGTAAATATGTTCCCCAAATGCAGAGTTCATGCAGCGGAAGGGGTTAAATACCGGACACAGGGGATCTTAGGGGTGTCTACACCTTTTTTCAAATACTATGTCCCCTATTAGCAGAGTTTTTGCAGCGGAGGGCACAACAGGGGCAGAGTTTCTGGCAGCGGAAGGGTTGTTTGCAAGTTCTCACCCATCGCTGCGGCGCTTCTGCCACCTCCGATCCTCCGCATCTTCAGCGTGGCTGTCTGGAGTCTCCCTCCTCAGTCTCCGGTCCGGTCTACTCCTCTTCAGCTGCCGCCGTGCCGTCTCCGGGTCTTCACTCCTCTTGTGCAGCAGACTCCGGTCCGCGCCGTCATCTCTACGCTGGGGTCTTCTCGGGTCCTCGCCATACTCCAGCCGCCAGGGGTCCTCGCTGGGGTCTTCTTCCCGGGGTCGTCCTTCGCGGTGCCTGCGCGCTTCTCATCTGCCGCTCCTTGGAATCCAGGGGACGAATGTCATCACTGCTCTGCTGGACGGGCTGCGGTTCCTCCGGCCCAGCGCTCCAGTCTCTCAGCAGCGGCGGCTCTTCTCCGCACTCCATCCCCGCTGGCACTGACGCGGCCAGCTCTTCTCCTCAGGCAGGGTCTCCGGCATTCTTCTGGCACTGGTGCTCCGGTCGCTGGTTCTCCCCTCGGCTTCTTCTCTGCGCAGACGGTCCTCACACACTGGCAGGCGGCTCCTGGGGCTACATGGCGACACCTTCCCCAGGTAATCTTCCCATTCCTCCAGGGCTCCTCTGGCAGCGATCCTCCCAGCGCTGCATACTCCAGTCTTCAGGCTCTGGACACTACATGGCTCCACTTCCCCAGGTACATATTCCCATTCCTCCAGGTCTCCTCTGGCAGCGATCCTCCCAGCGCTGCATACTCCAGTCTTCAGGCTCTGGACACTACATGGCTCCACTTCCCCAGGTACATATTCCCATTCCTCCAGGTCTCTTTCTCCTGTGCTGTGAGGCTTCTTTTAAGGGTCCTGGTGCTCCTCCACCTCCCCTCTCCTCTATGATGACTGGCTCCCGGGGCCCCAGCAACAGACTACCTCCTGGTCACTCTGCCCTACAACCCAGGGGACCCAATCAGCTGGGGACATGTTTCCCAGACTTTTTATGTTGCTGGGTAAGAAGTGACAGGACCAGAGAATTGGCGGCAAAATCCCTGTCCCAAGCTGACAGGGTCACATAAAGTTCAGCCCACAATCTACTCTGGGACTTGTAGTTCCACAATGTAAACAAAAAAAAAAATCACAAGGGGATCTCCATGGTGCAATAGCTTCAGGGTATTACATATATATATATATATATGTGTGTGTGTGTGTGTATATGATTTATCAAGGGGCCCAGACCATGCATTCTCTAATGGTTAGCCAAGCCTCTGTGGCAGTTGGCCACACCCCCTTAGGAGAATAGCCACACCCCTAAGAGAAGAGAAGACTTTGCATTGCGGAGCAGCCGGGGTTGACCATGCAAAGTCTTCTCCAGGTCCTCCGCTCCTCTGACAGCCCCGGTGGTCTAATGTTTCACGCGGCTATAGCCGCGGCTGCTATTTAACTGTGACTGTAGAACAGCATATAGCTGCCTGTGCTCAGCGGCTTAGCTGTTTACTATACAGCGGCCGCTGCAGCGCTCACATGAAACGCTGTGTCATCAGTGGCCGCGTCCCCATCACTGTGGCTTGCAGTGATCGGGTAGCCTGCGGCAAACCTCTTCCCGCCTTATCTGGTGTCGTTCACGCTAGCTATCGCAGTTGCAGGGGTCCGGTATGCAGCAGAACTGACTGTGCACGGCAGCCAAAAAAGCATCTGGCTGCAGCCCAGCAGAAGATAGAAAGAAAGAAAGAAGGAATGAGGTGCGATGATTACAGAATAAAGGAGCCGCAGGCATGATCTAACTTATGGGCACACTAGCCACTCCCGCATCATCACGCTCCTACACAAGTAAGTATTCTACCCATGCTAAGGGTTGAGTTAATGTACCCTGTGTTAATTGCAGCAGGAAATCAATAAATACCAGCATACTGCAGCTGGAGAAAGCTCTGCTTCTAAACAGACCCCATCCCCCAGTTGCCCTAAGGAACTGGACCCTAATACTCCTTCTCTCATCCACATGCGCCCTCTCTCTCCTTCCCCCTCTCCTCTTTCACTCCTCTCATTCTCACCTCCATCTCTCTCCTTACACCTCTTTCCTCTCCCTCTCTCTTCTCACCCCTCTCTCTCTCACCCCTTCTATCTTCTCTCCTTTTCCACTCTCTCCTCTCCCTCCTTGCTCTCTCTCCCCCTCCCTCTCTATCCTCTCCCGCTCTCTCCTTTCCCCTCTCCTCTTTCTCTCCTCTCATTCTCACCTCCATCTCTCTCCTTACACATATCTCCTCTCCCTCTCTCTTCTCACCCCTCTCTCTCTCTCCCCTTTTATCTTCTCTCCTTTTCCCCTCTCTCCTCGTTCTCTCTCTCCCCCCTCCCTCTCTATCCTCTCCCTCTCTCTCTCCCCCTCTTTCTCTCCTCTCCCCCTACTTCTCCTCTCCCTGAGGAAAGGAGTGTGGCTCAGGACAGTGATGAAGTGCAAATTAATGTACTGAGGGGTCAGTAGGGTGTTGAGTGGCGGAGGAAGGGGCAGATGAAGAGCTCACCACTCCAGTCTGCCTCACCACCCCTGTCCTCTTAAGGACACTCACCCTTTTGTAGGGTGAACACAAAATCCCCATGACCCCACTTCAAAATGCTGCTTCAACCATTGTATAGATATATATCTATATCTATAACATAGAAAATAAGGGGTTCCAGTCCCTTACTTTGCCAGGGCACTTGGACCCATAGATACACCCCTGCTGTCGGCTGCAGCCACAATCACGTGATCTCTCTACAGCGGGGCTGGATTTACAATCTGCGCGGCCATTGCTGTGACAGATGAAGAGAAGACCCGGTTCTGGAATGAGCTCGGAGCCGGAGTTGGGGTTGGAAGGAGAGGCGGCTGCTGCTGCTGTTGCTGCTGCTCCAGTGATCTGAACAGTCTGGGTCTGCCTGTGGTACCACTCTTCACATACTAGAAGAAGGAAAGTGAGGCCTGGGGCACAGTGTAATTGGTGATCCCATGTACTCTGATGCCTAATGTGTAAAAAAAGAGGGACTATGCCTGCCTAATGTGTAAAAAAGGTGGACTGTGCCGTAATGTGTAAAAAGGGGACTCTGTCTACCTAATGTAAAACAGGGGGACTCTGTCTGGCATAATGTGTAAAAAGGGGGACTGTGCTCACTTAATGTGTAAAAAGGGGACTATGCTGACGTAATGTGTAAAAAGGGGGACTCTGCTGCCGTAATGTATAAAGAGGAGACTCTGCCTGCCGTAATGTGTAAAAAGGGGGACTTTGCTGCTGTAATATGTAAAAAGGAGACTCTGTCTGCTTAATGTATAAAAAGGGGACTCTGTCTGCCTAATGTGTAAAAATGAGGACTCTGCTGCCGTAATGTGTAAAAAGGGGACTCTGCCTGCTGTACTGTGTAAAAGGGGACTCTAACTGGCATAATGTGTGATAGGGGCTCTACTTGGAAAAATTTGTAAAATGGGGCTCTACCTGGTGTTATGTGTGTAAGTGACGCTACTGTGTGGTGTAATTTGAATAATGGAGACTTCTGTACAGCGTAATATATATTGGTATTATTTTGTGTCCACTCCCCTTCCCCATGAAGCCATGCCCCTATATGTTTGCCGTGCGCCTACGGCGCGCACAGTCCCTGTCTTGTATATAAGGGGGAAGGCGGAGGGTTGGCGCCGATGATGTTTCTTGCACATGTAAGAGGTGCGGCTGCGTGTGGTGGTGCCTGCTGCCGTGCAGGTGTAGAGTCGGTACTCACCAGGCGCCGCTCTCTCTCACCTTCAGGTACCGGAACCTTCAACGGACCTGGCAATCTTCAATCGGATCCGGACACGGCGATTCCCTCTCGGAGCTGACCGACGACTGAGCTGAGGAGAGAATAGGTTACCTCAAGGGGGTATCAACCCTTCTTCCACCGGAAAAGGGGATACCCCAGGGGTGACGGCGACCTTCACCGGTTGGGTGAAAGGTCAGCACAGGCACAAAGCCTCAGCCACCCAGAATTCACACACTCGCACTCTCGAGCGTAGTGTGATGAAGGGGATTCTCACGTCCGTGAGCAATCCCTATTCCGGCGCTCGGGGACAGACAAAGGGACAAACGTACACGGATGCTACTCATCGTCACAAGTCTTGCACTCCGATCTTCTCCACTTACAGGTCCCTGTAAGGAGGCAAACAAACAAACAGCCGTGCAGGGCCTAGAACTACCCTAGTGTGCGTCCGCTACACTAGCTACATAAACAGAGCCCTCAAACTAGCTCGTGTGAGTGGTGCAACACAACTATGCACAACTTAAACAAACAGACACTTTGCCCTGCACGGTAACAACCCACATCACAATATCGGAATACAAGATCACACGGTACTGTCCCTTCAAATCCCTACCTGCTGCTGAAAGAGGGTGGGCGCCACACAGCCTGCCCACCTCCTGTACACTTCCGGGGGCTCAGGTCAAGCGGACCTGCCTACCTAACACCTCAGGGTGGCCTGGACCTAGTGCCCGGTACCACCTTTATTTACCTCGGGGGAACACTTATTCACTGGGCCTAGCGCCCCCCTGACTGCACACAGGCCGGAGGCCTGACTTCACCCACGGGCCTAGCGCCCGCCTAACTTGTCATCCGTTGGGTGACCTGGGCCTAGTACCCAGCGTCACCTGTTTACCTAATTGGCCAGAATACACTAGGGCCTAATGCCCTCTAATGCCCCACAGGCCTATTGCCTGGATTGCCTCTCGGGCCTAATGCCCGCCTACTGTGCCGCTTAGGTGGCTTGGGCCTAACGCCCAAACCACCGACTCAGATGGTGTCCCCCAAACTCCTATCTGCGCAACAGGCCTAGTGCCTGAATTGTGCCCCGGGCCTAATGCCCGTCCCTGGTGGTCGAGGGAGGAAAGAGAGGGGGTGAAAGTTGCCTCACTGAGGCCTCACCTGCCCCAGGGATCTCCAGCGCCCTCTTCTGCCGCTGACCCGTCCTGGCCAGCGGCGTTGCCTCCGCTGCTCCGCGTCCAGCCGCTGGACATCTTCCTCCTGCCGGCCGACGTCTTCTGGCCTCTTCAGCGGCCGCCGGAGCTCCTCTTTCCACGGCCGTCTTCTCCTCCTCGCGTCGTCTTCTCCGCTCACCCGCGCGGTCTTCTCTCTCCGGGTCCCGTCCGCTTCTTCGCCGCTCTTCGGCGCGGCCTCCTTCCTCCGCTGTTCCCGCCCGGCGTCTCTTCTCTTCGCGCTCCTGCGCGCGGACCTATCTTCAGGCTCCCGACGTCAGATGCCGGGGGCGAGGCCTATAACGCGGCGAGCGCCGATTGGCTCGCCGCGCCCCTCTCCGATTGGTTGCCGCTCCGGGAGCCGCGATTGGCTCCCGGAGGGCGCCAACATTTAAATGCCCCTGCAGCCTCTGGTCCGGTGCAGGGAAAAGGGTAATCCCTGCACCGGACACCCGCCGCCGCCACACACTGACAGGCGCTGGGGACAGACAAGCTGTCCCAGCGCTGTCAGCGACGTTGTCCCGCAGGGGACACAGGCTCCCTAGCTGCTGCAGCTGGAATGTGTCCTGTAAAACAGGACACATTCCCACACACACACAGCGCTAAAATGTCTAGTTGCGGCACTGACATGAGCTTCTACCACTGCATTCTCCCGGCGGGCCCTTCATGCTTCAGTCCAACACAGACCACACTAGAAGGCAAAGACCCGATCGAGGGCAATGATCCCAGTTGCCCAAGCTGTAATCACTACGGTGATCATTTGGGATGAATTTAGCTGGACATTTGGGCTGTAATATGCTGGCCATGCATTCTGTAATCATTTAGCCATTTGAGGTTTATGCTGAGGGTCACTGTAGCTGTACAGTAAGATGTGCTAGCTGTTATTGCAACACAATCTGTATAGCTCTATACTACGCCATTGTTGTGTAAGTATGTGACTTTAAAATACACAGGAACGCCAAGAGGGGGGTGGGAGCAGGTACTAATCACTATGGCCCAGTCCCAGCGAGGTCTTGGGCCAGCTATTGAAGGGAACAAATGCTCCCCCTAACAGCCCACATAGAACTTTTCATTATATTTTTTGTTTTATGGAGGGGGCTTGGCCACGCCTCCTGAGTCTGACCAAGCCCCCTCAGTATTACCCGAGCCCCGCATATGTCTCGACGGCCCTGATTGTTCATTCTGTGGAGCCAAAGCGGAAAGTCAAATACGTAGTGATGCGCAGCGGAAATGGACACACGTAGCCTAGCTTGGAGTACTGTAAGGTGTTTGATGTGCTGTATTTATATAATAATAATAATAATAATAATAATAATAATGAGGATTAGAAAAAAACTACTAACCTATGCCCAAATATTGAAAAGGAAGTCTGCTGAATAATTCAACAACTACAACAAAAATCCAGCTCACATGACATTCAGGAGACCAGTTACTGTGCTGGGTATTTTGACTTTAATTGCATCTTAATGGACTGGCTGTTGTGTGATGTTAATTGAAACTATTGATTTAGGTGAAGATCTGTAAAACTGTCCCCCATATCACATTGCACCCCCAGATGCCATAGCACTGAGTGCACAGTACTGTGACAGTCCTTGGACTGTTTTGACACAAGCTTGACGGACGGATCCATCTGATGCTCCAGAGAAGATTAGTAAATATGCTACATTTGCCTCTAATTCCAGGACGGTAGTTTGGAAATAAAAGATGCATGGTTAGCATTAATAATTAGACTGATGTCCCTTACCTGGCCATAAGCTGGATTCTTCAGGGGACATTAAGCTCTGGATTTAGCCAAGTGCAGTTACGGGAGCCCTAAGTGCCAGTTTGTCTCAATGCTGAGCCAGATAAATAAAATGAAATTCATGCATCTAATAAACTGAGGCTCTGTCCGTCCCGGTGCTCAGGGCAGTGATGCAGTTTCCAGTCATTATTCCTTATAACCCAAACGTGACTGGATCTGAGAAAAAGAAAGAAACTTGTTTTAAATGCCCAGTGATAGAACTGTAAGCTGATAATAAATAGATACCAAGGTGCCAGATCTTAGCAAGCGGGGAAAGGGGGGGGAGGGGGGGGGGGACTGGGGGACATGTATCAAGCCTTCTAAAAAGAGTGCAACAGTGGAGAAATTGGCAGTTGCCCATAGCAACCAGGGTTTGTTGGAGGGACCTGAGTCACCTGCTGAATGGGACAAATGGCCTCCAGTGCAGCGCACGCCGCCAGTTCATTTTTTTCTGTGGAGGGGATAAGACTATGCCTCCCATATCTGGACACTCTCCCCAGTGCCCCGGGCCCCTATCAGCTCTCGGTGGCCCTGTACTTTATAGTTTAATCACTAGTAAAATATATGCATGGGATACTGCACTCCCTACTGTAAATTAAAGGGATATTAGAAGTCACAGGGAGTTTTTTTGACCATATTAAGGTATGGCGACTAGTGATGAGCACCGGAAATTTTTCGGGTTTTGTGTTTTGGTTTTGTGTTCGGTTCCGCGGCCATGTTTTGGGTTCGAACGCGTTTTGGCAAAACCTCACCGAATTTTTTTTTTCGGATTCAGGTGTGTTTTGGATTCGGGGTGTTTTTTTCAAAAAACCCTAAAAAACAGCTTAAATCATAGAATTTGGGGGTCATTTTGATCCCAAAGTATATTTAACCTCAATAACCATAATTTCCACTCATTTTCAGTCTATTCTGAACACCTCACACCTCACAATATTATTTTTAGTACTAAAATTTGCACCGAGGTCGCTGGATGGCTAAGCTAAGCGACCCAAGTGGCCGACACAAACACCTGGCCCATCTAGGAGTGGCACTGCAGTGTCACGCAGGATGGCCCTTCCAAAAAACACTCCCCAAACAGCACATGACGCAAAGAAAAAAAGAGGCGCAATGAGGTAGCTGTGTGAGTAAGCTAAGCGACCCTAGTGGCCGACACAAACACCTGGCCCATCTAGGAGTGGCACTGCAGTGTCACGCAGGATGGCCCTTCCAAAAAACACTCCCCAAACAGCACATGACGCAAAGAAAAAAAGAGGCGCAATGAGGTAGCTGTGTGAGTAAGCTAAGCGACCCTAGTGGCCGACACAAACACCTGGCCCATCTAGGAGTGGCACTGCAGTGTCACGCAGGATGGCCCTTCCAAAAAACACTCCCCAAACAGCACATGACGCAAAGAAAAAAAGAGGCGCAATGAGGCAGCTGTGTGAGTAAGCTAAGCGACCCTAGTGGCCGACACAAACACCTGGCCCATCTAGGAGTGGCACTGCAGTGTCACGCAGGATGGCCCTTCCAAAAAACACTCCCCAAACAGCAGCACATGACGCAAAGAAGAAAAAAAGAGGCGCAATGAGGTAGCTGTGTGACTAAGATAAGCGACCCTAGTAGCCGACACAAACACCTGGCCCATCTAGGAGTGTCACTGCAGTGTCACGCAGGATGGCCCTTCCAAAAAACACCCCCCAAACAGCACATGACGCAAAGAAAAAAAGAGGCGCAATGAGGTAGCTGTGTGAGTAAGCTAAGCGACCCTAGTGGCCGACACAAACACCTGGCCCATCTAGGAGTGGCACTGCAGTGTCACGCAGGATGGCCCTTCCAAAAAACACTCCCCAAACAGCAGCACATGACGCAAAGAAGAAAAAAAAAAGGCGCAATGAGGTAACTGTGTGACTAAGATAAGCGACCCTAGTGGCCGACACAAACACCTGGCCCATCTAGGAGTGGCACTGCAGTGTCACGCAGGATGGCCCTTCCAATAAACACCCCCCAAACAGCACATGACGCAAAGAAAAATGAAAGAAAAAAGAGGTGCAAGATGGAATTGTCCTTGGGCCCTCCCACCCACCCTTATGTTGTATAAACAGGACATGCACACTTTAACCAACCCATCATTTCAGTGACAGGGTCTGCCACACGACTGTGACTGAAATGACGGGTTGGTTTGGACCCCCACCAAAAAAGAAGCAATTAATCTCTCCTTGCACAAACTGGCTCTAAAGAGGCAAGATGTCCACCTCATCATCATCCTCCGATATATCACCGTGTACATCCCCCTCCTCACAGATTATCAATTCGTCCCCACTGGAATCCACCATCTCAGCTCCCTGTGTACTTTGTGGAGGCAATTGCTGCTGGTCAATGTCTCCACGGAGGAATTGATTATAATTCATTTTAATGAACATCATCTTCTCCACATTTTCTGGATGTAACCTCGTACGCCGATTGCTGACAAGGTGAGCGGCGGCACTAAACACTCTTTCGGAGTACACACTTGTGGGAGGGCAACTTAGGTAGAATAAAGCCAGTTTGTGCAAGGGCCTCCAAATTGCCTCTTTTTCCTGCCAGTATAAGTACGGACTGTCTGACGTGCCTACTTGGATGCGGTCACTCATATAATCCTCCACCATTCTTTCAATGGGGAGAGAATCATATGCAGTGACAGTAGACGACATGTCCGTAATCGTTGTCAGGTCCTTCAGTCCGGACCAGATGTCAGCATCAGCAGTCGCTCCAGACTGCCCTGCATCACCGCCAGCGGGTGGGCTCGGAATTCTGAGCCTTTTCCTCGCACCCCCAGTTGCGGGAGAATGTGAAGGAGGAGATGTTGACAGGTCGCGTTCCGCTTGACTTGACAATTTTGTCACCAGCAGTTCTTTGAACCCCAGCAGACTTGTGTCTGACGGAAAGAGAGATCCATGGTAGGTTTTAAATCTAGGATCGAGCACGGTGGCCAAAATGTAGTGCTCTGATTTCAACAGATTGACCACCCGTGAATCCTTGTTAAGCGAATTAAGGGCTCCATCCACAAGTCCCACATGCCTAGCGGAATCGCTCTGTGTTAGCTCCTCCTTCAATGTCTCCAGCTTCTTCTGCAAAAGCCTGATGAGGGGAATGACCTGACTCAGGCTGGCAGTGTCTGAACTGACTTCACGTGTGGCAAGTTCAAAAGGTTGCAGAACCTTGCACAACGTTGAAATCATTCTCCACTGCGCTTGAGACAGGTGCATTCCACCTCCTATATCGTGGTCAGTTGTATAGGCTTGAATGGCCTTTTGCTGCTCCTCCAACCTCTGAAGCATATAGAGGGTTGAATTCCACCTCGTTACCACTTCTTGCTTCAGATGATGGCAGGGCAGGTTCAGGCGTTTTTGGTGGTGCTCCAGTCTTCTGTACGTGGTGCCTGTACGCCGAAAGTGTCCCGCAATTCTTCTGGCCACCGACAGCATCTCTTGCACGCCCCTGTCGTTTTTTAAAAAATTCTGCACCACCAAATTCAAGGTATGTGCAAAACATGGGACGTGCTGGAATTTGCCCATATTTAATGCACACACAATATTGCTGGCGTTGTCCGATGCCACAAATCCACAGGAGAGTCCAATTGGGGTAAGCCATTCTGCGATGATCTTCCTCAGTTGCCGTAAGAGGTTTTTAGCTGTGTGCGTATTCTGGAAAGCGGTGATACAAAGCGTAGCCTGCCTAGGAAAGAGTTGGCGTTTGCGAGATGCTGCTACTGGTGCCGCCGCTGCTGTTCTTGCGGCGGGAGTCCATACATCTACCCAGTGGGCTGTCACAGTCATATAGTCCTGAGCCTGCCCTGCTCCACTTGTCCACATGTCCGTGGTTAAGTGGACATTGGGTACAACTGCATTTTTTAGGACACTGGTGAGTCTTTTTCTGAGGTCTGTGTACATTTTCGGTATCGCCTGCCTAGAGAAATGGAACCTAGATGGTATTTGGTACCGGGGACACAGTACCTCCAACAAGTTTTTGAACTTGTCACTGACTTATGATGAATGCGCTGCAGGTGACGTATAAGGGAGGATGTTCCGAGGTGGTTAACGTCCTTACCCCTACTTATTACAGCTTGACAAAGGCAACACACGGCTTGACAAATGTTGTCCGCATTTCTGTTGAAATACTTCCACACCGAAGAGCTGATTTTTTTTGTATTTTGACCAGGCATGTCAATGGCCCTATTCCTCCCATGGACAACAGGTGTCTCCCCGGGTGCCTGACTTAAACAAACCACCTCACCATCAGAATCCTCCTGGTCAATTTCCTCCCCAGCGCCAGCAACACCCATATCCTCCTCATCCTGGTGTACTTCAACACTGACATCTTCAATCTGACTATCAGGAACTGGACTGCGGGTGCTCCTTCCAGCACTTGCAGGGGGCGTGCAAATGGTGGAAGGCGCATGCTCTTCACGTCCAGTGTTGAGAAGGTCAGGCATCGCAAACGACACAATTGGACTCTCCTTGTGGATTTGTGATTTCGAAGAACGCACAGTTCTTTGCTGTGCTTTTGCCAGCTTGAGTCTTTTCATTTTTCTAGCGAGAGGCTGAGTGCTTCCATCCTCATGTGAAGCTGAACCACTAGCCATGAACATAGGCCAGGGCCTCAGCCGTTCCTTGCCACTCCGTGTGGTAAATGGCATATTGGCAAGTTTACGCTTCTCCTCTGACAATTTTATTTTAGATATTTGGTGTTTTGGATTTTACATGCTCTGTACTATGACATTGGGCATCGGCCTTGGCAGACGACGTTGCTGGCATTTCATCGTCTCGGCCATGACTAGTGGCAGCAGCTTCAGCACGAGGTGGAAGTCGATCTTGATCTTTCCCTATTTTTGGAACCTCAACATTTTTGTTCTCCATATTTTAATAGGCACAACTAAAAGGCACCTCAGGTAAACAATGGAGATGGATGGATACTAGTATACTTATGGATGGACGAGCGACTGCCGACACAGAGGTAGCTACAGCCGTGGACTACCGTACTGCGTCTGCTGCTAATATAGACTGGATGATAATGATATAAAATATATATATATATATCACTACTGCAGCCGGACAGGTATATATTATATAATGACGGACCTGCTGGACACTGTCAGCAGCACTGCAGACTCCTAAAGTAAGCTACTAGTAGTATCAAGAAGATAGAAAGAAAAAAAACCACCACAGGTAGGTGGTATACAATTATGGATGGACGAGCGACTGCCGACACAGAGGTAGCTACAGTCGTGGACTACCGTACTGCGTCTGCTGCTAATATAGACTGGATGATAATGATATAAAAAATATATATATCACTACTGCAGCCGGACAGGTATATATTATATAATGACGGACCTGCTGGACACTGTCAGCAGCACTGCAGACTCCTAAAGTAAGCTACTAGTAGTATCAAGAAGATAGAAAAGAAAAAAAACCACCACAGGTAGGTGGTATACAATTATGGATGGACGAGGGACTGCCGACACAGAGGTAGCTACAGCCGTGGACTACCGTACTGCGTCTGCTGCTAATATAGACTGGATGATAATGATATAAAAAATATATATATATATCACTACTGCAGCCGGACAGGTATATATTATATAATGACGTACCTGCTGGACACTGTCAGCAGCACTGCAGACTCCTAAAGTAAGCTACTAGTAGTATCAAGAAGATAGAAAAAAAAAAAACACCACAGGTAGGTGGTATACAATTATGGATGGACGAGCGACTGCCGACACAGAGGTAGCTACAGCCGTGGACTACCGTACTGCGTCTGCTGCTAATATAGACTGGATGATAATGATATAAAAATATATATATATATATCACTACTGCAGCCGGACAGGTATATATTATATAATTAATGACGGACCTGCTGGACACTGTCAGCAGAATGCGTTTATAGAATAAAAACACCACACGACGAGTGTTTAACTTTTTCAGGCAGACAATCACAATATACTGGTGGTCAGACAGTGGTCACTGGTCAGTCACACTGGCAGTGGCACTCTGGCAGCAAAAGTGTGCACTGTTAAATAATATGTACTCCTGCTACTGCTCCCCAGTCTCCCCCACAATTAAGCTGTGTGAGCACTGAGCACTCAGCACAGTCAGATATACATAGATGATGCAGCACACTGAGGCTGAGCACAGATATGGTATACTGTTACTGTGTCACTGTGTATCGTTTTTTTTCAGGCAGAGAACGGATTATATTAAATAATAATATAATAAAACTGCACTGGTGGTCACTGGTCAGTCACTAGTAAACTCTGCACTCTCTGAGTACTCCTAAGCTCCAGTAAATCAAGTGTCTCACTCTCACTCTCTCTCTTCTAATCTAAATGGAGAGGACGCCAGCCACGTCCTCTCCCTATGAATCTCAATGCACGTGTGAAAATGGCGGCGACGCGCGGCTCCTTATATAGAATCCGAGTCTCGCGATAGAATCCGAGCCTCGCGAGAATCCGACAGCGGGATGATGACGTTCGGGCGCGCTCGGGTTAGCCGTGCAAGGCGGGAAGATCCGAGTCTGCCTCGGATCCGTGTAAAAAGGCTGAAGTTCGGGGGGGTTCGGATTCCGAGGAACCGAACCCGCTCATCACTAATGGCGACAGAGCACAAAAATCCAAGGGGATCACATCACTTGTGCATTATATATAAAATAAATACTTATGTTTATATTATTTTATTAACACTTGCACTTCAATGGCAAATGTAGGATTTCTAGAGGGGGGTTTCCTAATGCAGTCCACATTCTCCCACTCTGCGGAACATTAGAGAAAGTGCGGGAGTCTGGGGGATCGGTAGAAGAACCTAGTAACGACCCTGGACATTAATGTAAACAATGGTCTTTTTATAAACTGGATACTGTATGGAATACAGTATTAATATTCAAAGCTATAGATGGTCTATAGTATAGGCTGTATCAAACATTTAAATAATATAAATAAATGGATCAGGAAAAGGTTAAACTTCCCATAATAAATAAATACTCGAACATAATAGAACCAGTACTGCAGTTTCTAAGCACACATTCTCCCACCTCATGGTAAGGCTCCTGTCTCTTCTTCCTGGTAGCTACTCTTTGGTCCAGTGCACTGATTGAGATCACCACGCACACAGCAAACTTGGTAGAAGAAGCTGTTACCACTGGGCATGTGCAGCAGTTCTGCTCTGTCCCTTACACTGCATGATGTGGCGGCAGCTTTAGTAATCGTATTATATACCATTGCTATTGTTGTCATATTTTCAGTCACTTGCCAAGAGGAGCGGGTTTCCAGGCAACCGGAAAAACTCCCTCCCTGCATTTGCCCATGTACTTTCCCTTTAGACGAAACACTGGTAAGTAGCCTCAGAAGGTTACTTTTCGCTCCTTTATGTCCAGATAATTATTGCCCCAGACAACTTGTTGTAGGGAGGGACATACTGCACCTGCCCACTCTCGCCTTGCGCGGGACAGAATTACGCAGTGCTGAAGTAAGTACAGCAACCTATAAACCCAAAGACTGGGACAGGCTGTATGTAAAATGTAGTCTGCATTATAATCTCCATTTTGGGATTGTGGTGTGGTGCCAGGTTAATCAGACTGTAGGTGTGTGGAGGCGGAGACTGGGCGTGTCTTCATGTGTATTGGAGCGGCAGCCATCTTGCTGCATTTGGTGATGTGCGCTCCCCTTCAATACACTGTGTAGGCTGATTTAATCCTGCTGGAGTCAGCAGCCCACCTGCCCGGATGGGTTTTGTGTGTGTTATTGGTACAGTATGGGAGTCCGAGACCTCTCACTTTTCTGCTGTTGCTGTTTGTTCCACGTACATTGTATGTTGTTTAAAGTGAACCTATGTTTTGCTGAGTTGCTTCACTGATTAGCTGGCCACTTTTTCTCCAGCCACATGACTATTTTATTTAAATAATAAAGCTGAGCGACTTCACACCACTTGTCTCATGCCGTTATGTATATTTATATCATGTTTTGGTCTAATGCTTATTTATTATGCATTTGGACCAGATCTGTCATCCGCTGCCGGGACAGTAGTTTCAACACTGGGTGTCATGGTAACCTGCTGTGCTGTGGGGTACTTGAAGGGGTAATGCGGGTTAGTGGTCCAGAACCAAAACAAAATTATTTATGGTTCATGTAACATGCAAAACAATTGCTGGTGGCTGGCAATCCTAAAATACGTGGACAAACAGAAGCAAATCCTGCTCCTCGCCACATACTGTTATGCCAGGTAAAGCCTGTTACACACATTGCACCAGGTAGCCCCTTATACACACTGCGCCAGGTTGAGCCTTATACACAATGCAGCAGGTAGAGCTTCTTATACACCATGCACCAGGTAGACCATTATACACATTGCACCAGGTAGACCCTTATACACATTGCACCAGGTAGCCCCTTACACACATTGCACCAGGTAGACCCTTATACACATTGCACCAGGTAGCCCCTTATACACACTGCGCCAGGTAGAGCCTTATACACAATGCAGCAGGTAGAGCTTCTTATACACATTGCACCAGGTAGCCCCTTATACACATTGCGCCAGGTAGCCCATTATACACACTGTGCCAGGTAGTACCTTATACACAATGCAGCAGGTAGAGCTTCTTATACACATTGCTCCAGGTAGCCCCTTATACACATTGCGCCAGGGAGCCCATTATACACACTGTGCTAGGTAGAGCCTTATACACAATGCAGCAGGTAGAGCTTCTTGTACACCATGCACCAGGTAGATCCTTATACACATTGCTCCAGGTAGCCCCTTATATACATTGCTCCAGGTAGCCCCTTATACACATTGTGCATGTGTGTATGTATGTATGTGTTTGTGTGTATGTATGTGTGTGTGTGATGCTGGAAGGAAGTGAGTAGCGGAGGGGTGTCAGCAGGGTGCGAGAAGCAGGAGGCGAGGTGGCCATCGCAGTGTTGGCAGCGGGCGGGCACTGATGGCGCTTTCGGGATTACTGCGGCCTGCTCACACCTAAAACTGCAAGTGGCCCTAAGTAACACTACCAGGGCATCCATCTTCCCTGTTTCTTCACTTAAAGGGATCTAGCATAAAATAAAAAATACAAATTCTAAAATCAGGTGTAAAGTTCTCAGGATTTTACATTTCCTCAAAAAATAAAAAGTAAGGGAATCCATTTAAACAAAGCTATGCCATGTCCTTAGTACTCAGCCCTCCCTTACTGCTGTGTCTCACAGATCTGGGTATCACCGTGGGCCTCACCTACTGACACAGTAACATAGGCAAACGCAGGGGGGGTTTCCGGTTGCCCAGAAACCCCCCCCCCCCTCCTCTTGCAAAGTGGCAAATTATGACAATAATACCAATGGTATATAATACAATTACTAAAGTCACTGGCGCATCATGCCCAGTGGTAGCAGTTTTTTCTATTAAGTTTGCTGTGTGTGTGGTTCTGAGCCCTCATTCAGTGCACTGGACCAAAGAGTAGCTACCAGGAAGAAGAGACAGGAGCCTTACTGTGAGGTGGGAGAATGTGTGTTTAGAAAGTGCAGTACTGGTTCTATAATGTTTGTGCATTTATTTATTATAGTATGTTTAACCTTTTCCTGACCACTTATCGTATTTATTTTATTGAAATATATTTGATTCAGCCTATACTATAGATCATCTATACTATATTCTATATTCTGCAGAGTGGGATATTTGCAGATTGCATTTGGAAGCCCCCCTCTGGAAATCCTGCGTTTGCCACTGAGTAATGCTGCAAAATGACCACCCGCATGGGTTCCTTGGACCTCAACTCGGGGATCTCTGAGAGGGAAGTTGTAAAAAGCAGGTAAGTGCTCTGATACTGAGCAGTTTTACCGTCTTGAGCCGTGGCCTATGCGGCTTCCCATTTTATATGCCAGATGTATAAAACCTTTGCCAGAGATGCAATGGAGAAGTTGCCATAGCAACAAATCATCTTTTAACTGTTGTTTCATAGACTGTGCTAGATAAGTGACGGACAGGAGCTGACTGCTTTGGGCAACTCCGCTGGATCTCTCTCCAAGGTTTGGTACACCTCCCCTATGTGTGGCTTAGTAACAGCTGATTGCGACGGTCTGCAGGACAGTTAGGCAGCAATGCTGCAGACTCCTCTCCCCCGCAGGGTATCTGTGAAGCCTAATTCACAAACAGCTGCGTTCTCCTTCCGAAGGTTGGGCACAGTAAATCCTTTTCTTTCCTGTCACTTGCATTTTCTTCCCCCCCTTTCTGCAGCTGCTGACGGCAGGTTTCCTCAGTCGCTCTTTCTGCATAGCTTGCTGCAGCGGAGGTCATTCACGCAAGGGTAATGCCGCCAAAGCCTGTGCTGATGCAGCTAAGTGCCTGTATATTATGTAGATACTTTACCGTGTGTAGCACTCTGATCCATTAAAGGAATTTCACTGACTGGCAGCAGAGCTCACGGTCGCCCCCCCCCCCAACCTCCGGGAGCCTCCGATCTGTCATTTATTCTTACAGCCCACTCTCATGATATATTTTTTATATATATATATATATATATATATTACACCCTGCTGCTCTCCAACCCTCTTTTCCACAGTCTCCTCCATATCCAGGGGGTTCAAATCGTCATTTCAGGGAGTACTCAGTGGCTTAAGTAGATTTTTGGGTGAATATGAGACCTTATCATACAGTAAATGTATTTACTACCAGTTATTTATATATAGTGCACACATATTACGCAGTGCTTTACAGAGAATATTTGGCCATTCACATCAGTCCCTGCCCCAGTGGAGCTTACACTCTATATTCCCTACCACATGTATATACATTCACGCTAGGGTTAATTTTTGTCAGGAGCCAATTCACCTACCAGTATATTTTTGGATTGTGGGAGGAAATCGGAGTACCCGGAGGAAACCCACACAAATAGGGGGAGAATATACAAACTCCACACAGGGCCATGGTGGAAAGTGAACCCATGACCTCAGTGGTGTGAGGCAGTAATGCTAACCAATACAGCATCCGTACGGGTGTAGTATGGTATGCCGGCGGTCGGGCTCCCGGCGACCAGCATACCGACAGTGTGGTGAGCGCAAATGAGCCCCTTGCGGGCTCGCTGCGCTCACCACGCTGCAGGCACGGTGGCGCGCTACGCACGCCACGCTATTTTATTCTCCCTCCAGGGGGGTCGTGGACCCCCACGAGGGAGAATAAGTGTCGGTATGCCGGCTGTCGGGATTCCGGCGCCGGTATACTGTGCGCCGGGATCCCGACAGCCGGCATACTGAAGACCATCCCATCCGTACTGCCCAATAGCAGCTGATTATCAGCTAGATGCTGCAGCATCCCTGTGTGTATCTTTTGACTTTATGCAAATACTGCTACAAGCCTGTGAAACAGATATAAAGTGACAAAGTGACCCCGTTCCATAAAACGGACAATAAAAATGACAATTGGTCTTGTCATTGTATTGGGGAACTTTCCTGTCTCGCTCCCATGGCGTGGGGGCAGAGCCGGCCTAACCAATATGATGCCCTAGGCAATTGCCTAGTTTGCCTATGCCTATGGCCGGCTCTGCGTGGGGGTCCTGAAAAGAAGCTGACGCACAACAGCACCACTAGTGGTGTTACACTCAGGTGTGTTAGTGGGCAAGCTCAGTAAGTTCCCATAACGTTATTTAACAGAAGGCAAAGGCCTCACTGGAGACTTCTGCGCAGACATTTCAGAGAAGTGGAAATAACCTCTGTATTTATCTACAGAGCTGGAAAACGGAGTTATCACTGCTTACACGTACCCCTATGTCCATGGGCACCGACAGATCTGCTGGGCCCAGGTACTGGTAAGGTGGGAATGGCCAATGCAGGGAGGTGTAGTCAGACCCTCTCCATAGAAAATATTAAATATAATAACTTATTTGTGGCCGCAAAGCATTTGCACCGCGCTGCACAGGGGATCACTGGCGTCAGATCCAGTGGGCAGCACATCACGCAGAGAGAGAGGACTGACTGCCTCTGCACCTGCCTCTCACCGCATCCCAGCACACAGCACTGTGTGCTGCAGTCAGTCTTCTGTCTCCCAGTCCGATGTGCCGCTGTTTGCAGTGGGGTGTCCTGGGGGCCTCCAACAGGCCCAGTTAATGAGTACCCACTCCTCCCCTCTTGGTGAAACTGCCTATGTCACTATGGTAACATGCATGTGTCGGCATAATTACAGCACTCCTGTGAATGTGTGATCCACATGGCTCCGATTCGGTTTTTCCACATTTTTGCTGACATCAGTTCCTGGGGACAATTCTTTACCACCCAAGGCTTAGCCAACTCTAGTAACGACAATTCAGCAGAACAACATAATGAGGGGAAACGTAATAGGGTGTGAGAATCAGAAAGTGAGAGATTTTGGTCAAATTCTCCTGTTTTTTTTTTAAAGTGGCAATCGTTTACATGGCAAAACCAGGCTGATTTTACAATGTAAATGATTGCCACTTTAAAAAAACCAGGAGAATTTGACCAAAATCTCTCATTTTCTGATTCTCACACCCTATTACATTTCCCCCAATATCCTCATTTACATTACTACAGGAAAACCTTGGTAGTCAGTCCGTCCTCTATTCGCAGGTCCATCTTGCTGGTCATATATAGAACAGGGTATATTTTATGCAACTGCTCCTAGGCAACATTTACCAAATCATCAATTATAGTTTAATATTGTAGGATGAGAGAATCTTTCAATCTGGCTCTTTTCTTTAACGGCATCACAGGAGTTTAGAAGGTATAGCGAACCGGTGCTGAATATAAATTTCTCTTCCTGGGTTCTGCATGGTTAGGATGTATCTACCTCTTATAAATTGGCTTAAACAAAAAGATGTAAAAGGAATAGGCCCCAGGGGCCGGAGAGAATCCCGAGAAGCCAGCAGGAGACAGACGATTGCCGGGTTATTGAGAAAAATGTGTCCTTTCAACAGCTCAGCTCCGGCCTGACCCCTGCCGGTCCGCAGCCCAATCAGGTGGTATTTTACAGCAGATGTTTTGAATATTGATGAGAGAACACAGAGGAAGGAGTAATAAAAGATTCACAACATGAAGAATAATATATGGGTAGCCATGCACAGAAAGGCTGAGCCGCCATGGGGGGAGAGCTCAATAGCAATGTATGGGCCTTAGGAGGAAACTTTGTATGATTTCACTCTCCGGACACACGCCGTGAATTTTCCATTGTTACAGATATATTTCCAGTGTTCCTAGAAAATGACATTTTTGCAGTTACCTGACTTAATGTATGTGGTAACTGGAGACTACTTCTGCTATGTGGACAGACCTCAGCAAATTCAACAACCTCCTATTCCCTACTGATCCGACCAACAAATTATTGTTCCTGAGTAATTGCCGGTGAATCCGTTCATTGCGAAAGCATTGAGCTCAGACTTTGGGTTCTCTGGATGATATGTAGGTATTGTCCCGTCCCCCCACTATACCCCAGGGACACTTTGGGAAGTTAAAATTGGGAAATTATTGCAGATAATTTTGAAAGTGGCCTTGTGTTTTAGGCGGGGTCAGTTAGTAATGAGGGAGGGCTGATCATGGACTAGGTAGATTTAATAAAGTTTATAATAATCAAAAGCGGTGGTGTTGCCCTTAGCAACCAGATAGTAGCTTGGGTTTTAGTAGCAGGACCGGGACGCTGTGTCACACTGGTCATGGGGGTTGCAGTCCCGGCGATTGCCGGGCAACTGGGACCTCCAGCTGGCCACTCTGTTTTCCAGTCCCGGCTGTTGCCTATGCCTATGGCCGGCTCTGCGTGGGGGTCCTGAAAAGAAGCTGACGCACAACAGCACCACTAGTGGTGTTACACTCAGGTGTGTTAGTGGGCAAGCTCAGTAAGTTCCCATAACGTTATTTAACAGAAGGCAAAGGCCTCACTGGAGACTTCTGCGCAGACATTTCAGAGAAGTGGAAATAACCTCTGTATTTATCTACAGAGCTGGAAAACGGAGTTATCACTGCTTACACGTACCCCTATGTCCATGGGCACCGACAGATCTGCTGGGCCCAGGTACTGGTAAGGTGGGAATGGCCAATGCAGGGAGGTGTAGTCAGACCCTCTCCATAGAAAATATTAAATATAATAACTTATTTGTGGCCGCAAAGCATTTGCACCGCGCTGCACAGGGGATCACTGGCGTCAGATCCAGTGGGCAGCACATCACGCAGAGAGAGAGGACTGACTGCCTCTGCACCTGCCTCTCACCGCATCCCAGCACACAGCACTGTGTGCTGCAGTCAGTCTTCTGTCTCCCAGTCCGATGTGCCGCTGTTTGCAGTGGGGTGTCCTGGGGGCCTCCAACAGGCCCAGTTAATGAGTACCCACTCCTCCCCTCTTGGTGAAACTGCCTATGTCACTATGGTAACATGCATGTGTCGGCATAATTACAGCACTCCTGTGAATGTGTGATCCACATGGCTCCGATTCGGTTTTTCCACATTTTTGCTGACATCACTTCCTGGGGACAATTCTTTACCACCCAAGGCTTAGCCAACTCTAGTAACGACAATTCAGCAGAACAACATAATGAGGGGAAACGTAATAGGGTGTGAGAATCAGAAAGTGAGAGATTTTGGTCAAATTCTCCTGTTTTTTTTTTAAAGTGGCAATCGTTTACATGGCAAAACCAGGCTGATTTTACAATGTAAATGATTGCCACTTTAAAAAAACCAGGAGAATTTGACCAAAATCTCTCATTTTCTGATTCTCACACCCTATTACATTTCCCCCAATATCCTCATTTACATTACTACAGGAAAACCTTGGTAGTCAGTCCGTCCTCTATTCGCAGGTCCATCTTGCTGGTCATATATAGAACAGGGTATATTTTATGCAACTGCTCCTAGGCAACATTTAATAAAAGATTCACAACATGAAGAATAATATATGGGTAGCCATGCACAGAAAGGCTGAGCCGCCATGGGGGGAGAGCTCAATAGCAATGTATGGGCCTTAGGAGGAAACTTTGTATGATTTCACTCTCCGGACACACGCCGTGAATTTTCCATTGTTACAGATATATTTCCAGTGTTCCTAGAAAATGACATTTTTGCAGTTACCTGACTTAATGTATGTGGTAACTGGAGACTACTTCTGCTATGTGGACAGACCTCAGCAAATTCAACAACCTCCTATTCCCTACTGATCCGACCAACAAATTATTGTTCCTGAGTAATTGCCGGTGAATCCGTTCATTGCGAAAGCATTGAGCTCAGACTTTGGGTTCTCTGGATGATATGTAGGTATTGTCCCGTCCCCCCACTATACCCCAGGGACACTTTGGGAAGTTAAAATTGGGAAATTATTGCAGATAATTTTGAAAGTGGCCTTGTGTTTTAGGCGGGGTCAGTTAGTAATGAGGGAGGGCTGATCATGGACTAGGTAGATTTAATAAAGTTTATAATAATCAAAAGCGGTGGTGTTGCCCTTAGCAACCAGATAGTAGCTTGGGTTTTAGTAGCAGGACCGGGACGCTGTGTCACACTGGTCATGGGGGTTGCAGTCCCGGCGATTGCCGGGCAACTGGGACCTCCAGCTGGCCACTCTGTTTTCCAGTCCCGGCTGTTGCCTAGCAGCCAGGATGCCTGTTGTACGTGCTGCTTCTCAACTGCATCAAGTTTTCTTTAATTGGGCTGGTCTGCCTGGCTCTCTGCCATTGGTCTCTGCTCCTGGTAAAAGGCAGCCAGCCCTGCACAGCCTTGCCAGTGATAGTTTCTGTTCCAGTGTCTAGTTTCTAGGAGGTCATTCCGAGTTGTTCGCTCGCAAGGCGATTTTAGCAGAGTTGCTCACGCTAAGCCGCCGCCTACTGGGAGTGAATCTTAGCAACTTAAAATTGCGAACGACGTATTCGCAATTTTGCGATTACAAACTTCTTAGCAGTTTCAGAGTAGCTTCAGACTTACTCGGCATCTGCGATCAGTTCAGTGCTTGTCGTTCCTGGTTTGACGTCACAAACACACCCAGCGTTCGCCCAGACACTCCCCCGTTTCTCCAGCCACTCCTGCGTTTTTTCCGGAAACGGTAGCGTTTTTTCCCACACGCCCATAAAACGGCCTGTTTCCGCCCAGTAACACCCATTTCCTGTCAATCACACTACGATCGCCTGAGCGAAGAAAAAGCCGTGAGTAAAAATCCAAACTTCATAGCAAATTTACTTGGCGCAGTCGCAGTGCGGACATTGCGCATGCGTACTAAGCGGAAAAACGCTGCGATGCGAAGAAATTTTCCGAGCGAACGACTCGGAATGAGGGCCCTAGTTTTTTTCCTAGTTGGAAACTTTGTCAGCTGGTCCCTGTTTCAAAAACAGTCCCTGCCTTGCTTAGCCCTGTTCCTAGGATACTTTCAGCTAAGTGCCAGTACTATTATACCTTGTCCTTGCTGCTTCAAGTATTTGCTATGTGCTCAGGTTAAACACCTCCCTGCTGCATTTGTGATCCCAGTGCTGCAACCGTGTCGCAGCCTGGGACCAGCATTGCTACCATCGATCGTGATGTTTCCCATAGACTGCCAGCTGAGTTATTTACACAGGCTGGCCATCACAGAGGGCCTTGCAAGGCCAAGAAATCTGCGTCTGAGATGCAGATCTTGGCCTTGCCACTACCGGAAAACGGAGGCGACATGGCCCCGTTTCCAGAAATGCCATCCGTCTCTGCCCCGAACGGGTCCGGCGCCTGAGCAATTTCCTGATGTATTGCATCCTGGAGCTTGGTACATATGGGAATGCGGTCAAATCTCCGAAAACAGCATTTTCTGAGTTTTGCCCGTATTTTCAAGGTTAGTGCATCACCCCTAGAATGAGGAACCTGCTATAAATCTGGTATCAACTTGTAACTTTAGTTGAGTACTGGAACCTCTAAAATAAATGATGAACAACACCAATTACATTAAAAAACACCAGCAACCCAAAAAAATGCAAAAGGTATAATATTGTGAAGGCAAAAAGTGTATTTTAGATTGTGGTAGTTTAAGAAAAGTTGTTTGTGTAACATTCACTTGTTAATTAGGCAATTGATCTGGGGTCAGCAGGGGTGTAGGTCCTCCTGTAATTTGCGTGATTAGAGATCTAGGGACAGTGGGGTAAATTTACTAAGATTCGTATTCTCCCGTTTCAGGTCAAAGTTCAATCACGAATGACATCGAAAGTGTAAAACTGCAACTTTTTGAATTTATTACGACTAATTTACTAAGCTGTCGTAGTCGGGTTTTTCTTTTGTTCCGATGTCGATGTCATTCGTGTTTTTTTTTTTTTTTTTACGGCAGTGATTAGCAAAACACTGCCGACTTTTTAAAAATGAATCTCGGCCGGATCTGTGTGATCCGTGCTGAGGTTCATTTTTTTTTTTTTTTTTTAATTAAACAGTGTAAAATAAAAAAAAAATTGCGTGGGGTCCCCCCTCCTAAGCATAACCAGCCTCGGGCTCTTTGAGCCGATCCTGGTTGCAGAAATATGGGAAAAAAATTGACAGGGGTTCCCCCATATTTAAGCAACCAGCATCGGGCTCTGCCCCTGGTCCTGGTTCCAAAAATACGGGGGACAAAAAGAGTAGGGGTCCCCCGTATTTTTAAAACCAGCACCGGGCTCCACTAGCTGGACAGATAATGCCACAGCCGGGGGTCACTTTTATATAGTGCCCTGCGGCCGTGGCATTAAATATCCAACTAGTCACCCCTGGCCGGGGTACCCTGGGGGAGTGGGGACCCCTTCAATCAAGGGGTCCCCCCCCCAGCCACCCAAGGGCCAGGGGTGAAGCCCGAGGCTGTCCCCCCCATCCAATTGGCTGCGGATGGGGGGCTGATAGCCTTTTTTGAAAATGAAAAGATATTGTTTTTAGTAGCAGTACTACAAGGCCCAGCAAGCCTCCCCCGCATGCTGGTACTTGGAGAACCACAAGTACCAGCATGCGGCGGAAAAACGGGCCCGCTGGTACCTGTAGTACTATTACTAAAAAAATACCCAAAAAAAGACAAGACATACACACACCGTGAAAGTAAAGATTTAATACATACATGCACACAAACATACATACATACTTACCTTATGTTCACACGCAGGTCGGTCCTCTTCTCCAGTAGAATCCAAGGGGTACCTGTTGAATAAATTCTACTCACCAGATCCAGGGTCCCAGGGTCCTCGGGGCAACCATTTGTAATCCAGGTACTTGAATAAAATAACAAAACGGATACCCGAGCCACGAACTGAAAGGGGCCCCATGTTTTCACATGGGACTCCTTTCCCCGAATGCCAGAAACCCACTCTGACTTCTGTCTAAGTGGGTTTCTTCAGCCAATCAGGGAGCGCCACGTTGTAGCACTCTCCTGATCGGCTGTGTGCTCCTGTACTGAGTGACAGGCGGCACACGGCAGTGTTACAATGTAGCGCCTATGCGCTCCATTGTAACCAATGGGGGGAACTTTCTGCCCTGCGGTTGACCTAAAGTGACGTCACCGCTGAGCAGAAAGTTCCCACCATTGGTTACAATGGAGCGCATAGGCGCTACATTGTAACACTGCCGTGTGCCGCCTGTCACTCAGTACAGGAGCACACAGCCGATCAGGAGAGTGCTACAACGTGGCGCTCCCTGATTGGCTGAAGAAACCCACTTAGACAGAAGTCAGAGTGGGTTTCTGGCATTCGGGGAAAGGAGTCCCATGTGAAAACATGGGGCCCCTTTCAGTTCGTGGCTCGGGTATCCGTTTTGTTATTTTATTCAAGTACCTGGATTACAAATGGTTGCCCCGAGGACCCTGGGACCCTGGATCTGGTGAGTAGAATTTATTCAACAGGTACCCCTTGGATTCTACTGGAGAAGAGGACCGACCTGCGTGTGAACATAAGGTAAGTATGTATGTATGTTTGTGTGCATGTATGTAATAAATCTTTACTTTCACGGTGTGTGTGTCTTGTCTTTTTTTGGGTATTTTTTTAGTAATAGTACTACAGGTACCAGCGGGCCCGTTTTTCCGCCGCATGCTGGTACTTGTGGTTCTCCAGGGGATGCTTGCTGGGCCTTGTAGTACTGCTACTAAAAACAATATCTTTTCATTTTCAAAAAAGGCTATCAGCCCCCCATCCGCAGCCAATTGGATGGGGGGGACAGCCTCGGGCTTCACCCCTGGCCCTTGGGTGGCTGGGGGGGGGGACCCCTTGATTGAAGGGGTCCCCACTCCCCCAGGGTACACCAGCCAGGGGTGACTAGTTGGATATTTGATGCCACGGCCGCAGGGCACTATATAAAAGTGACCCCCGGCTGTGGCATTATCTGTCCAGCTAGTGGAGCCCGGTGCTGGTTTTAAAAATACAGGGGACCCCTACTCTTTTTGTCCCCCGTATTTTTGGAACCAGGACCAGGCGCAGAGCCCGATGCTGGTTGCTTAAATATGGGTGAACCCCTGTCAATTTTTTTCCCATATTTCTGCAACCAGGATCGGCTCAAAGAGCCCGAGGCTGGTTATGCTTAGGAGGGGGGACCCCACGCAATTTTTTTTGAGAAAATAATCACTTTCCCACCCCTTCCCACTGATATACATGCACGGATCTCATGGATCCCTGCATGCCTATACAATCACGGATTAAAAAGGCAGGTCTGTTTTTTTAAAGCACTTTTTTACGAGTTGTAATTTTTCACGGCAGTGTTTTGTTTTGTTTTGCTTTGCACTTCTTAGTAAATGACCGAGATTCATACTTAAACAGCCGCGTTTTGACCGATGGTGTATTCATTCGTGATTTTTTCCTAGGACTTCCAAATATTACGAATGCCCTCATCACTGCCGTGATTTGAGTTTAGTAAATTACCGAGATGACACTTTGATGAAAAAACGGCATCTCGGTCAAAATCGGGACCTTAGTAAATTTACCCCAGTGTCTCAACAAAATGGACTCAGCAAGTCATTTGGGAAATTAGTGCTTGGTGCAATCTTATACCATTTTAGATTATGCATTGATCAGGTTATACTTGTGGAGACTTAAGCATCATAAGCATCATTCTGCTTGAAGATTCTGCCTGAGCCTGTTCTCTCCTGTAATCTGTGACCTACAGAGCTGACACTTTTGTCTGTTGTCCATCTGTCCTGTATTGAACTCAGGAAATGGATTTAGCGCTCTGCCCGCTGCCCAGCAGTCTTGATGCAAAGTAAGCAGTCTGGAGGAAAAAATTGTAATCACCAGCAAAGAGGTGCTGCAGCAGCTACACCAAACACCCAGAAGTGGGTGGTTCCACGTGCTGGTGAAGGACCCTGGTGGTGGCAGTGTATGCTCTCCTTTGACTAGTGCACAGTTGGTGAGTGTCTGGTGGTGGAGTGCGGCCCAGACGTCAGTAACAGCAGGGTACAGACTGCTAGGTTAACCCTAAATCCAGTTTATTACTGGCAGCTGCAGTTTGAATTGTGAGCAGGAAAGACCTGTACATATTTGTCTGGCTTTTAGCTACACCTAGTGTTGACTATGTGGTATTGCATGCAAAATAATGTAACCAAGCCTTATGCTGACAACTGCCTTACCTGGAGAATACACTATACTGCACTAGCCCATGAACCATCCCTAAAAGGTAGTCCTGAAGTAGATATATAACTCAGTGGCTGTATTTATCATAGAGCAAAAAAGCATTTCTGCTGGGAAACACTGGTGTTCTTGCCAGTGGAATGGCTTGTATTTACTTTACTCTATATATTACTGGGTTTATTGCTGGCCCTAACAGTCATTGGGAGAGCCTATTTATTAAGAATTACACCTCTTTCTGGTCACACTGTCTTTCAATAGTATTATCTAAAAAAAGAGGTATTAATCTATATATATATATATATATATATATATATATATATATATATATATATAAAAGTCAAATACCAACAACTTATCACAAAACTGATCCATAAGGACTAGGAATTTGAAATTTGGACAGTAGCTTACTTTTGTGACGTAGGCACCCACTAAGAAGGGATTTTTCTAAATTACACCCACAAAGGGGTTAAGAGTGGTGAGATGATTATTGGGAACCCCCCCCCCTCACAGAGGAGCAGGGGCCGGCTCCAGACACGTTCGTCTGGAGCGGCCGAACAGGGCACCGGCTATTTAAGGGCGGCTGCCCATTTCTAATATGGTGCCAGCCGTCAGCCAATCACAGCTCGCGGACTGGCAGCGACGGGCCCTGATTGGCTGCCGGCCGCGAGCTTTGATTGGCTCACGGACCGGCGCCATATTTGAGACGACTGGTGGCTGGGAATGGAGGGGAGAGCTGCGCCACGTCGCGGACAAACATCAAGATCGCGGTGAGTGAGCCCGGGGTTGTGGGTGGGACGGGTGTACGGCAGCTCTCTGCCTGCATGTAGCTGAGGTGCCGGGAGCTAAGCTCCCAGACCTCAGCACACTGCGCACTGCCCATCCCCGCTGCACTGGGATCCGGTTATCTGGCAGTGGGGGCATTTGTGTATATGGCAGCGCAGCACTGTGGGGGCATTTGTGTATCTGGCAGCACAGCACTATGGGGGCATTTGTGTATATGGCAGCGCAGCACTGTGGGGGCATTTGTGTATATGGCAGCGCAGCACTGTGGGGGCATTTGCGTATATGGCAGCGCAGCACTGTGGGGGCATTTGTGTATATGGCAGTGCAGCACTGTGGGGGCATTTGTGTATCTGGCAGCACTGTGGGGGCATTTGTGTATCTGGCAGCGCAGCACTGTGGGGGTATTTGTGTATCTGGCAGCGCAGCACTGTGGGGGCATTGATGCATCTGGCAGCGCAGCACTGTGGGGGCATTGGTGCATCTGGCAGCGCAGCACTGTGGGGGCATTGGTGCATCTGGCAGCGCAGCACTGTGGGGGCATTGGTGCATCTGGCAGCACTGTGGGGGCATTGGTGCATCTGGCAGCACTGTGGGGTATTGGTGCATCTGGCAGCACTGTGGGGGCATTGGTGCATCTGGCAGCCCTGTGGGGGCATTTAATGTGTATCTGGCAGCACTGTGGGGGCATTGGTGCATCTGGCAGCACTGTGGGGCCATTTAATGTGTATCTGGCAGCACTGTGGGGGCATTTAATGTGTATCTGGCAGCACTATGGGGGCATTTAATGTGTATCTGGCAGCGCAGCACTATGGGGGCATTTGTGTATCTGGCAGCACTATGGGGGCATTTGTGTATCTGGCAGCACTGTGGGGGCATTTAATGTGTATCTGGCAGCGCAGCACTGTGGGGGCATTTGGGTATCTGGCAGCGCAGCACTATGGGGGCATTTGTGTATCTGGCAGCACTATGGGGGCATTTGTGTATCTGGCAGCACTATGGGGGCATTTGTGTATCTGGCAGCACTATGGGGGCATTTGTGTATCTGGCAGCACTATGGGGGCATTTGTGTATCTGGCAGCACTGTGGGGGCATTTGTGTATCTGGCAGCACTGTGGGGGTATTTGTGTATCTGGCAGCGCAGCACTGTGGGGGCATTTGTGTATCTGGCAGCGCAGCACTGTGGGGTATTGGTGCATCTGGCAGCACTGTGGGGGCATTGGTGCATCTGGCAGCCCTGTGGGGGCATTTAATGTGTATCTGGCAGCACTGTGGGGGCATTGGTGCATCTGGCAGCCCTGTGGGGGCATTTAATGTGTATCTGGCAGCACTGTGGGGGCATTTAATGTGTACCTGGCAGCACTATGGGGGCATTTAATGTGTATCTGGCAGCGCAGCACTATGGGGGCATTTGTGTATCTGGCAGCACTATGGGGGCATTTGTGTATCTGGCAGCACTGTGGGGGCATTTAATGTGTATCTGGCAGCGCAGCACTGTGGGGGCATTTGTGTATCTGGCAGCGCAGCACTGTGGGGGCATTTGGGTATCTGGCAGCGCAGCACTATGGGGGCATTTGTGTATCTGGCAGCACTATGGGGGCATTTGTGTATCTGGCAGCACTATGGGGGCATTTGTGTATCTGGCAGCACTATGGGGGCATTTGTGTATCTGGCAGCACTGTGGGGGCATTTGTGTATCTGGCAGCACTGTGGGGGTATTTGTGTATCTGGCAGCGCAGCACTGTGGGGGCATTTGTGTATCTGGCAGCGCAGCACTGTGGGGGCATTTGTGTATCTGGCAGCACTGTGGGGGCATTTGTGTATCTGGGAGCACTGTGGGGGCATTGGTGTATCTGGCAGCACTGTGGGGGCATTTGTGTATCTGGCAGCGCAGCACTGTGGGGGAATTTAATGTGCATCTGGCAGCATTGTGGGGGCATTTAATGTGTATCTGGTATGGCACTGCTGGGGGCATATAATGTGTATCTGGCATTGCACTGCGGGGGTGTGACAGGACGGTCCTGTACGAAAGCACTCGCCGCTTTCGTGTCCCGTCTCCTGCACACAGAATGGAGGGTCAGGTCACACGAGGCCTGACCACATAGGGGATTCCCGCTTACCGTCAGTAACCGCCTGTTACTGACTCCACCCACTGCGCTGTGGGCGGGTTTATGCTGCCACCACCAAACTCCTAACCTGCAGTGGCGTTTGGAACCACGGTTCTGCTCTGTATGTGCCGACGCACTGCCTTGCCACACCTGTGTGGTGTTGACGAATCCCCACTAGCCACTTGCTAGGCCTCTGCCGGTAGCTGGCGGAAGGCGGAACTTGGAGACGTTAGGTGCTTCCCTGGACAGCCGGAGGACGGGGCTATGTTTGGCATAACCCTGTAGGTCACAAGATGACGCGGTCTTCTTGAGGCAAATGGTATTTATTTGCAATAGTTCTAAAGAGAACTCTTCCCTATTGCTAGGGGCAACAGCATACAGCAAGATGTTCCAGCAGAATAAGATGGTACAACTACAATCTGGAGGCACGCAGGCCTCCTTTTTATGCCATTTTACCACACAGTACCACAGGGGGGGTAAGCCCTCCCTGTCTTCTCCAACCAATCAGGTTATTTTACAAAATACCAATAAATAAATTACATTTCAAAAGGAGATAAGTGCAATAAAACAATATCCTCCTTCCTGTCACCCAGACAACGTTTGGTATCAGATTAACATTCACTATTGATAAATTTATCACATAGCTTCAAAATACAAATGTTTCTGTCTCATTCACATCTCCAGGCAAACCCAGTGTTTGAGATTACAACAGGAAAGGCTACAATACAAACAAACAGTCTTCCTTCCTGCATCTGCCATTCAGTGTTCGTATATCAATTAAAAAAGTGATATGAAACAGGTTCCAAGCCCAGAACTACTTTACATATGGGATAAGGAGATTCCTGTGAGTAACATCTCTCTCTAAGGTACTTACACATCAAAAGGTTTTGCCATTCACACCTCTCTGCTAGGACAGGGCCATTAGCATGCCACTTCCTACTGACAGGAGATGATTATTCAGACATTGATAAGAGTAAGTGCATTTTTCCCTTTAAAGTACAGGTGACCATATCTTGAATATAAAATAAATACAGTTAAACATGTAATCCTACAATTGTGCACAGAGCACTACATATGACATGTTAAAACACATCATTAAACAAACTTTTAAACAGTCCGCGCCCAGCACCGTAAGTACATTTAACAGTGACGCCAAGCGCCCATTGTCCCTTAATATGGCACCGGGCACGAGGGTTAAC
Organism: Pseudophryne corroboree; assembly: GCF_028390025.1. Classification (NCBI taxonomy): domain Eukaryota; kingdom Metazoa; phylum Chordata; class Amphibia; order Anura; family Myobatrachidae; genus Pseudophryne; species Pseudophryne corroboree. Next base: position 41,898,726 of record NC_086453.1, read on the forward strand.
CTCCTCAGTGCCGCAGCGGCCATTGTCCACGTGGGCTGGGGGTCTCTCCGGCCACACTCCCCCCCCCCCCCCATTCAAGCGGGTCAACCAGGGACCCATGTCCCAACAATTTGGTCCCTGGTCCCGCAGTCCTTAATGGGGTTGCAGGTGATGCTACCTGGGGGGCGTAGGCCCACCAGAGGCAAGGGGCAGATGTGCTGATCTGGCCGCTGTGGTCTTTTCCTCTGGGATGGCTGACGCTGTGGTTGGCGGTTGTTCAGCCGCTGTGGTCTTTTCCTCTGGGCTGGGCTGTGCTGGCAGAGACGATGAAGACTGTAGTCTGGCCGCTTGACTCCGGGTGATGGCGTTCGCAAAGGCAGTAACGATTCCTCCACCGAGATCATTCTCCAAGACGACATCAGTTGGGAGGCCATCAATTATGGCAACATCTCTTAGCTCTTGTCCAGCTCCACAGTCGAGGTAGACTCTGGCCATGGGCACTTCTCGCTCTAGCCCATCGGCCACTGTAACTTTTGCAGTGCAACCCTGCAGTACTGCAGCAGGATCGACAAGGTGGGGGCTTACAACAGTTATGGAGGCCCCAGAGTCTGTTAAGCCTTCGCCCTGCAGGGACCCCACTTAGACCGGCTGCAGGTGCCGCCACATATATGGTGGGGGCTTCTTAGCCATACAGGTGACTCTTTCCGCATAGTCCACCTGCTTCTCGCCACACTCCATCGGACTGACTGGAGGGGGTACAGTCTCTGGAAGCTCATCTCCACGGGTTAAGCAAGCAATCCGGGCTCCAGCACTCGGATTTGGGGCACGAGTCTGGGGTGCTTGGGATGCAGGACAATTCATCCTCAGATGTCCGATTTTCCCACAGCCATAGCACTTTTTGTCCAGGCGTGGCTCCGATGTCCTCTGATTACTGGCAGGGGCACTGCGGGGCGGTTGCTGGCCAAAAGCACCCGGGTTGGAAGATGCTTGCTTTGGGGGGCGATGAGCTGAAGAGGGGTGTCCCCCTGGTGGTACAGTCTTTTGGGGCTGGCTGCTGGTTGGACGCTTCTGCCCCTGCGGCCGAATTGCCACATACTTGTCTGCTAACTGGGCAGCCATCTTTAAGCTGGGTGGCTCTCGGTCTAGCACCCACTCTCTCGTACTGCTACCACCTTGGCTCGTTTTCAGCAGATACATTTGTTTATATTGCACCGAGTCTATATCACTCCCACCCGTCTTGTTAGCATAGGGGGGCGGAGTGACTCTAGGTGCCCGAAGTGCGCCTCTCCGGACGGTACCTTCTGGCATCTATTGTGGGCTTGCCCGGTGGTGCAGGACTTTTGGCGGGCGGTGACACGGTTGGTGGCCTCTACGGGAATCCCCCTTGACGTGTTTACCCCCCTTGTGTGTATCTTTGGGGTTATAGATGAGGAGATATTGGATGCACATTCTAGAAAATATATTCTGAACCTATGCGCTTTGGCCAAAGTATTGATAGCACGCTCATGGATGGCGACTACGGGCCCTGATATTAATAAATGGATCCCGTTAGTGAACTCGGTTGTATCCCATGAAAAGTTTGTTTATATTTCTAGGAAAGCCCCGGATAAATTTTACAAGATATGGGATAGGTGGTTATCGTCTCCACTCTACCAGGGGACTCGTGTCTCTGCTCCGCATTGATATCTGGTCACTTAATGTAACTATATTGTATGAACAAATGAAAAGAAGTCACGACAATCGTTATGTATAACTTGTAGCTGTTTGCAACTTTATGTATGTCTGTTGATGCATACAACATTCGCTGGTTTTTATCTGTATACACATAGTGCATACTTATGTACTCAATGTTTTGGTTTGTCTGTTTGTCTGGAAAAATCAATAAAAACTTATTGAATTCAAAAAAAATAATAATAAAACCATGTGTTCATAATAGGTGCTCGTGCTAATACCATCCCTCGCCACTCATCCTTGGAACCATCCTCTGTTTCAAACATATGCTCCACTGCTTTACCAGTCATTGTGTCAGCCAAATGGGCATCGCTGATTCGGGATGAGGCAACTCTGTCTGGTATAACTTCAAGAGCAGACCCCCTTTCATCCTTGTGAAGCTCAAGTCCATAGACACAATCAAATCCATCATACTTTATAAGATAGAGGGAGGGATTCACTGGTACTTGATCCAGAACTGTTCCTTTCCACTGGGTTATTGGCCCACTGCCCTCTTTCCACCCATGCTGTATTCTACAGCCTACAATATTTTGCCTTGGCTGGGAGATTGGTTTACTTGTTCCCATATTGTTTCGATGTTTCTTATGAGATGTTCTTTTCTTCATCATATTTGCAGAAACACCCGCCTTTCCAAATGGAGTCTTCATTCATCTGTGTATTAAAGGGCAGCAGGGCTGCCGAACTAGGGTGAAAAGTGTAGTCACTCCAAGTTTGTTGTAGTCCTTCCAGTCTACATGAAAAAGAACCCCTTCCTTTCCACCTTTCAGAAAAACTCCGACCCTCGATTGCTCTGATCAGAAGTCACTTATCTGGGGCAGATAGGATGTGTTTCCCTCCACTCCCCCTGCAGGTGATGGCTGCGGCACAGTGCTCCCCTGCGGCCAGTTGCCCAAATCCTCCTCCTCCCTCCTTTGTCAGACTCCGTCACCACCACTGTGCGCTGCTATGGAAGAGCAGCTCCCGCCTCACTCCCCTGAACTTCCAAGCCTTCCGCTCAGACACTCCAGCGCTCGTTCCCTTCCCTCACCCCCTCCATCTCCACACACTGCCAGATTTGGAGCTGGCTGCTACTATACGGCCGCCTGTCACTCTGCTGCCAGGACCAGGCCTCGCCTTCCTGCCAAATACTGATCCCTCCAGAGCTGCATGCTGTATACTGTACTGTGCGACGTGTGTTATACACCTGGTGATTATACATCCTGTATTCTGTACTGAGCGATGTGTGAGATACACCTGGTAATATCTGTGCTCAGTGTGCAACATTGTGGTGACCACCAGTATATAGTAGTACAGTACAGTACAGTAGGCCATTGCTGTACCTTGCAGCTCTGTGTCACTTCTAGTATCCTGATCAGTGCTTAATATCTGTGCTCAGTGTCAGTGCTGCATTGTGGTGACCAGTATACTACAGTACAATAGTCCAGTGCTGTTCTCGCTGCTCAGTGTCAGTTCTCCGCAGTATCATCAGTGATCAGTATAATTAATCAGTTCTCAGTATAATCAGTGCGCTGTTAGACGTGTGCCCATTTTCCGCCATTAGTGCAGTGGGATTTATACAATTGATGAAGTTATTGTGTCCCCGGTACAAAATCCCATCTAGATTCCACTTCACTAGGCAGGCAGCGAGATTTTACCAATTAATATCAGTGATTTATCATTATTAATTACAGTGATCTTGCCAAATAATTCCAGTGATTTTGTCATTTTCTTCCAGTGATTTGGACTAATAATACCATTGATTAGAACGAATAATTCCAGTGATTTTGTCATTTTCTTCCAGTGATTTGGACCAATAATACCATTGATTAGAACGAATAATTCCTGTGATATTGAGGTGTTTGTGTCGCTTAGATTAGCCGTCCAGCGACCACAGTGCACCTATTTTTCTCTTTTCTTTGCATCATGTGCTGTTTGGGGCCCATTTTTTATAAGTGCCATCCTGTCTGACACTGCAGTGCCACTCCTAGATGGACCAGGTGTTTGTGCCGGCCACTTGGGTCGCTTTGCTTAGTCATCCAGCGACCTCGGTGCAAATTTTAGGACTAAAAATAGTATTGTAAGGTGTGAGCTGTTCAGAATAGACTGTAAATGAGTGGAAATTGTGGTTATTGAGGTTAATAATACTGTAGGATCAAAATGACCCCCAAATTCTATGATTTAAGCTGTTTTTGAGGGGTTTTTGAAAAAAAAACACCCGAATCCAAAACACACCCGAATCCGACAAAAAAATTTCAGGGAGGTTTTGCCAAAACGCGTCCGAATCCAAAACACGGCCGCGGAACCGAATCCAAAACCAAAACACAAAACCCGAAAAATTTCCAGTGCACATCTCTGATGTATTCCCCCCTACATGTTGCTGCTTGGCGATGCACTGTACCACAAAAAATAAGATTTTACTTACCGATAAATCTATTTCTCGTAGTCCGTAGTGGATGCTGGGGACTCCGTCAGGACCATGGGGAATAGCGGCTCCGCAGGAGACAGGGCACAAAAGTAAAAGCTTTAGGATCAGGTGGTGTGCACTGGCTCCTCCCCCTATGACCCTCCTCCAAGCCTCAGTTAGGATACTGTGCCCGGACGAGCGTACACAATAAGGAAGGATTTTGAATCCCGGGTAAGACTTATACCAGCCACACCAATCACACTGTACAACCTGTGATCTGAACCCAGTTAACAGCATGATAACAGCGGAGCCTCTGAAAAGATGGCTCACAACAATAATAACCCGATTTTTGTAACAATAACTATGTACAAGTATTGCAGACAATCCGCACTTGGGATGGGCGCCCAGCATCCACTACGGACTACGAGAAATAGATTTATCGGTAAGTAAAATCTTATTTTCTCTGACGTCCTAGTGGATGCTGGGGACTCCGTCAGGACCATGGGGATTATACCAAAGCTCCCAAACGGGCGGGAGAGTGCGGATGACTCTGCAGCACCGAATGAGAGAACTCCAGGTCCTCTTTAGCCAGGGTATCAAATTTGTAGAATTTTACAAACGTGTTCTCCCCCGACCACGTAGCTGCTCGGCAGAGTTGTAATGCCGAGACCCCTCGGGCAGCCGCCCAGGATGAGCCCACCTTCCTTGTGGAATGGGCCTTGACAGATTTAGGCTGTGGCAGGCCTGCCACAGAATGTGCAAGTTGAAATGTGCTACAAATCCAACGAGCAATCGTCTGCTTAGAAGCAAGAGCACCCAGTTTGTTGGGTGCATACAGGATAACAGCGAGTCAGTTTTCCTGACTCCAGCCGTCCTGGAAACCTATATTTTCAGGGCCCTGACAACATCTAGCAACTTGGAGTCCTCCAAGTCCCTAGTAGCCGCAGGTACCACAATAAGCTGGTTCAGGTGAAACGCTGACACCACCTTAGGAAGAAACTGGGGACGAGTCCGCAGCTCTGCCCTGTCCGAATGGACAATCAGATATGGCTTTTGTGAGACAAAGCCGCCAATTCTGACACTCGCCTGGCCGAGGCCAGGGCCAACAGCATGGTCACTTTTCATGTGAGATATTTCAAATCCACAGATTTGAGCGGTTTAAAATGTGATTTGAGGAATCCCAGAACTACGTTGAGATCCCACAGTGCCACTGGAGGCACAAAAAGGGGGTTGTATATGCAATACTCCCTTTACAAACTTCTGGACTTCAGGAACTGAAGCCAATTCTTTCTGGAAGAAAATTGACAGGGCCGAAATTTGAACCTTAATGGACCCCAATTTGAGGCCCATAGACACTCCTGTTTGCAGGAAATGCAGGAATCGACCGAGTTGAAGTTTCTTCGTGGGGCCTTCCTGGCCTCACACCACGCAACATATTTTCGCCACATGTGGTGATAATGTTTTGCGATCACCTCCTTCCTGGCTTTGACCAGGGTAGGAATGACCTCTTCCGGAATGCCTTTTTCCCTTAGGATCTGGCGTTCCACCGCCATGCCGTCAAACGCAGCTGAAGCAAGTCCCTTCTTAGCGGCAGAGGCCATGAGTCCTCTGTGAGCATTTCTTGAAGTTCCGGGTGCCACGTCCTTCTTGGCCAATCCGGAGCCACGAGTATAGTTCTTACTCCTCTACGTCTTATAATTCTCAGTACCTTGGTTATGAGAAGCAGAGGAGGGAACACATACACCGACTGGTACACCCACGGTGTTACCAGAACGTCCACAGATATTGCTTGAGGGTCTCTTGACCTGGCGCAATACCTGTCCAGTTTTTTGTTCAGGCGGGACGCCATCATGTCCACCTTTGGTCTTTCCCAACGGTTCACAATCATGTGGAATACTTCCCGATGAAGTCCCCACTCTCCCGGGTGGAGGTCGTGCCTGCTGAGGAAGTCTGCTTCCCAGTTGTCCACTCCCGGAATGAACACTGCTGACAGTGCTATCACATGATTTTTCGCCCAGCGAAGAATCCTTGCAGTTTCTGCCATTGCCCTCCTGCTTCTTGTGCCGCCCTGTCTGTTTACGTGGGCGACTGCCGTGATGTTGTCCCACTGGATCAATACCGGCTGACCTTGAAGCAGAGGTCTTGCTAAGCTTAGAACATTGTAAATTGCCCTTAGCTCCAGTATATTTATGTGGAGAGAAGTCTCCAGACTTGATCACACTCCCTGGAAATTTTTTCCCTGTGTGACTGCTCCCCAGCCTCTCAGGCTGGCATCCGTGGTCACCAGGACCCAGTCCTGAATGCCGAGTCTGCGGCCCTTTCGTAGATGAGCACTCTGCAGCCACCGCAGAAGAAACACCCTTGTCCTTGGAGACAGGGTTATCCGCTGATGCATCTGAAGATGCGATCCGGACCATTTTTCCAGCAGATCCCACTGAAAAGTTCTTGCGTGAAATCTACCGAATGGAATCGCTTCGTAAGAAGCCACCATTTTTCCCAGGACCCTTGTGCAATGATGCACTGACACTTTTCCTGGTTTTAGGAGGTTCCTGACTAGCTCGGATAACTCCCTGGCTTTCTTCTCCGGGAGAAACACCTTTTTCTGGACTGTGTCCAGAATCATCCCTAGGAACAGCAGACGTGTCGTCGGAAACAGCTGCGGTTTTGGAATATTTAGAATCCACCCGTGCTGTCGTAGAACTACTTGAGATAGTGCTACTCCGACCTCCAACTGTTCTCTGGACCTTGCCCCTATCAGGAGATCGTCCATTTTCTTTGAAGAAGAATCATCATTTCGGCCATTACCTTGGTAAGGACCCGGGGTGCCGTGGACAATCCAACCGGCAGCGTCTGAAACTGATAGTGACAGTTCTGTACCACGAACCTGAGGTACCCTTGGTGAGAAGGGCAAATTGGGACATGGAGGTAAGCATCCCTGATGTCCCGGGACACCATATAGTCCCCTTCTTCCTGGTTCGCTATCACTGCTCTGAGTGACTCCATCTTGATTTGAACCTTTGTATGTAAGTGTTCAACTATTTCAGATTTAGAATAGGTCTCACCGAGCCGTCTGGCTTCAGTACCACAATATAGTGTGGAATAATACCCCTTTCCTTGTTGTAGGAGGGGTACTTTGATTATCACCTGCCGGGAATACAGCTTGTGAATTGTTTCCACTACTGCCTCCCTGTCGGAGGGAGACGTTGGTAAAGCAGACTTCAGGAACCTGCGAGGGGGAGACGTCTCGAATTTCCAATCTGTACCCCTGGGATACTACTTGTAGGATCCAGGGGTCCACTTGCGAGTGAGCCCACTGCGTGCTGAAACTCTTGAGACGACCCCCCCCACCGCACCTGAGTCCGCTTGTACGGCCCCAGCGTCATGCTGAGGACTTGGCAGAAGCGGTGGAGGGCTTCTGTTTCAGGGAATGGGCTGCCTGCTGCAGTCTTCTTCCCTTTCCTCTATCCCATGGCAGATATGACTGGCCTTTTGCCCGCTTGCCCTTATGGGGACAAAAGGACTGAGGCTGAAAAGACGTTGTCTTTTTCTCCTTTATACGGCAATACTTCCATGTGCCGTTTGGAATCTGCATCACCTGACCACTGTCGTGTCCATAAACAACTTCTGGCAGATATGGACATCGCACTTACTCTTGATGCCAGAGTGCAAATATCCCTCTGTGCATCTCGCATATATAGAAATGCATCCTTTAAATGCTCTATAGTCAATAAAATACTGTCCCTGTCAAGGGTATCAATATTTTCAGTCAGGGAATCCGACCAAGCCACCCCAGCGCTGCACATCCAGGCTGAGGCGATCGCTGGTCGCAGTATAACACCAGTATGTGTGTATATACTTTTTAGGATATTTTCCAGCCTCCTATCAGCTGGCTCCTTGAGGGCGGCCCTATCTGGAGACGGTACCGCCACTTGTTTTGATAAGCGTGTGAGCGCCTTATCCACCCTAAGGGGTGTTTCCCAACGCGCCCTAACTTCTGGCGGGAAAGGGTATACCGCCAATAATTTTCTATCGGGGGAAACCCACGCATCATCACACACTTCATTTAATTTATCTGATTCAGGAAAAACTACAGGTAGTTTTTTCACACTCCACATAATACCCTTTTTTGTGGTACTTGTAGTATCAGAAATATGTAACACCTCCTTCATTGCCCTTAACAAGTAACGTGTGGCCCTAAAGGAAAATACGTTTGTTTCTTCACCGTTGACACTGGAGTCAGTGTCCGTGTCTGTGTCGACCGACTGAGGTAAAAGGACGTTTTAACGCCCCTGACGGTGTTTGAGACGCCTGGACAGGTACTAATTGGTTTGCCGGCCGTCTCATGTCGTCAACCGACCTTGCAGCGTGTTGACATTATCACGTAATTCCTTAAATAAGCCATCCATTCCGGTGTCGACTCCCTAGAGAGTGACATCACCATTACAGGCAATTGCTCCGCCTCCTCACCAACATCGTCCTCATACATGTCGACACACACGTACCGACACACAGCACACACACAGGGAATGCTCTGATAGAGGACAGGACCCCACTAGCCCTTTGGGGAGACAGAGGGAGAGTTTGCCAGCACACACCAAAAACGCTATAATTATACAGGGACAACCTTTATATAAGTGTTTTTCCCTTATAGCATTTTAATATATATAGTCATATCGCCAAATAAGTGCCCCCCCTCTCTGTTTTAACCCTGTTTCTGTAGTGCAGTGCAGGGGAGAGCCTGGGAGCCTTCCCACCAGCATTTCTGTGAGGGAAAATGGCGCTGTGTGCTGAGGAGAATAGGCCCCGCCCCCTTTTCGGCGGGCTTCTTCTCCCGTTTTTCTGAGACCTGGCAGGGGTTAAATACATCCATATAGCCCCCAGGGGCTATATGTGATGTATTTTTAGCCAGAATAAGGTACCATCATTGCTGCCCAGGGCGCCCCCCCCCAGCGCCCTGCACCCTCAGTGACCGCTGCTATGAAGTGTGCTGACAACAATGGCGCATAGCTGCAGTGCTGTGCGCTACCTTATGAAGACTGAAAAGTCTTCTGCCGCCGGTTTCTGGACCTCTTCACTTTTCGGCATCTGCAAGGGGGTCGGCGGCGCGGCTCCGGGACGAACCCCAGGGTGAGACCTGTGTTCCGACTCCCTCTGGAGCTAATGGTGTCCAGTAGCCTAAGAAGCCAATCCATCCTGCACGCAGGTGAGTTCACTTCTCTCCCCTAAGTCCCTCGATGCAGTGAGCCTGTTGCCAGCAGGACTCACTGAAAATAAAAAACCTAACAAAACTTTTACTCTAAGCAGCTCTTTAGGAGAGCCACCTAGATTGCACCCTTCTCGGCCGGGCACAAAAATCTAACTGAGGCTTGGAGGAGGGTCATAGGGGGAGGAGCCAGTGCACACCACCTGATCCTAAAGCTTTTACTTTTGTGCCCTGTCTCCTGCGGAGCCGCTATTCCCCATGGTCCTGACGGAGTCCCCAGCATCCACTAGGACGTCAGAGAAAATTCCTAGTGTACGTGAGTACACCTGGCCAATAAAGCTGATTCTGATGTATATCTAAATAATAAGACGTTTAAGGACATTAGATTAGCAGATCGGCCATGATACCACTGTTCCTCTACGCCCATACACTGGTATTTGTGCAGAATATTAGATTTGATGGTAGACTTCATGCGGGCGTCGTATGTTTGACCGACGGTCAGGAGTGGAATGCCAGGCAGCGGAATGCCGGCAGGGGGGGAGGGGGGGGGGGGGATAGTCCCTGTTGGTCGGTATGCTATGTTATATTGTGTAGTGTAGCAGCAGGGGTGTAGCGAGGGCGGTTGTAGTGAAGCGCGAGCTCCAGGTGCCAAAAATGTCAGCGGGCGCCGCACTGTCAACATGAAAGAGCTCCCGCTGTGATTCTGTGCTGCTGCTGCGGAAGCTTCTTGCAGCCTCGAGCAGGGCAGGAGATCAGGAACAGAAGCTCCCATGAGCCTTTGCGCATTCCTCTCTCCCTTTCAGCGGACTGCCCGGGAGCTCTGCGGGCAGACACCCTAGCCTGGACGATTGGGCAGCGCAGCAGCACCCTGACAAAGGAATCACCCGAGGAGACCAGGCATCAGTGACGGGCTGGGCTGGGGGGAAGCTCCGGCTGCTGGCAGTGACACTGGTCATCTGTGGAGAAGGTGGGTGAGTTGTCCCTTGGGGAGTCAGTGGGGCACGCAGGGTGGGGGGAGGGGGTGTACCCAGATACACCCCCTCCCTGACCAGCCAAATTCTTTTTTTTCTGAGATGGAGACAGCTGTCTCCATCTCAGTACAAACCGCGACCGTGATCACTGAAGCTGCTGCTGCTGCTGCACGGAGCTCTCGTCAGGGCAGAGCTCAGACTGTTCACAGAAGTGTGTGAAAATTGCTGCTCCTGCTCCTCACATTATATATATATTTATTTACTTGTATCTGTATACTGCTTGGCACCCGGGAAAATTATTCTACAAGTGTACCCGTGGAGTGCCGGAATGTGGAAGTAAATATATATATATATATATATATATATATATATATATACAGGGGCGGATTGGGAACAAAAAGCGGCCCTGGAAAATCTGTACTAGTGGCCCCACATGGGCAGCACCAGAGGTGTAAGGTCTAGCCATGGGCCATGGCAGCAGCACCCTCCCCCCAAGACTTTCCAGATAGTTGGGATGTCCAGCATCAAGGGGGAAGTTAAAAAGAAATACAATTAAATGTTATGAGCACATTATATGATACACCTTCAGAATTTAGGAAACTGTATCATTCTTTAGAAAGATATATTTTCTTGCTTATTACACCAACCATATCCCAATCACTATTCACTCAATCTTATATGTCAGCCAAGCAGGCAGACAGAGCATACACTAGATCATCTGCAATCACAGGCTAAGTGGCAAAGTCATTTTCATATATGCAAATTATTTTGCATCTTATTCATTATGTTTATAAAAAGGACCACATGTCCTCAAACAAAACAGGCCCCGCGGGTGCGTCGGCCCACCGGGAAACTTCCCTATAAACCCTATGGCCAATCCGCCTCTCTCTCTCTCTCTCTCTCTCTCTCTCTCTCTCTCTCTCTCTCTCTCTCTCTCTCTCTCTCTCTCTCTCTCTCTCTCTCTCTATATATATATATATATATATATATATATATATACACTGCTCAAAAAAATAGAGGGAACACTAAAATAACACATCCTAGATCTTAATGAATTAAATATTCTTATTAAATACTTTGTTCTTTACATAGTTGAATGTGCTGACAACAAAATCACACACAAATTATCAATGGAAATCAAATTTATTAACCCATGGAGGTCTGGATTTGGAGTCACCCTCAAAATTAAAGTGGAAAAACACACTACAGGCTGATCCAACTTTGATGTAATGGCCTTAAAACAAGTCAAAATGAGGCTCAGTAGTGTGTGTGGCCTCCACGTGCCTGTATGACCTCCCTACAACCCACACAAGTGGCTCAGGTAGTGCAGCTCATCCAGGATGGCACATCAATGCGAGCTGTGGCAAGAAGGTTTGCTGTGTCTGTCAGCGTGGTGTCCAGAGCATGGAGGCACTACCAGGAGACAGGCCAGTACATCAGGAGACGTGGAGGAGGCCGTAGGAGGGCAACAACCCAGCAGCAGGACTGCTACCTCCGCCTTTGTGCAAGGAGGAACAGGAGGAGCACTGCCAGAGCCCTGCAAAATGACCTCCAGCAAGCCACAAATGTGCATGTGTCTACTCAAACGATCAGAAACAGACTCCATGAGGGTGGTATGAGGGCCCGACGCCAACAGGTGGGGGTTGTGCTTACAGCCCAACACCGTGCAGGACGTTTGGCATTTGCCAGAGAACACCAAGATTGGCAAATTCGCCACTGGCGCCCTGTGCTCTTCACAGATGAAAGCAGGTTCTCACTGAGCACATGTGACAGACGTGACAGAGTCTGGAGACGCCAAGGAGAACGTTCTGCTGCCTGCAACATCCTCCAGCATGACCGGTTTGGCAGTGGGTCAGTAATGGTGTGGGGTGGCATTTCTTTGGAAGGCCGTACAGCCCTCCATGTGCTCGCCAGAGGTAGCCTGACTCCCATTAGGTACCGAGATGAGATCCTCAGACCCCTTGTGAGACCATATGCTGGTGCGGTTGGCCCTGGGTTCCTCCTAATGCAAGACCATGCTAGACCTCATGTGGCTGGAATGTGTCAGCAGTTCCTGCAAGACGAAGGCATTGATGCTATGGACTGGCCCGCCCGTTCCCCAGACCTGAATCCAATTGAGCACATTTGGGACATCATGTCTCGCTCCATCCACCAATGCCACGTTGCACCACAGACTGTCCAGGAGTTGGCGGATGCTTTAGTCCAGGTCTGGGAGGAGATCCCTCAGGAGACCATCCGCCACCTCATCAGGAGTATGCACAGGCGTTGTAGGGAGGTCATACAGGCACGTGGAGGCCACACACACTACTGAGCCTCATTTTGACTTGTTTTAAGGACATTACATCAAAGTTGGATCAGCCTGTAGTGTGTTTTTCCACTTTAATTTTGAGGGTGACTCCAAATCCAGACCTCCATGGGTTAATAAATTTGATTTCCATTGATAATTTTTGTGTGATTTTGTTGTCAGCACATTCAACTATGTAAAGAACAAAGTATTTAATAAGAATATTTAATTCATTCAGATCTAGGATGTGTTACTTTAGTGTTCCCTTTATTTTTTTGAGCAGTGTATATATACATATATATATGTGTGTGTGTGTGTGTGTGTGTGTGTGTGTGTGTATATATATATATATATATATTCCTTCCCCTCTTTTTTTTTTTTTTTTTGGGGGGGGGGGGGGGTGCGCCGCAGCCACGCTAGTTCTGGGCGCCATGGCTGCACGCTACACCTCTGTGTAGCAGTCAAGATAAAATAAGAATTTACTCACCGGTAATTCTATTTCTCGTAGTCCGTAGTGGATGCTGGGTACTCCGTAAGGACCATGGGGAATAGACGGGCTCCGCAGGAGACTGGGCACTCTAAAAGAAAGATTAAGTACTATCTGGTGTGCAATAGAGATGAGCGGGTTCGGTTCCTCGGAAACCGAACCCGCCCGAACTTCAGTTTTTTTTACACGGGTCCGAGCGACTCGGATCTTCCCGCCTTGCTCGGTTAACCCGAGCGCGCCCGAACGTCATCATCCCGCTGTCGGATTCTCGCAAGGCTCGGATTCTATCGCGAGACTCAGATTCTATATAAGGAGCCGCGCGTCGCCGCCATTTTCACACGTGCATTGAGATTGATAGGGAGAGGACGTGGCTGGCGTCCTCTCCGTTTATAGAGAGTGAGACTACTAGAGTAGAGAGAGACACAGTATTATTTACTTTAGTAATTTTGGGGAGCATTAGGAGGAGTACTACTACTTGCTGAAGTGATAGTGTGACTGTATATCTGACTTGTGGGGGAGACAGTGGGGAGCAGTTAGAGTCTGAGAGCAGGAGTACATATTTTAACGTACAGTGCACACTTTTGCTGGCACTCTGCTGCCAGAGTGCCACACTGCCATTGTGACCACACTGACCACCAGTATATATTGTGATTGTCTGCTTAGGAGTACTACTTGCAAGTTGCTGATAGTGTGACCAGTGACCTGACCACCAGTTTAATTAATCACCACCAGTTTAATATATATATATATATAGATTTCAAAGGCGGATCGGCACTCGCCTATTGAGTAATATAGCTCCGGTGCCATCTGGAAATCCATGATAGAAAAACAGCTTTGTCCCATACAGCGGCACTCGGAGACTGGTTCAGAAAGTGCAATAAAGTGCTTTTAATTCATCAAAATGACAGGTTGCAATACCTAATACGTATTGCAACCTGTCATTTTGATGAATTAAAAGCACTTTATTGCACTTTCTGAACCAGTCTCCGAGTGCCGCTGTATGGGACAAAGCTGTTTTTCTATATATATATATATATATATATATATAATTGTACATAATATATATATAATTGTATATGTATACCACCTACCCGTGGTTTTTTTTTTTCTCTTTCTTCTTGATACATACTACTATAGTAGCTTACTGTAGCAGTCTGCGGTGCTGCTGAGCTGACAGTGTCCAGCAGGTCCGTCATCAGTCATTACATAATAAATATATATACCTGTCCGGCTGCAGTACTAGTGATATTATATATATATATATATATATATATATTAATTTCATCTCATTATCATCCAGTCTATATTAGCAGCAGACACAGTACGGTAGTCCACGGCTGTAGCTACCTCTGTGTCGGCAGTCGCTGGTCCATCCATAATTGTATACCACCTACCCGTGGTTTTTTTTTTTCTCTTTCTTCTTGATACATACTACTATAGTAGCTTACTGTAGCAGTCTGCGGTGCTGCTGAGCTGACAGTGTCCAGCAGGTCCGTCATCAGTCATTACATAATATAAATATATATACCTGTCCGGCTGCAGTACTAGTGATATTATATATATATATATATATTAATTTCATCTCATTATCATCCAGTCTATATTAGCAGCAGACACAGTACGGTAGTCCACGGCTGTAGCTACCTCTGTGTCGGCAGTCGCTGGTCCATCCATAATTGTATACCACCTACCCGTGGTTTTTTTTTTTCTCTTTCTTCTTGATACATACAACTACTATAGTAGCTTACTGTAGCAGTCTGCGGTGCTGCTGAGCTGACAGTGTCCAGCAGGTCCGTCATCAGTCATTACATAATATAAATATATATACCTTTCCGGCTGCAGTACTAGTGATATTATATATACATATATATTAATTTCATCTCATTATCATCCAGTCTATATTAGCAGCAGACACAGTACGGTAGTCCACGGCTGTAGCTACCTCTGTGTCGCCAGTCGCTGGTCCATCCATAATTGTATACCACCTACCCGTGGTTTTTTTTTTCTCTTTCTTCTTGATACATACTACTATAGTAGCTTACTGTAGCAGTCTGCGGTGCTGCTGAGCTGACAGTGTCCAGCAGGTCCGTCATCAGTCATTACATAATATAAATATATATACCTGTCCGGCTGCAGTACTAGTGATATTATATATATATATATATTAATTTCATCTCATTATCATCCAGTCTATATTAGCAGCAGACACAGTACGGTAGTCCACGGCTGTAGCTACCTCTGTGTCGGCAGTCGCTGGTCCATCCATAATTGTATACCACCTACCCGTGGTTTTTTTTTTTCTCTTTCTTCTTGATACATACAACTACTATAGTAGCTTACTGTAGCAGTCTGCGGTGCTGCTGAGCTGACAGTGTCCAGCAGGTCCGTCATCAGTCATTACATAATATAAATATATATACCTGTCCGGCTGCAGTACTAGTGATATTATATATACATATATATTAATTTCATCTCATTATCATCCAGTCTATATTAGCAGCAGACACAGTATGGTAGTCCACGGCTGTAGCTACCTCTGTGTCGGCAGTCGCTGGTCCATCCATAATTGTATACCACCTACCCGTGGTTTTTTTTTTCTCTTTCTTCTTGATGCATACAACTACTATAGTAGCTTACTGTAGCAGTCTGCGGTGCTGCTGAGCTGACAGTGTCCAGCAGGTCCGTCATCAGTCATTACATAATATAAATATATATACCTGTCCGGCTGCAGTACTAGTGATATTATATATACATATATATTAATTTCATCTCATTATCATCCAGTCTATATTAGCAGCAGACACAGTACGGTAGTCCACGGCTGTAGCTACCTCTGTGTCGGCAGTCGCTGGTCCATCCATAATTGTATACCACCTACCCGTGTTTTTTTTTTCTCTTTCTTCTTGATACATACAACTACTATAGTAGCTTACTGTAGCAGTCTGCGGTGCTGCTGAGCTGACAGTGTCCAGCAGGTCCGTCATCAGTCATTACATAATATAAATATATATACCTGTCCGGCTGCAGTACTAGTGATATTATATATATATATATATTAATTTCATCTCATTATCATCCAGTCTATATTAGCAGCAGACACAGTACGGTAGTCCACGGCTGTAGCTACCTCTGTGTCGGCAGTCGCTGGTCCATCCATAATTGTATACCACCTACCCGTGTTTTTTTTTTTCTCTTTCTTCTTGATACATACTACTATAGTAGCTTACTGTAGCAGTCTGCGGTGCTGCTGAGCTGACAGTGTCCAGCAGGTCCGTCATCAGTCATTACATAATAAATATATATACCTGTCCGGCTGCAGTACTAGTGATATTATATATATATATATTAATTTCATCTCATTATCATCCAGTCTATATTAGCAGCAGACACAGTACGGTAGTCCACGGCTGTAGCTACCTCTGTGTCGGCAGTCGCTCGTCCATCCATAAGTATACTAGTATCCATCCATCTCCATTGTTTACCTGAGGTGCCTTTTAGTTGTGCCTATTAAAATATGGAGAACAAAAATGTTGAGGTTCCAAAATTAGGGAAAGATCAAGATCCACTTCCACCTCGTGCTGAAGCTGCTGCCACTAGTCATGGCCGAGACGATGAAATGCCAGCAACGTCGTCTGCCAAGGCCGATGTCCAATGTCATAGTACAGAGCATGTAAAATCCAAAACACCAAATATCAGTAAAAAAAGGACTCCAAAATCTAAAATAAAATTGTCGGAGGAGAAGCGTAAACTTGCCAATATGCCATTTACCACATGGAGTGGCAAGGAACGGCTGAGGCCCTGGCCTATGTTCATGGCTAGTGGTTCAGCTTCACATGAGGATGGAAGCACTCAGCCTCTCGCTAGAAAAATGAAAAGACTCAAGCTGGCAAAAGCACCGCAAAGAACTGTGCGTTCTTCGAAATCCCAAATCCACAAGGAGAGTCCAATTGTGTCGGTTGCGATGCCTGACCTTCCCAACACTGGACGTGAAGAGCATGCGCCTTCCACCATTTGCACGCCCCCTGCAAGTGCTGGAAGGAGCACCCGCAGTCCAGTTCCTGATAGTCAGATTGAAGATGTCAGTGTTGAAGTACACCAGGATGAGGAGGATATGGGTGTTGCTGGCGCTGGGGAGGAAATTGACAAGGAGGATTCTGATGGTGAGGTGGTTTGTTTAAGTCAGGCACCCGGGGAGACACCTGTTGTCCGTGGGAGGAATAGGGCCGTTGACATGCCTGGTGAAAATACCAAAAAAATCAGCTCTTCGGTGTGGAAGTATTTCAACAGAAATGCGGACAACATTTGTCAAGCCGTGTGTTGCCTTTGTCAAGCTGTAATAAGTAGGGGTAAGGACGTTAACCACCTCGGAACATCCTCCCTTATACGTCACCTGCAGCGCATTCATAATAAGTCAGTGACAAGTTCAAAAACTTTGGGCGACAGCGGAAGCAGTCCACTGACCAGTAAATCCCTTCCTCTTGTAACCAAGCTCACGCAAACCACCCCACCAACTCCCTCAGTGTCAATTTCCTCCTTCCCCAGGAATGCCAATAGTCCTGCAGGCCATGTCACTGGCAATTCTGACGAGTCCTCTCCTGCCTGGGATTCCTCCGATGCATCCTTGCGTGTAATGCCTACTGCTGCTGCCGCTGCTGTTGTTGCTGCTGGGAGTCGATGGTCATCCCAGAGGGGAAGTCGTAAGCCCACTTTTACTACTTCCACCAAGCAATTGACTGTCCAACAGTCCTTTGCGAGGAAGATGAAATATCACAGCAGTCATCCTGTTGCAAAGCGGATAACTGAGGCCTTGACAACTATGTTGGTGTTAGACGTGCGTCCGGTATCCGCTGTTAGTTCACAGGGAACTAGACAATTTCTTGAGGTAGTGTGCCCCCGTTACCAAATACCATCTAGGATCCACTTCTCTAGGCAGGCGATACCGAGAATGTACACGGACGTCAGAAAAAGACTCACCAGTGTCCTAAAAAATGCAGTTGTACCCAATGTCCACTTAACCACGGACATGTGGACAAGTGGAGCAGGGCAGGGTCAGGACTATATGACTGTGACAGCCCACTGGGTATATGTATGGACTCCCGCCGCAAGAACAGCAGCGGCGGCACCAGTAGCAGCATCTCGCAAACGCCAACTCTTTCCTAGGCAGGCTACGCTTTGTATCACCGGTTTCCAGAATACGCACACAGCTGAAAACCTCTTACGGCAACTGAGGAAGATCATCGCGGAATGGCTTACCCCAATTGGACTCTCCTGTGGATTTGTGGCATCAGACAACGCCAGCAATATTGTGTGTGCATTAAATATGGGCAAATTCCAGCACGTCCCATGTTTTGCACATACCTTAAATTTGGTGGTGCAGAATTTTTTAAAAAACGACAGGGGCGTGCAAGAGATGCTGTCGGTGGCCAGAAGAATTGCGGGACACTTTCGGCGTACAGGCACCACGTACAGAAGACTGGAGCACCACCAAAAACGCCTGAACCTGCCCTGCCATCATCTGAAGCAAGAAGTGGTAACGAGGTGGAATTCAACCCTCTATATGCTTCAGAGGTTGGAGGAGCAGCAAAAGGCCATTCAAGCCTATACAACTGAGCACGATATAGGAGGTGGAATGTACCTGTCTCAAGCGCAGTGGAGAATGATTTCAACGTTGTGCAAGGTTCTGCAACCTTTTGAACTTGCCACACGTGAAGTCAGTTCAGACACTGCCAGCCTGAGTCAGGTCATTCCCCTCATCAGGCTTTTGCAGAAGAAGCTGGAGGCATTGAAGGAGGAGCTAAAAGGGAGCGATTCCGCTAGGCATGTGGGACTTGTGGATGGAGCCCTTAATTCGCTTAACAAGGATTCACGGGTGGTCAATCAGTTGAAATCAGAGCACTACATTTTGGCCACCGTGCTCGATCCTAGATTTAAAACCTACCTTGGATCTCTCTTTCCGGCAGACACAAGTCTGCTGGGGTTCAAAGACCTGCTGGTGACAAAATTGTCAAGTCAAGCGGAACGCGACCTGTCAACATCTCCTCCTTCACATTCTCCCGCAACTGGGGGTGCGAGGAAAAGGCTCAGAATTCCGAGCCCACCCGCTGGCGGTGATGCAGGGCAGTCTGGAGCGACTGCTGATGCTGACATCTGGTCCGGACTGAAGGAACTGACAACGATTACGGACATGTCGTCTACTGTCACTGCATATGATTCTCTCACCATTGAAAGAATGGTGGAGGATTATATGAGTGACCGCATCCAAGTAGGCACGTCAGACAGTCCGTACTTATACTGGCAGGAAAAAGAGGCAATTTGGAGGCCCTTGCACAAACTGGCTTTATTCTACCTAAGTTGCCCTCCCACAAGTGTGTACTCCGAAAGAGTGTTTAGTGCCGCCGCTCACCTTGTCAGCAATCGGCGTACGAGGTTACTTCCAGAAAATGTGGAGAAGATGATGTTCATTAAAATGAATTATAATCAATTCCTCCGTGGAGACAATGACCAGCAGCAATTGCCTCCACAAAGTACACAGGGAGCTGAGATGGTGGATTCCAGTGGGGACGAATTGATAATCTGTGAGGAGCGGGATGTACACGGTGATATATCGGAGGATGATGATGAGGTGGACATCTTGCCTCTGTAGAGCCAGTTTGTGCAAGGAGAGATTAAATTGCTTCTTTTTCGGTGGGGGTCCAAACCAACCCGTCATTTCAGTCACAGTTGTGTGGCAGACCCTGTCACTGAAATGATGGGTTGGTTAAAGTGTGCATGTCCTGTTTATACAACATAAGGGTGGGTGGGAGGGCCCAAGGACAATTCCATCTTGCACCTCTTTTTTCTTTCATTTTTATTTGCGTCATGTGCTGTTTGGGGAGTGTTTTTTTGAAGGGCCATCCTGCGTGACACTGCAGTGCCTCTCCTAGATGGGCCAGGTGTTTGTGTCGGCCACTAGGGTCGCTTAGCTTACTCACACAGCTACCTCATTGCGCCTCTTTTTTTCTTCTTTGCGTCATGTGCTGTTTAGGGAGTGTTTTTTGGAAGGGCCATCCTGTGTGACACTGCAGTGCCACTCCTAGATGGGCCAGGTGTTTGTGTCGGCCACTAGGGTCGCTTATCTTACTCACACAGCTACCTCATTGCGCCTCTTTTTTTCTTCTTTGCGTCATGTGCTGTTTGGGGAGTGTTTTTTGGAAGGGTCATCCTGCGTGACACTGCAGTGACACTCCTAGATGGGCCAGGTGTTTGTGTCGGCCACTAGGGTCGCTTAGCTTACTCACACAGCTACCTCATTGCGCCTCTTTTTTTCTTCTTTGCGTCATGTGCTGTTTGGGGAGTGTTTTTTGGAAGGGCCATCCTGTGTGACACTGCAGTGCCACTCCTAGATGGGCCAGGTGTTTGTGTCGGCCACTAGGGTCGCTTAGCTTACTCACACAGCTACCTCATTGCGCCTCTTTTTTTCTTCTTTGCGTCATGTGCTGTTTGGGGAGTATTTTTTGGAAGGGCCATCCTGTGTGACACTGCAGTGCCACTCCTAGATGGGCCAGGTGTTTGTGTCGGCCACTAGGGTCGCTTATCTTACTCACACAGCTACCTCATTGCGCCTCTTTTTTTCTTCTTTGCGTCATGTGCTGTTTGGGGAGTGTTTTTTGGAAGGGCCATCCTGCGTGACACTGCAGTGCCACTCCTAGATGGGCCAGGTGTTTGTGTCGGCCACTAGGGTCGCTTAGCTTACTCACACAGCTACCTCATTGCGCCTCTTTTTTTCTTCTTTGCGTCATGTGCTGTTTGGGGAGTGTTTTTTGGAAGGGCCATCCTGCGTGACACTGCAGTGCCACTCCTAGATGGGCCAGGTGTTTGTGTCAGCCACTAGGGTCGCTTATCTTACTCACACAGCTACCTCATTGCGCCTCTTTTTTTCTTCTTTGCGTCATGTGCTGTTTGGGGAGTGTTTTTTGGAAGGGCCATCCTGCGTGACACTGCAGTGCCACTCCTAGATGGGCCAGGTGTTTGTGTCGGCCACTAGGGTCGCTTAGCTTAGTCATCCAGCGACCTCGGTGCAAATTTTAGGACTAAAAATAATATTGTGAGGTGTGAGGTATTCAGAATAGACTGAAAATGAGTGGAAATTATGGTTTTTGAGGTTAATAATACTTTGGGATCAAAATGACCCCCAAATTCTATGATTTAAGCTGTTTTTTAGTGTTTTTTGAAAAAAACACCCGAATCCAAAACACACCCGAATCCGACAAAAAAAATTCGGTGAGGTTTTGCCAAAACGCGGTCGAACCCAAAACACGGCCGCGGAACCGAACCCAAAACCAAAACACAAAACCCGAAAAATTTTAAGTGCACATCTCTAGTGTGCAATGGCTCCTCCCTCTATGCCCCTCCTCCAGACCTCAGTTAGGGAAACTGTGCCCGGAAGAGCTGACACTACAAGGAAAGGATTTGGAATCCAGGGTAAGACTCATACCAGCCACACCAATCACACCGTACAACTTGTGATAACTATACCCAGTTAACAGTATGAACAACAAATGAGCCTCATTAACAGATGGCTCATAACTAGAGATGAGCGCCGGAAATTTTTCGGGTTTTGTGTTTTGGTTTTGGGTTCGGTTCCGCGGCCGTGTTTTGGGTTCGACCGCGTTTTGGCAAAACCTCACCGAATTTTTTTTGTCGGATTCGGGTGTGTTTTGGATTCGGGTGTTTTTTTCAAAAAACCCTAAAAAACAGCTTAAATCATAGAATTTGGGGGTCATTTTGATCCCAAAGTATTATTAACCTCAAAAACCATAATTTACACTCATTTTCAGTCTATTCTGAATACCTCACACCTCACAATATTATTTTTAGTCCTAAAATTTGCACCGAGGTCGCTGTGTGACTAAGATAAGCGACCCTAGTGGCCGACACAAACACCGGGCCCATCTAGGAGTGGCACTGCAGTGTCACGCAGGATGTCCCTTCCAAAAAACCCTCCCCAAACAGCACATGACGCAAAGAAAAAAAGAGGCGCAATGAGGTTGTCACGATCCGGGTATCTGGACGCCATTTCTTACCCATCTGATGCCTCCTAAGGCTGGCTCAGCGCTCCAGGACCGGATCCCATCTGTTATCCTGATGTGTACATTCCTGTATCCTCTCCTGTCACTCTGGGACGCTGTCACAGTAAACGCCATATTACACCTGGCATGGCGTCTCCCGCGGCCTCCGCCGCCGTCCCTGAACTTCTGCATGCAGAGTGTCTGAGTGGCGATTACGTCAGCCGCGGCCTCCGCTGTGTCCGCGTGGTTGGATGTGCATCTGTCAGCCTGGCGCCTCCTGTCTCCGGTGGCCGGCGCCGCCATTACTGTTTTCATTACCACATGGATTACAAACCAAACTTCCCTCCAAGTGTCTGCATGGGCTCAGCCATCTTGGATTCTGTCAGCTGATCATTTCCACCAATCTGTTCTCAGTATTGAATATCTGCATAATTGCCTAGCCAATCCCTTCCTTGCTGCAGGTATAAATACACTGTGCCTGAGCAAGGAAGGCGTCAGTGCTTTGGTTGTCAAACCTAGTTCCTGTTTGTCTCTCTCCTGTGATTGTCTTCCAGGTTCCAGCTCCTGTCTCAAGACTTCCACCATAGAGACCCGCACCAGCATTCCACCTGCGGTGTAGCCTGACTCTCCAATCCATTGTGGATTCATCTGTTTCCAGCTACAACATTACCTGCTTCCAGCTCAGCTTCCAGCAGAGTACAGCTTCCCTTAAAGGGCCGGTGTCCTTTCTACACTTTACCACTCTCCACCGGTATTATTATTTCTCCGCTCTCAAGTTCTACATTTCAGTTCATATTTCATCGCTCCCAAGTTCATTTATTATTTAACTGGTTCCAGCCAGTATCCACTCCGTGCTAACAACAGTCTGGTTCCAGCCAGTATCCACAGCAGCTGTTTTATCTTCAGCAACCCAGCTTTTCCTGGAACACCAGCTGGCACAATCCTGGGTTATCTCCATTGCTACAGTCGGGTCTGGTAAGGACTTTCCATCTAGAAGATCATAAGAACTATCTCACACTACCAGTGCCCTGTGGCTCCTGCCATCCTGTAGTACCCAGGAACTGTATTTATTCTTTGCTGACTTTTACGTTTTCTTTTACTGCTGCTGTGTTGCGGAGTTGTCATAATAAACATCATTGACTTTTATCCAAGTTGTCGTGGTCACGCCTTCGGGCAGTTATTATTCATGTTACTTACATGTCCAGGGGTCTGATACAACCTCCCAGGTTCCGGTACATCTCAGCCCCTACAACTGAGGCTGCCTCCCGTCAGCTCAGGCCCTCAGTTGTGACAGTAAGCACTGACCTAATGAATCCAGCCGGAGACCAGGATCAAGCGGCCAGGCCGATGCAAGAACTGGCAGCCCGACTAGAACATCAGGAGGCTGCACAGGGCCACATCATCCGCTGTCTCCAGGATCTCTCTACTCGGCTGGATGGGATTCAGACAACTCTCCGTGGATCAGGCGCGTCTGGTGCGTCAACCACAGTGACTCCAGCTATAACCCCACCCACCTTACCCATTTCTGCTCCACGTCTTCATCTTCCAACGCCAGCAAAATTTGACGGATCTCCAAGATTCTGCAGGGGATTTCTCAACCAGTGTGAGATTCAGTTTGAGCTACAACCTGGCAATTTTCCCAGTGACCGTACAAAAATTGCCTACATTATTTCTCTTCTCAGTGGCTCAGCGCTTGATTGGGCATCACCGTTATGGGAGAGGTCCGACACCCTGCTATCTTCCTACACTGCCTTCGTGTCAACATTCAGGCGCATCTTCGACGAGCCAGGCCGGGTAACCTCAGCTTCATCCGAGATTCTCCGTTTACGCCAGGGGTCACGTACTGTAGGACAATATCTGATACAGTTCCAGATCCTGGCATCCGAACTGGCATGGAACGACGAGGCCCTGTATGCTGCATTCTGGCATGGCTTATCTGAGCGTATTAAAGATGAGTTAGCTACCAGAGACTTACCTTCTAAGTTAGATGAGCTAATCTCACTCTGCACGAAAGTTGATTTACGTTTCAGAGAGAGAGCAACTGAGCGTGGAAGATCATCTGCTCCAAAATCTTCTGCTCCTCCTCCTCGTCAACTGTCACCATCTAAAGATGAGCCCATGCAACTTGGCCGTTCCCGTTTAACTCCTGCTGAGCGCCGAAGACGTCTCTCCGAGTTTCTCTGTCTCTATTGTGCAGCTCCGTCTCACACCATTAATGCCTGTCCCAAACGTTCGGGAAACTCCAAATCCTAGCTCGCCAAGGAGAGGGCCGGCTAGGAGTAATGATCTCCTCTCCATCTCCTCAAGATTGTAATCTCCCAATCTCGCTTCAAGTTGCTCAACGTTATCGGAACGTCATTGCCCTCCTTGATTCCGGAGCAGCTGGGAACTTTATTACCGAAGCCTATGTTAAACGGTGGTCCCTACCCACCGAGAGACTTCCTTCGTCCATTTCTTTAACTGCCGTGGATGGCAGCAAAATTTTTGATGCAGTTATTTCTTTAAGGACTCTACCAGTTCGTCTGAGAGTGGGAGTTCTTCATTCCGAACTTATTTCTTTTTTAGTGATTCCAAGAGCCACACATCCTGTGGTCCTGGGCCTTCCATGGCTCCGTCTTCACAATCCTACAATTGATTGGACGACTACGCAAATCCTGGCATGGGGTTCCTCCTGTGCTGAGACATGTTTGTTTAAAGTATTGCCTGTCTGTTCTTCCTCCCCCAGGTCGTCTGATGTTCCACCTCCTCCATATCAAGATTTCACGGATGTGTTCAGTAAAGCTTCTGCTGATATCCTTCCTCCTCATAGAGAATGGGACTGTCCGATTGATCTCGTTCCAGGGAAGGTTCCACCTCGAGGCCGAACTTATCCGTTGTCTCTGCCTGAGACGCATTCTATGGAGGAATATATTAAAGAGAACCTAGCAAAGGGGTTCATTCGACCTTCTTCTTCTCCAGCCGGCGCAGGCTTCTTTTTTGTAAAAAAGAAAGATGGTGGTCTGCGGCCGTGCATCGACTACAGAGGTTTGAACGACATTACCATCAAGAACCGTTATCCTTTACCCCTGATTACTGAGCTCTTTGACAGAGTTAGCGGAGCTACCATCTTTACAAAGCTGGACTTGCGAGGTGCATACAATCTCATCCGGATCCGTGAGGGTGACGAGTGGAAGACCGCCTTTAACACCCGTGACGGACATTATGAGTACCTCGTCATGCCCTTCGGATTGAGCAATGCTCCAGCTGTCTTCCAGCATTTTGTCAATGAGATCTTCAGAGACATTCTATACCGTCATGTCGTGGTCTATCTAGACGATATCCTCATTTTTGCCAACGATTTAGAGGAACATCGTTTTTGGGTTAAAGAGGTTCTGTCCCGTCTCCGTGTCAATCATCTCTATTGCAAATTAGAAAAATGCGTCTTTGAAGTCAAGTCCATTCCGTTTCTAGGGTACATTGTGTCCGGTTCCGGACTAGAGATGGATCCTGAGAAACTACAAGCAATCCAAAATTGGCCGGTACCCTTAACCCTCAAAGGGGTCCAGAGGTTCTTAGGGTTCGCCAACTATTACCGAAAGTTTATACGAGACTTTTCCACCATTGTGGCGCCTATTACTGCTTTCACTAAGAAGGGTGCTAACCCGTCCATGTGGTCTGAAGAAGCCATGCAAGCATTTCATCTTTTAAAACAAAGGTTCATCTCTGCGCCTGTTCTGAAACAGCCTGACATCGACTCTCCTTTCATCTTAGAGGTGGATGCCTCCTCCGTTGGAGTAGGAGCGGTGTTATCTCAGAGGGCTAAAGATGGCCATTTACACCCTTGCAGTTTCTTCTCCCGGAAGTTCTCCCCAGCTGAGCGCAACTATGCCATTGGCGACTAGGAGTTGCTAGCCATCAAGCTCGCTCTAGAAGAGTGGAGGTATCTGTTGGAGGGAGCTTCTCATTCAATCACCATACTTACAGACCTCAAGAACCTTTTATACCTGAAGGTCGCACAATGTCTCAACCCTCGTCAGGCCAGATGGGCACTTTTCTTTTCCAGGTTCGACTTTAAACTCCAGTTCTGTCCGGGCTCTCAGAATCGCAAGGCCGATGCCCTTTCCCGCTCATGGGAGCAAGAAAATGAGTCAGAGTCTTCAGACAAGCATCCTATTATAAATCCGTTGGCATTCTCCACGGTAGGGATGGACTCTACGCCCCCATCAGGGAAAAGTTTTGTGAAGCCGATGCTAAGGAAGAAGCTCATGCATTGGGCCCATGCTTCCCGTTTTGCCGGACATACAGGTATCCAAAAAACCCTGGAGTTTATCTCTAGGTCCTATTGGTGGCCAACTCTGAAAAAGGACGTCTTGGAGTTTATTGCATCTTGCCCAAAGTGTGCCCAACATAAAGTATCCCGCCAGTCGCCTGCGGGGCAACTGGTTCCACTATCCGTTCCCCGTCGACCATGGACCCACTTGTCGATGGATTTCATTACAGACTTACCCATGTGCAACAAGTTCAATACCATCTGGGTGGTAGTTGACCGGTTCACCAAGATGGCACACTTCATTCCTCTCACCGGTCTTCCGTCAGCTTCCAAGTTGGCTCAAGTATTCATACAAGAGATCTTCCGACTCCACGGTCTTCCTGAAGAAATTATCTCAGATCGAGGAGTTCAATTCACAGACAAATTCTGGCGAAGTTTATGTCAAGTCCTCCAAGTCAAGCTAAAGTTTTCCACGGCTTACCATCCTCAGACCAATGGTCAAACCGAGAGGATGAATCAGGACTTGGAGGCCTTCCTCTGCATCTATGTGTCCTCCTCTCAAGATGACTTGGTTCAATTACTTCCCTGGGCCGAGTTCTGTCATAACAACCAGTATCATTCTTCATCTGCTTCAACACCATTCTTCACTAACTTTGGATTCCACCCTAAAGTCCCTGAGTTCCAACCGCTTCCAGCAACTTCTGTTCCCGCAGTGGATATCACCTTGCATCAGTTTGCCAATATCTGGAAGAGCGTACGATCAGCTCTGCTCAAGGCATCGTTCAGGTACAAGAAGTTTGCGGATAAGAAGCGTCGAGCAGTTCCTGCTCTCAAGGTGGGTGATCGGGTATGGTTATCCACGAAGAATTTGAGGTTAAGAGTTCCCAGTATGAAGTTTGCACCTCGCTATATCGGTCCTTTCAAGATTGAACAAGTCATCAATCCTGTTGCTTACAGACTCCAGTTGCCTCCCTTCTTAAAAATATCCAGGACATTCCATGTTTCCCTGTTGAAACCGCTGATCTTGAATCGGTTTCATTCCTCACTTCCTCCAACTCCGAAAGTCCAAACTCAACGAGGCGTTGAGTATGAAGTGGCCAAGATCCTGGACTCACGTCACCGTTACGGTCAACTACAATATCTTATTGACTGGAAGGGTTATGGTCCTGAGGAACGTTCATGGACCAATGCTTCTGATGTCCATGCTCCTGCCTTGGTCCGGAGATTCCATTCCAAGTTTCCTCAAAAGCCAAAGAAGTGTCCTGGGGCCACTCCTAAAGGGGGGGGTGCTGTCACGATCCGGGTATCTGGACGCCATTTCTTACCCATCAGATGCCTCCTAAGGCTGGCTCAGCGCTCCAGGACCGGATCCCATCTGTTATCCTGATGTGTACATTCCTGTATCCTCTCCTGTCACTCTGGGACGCTGTCACAGTAAACGCCATATTACACCTGGCATGGCGTCTCCCGCGGCCTCCGCCGCCGTCCCTGAACTTCTGCATGCAGAGTGTCTGAGTGGCGATTACGTCAGCCGCGGCCTCCGCTGTGTCCGCGTGGTTGGATGTGCATCTGTCAGCCTGGCGCCTCCTGTCTCCGGTGGCCGGCGCCGCCATTACTGTTTTCATTACCACATGGATTACAAACCAAACTTCCCTCCAAGTGTCTGCATGGGCGCAGCCATCTTGGATTCTGTCAGCTGATCATTTCCACCAATCTGTTCTCAGTATTGAATATCTGCATAATTGCCTAGCCAATCCCTTCCTTGCTGCAGGTATAAATACACTGTGCCTGAGCAAGGAAGGCGTCAGTGCTTTGGTTGTCAAACCTAGTTCCTGTTTGTCTCTCTCCTGTGATTGTCTTCCAGGTTCCAGCTCCTGTCTCAAGACTTCCACCATAGAGACCCGCACCAGCATTCCACCTGCGGTGTAGCCTGACTCTCCAATCCATTGTGGATTCATCTGTTTCCAGCTACAACATTACCTGCTTCCAGCTCAGCTTCCAGCAGAGTACAGCTTCCCTTAAAGGGCCGGTGTCCTTTCTACACTTTACCACTCTCCACCGGTATTATTATTTCTCCGCTCTCAAGTTCTACATTTCAGTTCATATTTCATCGCTCCCAAGTTCATTTATTATTTAACTGGTTCCAGCCAGTATCCACTCCGTGCTAACAACAGTCTGGTTCCAGCCAGTATCCACAGCAGCTGTTTTATCTTCAGCAACCCAGCTTTTCCTGGAACACCAGCTGGCACAATCCTGGGTTATCTCCATTGCTACAGTCGGGTCTGGTAAGGACTTTCCATCTAGAAGATCATAAGAACTATCTCACACTACCAGTGCCCTGTGGCTCCTGCCATCCTGTAGTACCCAGGAACTGTATTTATTCTTTGCTGACTTTTACGTTTTCTTTTACTGCTGCTGTGTTGCGGAGTTGTCATAATAAACATCATTGACTTTTATCCAAGTTGTCGTGGTCACGCCTTCGGGCAGTTATTATTCATGTTACTTACATGTCCAGGGGTCTGATACAACCTCCCAGGTTCCGGTACATCTCAGCCCCTACAACTGAGGCTGCCTCCCGTCAGCTCAGGCCCTCAGTTGTGACAGAGGTAGCTGTGTGAGTAAGATAAGCGACCCTAGTGGCCGACACAAACACCGGGCCCATCTAGGAGTGGCACTGCAGTGTCACGCAGGATGTCCCTTCCAAAAAACCCTCCCCAAACAGCACATGACGCAAAGAAAAAAAGAGGCGCAATGAGGTAGCTGACTGTGTGAGTAAGATAAGCGACCCTAGTGGCCGACACAAACACCGGGCCCATCTAGGAGTGGCACTGCAGTGTCACGCAGGATGGCCCTTCCAAAAAACCCTCCCCAAACAGCACATGGTGCAAAGAAAAAGAAAAGAAAAAAGAGGTGCAAGATGGAATTGTCCTTGGGCCCTCCCACCCACCCTTATGTTGTATAAACAGGACATGCACACTTTAACCAACCCATCATTTCAGTGACAGGGTCTGCCACACGACTGTGACTGATATGACGGGTTGGTTTGGACCCCCCCCAAAAAAGAAGCAATTAATCTCTCCTTGCACAAACTGGCTCTACAGAGGCAAGATGTCCACCTCATCATCATCCTCCGATATATCACCGTGTACATCCCCCTCCTCACAGATTATCAATTCGTCCCCACTGGAATCCACCATCTCAGCTCCCTGTGTACTTTGTGGAGGCAATTGCTGCTGGTCAATGTCTCCGCGGAGGAATTGATTATAATTCATTTTAATGAACATCATCTTCTCCACATTTTCTGGATGTAACCTCGTACGCCGATTGCTGACAAGGTGAGCGGCGGCACTAAACACTCTTTCGGAGTACACACTTGTGGGAGGGCAACTTAGGTAGAATAAAGCCAGTTTGTGCAAGGGCCTCCAAATTGCCTCTTTTTCCTGCCAGTATAAGTACGGACTGTGTGACGTGCCTACTTGGATGCGGTCACTCATATAATCCTCCACCATTCTTTCAATGTTGAGAGAATCATATGCAGTGACAGTAGACGACATGTCCGTAATCGTTGTCAGGTCCTTCAGTCCGGACCAGATGTCAGCATCAGCAGTCGCTCCAGACTGCCCTGCATCACCGCCAGCGGGTGGGCTCGGAATTCTGAGCCTTTTCCTCGCACCCCCAGTTGCGGGAGAATGTGAAGGAGGAGATGTTGACAGGTCGCGTTCCGCTTGACTTGACAATTTTCTCACCAGCAGGTCTTTCAACCCCAGCAGACTTGTGTCTGCCGGAAAGAGAGATCCAAGGTAGGTTTTAAATCTAGGATCGAGCACGGTGGCCAAAATGTAGTGCTCTGATTTCAACAGATTGACCACCCGTGAATCCTTGTTAAGCGAATTAAGGGCTCCATCCACAAGTCCCACATGCCTAGCGGAATCGCTCCGTGTTAGCTCCTCCTTCAATGTCTCCAGCTTCTTCTGCAAAAGCCTGATGAGGGGAATGACCTGACTCAGGCTGGCAGTGTCTGAACTGACTTCACGTGTGGCAAGTTCAAAGGGCATCAGAACCTTGCACAACGTTGAAATCATTCTCCACTGCACTTGAGACAGGTGCATTCCACCTCCTATATCGTGCTCAATTGTATAGGCTTGAATGGCCTTTTGCTGCTCCTCCAACCTCTGAAGCATATAGAGGGTTGAATTCCACCTCGTTACCACTTCTTGCTTCAGATGATGGCAGGGCAGGTTCAGTAGTTTTTGGTGGTGCTCCAGTCTTCTGTACGTGGTGCCTGTACGCCGAAAGTGTCCCGCAATTCTTCTGGCCACCGACAGCATCTCTTGCACGCCCCTGTCGTTTTTTAAAAAATTCTGCACCACCAAATTCAAGGTATGTGCAAAACATGGGACGTGCTGGAATTTGCCCATATTTAATGCACACACAATATTGCTGGCGTTGTCCGATGCCACAAATCCACAGGAGAGTCCAATTGGGGTAAGCCATTCTGCGATGATCTTCCTCAGTTGCCGTAAGAGGTTTTTAGCTGTGTGCGTATTCTGGAAAGCGGTGATACAAAGCGTAGCCTGCCTAGGAAAGAGTTGGCGTTTGCGAGATGCTGCTACTGGTGCCGCCGCTGCTGTTCTTGCGGCGGGAGTCCATACATCTACCCAGTGG
The DNA here is from genome assembly GCF_028390025.1 of Pseudophryne corroboree. Taxonomy (NCBI): domain Eukaryota; kingdom Metazoa; phylum Chordata; class Amphibia; order Anura; family Myobatrachidae; genus Pseudophryne; species Pseudophryne corroboree. The sequence goes on from NC_086453.1 coordinate 41,929,725, forward strand.
GCTGTCACAGTCATATAGTCCTGACCCTGCCCTGCTCCACTTGTCCACATGTCCGTGGTTAAGTGGACATTGGGTACAACTGCATTTTTTAGGACACTGGTGAGTCTTTTTCTGACGTCCGTGTACATTCTCGGTATCGCCTGCCTACAGAAGTGGAACCTAGATGGTATTTGGTAACGGGGGCACACTGCCTCAATAAATTGTCTAGTTCCCTGTGAACTAACGGCGGATACCGGACGCACGTCTAACACCAACATAGTTGTCAAGGCCTCAGTTATCCGCTTTGCAGCAGGATGACTGCTGTGATATTTCATCTTCCTCGCAAAGGACTGTTGGACAGTCAATTGCTTACTGGAAGTAGTACAAGTGGGCTTACGACTTCCCCTCTGGGATGACCATCGACTCCCAGCAGCAACAACAGCAGCGCCAGCAGCAGTAGGCGTTACACGCAAGGATGCATCGGAGGAACCCCAGGCAGGAGAGGACTCGTCAGAATTGCCAGTGACATGGCCTGCAGGACTATTGGCATTCCTGGGGAAGGAGGAAATTGACACTGAGGGAGTTGGTGGGGTGGTTTGCGTGAGCTTGGTTACAAGAGGAAGCGATTTACTGGTCAGTGGACTGCTTCCGCTGTCGCCCAAAGTTTTTGAACTTGTCACTGACTTATTATGAATGCGCTGCAGGTGACGTATAAGGGAGGATGTTCCGAGGTGGTTAACGTCCTTACCCCTACTTATTACAGCTTGACAAAGGGAACACACGGCTTGACAAATGTTGTCCGCATTTCTGGTGAAATACTTCCACACCGAAGAGCTGATTTTTTTGGTATTTTCACCAGGCATGTCAACGGCCATATTCCTCCCACGGACAACAGGTGTCTCCCCGGGTGCCTGACTTAAACAAACCACCTCACCATCAGAATACTCCTGGTCAATTTCCTCCCCAGCGCCAGCAACACCCATATCCTCCTCATCCTGGTGTACTTCAACACTGACATCTTCAATCTGACTATCAGGAACTGGACTGCGGGTGCTCCTTCCAGCACTTGCAGGGGGCGTGCAAATGGTGGAAGGCGCATGCTCTTCACGTCCAGTGTTGGGAAGGTCAGGCATCGCAACCGACACAATTGGACTCTCCTTGTGGATTTGAGATTTCGAAGAACGCACAGTTCTTTGCGGTGCTTTTGCCAGCTTGAGTCTTTTCAGTTTTCTAGCGAGAGGCTGAGTGCTTCCATCCTCATGTGAAGCTGAACCACTAGCCATGAACATAGGCCAGGGCCTCAGCCGTTCCTTGCCACTCCGTGTGGTAAATGGCATATTGGCAAGTTTACGCTTCTCCTCCGACAATTTTATTTTAGGTTTTGGAGTCCTTTTTTTACTGATATTTGGTGTTTTGGATTTGACATGCTCTGTACTATGACATTGGGCATCGGCCTTTGCAGACGACGTTGCTGGCATTTCATCGTCTCGGCCATGACTAGTGGCAGCAGCTTCAGCACGAGGTGGAAGTGGATCTTGATCTTTCCCTAATTTTGGAACCTCAACATTTTTGTTCTCCATATTTAAATAGGCACAACTAAAAGGCACCTCAGGTAAACAATGGAGATGGATGGATACTAGTATACAATTATGGATGGACTGCCGAGTGCCGACACAGAGGTAGCTACAGCCGTGGACTATTGTACTGTACTGTGTCTGCTGCTAATATAGACTGGATGATAATGAGATGTAGTATGTATGTATAAAGAAGAAAGAAAAAAAAACCACGGGTAGGTGGTATACAATTATGGATGGACTGCCGAGTGCCGACACAGAGGTAGCTACAGCCGTGGACTACTGTACTGTGTCTGCTGCTAATATAGACTGGTTGATAAAGAGATGTAGTATGTATGTATAAAGAAGAAAGAAAAAAAAACCACGGGTAGGTGGTATACAATTATGGATGGACTGCCGAGTGCCGACACAGAGGTAGCTACAGCCGTGGACTACTGTACTGTGTCTGCTGCTAATATAGACTGGTTGATAAAGAGATGTAGTATGTATGTATAAAGAAGAAAGAAAAAAAAACCACGGGTAGGTGGTATACAATTATGGATGGACTGCCGAGTGCCGACACAGAGGTAGCTACAGCCGTATACTACCGTACTGTGTCTGCTGCTAATATAGACTGGTTGATAATGAGATGTAGTATGTATAAAGAAGAAAGAAAAGAAAACCACGGGTAGGTGGTATACAATTATGGACGGACTGCCGAGTGCCGACACAGAGGTAGCTACAGCCGTGGACTACCGTACTGTACTGTGTCTGCTGCTAATATAGACTGGATGATAATGAGATGTAGTATGTATAAAGAAGAAAGAAAAAAAAACCACGGGTAGGTGGTATACAATTATGGATGGACTGCCGAGTGCCGACACAGAGGTAGCTACAGCCGTGGACTACCGTACTGTGTCTGCTGCTAATATAGACTGGTTGATAATGAGATGTAGTATGTATAAAGAAGAAAGAAAAAAAAACCACGGGTAGGTGGTATACAATTATGGACGGACTGCCGAGTGCCGACACAGAGGTAGCTACAGCCGTGGACTACCGTACTGTACTGTGTCTGCTGCTAATATAGACTGGATGATAATGAGATGTAGTATGTATAAAGAAGAAAGAAAAAAAAACCACGGGTAGGTGGTATACAATTATGGATGGACTGCCGAGTGCCGACACAGAGGTAGCTACAGCCGTGGACTACCGTACTGTGTCTGCTGCTAATATAGACTGGTTGATAATGAGATGTAGTATGTATAAAGAAGAAAGAAAAAAAAAACACGGGTAGGTGGTATACAATTATGGACGGACTGCCGAGTGCCGACACAGAGGTAGCTACAGCCGTGGACTACCGTACTGTGTCTGCTGCTAATATAGACTGGTTGATAATGAGATGTAGTATGTATAAAGAAGAAAGAAAAGAAAAAAACACGGGTAGGTGGTATACAATTATGGATGGACTGCCGAGTGCCGACACAGAGGTAGCTACAGCCGTGGACTACTGTACTGTGTCTGCTGCTAATATAGACTGGTTGATAAAGAGATGTAGTATGTATGTATAAAGAAGAAAGAAAAAAAAACCACGGGTAGGTGGTATACAATTATGGACGGACTGCCGAGTGCCGACACAGAGGTAGCTACAGCCGTGGACTACCGTACTGTACTGTGTCTGCTGCTAATATAGACTGGTTGATAAAGAGATGTAGTATGTATGTATAAAGAAGAAAGAAAAAAAAACCACGGGTAGATGGTATACAATTATGGATGGACTGCCGAGTGCCGACACAGAGGTAGCTACAGCCGTGGACTACTGTACTGTGTCTGCTGCTAATATAGACTGGTTGATAAAGAGATGTAGTATGTATGTATAAAGAAGAAAGAAAAAAAAACCACGGGTAGGTGGTATACAATTATGGACGGAATGCCGAGTGCCGACACAGAGGTAGCTACAGCCGTGGACTACCGTACTGTACTGTGTCTGCTGCTAATATAGACTGGTTGATAAAGAGATGTAGTATGTATGTATAAAGAAGAAAGACAAAAAAACCACGGGTAGGTGGTATACAATTATGGATGGACTGCCGAGTGCCGACACAGAGGTAGCTACAGCCGTGGACTACTGTACTGTGTCTGCTGCTAATATAGACTGGTTGATAAAGAGATGTAGTATGTATGTATAAAGAAGAAAGAAAAAAAAAACCACGGGTAGGTGGTATACAATTATGGACGGACTGCCGAGTGCCGACACAGAGGTAGCTACAGCCGTGGACTACCGTACTGTACTGTGTCTGCTGCTAATATAGACTGGTTGATAAAGAGATGTTGTATGTATGTATAAAGAAGAAAGAAAAAAAAACCACGGGTAGGTGGTATACAATTATGGATGGACTGCCGAGTGCCGACACAGAGGTAGCTACAGCCGTGGACTACTGTACTGTGTCTGCTGCTAATATAGACTGGTTGATAAAGAGATGTAGTATGTATGTATAAAGAAGAAAGAAAAAAAAACCACGGGTAGGTGGTATACAATTATGGATGGACTGCCGAGTGCCGACACAGAGGTAGCTACAGCCGTGAACTACCGTACTGTGTCTGCTGCGACTGGATGATAAATAATGATATAAAAAATATATATATATCACTACTGCAGCCGGACAGGTATATATTATATAATGACGGACCTGCTGGACACTGTCTGTCAGCAGAATGAGTTTTTTATATAAAAAAAAAAAAAACACCACACAAGTCACACGACGAGTGTTTAACTTTTTCAGGCAATCACAATATAGTATACTACTAACTATACTGGTGGTCAGTGTGGTCAGGTCACTGGTCAGTCACACTGGCAGTGGCACTCCTGCAGCAAAAGTGTGCACTGTTTAATTTTAATAATATGTACTCCTGGCTCCTGCTATAACCTATAACTGGCACTGCTCCCCAGTCTCCCCCACAATTATAAGCTGTGTGAGCACAGTCAGATATATACATAGATGATGCAGCACACTGGGCTGAGCAGTGCACACAGATATGGTATGTGACTGAGTCACTGTGTATCGTTTTTTTCAGGCAGAGAACGGATTATATTAAATAAAACTGCACTGTCTGGTGGTCACTGTGGTCAGTCACTACTAAACTCTGCACTCTCTACAGTACTCCTAAGCTCCAGTAAATCAAGTGTCTCTGTCTCAAATCAATCTCACTCTCTCTCTTCTAATCTAAATGGAGAGGACGCCAGCCACGTCCTCTCCCTATCAATCTCAATGCACGTGTGAAAATGGCGGCGACGCGCGGCTCCTTATATAGAATCCGAGTCTCGCGAGAATCCGACAGCGTCATGATGACGTTCGGGCGCGCTCGGGTTAACCGAGCAAGGTGGGAAGATCCGAGTCGCTCGGACCCGTGAAAAAAAACATGAAGTTCGGGCGGGTTCGGATTCCGAGGAACCGAACCCGCTCATCTCTACTCTTAACAAAACCCTTTAGTTAAGCAATAACTATATACATGTATTGCAGAGAGTCCGCACTTGGGACGGGCTCCCAGCATCCACTACGGACTCCGAGAAATAGAATTTACCGGTGAGTAAATTCTTATTTTCTCTGAAGTCCTAGTGGATGCTGGGTACTCCGTAAGGACCATGGGGATTATACCAAAGCTCCCAAACGGGCGGGAGAGTGCGGATGACTCTGCAGCACCGCATGAGCAAACTCAAGGTCCTCCTCAGCCAGGGTATCAAACTTGTAGAATTTTGCAAACGTGTTTGACCCCGACCAGGTAGCAGCTCGGCAAAGTTGTAATGCCGAGACCCCTTGGGCAGCCGCCCAAGAAGAGCCCCCTTCCTCGTGGAATGGGCTTTTACTGATTTAGGATGCGGCAGTCCAGCCGCAGAATGAGCAAGTTGAATCGTGCTACAGATCCAGCGAGCAATAGTCTGCTTAGAAGCAGGAACACCCAGCTTGTTGGGTGCATGTAGGATAATAGCGAGTCAGTATTTCTGACTCTAGCCGCCCTGGAAACATAGATTTTCAGGGCCCGGACTACATCCAGCAACTTGGAGGCCTCCAAGTCCAGAGTAGCCACAGGCACCACAATAGGTTGGTTCAAATGAAACGCTGATACCACCTTAGGGAGACATTGGGGACGAATCCTCAATTCTGCCCTGTCCCTATGGAAGATCAGATAAGGGCTTTCACATGACAAAGCCGCCAATTCTGAAACACGCCTAGCCGAAGCCAAGGCCAAATATATATGACCACTTTCCACGTGAGATACTTCAACTCCACGTTCTGAAGTGGCTCAAAACAATGTGATTTTAGGAAAACCAACACTACGTTGAGATCCCAAGGTGCCACTGGAGGCACAAAAGGGGGCTGAATATGCAGCACTCCCTTAACAACGTCTGAACTTCAGGCAGCGTCTTTCGAAGCCTTTAACAGTGTAGGAATCACTTCATCTGGAACGCCCTTTTCCGTTAGGATCCGGCGTTCAACCGCCAAGCCTTCAAACGCATCCGCGGTAAGTCTTGGAACAGACAGGGCCCCTGCAGTAACAGGTCCTGTCTGAGAGACAGAGGCCATGGGTCCTCCGAGATAATTTCTTGTAGTTCTGGGTACCAAGTTCTTCTTGGCCAATCCGGAACCACGAGTATAGTTCTTACTCCTCTCTTACTTACTATCCTCAGTACCTTGGGTATGAGAGGAAGAGGAGGGAACACATAAACCGACTGGTACACCCACGGTGTCACTAGTGCGTCCACAGCTATCGCCTGAGGGTCTCTTGACCTGGCGAAATACTTTTTTAGCTTTTTGTTGAGGCGGGACGCCATCATGTCCACCTGTGGCCGTTCCCAACGGTTCACAATCTGCGTGAAGACTTCTGGATGAAGTCCCCACTCTCCCGGGTGGAGGTCGTGCCTGCTGAGGAAGTCTGCTTCCTAGTTTTCCACACCCGGAATGAACACTGCTGACAGTGTTAGCACATGATACTCCGCCCATCGGAGAATCCTTGTGGCTTCTGCCAACGCCATCCTGCTTCTTGTGCCGCCTTGTCGGTTTACATGGGCGACAGCTGTGATGTTGTCTGACTGAATCAGCACCGGCTGGTTTCGAAGCAGGGGTTCTGCTTGCCTTAGGGCATTGTAAATGGCCATTAGGTCCAGAATATTTATGTGTAGGGAAGTCTCCTGACTCGACCATTGTCCTCGGAAATTTCTTCCCTGAGTGACTGCTCCCCAACCTCGGAGGCTTGCATCCGTGGTCACCAGGACCCAGTCCTGAATGCCGAATCTGCGGCCCTCGAGAAGACGAGCACTCTGCAGCCACCACAGCAGAGACACCCTGACCCTCGGGGACAGGGTAATCAGCCGATGCATCTGAAGATGCGATCCTCACTTGTCTAACAGGTCCCACTGAAAGTTCCTTGCATGGAACCTGCCGAAGGGAATTGCTTCGTAAGAAGCTACCATCTTTTCCAGGACTCGCGTGCAATGATGCACCGAGACCTGTTTTGGTTTCAGGAGGTCTCTGCCCAGAGATGACAACTCCTTGGCCTTCTCCTCCGGGAGAAACACCTGCTTCTGTTCTGTGTCCAGAAACTTGCCCAATATCAGCAGACGCGTCGTAGGAACCAGCTGCGACTTTGGGATATTCAGAATCCAGCCGTGCTGTTGTAGCACTTCCTGAGATAGTGCTACTCCGATCAACGACTGCTCCTTGGACCTCGCCTTTATAAGGAGATCGTCCAAGTACGGGATAAGTATAACTCCCTTCTCTCGAAGGAGTATCATCATTTTGGCCATTACCTTGGAATACACCCTCGGTGCCGTGGGCAGACCAAACGGCAACGTCTGGAATTGGTAATGTCAGTTCTGTACCACAAATGGGGACATGTAGGTAAGCATCCATGATGTCCAGTGATACCATATAATCCCCCTCTTCCAGGCTTGCAATAACCACCCTGAGCGATTCCATTTTGAACTTGAACTTCCTTATATAAGTGTTCAAGGATTTCAAATTTAGAATGGGTCTCACCGAACCGTCTGGTTTCGGTGCCACAAACATTGTGGAATAGTAACCCCGTCCCTGTTGAAGGAGGGGAACTTTTATTTTCACCTGCTGGAGGTACAGCTTGTGAATTGCCGCCAGTACTACCTCCCAGTCCTGGGGAGTAGCTGGCAAGGCTGATTTGAGGTAACGGCGAGGGGGAGACGCCTCGAATTCCAGCTTGTATCCCTGAGATACCACTTGTAGAACCCAGAGATCCACCTGTGAGCGAACCCACTGATCGCTGAAGTTCCGGAGACGCGCCCCCACCGCACCTGGCTCCGTTTGTGGAGCCCCAGCGTCATGCGGTGGACTTAGTAGAAGCAGGGGAGGATTTTTGTTCCTGGGAACTGGCTGTCTGGTGCAGCTTTTTCCCTCTCCCCCTGCCTCTGGGCAGAAAGGAAGCACCTTTGATCCGCTTGCCTTTCTGAGGCGGTAAGGACTGTACCTGATAGTACGGTGCTTTCTTAGGTTGTGAGGGAGCCTGAGGTAAAAATGTCGATTTCCCAGCTGTTGCTGTGGATACGAGGTCCGAGAGACCATCCCCCAACAATTCCTCACCCTTATAAGGCAAAACCTCTATGTGCCTTTTAGAATCAGCATCACCTGTCCACTGCCGGGTCCATAATACCCTCATGGCAGAAATGGACATTGCATTAATTCTAGATGCCAGCCGGCAAATATCCCTCTGTGCATCCCTCATATATAAGACGACGTCTTTAATATGCTCTATGGTTAGCAAAATAGTATCCCTGTCGAGGGTATCAATATTATCTGACAGGGTATTAGACCACGCTGCAGCAGCACTACACATCCATGCTGAAGCAATTGCAGGTCTCAGTATAGTACCTGAGTGTGTATATACAGACTTCAGGATAGCCTCCTGCTTTCTATCAGCAGGCTCCTTCAAGGCGGCCGTGTCCTGAGACGGCAGTGCCACCTTTTTTGACAAGCGTGTGAGCGCCTTATCCACCCTAGGAGATATCTCCCAACGTGACCTATCCTCTGGCGGGAAAGGGTACGCCATCAGTAACTTTTTAGAAATTACCAGTTTCTTATCGGGGGAACCCCACGCTTCTTCACACACTTCATTCAACTCATCTGATGGGGGAAAAAACACTGGCTGCTTTTTCTCCCCAAACATAATACCCTTTTTAGTGGTACCTGGGTTAATGTCAGAAATGTGTAACACATTTTTCATTGCCGTAATCATGCAACGTATGCCCCTTGTGGATTGTGTATATGTCTCATCCTCGTCGACACTGGAGTCAGACTCCGTGTCGACATCTGTGTCTGCCATCTGAGGTAGCGGGCGTTTGTGAGCCCCTGATGGTCTTTGAGACGCCTGGGCAGGCACGGGCTGAGAAGCCGGCTGTCCCACGGCTGTTACGTCATCCATCCTTTTATGTAAGGAGTTGACACTGTCGGTTAATACCTTCCACATATCCATTCACTCTGGTGTCGACCCCACAGGGGGTGACATCACACTTATCGGCACCTGCTCCGCCTCCACATAAGCCTCCTCATCAAACATGTCGACACAGCCGTACCGACACACCGCACACACACAGGGAATGCTCTGACTGAGGACAGGACCCCACCAAGTCCTTTTGGGAGACAGAGAGAGAGTATGCCAGCACACACCACAGCGCTATATAATCAGGGATTTACACTAACACAAAAGTGATTTTTCCCTATAGCTGCTTTACATATACAGTTTGCGCCTAAATTTAGTGCCCCCCCTCTCTTTTTTACCCTTTGAGCCTGGAAACTGCAGGGGAGAGCCTGGGGAGCTGTCTTCCAGCGGAGCTGTGAAGAAGAAATGGCGCCAGTGTGCTGAGGGAGATAGCCCCGCCCCCTTCTCGGCGGACTTCTCCCGCTCTTATATTTCTCTGACGTCCTAGTGGATGCTGGGGACTCCGTAAGGACCATGGGGAATAGACGGGCTCCGCAGGAGACTGGGCACTCTATAAGAAAGATTTGGTACTATCTGGTGTGCACTGGCTCCTCCCTCTATGCCCCTCCTCCAGACCTCAGTTAGATTTCTGTGCCCGGCCGAGCTGGATGCACACTAGGGGCTCTCCTGAGCTCCTAGAAAGAAAGTATATGTTAGGTTTTTTATTTTACAGTGAGACCTGCTGGCAACAGGCTCACTGCAACGAGGGACTGAGGGGAGAAGAAGTGAACCTACCTGCTTGCAGCTAGCTTGGGCTTCTTAGGCTACTGGACACCATTAGCTCCAGAGGGATCGACCGCAGGACCCGTCCTTGGTGTTCGTTCCCGGAGCCGCGCCGCCGTCCCCCTTACAGAGCCAGAAGCAAGTAGATGGTCCGGAAAATCGGCGGCAGAAGACTTCAGTCTTCACCAAGGTAGCGCACAGCACTGCAGCTGTGCGCCATTGCTCCTCATGCACACTTCACACTCCGGTCACTGAGGGTGCAGGGCGCTGGGGGGGGGCGCCCTGAGCAGCAATAAAAACACCTTGGCTGGCAAAATAACCACAATATATAGCCCCAGAGGCTATATATGTGGTAATTACCCCTGCCAGAATCCAGAAAAAAGCGGGAGAAAAGTCCGCCGAAAAAGGGGCGGAGCCATCTCCCTCAGCACACAGGCGCCATTTCTCCCTCACAGTTCCGCTGGAAGGAAGCTCCCTGACTCTCCCCTGCAGTCTACACTACAGAAAGGGTAAAAAAGAGAGGGGGGGCACTAAATTTAGGCGCAGTATAACTTATAGCAGCTATAAGGGGACATAATTCAGTTAGTCCCTGCATTATATAGCGCTCTGGTGTGTGCTGGCATACTCTCTCTCTGTCTCCCCAAAGGGCTTTTGTGGGGTCCTGTCTCCTTTAAGAGCATTCCCTGTGTGTGTGCGGTGTGTCGGTACGGCTGTGTCGACATGTTTGATGAGGAGGCTTATGTGGAGGCGGAGCAGATGCCTATAAATGTGATGTCACCCCCTGCGGGGCAGACACCTGAGTGGATGGACTTATGGAAGGAATTACGTGCAAGTGTCGACTCCTTACATAAAAAATTTGATGACATGCCAAATGCGGGACAGCCGGCTTCTCAGCTCGTGCCTGCCCAGACAATTCAAAGGCCATCAGGGGCTCTGAAACACCCACTACCTCAGATGGCAGACACAGATGTCGACACGGATACTGATACCAGTGTCGACGACGATGAGTCAAATTTAATGTCCACTAGGGCCATTCGTTGCATGATTGAGGCAATGAAAGAGGTATTACACATTTCTGATATAAACCCAGGTACCTCAAAAAAGGGTATTATGTTTGGGGAGAAAAAACTACCAATAGTTTTTCCCCCATCTGAAGAATTAAATGAAGTGTGTGAAGAAGCGTGGGCTTCCCCCGATAAAAAATTGGTGATTTAAAAAAAATTACTAATGGCGTTCCCTTTCTCGCCAGAGGATAGGTCACGTTGGGAAACTCCCCCTAGGGTGGATAAAGCGCTCACACGTTTGTCTAAAAAGGTGGCACTACCGTCTCCGGATACGGCCGCCCTAAAGGAACCTGCTGATAGAAAGCAGGAGGCTATCCTAAAGTCTATATATACACACACTGGTGTTATACTGAGACCAGCTATTGCTTCAGCGTGGATGTGCAGTGCTGCTGCTGCTTGGTCAGATTCCCTGTCGGAAAATATTGACACCCTAGACAGGGACACTATATTGCTAACCGTAGAGCATATAAAAGACTCTGTCTTGTACATGAGAGATGCACAGAGGGAGATCTGCCGGCTGGCATCTAGAATAAGTGCATTGTCCATTTCTGCTAGGAGAGGCTTATGGACTCGGCAGTGGACAGGGGATGCAGATTCTAAAAGGCACATGGAAGTTTTGCCTAATAAGGGTGAGGAGTTATTCGGGGATGGTCTCTCAGTCCTTGTTTCCACAGCAACAGCTGGGAAGTCAGCATTTTTGCCCCATGTCCCCTCACAGCCTAAGAAAGCGCCTTATTATCAGGTACAGTCCTTTCGACCCCAGAAAAACAGGCGGGGAAAAGGCGGGTCCTTTCTGTCTAGAGGCAGAGGAAGGGGAAAAAAGCTGCAACACACAGCAGGTTCCCAGGAACAAAAGTCCTCTCCCGCTTCTTCCAAATCCGCCGCATGACGGTGGGGCTCCACAGGCGGAGCCAGGTACGGTGGGGGGCCGCCTCAAAAATTTCAGCGATCAGTGGGTTCGCTCACGGGTGGATCCCTGGATCCTTCAAGTAGTATCTCAGGGGTACAAGCTGGAATTCGAGGCGCCTCCCCCCCGCCGTTTCCTCAAATCGGCCTTGCCGACAACTCCCTCGGGCAGGGAGGCTGTGCTAGAGGCAATTCACAAGCTGTATTCCCAGCAGGTGATAGTCAAGGTACCCCTACTTCAACAAGGACGGGGTTACTATTCCACACTCTTTGTGGTACCGAAACCGGACGGTTCGGTGAGACCCATTTTAAATTTGAAATCCTTGAACACATACATAAAAAGATTCAAGTTCAAGATGGAATCGCTCAGGGCGGTTATTGCAAGCCTGGACGAGGGGGATTACATGGTATCCCTGGACATCAAGGATGCTTACCTGCATGTCCCCATTTACCTTCCTCACCAGGAGTACCTCAGATTTGTGGTACAGGATTGCCATTACCAATTCCAGACACTACCGTTTGGACTGTCCACGGCACCGAGGGTGTTTACCAAGGTAATGGCAGAAATGATGATACTCCTTCGAAAAAAGGGAGTTTTAATTATCCCGTACTTGGACGATCTCCTAATAAAGGCGAGGTCCAGGGAGCAGTTACTGGTCGGAGTAGCACTATCTCGGGAAGTGCTACAACAGCATGGCTGGATTCTAAACATTCCAAAGTCACAACTGGTTCCTTCCACACGCTTACTGTTCCTGGGGATGATTCTGGACACAGAACAGAAAAAAGTGTTTCTCCCGCAGGAGAAAGCCAAGGAGCTGTCATCTCTAGTCAGAGACCTCCTAAAACCAAAACGGGTATCGGTGCATCACTGCACACGAGTCCTGGGAAAAATGGTGGCTTCATACGAAGCAATTCTATTCGGCAGGTTCCATGCAAGGACCTTCCAGTGGGACCTCTTGGACAAGTGGTCGGGATCGCATCTTCAGATGCATCAACTGATAACCCTGTCTCCAAGGACCAGGGTGTCTCTACTGTGGTGGCTGCAGAGTCCTCATCTTCTAGAGGGCCGCAGATTCGGCATACAGGACTGGGTCCTGGTGACCACGGATGCCAGCCTTCGAGGCTGGGGCGCAGTCGCACAGGGAAGAAATTTCCAGGGACTTTGGTCAAGTCAGGAGTCGTCCCTACACATAAATATTCTGGAACTGAGGGCCATTTACAATGCCCTAAGTCAGGCAAGGCCCCTGCTTCAAAACCAGCCGGTTCTGATCCAATCAGACAACATCACGGCAGTCGCCCATGTAAACCGACAGGGCGGCACAAGAAGCAGGATGGCGATGGCAGAAGCCACAAGGATTCTCCGATGGGCGGAAAATCACGTACTAGCACTGTCAGCAGTGTTCATTCCGGGAGTGGACAACTGGGAAGCAGACTTCCTCAGCAGACACGACCTACACCCGGGAGAGTGGGGACTTCATCCAGAAGTCTTCCTACTGTTGGTAAACCGTTGGGAAAGGCCACAGGTGGACATGATGGCGTCCCGCCTCAACAAAAAGCTAAAGAGATATTGCGCCAGGTCAAGGGACCCTCAGGCGATAGCTGTGGACGCTCTAGTGACACCGTGGGTGTACCAGTCGGTTTATGTGTTCCCTCCTCTGCCTCTCATACCAAAGGTACTGAGAATAATAAGAAGGCGAGGAGTAAGAACGATACTCGTGGTTCCGGATTGGCCAAGAAGAGCTTGGTACCCAGAACTTCAAGAAATGATATCAGAGGACCCATGGCCTCTACCGCTCAGACAGGATCTGCTACAGCAGGGGCCCTGTCTGTTCCAAGACTTACCGCGGCTGCGTTTGACGGCATGGCAGTTGAATTCCGGATCCTAAAGGAAAAGGGCATTCCGGAGGAAGTCATTCCTACGCTGATAAAAGCCAGGAAAGAAGTAACCGCAAACCATTATCACCGTATTTGGCGAAAATATGTTGCGTGGTGTGAGGCCAGGAAGGCCCCTACAGAGGAAATTCAGCTGGGTCGTTTTCTGCACTTCCTACAGTCGGGAGTGACTATGGGCCTAAAATTGGGTTCCATTAAGGTCCAGATTTCGGCTCTGTCGATTTTCTTCCAGAAAGAACTGGCTTCACTGCCTGAAGTTCAGACTTTTGTAAAAGGAGTGCTTCATATTCAGCCCCCTTTTGTGCCTCCTGTGGCACCTTGGGATCTCAATGTGGTGTTGAGTTTCCTAAAATCACATTGGTTTGAACCACTTAAAGCTGTGGATCTGAAATATCTCACGTGGAAAGTGGTCATGTTATTGGCCTTGGCTTCGGCCAGGCGTGTGTCTGAATTGGCGGCTTTGTCATGTAAAAGCCCTTATCTGATTTTCCATATGGATAGGGCAGAATTGAGGACTCGTCCCCAGTTTCTCCCTAAGGTGGTATCAGCTTTTCACTTGAACCAACCTATTGTGGTGCCTGCGGCTACTAGGGACTTGGAGGATTCCAAGTTATTGGACGTAGTCAGGGCCTTGAAAATTTATGTTTCCAGGACGGCTGGAGTCAGGAAAACTGACTCGCTTTTTATCCTGTATGCACCCAACAAAATAGGTGCTCTTGCTTCTAAGCAGACTATTGCTCGCTGGATTTGTAGCACAATTCAGCTGGCGCATTCTGCGGGTGGATTGCCGCATCCTAAATCAGTGAAAGCCCATTCCACGAGGAAGGTGGGCTCATCTTGGGCGGCTGCCCGAGGGGTCTCGGCTTTACAACTTTGCCGAGCTGCAACTTGGTCAGGGGCAAACACGTTTGCTAAATTCTACAAATTTGATACCCTGGCTGAGGAGGACCTTGAGTTCTCTCATTCGGTGCTGCAGAGTCATCCGCACTCTCCCGCCCGTTTGGGAGCTTTGGTATAATCCCCATGGTCCTTACGGAGTCCCCAGCATCCACTAGGACGTCAGAGAAAATAAGAATTTACTCACCGGTAATTCTATTTCTCGTAGTCAGTAGTGGATGCTGGGAGCCCGTCCCAAGTGCGGATTGTCTGCAATACTTGTATATAGTTATTGCCTAACTAAAGGGTTATTGTTGAGCCATCTGTTGAGAGGCTCAGTTATATTTCATACTGTTAACTGGGTATAATATCACGAGTTGTACGGTGTGATTGGTGTGGCTGGTATGAGTCTTACCCGGGATTCAAAATCCTTCCTTATTGTGTCAGCTCTTCCGGGCACAGTATCCTAACTGAGGTCTGGAGGAGGGGCATAGAGGGAGGAGCCAGTGCACACCAGATAGTACCAAATCTTTCTTATAGAGTGCCCAGTCTCCTGCGGAGCCCGTCTATTCCCCATGGTCCTTACGGAGTCCCCAGCATCCACTACGGACTACGAGAAATAGAATTACCGGTGAGTAAATTCTTATTTTATATTATGGCGAGGGATTTTTGCACATATATAGTTTATTAGACTATATTATGTGCTGTTCGCCATGTAAGGTACTCTAATTGCAGCCCAGGGCGCCCCCCCCCCAGCGCCCTGCACCCATCAGTGACCGGAGTATGTGGTGTGCATAGGGAGCAATGGCGCACAGCTGCAGTGCTGTGCGCTACCTTAGACCGGAGTCTTCAGCCGCCGATTTTCAGGATGTAATTCTTGCTTCTGGCTCTGCAAGGGGGACGGCGGCGCGGCTCCAGGACCAGACGACCGAGGCTGGGCCTGTGTTCGATCCCTCTGGAGCTATTGGTGTCCAGTAGCCTAAGAAGCCCAAGCTAGCTGCAAGCAGGTAGGTTCGCTTCTCTCCCCTTAGTCCCTCGTAGCAGTGAGTCTGTTGCCAGCAGATCAAACTGAAAATAAAAAACCTAACAAATACTTTCTTTACTAGAAGCTCAGGAGAGCCCCTAGTGTGCAACCAGCTCGAGCCGGGCACAGATTCTAACTGAGGTCTGGAGGAGGGGCATAGAGGGAGGAGCCAGTGCACACCAGATAGAACCTAATCTTTCTTTTAGAGTGCCCAGTCTCCTGCGGAGCCCGTCTATTCCCCATGGTCCTTACGGAGTACCCAGCATCCACTAGGACGTCAGAGATATAACATTTATGTAAATTATTATTGCTGAGATTTGCATTGGTCCCATTGTGGTTTATGGCACAGTGCAGTTTTCACATTAATTGGAAGGTAGGTCTTGGCCTAATTACTGTGATCTTTTGTGTCTGCTGAGCAGGAACTGGGGCGTCATGTTTGCTGACAACTCTCCTCTTACATTTTCCCTTTACAGTGTCATGGCGAGGTTACATCATTAATGGTGCACAGCAGGTACACTCTCTGGGCGGTATTCAAATGATATATCACGCCCAATCTCCTTTCCAAAGTGATCCCCGTTATCGCCATATCACGCCTATAGTAATCAGGTTTAGCTGCGTAAAGGGTTGGGCACCCTCCCTACCCGAGGGTTAGCGAGCTAAAATGATTATACCACACACTTCAGCAGAAACAGAACAGGTGTGGAAGGGGGTGAAAAGAATTGAATACTACCCTCTGTGTTGACTGTTATTCCAGAGGCCAGTAACTCCGTCTTGCCAGATGGATCTCACCTTATTGGCGTGATTATGGAGGAGATATTGCCTTCTAGCTGTGCACTTTGGGGCTGGGTGAATGCATCTCTTTTGATATCATAAGGCTACTGTGGTTGCAGAGCCTGTATTATTTCCTGATTATATATTGATCTGCCTGACTCCTTTAACTTGCTACCATTTTCTTCTTTAAGTCTCCTCTTGCACCACATCCCACAAATGCACATTAGCCCCCAGTGTTGTATATAGCGGCAGCCAGTGTATTGCAGCCAGTGTATTGCGTTTGCTTCTAACCTATCATCTTGTGAGCTGAATATTTTGGGAACAAGTTTGAAAAGATGACAGTCTCCGCTCTTACACCTTCCTTCCTTCTGTTAAAATGTAATTGCCTATTTATTTATCCTTTCACCACATCAAACACAGCTACTGTTAGTGCTTCAGTCCATGGAAACAATGACCCCGAGGTGCGCGCAGATTATGTGTGACTGCAATTTCTCACAGATTCTCAATTGCCAAAATATGCAAATGCCAGTGTAAGCATACCACTTGTGCACCACCGTGCGACGGATTGAGCACACTCTGCCACGCCCACTTTGCATATATGAGCAATGGTGAACTCACCGGACGATTCAATTTCTCCATCATCACTGATGCAAATCCTCCAACATGACCTATTCCATTAGGTACAAAATGCTCTGTTCCTGGACTTCCTTTCCCGTGGCGGCTCCAGGAGGTGGGGCTACAGCGCTGTCCAAAATTCAGATAGGGGAGCCACACCAACTGACACCCCAAACTGCCAAACATTGCCTGCTGGGACTTATTGGCAGTTGGTGTCGTCCTTCCTATGTACTGTTTTCCACAGCTGCATTGTATCATATAAATGACGTATGTGGACCATACTTGCCTACCCTCCCGGAATGGCCGGGAGGCTCCCGAAAAACGGGTGACCCTCCCGGCCCCCCGGAAGAGCAGGCAAGTCTCCCGATTTACGGGGGTCACCCCCTGCCCGCCGCCCACTTAACGAGTAAAGTGGGCGGTCCGGGCAGGCGATGACGCGTTTCTTGTTGAATCGCGTCATCGTAACCACGCCCCCTGCTGTATAATGCCGGTAATCGCGGCATTACACCGCGGGGGCGTGGCTTAAATGACGCGTTCCAAAAGCCACACCCCGTTCCGCCCCCGGCCCGCCCCCGGTCCGCCTCCGGTCCGCCTCCGGTCCGCCCCCCTTGCACGTCACCTGACTGCCAGCCCCCCCTGCTGAGCCGACGGGCTGCTCTCTCCCGGAGAGAGCAGCCCAGAAGTCGGTAAGTATGATGTGGACCTACAGTTCAAAAAATCTTTTATCTTAAATGTTTCGCTATTCCTATAAGAGGTAAATTCTGTAGTCTTATTTTGGGGGCATGTGTATGTGATGCCCCAGTATATGGTCCCAATTCCCTGCATCCGAGCTGGTGGTATGCAGGACTTTGGATCTGGAGCCACGGCCGGTTGCCAGGCAATGCCGGCGAGCACTAGGACCCAGCAGGGAGAGAATGAGCTGCTGCAGAGCGGAACGCCGGATGGGGCAGTGATTGGCTGCTGCAGAGCGGCAGAAGAAGGGAGGCCGGGTTGGCGCCGGGCCGTGCACAGTGACGTGACACGCTGCCGGGTGAAGGAGAGGAAACACGCTGTCGGGGCCAGCGGCAGACGGGGAGTGAAGCGGTGCGCAGAGAGGAGAACGCTGCCGCTGACAGGAGAGGAGAGACATGTGGCGCTGCTGCGGCTGAGCGGGTTGGAGAAGCACTGTGCAGTGTTTGTGGAGCAGAGGAGAGACGCTGCGATCAGGGGACGGTGGGACTGCAGGGAGCTGTGTGTGCGGGGACTGGAGAGAGAGTGTCTCGGGACAGAGGAGCTGTGCCGGCCAGACGGAGGAGGACCAGAGTACAGGTAGCCACCTCATGGACAGTCCTTTCAACCCCCCTCCTTTCACTCCCACTGATCAAGAGACGCACTGCTTAGATAAGCTGAAGGCTGCATAAGCCTGAGGCCATATAAGAGATCAACTTTTTGTGATTGGTTGTTTAAATGACTAAGCAGTTGCTAGCCAGATCAGTTTTCCCTGTTGGTTTTTTCCTATTGGATTAGAAGGTTGTGCATCAAGCTTAATAGGAGGGTCTTAGGATAGTATATAGGTGGGGGCCATTTTCCTAGACTTCCTCTTGCCATTCATTTTATGGCCCAGGAAGGATAAGTACCTGTTACAGCACTTGCTTTGATTCCTGTTATATTCTCCTTGCTGTTTCTGTACCCTCTCCCCTCTCATTTGTTTCCACTGCTGCATAAATTGTTCCCACTGCTGCAAGATTTTGATTTTATCCGCTGCTCACCACCCCCCCCTATGATGCCGCGCCCACGCCGCTCTGCCCCTCCACCCCGCCGCCTCATGGAGGCTTTGGGCACCCCCCGCTCCCGCTCCCCTAGTGCTGCTCCCCGCAGGCTGCCTATGACGGCGGCGGCCATGCGGCGGGGTCGGGCCGCGGCGGCCCGCTGCCCTGCCAGTCGGAGACAGGCGGCCAGCGGCCGCGCGGTGCCGGGACACGCGGCCGGGCCGCGGTCATCGGCGTCCACGGCAGCGCAGTCTCCAGCGTCGGCTCCCTCGATGGGTGCGCTGGTCAGCGCCAGGCCTCCCCCGCCTTCCCCGCAAGCGGCTCCCAGCGGCGGCTCGGGTGCCCACGTGGTGCCGGGCGGCGGCTCGGGTGCCCAAGTGGTGCCGGGCGGCCGTGACGGGGCGACGGAGGGCGGGGTGGGGATGAGTCCATCAGGGGGGGACTTGGATAGGGGACTGCTGGGTGAGTTGCCCGTGGTCCCCAGCTCTGGCCTCACTGCGCATGTACCCCTCCCTGCAGAGGGGCCTGCGGCGCCCACATATAGAAGTGGGGATGGAGGGATAGTATCGGGGCTCAGTGTACATGGGGCTGGGGGCGTGGTGGGGACCGCCGCAACGCCCGCCCCGTCATTAGTCTCATGGCTGTGGTTCCCGGATGGGAATGCCGGATCAGGGGATTTTGGGTTAGGCCCACGGTTACCCATGGCTACGCTACCCGTAGCGGGGTCCCCGTACGTCGGGCTGCAGACCGTGTCCCCCGGCCCGCCGGGGGCATTTCAGCTGGTGGCAACTCAGGCATCCATAGCGGCGGCTTACCAGCTGCCCGGCCCTGCTCACTCGTTTGTGGCACCGCAAGGCTTCGCTGCAGGCCAATTTTTCCCCGGTGGCCTTGCGGGATCTCTCGCGCCGGCTTTCCCTACAGCTACAGGAGCGCCCTCCGTGGGCATACCGCTGGCGCCCGCTTCACAATTTTACCCGTACTTTGCCGGCTCGGGCGCAGGCGTCCAGACCACATGGTCGGTCGTCGGCCCCCGGGTCACGGTGCCCCTCCCTGCCTTTGCGGGCTCGCAACCGGGGCAGTCCCTGGTCGGTGGGAATCATTTAGCCCGACGTTGGCCACCCCTCCCGGCACCCCCTCGGTTCCTCCCAGTGTCATCCGGATTCACGGGGGCGAGCGGCTACACGCCGCATACTGCATGGCGGCCTGCTTACCCCGTGGGTTTCAGTGCTGGGGGCGGGGCTGCTTTCACACACCCCGTCGGGTACACCTCGGTTGGGAGTCCTCACCTGCAGCTTCCCGCCGGCCCTCCGCCGCGGAGCGGCGGGGCCTCCTCCCCCTCAGGCTCACCCCATTGCTAATGAAGCGTTGGTCTCCTCCGCGCCTGTTGTCCCCTCTGTTTCTCCCGCACAGGTACTGGCTAGTGCCGGGGCTACGTCCGGTGGGAGGCGACGGTCGCGGACGGCCGCAACATCGACGGGGGAAGTACGGCCACCAACGGAGGCGGGCACGACGGACGACGCGGTTCCGGGTCCTTCTAACACAGGTGAGCTAACCCTTCCTTTACACATTTCGACCTGTAGTTCCTCATCATCTAGCAGTGTTTCGTCAGGTTCTCCGCGGCGCCCGCGTAAATTAGCTAGACTCATCGCGCGGCGTATGGCGAAGGAGGCGCAGAAGGTGGCCACGCCTGCGCCGGCGGTCCCGCTTGACCCCCCCGTTATGGGGAGATGGTACATTGCGCCAACACGGCAGTTACGCGGGGGGTTCGTAAGCGCATGCGAGATAAAATCCGGAAGGGGAAGTACGTAGACATATTCACCCTTACGGAGGAAATGCGACAGGGTTTTGACGCTGCCAAGATGCCGGGTGGCATTGGGGAAAATGCGTTTCGCAATTTTCACCAGTGGTTGCGAGGGTTTTTGGTTTTTACCGCTTGCTACACGGAATTGTGGCCCTCTGAGTATTCCAACTTAGTTAGGTATTTGTTTTTGGTACATGACATGTACTTAAAATCCAAGGGCTCCGCTTGGCGGGATTACGACGAGAAGTTCCGTCGCAATCAGGATGGCAACCCCATCCTGCCCGCGGGTTTTAAAGATGTTGAGGTGTGGTTGGAAGTTACACAGCAGGTTAAGCCCACCCCGGACGTCACTGTCAAGAAGCCCGGCGCGGCCGGGGCTACGGGTTCCCGCTTGATAGGGAAAGGTAAGTGCTTTGCCTACAACGACGGCAAATGCGTTAAAGGGGCGAGTTGTCGTTTTCGCCACTCGTGTAAATTGTGCGGGGCAAGTCACCCGGCCAAGGATTGCTCCTCAGCAGCAAGCGGTAAGCCCTCCGCTCCCGCCGAGGCCGGGGGAGTTGGCAAGTACGGCTTTCTCCCCGATTCTAGTTCCCGAGTTGCGGCGCTGGCCTAGCCTTTACCCCGACGAGTCGGCTGCGACGTTTCTCTTGGAGGGTTTTCGTAACGGTTTTCGTTTGCCCATTTCGGATTCGGTGCACGTGGTGGCGCGCCAGAATTTGAGATCGGCTCGCGAATTCCCACAGGAGGTCCGGCGGAAAATGGACGGGGAGATTGGCCTGGGGCACATGGCAGGGCCCTACGCCTTTCCCCCGCTGCCCTCCTTGTGCATTTCCCCAGTAGGGGTGGTGCCCAAGAAGGCCGCGGGCAAGTTTAGCTTGATACAGCACTTGTCGCACCCTCCGGGTTTGTCGGTCAACGACGCTATTCCGGAGGCACAGTGCAGGGTACGTTATCAGTCTTTTGATGACGCGCTGCGCTTGGTGCGAGATTGTGGTCCGGGTGGGCTGTTGGCAAAATTGGACGTGGAGTCGGCCTTTCGGCTACTCCCGCTGCACCCGGATTCCCTGCGGTTTCTGGGTTTCAAACTAGGGAGCGAATTTTACGTGGATCGGTGTCTCCCCATGGGTTGTTCTGTCTCCTGCGCCTACTTTGAGTGTTTTAGCACATTTTTGCACTGGTGCGTCCAGACCGCCTCCGGCCAACCGGGGGACTTTCTCTTCGTAGGGCCGGGGGACAGTTCGATCTGTGGGGATATTCTGTCGGTGGCTAGATCATTATTCGACAAGTTAGGGGTGCCGGTCGCGCAGGACAAGTGTGAGGGCCCTTGCACTTGTCTTAGCTATCTAGGTATCGAAATTGACACGGTGGGGGGTTGCTGTCGCCTACCCGAGGATAAAGTGCGTAAGCTTTTGGGTTTAATTACTGACTGTTTAGGCAAACGCAGGGTTCGGCTTAAGCAGGTGCAGTCTTTGCTGGGTTCTTTCAATTTTGCGTGCCGGATCATCCCCATGGGTAGGATTTTCTGTCGCAAACTTGAACGGGCCACGGCGGGGACGGTCCGGCAGAATCACACCGTGTACCTTTCCCGCGAGATCAGAGATGATTTGCGGATTTGGGCCTCTTTCCTGGTGTCCTTCAACAGGGAGGTTTTGTGGCCGGCGCCTTGTTGTTCCAGTAAGCAGCTGCAATTGTTCACGGATGCCTCAGGCAGTCAAGGTTTTGGCGCGTTTTTTGCTGGGGCATGGTGCGCGGCTGCTTGGCCGGCCTCTTGGGTAATGCGTGGGTTTACCAAGAACCTCCATTTGCTGGAATTGTTCCCGATCATAGTGGCGCTTGAATTATGGGCCTGCCAGTTCGCAAATAGGCACATCTCGTTTCGTTGCGACAACTTGGGGGTGGTACATGCGATTAACAATCAGCGTTCATCTTCGCCGCAGGCTCTGAGGCTGCTACGGCATCTAGTGTTAGTTTGCTTGCGGCGCAATATTAATTTCGGTGCCCGCCACGTTCCCGGAATTGACAATGGAATTGCGGATGCATTGTCTCGGTTCCAATTTGACAAATTCAGGGCGTTGGTTCCGGGAGCGGCGGCAGAGGGGTTACAGTGCCCGCCTTCTGTCTGGCAGATTGTCGAGTCGGGTTAGCTGCTTTAGCAAGGTGTGCTCTGGCTCCCTCCACTCTCAGAGCATACGATGCGGCCTGGCGGGATTGGTCGGTTTTTCAGCGTAGGTACGGGGTAGCAGGTGAGTCCTCGGCCGACGCCCTGATGACCTTTGTTTGGGAACATTACCAAAACGGTAGGTCAAAAGCGGCCATGGCATCTGCCCTTGCGGGCATTTCTTTTCACTCGCGGCTCCACGGGATGACGGACCCCACGGGGTCTTTTATCCTTTCCAGAGCGCTGAAAGGCTGGGCTAGGTTGCGCCCGGCGCCTGCGGTCTCACGTAGACCCATGACGTTGCAGCTTCTAGCAGAGTTGATGCGTGTGCTGCCCCAAATTGCGTCCTCGGATTTCGAGGTGGCGCTGTTTCGTTGTGCGTATGCCCTAGCCTTTTTTGGGGCTTTTAGAGTGAGCGAGTTGGTGGCATGCAGCAAGGCGTCTCGGGAGTCGGGTTTACTTTACGGAAATGTGCGCTTGCAGGAAGGCCTGTTGCTCTGTAGGATTGTGCGATCCAAGACAGATCAAACAGGTCGGGGCCGCTGGTTGTCTTTGGAGGCTCAGGAGGAAACGGGGGTTTGCCCGCTGTGTTTGACGCAGGAGTATGTACGGTTGAGGCCTCCGGGGGGCGACCAGCTGCTGGTGCACGCGCAGGTTGACCCTCTGACAAAATTTCAATTTGCTGCTGTGTTCAAAAAATGTTTGGCGGCATTGGGCTTGCAGGGGGCGGACTTCGGTACCCATTCCTTTCGGATTGGGGCGGCTACTCATGCAGCGGCTACAGGTTCATCACCTGCGGCTATTCGGGAGCTGGGCCGTTGGAAGTCGGCCTCCTATAGGTCCTATGTCTGTTTAGATAAGTTATAAGTGCGCCTGTTGCGCTAACCCAAAAACGTGTTTACTCGTCGGTTTCTGAACGCTTATCGTTCAGGAATCGAGGGTGTGAATTGAATTTTTAAAATTTTTCCTCCGAGGGGGCCTAATTTCAATTGGCTGTTCTATCAAGGTCCACGGGAGGTTTTTTGATTTTTCTCCTTCACTTGGGTTTTTTGTGTTGCGTGTGTTTATGTATTATTATGTCACAATCTGATGTTAGGATATTTTCTTTTGCAGCTATCATCAATTTTGGGGACCATGTATGGCTGGTTGGCCATTCCTATATTTTTTGGGCGGCAAAGCATCCCATGGCACTTAGGGCAGGTGCGGTTTTTGGGTCTAGGCAATTACGATGGCTAGGTGTTCGAGGTATGTTATGGGGCGATTTGTTGCGGCTCCTTTTTTCTCGAGAGCGCCGCTGGGGTCGCCCTAGTTGTATCATCATTCATTTAGGTGGTAATGATCTAGGTCGAGTTAAGGCATAGACTTGATTTTGTCCGTTAAGGCGGATTTGGTGGCGATCCGTGGTCACTGGCCGGGAGTCTGCATTGTTTGGTCGGAGATGGTGCCACGTTTCCATTGGCGTGGTGCGGTGCGTTTCTCGGCATTGGAGAAGGCGAACTCGGTGGTGTCTCTTTTTGTCAGGGCCATAGGTGGAGTGGCGATCAGGCATCCTCTGCTGGTGCTTAGGAACAGGCAGTTCTACAAGGAGGATGGGGTTCATCTTTCTCCGGAAGGAGTGCAGTTTTTCCTGGAGGATAATTTTGGTCTTTTTCGGTAGGGATATTTATTTTTCTTAGTTGGTTATTGTTGTGGTTGCGGATGGCGGTGGCGGTTTGGTAAACCTTGGTGGCGGGAAGTCGCTACCAACCAGCTGTCACACAGGCATAAGTGGTCATTGTGGGGCTCCCTCTTTAGAAGGATGGCAGGTGTGTCCTTTTCTTGCGGTTGGACATTTAGACGTTCCCCTGCGGGAACCGAACGTTTGCCAGAGAAAGAGGGGTAAGGCCAGCACAATGCGGGTTATGCGGGAAGGAGGCGGGGTATGTGTACTCCCCTCCTTGGTTTGGTGGTTTTCATCTAGGTGACTGGTGCTGGTGTTTGGCAGCGACTTTCTGTTTGCCATCCTCCAAACTAAATTTAAGTCTATATTCAAAATCAATTCTAATTCGATCACAATTATAGTTTAAAGAGTTGGTCAGCGATTAATAAACATTGTCTGACCTTTAACTCCAGCTACTGTGTCCGTGTCTTTATTTCAGTGTGTGGTGTTGTTTAATTTAGTGATAAGCTAGCTTAAAGAAAAGGTTTATGTAATCACAATAAAGTTATGAGCGCCTTATGTAACCCCTAGATGTGCCTGGCAGCGCTATAACAGGAACTGTGCATCTATAAGAACTATATCTTCTCTGCAGCTGCAGAGACTTTATTATTATAGACAGGACTCTGAGCCACCCCAGTGCCTTGGCCATCATAGCGCTTAGCCACTACCCTACTCACAGCCGCTACATGTGCACGCAGTTATAAAAGTACAGAGACATACTGAGCTTTAAACATCCTAGTGATATTTGGTGGACCCCCTTCTTTTAAAGTAAAGCATTCATTACCTTGAAACCAGAAATAAAGACACGGAGACTTGAATTTTGGCAGAAAAATTGCTAGCTATTTATTTGTCCCTATCCAATAGCATACCTGTAATAGAGAATTAATTAAGATGCCGATCCAGCCGGCATATGGTGGCAGCAAAAAGAACGGCTCAATTAATCTAAATTAACCTTAAATTACTAACCATTCGAACCGATCCTAAATTACTAAAAACTATCACAAACCGGTAATAGGTGACAACTCAACCCCCACAGTGACTACCCACCGCTCCTGGGTGCCCTGCCGCTGCCTTCCCGGACGGGTGGTCAAGCGGCCAATAAGTCGATGGAGGTGAGTGCACCTAAACCACACCAAAACTGTAAAACACTACAGTTTACCCTACAAATACAAAACTGCCGTTCTTTTCCGCCAATAAATAGCCAACGATAAACCAGCCAACAACTTAACGCCAAGGCACCACGTGCCAGAATTTCTGACCACTGGGGCGGGAGGGTGGGAAAGCAAATCACCACACAAGAGATCTAAGATGGCCTCCCCTTCCCTATATATATCAAACCCTCCCCTTAAAAAGGCTGTACTTTCCTTACAGCTAGGTCCACCCCTCACCAGATGTTTAACTCTTTCCTTTCCTATTCAGTCAATTCTCTCTCCTAAACATCCTAGTGATATTTGGTGGACCCCCTTCTTTTAAAGTAAAGCATTCATTACCTTGAAACCAGAAATAAAGACACGGAGACTTGAATTTTGGCAGAAAAATTGCTAGCTATTTATTTGTCCCTATCCAATAGCATACCTGTAATAGAGAATTAATTAAGATGCCGATCCAGCCGGCATATGGTGGCAGCAAAAAGAACGGCTCAATTAACCTAAATTAACCTTAAATTACTAACCATTCGAACCGATCCTAAATTACTAAACTATCACAAACCGGTAATAGGTGACAACTCAACCCCCACAGTGACTACCCACCGCTCCTGGGTGCCCTGCCGCTGCCTTCCCGGACGGGTGGTCAAGCGGCCAATAAGTCGATGGAGGTGAGTGCACCTAAACCACACCAAAACTGTAAAACACTACAGTTTACCCTACAAATACAAAACTGCCGTTCTTTTCCGCCAACAGCGAAAGACTCATCCCCAAAGTCTTTCGCACCGCCACCATAAACCTACCCTAACTCCTGCAAAACGAAACCCAGATCCTCCAGAAAAAACATCATCCCCTCGTTGGATAGATGTACTCCATCAGGCCGGAAAAGGTGGCTGTCTCTGAATCGAATCCTAGGGTGGCGAACCACCCTCCCTCCGTGGGACAGCACCCACTTCGCCACTGCCCCGTTCACCTTTTTCCTGGCCTCGTCAATCTGGCGCCCATCCGCCACACCCCTCCAAGACAACCTTGGCACCATCATTGAAAAAACCAACACACAATTGGTCCATACTGCGGCCACACTTGCCAGATCCTGTATCATGGCCCACCGCAGGTCCAAGGATGTCCTCTTCCCCAGGTCGTTGCCACCTAGATGGACAACCAAGACCCTAGGGACTCCATGCTTGCTGGCCTGACTAACTAGCCTACTCTTCAGCTCGCTCCACATCATCCCTCGCCAGCCAAGCCATCTGACACCCTGTGCTCCAGGCAACGCCTGAGCCCCCTCCGAGGCCACAAACTTGGCTGCCCAGTATACGTAAGAGTGGCCGCCCACCCAAATAGCCAAATTGTCTTCAAACCAACCTGAAGGGGAAAAGAGGGGTAAAATTGATTACTAAAAGGCTTTATTAATTGCTTTCACCTGAAGGATCTGCCAAAAGAAAAAACTTAGCTCTCGCTATTGCAGCAGTCACGGCCTAGCCGATCTGCACCATGCTTCGTTGCCAATTTGAAGCGCACATAGACACACAAAAGGGGAAGTTCAAATAAAATCAAACGAAATCAAAACAGGGGGGGGGGTATAAAATGGGAAACACATGTAATAACTCAGCTGGAGGTGAAAGCGTAAAGACCTGCTGAGGGACTCTGATTAGAACAGATTAGCCGAATTGTGGATTAGAATTCAGTCCGTCAAGTCAGGCAAAAAATCGCAAAATAACTCCAGACCCCCGCTGCCGACTCGTGCCATCAACGACGAGTAGCTAATCCCTGAGTAGGATAAAAGGGGGAAACACCAACAGACGCACAATACCATAACTCACAGAACTGGAACAACATAATACAATGCAAATAAAACAAAGCACCAAGCGCAATCCGACCTCTCATGCCACAGGGCGAATATATCGTCTGTAACTTGACGACTTCCATCGCCCCACCGCCTGGATTTCAGATCTGGAGAAACCCGCCGCAGCAGCCGACGTCGCAGCGCCTATTCGAAAGGAATGGGTACCGAACGCAGCGGGTGGGAGGCCCAAGCTTGCCAAACAACGACTCAGCATCCAACGAAACTGGTATTTCGTCACTGGCAGCCCGTCATAATGCAATAGCCATGACCCCTTCCTAACGGGTCGCACCGCCACATATTGCACCGCCAGACCTACTGGGCAAACGCTCTCCTCTTGCGCTGGAACCAAAGTGACCCAGCGACCTCTCCCCACTTGGTCCGTCTTAGAGCGCCGCAATCTGCACAGCAAGGACCTCTCACCCACTACCACGTCTCCGACCAGCATGCGCGAATCTGCTCTTTTGGAAGGCGCTACCAACTCCGAAACCCTAAAGGCCCCGTGGTAAGCCATTGAGAACGCCAAACTGAACAAAAGCGTCTCAAACCTGGACGACGCGACTCGCCCCACCGCCGCGATGACGGCCGGCAACAAAGCCGCATCGATGGGCCGCCTCCTATCTGGTGGCGTCGGCGCTACTCGCGCCCACCCTTTCATCGCCTTCCGCAGAACCTCGCTCTTTGTCACATCAGGGACGCCCCGCAGCTTGCAGAAAAATGAGACCCCAGCCAAGTACCGTGATACCACCGCTCGGGACCTACCGGAAACGTAAAGCTGCCAAATAAAAGAAAGCATCAGCCGATGCCTGCTCTTACCTTGATGCTGACGACCTTGGACAAACTCCTCCCACTCGCTCCAAGCTTGTCCGTAAGCCTTAAGCGTGGCTGGCGCGACTGACCGCAACGCTAGACCCTCCAGTCCGGCCCGATCACCTGCCAAACATAACCGGGACAGTGAAAACCTTCCTCCTCGGCCTCGGGTGCCAAAACCCAAAACCTCTCCCACTGTCCTCGCGACAAAGCGTCGGCAATTCCATTCTCCAAACCGGGCACGTGTTGTGCCCGGAACCATAGGTTCCTACGCAAGCACGTCAAAAGCAATTGCCCAAGCACCCGCAGAACCACCAAAGATTTTGCCCTCTGATTATTAATCGCATGCACCACGCCCAGATTATCGCATCTAAACAATATGCTGCGATTAGCCTGCCGATCGCCCCAGGCCTCCAACGCTACCATAATGGGAAAAAGCTCCAGAAGCACCAGATCTTTTGTTAGACCCTCGCTATGCCATTTTGCCGGCCAAGATGCCGCGCACCAAGATCCCTCCAAAAAACAACCGAATCCAGAGGCACCTGCTGCGTCGGTGAACAGCTGCAACCGCTCGCTGTCCACCGCTGGCGCTTGCCATATACACACTCCGTTGAAATCCTCCAGGAACGAGGCCCATACGGCCAAATCCCTTTTTATTTCGGAGGACAAACGCACAAAATGATGTGGCCTGGCACACCCCGCCGTCGCCCTTTCAAGCTTCCGGCAGAAAACCCTGCCCATCGGTATTACTCGACAAGCAAAGTTCAACATGCCAAGCAAGGACTGTGCCTGTCGCAGCGTGACTTTACGCGACCTTTTGAACCGGCAAATGGTGTCGCGTAGCTTCGAAACCTTGTCCCGGGGCAGGCGACACTCTCCTGCCACCGTGTCGATTTCAATCCCCAAAAATGACAAGCAGGAGGCCGGACCCTCTGTCTTGTCCGCGGCCACGGAAACACCAAAGTGGTAAAAGAGAGCTCGGATGCTAAAAAGCAGATCGGCGCACCTTGTATCATCCGCCGGACCCGCACACAGGAAATCATCGAGGTAATGGGCAACCCCGTGACCCCCTGATGAAGACTCCACGCACCAATGAAGAAACGTGCTAAAGCGCTCGAAAAATGAGCATGAAACGGAACATCCCATCGGCAAACATTTGTCGATGAAATACTCCGCCCCAATCCGGAAACCCATAAAACGGAATGAGTCCGGATGCAATGGCAATAACCTAAAAGCTGACTCAACATCAATCTTAGCCATGAGGGCCCCGGTCCCGTAGCCGCGGACCATCCCTAGCGCCTCGCCAAATGACTGATATACCACCGAGCAATGAGCTGGCGGTATTGCGTCGTTGACCGACGCCCCCAACGGGTAAGACAGATGCTGAATGAGCCGAAAAGCTCCTGGAGTCTTCTTCGGAACCACCCCAACCGGAGAGATGACCAAATCATCCACCGGGGGTGACCTAAACGGTCCCTCCATCCTGCCCAACCTGACCTCCTTATCCACTTTCTCCCGTAGCACTACCGGCAAGGCTCGGGCAGATTGGAGGTTCCTCTGCGCCCGCACGGACACTTCACTCGCAACAGGCAAGCGAAAACCAAACTTAAAACCGTCGAACAAAAATTTTGCATCCCCTCTATTCGGATACAAGTCCAACCACCGGCCCATCGTTTCCAACTTAATTGGCGTTGGAGCTCTGCAGAGCGGTCCCGCTCGCGGCCTGCCTGGGGTACGCTTGCTTACCCCGAGTCCCCTGTCGCCCGCCTTTGAAACAAGAGGAGGCTGGGTGGGCTCCGCCACACTGCTGGCAGGAGTGTCGAAAACGACACTGCTTGCCAAAGGAACATGTTCCGCTGTTAAACGCGAAACACTTTCCTCGTGTGGCAGAACGCCCTCCCGCGCGAACGGCCAATCCACCTGTCCTGGCAAATCCTCCGTCCGCGCCGGACCCCTGGGCTGATGCCCCTGCGCGTCGCCCACCCGCCCCCTGTTTCTGGGGCTCCTCCTCCTGTTGCGAGGCCCGGGTTACTTTAAGCCAGACCTCCACATCCTTAAATCCGAAGTCCATGACCCGTAAGCCGTCTTGTTTCTCCCGAAACTCCTGATCATACCGGCGCCATTCCGAGCCCGAGGATGTGCGCTGCATGTCGTGTACGAGATGCAGATACCGGATAACGTTCATGTGCTCCTCCGGCCTATCCTCTAAGTAGCATGCCTCAAATACCCAGAACCCGGCCAGCCAATTATCGAAGGACTTGAAAGCCTCCGCCCCCATGCCCTTCTTAGCGGCCGCCGCCTTATATTCCTTCTTCATGGCCTTTGTCAATACGAATATGTCCACGAAGTCACCCCTACGGATCTTTTTGCGGCAGCTGTCTCGCAGTCCCCGCATAACTGCGGTGTACTCGCAGCGCACAACCCCAGGCAGATCGCGCCGCTTCTTAGCCCTACGATCCTCCTCACTAGCTCGCTTGCGCCGCTTACGCCTCTTCTGCTGCTTCGCTGCCCGCCTGGCAAATTTCGCCGCCCTCTTCCTTGCCCTAGAAGTGCTATCCACCTCGGACGCCTGCGACGACAGAGAAGATGAAGAGGAGGAAGAAGAAAAGCTACGCGAACTCGAGCTCGTGGTGGAAACCGATACAGACTGTACCAACTCACCGGATGCTGTCGACCGCTCCGACCTGGAATCCTCATCCGCTTCGGCCCATACGTCGTCCTCCCCGAAGTCCGCCAAATCCACCTCTTCGCGGTTCCCTGTAATAGACAAAGCAGAGGGGGACCCGGCCCGCGCTTGCGGCGCACGCCGGGCCCATCCTGTTCCGTACCTAGCTCAAGCTCCGCAGCGGCCGCCCCAAGCTCTCGGCAGGCTCGTGCCACCCGCTGCGCCGCTGAGGCCCTCTGTCTGCCAGGCCCACTGGCTCCCGCAGACTGGCCGAAATCTCTCACCGCCCCCGGGGAGGCTACTGCGGCTAGCGGCCCCAACGCTTCCACCACTGTGGCCAGAGCCGACGCCAGCGCCTCGGGAGGATCCCGCTTGCCGCGACCCCCTTCAACGGCCCCCGAAGGGCCTCCGGTCCGTGCCTGGGCGCGAACCCGCGCCCGCCGACCGTCAGACGAGACACGGGGACCCGGCACCCTCCGACCCGACGGGAAAGCGGGGGCCCCCCGACTGAGCCACCCACTCTCCCCCTCGGAGAACGCCTCGTCCCCGCCTAGCGGATCAGTAACATCACCCGATCCCGGGGAGGACCCGCTGTAACGCGAAGCGGCGCGTCTCGCGGCCCTGCGGCCGCTGACCCATTCCCTGTCCCCTTTCCTCCCCCGAGGGCCGCTGCACCCCGTCCCCGGAGGAGTGGCATGGGAATACAGGGAAAGCTGCGGTGTAGCAGCGCGCATTCCCCCGCGTATTGCGCGGGCCGCAGAGTGCTCACGCGCACACTGTGCGCGCTCCCCCCTTTCGCTCCTTGCCGTGGCCCCATCCGCCAGCGCAACTCGCCTCCGCCCAGCGTTGCCCTCAAGCGACAAACGCTGCACCCCCCTGTCGCGCCCCCTCCCCCTGCCTGACTCCGGCATCCGGGGAGCCAAAAGCGGGGACAGAGGCACTGACGGCGCACCCGTGCGCGGCCGGCGCCGCCTGGTGCGAGCGTGGGCGCGCGCGCACCTCTTGCGCGCGTCCCACCTCCTCCCGCCATAGATGTCCCGGCCTGCTCGTCGTCCAAAGCCGCCGCGCGAGGCTCCCGGACAGGCCCCGCACGGCGACCGCCCGATTCCCGTTCCTCCCTCTCTCCCCGCCCGGCACTTGCACTCGGCCGCGGCAAGGGAGGAGAGATAGGGGCCGAGGCTGCACCTACGGAGCGCCCTCCGCGGCGCGCGGGCGCCCGACATCGCCGTGGACTCTGCTGATCCCTGAGGCGAGGGCCGCAGCCCGTCGGCCTCAGGGCGGCCTGCAAGGACCTCCGGTCCCCCACGCCTCCCCCGCCTGGCCGGCTCGGCCGACCCGGCTCCCAGCGGCGAGGCCGACCTGGCCCGCCGTGTAACACCCGTGCCCGCGTCTGAGGAGGCCCCGGGGGACGGAGCCCCGTCCCCCAGGCCACCCATCCCATCACCCGGTCCAGCTCGACCGCCTGACCCGCGGTACCGAGCCGGGAGCCGTAACACACGTTGAGGGCGGGCAGACATGACAGCAGGGATAATTAAAGGCAGAGAGGAGAATGTACTACCAAGGGGGACAATCTGTGTAAAAGCTTGCACAGTAATGTATAAACAAAATGCATGCACTGCAGCACTCACCCCAAAGCAAATCACCACACAAGAGATCTAAGATGGCCTCCCCTTCCCTATATATATCAAACCCTCCCCTTAAAAAGGCTGTACTTTCCTTACAGCTAGGTCCACCCCTCACCAGATGTTTAACTCTTTCCTTTCCTATTCAGTCAATTCTCTCTCCAAAGGAGCAGCATCATTAATCTGCACCCCACTTGTTGTATGCACCAATATCTGGATGTGTTACCGGAGACACCGTAAGAGACAATATTTTGAACTTCTCATGATTTTGTGCAGGGTTAGCAAACCCCGTTATTGAGCTCATAGCGCCACTTAGTGGCTCGTGGTATACTGTTTGAATATTCATGAAACTGTCCTTTCTAAAGGTACGCTTGGGATGCTGAAGTTCTGAAATGCACCTATGTCGTTATTGTGCTATGTTTATGTTACCATGCAAATGATATGTAATAAAAGGTAATGTGCCTGATTGAAATGTGCTAGGTTTATTAACCCGCAAATCCAGTTTCCTTAAACGGGACTAATCTCTTTTGCAATAAATCTTTGTTACCGTGTCCCACCGTAGTGGTCCTTGCACACTTTGGGGTGTTGTCCGTACTGGGGTATCTCCGTCCTTCTGCCCAAATCCTATACAGGTATTCTACGCAGATTTCGGCGAGAGCCAAGGCAAGTGAGAACTGGTCGACCAGACGGGCCGCAACTGGACATACGTGAGACTTCGGGTACGCGGACACATTACATGTACATGTTTTACTAGTCTGTTTCCCACATACATTAAATCCTTCCGGTTTCTTGTGGATCCATGTACATTTAGTCATCCTCTTGTTGAAAATGACTTTCACTAATACCTCTTTTATACCTAAATCGTGGGTCACAGCCGGGAGCCTGACATGGGAGCTACCCGGCTGCGATCCGCGTCAGCCACCTTTTCCACCGAAGTCACCAGCCCGGCATATTGACCGGTTGGTGACGTTGTCTGTGACACGATGGGGGCGGCACTTTGAGATCACATGATCTCCAAGCACCGCCCATCCATCCATTTTAAATGGGAAGCCGGGTCGTGTGATCCGGCTCCCGTTTACACTGCACAGTTTGCCGGGTTGAACACGTGTTCAACCCCGCAAACTTCCTGAGTTGGAATACCGGGTCACTCGACCTGGATTATTCCAACTCTGCCCTTAAACACCAGCCAGCAACACGGATTATGCACGCTCATGTGCAATAACCCGTGTTATATGCTGCCGGTGTAAAAGGGGTTTTAGTGGGACTGTAAATGAATAGGTTTCCTAAAGATATCCATTCCGTTAAGATCCACATTTTCCCTAAGAACATTATCTAATCTCAATAATGAGGAGTTTTTCTTAATAATAGATTTCATTTTATATGCACAACTATTGTACTGTGTCGGAAATAATGCAGATTTTGGTTCATTGGTATCACTTTAACCCCTTTGGTCATACTGTATTCTCTTCGAGCAGTTGTTTGTAACAGACGACGGTTGCTAGGGGCGGGAACGCGCAACGAGTCCCGGGGCGTCGACTCGCGGCACCCCCCCATTTCCATGGAGACCACGGAACCAGAGAGCCGGAGGCTGCACTGCGCGCGGCCTTTCCAGCTTTCTGCAGGTTCGGCCCACCTGCCCATCTGGCATGTGCCAGAAGTGCCAGATTGCCAGTCCGGCCATGCTGGTGATGTACAATCTGTATAGACATAAGCAATGTAACTGTGGCCAGAAGCATAGAGAAGGCGGAGCTTAGAAGGAACTTGACAGTTGCCAGGTCACATGATGAGCAGAGCCTGGGTGGGGCCTACAGACAATATGACATCATGTGGAATACCAGCAGCTCCCCTCTCAGCTGTGCCATTCATTCACCAACCAGAGCCTGATCCAGCTATCAATCAATCCCTGACAGCACAGGTAGGTCTATGAAGAGTATTGTAATGTCAATAAGAAGAAATGTGGTTCAATGTGAATAAGCAGCAATACGGTGTAGTGTAATGTGAATAAGGAGTGATACAGTGCAGTGTAATGTGAATAAGCAGCAATACGATGCAGTGTAATGTGAATAAGGAGCAATACGGTGCAGTGTAATGTGAATAAGCAGCAATACGGTGCAGTGTAATGTGAATAAGGAGCAATACGGTGCAGTGTAATGTGAATAAGCAGCAATATGGTGCAGTGTAATGTGAATAAGCAGCAATATGGTGTAGTGTAATTATTATTATTTTATTATTAACAGTTTCTTATACAGTGCAGCAAATTCCGTTGCGCTTTACAATTGGAAATAACAATGATATAACAAACTGGGTGATAACAGTCAGAGGTAGGAGGGCCCTGCTCGCAAGCTTACAATCTATAGCGTAATGTGAATAAGGAGTAATAATATGGTGTAGTGTAATGTGAATAAGGAGTAATACGGTGTAGTGTAATGTGAATAAGGAGTTATATGGTGTAGTGTAATGTGAATAAGAGCCAAAACGGTGTAGTGCAATGTGAATAAGGAGTGATATGGTGCAGTGTAATGTGAATAAGGAGCAATACGGTGTAGTGTAATGTGAATAAGGAGCAATACGGTGTAGTGTAATGTGAATAAGGAGTAATACGGTATAGTGTAATGTGAATAAGGAGCAATACGGTGTAGTGTAATGTGAATAAGCAACAATACGGTGCAGTGTAATGTGAATAAGGAGCAATACGGTGCAGTGTAAAGTGAATAAGGAGCAATACGGTGCAGTGTAATGTGAATAAGGAGTGATACAGTGCAGTGTAATGTGAATAAGCAGCAATACGATGCAGTGTAATGTGAATAAGCAGCAATACGGTGCAGTGTAATGTGAATAAGGAGCAATACGGTGCAGTGTAATGTGAATAAGGAGCAATACGGTGCAGTGTAATGTGAATAAGCAGCAATACGGTGCAGTGTAATGTGAATAAGGAGCAATACGGTGCAGTGTAATGTGAATAAGCAGCAATATGGTGCAGTGTAATGTGAATAAGCAGCAATATGGTGTAGTGTAATTATTATTATTTTATTATTAACAGTTTCTTATACAGTGCAGCAAATTCCGTTGCGCTTTACAATTGGAAATAACAATGATATAACAAACTGGGTGATAACAAACAGTCAGAGAGGTAGGAGGGCCCTGCTTGCAAGCTTACAATCTATAGCGTAATGTGAATAAGGAGTAATATGGTGTAGTGTAATGTGAATAAGGAGTAATATGGTGTAGTGTAATGTGAATAAGGAGTAATATGGTGTAGTGTAATGTGAATAAGGAGTTATATGGTGTAGTGTAATGTGAATAAGAGCCAAAACGGTGTAGTGCAATGTGAATAAGGAGTGATATGGTGCAGTGTAATGTGAATAAGGAGCAATACGGTGTAGTGTAATGTGAATAAGGAGCAATACGGTGTAGTGTAATGTGAATAAGGAGTAATACGGTATAGTGTAATGTGAATAAGGAGCAATACGGTGTAGTGTAATGTGAATAAGCAGCAATATGGTGTAGTGTAATGTGAATAAGGAGTAATACGGTATAGTGTAATGTGAATAAGGAGCAATATGGTGCAGTGTAATGTGAATAAGGAGCAATACGGTGCAGTGTAAAGTGAATAAGGAGC
Source organism: Pseudophryne corroboree (assembly GCF_028390025.1). NCBI lineage: Eukaryota > Metazoa > Chordata > Amphibia > Anura > Myobatrachidae > Pseudophryne > Pseudophryne corroboree. Next base: position 41,965,739 of record NC_086453.1, read on the forward strand.
AATACGGTGCAGTGTAATGTGAATAAGGAGTGATATGGTGCAGTGTAATGTGAATAAGGAGCAATACGGTGTAGTGTAATGTGAATAAGGAGCAATACGGTGTAGTGTAATGTGAATAAGGAGTAATACGGTATAGTGTAATGTGAATAAGGAGCAATACGGTGCAGTGTAATGTGAATAAGGAGCAATACGGTGCAGTGTAAAGTGAATAAGGAGCAATACGGTGCAGTGTAATGTGAATAAGGAGTGATACGATGTGGTGTAATGTGAATAAGGAGCAATACGGTGCAGTGTAATGTGAATAAGGAGCAATATGGTGCAGTGTAATGTGAATAAGGAGCAATACGGTGCAGTGTAATGTGAATAAGCAACAATACGGTGCAGTGTAATGTGAATAAGGAGCAATACGGTGTAGTGTAATGTGAATAAGGAGTGATACGATGTAGTGTAATGTGAATAAGGAGCAATACGGTGCGGTGTAATGTGAATAAGGAGCAATACGGTGCAGTGAAATGTGAATAAGGAGTGATATGGTGTAGTGTAATGTGAATAAGGTGTGATACGGTGTAGTGTAATGTGAATAAGGAGTGATACGGTGCAGTGTAATGTGAATAAGGAGTGATACAGTGTAGTGTAATGTGAATAAGGAGTGATACGGTGTAGTGTAATGTGAATAAGGAGTGATACGGTGTAGTGTAATGTGAATAAGGAGTGAGACGGTGTAGTGTAATGTGAATAAGGAGTGATACGATGCCAGGATGGCGCAGACTCTAGGTCCCTTGGAACGGGGATGCAGGGAGTTGCGCCCTCAGGGTGACTGTACTGTGTGCCAGCACCGCTGGCACACACTTAGTTATGGCCTTGTTCTCAAACTGGGGTGCCTCGGGACACTTGCAGGGGTGCTTTGGGTTGGTGGTCCAGGACCAGTTCAAATTATGGTCAATGTAATAGGCAAAACCAGTGCTGGTGGCTGCCAATTATAAAATATGTGGACAAACAGAAGCAAATCTTGTCCCTCACCACCCAACGGAACAAAAGGATGACATATAATCACAATTAACTTAATTTAATTGTTCTTTCTAGATTTCCCAGTAAGAAACGTTTGGCCCTGGGGTGCCTCGAAACAAAATTCTGATAGTCTAGGGCGCCGTGATTTACAAAAGTTTGGAAGCCACTTGCCTAGGGCGTCAAATTGGTTAGGGCCAGCTGTATATACATTAGACCTAAACAGTAGACAATCTTAAAGGAAGAAGGGCCAACAGAATTTGCGTATACCTATTCCCATCATTTATGAGTATCTAGCTTGTTGTACATATTGCATCTACTGGCTTGCAGGAAATAATATCTGTTTACCAGTCAGGTAACATTACCCCATGCACTTTATCTGTGGACCATGCCTGAACCGTCATCAGTCACCTCTATTACTAAGGACAGTGGTGAGAATAAAGTACAGAAACCGGACTAGTCACATGAGACATTTATATACTGGAGTATCACCAGGACTGCATAGTACAGTGCAACTTATTGTACCTGTTCTCTCCTCTGCTAAGCAGGTCTGTATCTACCCCACTGCTCCATGCAGCATTGACTTTTTCCATAATTCAGTGCCCGGCTGCTGCCAGCCAGCTCAGTTGCCGAAGGAGATGTTGGGGGGTTGAATGGGCAGGAGGTGGGGTTTCAGGTGACCCAGGTACAGAGCTTTGGATTGCCCAGGGGTGGAGCATCATTCAGCATCGAGGGTAGGTGGGGCTTAGACTGATCGTGGGAATGATGGGAAATGCTTTGGGCAGCTGGACGGTGAATAGGAGGTGTTTGGAATGCAGTTGGTGGGTGAAAGGAAGAAGTCTTTCTCCCTGCAGTACAGATCCTGTGGGCCTATTCTGATGGGGGGCTGGAGCTGCAGCTCCACCTACCCTGTTGTTAAATCAGCCCTGGAGGGGAAACCTTGACTAATCACCAGAGCCCGGGACTCTGGCCATCTGCAGAGTGGGCAGAGAGACTGGTGGCCCTGCTCTGGGCCCAAGACTACAAAACTAAATGATCGTACCTCCCCTTAATACAAAGTGAAAACTGCTGATTAAACATTTTAAAAAGTCTGATTTATTATTTATTACTAACAGCAGCAGTAAAAGCCAGCACAAAGTACAATAAGGTTCTGATTCTTATGCTCAGTGACGGACTAGGACATGAAGGGCCCAGCGGGAAATTGCATTGGTAGGGGACCATGCTTACAGGCTTGGCTAACCATTAATGCTTGGGCTGGGCCCCTTGATAAATCTATATACTGTATATAATATGGTAAATACTGCTAGTGCATGCATGACAATATACCAGATTAATAACAGCAATGCGCTGTAGAAAATGCACCATAGTCATGTGCAGTATAAGGTAACATAAGTATAATGTATAATTCAAGTGCAAAATCTGGAACCTGAACCTAGAGGAAGGCTTGGGCCCACAGTTAGTGGGGCCCACAGTTAGTGGGGCCCACCGGGGTTTTTCCCTGTGCCCCTGTGGGCCACTCCAACCCTGCTTATGCTGGGTACACACTGGCCGATATAGTGGACGTTCTATTGAAACAATCAGAAGAAAAAGGCCAGAGCTGTAAAAATGGTTTAATCCTCCATTAGGAAAACATACCAGCCCACATACTGTAGCTCTCTCTGCAAAGCAGTTTTTGGCCGAGAAACAGATTGCAGTGCTAGAACACCTCCATCCTTGCCAGTCATAGCACCGTGTGACTTCTTTCTTTTCCCTAATGTCAAATCTGTACTCAAGGGAACCAGTTTTATATCAGTTACTGAGGTAAAGAAGAAAATTATAGAGCTGTTGAGACAGCTGGCAGATAATGAGCTACAGCACAGCTTTGACCAATGGAAAATAAGAATGCAGCAGTGTTTGGATGCAGCAAAACAAACTTAATATAAGTAAATGTAAACCATATGTGTATATATGGGATCTGTATGGGATCCCACCGTACAGTGTCACTATAACGATATCGGCATCCCAGATACACAAATGCTGGCAGCGGGGTGAGCACATCAAGGCCCCTTGGGTGCACACTGCGCTCGCCACGCTACGGGCATGGTGGCTCGCTTCACTCACTACAGGTTCTATTCTCCCTCTATAGGTGTCGTGGACACTGGACACCCACAGAGGGAGAATCAACTACCTCAGCAGTATTCCGGCTGCAGGATAGTACCCCTGTTGGGATTACAGCATCAGTATTGCAACCGCCAGGATCTCGACAGGTAGTATTTTAACCGCATACCATATATATATATATATATATATATATATAGTTACAGAGCATTTACACCACAGGTGTCCTGTAAATTAAGAATGCAATTGGGATCCTGCGGCACCATGGGTGGTCCAGTGTGGGTATTTAGCTTGGTATTATGTCTGTCAGCACCCTGATGAAAATCTGAATCTTGCACCTGCCCCTTCATATCTCATACAAATATTGCACTTTTATTAATAACACTGCAGCCAATCTCCTAAATTCAGATTCTGCCACTTGGAACATCCAAACATGCAGTATCACTCAATGGGGTAAATTTACTAAGATGGGAGTTCTATTTAAGATGGTGTGTTGCCCATAGCAACCAATCAGATTCCAGGTACTATCATCTAGAAGAGGGGTGGGCAAAATACGGCCCGCGGGCCGGATGCGGCCCGCAAACCAATCCTGCCCGGCCCACTGCCTCCCACCAGCGAGCAATGACAAGTGGCCCGACCGGCTGAGCTGCTTGTCATTGCTCTGCACTGCAGTACCTCCAAGCTGACAGCGGCGCCTCTCTCCCCTGCTGCTCCTGCTGCTGCGTTGTAGCAGCCTCCTCCAGAGTCCCCAGTGACAACGGCTGTGTTCAGCCGAGAAGGGGGCGGGGCTAGGTGCAGATGATGGGGCGGGGCTACACGGGACCTCAGGGGGCGGAGCTACACGGGACAAGAGCCAGACTGCTAGAGATCCATCCTTCCTGCCACTGCCAGCCAGATCAGTAAGTTAATGGGAAAAGTAAAAGAAAGTGTGTGTGTGTGTGTGTGTGTGTGTGTGTGTGTGTGTGTGTGATAGTGTGCATATATTTGTGTGTGCGGGCAGTGGCGTCAGACTGTTTTTAGGTTTGGGGGAGAGATCTTTAGCTCTCGCTGTACCAACCCCTCCCGTGTTCTGTCACCATGTCACCTCCGTGTTCTGTCACTGTCACCCCCCCCCCCGTGTTCTGTCACTGTGTCACCTCCCCGTGTTCTGTCACCGTGTCACCCCCACCGTGTTCTGTCACTGTCACCCCCCCGTGTTCTGTCACTATGTCACCCCCCCGTGTTCTGGCACTGTGTCACCCCCCCGTGTTCTGTCACTGTGTCACCTCGCCGTGTTCTGTCACTGTCACCCCCGTGTTCTGTCACTATATCACCCCCCCGTGTTCTGTCACTGTGTCACCTCCCCGTGTTCTGTCACTGTGTCACCTCGCCGTGTTCTGTCACTGTCACCCCCGTGTTCTGTCACTATGTCACACCCCCGTGTTCTGTCACTGTGTCACCTCCCCGTGTTCTGTCACTGTGTCACCTCCCCGTGTTCTGTCACTGTGTCACCTCCCCGTGTTCTGTCACTATGTCACACCCTCCGTGTTCTGTCACTGTGTCACACCCTCCGTGTTCTGTCACTGTGTCACCTCCCCGTGTTCTGTCACTGTGTCACCTCCCCGTGTTCTGTCACTGTGTCACCTCCCCGTGTTCTGTCACTATGTCACACCCTCCGTGTTCTGTCACTGTGTCACCCCCCCCGTGTTCTGTCACCGTGTCACCCCCACCGTGTTCTGTCACTGTCACCCCACCGTGTTCTGTCACTGTGTCACCTCCCCGTGTTCTGTCACTGTGTCACCTCCCCGTGTTCTGTCACTGTCACCCCCCGTGTTCTGTCACTATGTCACACCCCCCGTGTTCTGTCACTGTGTCACCTCCCCGTGTTCTGTCACTGTGTCACCTCCCCGTGTTCTGTCACTGTGTCACCTCCCCGTGTTCTGTCACTATGTCACACCCTCCGTGTTCTGTCACTGTGTTACCTCCCCGTGTTCTGTCACTGTGTCACCTCCCCGTGTTCTGTCACTATGGGGTATATGCAATTGCGGTCGAATTCGCGGCAATTTTCGCCGTTTTTTAATTCGACCAAATTCGCCAGGTGAATTCCGGAAGGTGGCTTCCGGAATTCACCATATTCAATGAAAAACGGATTCGCCAGAGTCGCGGGCGAAAATCGTCCGATTTGGCGGATTTTGCCGCGATTTTAAAAAACGGGAAAAAACGGGAAAAACCCGGAAAAAAAATGGCGTGGGGTCCCCCCTCCAAAGCATAACCAGCCTCGGGCTCTTCGAGCTGGTCCTGGTTCTAAAAATGCAGGGGAAAAATTGGGCAGGGATCCCCTGTATTTTTAAAACCAGCACCGGGCTCTGCGCCTGGTGCTGGTGCCAAAAATACGGGGGACAAAAAGAGTAGGGGTCCCCCGTATTTTTAACACCAGCATCGGGCTCCACTAGCTGGACAGATAATGCCACAGCCGGGGGTCACTTTTATGCCGTGCCCTGCGGCCGTGGCATTAAATATCCAACTAGTCACCCCTGGCCGGGGTACCCTGGGGGAGTGGGGACCCCTTCAATCAAGGGGTCCCCCCCCCCCCCCAGCCACCCAAGGGCCAGGGGTGAAGCCCGAGGCTGTCCCCCCCCCATCCAATGGGCTGCGGATGGGGGGGCTGATAGCCTTTTGTGATAATAAAAAGATATTGTTTTTTCCAGTAGTACTACAAGTCCCAGCAAGCCTCCCCCGCAAGCTGGTACTTGAAGAACCACAAGTACCAGCATGCGGGAGAAAAACGGGCCCGCTGGTACCTGTAGTACTACTGGGGGAAAAATACCCAAATAAAAACAGGAGACACACACCTTGATAGTAAAACTTTATTTCATACGCCGACACACACATACTTACCTATGTTGACACGCCGACTGCCACGGTCTCCGACGATCCGAGGTACCTGTAAAAAAATTATACTCACCTTCCAGCGTCCAGAGGTACATCCAGGTCCAGAGAGATAATCCACGTACTTGGCAAAAAAAAAAAAACGAACACCGATCCAGCGGACTAATGAAAGGGGTCCAATGTTTTCACATCAGACCCCTTTCTCCCGAATGCCGGGACATCACGTGACTCCTGTCACTGACGTCCCTTCAGCCAATCAGGAAGCGCTACTTCCGTGGCGCTCACCTGATTGGCTGTGCGCTGTATGTACTGTGACAGCACATCGCAAAGCCGCTCCATTACTTTCAATGGTGGGAACTTTGCGGGTAGCGGTGGGGTCACCCGCCGGTCAGCCGCTGACCGGCGGGTGACCTTACCGCTAGCCGCTAAGTTCCCACCATTGAATATAATGGAGGGAGCTGTGCGATGCGCTGTCACAGTACAGACAGCGCTCAGCCAATCAGGTGAGCGCAACGAAGTTGCGCTTCCTGATTGGCTTAGAGACCTGTCTGTGACAGCTGTCACTGACAGGTCTCATTCGTGGAAAGGTGTCCCATGTGTCAGCATGGGACCCCTTTCAGTCCGGTGGTCGGGTATTTGCGGTTTGTTTTTTTGCCAAGTACGTGGATGTATCTCTGGACCATGGCTGAGGTGAGTATATTGATCTTTTCTTTTCAGGTATCCGTGGATTCTACATGGAGAAGAGGACCGATGTCGGCGTGTGAACATAGGTAAGTATGTGTGTGTCGGTAGTGTGTAATAAAGTTTTACTGTCGACGGTGTGTGTCCTGTTTTTATTTGGGTATTTTTTCCCCAGTAGTACTACAGGTACCAGCGGGCCCGTTTTTATCCCGCATGCTGGTACTTGTGGTTCTCCAAGTACCAGCTTGCGGGGGAGGCTTGCTGGGACTTGTAGTACTACTGGAAAAAACAATATCTTTTTATTATCACAAAAGGCTATCAGCCCCCCCATCCGCAGCCCATTGGATGGGGGGGGACAGCCTCGGGCTTCACCCCTGGCCCTTGGGTGGCTGGGGGGGGGGACCCCTTGATTGAAGGGGTCCCCACTCCCCCAGGGTACCCCGGCCAGGGGTGACTAGTTGGATATTTAATGCCACGGCCGCAGGGCACGGCATAAAAGTGACCCCCGGCTGTGGCATTATCTGTCCAGCTAGTGGAGCCCGATGCTGGTGTTAAAAATACGGGGGACCCCTACTCTTTTTGTCCCCCGTATTTTTGGCACCAGCACCAGGCGCAGAGCCCGGTGCTGGTTTTAAAAATACGGGGGATCCCCTGTCAATTTTTTCCCCGCATTTTTAGAACCAGGACCAGCTCGAAGAGCCCGAGGCTGGTTATGCTTTGGAGGGGGGACCCCACGCCATTTTTTTATGATTTTACCGTTCCAGCATTAAAAAAAAAAAATTAAAAAAATAATATTTTAAAAAATATATAAATAATATTTGTGCCTCCAAAAAAAAAAAAAAAGTACCTAATCCCTTCTAATATAAATAGATCTGCTATTCCCCCCCAAAAAAACACAAAAAAAAACATGTTTACATTTTTTTTATTTGTTTTCACCCTCCAAAGTGTGGCGGATTGAAAATGACGAATTTGCTGTCTAAAAGCCCTGCTGTCGAATTTCCAAACTTGAATTGAATATGCTTTGGTCGAATTGCAGCACTTGTATCATTGCAGAAAAGTCGAATTTGCAAAAATTCGAATTTCAAAAAGTCGAATTTTGAAAGTCCGTTTTTTGGTCGGAAAGCACTGAATTGCATAGGCGATTTTTTTTTTTGGTCGAAAATGACCCGAAATTCGACAATTTCGGGAATTCGACCGCAATTGCATATACCCCTATGTCACCTCCCCGTGTTCTGTCACTGTGTTACACCCCCCGTGTTCTGTCACTGTGTCACCTCCCTGTGTTCTGTCGCTGTCAACCCTACCATGTTCTGTCACCATGTCACACCCCCCGTGTTCTGTCACTGTCACCTCCACTGTGTTCTGTCACTGTCACCTCCACTGTGTTCTGTCACCCCCCCTCCCCGTGTTCTGTCACCGTGTCACACATCCGTGTTCTGTCACTGTCACCCCCACCGTGTTCTGTCACTGTGTCACCCCCCCGTGTTCTGTCACTGTCACCCCCCTCCCCGTGTTCTGTCACTGTCACCCCCCTCCCCATGTTCTGTCACCGTGTCACCCCCACCATGTTCTGTCACTGTCACCCCCCTCCCCGTGTTCTTTCACTGTGTCACACCCCCCGTGTTCTGTCACCGTGTCACACATCCGTGTTCTGGCACTGTCACCCCCCCTCCCCGTGTTCTGTCACTGTATCATCCCCACCGTTTTCTGTCACTGTGTCACACACCCGTGTTCTGTCACTGTCACCCCCCCCCCTCCCCGTGTTCTGTCACCGTGTCACCCCCACCGTGTTCTGTCACCGTGTCACACACCCGTGTTCTGTCACTGTCACCCCCCCTCCCCGTGTTCTGTCACTGTGTCACACCCCCCATGTTCTGTCACCGTGTCACCCCCACCGTGTTCTGTCACTGTGTCACACCCCCGTGTTCTGTCATCCCCACCGTGTTCTGTCACCGTGTCACCCCCACCGTGTTCTGTCACTGTGTCACCCCCACCGTGTTCTGTCACCGTGTCACACCTTTCCCCAGGGGCCATAAGACACTGGATAATTTGCTTGCTGCACAATAATTATCCTAAATAAAATGTTAATGTGTAAAAAGGCTCTCTACCTGCCATAATGTGTGTAAAAGGGGCTCTACCTGGTGTAATGTGTGTAAGTGGCGCTGTGTGGCGCAATTTGAATAATGGAGACTATTGTGCAGCCTAATAGGAATCTGTATTATTTTTTGCCCACACCCCTTCCACATGAAGCCACGTCCCTATATTTTTGGCAAGTGGGGCGAGCTGCTATTTTGTATGTGGCCCTCGGATACTGACAGGAAATGTCAAGTGGCCCCTCAGCTGAAATAATTGCCCACCCCTGATCTAGAAGGTGCTAGATAAATGAGAAGTAGAATCTGATTGGTTGCTATGGGCAACATCCCATCTTAAATAGAACTCCCATCTTAGTAAATTTACCCCTATGACTGAAAAGGTTTTCACCTTGACAAAGGGGCAAGTTAGTCCCGAAACGTTGGTCTATGTAAGTGACCCGTTTTCTACAAGCTTTTTTCAGTTGAGTGCCGCTGCCTGTTTGTTTGCTATTACGTTCTCCAGAGCGCTCCGGGACAGATATTTAAGTTTTTGGTAGAGTGGGGACCTTGATGAAGTCTGAGTGACGAAACTCGTTGGGCCGACCCTATTGACCTCTAAGATAAGAATATCTTTCTCCTTGTCTTGTAGGAAAATTGTCTATTTAGAGTCCATATATCTCTTAACGTCCTAGAGGATGCTGGGGTCCATTTTAGTACCATGGGGTATAGACGGTTCCGCAGGAGTCTTCGGCACTTTAAGACTTTTCAACACTGTGAACTGGCTCCTCCCTCTATGCCCCTCCTCCAGACCTCAGTTTAGAAAATGTGCCCGGGAAACTGGCTGCACATCAGTGAAGCTCTACTGAGTTTTGCTGAAAAAGACTTTGTTAGGTTTTTTATTTTACAGGGAAGTTGCTGGCAACAGCTTCCCTGCTTCGTGGGACTTAGGAGGGGAAGTAGGAACCAACTTTTCAGTTAGTTTAATGGCTCTGCTTCCGCTGACAGGACACCATTAGCTCCTGAAGGGCACTGAACACAGCCCTTGCCTGGCTGCTGCTCACTCCCACAGCACTGCTGCCACCCCCTAACAGAGCCAGAAGTCAGAAGGCTGGTGAGTATTAACCGGAGACCTGCAGAGAGGGACCCACTGGTCATCATGGCAGCATAAAGGTACCAGCGCAGCGCGGGATGCTGCGCAGCAACATGTCTCTCAGCACAGGGTGCAGGGCGCACGGGGGGGGGGGGGGGGATGGGGGGCGCTCTGAGGGACATGATAAATCCTTACTCTCACTGGCAAAATGTACATACAAGTGAGCCGCTGATGTACACTACCCCCGCCAGTATAAATATTACTGTGGCTGGACCGCACCATTACAGGGGGCGGGGCTTCACCTCAGAATTGCTTGTAACACTCATTTGGCGCCATTTTCTCCTCACAGAGACGCCGGAGCGCTGATCCTACAGGCTGCTTCTCCTCACACATTGCTGATACAAGTACCAGGGTGTTATAGAAGGGCAGGGGAGCACATAATTTATTGAAGTCTGCGGGCTTCACATTGGATAAAAAGCGCTGTTTTGGTATATATATGTATATTAATCGTATGTAATTCATATAGGGCGCATGGTGTGGACTGGCAATCCCCTCTGGGTCTCTCTGACAGACTTTAGGTAGATCTGTCCCCACAATAGCTCCCCTGTGTGTGTGAGTGGTGTGACTGTACATGTGTGTAACATGTCTAGAGAAAGTTCTTCCCCAAAGGAAACCATTTTGGAGGCACAAGAGTGTTCTGAGCCTGTGTGGGTGTGATAGCTGCAGAGTAATATGTAAATTCTTTAAGTCTGAACAACAGACAAAGCAAGACAGTCTGTGGAGGATGCTCTGCTGATTCCTCCACGTCACCCACTCGGGACCCCTCCTGTTCCCAGAAAAGGTCTCTGACCCAAATTATGCAAAGGGACACTGACACAGATTCCGACACTGAAGTCGACACTGGAGATTTGAGGGGGGTAGATCCCAAACTGGCTAAGAGCATTCAATGTATGATAGTCACTATAAAAGAGGTGTTGGAATTTCCTGACACAACACCTCCACCTGAGGAAAAAGATTATTTTAAATTAAATAAAAAAACAGGTGGTGACATTTCCTTCGTCTAAGGATAGCATACCCTTTCCCTGAAGAGGATAGGCGTAAGTGGGAGTCACCCCCAATGATAGACACCTCAGTCTCTAGGTTGTCAAAGAAAATAATTTTACCTGCCCTGGGATCAGCTTTATTAAAAGAACCTGCTGACCGCAAATTATAGACGACTTTAAAGTCCATCTATATTGCTACAGGTACGTTACTCAGGCCCGCGATTGCTTCTGCGTGGGTAGGTAAAGCAGTGGAAAAGTGGGCAGACAATTTAATTGTTAATATTGACATGGTCGATAAAGAGGATATGCTGCAAATTCTAGGTCATATCAAAGATTCTGCAGGTTATTTGGTTGAGGCTATGAAAGACATAAGCTTACTGGGCTCAAGGGCCTCTACTATGGTGATTTCAGCCGCAGGGCGCTCTGGATCCGCCAATGGAATGCTGACGCTGAATCCAAAAGAAATATTGGGCGCTCCCCTACAATGATGAGGCTCTCTTTGGAAACTAGATGCCATGATATCAACTACTACACCTGGCAAGCCAGCATTTCTGCCGTCGGCAGCTACACCAGCTAAAAAAAAAAAAAGTATATCATTCTCATACTATGCAGTCCTTTCGGCCCAACCAGTACAAAAAGGCTAAGAGTACCCCTTTTGTCACAGGAAAAGGGAGAGGAAAAGGTAGAAAATCTACAACACCGTCAAGCTTCCAGGAGCAGAAGTCAGCAACTACTTCTGCAAAAGCCACAGTGTGACGCTGGGGCTCCTTTGCGGGAGTGCGATCGGGTGGGGGCACGTCTATTATATTACAGCCAGCTCTGGCTTCAGTCAGACCTGGATCATTGGATATTACAGATAGTATCCCAAGGTTACAGGTTGGAATTTCAAGACCTTTCCCCATGCCGATTTTTCAAATCAGCCTTGCCAGTTTTCTGCTCAGGTCGGCACAACACACAAATTGTCAAGACAAAATAATTGCCTTGGTTCCTGCCGAACAAAGAAACCAAGGTTTTTATTAAAGCCTGTTTGTGGTGCCGAAGCCGGATGGCTCGGTCTGACCTATTTTAAACCTAAAATCTCTGAATCTTTATTTGAAAAGGTTCAAATTCAAGATGGAATCCTTGAGAGCGGTGATTTCCATCTTGGAAGAAAAGGAATTTCTGGTGTCGGTGGACATCAAGAATGCTTACTTGCATGTCCCCACTTACCCGCCACATCAAGCATACCTGAGGTTTGCGGTTCAGGATTTCCAGTACCAATTCCAGACATTACCTTTCGGGCTTTACACGGCTCCGAGAATATTCACCAAGGTGATGGCGGAGATGATGGTTATCTTTCGCAAACAAGGAGTCAACATAAATCCATACTTGGGCGATCTCCTCATAAAAGCTACTCCAGAACATAGCATTGTCCCCGAAGGTTGATGGATCATCAACTTTCCAAAATCGCAGTTGGAACCGACAATGAGATGATCATTTTTGGGAATGATACTGGACACCAAGATACAGAGAGTATTTCTACAGTGGAAAAGGCTCAGGAGATCCAGAGCATGGTCAAACAACGTTTGACACCAAGAACAGTATCAATTCATCAGTGCATTCGCCTGTTGGGGAAAATGGTAGCGGCTTACGAGGCGCTACAATATGGCCGATTCCATGCCAGGGTCTTCCAGTGGGACCTACTGGACAAGTGATCCGGGTCGCATCTCCGCATGCCTCAAAGGATAACCTTTTCAGCGAAAGCCAGAATTTCGCTCCTGTGGTGGCTACAAATTTCTCACCTCCTGGAAGGGACGCAGGTTTGGGATTCAGGCCTGGATCCTGGTGACCACGGATGCAAGTCTCCGAGGATGGGGAGCAGTCACGCAAGGCGAAAGCTTCCAAGGAAGATGGTCAAGTTAAGAAACTCGCCTTCACATAAACATTCTGGAGTTGAGAGCTGTGTACAACAGTGTTCATCAAGCGGCACACCTTCTTCAAGGTCGTCCCATATAGATCCAGTCAGACAATGTAACGGCAGTAACTTACATAAACCGTCAAGGCGGAACAAAAAGCAGAGCAACAATGGCAGAGGTGACAAAGATACTCCTCTGGGCAGAAAGACATGCAAAAGCTCTGTCGGCAATTTTCATCCCGGGAGTGGACAACTGGGAAGCAGACTTCCTCAGCAGACACGATCTCCATCCAGGAGAATGGGGCCTTCACCCAGAAGTCTTTGCGGAGGTGGCAAGTTGTGGGGGTGTTCCTCAAGTGGATATGAGGGTATCACGCCTCAACAAGAAGCTTCAGAAATATTGTTCCAGGTCAAGAGACCCACAAGCAATAGCGATAGATGCACTGGTGACCCAGTGGGTGTTTCAGTCGGTATATCTGTTCCCTCCACTTCCACTTATTCCAAAAGTTCTCAAGATCATCAGAAGAACAGGAGTTCGAGCAATACTCATTGCTCTGGACTGACCAAGGAGGGCTTGGTATCCAGATCTTCAAGAGTTATTAATGGAAGATCCTCGGCCTCTTCCTCTTCGCGAGGACCTGTTTCAGCAGGGGCCGTTAGCTTATCAGGATTTACCGCGGTTGCGTTTGACGGCAGGGCTGTTGAGCGCCAGATCCTAGCCTCTAAAGGGTATTCCCAATGAAGTCATTCCCACACTTATTCTGGCCAGGAAAGGGGTAACGTCCAAACATTACCATCGTATTGGAGGAAATATGTATCTTGGTGTGTATCCAAGAAGTCTCCTGCGGTAGAGTTTCAATTAGGACGACTTCTCCTATTTCTACAGGCAGTTGTGGATGCTGGATTGAGATTAGGATCTATCAAGGTTCAGATTTCGGCCTTGTTAGTTTTCTTTTAGAAACAATTGGCTTCTCTTCCTGAGGTCCAGACGTTCGTGAAAGGGGTCCTGCGCATCCAACCTCCCTTTGTGCCTCCTGCGGCGCCATGGGATCTTAATGTGGTGTGGCAGTTCCTTAAATCGGACTGTTTTGAGCTTCTGCAAGAGGTGGAGTTAAAGTCCTCACTTGAAAAGTGGTCATGCTGTTGGCCTTGGCTTCAGACAGACAAGTGTCTGAGTTAGGAGCTCTGTCACAGTGTCCTTATTTGATATTTCATGAAGATAGGGCTGAACTGAGAATATGTCAGCACTTTCTTCCGAAGGTTGTGTCTTCTTTTCATATCAACCAACCATTGGTGGTGCCAGTAGCTTCTGACACCTCAGCCGTCTCAAAGCCCTTGGATGTCGTCAGAGCGCTGAGGACTTATGTTGCAAGAACGGCTCGGATAAGGAAAACAGAATCGCTTTTTGTCCTCTATGACCCCAACAAGATTGGGGGTCCTGCTTCTAAGCAGACTATTGCGCGCTGGATCAGAGGTACCATTCAGCACGCTCATTCCACGGCAGGATTGCCGTTATCGACTTCGGTAAAAGCCCACTCTACAAGGAAAGTGGGATTGTCCTGGGCGGCTGCCCGGGGGGTCTCGGCTTTGCAAATCTGCTGAGCTGCTACTTGATTGGGTGCAAACACATTTGATAAGTTTTACAAGTTTGACACCTTGGCTGCTGACGACCTTCAATTTGGTCAGTCCGTTCTGCAGGAACATTAGCACTTTCCCGCCCATACTGGGAGCTTTGGTATATCCCCATGGTACTAAAATGGACCCCAGCATCCTCTAGGACGTAAGAGAAAATAGGATTTTAATATACCTGCCGGTAAATCCTTTTCTCGTAGTCTGTAGAGGATGCTGGGCGCCCGCCCAGTGCTCATTTTTCCTGCTGATTACGTTTATCTTTCTGCACATTTTTTCATGTGTTCAGTTGTTAACAGCTGTTGCTGTTGCGTTATGCATGCTGGTTGGCATGACTTATGTTTAAGGTCATGTTAGCCAACATGTTTATGGATGGTGTGAGCTGGTGTGAATCTCGCCACAAGTTTAATAGTAATTCCTCTCTCGAGAATGTCCGTCTCCTCGGGCACAGTTCCTATACTGAGGTCTGGAGGAGGGGCATAGAGGGAGGAGCCAGTTCACACTGTTGAAAAGTCTTAAAGTGCCGAAGGCTCCTGCGGAACCGTCTATACCCTATGGTACTAAAATGGACTCCAGCATCTTCTACGGACTACGAGAAAAGGATTTACCGGCAGGTAATTAAAATCCTATTTTTCTCTTTTGTATTTTTAATATTTTTTTTTTTAATTATCCCCCTTTATGCTTTTATATCCATATGTATTGTTATAAATTGTTATGTTTTATTGAATATCTGATCCGCTTTTTAATCTAAATAGATTGTATGACACCATTGGTCACTTTTACCCTCATCCTCTGGTTATATATATATATATATATATATATATAGCTAGCTCTCCAAACACGGCATGAACGGCACTCACAGGGTTTGATAAATGAAAAACGCTGGTACATTTAATCGTGTTAAATACACGATTAAATGTACCAGCGTTTTTCATTTATCAAACCCTGTGAGTGCCGTTCATGCCGCGTTTGGAGAGCTACTTTCTTAAGGAATCGGGCACCGGGGGAAGCTGTTGATTTAGGACCTGAGTGCCGACTGACTTGGAGGATTATATATATATATATATCTCTATATATAATTTATTCATAGTTTCTTACATAGCGCAGCAAATATACAGATATATTTAAAATCTGAGGGGGCCCCAGAGATATCACTGTACTGGGCCCCAGGATTTCTGTTGCCGGGTGGGAGCTGGTGCTCTGTATACTATGCTTGCTTTGGGTTTAAGTGTGCATATCTCAGTTTCCTTCCTTAGCCCAGGCTTTTTCATTTAGTGGCTCTTCACGGAGTACAGGAACTGCAATCTGTTGCATCTTATGACTTAGCAAAATGTTGGTTGGGAGATAACGCCGTGGCATTGATTTAGAGATGAAGGTAAAAGTTGCCTGTTTTGCTGGATACACACTAGACAGATACATTGGGGGTCATTCCGACCCGATCGCACGCAGCGGTTCTTCGCTGCGGTGTGAACGGGTTGGAACTGCGGCTGCGCAGCGCCGGCATTGCGCACACGCGTCGTTGCCCAGCGACGTCAGTTGACGGGCAACGACGCCAGGACCGAAGGAAGCGATCGTAGGCCGGATTGCAAGAAGATTGACAGCGGGAAAAAGGATTGGGGCGTCTACTCACCGTTTCCCAGGCGTGGTGAGACGAACGCAGACGTTTGGAGGGCGGATGTCTGACTTCACAGCCGGGACCTTCATCGCTGGATCCGTCGCACTGGGTAAGTAGCTGCAGGGCTGGTCTTGTTTTGCAGGAAACTTTTTTAGCATAGCAGGGGTGCACAAGCGATCACAGCCCTGCTATGCTAAAATACACTCCCCCATAGGCGGCGTCTAGTTGATCACACGAGCAGCAAAAAGTTGCTACGTGCGATTAACTCAGGTTGACATATTGCATCGGGCCTGCAGCACAGATGATGTATCTTGCAGATATACCGGCATGTCTGGCTGTGGGCATGGGTGCCAAAACTGACATCACAACTGGGCGGGCAAATTTGAATGCTAGACATGCCGCCCACTTGTGATATCAGGAAGGACATCTCAAGCAGCCAATTGGTAACTTACCTAGTCAACAGCTGCCTTTGTGTATGTGCAGCTTATGTTTCCTCATTTATATTTGCAAGGATGTACCAGTCTAATGTACAGTATTAGTCTAAGGGGTATATTCAATAAGAGTCGGATCCATTCCGACATGCAGTTGTCGGAATGGATCCGACAACCACTATTCAATGGACGACCAAATCCGACTGGCGGATTTGGCCGTACACTGGGTCCTGTCAGGCCGCTGCTGTCAGCGGCTGCGGATGCGCTGACAGCAGCGGCCAGGGGAGCAGAGATCGGTGGCCGTGAGCGGGAGGGGCTGGCTGCGGGGGACGTGTGGAGCGGCGGGGTGATGCGCTGCGGGTGGCGAGGGGAGCACAGATCGGCGGCCAGTGGGAGGGGCTGGCAGCGGTGGGAACATGTTTGCGGCGTGGGGAGTCGCTGCAGGGAGAGAGATGCCTGGCTGGAGATGACCAGGCACCTCTCCCTGCAGCAAGCACCTCCCCCCGCCGCCGCAGACATGTCCCCCGCAGCCAGCTCCCCCTGATGGCCGTCGACCTCAGCTCCCCAGCCGCCCGCAGCACCGCTCCTCTCCTCACCTCAATCTGACTTGTTTTCAAGTCGGATAGAGTTTGTCCGAAAGGGGGTCAAAACCTGTCGGATTTGGCCCCATTTCCGACAGAAGCACGTGGATCGGCGTCTATTCCACCAATCCACGTGTTTTCCGACAAGTCGGGAATTCCAGACTAGTCGGAAAAAATCAGCCCCTATTGAATAGGTCGGAACCCCTTCCAACCTATTTCTGTCGGAAGCGGCCGTCTTTCCAACAAGAGGGCAGCCTCCGACATTTATTGAATACACCCCTATATCAGTAATTCCCACCTTCAGACCTCCAGTCCCACCAATAAGTCATGTTTTGCAGATATTGGTTTGTTGATGACTGGAGTTTGGAACTACAGTACTGGTTTATATTCACTCGAAAGTGTTTGACTCTAAAATAGCAACTATTTTGCATGATGTGAGTGTGTCCTGTGGTATTTTGCTGTGTATAGCAGTCTTATTGCTAACCTTATTTATAGCCAAAGGCTATACAGTATTTATAGCCACGGCAGGGGCGCCTTGGATTGGTGGTGCAGGACCAATTCAAAATAATTTCTGGACAATGTAATTGGCAAAACAAGAGCTGGTGGCTGTCAATCATATAATATGTGGACAAACAGAAGCAATTCCTGTCCCTCACCACACAACTGTCCCTAAGGATACCATATAAACACAATTTACTTAATTTGATATTTTTTTACTAAATTTCTCAATAAGAAATTTTTGTTCTAGGGGTGCCATGAAAAAAATTCTAATACTCTAGAGCAGGCATTCCCAACCGCGGTCCTCAAGGCACACTAACAGTGCAGGTTTTAGTGATATCCAGGCTTCAGCACAGGTGACTTAATTAGTAGCTCACTTATTTTGATTTAACCATCTGTGCTGCAGCCTGAATATCACTAAAACCTGCACTGTTGGTGTGCCTTGAGGACCGTGGTTGGGAATGCCTGCTCTAGGGCGTTGTGACTCAAAACATTTTTGTGAACCACTGGCCAAAGAAGTTCCAGTTTGTGAGTGTGTCTATAAAAGCATGTATACCACTGGTTAGTATACACAATGTGCTTTATTCAGAGTGCCCGGGAGATGCTGCTTTCAGCGTCATATTCTCGGGGCTTCAAGGTTCTTCTACAGTCAGCAGATAACCGAGACTGCGTGACACTGCACAGGGGGTGTGTGAGCAGGAGGACCAATCAGAAGCTGCAATCACTGTTATGTCATGGAGATTGCTGCATCTCATTGGTCCCCATGGCCACATCCTCAGACTTTTAAAAGTGGTGAGCAGAAATAACTCCATGTCCGGGCCATGAAGCCACACAGGGCACCTGAAAGCATAGATACAGAAGATACTTCCCCTCTCCATCCCAGCACTTGCTCCAAGAGCAGAGACGGGAACTCAGAAATTGGAATGGCAACCGTCCCAGTAGGACAGGCTTTCCCAACCACGGTCCTCAAGGCACACCAACAGTGCAGCACAGATGGTTAAATCAAAATAAGTGAGCTGCTAATTAAGTCACCTGTGTTCAAGCATGGATATCACTAAAACGTGCACTGTTATAGGCTCTACACACTTGGTGACAAAAGTCAAAGATATGAACGATCTCGTTCGTTAATGAACTAGATACCGTTCATATCTTTCAGTGTGGAGGCTCCAGCGATGAACGATGCGCAGCCCCGCGCTCGTTCATCGCTGGTGCCCCGTCGGCTGTGCATGCAGGCCAATATGGACGATTGCGTCCATATTTGCCTGCAGTTCTATGGAGCCGTGTGACGGGGGAGTGAAGAAACTTCACTCCCCCATCACTGCCCCCCGCCGCTGGGTCGCCCGTCGGCCGTATCCGCCGTCGAGCAGCTCGGCGGCAGATCTATTAATGTGTAGGGCCCTTTAGTGTGCCATGAGGACCGTGGTTGGGAAAGCCTGCAGTCTTGTTTTTGAGAGAGATGAGCTGGCAGTGTGCCCCTGGACTCCAGGCTTAGGGAGAGATGTATCAAACTTTAAAGAAAGATAAAGTGGAGAAGTTGCCCATGGCAACCAATCAGCTGCTTATTGTCTTTTCAGACTGTGCTATATAAATGATTGCTAGAAGCTGATTAGTTCTAGGGATAACTTCTACACTTCGGGGGTCATTCAGACCCGGCCGCAAGAGTAACCTGCAGCGCAGTTTGCCGGTGGTGGCTACATGCATTGCGTGGCAATACACATTGCACTGCAATGTGATTGACAGTGGCGGGCAATGCGGGGGCGGAGTTATGGCATTGTGGAGGCAGTCCAGGAAAATGGGGGTTGGTCGGCGGGGACCCTAGCACTGTCCCAGAGCCTAGAGCGCATGTGCAAATCACAGTGAAATGGTGCGGTGGCCATTTTTCCAGTGATTTTCCTACTGTGCATGCACGGATCCCCGGGAAAATGGCATTTTCCCAGTTATTTTGACAGCGCTGCTGCTGTACTCTATAGGGACAGTTTTTAAATTAATGGGTGCAGGGTGTGTGGTGTGGGCGCTCAGGGACACCCAGGGGTCCCTGTGCACCGCACACACTGCACCCATTATAAATACGCCATTGGCCAGAGTCTACTGCCAGAGAGGTGGGGGCCCGCATGGAGCCCGCACACGGGCCCCCTGTGAAACTGCCTCTGAACAGCAGCCTTCTTACTAGTCCATTTACCATATGTTTTCCATCTGGGTTTGATTAGTGTCTTGTGGGGTTTAAAATAAATTGTCCTGAAATAAAAAATTGAGAACGAATCCATACAACGGGGGATGAAAATCCCTCATTAATATTTTCACCACAGGACGAATTTCACTTCTATTATTTATATTTATTTTTACTGACATAGCGGTATAATAACATAGAATTTGTCTTACAATTATACACACACCAATTTTAAAGGAAGTTTAAGAATAAAAGTTATATTTTAAATGACTTCATTACATTAACAAAACATAACAGAGTATTCCACACAAAGGAATTTTCTTTCTGTTCTGGCCTAAGCCACAACAAATATGATATGGGCTCCTCCACTATGGCCATCATTCCGAGTTGTTCGCTCGCTATCTGCTTTTAGCAGCAGTGCACACGCTAGGCCGCCGCCCTCTGGGAGTGTATCTTAGCTTAGCAGAATTGCGAACAAAAGATTTGCAGAATTGCTACTAAATATTTCCCTGCAGTTTCTGAGTAGCTCCAGACCTACTCCTAGACTGCAATCACTGCAGACAGTTTAGTTCCTGGTTTGACGTCACAAACACGCCCTGCGTTCGGCCAGCCACTCCCCCGTTTCCCCAGGCATGCCTGTGTTTTTACCTGACACGCCTGCATTTTTTAGCACACTCCCGGAAAACGGTCAGTTACCACCCAGAAACACCCCTTTCCTGTCAATCACTCACCGATCAGCAGTGCGACTGAAAAGTGTCGCTCGGACCTGTGTAAAATTGCGTAGTTTTGAGTAAAAGTACTTAGCGCGTGCGCCCTGTGGCCCATACGCATGCGCAGAATTGCCGGTTTTTAGCCTGATCGCAATTCTGCTAAAAACGGCAGCGAGCGAACAACTCGGAATGATCACCTATGACAGGAGATGGGTGCTGCAGGAGAATGTTACACTGCAGCACCTGGTTCCTGTCACTATGTAGAAGCCGGCATTCGGTGTCACCCCTTCTGAGGGTGACACCCGGCTATAGGCCGCACCCCCCGCACCCCACTTCTGATGCCACTGGCGATAAATGGGAATCTCAGTTTCAGCATTGTCTATTTATGCTACTGTTTTAGGCAATTTTTAAATATGTTTAGATTAGAAAATCAAAGTCTTTTACGTGGTGAAGTTTTTCTTATTCTGCCCTTTTCTGTATTTCCAAAGGATCACTGTTTTCAGTTCAAAATAGGCGCTGGACAGATATATATATATGGAAACTATAATTACGATCTCTTGGAGACGGTTGCTAGGCAAACCTGAAACTGAACACTACCATTAAGAGATGTCCACTCCTTGGCAACGTGACCCTCTCCGTAGATGACGTATCAGGACTTAGAAGGTAACCTGGCAAAAGTGCCCTGACCAGATGTGATGTATAAGGTAACCGATCGGGTGCACTGTACAGAGTATCAAGTTGCCATGAGTGGTGCAGGGATGGACCACACTGAGAGGAAGCCCTGTTTAGGCAGGTGTGTCAGTATAGCGAGATTACCTATACTGACAGATGATTGGTTAGATTTGGTATTTCATTCTGTGTAGGAGATAAGGATAGCACACTGGGCTAGATGCATCATTGATTGGAGAGTGATAAAATGGAGAGAGAAAAAGCAGCCAATCAGCTCCTAACTGCCATGTCACATGCTGTGTTTGAAAAAATGACAGTTGGGAGCTGACTGGCTGGTACTTTATCTCTCTCTCTCCATTTTATCACTCTCCAAGCGATGCTGCATTTCATACACTATTACTGGCCTTGAAAAAGATCCCAGAATGTGAGTGAAACGCGTTGACATTTCTGTGGACTATAAGGTAGATGGTGAAGGATTCTGGAGCCATTGCCTGACTGGGAGCTATGCCGTGGTTGTGATCCGGGACACCCGCTGGTATGTCTTTATCTATACAGAGAGCTAATTTACATTGGTTCTCACGCACAATTGGCAATTGTACCTTTATTCACACCATCTTGTGGAATGCTTATCTTTTATATGTGGTTTTTTATACCTTTATTTTTTATTTTTTTTTAAATGCATGTTTAGTTTAAAATATGTTAGCTAGACTATGGACCCTATTCAGTATGGATCGTATCTGAGATGTAATCGCATACGGATGATTTATGGACCAGTGCGCATGCTTAGCACTTGTTCTGCACATACGCGGCCCGGGAGATGCGTTCACATCTCAGTGATGTGAATGCCTCCGTCTGATTGACGGACAGAGGCAGTTGCGGGTTGCAGCGCAGCATTGTGGGGGGGGAGGGGGGGGCTGGGCGGCCTTGCCCTGTACTAATTTAGCAATACTGCAATTGAAGCTCAATAAGGTCCAAAATACATTTTTGTGTCTCACCTATTTTATGCCTCTGTCTATAATGTCTTGTGGGAGATTGTGAAGAAGGAGAGATTAAAAGGCTCCATATGCTCTGGCACGTGGTATTTGATATGCCGGCTGGCGGGATCCCAGCGCTCACAGCATACCGGCGCCGGAATCCAGACAGTCGGCATATCGACAACTTTTCTCCCTCTTGACCCCCCTGCACGGAGAATAAATAGCGTGTCTCTTTTGCGCTCGCCTCGCTGCCGGTATGCCGCCGGTTGGGATCCCGGCGCCACTATGCTGGGTGCCGGGGTCCTGACCGCCGGCATAACATACTACACCCTGCTCTGACAACAAACCCACAATTGCACTGTGGTCGGAGATGAGGAGGCGTCCTTATACAATAAGGGGTGTATCACTCTATTATATACTGACTGATTTCAATAATCAGTGCCAATAGAAAAGACATTCAAAATGTTTGGTTGCATTAGTTGTTTAGTTAAGGAGGGGAATTCAAATATTTGAAAAGTCGGTTGGGTGTCTGTCTATTAGATAGGAAAAAACAGTCACCCAACTGACTTTTCAAACAATTGAATCTCCCCCAAGGAGTGAGGTTCTCCTTATGTGTGTCCTCTTTACAGGCAGCTTTGGCAGTGTGCGCATTTCATGGTACCTACCTATTGTTATTTTTTTTGCATATATTTTGTAAAATGTCCCAAGCCTTGGAGAGAGATAAAGTACCAGCCAATCAGCTCATAATTGCCATGTCACATGCTGTGTTTGAAAAAAGACAGGAGTTGATTATCTGCTACTTTATCTCTCTCCACTTTATCTCTCTCCAAGGCTTAGTACAACGTACCCTTGGTTTGATACCTGTAATCATTATCAGTGCAGACTTGCAGCAGCCAGCAAATGTAATGCAGCGTATTTGCGCAAAAGTCTAATGCTGCATAGACCGCAATTGTATTGACACGCCCTCACTCAGCATTGCCCCAGTAGGAACGCCCCCTTACAGCACAATTACACCTTCTCGGTTGCAAGTGCAGATGTTACCCATACTTCTGTGTGCTCGGTTCTAGACTATGCGGAGTGCGATGCCATGTAAGATATGCTCTGCACATAGGGATAAGGCTGAAGTTCCCATTCTTGCAGGATCACCACCCATGTACTGTACAGTATCCAGACTCAACACCACTTAGGTCGACACCAGTTGGTCGACAGACCTTAGGTCAACACCAGAAATAGGTCGCCACGGCCAATAGGTTGACATAAACAAGATCGACATGGAAAAAGGTCGACATGAGTTTTTAATTTTTTTTAATTTTATGAACTTTTTCTTACTTTACGATCCCCGTGGACTACGATTGGGAAAGGTAACCTGCCCAACGCATGGCGAGCGAAGAGGGACATGTGAGTGCACACGATGCACTAATTGGGGTCCCGGTCACTTTCCGAAGAAAACGACACCCCAAAAAATAAAAAACCCATGTCGACATTTTTCCATGTCGACATTGTTTATATCGACCTGGTGCCAGGGGGTCTCCTGCGACACAGGGGATCACCTGCGACCCACACGTCTAGAGCCCAGTTTAACAAACAACAGGCATGAGCCCAAAACTGGTGCCAGGGGGTCCCTTGCGACCCCTACGTCTAGTGCCCAGTCTAACAAACAATAGGCTGAAGCCTGAAACTGGTGCCAGGGGGTCAACTGCGGCCCCCACATCTAGTGCCCAGTCTAACTAACAACAGGTCTGAGTACGAAACTGCTGTCAGGGGGTCACCTGCGACCCCCATGTCTAGTGCCCAGTCTAAAAAACAAAAGGCCGGAGCCTGAAACTGGTGCCAGGGGGTCCCTTGTGGCCCCTTCGTCTAGTGCCCAGTCTAACTAACAACAGGCCTGAATAAGAAACATGTGTCAGGGGGTCATCTGAGACCCCCACGTCTAGTGCCCAGTCTAGAAAACAAAAGTCCGGAGCATGAAACTGGTGCCAGGGGTTCCCTTGTGGCCCCTACGTCTAGTGCCCAGTCTAATAAACAATCGGTCGGAGCTTAAAACTGGTGCCAGGGGGTCCTTTGCGGCCCCTACATCTAGTGCCCAGTCAAACAAACAATCGGCCAGAGCCTGAAACTGGTGTCAGGGGGTCAACTGCGACCCCTACGTCTAGTGCCCAGTTTAACTAACAACAGGCCTGAGTTAGAAACTGGTGCCAGAGGGTCACCTGCGACCCTCATGTCTAGTGCCCAGTCTAAAAAACAAAAGTCCGGAGCCTGAAACTGGTTCCAGGGAGTCCCTTGTGACCCCAACGTCTAGTGCCCAGTCTAACAAATAGTCGGACGGAGACTGAAACTGGTGTCAGGGGGTCAACTGCGGCCCCCACGTCTAGTGCCCAGCCTGACAATCATCAGGCCGGAGCCCGAAACTGGTGACGGGAGGTCTCCTGCGACACAGGGCGGTCATCCTCAACCTTCCTGTCTAGTGCCCCAATCTAACAGACAACAGGTTGGAGACTGAAACTAGTGCCAGGAGGTCAATTGTGACCCCCACGTCTAGTGCCCTGTTTAACAAACAATAGGTCGGAGCCTGAAACTGGTGCCAAGGGGTCACCTGCAGCCTCCACATCAAGTGCCTAGTCTAACTAACAGCAGGCCTGAGTACGAAACTGGTGCCAGGGGGAAACCTGCGACCCCACGTCTAGTGCCCAGTCTTAAAAACAAAAGGCTAGAGCATGAAACTGGTGCCAGGGAGTCCTTCGTGGCCACTACATCTAGAACCCAGTCTAACAAACAATATGCCGAAGCCTGAAACTGGTGCCAGAGGGTCAACTGCGACCCTCACGTCTAGTGCACAGTCTAACTAACAACAGGCCTGATTACGAAACTGGTGTCAGGGGGTCATCTGCGACCCCTACGTCTAGTGCCCAGTCTGACAATCATCAGGCCGGTGCCCGAAACTGGTGACGGGAGGTCTCCTGCGACACGGGGCGGTCATCCTCGACCTTCCTGTCTAGTGCCCAATCTAACAAACAACAGGTCGGAGCCTGAAACTAGTGCAAGGAGGTCAACTGTGACCCCCACGTCTAGTGCCCTGTCTAACAAACAATAGGTCGGAGACTGAAACTGGTGCCAAGGGGTCACCTGAGGCCCCCACATCAAGTGCCCAGTCTAACTAACAACCAGCCTGAGTAAGAAACTGGTGCCAGGATGTCACCTGCGACCCCCACGTCTAGTGCCCAGTGTAGAAAACAAAAGTCCAGAGCATGAAACTGGTGCCAGGGGGTCCCTTGTGGCCCCTACGTCTAGTGCCCAGTCTAACTAACAACAGGCCTGAGTACAAAACTGGTGACAGGGGGAAACCTGCGACCCCCACGTCTAGTGCCCAGTCTAACAAACAATAGGCTGGAGCATGAAACTGGTGTCGGGGTCAACTGCGCCCCCACATATAGTGCCCAGTCTAACTAACAACAGGCCTGAATACGAAACTGGTGTTAGGGGGTCCCTTGTGGCCCCTACAACTAGTGCCCAGTCTAAAAAACAATCGGCCGGAGCTTGAAACTGATGCCAGGGGGTCCTTTGCGGCCCCTACATCTAGTGCCCAGTCTAACAAACAATATGCCGGAGCCTGAAACTGGTGTCAGGGGGTCAAGTGCGACCCCTACATCTAGTGCCCAGTCTAACTAACAACAGGCCTGAATACGAAACTGGTGCCAGAGGGTCACCTGCGACCCTCTCGTCTAGTGCCTAGTCTAGAAAACAAAAGTCCGGAGCCTGAAACTGGTTCCAGGGGGTCCTTTGTGACCCCAATGTCTAGTGCCCAGTCTAACAAACAATAGGCTGGAGCCTGAAACTGGTGCAAGGGGGTCAACTGCGGCCCCCACATATAGTGCCTTGTCTAACTAATAAAAGGCCTGAATACGAAACTGCTGCCATGGGGTCACCTGTGACCCCCACGTCTAGTGCCCAGTCTAAAAAACAAAAGGCCGGTGCCTGAAACTGGTGCCAGGGGGTCCCTAATGACCCCTACGTCTAGTGCCCAGTCTAACAAATAATCGTCCGGAGACTAAATCTGGTATCAGGGGGTCAACTGCGACCCCCACGTCTAGTGCCCAGTCTAACCAACAACAGGCCTGAGTACGAAAGTGGTGTCAGGGGGTCATCTGCGACCCCCACATCTAGTGCCCAGTCTAGAAAACAAAAGTCTGGAACCTGAAACTGGTTCCAGGGGGTCCCTTGTGACCCCCTACGTCTAGTGCCTAGTCTAACTCACAACAGGCCTGAGTACGAAACTGGTGCCAGAGGGTCACCTGCGACCCTTACATCTAGTGCCCAGTCTAGAAAACAAAAGTCTGGAACCTGAAACTGGTTCCAGGGGGTCCCTTGTGACCCCCTACGTCTAGTGCCTAGTCTAACTCACAACAGGCCTGAGTACGAAACTGGTTCCATGGGTTCACCTGCGACCCCCACGTCTAGTGCCCAGACTTAAAAACAAAAGACCGGAGCATGAAACTGGTGCCAGAGGGTCCCTTGTGGCCCCTACGTCTAGTGCCCAGTCTAATAAACAATAGGCTGGAGCCTGAAACTGGTGCCAGGGAGTCCATTGCGCCCCTACATCTAGTGACCAATCTAACAAAAATATGCCAAAGCCTGAAACTGGTGCCAGGGGGTCAACTGCGGCCCCCACATATAGTGCCCAGTCTAACTAACAACAGGCCTGAGTACGAAACTGCTGCCAGGGGGTCACCTACGACCCCCATTTCTAGTGCCCAGTCTAAAAAGCAAAAGGCCGGTGCCTGAAACTGGTGCCAGGGGGTCATTTGTGACACCTACAACTAGCTCCCAGTCTAACAAATAATCGTCCGGAGACTGAAACTGGTGTCAGGGGGCCAACTGCGACCCCCACGTCTAGTGCCCACTCTAGAAAACAAAAGTCCGGAGCATGAAGCTGGTGCCAGGGGGTCCCTTGTGGCCCCTACGTCTAGTGCCCAGTCTATCTAACAAAAGGCCTGAGTACGAAACTGCTGCCAGGAGGTCACCTGCGACCCCCACGTCTAGTGCCCAGTCTTAAAAACAAAAGGCCGGAGCATGAAACTGGTGCCAGGGGGTCCCTTGTGGCCCCTAAAACTAGTGCCCAGTCTAATAAACAATAGGCTGGAGCTTGAAACTGGTGCCAGGGAGTCCTTTGCGCCCCTACATCTAGTGCCCAGTCTAACAAACATTATGCCGAAGTCTGAAACTGGTGCCAGGGGGTCAACCGCGAACCCTATGTCTAGTGACCAATCTAACAAAAATATGCCAAAGCCTGAAACTGGTGCCAGGGGGTCAACTGCGGCCCCCACATATAGTGCCCAGTCTAACTAACAACAGGCCTGATTACGGAACTGCTGCCAGGGGGTCACCTACGACCCCCATTTCTAGTGCCCAGTCTAAAAAACAAAAGGCCGGTGCCTGAATCTGGTGCCAGGGGGTCCCTTTTGACCCCTACAACTAGTGCCCAGTCTAACAAATAATCGACCGGAGACTGAAACTGGTGTCAGGGGGTCAACTACGACCACCACGTCTAGTGCCCAGTCTAACTAACAACAGGCCTGAGTAAGAAACTGGTGTCAGGGGGTCATCTAGTGCCCAGTTTAGAAAACTAAAGTCCGAAGCACTAATCTGGTGCCCGTGGGGTCCCTTGTGGCCCCTACGTCTGGGGCCCAGTCTAACTAACAACAGGCCTGAGTACGAAACTGGTGGCCCCTACATCTAGTACCCAGTCTTAAAAAGAAAAGGCCGGCGCCTGAAACTGGTGCCAGGGGGTCCTTAGCGGCCCCTACATCTATTGCCCAGTCTAACAAACAATATGCTGGAGCCTGAAACTGGTGCCAGGTGGTCAACTGCGACCCCTGCATCTAGTGCCCAGTCTAACTAACAACAGGCCTGACTACGAAACTGGTGCCAGAGTGTCACCTGCGACCCTCTCGTCTAGTGCCTAGTCTAGAAAACAAAAGTTCGGAGCCTGAAACTGGTTACAGGGGGTCCTTTGTGACCCCAACGTCTAGTGCCCAGTCTAACAAACAATAGGCTGGAGCCTGAAACTGGTGCCTTGTCTTACTAATAACAGGCCTGAATACGAAACTGCTGCCATGGGGTCACCTGTGACCCCACGTCTAGTGCCCTGTCTTAAAACAAAAGGCCAGAGCCTGAATCTGGTGCCAGGGGGTCCCTTGTGGCCCCTACAACTAGTGACCAGTCTAATAAACAATCGGCCGGAGACTGAAATTGGTGCCAGGGGGTCCTTTGCGGCCCCTACATCTAGTGCCCAGTCTAACAAACAATATGCCGGAGCCTGAAACTGGTGCCAGGGGGTCAACTGCAACCCCTACGTCTAGTGCCCAGTCTAGAAAACAAAAGTCCGGAGCCTGAAACTGGTTCCAGGGGCTCCGTTGTGACCCCTATGTCTAATGCCCAGTCCAACAAATAATCGGCCGGAGACTGAAACTGGTGTCAGGGTATCATCTGCGACCCCCACGTCTAGTGCCCAGTCTAGGAAACAAAAGTCCGGAGCATGAAGCTGGAGCCAGGGGGTCCCTTGTGGCCCCTACGTCTAGTGCCCAGTCTATCTTAAAAGGCCTGAGTACGAAACTGCTGCCAGGGGGTCACCTGCGACCCCCACGTCTAGTGCCCAGTCTTAAAAACAAAAGTCCGGAGCATGAAACTGGTGCCAGGGGGTCCCTTGTGGCCCCTACAACTAGTGGCCAGTCTAATAAACAATCGGCCGGAGCCTGAGACTGGTGCCAGGGGGCCCCTTACGTACGTCTAGTGCCCAGTCTAACAAACAATAGGCCGGTACCTGACACTGGTACCAGGGGGTCAACTTCGCCCCCACATCTAGAGCTCAGTCTAACTAACAACTGGCCTAAGCACGAAACTGGTGCCAGGGGGTCACCTGCGAACCTCAAGTCTAGTGCCCTGTCTTAAAACAAAAGGCCAGAGCTTGAATCTGGTGCCAGGGGTCCCTTGTGGCCCCTAAAACTAGTGCCCAGTCTAATAAACAATAGGCCGGAGCCTGAAACTGGGGCCAGGGGGTCCTTTGCGGCCCCTACATCTAGTGCCCAGTCTAACAAACAATATGCCGGAGCCTGAAACTGGAGCCAGGGGGTCAACTGCGACCCCTACGTCTAAAGCCCAGTCTAACTAACAACTGGCCTGAGTACGAAACTGGTGCCAGAGGGTCACCTGCGACCCCCATGTCTAGTGTCCAGTCTAGAAAACAAAAGGCCGGTGCCTGAAACTGGTGCCAGGGGGTCCCTTGTGACCCCTACAACTAGTGCCCAGTCTAACAAATAATCGTCCGGAGAGTGAAACTGGTGTCAGGGAGTCATCTGCGTCTCCCACGTCTAGTGCCCAGTCTAGAAAACAAAAGTCCGGAGCATTAATCTGGTGCCAGGGGGTCCCTTGTGGCCCCTACATCTAGTGCCCAGTCTAACTAACAACAGGCCTGAGTACGAAACTGGTGCCAGGGGCTAACCTGTGACCCCCATGTCTAGTGCCCAGTCTACAAAAAAAGGCCGGAGCATGAAACTGGTGCCAGGGGGTCCCTTGTGACCCCAACGTCTAGTGCTCAGTCTAACAAACAATAGGCTGGAGCCTGAAACTGGAGCCAGGGGGTCAACTGCGGCCCCCACATATAGTGCCCAGTCTAACTAACAACAGGCCTGAGTACGAAATTACTGACAGGGGGTCACCTGCGACCCCCATGTCTAGTGCCCAGTCTAACGAACAAAGGTCCGGTGCCTGAAACCGGTGCTAGGGGGTCCCTTGTGACCCCTACAACTAGTGCCCAGGCTAACAAATAATCGTCCGGAGACTGAAACTGGTGTCAGGGGGCCAACTGCGACCCCCACGTCTAGTGCCCAGTCTAACTAACAACAGGCCTGAGTACGAAATTACTGACAGGGGGTCACCTGTGACCCTCATGTATAGTGCCCAGTCTAGAAAACAAAAGTTCGGAGCATGAAGCTGGTGCCAGGGGGTCCCTTGTGGCCCCTACGTCTAGTGCTCAGTCTATCTAACAAAAGGCCTGAGTACGAAACTGGTGCCAGAGGGTCACCGGCGACCCCCACGTCTAGTGCCCAGTTTTAAAAACAAAAGGCCAGTGCCTGAAACTGGTGCCAGGGGGTCCCTTGTGACCCCTACAACTAGTGCCCAGTCAAACTAACAACAGGCCTGAGTACGAAATTACTGACAGGGGGTCACCTGCGACCCTCATGTCTAGTGCCCAGTCTAACAAATAATCGTCCGGAGACTGAAACTGGTGTCAGGGGGTCAACTGCGACCCCGACGTCTAGTGCCCAGTCTAGAAAACAAAAGTCCGGAGCATGAAGCTGGTGCCAAGGGGTCCCTTATGGCCCCTACGTCTAGTGCCCAGTCTAACAAACAATATGCCAGAGCCTGAAACTGGTGCCAGGGGGTCGACTGCGACCCCTACGTCTAGTGCCCAGTCTAACTAACAACAGTCCTGAGTACGAAACTGGTGCCAGAGGGTCACCTGTGACCCTCATGTCTAGTGCACAGTCTAAAAAACAAAAGTCCGCTGCCTGAAACTGTTGCCAGGCGGTCCCTTGTGACCCCTACAACAAGTGCCCAGTCTAACAAATAATCGTCCGGAGACTGAAACTGGTGTCAGGGGGCAAACTGCGACCCCCACGTCTAGTGCCCAGTCTATCTAACAAAAGGCCTGAGTACGAAACTGCTGCCAGGGGATCACTTGCGAGCCCCACATCTAGTGCCCAGTCTTAAAAACAAAAGTCCGGAGCCTGAAACTGGTGCCAGGGGGCCCCTTACCTACGTCTAGTGCCCAGTCTAACAAACAATAGGCCGGTGCCTGACACTGGTACCAGGGGGTCAACTGCGCCCCCAAATCTAGTGCCCAGTCTAACTAACAACTGGCCTGAGCACGAAACTGGTGCCAGGGGGTCACCTGCGAACCCCAAGTCTAGTGCCCTGTCTTAAAACAAAAGGCCAGAGCTTGAATCTGGTGCCAGGGGTCCCTTGTGGCCCCTAAAACTAGTGCCCAGTCTAACAAACAATATGCCGGAGCCTGAAACTGGGGCCAGTGGGTCAACTGCGACCCCTACGTCTAAAGCCCAGTCTAACTAACAACTGGCCTGAGTACGAAACTGGTGCCATAGGGTCACCTGCGACCCCCATGTCTAGTGCCCAGTCTAGAAAACAAAAGGCCGGTGCCTGAAACTGGTGCCAGGGGGTCCCTTGTGACCCCTACAACTAGTGCCCAGTCTAAGAAATAATATTCCGGAGACTGAAACTGGTGTCAGGGGGTCATCTGCGTCCCCCACGTCTAGTGCCCAGTCTAGAAAACAAAAGTCCGGAGCATGAAGCTGGTGCCAGGGGGTCCCTTGTGGCCCCTACAACTAGTGCCCAGTCTAATAAACAATCGGCCGGAGCCTGAAACTGGTGCCAGGGGGCCCCTTACCTACGTCTAGTGCCCAGTCTAACAAACAATAGGCCGGTACCTGACACTGGTACCAGGGGGTCAACTTCGCCCCCACATCTAGTGCCCAGTCTAACTAACAACTGGCCTGAGCACGAAACTGGTGCCAGGGGGTCACCTGCGAACCCCAAGTCTAGTGCCCTGTCTTAAAACAAAAGGCCAGAGCTTGAATCTGGTGCCAGGGGTCCCTTGTGGCCCCTAAAACTAGTGCCCAGTCTAATAAACAATAGGCCGGAGCCTGAAACTGGGGCCAGGGGGTCCTTTGCGGCCCCTACATCTAGTACCCAGTCTAACAAACAATATGCCGGAGCTGAAACTGGTGCCAGGGGGTCAACTGCGACCCCTACGTCTAAAGCCCAGTCTAACTAACAACTGGCCTGAGTACGAAACTGGTGCCATAGGGTCACCTGCGACCCCCATGTCTAGTGCCCAGTCTAGAAAACAAAAGGCCGGTGCCTGAAACTGGTGCCAGGGGGTCCCTTGTGACCCCTACAACTAGTGCCCAGTCTAAGAAATAATATTCCGGAGACTGAAACTGGTGTCAGGGGGTCATCTGCGTCCCCCACGTCTAGTGCCCAGTCTAGAAAACAAAAGTCCGGAGCATGAAGCTGGTGCCAGGGGGTCCCTTGTGGCCCCTACGTCTAGTGCCCAGTCTAACTAACAACAGGCCTGAGTACGAAACTTGTGCCAGGGGGTAACCTGTGACCCCCATGTCTAGTTCCCAGTCTAAAAAACAAAAGGCCGGAGCATGACACTGGTGCCAGGGGGTCCTTTGCGGCCCCTACATCTAGTGCCCAGTCTAACAAACATTATGCCGAAGTCTGAAACTGGTGCCAGGGGGTCAACTGCGACCCCTATGTCTAGTGTCCAGTCTAACTAACAACAGGTCTGAGTACAAAACTGGTGCCATAGGGTCAACGGCCCCCACATATAGTGCCCAGTCTAACTAACAACAGGCCTGATTACGGAACTGCTGCCAGGGGGTCACCTACGACCCCCATTTCTAGTGCCCAGTCTAAAAAACAAAAGGCCGGTGCCTGAATCTGGTGCCAGGGGGTCCCTTTTGACCCCTACAACTAGTACCCAGTCTAACAAATAATCGACCGGAGACTGAAACTGGTGTCAGGGGGTCAACTACGACCACCACGTCTAGTGCCCAGTCTAACTAACAACAGGCCTGAGTACGAAACTGGTGTCAGGGGGTCATCTGCGACCCCCACGTCTAGTGCCCAGTCTAGAAAACTAAAGTCCGGAGCACTAATCTGGTGCCCGGGGGGTCCCTTGTGGCCCCTACGTCTGGGGCCCAGTCTAAATAACAACAGGCCTGAGTACGAAACTGGTGGCCCCTACATCTAGTACCCAGTCTTAAAAAGAAAAGGCCGGCGCCTGAAACTGGTGCCAGGGGGTCCTTAGCGGCCCCTACATCTATTGCCCAGTCTAACAAACAATATGCTGGAGCCTGAAACTGGTGCCAGGTGGTCAACTGCGGCCCCTACATCTAGTGCCCAGCCTAACTAACAACAGGCCTGAATACGAAACTGGTGCCAGAGGGTCACCTGCGACCCTCTCGTCTAGTGCCTAGTCTAGAAAACAAAAGTCCGGAGCCTGAAACTGGTTACAGGGGGTCCTTTGTGACCCCAACGTCTAGTGCCCAGTCTAACAAACAATAGGCTGGAGCCTGAAACTGGTGCAAGGGGGTCAACTGCGGCCCCCACATATAGTGCCTTGTCTAACTAATAACAGGCCTGAATACGAAACTGCTGCCATGGGGTGACCCCCACGTCTAGTGCCCAGTCTTAAAAACAAAGGCCGGAGCATGAAACGTGCCAGGGGGTCCCTTGTTGCCCCTACAACTAGTGCCCAGTCTAATAAAGAATCGTCCGGAGCCTGAAACTGGTGCCAGGGAGCACTTTCCCTACGTCTAGTGCCCAGTCTAAAAAACAATAGGCCTGTGCCTGACACTGGTACCAGGGGGTCAACT
Organism: Pseudophryne corroboree; assembly: GCF_028390025.1. Classification (NCBI taxonomy): domain Eukaryota; kingdom Metazoa; phylum Chordata; class Amphibia; order Anura; family Myobatrachidae; genus Pseudophryne; species Pseudophryne corroboree. The sequence continues at coordinate 41,999,222 of NC_086453.1, forward strand.
GCGCCCCCACATCTAGTGCCCAGTCTAACTAACAACTGGCCTGAGTACGAAACTGGTGCCAGAGGGTCACCTGCGACCCCCATGTCTAGTGCCCAGTCTAGAAAACAAAAGGCCGGTGCCTGAAACTGGTGCCAGGGGGTCCCTTGTGGCCCCTACGTCTAGTGCCCAGTCTATCTAACAAAAGGCCTGAGTACGAAACTGCTGCCAGGGGGTCACTTGCGACCCCCACGTCTAGTGCCCAGTCTTAAAAACAAAAGTCCGGAGCCTGAAACTGGTGCCAGGGGGCCCCTTACCTACGTCTAGTGCCCAGTCTAACAAACAATAGGCCGGTGCCTGACACTGGTACCAGGGGGTCAACTTCGCCCCCACATCTAGTGCCCAGTCTAACTAACAACAGGCCTGAGCACGAAACTGGTGCCAGGGGGTCACCTGCGAACCCCAAGTCTAGTGCCCTGTCTTAAAACAAAAGGCCAGAGCTTGAATCTGGTGCCAGGGGTCCCTTGTGGCCCCTAAAACATGTGCCCAGTCTAACAAACAATATGCCGGAGCCTGAAACTGGTGCCAGGGGGTCAACTGCGACCCCTACGTCTAAAGCCCAGTCTAACTAACAACTGGCCTGAGTACGAAACTGGTGCCAGAGGGTCACCTGCGACCCCCATGTCTAGTGCCCAGTCTAGAAAACAAAAGGCCGGTGCCTGAAACTGGTGCCAGGGGGTACCTTGTGACCCTTACAACTAGTGCCCAGTCTAAGAAATAATATTCCGGAGACTGAAACTGGTGTCAGGGGGTCATCTGCGTCCCCCACGTCTAGTGCCCAGTCTAGAAAACAAAAGTCCGGAGCATGAAGCTGGTGCCAGGGGGTCCCTTGTGGCCCCTACGTCTAGTGCCCAGTCTAACTAACAACAGGCCTGAGTACGAAACTTGTGCCAGGGGGTAACCTGTGACCCCCATGTCTAGTGCCCAGTCTAAAAAACAAAAGGCCGGAGCATGACACTGGTGCCAGGGGGTCCTTTGCGGCCCCTACATCTAGTGCCCAGTCTAACAAACATTATGCCGAAGTCTGAAACTGGTGCCAGGGGGTCAACTGCGACCCCTACGTCTAGTGCCTAGTCTAACTAACAAGAGACCTGATTACGGAACTGCTGCCAGGGGGTCACCTACGACCCCCATTTCTAGTGCCCAGTCTAAAAAACAAAAGGCCGGTGCCTGAATCTGGTGCCAGGGGGTCCCTTTTGACCCCTACAACTAGTACCCAGTATAATAAATAATCGACCGGAGACTGAAACTGGTGTCAGGGGGTCAACTACGACCACCATGTCTAGTGCCCAGTCTAACTAACAACAGGCCTGAGTACGAAACTGGTGTCAGGGGGTCATCTGCGACCCCCACGTCTTGTGCCCAGTCTAGAAAACTAAAGTCCAGAGCACTAAGCTGGTGCCCGGGGGGTCCCTTGTGGCCCCTACGTCTGGGGCCCAGTCTAAATAACAACAGGCCTGAGTACGAAACTGGTGGCCCCTACATCTAGTACCCAGTCTTAAAAAGAAAAGGCCGGCGCCTGAAACTGGTGCCAGGGGGTCCTTAGCGGCCCCTACATCTATTGCCCAGTCTAACAAACAATATGCTGGAGCCTGAAACTGGTGCCAGGTGGTCAACTGCGACCCCTACATCGAGTGCCCAGTCTAACTAACAACAGGCCTGAATTCGAAACTGGTGCCAGAGGGTCACCTGCGACCCTCTCGTCTAGTGCCTAATCTAGAAAACAAAAGTCCGGAGCTTGAAACTGGTTACAGGGGGTCCTTTGTGACCCCAACGTCTAGTGCCCAGTCTTACAAACAATAGGCTGGAGCCTGAAACTGGTGCAAGGGGGTCAACTGCGGCCCCCACATATAGTGCCTTGTCTAACTAATAACAGGCCTGAATACGAAACTGCTGCCATGGGGTAACCTGTGACCCCCACGTCTAGTGCCCAGTCTTAAAAACAAAGGCCGGAGCATGAAACGTGCCAGGGGGTCCCTTGTTGCCCCTACAACTAGTGCCCAGTCTAATAAAGAATCGTCCGGAGCCTGAAACTGGTGCCAGGGAGCACCTTCCCTACGTCTAATGCCCAGTCTAAAAAACAATAGGCCTGTGCCTGACACTGGTACCAGGGGGTCAACTGCGCCCCCACATCTAGTGCCCAGTCTAACTAACAACTGGCCTGAGTACGAAACTGGTGCCAGAGGGTCACCTGCGACCCCCATGTCTAGTGCCCAGTCTAGAAAACAAAAGGTCGGTGCCTGAAACTGGTGCCAGGGGGTCCCTTGTGACCCCTACAACTAGTGCCCAGTCTAACAAATAATCGTCCGGAGACTGAAACTGGTGTCAGGGGGTCAACTGCGTCCCCCTCGTCTAGTGCCCAGTCTAGAAAACAAAAGTCCGGAGCATGAAGCTGGTGCCAGGGGGTCCCTTGTGGCCCCTACGTCTAGTGCCCAGTCTTTCTAACAAAAGGCCTGAGTACGAAACTGCTGCCAGGGGGTCACCTGCGACCCCCACGTCTAGTGCCCAGTCTTAAAAACAAAAGTCCGGAGCATGAAACTGGTGCCAGGGGGTCCCTTGTGGACTCTACAACTAGTGCCCAGTCTAATAAACAATCGGCCGGAGCCTGAAACTGGTGCCAGGGGGCCCCTTACCTTTGTCTAGTGCCCAGTCTAACAAACAATAGGCCGGTACCTGACACTGGTACCAGGGGGTCAACTTCACCCCCACATCTAGTGCCCAGTCTAACTAACAACTGGCCTGAGCACGAAACTGGTGCCAGGGGGTCACCTGCGAACCCCAAGTCTAGTGCCCTGTCTTAAAACAAAAGGCCAGAGCTTGAATCTGGTGCCAGGGGTCCCTTGTGGCCCTTAAAACTAGTGCCCAGTCTAATAAACAATCGGCCGGAGCCTGAAACTGGTGCCAGGGGGTCCTTTGCGGCCCCTACATCTAGTGCCCAGTCTAACAAACAATATGCCGGAGCCTGAAACTGGTGCCAGGGGGTCAACTGCGACCCCTACGTCTAAAGCCCAGTCTAACTAACAACTGGCCTGAGTACGAAACTGGTGCCAGAGGGTCACCTGCGACCCCCATGTCTAGTGCCCAGTCTAGAAAACAAAAAGGCGGTGCCTGAAACTGGTGCCAGGGGGTCCCTTGTGACCCCTACAACTAGTGCCCAGTCTAAGAAATAATCGTCCGGAGACTGAAACTGGTGTCAGGGGGTCATCTGCGTCCCCCACGTCTAGTGCCCAGTCTAGAAAACAAAAGTTCGGAGCATGAAGCTGGTGCCAGGGGGTCCCTTGTGGCCCGTACGTCTAGTGCCTAGTCTAACTAACAACAGGCCTGAGTACGAAACTTGTACCAGGGGATAACCTGTGACCCCCATGTCTAATGCCTAGTCTAAAATACAAAAGGCCGGAGCATGAAACTGGTGCCAGGGGGTCCTTTGCGGCCCCTACATCTAGTGCCCAGTCTAACAAACAATATGCCGGAGCCTGAAACTGGTTCCAGGGGGTCCCTTGTGACCCCAATGTCTAGTGCTCAGTCTAACAAACAATAGGCTGGAGCCTGAATCTAGTGCCAGAGGGTCAACTGCGGCCCCCACATATAGTGCCCAGTCTAACTAACAACAGGCCTGAGTACGAAATTACTGACAGGGGGTCACCTGCGACCCTCATGTCAAGTGCCCAGTCTAACAAAAGACCGGTGCCTGAAACTGGTGCCGGGGGGTCCCTTGTGATCCCCACAACTAGTGCCCAGTCTAATAAACAATCGGCCGGAGCCTGAAACTGGTACCAGGGGGTCAACTTCGCCCCCACATCTAGTGTCCAGTCTAACTAACAACAGGCCTGAGCTCGAAACTGGTGCCAGGGGGTCACCTGCGGCCCTCAAGTCTAGTGCCCTGTCTTAAAACAAAAGGCCAGAGCCTGAATCTGGTGCCAGGGGGTCCCTTGTGGCCCCTACAACTAGTGCCCAGTCTAATAAACAATCGTCCGGAGTCTGAAACTGGTGCCAGGGGGTTCTTTGCGGCCCCTACATCTAGTGCCCAGTCTAACAAACAATGTGCCGGAGCCTGAAACTGGTGCCAGGGGGTCAACTGCGACCCCTACGTCTAAAGCCCAGTCTAACTTACAACTGGCCTGAGTACGAAACTGGTGCCAGAGGGTCACCTGCGGCCCCCACATATAGTGCCCAGTCTAACTAACAACAGGCCTGAGTACGAAATTACTGTCATGGGGCCAACTGCGACCCCCACGTCTAGTGCCCAGTCTAACTAACAACTGGCCTGAGTACGAAACTGGTGCCAGAGGGTCACCTGCGACCCCCACGTCTAGTGCCCAGTCTAGAAAACAAAAGTCCGGAGCATAAATCTGGTGCCAGGATGTCCCTTGTGGCCCCTACGTCTAGTGCCCAGTCTAACTAACAACAGGCCTGAGTACGAAACTGGTGCCAGGGGGTAACCTGCGACACCCATGTCTAGTGCCCAGTCTAAAAAACAAAAGGCCGGAGCATGAAACTGGTGCCAGGGGGTCCTTTCCGGCCCCTACATCTAGTGCCCAGTCTAACAAACAATATGCCGGAGCTTGAAACTGGTGCCAGGGGGTCGACTGCGACCCCTACGTCTAGTGCCCAGTCTAACTAACAACAGGCCTGAGTACGAAACTGGTGCCAGGGGGTCACCTGTGACCCTCATGTCTAGTGCACAGTCTAACTAACAACAGGCCTGAGTACGAAACTGGTGCCAGGGGGTAACCTGCGACACCCATGTATAGTGCCCAGTCTAGAAAACAAAAGTCCGGAGCATGAAGCTGGTGCCAGGGGGTCCCTTGTGGCCCCTACGTTTAGTGCCCAGTCTATCTAACAAAAGGCATGAGTACGAAACTGGTGCCAGAGGGTCACCTGCGACCCCCACGTCTAGTGCCCAGTCTTAAAAACAAAAGGCCGGTGCCTGAAACTGGTGCCAGGGGGTCCCTTGTGACCCCTACAACTAGTGCCCAGTCTAACAAATAATTGTCCGAAGACTGAAACTGGTGTCAGGGGGCCAACTGCGACCCCCACGTCTAGTGCCCAGTCTAGGAAACAAAAGTCCGGAGCATGAAGCTGGTGCCAGGGAATCCCTTGTGGCCCCCTACGTCTAGTGTCCAGTCTATCTAACAAAAGGCCTGAGTACGAAACTGCTGCCAGGGGGTCACCTGCGACCTCCACGTCTAGTGCCCAGTCTTAAAAACAAAAGTCCGGAGCTTGAAACTTGTTCCAGGGGTCCCTTGTGGCCCCTACAACTAGTGCCCAGTCTAATTAACAATCGTCCGGAGCCTGAAACAGGTGCCAGGGGTGCCCTTCCCTACGTCTAGTGCCCAGTCTAACAAACAATAGGCCGGTGCCAGACACTGGTACCAGGGGGTCAAATTCGCCCCCACATCTAGTGTCCAGTCTAACTAACAACTGGCCTGAGTACGAAACTGGTGCCAGAGGGTCACCTGCGACCCCCATGTCTAGTGACAAGTCTAGAAAACAAAAGGCCGGTGCCTGAAACTGGTGCCAGGGGGTCCCTTGTGACCCCTACAACTAGTGCCCAGTCTAACAAATAATCGTCCGGAGACTGAAACTGGTGTCAGGGGGTCAACTGCGACCCACACGTCTAGTGCTCAGTCTAACTAACAACAGGCCTGAATATGAAACTGGTGTCAGGGGGTCATCTGCGACCCCCACGTCTAGTGCCCAGTCTAGAAAACAAAAGTCCGGAGCATGAAGCTGGTGCCAGGGGGTCCCTTGTGGCCCCTACGTCTAGTGCCCAGTCTAACTAACAACAGGCCTGAGTACGAAACTGGTGCCAGGGGGTAACCTGTGACCCCCATGTCTAGTGCCCAGTCTAAAAACAAAAGGCCGGAGCATCAAACTGGTGCCAGGGGGTCCTTTGCGGCCCCTACATCTAGTGCCCAGTCTAACAAACAATATGCCGGAGCCTGAAACTGGTGCCAGGGTGTCAACTGCGACCCCTACGTCTAAAGCCCAGTCTAACTAACAACAGGCCTGAGTACGAAACTGGTGCCAGGGGGTCACCTGCGACCCCCAAGTCTAGTACCCTGTCTTAAAACAAAAGGCCAGAGCCTGAATCTGGTGGCAGGGGGTCCCTTGTGGCCCCTACAACTAGTGCCCAGTCTAATAAACAATCGTTCGGAGCCTGAAACTGGTGCCAGGGGGTTCTTTGCGGCCCCTACATCTAGTGCCCAGTCTAACAAACAATATGCCGGAGCCTGAAACTGGTGCCAGGGGGTCAACTGCGACCCCTACGTCTAAAGCCCAGTCTAACTAACAACAGGCCTGAGTACGGAACTGATGCCAGGGGGTAACCTCCGACCCCCACGTCTAGTGCCCAGTCTAAAAAACAAAAGTCCGGAGCATGAATCTGGTGCCAGGGGGTCCCTTGTGGCCCCTACGTCTAGTGCCCAGTCTAACTAACAACAGGCCTGAGTACGAAACTGGTGCCTGGGGGTAACCTCCGACCCCAATGTCTAGTGCCCAGTCTAAAAAACAAAAGGTCGGAGCATGAAACTGGTGCCAGGGGGTCCCTTGTGGTCCCTACAACTAGTGCCCAGTCTAAAAAACAATCGGCCGGAGCCTGAAACTGGTACCAGGGGGCCCCTTCCCTACGTCTAGTGCCCCGTCTAACAAACAATAGGCCGGTGCCTGACACTGGAACCAGGGGGTCAACTGCGCCCCCACATCTAGTGCCCAGTCTAACTAACAACAGGCCTGAGCACGAAACTGGTGCCAGGGGGTCACCTGCGAACCCCAAGTCTAGTGCCCTGTCTTAAAACAAAAGGCCAGAGCTTGAATCTGGTGCCAGGGGGTCCCTTGTGGCCCCTGAAACTAGTGCCCAGTCTAATAAACAATCGGCCGGAGCCTGAAACTGGTTCCAGGGGGCCCCTAGTGACCCCAACGTCTAGTGCTCAGTCTAACAAACAATAGGCTGGAGCCTGAAACTGGTGCCAGGGGGTCAACTGCGGCCCCCACATATAGTGCCCAGTCTAACTAACAACAGGCCTGAGTACGAAATTACTGACAGGGGGTCACCTGCGACCCTCATGTCAAGTACCCAGTCTAACAAATAATCGTCCGGAGACTGAAACTGGTTTCAGGGGGCCAACTGCGACCCCCACGTCTAGTGCCCAGTCTAGAAAACAAAAGTCCGGAGCATGAATCTGGTGCCAGGATGTCCCTTGTGGCCCCTACGTCTAGTGCCCAGTCTAACTAACAACAGGCCTGAGTACGAAACTGGTGCCAGGGGGTAACCTGCGACACCCATGTCTAGTGCCCAGTCTAAAAAACAAAAGGCCGGAGCATGAAACTGGTGCCAGGGGGTCCTTTGCGGCCCCTACATCTAGTGCCCAGTCTAACAAACAATATGCCGGAGCTTGAAACTGGTGCCAGGGGGTCGACTGCGACCCCTACGTCTAGTGCCCAGTCTAACTAACAACTGGCCTGAGTACGAAACTGGTGCCAGAGGGTCACCTGCGACCCCCATGTCTAGTGCCCAGTCTAGAAAACAAAAGGCCGGTGCCTGAAACTGGTGCCAGGGTGTCCCTTGTGACCCCTACAACCAGTGCCCAGTTTAACAAATAATCGTCCGGAGACTGAAACTGGTGTCAGGGGGTCAACAGCGACTCACACATCTAGTGCCCAGTCTAACTAACAACATTCCTGAGTATGAAACTGCTGTCAGGGGGTCATCTGCGACCCCCACGTCTAGTGCCCAGTCTAGAAAACAAAAGTCCGGAGCATGAAGCTGGTGCCAGGGGGTCCCTTGTGGCCCCTACGTCTAGTGCCCAGTCTAACTAACAACAGTCCTGAGTACGAAACTGGTGCCAGGGGGTAACCTGTGACCCCCATGTCTAGTGCCCAGTCTAAAAACAAAAGGCCGGAGCATCAAACTGGTGCCAGGGGGTCCTTTGCGGCCCCTACATCTAGTGCCTAGTCTAACAAACAATATGCCGGAGCCTGAAACTGGTGCCAGGGGGTCAACTGCGGCCCCCACATATAGTGCCCAGTCTAACTAACAACAGGCCTGAGTACGAAATTACTGACAGGGGGTCACCTGCGACCCTCATGTCTAGTGCCCAGTCTAACTAACAAAATCCCGGTGCCTGAAACTGGTGCTAGGGGGTCTCTTGTGACCCCTACAACTAGTGCCCAGTCTAACAAATAATCGTCCGGAGACTGAAACTGGTGTCAGGGGGCCAACTGCGTCCCCACGTCTAGTGCCCAGTCTAGGAAACAAAAGTCCGGAGCATGAATCTGGTGCCAGGGGGTCCCTTGTGGTCCCTACAACTAGTGCCCAGTCTAATAAACAATCGTCCGGAGCCTGAAACTGTTGCCAGGGGGTTCTTTGCGGCCCCTACATCTAGTGCCCAGTCTAACAAACAATATGCCGGAGCCTGAATCTGGTGCCAGAGGGTCACCTGCGACCCCACGTCTAGTGCCCAGTCTAGAAAACAAAAGTCCGGAGCATGAATCTGGTGCCAGGGGGTCCCTTGTGGTCCCTACGTCTAGTGCCCAGTCTAACTAACAACAGGCCTGAGTACGAAACTGGTGTCAGGGGGTAACCTCCGACCCCCACGTCTAGTGCCCAGTCTAGAAAACAAAAGTCCGGAGCATGTATCTGGTGCCAGGGGGTCCCTTGTGGCCCCTACGTCTAGTGCCCAGTCTAACTAACAACAGGCCTGAGTACGAAACTGGTGCCTGGGGGTAACCTCCGACCCCCATGTCTAGTGCCCAGTCTAAAAAACAAAAGGTCGGAGTATGAAATTGGTGCCAGGGGGTCCCTTGTGGTCCCTACAACTAGTGCCCAGTCTAAAAAACAATCGGCCGGAGCCTGAAACTGGTACCAGGGGGCCCCTTCCCTACGTCTAGTGCCCAGTCTAACAAACAATAGGCCGGTGCCTGAAACTGGTTCCAGGGGGCCCCTAGTGACCCCAACGTCTAGTGCTCAGTCTAACAAACAATAGGCTGGAGCCTGAAACTGGTGCCAGGGGGTCAACTGCGGCCCCCGCATATAGTGCCCAGTCTAACAACAGGCCTGAGTACAAAATTACTGACAGGGGGTCACCTGCGACCCTCATGTCAAGTGCCCAGTCTAAAAAATATTCGTCCGGAGACTGAAACTGGTGGCAGGGGGCCAACTGCGACCCCCACGTCTAGTGCCCAGTCTAGAAAACAAAAGTCCGGAGCATGAAGTTGGTGCCAGGGGGTCCATTGTGGCCCCTACGTCTAGTGCCCAGTCTAACTAACAACAGGCCTGTGTACGAAATTACTGACAGGGGGTCACCTGCGACCCTCATGTCTAGTGCCCAGTCTAACTAACAAAAGACCGGTGCCTGAAACTGGTGCTAGGGGGTCCCTTGTGACCCCTACGTCTAAAGCCCAGTCTAACTAACAACTGGCCTGAGTACGAAACTGGTGCCAGAGTGTCACCTGCGACCCCCACGTCTAGTGCCCAGTCTAGAAAACAAAAGGCCGGAGCATGAAACTGGTGCCAGGGGGTCCCTTGTGACCCCAACGTCTAGTGCTCAGTCTAACAAACAATAGGCTGGAGCCTGAAATTGGTGCCAGGGGGTCAACTGCGGCCCCCACATATAGTGCCCAGTCTAACTAACAACAGGCTTGAGTACGAAATTACTGACAGGGGGTCACCTGCGACCCCCACGACTAGTGCCCAGTCTTAAGCTGGTGCCAGGGGGTCTCTTGTGGTCCCTACGTCTAGTGCCCAGTCTAACTAACAACAGGCCTGAGTACGAAAACTGCTGCCAGGGGGTCACCTGTGACCCCCAAGTTTAGTACCCTGTCTTAAAACAAAAGGCCAGAGCCTGAATCTGGTGCCAGGGGCCCCCTTCCCTACGTCTAGTGCCCAGTCTAACAAACTATAGGCCGGTGCCTGACACTGGTACCAGAGGGTCAACTGCACCCCCACATCTAGTGCCCAGTCTAACTAACAACAGGCCTGAGCACGAAACTGGTGCCAGGGGGTCACCTGCGAACCCCAAGTCTAGTACCCTGTCTTAAAACAAAAGGCCAGAGCTTGAATCTGGTGCCAGGGGGTCCCTTGTGGCCCCTAAAACTAGTGCCCAGTCTAATAAACAATCGTCCGGAGCCTGAAACTGGTGCCAGGGGGTCCTTTGCGGCCCCTACATCTAGTGCCCAGTCTAACAAACAATATGTCGGAGCTTGAAACTGGTGCCAGGGGGTCAACTGCGACCCCTACGTCTAAAGCCCAGTCTAACTAACAACTGGCCTGAGTACGAAACTGGTGCCAGAGGGTCACCTGCGACCCCCATGTCTAGTGCCCAGTCTAGAAAACAAAAGGCCGGTGCCTGAAACTGGTGCCAGGGGGTCCCTTGTGACCCCTACAACTAGTGCCAGTCTAACAAATAATCGTCCGGAGACTGAAACTGGTGTCAGGGGGTCAACTGCGACCCACACGTCTAGTGCTCAGTCTAACTAACAACAGGCCTGAGTATGAAACTGGTGTCAGGGGGTCATCTGCGACCCCCACGTCTAGTGCCCAGTCTAGAAAACAAAAGTCCGGAGCATGAAGCTGGTGCCAGGGGGTCCCTTGTGGCCCCTACGTCTAGTGCCCAGTCTAACTAACAACAGTCCTGAGTACGAAACTGGTGCCAGGGGGTAACCTGTGACCCCCATGTCTAGTGCCCAGTCTAAAAACAAAAGGCCGGAGCATCAAACTGGTGCCAGGGGGTCCTTTGCGGCCCCTACATCTAGTGCCCAGTCTAACAAACAATATGCCGGAGCCTGAAACTGGTGCCAGGGGGTCAACTGCGGCCCCCACATATAGTGCCCAGTCTAACTTACAACAGGCCTGAGCACGAAACTGGTGCCTGGGGGTAACCTCCGACCCCCATGTCTAGTGCCCAGTCTAAAAAACAAAAGGTCGGAGCATGAAACTGGTGCCAGGGGGCCCCTTCCCTACATCTAGTGCCCAGTCTAACAAACAATAGGCCGGTGCCTGAAACTGGTTCCAGGGGGCCCCTAGTGACCCCAACGTCTAGTGCTCAGTCTAACAAACAATAGGCTGGAGCCTGAAACTGGTGCCAGGGGGTCAACTGCGGCCCCCACATATAGTGCCCAGTCTAACTAACAACAGGCCTGAGTACAAAATTACTGACAGGGGGTCACCTGCGACCCTCATGTCAAGTGCCCAGTCTAAAAAATATTAGTCCGGAGGCTGAAACTGGTGTCAGGGGGCCAACTGCGACCCCCACGTCTAGTGCCCTGTCTAGAAAACAAAAGTCCGGAGCATGAAGCTGGTGCCAGGGGGTCCATTGTGGCCCCTACGTCTAGTGCCCAGTCTAACTAACAACAGGCCTGAGTACGAAATTACTGACAGGGGGTCACCTGCGACCCTCATGTCTAGTGCCCAGTCTAACTAACAAAAGACCAGTGCCTGAAACTGGTGCTAGGGGGTCCCTTGTGACCCCTACGTCTAAAGCCCAGTCTAACTAACAACTGGCCTGAGTACGAAACTGGTGCCAGAGTGTCACCTGCGACCCCCACGTCTAGTGCCCAGTCTAGAAAACAAAAGTCCGGAGCATGAATCTGGTGCCAGGATGTCCCTTGTGGCCCCTACGTCTAGTGCCCAGTCTAACTAACAACAGGCCTGAGTATGAAACTGGTGCCAGGGGGTAACCTGCGACACCCATGTCTAGTGCCCAGTCTAAAAAACAAAAGGCCGGAGCATGAAACTGGTGCCAGGGGGTCCTTTCCGGCCCCTATATCTAGTGCCCAGTCTCTCAAACAATATGCCGGAGCTTGAAACTGGTGCCAGGGGGTCGACTGCGACCCCTACGTCTTGTGCCCAGTCTAACTAACAACAGGCCTGAGTACGAAACTGGTGCCAGGGGGTTACCTGTGTCCCTCATGTCTAGTGCACAGTCTAAAAAACAAAAGTCCGGAGCCTGAAACTGGTTCCAGGGGGTCCCTTGTGACCCCAACGTCTAGTGCTCAGTCTAACAAACAATAGGCTGGAGCCTGAAACTGGTGCCAGGGGGTCAACTGCGGCCCCCACATATAGTGCCCAGTCTAACTAACAACAGGCCTGAGTACGAAATTACTGACAGGGGGTCACCTGCGACCCTCATGTCTAGTGCCCAGTCTAACAAATAATCGTCCGGAGACTGAAACTGGTGTCAGGGGGTCAACTGCGACCCCCACGTCTAGTGCCCAGTCTAGAAAACAAAAGTCCGGAGCATGAAGCTGGTGCCAGGGGGTCCCTTGTGGCCCCTACGTTTAGTGCCCAGTCTATCTAACAAAAGGCCTGAGTACGAAACTGGTGCCAGAGGGTCACCTGCGACCCCCACGTCTAGTGCCCAGTCTTAAGCTGGTGCCAGGGGGTCTCTTGTGGTCCCTACGTCTAGTGCCCAGTCTAACTAACAACAGGCCTGAGTACGAAACTGGCCAGGGGGTAACCTGTGACCCTCATGTCTAGTGCCCAGTCTTAAAAACAAAAGTCCGGAGCATGAAACTGGTGCCAGGGGGTCCCTTGTGGCCCCTACAACTAGTGCCCAGTCTAATAAACAATCGGCCGGAGCCTGAAACTGGTGCCAGGGGGACCTTACCTACGTCTAGTGCCCAGTCTAACAAACAATAGGCCGGTGCCTGACACTGGTACCAGGGGGTCAACTTCTCCCCCACATCTAGTGTCCAGTCTAACTAACAACAGACCTGAGCTCGAAACTGGTGCCAGGGGGGTCACATGCGACCCCCAAGTCTAGTGCCGTGTCTTAAAACAAAAGGCCAGACCCTGAGTCTGGTGCCAGGGGGTCCCTTGTGGCCCCTACAACTAGTGCCCAGTCTAATAAACAATCGTCCGTAGCCTGAAACTGGTGACAGGGGGTCCTTTGCGGCCCCTACATCTAGTGCCCAGTCTAACAAACAATATGCCGGAGCCTGAAATTGGTGCCAGGGGGTCAACTGCGACCCCCAGTCTAACTAACAACTGGCCTGAGTACAAAACTGGTGCCAGAGGGTCACCTGCGACCCCCATGTCTAGTGCCCAGTCTAACTAACAAAAGACCGGTGCCTGAAACTGGTGCCAGGGGGTCCCTTGTGACCCCTACAACTAGTGCCCAGTCTAACAAATAATTGTCCGAAGACTGAAACTGGTGTCAGGGGGCCAACTGCGACCCCCACGTCTAGTGCCCAGTCTAGTAAAACAAAAGTCCGGAGCATGAAGCTGGTGCCAGGGGGTCCCTTGTGGCCCCCTACGTCTAGTGCCCAGTCTATCTAACAACAGGCCTGAGTACGAAAACTGCTGCCAGGGGGTCACCTGTGACCCCCAAGTCTAGTACCTTGTCTTAAAACAAAAGGCCAGAGCCTGAATCTGGTGCCAGGGGGTCCCTTGTGGCCCCTACAACTAGTGCCCAGTCTAATAAACAATCGTCCGGAGCCTGAAACTGGTGCCAGGGGCCCCCTTCCCTACGTCTAGTGCCCAGTCTAACAAACTATAGGCCGTTGCCTGACACTGGTACCAGAGGGTCAACTGCACCCCCACATCTAGTGCCCAGTCTAACTAACAACAGGCCTGAGCACGAAACTGGTGCCAGGGGGTCACCTGCGAACCCCAAGTCTAGTACCCTGTCTTAAAACAAAAGGCCAGAGCTTGAATCTGGTGCCAGGGGGTCCCTTGTGGCCCCTAAAACTAGTGCCCAGTCTAATAAACAATCGGCCGGAGCCTGAAACTGGTGCCAGGGGGTCCTTTGCGGCCCCTACATCTAGTGCCCAGTCTAACAAACAATATGCCGGAGCTTGAAACTGGTGCCAGGGGGTCAACTGCGACCCCTACGTCTAAAGCCCAGTCTAACTAACAACTGGCCTGAGTACGAAACTGGTGCCAGAGGGTCACCTGCGACCCCCATGTCTAGTGCCCAGTCTAGAAAACAAAAGGCCGGTGCCTGAAACTGGTGCCAGGGGGTCCCTTGTGACCCCTACAACTAGTGCCAGTCTAAAAAACAATCGTCCGGAGCCTGAAACTGGTACCAGGGGGCCCCTTCCCTACGTCTAGTGCCCAGTCTAACAAACAATAGGCCGGTGCCTGAAACTGGTTCCAGGGGGCCCCTAGTGACCCCAACGTCTAGTGCTCAGTCTAACAAACAATAGGCTGGAGCCTGAAACTGGTGCCAGGGGGTCAACTGCGGCCCCCACATATAGTGCCCAGTCTAACTAACAACAGGCCTGAGTACAAAATTACTGACAGGGGGTCACCTGCGACCCTCATGTCAAGTGCCCAGTCTAAAAAATATTCGTCCGGAGACTGAAACTGGTGTCAGGGGGCCAACTGCGACCCCCACGTCTAGTGCCCAGTCTAGAAAACAAAAGTCCGGAGCATGAATCTGGTGCCAGGGGGTCCATTGTGGCCCCTACGTCTAGTGCCCAGTCTAACTAACAACAGGCCTGAGTACGAAACTGGTGCCAGGGGGTAACCTGCGACACCCATGTCTAGTGCCCAGTCTAAAAAACAAAAGGCCGGAGCATGAAACTGGTGCCAGGGGGTCCTTTCCGGCCCCTACATCTAGTGCCCAGTCTAACAAACAATATGCCGGAGCTTGAAACTGGTGCCAGGGGGTCAACTGCGACCCCTACGTCTAAAGCCCAGTCTAACTAACAACAGGCCTGAGTATGAAACTGGTGTCAGGGGGTCATCTGCGACCCCCACGTCTAGTGCCCAGTCTAGAAAACAAAAGTCCGGAGCATGAAGCTGGTGCCAGGGGGTCCCTTGTGGCCCCTACGTCTAGTGCCCAGTCTAACTAACAACAGTCCTGAGTACGAAACTGGTGCCAGGGGGTATCCTGTGACCCCCATGTCTAGTGCCCAGTCTAAAAACAAAAGGCCGGAGCATCAAACTGGTGCCAGGGGGTCCTTTGCGGCCCCTACATCTAGTGCCCAGTCTAGCAAACAATATGCCGGAGCCTGAAACTGGTGCCAGGGGGTCAACTGCGGCCCCCACATATAGTGCCCAGTCTAACTAACAACAGGCCTGAGTACGAAACTGGTGCCTGGGGGTAACCTCCGACCCCCATGTCTAGTGCCCAGTCTAAAAAACAAAAGGTCGGAGCATGAAACTGGTGCCAGGGGGTCCCTTGTGGTCCCTACAACTAGTGCCCAGTCTAAAAAACAATCGTCCGGAGCCTGAAACTGGTACCAGGGGGCCCCTTCCCTACGTCTAGTGCCCAGTCTAACAAACAATAGGCCGGTGCCTGAAACTGGTTCCAGGGGCCCCCTAGTGACCCCAACGTCTAGTGCTCAGTCTAACAAACAATAGGCTGGAGCCTGAAACTGGTGTTAGGGGGTCAACTGCGGCCCCCACATATAGTGCCCAGTCTAACTAACAACAGGCCTGAGTACAAAATTACTGACAGGGGGTCACCTGCGACCCTCATGTCAAGTGCCCAGTCTAAAAAATATTCGTCCGGAGACTGAAACTGGTGTCAGGGGGCCAACTGCGACCCCCACGTCTAGTGCCCAGTCTAGAAAACAAAAGTCCGGAGCATGAATCTGGTGCCAGGGGGTCCATTGTGGCCCCTACATCTAGTGCCCAGTCTAACTAACAACAGGCCTGAGTACGAAACTGGTGCCAGGGGGTAACCTGCGACACCCATGTCTAGTGCCCAGTCTAAAAAACAAAAGGCCGGAGCATGAAACTGGTGCCAGGGGGTCCTTTCCGGCCCCTATATCTAGTGCCCAGTCTAACAAACAATATGACGGAGCTTGAAACTGGTGCCAGGGGGTCGACTGCGACCCCTACGTCTAGTGCCCAGTCTAACTAACAACAGGCCTGAGTGCGAAACTGGTGCCAGGGGGTCACCTGTGACCCTCATGTCTAGTGCACAGTCTAAAAAACAAAAGTCCGGAGCCTGAAACTGGTTCCAGGGGGTCCCTTGTGACCCCAACGTCTAGTGCTCAGTCTAACAAACAATAGGCTGGAGCCTGAAACTGGTGCCAGGGGGTCAACTGCGGCCCCCACATATAGTGCCCAGTCTAACTAACAACAGGCCTGAGTACGAAATTACTGACAGGGGGTCACCTGCGACCCTCATGTCTAGTGCCCAGTCTAACAAATAATCGTCCGGAGACTGAAACTGGTGTCGGGGTCAACTGCGACCCCCACGTCTAGTGCCCAGTCTAGAAAACAAAAGTCCGGAGCATGAAGCTGGTGCCAGGGGGTCCCTTGTGGCCCCTACGTTTAGTGCCCAGTCTATCTAACAAAAGGCCTGAGTACGAAACTGGTGCCAGAGGGTCACCTGCGACCCCCACGTCTAGTGCCCAGTCTTAAGCTGGTGCCAGGGGGTCTCTTGTGGTCCCTACGTCTAGTGCCCAGTCTAACTAACAACAGGCCTGAGTACGAAACTGGTGCCAGGGGGTAACCTGTGACCCTCATGTCCAGTGCCCAGTCTTGAAAACAAAAGTCCGGAACATGAAACTGGTGCCAGGGGGTCCCTTGTGGCCCCAACAACTAGTTCCCAGTCTAATAAACAATCGGCCGGAGCCTGAAACTGGTGCCAGGGGGACCTTACCTACGTCTAGTGCCCAGTCTAACAAACAATAGGCCGGTGCCTGACACTGGTACCAGGGGGTCAACTTCTCCCCCATATCTAGTGTCCAGTCTAACTAACAACAGACTGAGCTCGAAACTGGTGCCAGGGGGGTCACCTGCGACCCCCAAGTCTAGTGCCGTGTCTTAAAACAAAAGGCCAGACCCTGAGTCTGGTGCCAGGGGGTCCCTTGTGGCCCCTACAACTAGTGCCCAGTCTAATAAACAATCGTCCGTAGCCTGAAACTGGTGACAGGGGGTCCTTTGCGGCCCCTACATCTAGTGCCCAGTCTAACAAACAAAATGCCGGAGCCTGAAACTGGTGCCAGGGGGTCAACTGCGACCCCCAGTCTAACTAACAACTGGCCTGAGTACGAAACTGGTGCCAGAGGGTCACCTGCGACCCCCATGTCTAGTGCCCAGTCTAACTAACAAAAGACCGGTGCCTGAAACTGGTGCCAGGGGGTCCCTTGTGACCCCTACAACTAGTGCCCAGTCTAACAAATAATTGTCCGAAGACTGAAACTGGTGTCAGGGGGCCAACTGCGACCCCCACGTCTAGTGCCCAGTCTAGTAAAACAAAAGTCCGGAGCATGAAGCTGGTGCCAGGGGGTCCCTTGTGGCCCCTACAACTAGTGCCCAGTCTAATAAACAATCGTCCGGAGCCTGAAACTGGTGCCAGGGGGCCCCTTCCCTACGTCTAGTGCCCAGTCTAACAAACTATAGGCCGTTGCCTGACACTGGTACCAGAGGGTCAACTGCGCCCCCACATCTAGTGCCCAGTCTAACTAACAACAGGCCTGAGCACGAAACTGGTGCCAGGGGGTCACCTGCGAACCCCAAGTCTAGTGCCCTGTCTTAAAACAAAAGGCCAGAGCTTGAATCTGGTGCCAGGGGGTCCCTTGTGGCCCCGAAAACTAGGGCCCAGTCTAATAAACAATCGGCCAGAGCCAGAAACTGGTGCCAGGGGGTCCTTTGCGGCCCCTACATCTAGTGCCCAGTCTAACAAACAATATGCCGGAGCTTGAAACTGGTGCCAGGGGGTCAACTGCGACCCCTACGTCTAAAGCCCAGTCTTACTAACAACTGGCCTGAGTACGAAACTGGTGCCAGAGGGTCACCTGCGACCCCCATGTCTAGTGCCCAGTCTAACTAACAAAAGACCGGTGCCTGAAACTGGTGCCAGGGGGTCCCTTGTGACCCCTACAACTAGTGCCCAGTCTAACAAATAATTGTCCGAAGACTGAAACTGGTGTCAGGGGGCCAACTGCGACCCCCACGTCTAGTGCCCAGTCTAGTAAAACAAAAGTCCGGAGCATGAAGCTGGTGCCAGGGGGTCCCTTGTGGCCCCCTACGTCTAGTGCCCAGTCTATCTAACAACAGGCCTGAGTACGAAAACTGCTGCCAGGGGGTCACCTGTGACCCCCAAGTCTAGTACCCTGTCTTAAAACAAAAGGCCAGAGCCTGAATCTGGTGCCAGGGGGTCCCTTGTGGCCCCTACAACTAGTGCCCAGTCTAATAAACAATCGTCCGGAGCCTGAAACTGGTGCCAGTGGCCCCCTTCCCTACGTCTAGTGCCCAGTCTAACAAACTATAGGCCGTTGCCTGACACTGGTACCAGAGGGTCAACTGCACCCCCACATCTAGTGCCCAGTCTAACTAGCAACAGGCCTGAGCACGAAACTGGTGCCAGGGGGTCACCTGCGAACCCCAAGTCTAGTACCCTGTCTTAAAACAAAAGGCCAGAGCTTGAATCTGGTGCCAGGGGGTCCCTTGTGGCCCCTAAAACTAGTGCCCAGTCTAATAAACAATCGGCCGGAGCCTGAAACTGGTGCCAGGGGGTCCTTTGCGGCCCCTACATCTAGTGCCCAGTCTAACAAACAATATGCCGGAGCTTGAAACTGGTGCCAGGGGGTCAACTGCGACCCCTACGTCTAAAGCCCAGTCTAACTAACAACTGGCCTGAGTACGAAACTGGTGCCAGAGGGTCACCTGCGACCCCCATGTCTAGTGCCCAGTCTAGAAAACAAAAGGCCGGTGCCTGAAACTGGTGCCAGGGGGTCCCTTGTGACCCCTACAACTAGTGCCAGTCTAAAAAACAATCGTCCGGAGCCTGAAACTGGTACCAGGGGGCCCCTTCCCTACGTCTAGTGCCCAGTCTAACAAACAATAGGCCGGTGCCTGAAACTGGTTCCAGGGGGCCCCTAGTGACCCCAACGTCTAGTGCTCAGTCTAACAAACAATAGGCTGGAGCCTGAAACTGGTGCCAGGGGGTCAACTGCGGCCCCCACATATAGTGCCCAGTCTAACTAACAACAGGCCTGAGTACAAAATTACTGACAGGGGGTCACCTGCGACCCTCATGTTAAGTGCCCAGTCTAAAAAATATTCGTCCGGAGACTGAAACTGGTGTCAGGGGGCCAACTGCGACCCCCACGTCTAGTGCCCAGTCTAGAAAACAAAAGTCCGGAGCATGAATCTGGTGCCAGGGGGTCCATTGTGGCCCCTACGTCTAGTGCCCAGTCTAACTAACAACAGGCCTGAGTACGAAACTGGTGCCAGGGGGTAACCTGCGACACCCATGTCTAGTGCCCAGTCTAAAAAACAAAAGGCCGGAGCATGAAACTGGTGCCAGGGGGTCCTTTCCGGCCCCTACATCTAGTGCCCAGTCTAACAAACAATATGCCGGAGCTTGAAACTGGTGCCAGGGGGTCAACTGCGACCCCTACGTCTAAAGCCCAGTCTAACTAACAACAGGCCTGAGTATGAAACTGGTGTCAGGGGGTCATCTGCGACCCCCACGTCTAGTGCCCAGTCTAGAAAACAAAAGTCCGGAGCATGAAGCTGGTGCCAGGGGGTCCCTTGTGGCCCCTACGTCTAGTGCCCAGTCTAACTAACAACAGTCCTGAGTACGAAACTTGTGCCAGGGGGTATCCTGTGACCCCCATGTCTAGTGCCCAGTCTAAAAACAAAAGGCCGGAGCATCAAACTGGTGCCAGGGGGTCCTTTGCGGCCCCTACATCTAGTGCCCAGTCTAACAAACAATATGCCGGAGCCTGAAACTGGTGCCAGGGGGTCAACTGCGGCCCCCACATATAGTGCCCAGTCTAACTAACAACAGGCCTGAGTACGAAACTGGTGCCTGGGGGTAACCTCCGACCCCCATGTCTAGTGCCCAGTCTAAAAAACAAAAGGTCGGAGCATGAAACTGGTGCCAGGGGGTCCCTTGTGGTCCCTACAACTAGTGCCCAGTCTAAAAAACAATCGTCCGGAGCCTGAAACTGGTACCAGGGGGCCCCTTCCCTACGTCTAGTGCCCAGTCTAACAAACAATAGGCCGGTGCCTGAAACTGGTTCCAGGGGCCCCCTAGTGACCCCAACGTCTAGTGCTCAGTCTAACAAACAATAGGCTGGAGCCTGAAACTGGTGCCAGGGGGTCAACTGCGGCCCCCACATATAGTGCCCAGTCTAACTAACAACAGGCCTGAGTACAAAATTACTGACAGGGGGTCACCTGCGACCCTCATGTCAAGTGCCCAGTCTAAAAAATATTCGTCCGGAGACTGAAACTGGTGTCAGGGGGCCAACTGCGACCCCCACGTCTAGTGCCCAGTCTAGAAAACAAAAGTCCGGGGCATGAATCTGGTGCCAGGGGGTCCATTGTGGCCCCTACGTCTAGTGCCCAGTCTAACTTACAACAGGCCTGAGTACGAAACTGGTGCCAGGGGGTAACCTGCGACACCCATGTCTAGTGCCCAGTCTAAAAAACAAAAGGCCGGAGCATGAAACTGGTGCCAGGGGGTCCTTTCCGGCCCCTATATCTAGTGCCCAGTCTAACAAACAATATGCCGGAGCTTGAAACTGGTGCCAGGGGGTCGACTGCGACCCCTACGTCTAGTGCCCAGTCTAACTAACAACAGGCCTGAGTGCGAAACTGGTGCCAGGGGGTCACCTGCGACCCCCACGTCTAGTGCCCAGTCTAGAAAACAAAAGTCCGGAGCATGAAGCTGGTGCCAGGGGGTCCCTTGTGGCCCCTACGTTTAGTGCCCAGTCTATCTAACAAAAGGCCTGAGTACGAAACTGGTGCCAGAGGGTCACCTGCGACCCCCACGTCTAGTGCCCAGTCTTAAGCTGGTGCCAGGGGGTCTCTTGTGGTCCCTACGTCTAGTGCCCAGTCTAACTAACAACAGGCCTGAGTACGAAACTGGTGCCAGGGGGTAACCTGTGACCCTCATGTCTAGTGCCCAGTCTTGAAAACAAAAGTCCGGAGCATGAAACTGGTGCCAGGGGGTCCCTTGTGGCCCCTACAACTAGTTCCCAGTCTAATAAACAATCGGCCGGAGCCTGAAACTGGTGCCAGGGGGACCTTACCTACGTCTAGTGCCCAGTCTAACAAACAATAGGCCGGTGCCTGACACTGGTACCAGGGGGTCAACTTCTCCCCCACATCTAGTGTCCAGTCTAACTAACAACAGACCTGAGCTCGAAACTGGTGCCAGGGGGGTCACCTGCGACCCCCAAGTCTAGTGCCGTGTCTTAAAACAAAAGGCCAGACCCTGAGTCTGGTGCCAGGGGGTCCCTTGTGGCCCCTACAACTAGTGCCCAGTCTAATAAACAATCGTCCGTAGCCTGAAACTGGTGACAGGGGGTCCTTTGCGGCCCCTACATCTAGTGCCCTGTCTAACAAACAAAATGCCGGAGCCTGAAACTGGTGCCAGGGGGTCAACTGCGACCCCCAGTCTAACTAACAACTGGCCTGAGTACGAAACTGGTGCCAGAGGGTGACCTGCGACCCCCATGTCTAGTGCCCAGTCTAACTAACAAAAGACCGGTGCCTGAAACTGGTGCCAGGGGGTCCCTTGTGACCCCTACAACTAGTGCCCAGTCTAACAAATAATTGTCCGGAGACTGAAACTGGTGTCAGGGGGTCAACAGCGACTCACACATCTAGTGCCCAGTCTAACTAACAACATTCCTAAGTATAAAACTGCTGTCAGGGGGTCATCTGCGACCCCCACGTCTAGTGCCCAGTCTAGTAAAACAAAAGTCCGGAGCATGAAGCTGGTGCCAGGGGGTCCCTTGTGGCCCCCTACGTCTAGTGCCCAGTCTATCTAACAACAGGCCTGAGTACGAAACTGCTGCCAGTCGGTCACCTGCCACCCCCACGTCTAGTGCCCAGTCTTAAAAACAAAAGGGCGGAGCATGAATCTGGTGCCAGGGGGTCCCTTGTGGCCCCTACAACTAGTGCCCAGTCTAATAAACAATCGGCCGTAGCCTGAAACTGGTACCAGGGGGCCCCTTCCCTACGTCTAGTGCCCAGTCTAACAAACTATAGGCCGGTGCCCGACACTGGTACCAGGGGGTCAACTGCGCCCCCACATCTAGTGCCCAGTCTAACTAACAACAGGCCTGAGCACGAAACTGGTGCCAGAGGGTCACCTGCGACCCCCATGTCTAGTGCCCTGTCTTAAAACAAAAGGCCAGAGCTTGAATCTGGTGCCAGGGGGTCCCTTGTGGCCCCTAAAACTAGTGCCCAGTCTAATAAACAATCGGCCGGAGCCTGAAACTGGTGCCAGGGGGTCCTTTGCGGCCCCTACATCTAGTGCCCAGTCTAACAAACAATATGCCAGAGCCTGAAACTGGTGCCAGGGGGTCAACTGCGGCCCCCACATATAGTGCCCAGTCTAACTAACAACAGGCCTGAGTACGAAACTGGTGCCAGGGGGTAACCTGCGACCCCCATGTCTAGTGCCCAGTCTAAAAAACAAAAGGCCGGAGCATGTAACTGGTGCCAGGGGGTCCTTTCCGGACCCTAAATCTAGTGCCCAGTCTAACAAGCAATATGCCGGAGCCTGAAACTGGTGCCAGGGGGTCGACTGCGACCCCTACGTCTAGTGCCCAGTCTAACTAACAACAGGCCTGAGTACGAAACTGGTGCCAGAGGGTCACCTGTGACCCTCATGTCTAGTGCACAGTCTAAAAACCAAAAGTCCGGAGCCTGAAACTGGTTCCAGGGGGTCCCTTGTGACCCCAACGTCTAGTGCTCAGTCTAACAAACAATAGGCTGGAGCCTGAAACTGGTGCCAGGGGGTCAACTGCGGCCCCCACATATAGTGCCCAGTCTAACTAACAACAGGCCTGAGTACGAAATTACTGACAGGGGGTCACCTGCGACCCTCATGTCAAGTGCCCAGTCTAACAAATAATCGTCCGGAGACTGAAACTGGTGTCAGGGGACCAACTGCGACCCCCACGTCTAGTGCCCAGTCTAGAAAACAAAAGTCCGGAGCATGAAACTGGTGCCAGGGGGTCCCTTGTGGCCCCTACAACTAGTGCCCAGTCTAATAAACAATCGTCCGGAGCCTGAAACTGGTGCCATGGGGACCTTACCTACGTCTAGTGCCCAGTCTAACAAACAATAGGCCGGTGCCTGACACTGGTACCAGGGGGTCAACTTCTCCCCCACATCTAGTGCCCAATCTAACTAACAACAGACCTGAGCTCGAAACTGGTGCCAGGGGGGTCACCTGCGACCCCCAAGTCTAGTGCCGTGTCTTAAAACAAAAGGCCAGACCCTGAATCTGGTGCCAGGGGGTCCCTTGTGGCCCCTACAACTAGTGCCCAGTCTAATAAACAATCGTCCGTAGCCTGAAACTGGTGACAGGGGGTCCTTTGCGGCCCCTACATCTAGTGCCCAGTCTAACTAACAACTGGCCTGAGTACGAAACTGGTGCCAGAGGGTCACCTGCGACCCCCATGTCTAGTGCCCAGTCTAGAAAACAAAAGGCCGGTGCCTGAAACTGGTGCCAGGGGGTCCCTTGTGACCCCTACAACTAGTGCCCAGTCTAACAAATAATTGTCCGAAGACTGAAACTGGTGTCAGGGGGCCAACTGCGACCCCCACGTCTAGTGCCCAGTCTAGTAAAACAAAAGTCCGGAGCATGAAGCTGGTGCCAGGGGGTCCCTTGTGGCCCCCTACGTCTAGTGCCCAGTCTATCTAACAACAGGCCTGAGTACGAAACTGCTGCCAGGGGGTCACCTGCCATCCCCACGTCTAGTGCCCAGTCTTAAAAACAAAAAGGCGGAGCATGAAACTGGTGCCAGGGGGTCCCTTGTGGCCCCTACAACTAGTGCCCAGTCTAATAAACAATCGGCCGTAGCCTGAAACTGGTACCAGGGGGCCCCTTCCCTACGTCTAGTGCCCAGTCTAACAAACTATAGGCCGGTGCCTGACACTGGTACCAGGGAGTCAACTGCGCCTCCACATCTAGTGCCCAGTCTAACTAACAACAGGCCTGAGCACGAAACTGGTGCCAGGGGGTCACCTGCGAACCCCAAGTCTAGTGCCCTGTCTTAAAACAAAAGGCCAGAGCTTGAATCTGGTGCCAGGGGGTCCCTTGTGGCCCCTAAAACTAGTGCCCAGTCTAATAAACAATCGTCCGGAGCCTGAAACTGTTGCCAGGGGGTCCTTTGCGGCCCCTACATCTAGTGCCCAGTCTAACTAACAACTGGCCTGAGTACGAAACTGGTGCCAGAGGGTCACCTGCGACCCCCATGTCTAGTGCCCAGTCTAGAAAACAAAAGGCCGGTGCCTGAAACTGGTGCCAGGGGGTCCCTTGTGACCCCTACAACTAGTGCCCAGTCTAACAAATAATCGTCCGGAGACTGAAACTGGTGTCAGGGGGTCAACAGCGACTCACACATCTAGTGCCCAGTCTAACTAACAACATTCCTGAGTATGAAACTGCTGTCAGGGGGTCATCTGCGACCCCCACGTCTAGTGCCCAGTCTAGAAAACAAAAGTACGGAGCATGAAGCTGGTGCCAGGGGGTCCCTTGTGGCCCCTACGTCTAGTGCCCAGTCTAACTAACAACAGTCCTGAGTACGAAACTGGTGCCAGGGGGTAACCTGTGACCCTCATGTCTAGTGCCCAGTCTTAAAAACAAAAGTCCGGAGCATGAAACTGGTGCCAGGGGGTCCCTTGTGGCCCCTACAACTAGTGCCCAGTCTAATAAACAATATGCCGGAGCCTGAAACTGGTGCCAGGGGGTCAACTGCGGCCCCCACATATAGTGCCCAGTCTAACTAACAACAGGCTTGAGTACAAAATTACTGACAGGGGGTCACCTGCGACCCTCATGTCTAGTGCCCAGTCTAACTAACAAAAGACCGGTGCCTGAAACTGGTGCCAGGGGGTCCCTTGTGACCCCTACAACTAGTGCCCAGTCTAACAAATAATCGTCCGGAGACTGAAACTGGTGTCAGGGGGTCAACAGCGACTCACACATCTAGTGCCCAGTCTAACTAACAACATTCCTGAGTATGAAACTGCTGTCAGGGGGTCATCTGCGACCCCCACGTCTAGTGCCCAGTCTAGAAAACAAAAGTACGGAGCATGAAGCTGGTGCCATGGGGTCCCTTGTGGCCCCTACGTCTAGTGCCCAGTCTAACTAACAACAGGCCTGAGTACGAAACTGGTGCCAGGGGGTAACCTGTGACCCTCATGTCTAGTGCCCAGTCTTAAAAACAAAAGTCCGGAGCATGAAACTGGTGCCAGGGGGTCCCTTGTGGCCCCTACAACTAGTGCCCAGTCTAATAAACAATCGTCCGGAGCCTGAAACTGGTGCCAGGGGGACCTTACCTACGTCTAGTGCCCAGTCTAACAAACAATAGGCCGGTGCCTGACACTGGTACCAGGGGGTCAACTTCTCCCCCACATCTAGTGCCCAATCTAACTAACAACAGACCTGAGCTCGAAACTGGTGCCAGGGGGGTCACCTGCGACCCCCAAGTCTAGTGCCGTGTCTTAAAACAAAAGGCCAGACCCTGAATCTGGTGCCAGGGGGTCCCTTGTGGCCCCTACAACTAGTGCCCAGTCTAATAAACAATCGTCCGTAGCCTGAAACTGGTGACAGGGGGTCCTTTGCGGCCCCTACATCTAGTGCCCAGTCTAACTAACAACTGGCCTGAGTACGAAACTGGTGCCAGAGGGTCACCTGCGACCCCCATGTCTAGTGCCCAGTCTAGAAAACAAAAGGCCGGTGCCTGAAACTGGTGCCAGGGGGTCCCTTGTGACCCCTACAACTAGTGCCCAGTCTAACAAATAATTGTCCGAAGACTGAAACTGGTGTCAGGGGGCCAACTGCGACCCCCACGTCTAGTGCCCAGTCTAGTAAAACAAAAGTCCGGAGCATGAAGCTGGTGCCAGGGGGTCCCTTGTGGCCCCCTACGTCTAGTGCCCAGTCTATCTAACAACAGGCCTGAGTACGAAACTGCTGCCAGGGGGTCACCTGCCACCCCCACGTCTAGTGCCCAGTCTTAAAAACAAAAGGGCGGAGCATGAAACTGGTGCCAGGGGGTCCCTTGTGGCCCCTACAACTAGTGCCCAGTCTAATAAACAATCGGCCGTAGCCTGAAACTGGTACCAGGGGGCCCCTTCCCTACGTCTAGTGCCCAGTCTAACAAACTATAGGCCGGTGCCTGACACTGGTACCAGGGAGTCAACTGCGCCCCCACATCTAGTGCCCAGTCTAACTAACAACAGGCCTGAGCACGAAACTGGTGCCAGGGGGTCACCTGCGAACCCCAAGTCTAGTGCCCTGTCTTAAAACAAAAGGCCAGAGCTTGAATCTGGTGCCAGGGGGTCCCTTGTGGCCCCTAAAACTAGTGCCCAGTCTAATAAACAATCGTCCGGAGCCTGAAACTGTTGCCAGGGGGTCCTTTGCGGCCCCTACATCTAGTGCCCAGTCTAACTAACAACTGGCCTGAGTACGAAACTGGTGCCAGAGGGTCACCTGCGACCCCCATGTCTAGTGCCCAGTCTAGAAAACAAAAGGCCGGTGCCTGAAACTGGTGCCAGGGGGTCCCTTGTGACCCCTACAACTAGTGCCCAGTCTAACAAATAATCGTCCGGAGACTGAAACTGGTGTCAGGGGGTCAACAGCGACTCACACATCTAGTGCCCAGTCTAACTAACAACATTCCTGAGTATGAAACTGCTGTCAGGGGGTCATCTGCGACCCCCACGTCTAGTGCCCAGTCTAGAAAACAAAAGTACGGAGCATGAAGCTGGTGCCAGGGGGTCCCTTGTGGCCCCTACGTCTAGTGCCCAGTCTAACTAACAACAGTCCTGAGTACGAAACTGGTGCCAGGGGGTAACCTGTGACCCTCATGTCTAGTGCCCAGTCTTAAAAACAAAAGTCCGGAGCATGAAACTGGTGCCAGGGGGTCCCTTGTGGCCCCTACAACTAGTGCCCAGTCTAATAAACAATATGCCGGAGCCTGAAACTGGTGCCAGGGGGTCAACTGCGGCCCCCACATATAGTGCCCAGTCTAATTAACAACAGGCTTGAGTACAAAATTACTGACAGGGGGTCACCTGCGACCCTCATGTCTAGTGCCCAGTCTAACTAACAAAAGACCGGTGCCTGAAACTGGTGCCAGGGGGTCCCTTGTGACTTCTACAACTAGTGCCCAGTCTAACAAATAATCGTCCGGAGACTGAAACTGGTGTCAGGGGGTCAACAGCGACTCACACATCTAGTGCCCAGTCTAACTAACAACATTCCTGAGTATGAAACTGCTGTCAGGGGGTCATCTGCGACCCCCACGTCTAGTGCCCAGTCTAGAAAACAAAAGTACGGAGCATGAAGCTGGTGCCATGGGGTCCCTTGTGGCCCCTACGTCTAGTGCCCAGTCTAACTAACAACAGGCCTGAGTACGAAACTGGTGCCAGGGGGTAACCTGTGACCCTCATGTCTAGTGCCCAGTCTTAAAAACAAAAGTCCGGAGCATGAAACTGGTGCCAGGGGGTCCCTTGTGGCCCCTACAACTAGTGCCCAGTCTAATAAACAATCGTCCGGAGCCTGAAACTGGTGCCAGGGGGACCTTACCTACGTCTAGTGCCCAGTCTAACAAACAATAGGCCGGTGCCTGACACTGGTACCAGGGGGTCAACTTCTCCCCCACATCTAGTGCCCAATCTAACTAACAACAGACCTGAGCTCGAAACTGGTGCCAGGGGGGTCACCTGCGACCCCCAAGTCTAGTGCAGTGTCTTAAAACAAAAGGCCAGACCCTGAATCTGGTGCCAGGGGGTCCCTTGTGGCCCCTACAACTAGTGCCCAGTCTAATAAACAATCGTCCGTAGCCTCAAACTGGTGCCAGGGGGTCCTTTGCGGCCCCTACATCTAGTGCCCAGTCTAACAAACAATATGCCGGAGCCTGAAACTGGTGCCAGGGGGTCAACTGCGACCCCCAGTCTAACTAACAACTGGCCTGAGTACGAAACTGGTGCCAGAGGGTGACCTGCGACCCCCATGTCTAGTGCCCAGTCTAGAAAACAAAAGGCCGGTGCCTGAAACTGGTGCCAGGGGGTCCCTTGTGACCCCTAAAACTAGTGCCCAGTCTAACAAATAATTGTCCGAAGACTGAAACTGGTGTCAGGGGGCCAACTGCGACCCCCACATCTAGTGCCCAGTCTAGGAAAACAAAACGTCCGGAGCATGAAGCTGGTGCCAGGGGGTCCCTTGTGGCCCCCTACGTCTAGTGCCCAGTCTATCTAACAACAGGCCTGAGTACGAAACTGCTGCCAGTCTGTCACCTGCCACCCCCACGTCTAGTGCCCAGTCTAAAAAACAAAAGGGCGGAGCATGAATCTGGTGCCAGGGGGTCCCTTGTGGCCCCTACAACTAGTGCCCAGTCTAATAAACAATCGGCCGTAGCCTGAAACTGGTACCAGGGGGCCCCTTCTCTACGTCTAGTGCCCAGTCTAACAAACTATAGGCCGGTGCCTGCCACTGGTACCAGGGGGTCAACTGCGCCCCCACATCTAGTGCCCAGTCTAACTAACAACAGGCCTGAGCACGAAACTGGTGCCAGGGGGTCACCTGCGAACCCCAAGTCTAGTGCCCTGTCTTAAAACAAAAGGCCAGAGCTTGAATCTGGTGCCAGGGGGTCCCTTGTGGCCCCTAAAACTAGTGCCCAGTCTAATAAACAATCGGCCGGAGCCTGAAACTGGTGCCAGGGGGTCCTTTGCGGCCCCTACATCTAGTGCCCAGTCTAACAAACAATATGCCAGAGCCTGAAACTGGTGCCAGGGGGTCAACTGCGACCCCTACGTCTAAAGCCCAGTCTAACTAACAACTGGCCTGAGTACGAAACTGGTGCCAGAGGGTCACCTGCGACCCCCATGTCTAGTGCCCAGTCTAGAAAACAAAAGGCCGGTGCCTGAAACTGGTGCCAGGGGGTCCCTTGTGACCCCTACAACTAGTGCCCAGTCTAACAAATAATCGTCCGGAGACTGAAACTGGTGTCAGGGGGTCAACAGCGACTCACATATCTAGTGCCCAGTCTAACTAACAACATTCCTGAGTATGAAACTGCTGTCAGGGGGTCATCTGCGACCCCCACGTCTAGTGCCCAGTCTAGAAAACAAAAGTCCGGAGCATGAAGCTGGTGCCAGGGGGTCCCTTGTGGCCCCTACGTCTAGTGCCCAGTCTAACTAACAACAGGCCTGAGTACGAAACTGGTGCCAGGGGGTAACCTCCGACCCCCATGTCTAGTGCCCAGTCTAAAAAACAAAAGGTCGGAGCATGAAACCGGTGCCAGGGGGTCCCTTGTGGCCCCTACAACTAGTGCCCAGTCTAATAAACAATCGTCCGGAGCCTGAAACTGGTGCCAGGGGGTTCTTTGCGGCCCCTACATCTACTGCCCAGTCTAACAAACAATATGCCGAAGCCTGAAACTGGTGCCAGGGGGTCAACTGTGACCCCTACGTCTAAAGCCCAGTTTAACTAACAACTGGCCTGAGTACGAAACTGGTGCCAGAGGGTCACCTGCGACCCCCATGTCTAGTGCCCAGTCTAGAAAACAAAAGTCTGGAGCATGAATGTGGTGCCAGGGGGTCCCTTGTGGCCCCTACGTCTAGTGCCCAGTCTAACTAACAACAGGCCTGAGTACGAAACTGGTGCCAGGGGGTAACCTCCGACCCCCATGTCTAGTGCCCAGTCTAAAAAACAAAAGGTCGGAGCATGAAACCGGTGCCAGGGGGTCCCTTGTGGCCCCTACAACTAGTGCCCAGTCTAAAAAACAATCGGCTGGAGCCTGAAACTGGTACCAGGGGGGCTCTTCCCTACGTCTAGTGCCCAGTCTTACAAACAATAGGCCGGTGCCTGACACTGGATCCAGGGGGTCAACTGCGCCCCCACATCTAGTGCCCAGTCTAACTAACAACAGGCCTGAGCACGAAACTGGTGCCAGGGGGTCACCTGCGAACCCCAAGTCTAGTGCCCTGTCTTAAAACAAAAGGCCAGAGCTTGAATCTGGTGCCAGGGGGTCCCTTGTGGTCCCTAAAGCTAGTGCCCAGTCTAATAAAAACAATCGGCCGGTGTCTGAAACTGGTGCCAGGCGGTCCTTTGTGGCCCCTACATCTAGTGCCCAGTCTAACAAACAATATGCCGGAGCCTGAAACTGGTGCCAGTGGGTCAACTGCGACCCCTACGTCTAAAGCCCAGTTTAACTAACAACTGGCCTGAGTACGAAACTGGTGCCAGAGGGTCACCTGCGACCCCCATGTCTAGTGCCCAGTCTAGAAAACAAAAGGTCGGAGCATGAAACCGGTGCCAGGGGGTCCCTTGTGGCCCCTACAACTAGTGCCCAGTCTAATAAACAATCGTCCGGAGCCTGAAACTGGTGCCAGGGGGTTCTTTGCGGCCCCTACATCTACTGCCCAGTCTAACAAACAATATGCCGAAGCCTGAAACTGGTGCCAGGGGGTCAACTGTGACCCCTACGTCTAAAGCCCAGTTTAACTAACAACTGGCCTGAGTACGAAACTGGTGCCAGAGGGTCACCTGCGACCCCCATGTCTAGTGCCCAGTCTAGAAAACAAAAGTCTGGAGCATGTAACTGGTGCCAGGGGGTCCTTTCCGGCCCCTAAATCTAGTGCCCAGTCTAACAAGCAATATGCCGGAGCCTGAAACTGGTGCCAGGGGGTCAACTGCGACCCCTACGTCTAGTGCCCAGTCTAACTAACAACAGGCCTGAGTACGAAACTGGTGCCAGAGGGTCACCTGTGACCCTCATGTCTAGTGCACAGTCTAAAAACCAAAAGTCCGGAGCCTGAAACTGGTTCCAGGGGGTCCCTTGTGACCCCAACGTCTAGTGCTCAGTCTAACAAACAATAGGCTGGAGCCTGAAACTGGTGCCAGGGGTCAACTGCGGCCCCCACATATAGTGCCCAGTCTAACTAACAACAGGCCTGAGTACGAAATTACTGACAGGGGGTCACCTGCGACCCTCATGTCAAGTGCCCAGTCTAACAAATAATCGTCCGGAGACTGAAACTGGTGTCAGGGGACCAACTGCGACCCCCACGTCTAGTGCCCAGTCTAGAAAACAAAAGTCCGGAGCATGAAGCTGGTGCCAGAGGGTCCATTGTGGCCCCTACGTCTAGTACCCAGTCTAACTAACAACAGGCCTGAGTACGAAACTGGTGCCAGAGGGCTACCTGTGACCCCCCATGTCTAGTACCCTGTCTAAAAAACAAAAGGCCGGTGCATGAAACTGGTGCCAGGGGATCCTTTCCGGCCCCTACATCTAGTGCCCAGTCTAACAAACAATATGCCGGAGCCTGAAACTGGTGCCAGGGGGTCGACTGCGACCCCTACGTCTAGTGCCCAGTCTAACTAACAATAGGCCTGAGTACGAAACTGCTGCCAGAGGGACACCTGTGACCCTCATGTCTAGTGCACAGTCTAAAAAACAAAAGTCCAGAGCCTGAAACTGGTTCCAGGGGGTCCCTTGTGACCCCAACGTCTAGTGCTCAGTCTAACAAACAATAGGCTGGA
Source organism: Pseudophryne corroboree (assembly GCF_028390025.1). Taxonomy (NCBI): domain Eukaryota; kingdom Metazoa; phylum Chordata; class Amphibia; order Anura; family Myobatrachidae; genus Pseudophryne; species Pseudophryne corroboree. The sequence goes on from NC_086453.1 coordinate 42,030,682, forward strand.
GCCTGAAACTGGTGCCAGGGGGTCAACTGCGGCCCCCACATATAGTGCCCAGTCTAACTAACAACAGGCCTGAGTACGAAACTGGTGCCAGGGGGTAACCTGCGACCCCCATGTCTAGTGCCCAGTCTAAAAAACAAAAGGCCGGAGCATGAAACTGGTGCCAGGGGGTCCTTTCCGGCCCCTAAATCTAGTGCCCAGTCTAACAAGCAATATGCCGGAGCCTGAAACTGGTGCCAGGGGGTCGACTGCGACCCCTACGTCTAGTGCCCAGTCTAACTAACAACAGGCCTGAGTACGAAATTACTGACAGGGGGTCACCTTTGACCCTCATGTCTAGTGCCCAGTCTAACTAACAAAAGACCGGTGCCTGAAACTGGTGCCAGGGGGTCTCTTGTGACCCCTACGTCTAAAGCCCAGTCTAACTAACAACTGGCCTGAGTACGAAACTGGTGCCAGAGGGTCACCTGCGACCCCCATGTCTAGTGCCCAGTCTAGAAAACAAAAGTCCGGAGCATGAATCTGGTGCCAGGATGTCCCTTGTGGCCCCTACGTCTAGTGCCTAGTCTAACTAACAACAGGCCTGAGTACGAAACTGGTGCCAGGGGGTCACCTGTGACCCTCATGTCTAGTGCACAGTCTAACAAACAATAGGCTGGAGCCTGAAACTGGTGCCAGGGGGTCACCTGCGGCCCCCACATATAGTGCCCAGTCTAACTAACAACAGGCCTGAGTACGAAATTACTGACAGGGGGTCACCTGCGACCCTCATGTCTAGTGCCCAGTCTAACAAATAATCGTCCGGAGACTGAAACTGGTGTCAGGGGGCCAACTGCGACCCCCACGTCTAGTGCCCAGTCTAGAAAACAAAAGTCCGGAGCATGAAGCTGGTGCCAGGGGGTCCCTTGTGGCCCCTACGTGGGTGTGGTTCGTTTTATCGACAGTGTCTAGGTCGACAATGTTTAGGTTGACCACTATAGGTCGACAGTCACTAGGTCGACATGGATGGAAGGTCGACAGGGTTTCTAGGTCGACATGTGCTAGGTCGACAGGTCTAAAGGTCGACATGAGGAATTTAATTTTTTTGGGTGTCGTTTTCTTCGTAGAGTGACCGGGATCCCAAATTAGTGCACCGCATCCCCTCGCATGGCTCGCTTCGCTCGCCATGCTTTGGGCATGGTGCCTTCGCTTCGCTCGGCACACTTTAACGTTCCAATCGTAGTCCACGTGGATCGTTAAGTATGAAAAAATAAAAAAAATAAAAAATTTGAAAAACTCATGTCGACCTTTAGACCTGTTGACCTAGCACATGTCGACCTAGAAATCCTGTCGACCTTCCATCTATGTCGACCTAGTGACTGTCGACCTATAGTGGTCGACCTAAACATTGTCGACCTAGACACTGTCGATCTTCAGACCGGATCCCGCTGTCAGGGGGTCATCTGCGACCCCCACGTCAAGTGCCCAGTCTAGAAAACAAAAGTCCGGAGCATGAAGCTGGTGCCAGGGGGTCCCTTGTGGCCCCTACGTCTAGTGCCCAGTCTAACTAACAACAGGCCTGAGTACGAAACTGGTGCCAGGGGGTAACCTGTGACCCTCATGTCTAGTGCCCAGTCTTAAAAACAAAAGTCCGGAGCATGAAACTGGTGCCAGGGGGTCCCTTGTGGCCCCTACAACTAGTGCCCAGTCTAATAAACAATCGGCCGGAGCCTGAAACTGGTGCCAGGGGGACCTTACCTACGTCTAGTGCCCAGTCCAACAAACAATAGGCCGGTGCCTGACACTGGTACCAGGGGGTCAACTTCTCCCCCACATCTAGTGTCCAGTCTAACTAACAACAGACCTGAGCTCGAAACTGGTGCCAGGGGGGTCACCTGCGACCCCCAAGTCTAGTGCTGTGTCTTAAAACAAAAGGCCAGACCCTGAGTCTGGTGCCAGGGGGTCCCTTGTGGCCCCTACAACTAGTGCCCAGTCTAATAAACAATCGTCCGTAGCCTGAAACTGGTGCCAGGGGGTCCTTTGCGGCCCCTACATCTAGTGCCCAGTCTAACAAACAATATGCCGAAGCCTGAAACTGGTGCCAGGGGGTCAACTGCGACCCCCAGTCTAACTAACAACTGGCCTGAGTACGAAACTGATGCCAGAGGGTCACCTGCGACCCCCATGTCTAGTGCCCAGTCTAACTAACAAAAGACCGGGTCCTGAAACTGGTGCCAGGGGGTCCCTTGTGACCCCTACAACTAGTGCCCAGTCTAACAAATAATTGTCCGAAGACTGAAACTGGTGTCAGGGGGCCAATTGCGACCCCCACGTCTAGTGCCCAGTCTAGTAAAACAAAAGTCCGGAGCATGAAGCTGGTGCCAGGGGGTCCCTTGTGGCCCCCTACGTCTAGTGCCCAGTCTATCTAACAGGCCTGAGTACGAAACTGCTGCCAGGGGGTCACCTGCCACCCCCACGTCTAGTGCCCAGTCTTAAAAACAAAAGGCCGGAGCATGAAACTGGTGCCAGGGGGTCCCTTGTGGCCCCTACAACTAGTGCCCAGTCTAATAAACAATCGGCCGTAGCCTGAAACTGGTACCAGGGGGCCCCTTCCCTACGTCTAGTGCCCAGTCTAACAAACTATAGGCCGGAGCCTGAAACTGGTACCAGGGGGTCAACTGCGCCCCCACATCTAGCGCCCAGTCTAACTAACAACAGGCCTGAGTACAAAACTGATGTCTGGGTTATCTGCGACCCCCACGTCTAGTGCCCAGTCTAACAAACAACAGGCCGGAGCCTGAAACTAGTGCCAGGAGGTCAACTGTGACCCCCACATCTAGTGCCCAGTCTAACTAACAACTGACCTGAGTATAAAACTGGAGCCAGGAGGTCACCTTCGACAACCTAGTCTAGTGCCCAGTCTAGAAAACAAAAGTCTGGAGCCTGAAACTGGTTCCACTGGGTCCTTTGTGACCCTTACAACGAGTACCTGTCACTATTATTTGTATCATTGCACCTTATATGACTTCCAGTTACCTTCACCAGCCCTCAGTTGTGACAGTACCAAGTCTAATAAACAATTGGCCAGAGCCTGAAACTGGTGCCAGGGGGCCCCTTCCCTACGTCTAGTGCCCAATTTAACAAACAATAGGCCGGAGACTGAAACTGGTACCAGGGGGTCAACTGCGTCCCCACATCTAGTGCCCAGTCTAACTACCAATAGGCCTGAGCACAAAACTGGTGCCAGGGGGTCAACTGCGACCTCCAAGTCTAGTGCCCTGTCTAAAAACAAAAGGTCAGAGCCTGAATCTGGTGCCAGGGGGTCAACTGCGACCTCCAAGTCTAGTGCCCAGTCTAACAAACAAAAGGCCTGAGTACGAAACTGGTGCCAGGGGTTCACCTGCGACCCCCATGTCTAGTGCCCAGTCTAAAAATCAAAAGGTTGGTGCCTGAAACTGGTACCAGGGGGTCAACTGCGCCCCCACATCTAGTGCCCAGTCTAACTAACAACAGGCCTGTGTACGAAACTGGTGCCAGGGGATTACAGCGACCTCCACATCTAGTGCCCAGTCTAGAAAACAAAAGTCTGGAGCATGAAACTGGTGCAAGGGGGTCCCTTGTGGCCCCTACGTCTAGTATCCAGTCTAACTAACAACAGGCCTGAGTACAAAACTGATGTCGGGATCATCTGTGACCCCCACGTCGAGTGCCCAGTCTAACAAACAACAGGCCGGAGCCTGAAACTAGTGCCAGGAGATCAGCTGTGACCCCCACATCTAGTGCCCAGTCTAACAAACAATAGGTTGGATACTGAAACTGGTGCCAAGGGGTCACCTGCGGCTCCCACATCAAGTGCCCAGTCTAACTAACTGACCTGAGTATAAAACTGGAGCCAGGAGGTCACCTTGGACAACCTAGTCTAGTGCCCAGTGTAGAAAACAAAAGTCTGGAGCATGCAACTGGTGCCAGGAGGTCCCTTGTGGCCCCTACGTCTAGTGCCCAGTCTAATTAACAACAGGCCTGAGTACGAAACTGGTGCCAGGGGGTAACCTGCGACCCCCACGCCTAGTGCCCAGAATTAAAAATAAAAGGCCGGAGCATGAAACTGGTGCCAGGGGTTCCCTTGTGGCCCCTACAACTAGTGCCCAGTCTAATAAACAATCGGTCAGAGCCTGAAACTGGTGCCAGGGGCCACTTCCCTACGTCTAGTGCCCAGTCTAATAAACAATAGGCCGGAGCTTGAAACTGGTACCAGGGGGTCAACTGCACCCCTACAACAAGTGCCCAGTCTAACTAACAACAGGCCTGTGTACGAAACTGGTGCCAGGGGTTCACATGCGACCCCCACGTCTAGTGCCCAATCTAAAAAACAAAAGGCCGGTGCCTGAAACTGGTGCCAGGGGGTCCCTTGTGACCCCTACAACTAGTGCCCAGTCAAACAAATAATAGGCCAGAGCCTGCAACTGGTGCCAGGGGGCTCCTTCCCTATGTCTTGTGACCAGTCTAATAAACAATAGGTCAGAGCCTGAAATTGGCACCAGGGGGTCAACTGCGCCCCCACATCTAGTGCCCAGTCTAACTAACAACAGGCCTGAGTATGAAATTGGTGCCAGGGGTTCACCTGCGACCCCCATGTCTAGTGCCCAGTCTAAAAATCAAAAGTCCGGTACCTGAAACTGGTACCAGGGGTCAACTACGCCCCCACGTCTAGTGCCCATTCTAACTAACAACAAGCCTGAGTACGAAACTTGTGCCAGAGGGTCACCTGCGACCCCCATGTCTAGTGACCAGTCTAAAAATCAAAAGGCTGGTACCTGAAACTGGTGCCAGGGGTTCCCTTGTGGCCCCTACAACTAGTGCCCAGTCTAATAAACAATTGGTCGGAGCCTGAAACTGGAACCACTGGATCAACTGCGCCCCCACATTTAATGTCCAGTCTAGCTAACAACAGGCCTGAGTACAAAACTGGTGTAAGGGGGTCATCTGCGACCCTCACGTCTAGTGCCCAGTCTAACAAACAGGTCGGAGCCTGAAACTAGTGCCAGGAGGTCACCTTCGACCCCCACATTTAGTGCCCAGTGTAACAAACAATAGGTCGGAGCCTGAAACTCGTGCCAAGGGGTCACCTGCGGCCCCCACATCAAGTGCCCAGTCTAACGAACAACTGGCCTGAGTACGAAACTGGTGCCAGGAGGTCACCTTCGACCCCCACGTCTAGTGCCCAGTCTAGAAAACAAAAGTCCGGAGCATGAAACTGATGCCAGGGGGTCCCTTGTGGCCCTACGTCTAGTGCCCAGTCTAACAACAGGCCTGAGTACGAAACTGGTGCAGGGGAGATCTGTGACCCCCACACCTAGTGCCCAGTCTTAAAAACAAAAGTCCGGAGCCTGAAATTGGTGCCAGGGGGCCCCTTGTGGCCCTTACAACTAGTGCCCAGTCTAATAAACAATCGGCTGGAGCCTGAAACTTGTGCCAGGGGCCCCATGCCTACGTCTAGTGCCCAGTCTAACAAACTTTAAGCCGGAGCCTGAAACTGGTACCAGGGGGTCAACTGTGCCCCCATATCTAGTGCCCAGTCTAACTAACAACAGGCCTGAGTACGAAACTGGTGACAGGGGGTCACCTACGACCTTCACGTCTAGTGCCCAGTATAAAAAACAAAAGGACGGTGCCTCAAAATGGTGCCAGGTGGTCCCTTGTGACCCCTACGTTTAGTGCCCAGTCTAACAAACAAAAGGCCTGAGTACGAAACTGGTGCCAGGGGTTCACCTGCAACCCCCATGTCTAGTGCCTAGTCTAAAAATCAAAAGACCGGAGCCTGAAACTGGTACCAGGGGGTACACTGTGCCCCCACATCTAGTGCCCAGTCTAACTAACAACAGGCCTGTGTACGAAACTGGTGCCAGGGGTTCACCGCGACCCCCACGTCTAGTGCCCAGTCCAGAAAACAAAAGTCCGGAGCATGAAACTGGTGCCAGGGGGTCCCTTGTGGCCCCTACGTCTAGTACCCAGTCTAACTAACAACAGGACTGAGTACGAAACTGGTGCCAGGTGGTAACCTGAGACCCCCACGTCTAGTGCCCAGTCTTAAGAACAAAAGGCTGGAGCCTGAAACTGGTGCCAGGGGATCCTTTGTGGCCCTTACAACTAGTGCCCAGTCTATTAAACAAAAGGCCAAAGCCTGCAACTGGTGCCAGGGGGTCCTATGCGGCCACTACATCTAGTGCCCAGTCTAACAAACAATATGCCGGAGCCTGAAACTGGTTCCAGGGGGTCCCTTGTGACCCCTATGTCTAGTGCCCAGTCTAACAAACAAAAGGCCGGTGCCTGAAACTGGTGCCAGGGGGCCCCTTCCCTACGTCTAGTGCCCAGTTTAACAAACAATAAGTCGGAGCCTGAAACTGGTACCAGGGGGTCAACTGCGCCCCCACATCTAGTGCCCAGTCTAACTAACAACTGGCCTGAGTACGAAACTGTTGCCAGGGGGTCACCTGCAACCCCCATGGCTAGTGCCTACTCTAAAAAACAGAAGGCCGGAGCCTGAATCTGGTTCCAGGGGGTCCCTTGTGACCCCTACAACTAGTGCCCAGTCTAACAAATATTCGGCTGGAGCCTGAAACTGGTGTCAGGGGGTCAACTGCGACCCCCACGTCTAGTGCCCAGTCTAGAAAACAAAAGTCCGGAGCATGAATCTTGTGCCAGGGGGTCCCTTGTGACCCCAACTGTTGACATGAATGTAGCTGTTTAATGTATTTTTTAAATGATTTTTTAATCAGTTTTAAAGGAATCCAAAACTGAATCTGAACTAGAACACTTGAGCGCGTTGTTGCCAAAATCAAAACATGATGATGAATTACTATATAACTAAAACCAAAACACGGTGTCCACGCACATCTCTATTTATATATACATGCTCAAAACACGCAATTTATTTGAATAATTTTACGTAGTGCAACATGACACTTGGGACCAGATTCTTAGTTGGATGCTCTTTTTGTGTGAAGGCAGATCTACTACCTTAGACTAATATGAGTTTCCGTACAGCTAATGCGTGTGTTCCTATGGCTACAAGCAGGAAGGAACTTGCTAGGGAGATCCATCAGATCTAGGCGTCCATTTCCCAAATGTACGGAACTCTACCTATTTCCCCATTACGTTCTCAAGCTATATTTCACATGTTTGCATGGACGCTGCCCAGCTGCTGCTCAGTAACGTCCATTTCATATAGAAGGGGATATTTATCAAAGCTTGGAGTGAGATAAAGTGGACAGACATAAAGGGTGGAATTCAAATGTTTGAAAAAGTCAGTTGGGTGTCTGTTTTTTCCTGTCTGTTAGATAGGAAAAAACAGACTCCCAACTGACTTTTCAAACATTTGAATCTCCCCCAATGTATAAACGAATCAGCTCCTGTCATGTTACAGGCTGTGTTTGAAAAATGACAGTTAGGAGCTGATTGGTTGGTATTTTATCTCTCTCCACTAAATATCCTCCAAAGAGATATCCGGCAAAGATCCGCCTGACTCCGAAATGCTTGGAGTTGAGCAACACTGCGTAAATTCGCTTCCGTGCATGTACAGTATGGTAAAAATCAATATTTGTATCCGTGGAGAAAGAATCAGGCCCTTGGCTTCTAAATATAATGTGCTGCAAAAGCCAAAGTGGATGGGTTGGTGATTATTTCAGTTGATACTGTATACTGTAGTTAGATGGATACATACACTGCTTTGTGTCAGTTGTACATTATAGGGTGAAACAATTATTAGGAAGACAAAACATCAATAGATAAAGTCATTTCTTTTTTAGACAAAGTATACTGTAATTGTCTCTTATGATGACAGTGGGTGATCCAGATGTGCAGTAAGAGAGACTTTTACTAGCAATGAGATGTAGACCTAACAGTGCCGGGATGTCAGATATTACAGTGTTAATGCTTAATATTGTGTTCTGCGGCTCCTACAGGTTACACAGTTTCCTCTCATCTCTCTAACAAGTGGATGTGCAGTGCTATACCGCAGTGGTGCAGCCGAAGGCCAGGACCTGGATACATGAGGCTTGTGTATTATATGACGATGTAGCCTTTTATAATCCATAAACTCTCAAGTGGGGAACTCTGCAACACTTCACAAGTCAGTGACACCATGTCAGCCAATGCTCCAACCTGTCCCGCCCACTATATTTACTAACTCCACCCACTAGGAACCGGGCTACTACAATATTTCCCATACACAATGTCCATTGTTCTGTAGTACCCAGGAGACTCCTGAATTGTGGGTAGCAGACTTCCCTGAGTATGGAGCTCCTCTGTCACCTGTCCACCTCCCTAGTGGAGTGGGACGGCTGGGTCCTTCATGAAGCAAATCACGTTACTGCTCTGCCTCCACTGCAGGTAGTGCTAATTGCAGTCTTGTGCATCAGGGAGCAGCACCACGGTGGCACAAATTACATCTTTATAACCCCTGACTTAGCCGAAAGTATGGTCTGTATGGTTATATTATACATTTTTATTGGTGCAAGCATAAAAAATGTTCCTCTGCATTACAGCTTAGCAGTAACTGACTATTATAAACACTCAGCGTAAAAATAATAATCATCATCATTATAATAAATATGTAGGTATTAATATTTGAAAATAGCTTTAAGGGACATCTCACAGCTGAGCGTCACATCTGAGCGTATAATGCTGGGAACAAAGGAATCTTTCAATAATACAAATCTCCATTCAGGCCCAAATGTAATAGCCTGTGAATTGCGGGCAGGAGCGAGCTGTCCCTGATGTAGGCGCTAGATTTAAAGCATCAATTGTTTTATTTATTTAAAACCAGTTTGGTTTTTGATTTAAAACAAATGACTTCTTTAAAACTAGCGGCTGTATTGTCAAAATGACCTCGACATGTTGGAAAACTCATTAATTCAATAGAGATGTGTGCACATACGACTGTCCTCAAATCGCACAAATTGCCCCATTGGGCGTGGGAGGGACTTTGTGACTAAGCTGCACCATAGGGGTTATTCCGAGTTGGTCGTAGCTGTGCTGCTGCGATCATCTTCCCTGACATGCGGGGGGACGCCCAGCACAGGGCTAGTCCACCCTGCATGTCAGTGCCGCCCCCCCCCTTCCCCGCACAAATACAAAAGCATCGCACAGCGGCGATGCTTTTGTATTTGAGGAGTAACTCCCGGCCAGCGCAGCTCCTGCAGCTGGCCGGGAGTTACTTGTCGCTGCCACTGGCCGCAGCAGCCGGGTGAGATGTCACGCAGCCGCCGAGGCCCACCCCCCAAACGGTCCGGCCACGCCTATGTTGGTTGAGCCGTGCCCCCTTAACGGCAGCTTGCGACCGCCTCTGCCTGTCAATCAGGCAGAGGCGATCGCTACTGAACGTCGGCCTTCGGCCATCCGGCATGCGCCGGCGCACTGCTGCGCCGGTGCATGCGCAATTCCGACCCGATCGCTGCGCTCTGATAAACTGCAGGGAGCGATCAGGTCGGAATGACCCCCTATGTGTCCCCCACACACTTTTTCACAAAATATACATCCTATTTGCATCAGTTCTGCAACAAAAGTGGCGCAGACATCGCATGCAGCTGATATGCCCGACTAAGACATTAACGGGTATGGGACTCAGGGTCGGCAGTGTCTAGGTCAACACCCAACAGTGACTAGGTCAACATTAGAAATAGGTCGACATGAACAAGATCGACATGTAAAAAGGTTGACATGAGTATTTCAAGGTTTTTTTCTGCCGTTTTCTTCGTAAAGTGACCGGGAACCCCAATTAGTGCACCATGCTCCCTCGCATGGCGAGTTACCGTTCCCAATCATAGTCCACGTTGATCGTAAATTATGAAAAAGTTAAAAAAGGAGAAAAAAAGTGGAAAACTCGCGTCGACTTTTTTTTGCATGTCGACATTGTTCAGGTCGACCTAATGGTCGTGTTGACCTATTTCTAGTGTCAACCTAATCACTGTTGACCAATGGATGTCGACGTAGTGGGTGTTGACCTAAGTGGTGTCGACCCAGAGTCCAGATACCGACATTAAAATGGGTAAAAAGGCAAAAGACTGGGGTCCATGACAAATGAGATGCACCAGGCATCGTTCTACGCGTTATTGGGCTTCACCTGCAACTCTATACCAATTCCTGTGACAATGTGACAAAAATACTAATCCTAAGTGCCTAGGGCACTACAATGAAAAAGTATGAAAGTTCAGGAATCGGTAACCATGGCGGATTGTCTAAGGGTCTAATTCAGACCTGATCGCTCTTCTGTGAATTTGCAGAGGTTTGCGATCGGATAGTCATTGCCCAGACAGAGTAAAAAACCCGCCTGTGCAAGTCTGCATACGCCGTGCGAAAAGCTTTGCAAACGCCGGTCAGCTGCAAATCCGTTTGCAACTCACTCACCATCTAATGGTTTTTCCAGTCTGGGCAGTCTGTTTGTAGCCCAGGACTTACTCCTACAGTGCTATAGAATCAGGCTGATCAGGCCGGAGCTGACGTCACACACCCGCCATGAAAACGCTCAGGCTCCGGAACGCCTGCATTATTCCTGACACTACCAGAAAACTGCCAGTTACCACCCACAAACGTTCTCTTCCTGTCAATCAGTCTGCGTTTGGCCTCACGCCTGCGCATTACAGTTCATACGCATGTGCAGTCATTCAATAATCGTCCGCTGTGTGATATCGCACAACCGCGATCAGGTCTGAATTTGTCCCTAAGTCGCATCAGGTGCCTTGTGTCATGTGACACAAAAAGGTAGGAGTACACATACAGTACTGTATATCATTTTAAAGTATGTTCCTCATTTAGAAATTGAATACTGTACAGTAATATAAGGTAGTAGGTTCTGTCACAAAGGGGGGTATCCAATTAAGTGCGCTAAGGTTTTGGCTGATAAAAACAGGCTATTATCGAGATTTTAGCCCGATGGTCATTTTTCAGGCTATCTAATTATAGCCCGTTTTTATCGGCAGAAAAATGTCCCATATCCGGCCAATAATGGAATCCAGGATAAATTCCCAGGTCATCATGGATTAAGCTTCATGCACATAATTCTCAATAAGTGCTGGGTATTGGGGCTAATTTGATAGCCTGGCGAATCCATTAGATGATCCATTAAATGATCGCGGCTAATTGGATACCACCCAAGAACTGAAGGCATGCACAGTACAGTATATGAGTCAATCCTGAATGACGGAGGAGAAGGACTATAGGACTGATGCAGTGTTGAATTAAATTTGGGTATATGTTTCTTCCAAACTAAGTGCATGGAACGTATGTGTTTAATCGGCCACATGCAGAGCTGTAGGCATCTTGCGGTACGTTCCCCCACTACAGTATGTGCATTATTGGTTTCCTACATTTATCGCCATCGCCAGGGCAGACTTACAGCACATCTGGGTCTGCATAGCCTGCAGTTCTGTAGGCATCTGCATAGCCTGCAGTTCTGTAGGCACGCCCTCACTAAACCTTGCTTACATGAAAAGTAAACGCCCTGTTACAGTCCAGTTGCTCTTCTTTGGTAGTAAATGTCAATGTGATAGAAATGTTTATGGCTCTGCATCACCCATACTTGTGCAGCTCAGCCTTTGGCGCATGTGCAGAGCAAAAGCCCAAGCGATGCGCTCCGCAAACAGGCAGATGTTCAACTCTGCATCAACCATTGTGAGTGGTGGGTTCCTGGCTCTGTTTCAGCTTTATCTCTGCATAGTCCGTGTTTGGTTGGCTGGAGGAGATTCTGGAAGGAGCAGCGGTGAAGGTTATGGTGGAGTAATGCAGCTCCTCTTGGGCAGCTGTCATGTTCTTTGAATCCACTTGTGTGCTTGTATCATTGTCCTCCTAAGCAAAAGATGATAAATTAGAAATTAAAATTTCTTACACTCAATACCAGTGATAACCTCAGACATTATTGTATGACATTGTTTTTCATAGTATTTGGCCCACAAATACATTGTTACATACATCTAAGAAAAATATCCAAAATACGACCATATCTTACACAAGACACTGCAAATACTCTAATCCATGCTCTCATTCTATCTCAAATTGATTATTGCAATTGTCTTCTTACTAGTCTTATCAAAAATAGGCTCTCACCACTACAATCCATTCTGGGCTGCACCCACTCTGTGGAATTCCCTCCCATGCACAATAAGAGTCACATCTAGTCTCCAAACCTTCAAGTGTTCCCTGAAAAATCACCTCTTCATACACAAAGTACCGAACAAGAGAAGCAGTTTGTATCGGCATTTGCATAAACTCCAAAAATCCACCAATCTGCATGCTGACAGCCATTCATTCTCTGGCTGCAGGCTGGGAGGCATGTAAATAATGCTGCAATCTGATTGGTAGATAGATCCAAGCATCCACCAATCAGCATGCTGACAGCCACTCACTGTCTGGCTGCAGGCTGGAAGGCAGGTAGAGAATGCTGCCTGGACATTCTGTGTAATTTACAATCCGAGCAGCCAGGCAGCATTCTCTACCTACCTACCAACAAACTCCAGAGGCACAAGTACAGTGGACAAATGGTCCCGAGCCAGCCTGCCCCTGCTTAGAGGTCCCTAGAATCGTGGGTCCCTGGGCAGCTGCTCAGTGAGCCCATACATTAAGATGGCATGGATCCATACTACTCAGAATCAGCCCCAAAGTGTGACTTATGGTACACATTATAAATTCCATCAACTCCACTCACCTGAGACCTTTCTGGAATTTTCATGACATTCATGTACAACTGGCTGGGATCATCTATTGCATCTGGTCCTTCCCTGGGATCAGATTGTGCTTTCCGCTTCCTACCAATAACAGGGACGGTGCATAAGAACGTATCAATGATCAGTAGAATGTATTTCTGCCATTGTCTTGTCAGGTAGCCAAAATTACAGTCACTAGGTTTAAGACGGTATCCGGTGTTTAGGTCGACCACTATTGGTTGACATGCATTAGGTCGACATGATCATTAGGTCAACGTGGTTGCAAGGCCGACATGGCAAATGTCGACACAAGAAAAGGTCCAGATGAGTTTTTCAATTTTTTTTATTTTTTTTATTTTTTCATACTTTTATCCACATGGACTACAATTGGGAATAGTAATAGTAAGTGAAGTGAGCCATGCACTAATTGGGGTTCCCGGTCACCTTACTAAGAAAGAAAACCCCAAAAATACCTCATGTCGACATTTGTCCATGTCAACAAAATCCATGTCGACCTACTGTAATTACCGTGTCAACCTAGTCACTATTGACCAATAGTGGTAAACGTAATGACTGTCAACCTAGTTACAGTCCACCCAACGATCCACACCCTTTTAAGATGATGATACATTGCTGTAAAATTGCAAGTTTTATTTCTCGTGAATGGATCTTATCTTTTTCTCAATTTCCTTCTGAATACAGTCCTAATAAAACTATCCCTATATTTGGCACAATGACTTAGACCTTGTTTATTCAGGTTAAAAAACTGACATTATTTAAAATTGTGTTTATTGAGTAAAGCTTATTAAGTGCAATCGTTTATTTTGTGTACCACACTGCATTAATGTTTGTCTTATAGCTACGACAGTAGGATTACTAAATAAGAAAAGGAAACAGTGAGATTTTACAGTAGCCTATTCATTTTACAAAGTCTATTTGTAATAATGTAACACATTATTAAATAAGGGGAATATGGTAATATATTACCAGGCAGGATTTAGTTTCTGTAAATAATTGTTACCTAAGATTAACTCTGTAAATCATATATAGTAGTAATATAGGCAATGTACACAGGAAATTAATTGTAAATAAAAGTGATAGGGTGATATTCAAGTGTTGATATACAAAAATACCTAAGATTAACTCTGTAAAGCATATACAGTAGTAATATAGGCAATGTACACAGGAAATGTATTGTAAATAAAAGTGATAGGGTGATATTCACGTGTTGATATACAAAAATACTGTGGGACAGATTTATTAAGCTCGCTGAAGTGATAAAGTGGAAGGTGATAAAGGACCAGCCAATCAGATCCTTACTGCCATGTCACAGGCTGGGTTTAAAAATGTCAGTTAGGAGCTGACTGGCCGGTGCTTTATCACCTTCCAATTTATCACTTCACTGAGCTTAATAAATCTGCCCCTCTGTTTTAATGCTGATGTAAATTGTTTAGAATATCTAAAAAACAAAGAGAAACTTAAACCGTTTTAACCTAAGCAAAGTAACCTGCTTAAACTTCCTTCCAGGGGTCATTGGAGAGTAAACAATACATAATACAGAAGAACTCTTTTTCCAAGTTTCTATTTACTGTGTCTAGGTAAGTGAGAACCCTGCCTCTCTGCTGTGGTGTGGAGAAAAGGATGAAATGATATTGCAGCTGAGGACAGTGAGAGTGGTCTCTCCTTCATCCCGCCACAAACAAGTACAAGTTGAGTCTCCCATATCCAAAATTCTTGGGACCAGAAATATTTTGGATTTCAGATTTTTCCATATTTTAAGAAATGTGCATAACGTAATGAGATATCTTGGGGATGGGGCACAAGTTTAAATATGAAATGCATTTATGTTTCATGTACACCTTATACACAAAGCCTGAAGACCATTTTTACTAATTGTGTGAATGAAACAACGTTTGTGTACATTTAACCATCAGAAGGTAAAGGTGCCACTATCTCAGTTGCGCAAACATTTTTAGGATTTCGGAATATTTTAGATATATGTAGGATTTTTAAGGGGCGTAAATATGTGTGTGCGTGGGTGTGTACTTTTTAATTACTTTCACTTGCAGCTTCCGCCCCCTTTTTGAAGCCCAGCATCTTCTATCTGCCCCTGTCTCCTACCCTGACCACTTCTGTCACTAATGCCTATACAACATGCATGTACTCAATTTGAGAGCTCTTTGATATTCAGTCACACTGTCCTTTATTACATTTCAAAATGCTAACATACCCGGGATTCGAACCCATTGCCTGTGGCACTGCAGTCAGACAATCTATTCATTGAGCTATATGCCCTTGCATAGAAAGCTAGAGAATTCTATTTGAAACTTAGCTTGTATTTTGTGAAAAAATTATCAGCATTGCGGCTGTGCAGATCTATGTAGTGTGTGGCTGCAAGAGATTGGATGTGTGGCTGCATACTACATAGTTCTGCTCAATTGCAATGCTTTTTTTTTTATTTTTTTATTTACAAAGTACCAGTAGCTTCGTATAGTGTTCATAGTTTTTATGCAGGATCAAATACATCAGTGACTAGGGTGTTTGATTAGAATGTAATAGGTTATAGGTTTGAATCCTGGGTATGGCAGTATATTGAAATGTGTTATTTAATAAAGGGTATTGTAACTGAATAACAATGAGAACTTGAGTTAAGTGCATGAATGAGGTATAAAGAAGATTTGTGTCTGTGGCCGGAGAGACAAGCCAGCCACACGTGTAATGGTGTCTGCGGCACTGAAGGGGTTAACCCTCGTGCCCAGCGCCATGTTGCGGACTGTTTAAAAGTTTGTTGAATGATGTGTTTTAACATGTCATATGTAGTGCTCTGTGCACCATTGCAGGAAGACATGTTTAAATGTATTTATTTTATATTCAAGACAGGCTTGGTGTATATTTAAAGGGAAACACGTGTTTAAATGAAATGTATTTAAAGGAAAAAATGCAGTTACTTTAGATGTCTGAAAAGGCATCTCTTATCCTCTGGAAATAGGAAGGGGCATGCTAATGGCTCCGTGCTAGCAGAAAGGTGTGAAGGACAATACCTTTTGATGTGTAAGTTCCTTAGAGAGAGGTGCTAATCACTGGGTTTATGGGCTTGGAACTTGTTTCATGTACCTGATTTAATTGACATACGAACGACCTATGCAGGAAGGAAGACTGTTTGTATTGTAGCCATTCCTGTTGTAATCTTAAACACTGGGATTGCCTGGAGATGTGAATGACCAGAAACATCTGTATTTTGAAGATATGTGATAAATTTATCAATAGTGAATGTTAATCTGATACCAAACGTTGTCTGGGTGACAGGAAGGAGGATATTGTTTTATTGCACTTATATCCTTGTAAAATGTAATTTATTGGTATTTTGTGAAATAACCTGATTGGTTGGAGAAGACAGGGAGGGCTTACCCCCCTGTGGTACTGTGTGGAAAACTGACATAAAAAGGAGACCTGCGTGCCTCCAGAGTTGTAGTTGTACCATCTTTATTCTGCTGGAACATCTTGCTGTATGCTGTTGCCCCTAGCAATAGGGAAGAGTTCTCTTTAGAACTATATTTGAGCAAATAAACATCATTGCCTCAAGAAGATTGCTTCATCTTGTGACCAACAGGGTTAGGCCAAACCTAGCCCCGTCCTCCGGCTGTCCAGGGAAGCACCTAACGTCTCCAAGCTCCGCCTTCCGCCAGCTACCGGTAGAGGCCTAGCAAGTGGCTAGTGGGGATTCGTCAGCACCACACAGCTGTGGTAAGGCAGTGCGTCGGCACATACAGAGCAGAACCGTGGTTCCAAACGCCACGGCAGGTTAGGAGTTTGGTGGTGGCAGCGAGAACCCGCCCACAGCGTAGTGGGTGGAGTCAGTAACAGGCGGTTACTGACGGTAAGCGGGAATCCCCTATGTGGTCAGGCCTCGTGCGGCTTGACCTTCCATTCTGTGCGCAGTCGACGGGACGCGGCAAGCGGCGAGTGCTTCCGTACGGTACCGTCCTGTCACAGAAATTGGTGGCATAGTGGTGGGATAATCCCAGGCGGCTTTTCATCACCTGATTGGAGAAGCCGAGTTACTCAGGAGAGGAGTAACTGCAGCGCAGGAGAACGCACAAGATGGCGGAATTCAGCGGAATGTCCAAGGAGGATCTGGAGATCGTATGCCAGGGGAAGGGTGTGGATATCCCTTCCAACGCGTCCAGAAGCGTCATGAAGGCGGCGCTCAGGAGCTGGGAGGAGTCTCATCGGGCGGAGGTGGAAAGCACTGACAGCGTCAGCATCGCAGAGGACGGCCCAACAGTGGACCTTCGTAAGGAACCGGTGAGAACCACAAACCCCGCCCTCTCTCACAGCAGCAATGTTTCCCAGCAATCCCTAGCAGGGCCAGGATCCCAACGTCCCAGGGGGGGCGGCCCGGATACCCTAGCAGATCGGCTAGCGGAATTGGGGGAAAAGGCAACGGAGCAAGAGCGATTGATCATCATCCAGATGTGGCGTGATGAGCGGGCACCACAGGCCGTGGTACCTCGGGAGCCGTTGTCAGTTGTTGTACACAGATCAGGACGTATTCAGTTTGCCAAGTTTGCAGACAGTGATGGGGACATTGATGGACATTTACAAGTTTTTGAAAGGACTTGCAAACTACACGATCTACCCAAGTCAGAGTGGGTGAGACACCTTGTGCCCACTCTGCATGGAGAGGCCTTGGAGGCCTATCGAGGAGTGGCCACGGAGGACTGTGGGGATTACGATGAAGTCGCGAAGGCCCTCCTCCAGCGATTCTTCATCACTCCGGAGTCTTACAGGAAGAAGTTCAGAGACTTGCCCAAGAATCCTAGCAGCACCCATGGGCAGTTCGCCACCCAGCTGCGGCAGTACGTGGTGAAGTGGGTGAAGGATTCGGAAGCCACTACATGGGACGCACTCATCGACCTGATCTGCAGGGAGCAGTTCTACCGCAGGTGCGCCCAAGAAGTGAAGGAGTGGGTGCTAGATCGGGAGCCACCCAGCTTAAAAATGGCTGCCCAATTAGCCGACAAATATGTGGCAATTCGGCCACGGGGACAGAAGTGCCCCGCCAGCAGCCAGCTCCAACAGACTGTACCACCAAGGGGACCCCCCTCTTCAGCTCATCACCCCCAAAGACAAGCATCTTCCAACCCGGGTGCTCTTGGCCAGCAACCGCACCGCAGCGTCCCCGCAACTGATCAGAGATCATCGGTGCCACGACTGGAGAAGCAGTGCTACGGCTGTGGGAAAATCGGACATCTGAGGATAACTTGTCCTGCATCCCAAGCATCCCAGACTCGTGCCCCAAATCCGAGTGCTGGAGCCCGGCTCGCTTGTTTGACGAGAGGAGATGAGCCTACAGAGACTGTTCCCCCTCCAGTCAGTCCGATGGAGTGTGGCGAGAGACAGGTGCACTCTGCGGAGAGAGTCACCTGCATGGCCAAACAGCCCCTACACAACATGTGGAGGCACCTGCAGCCAGTCCACGTGGGACCTCTGCAGGGAGAAGGCCTAAGAGACTCTGGGGCCTCAATCACTGTGGTGAGCCCCCACCTTATAGATCCTGCTGCAGTATTGCAGGGTCGCACTGCCACAGTCACCCTGGCAGAAGGAACAGAAAAAGCGGTTCCCATGGCAAGAGTCTACCTTGACTGGGGAGCTGGACCAGAGTTGCGAGAAGTTGCCGTCATGGATGGTCTCCCAACTGATGTGGTCCTAGGAAATGATCTGGGTGGTGGGATCGTCACTACGTTTGTTGGCGCCATTCCCCGGAGTCAAGTTCCAAAACCACCGTTGACATCAGCTACTCCAGCACAGCCCAGCCCAGAGGAAAAGACTACAGCTGCTAGACAACTGCCAGCACAGCCAACCACAGCATCAACCAGCCCAGAGGGAAAGATTACAGCGGCTAGATCAGCACATCGACCCCGCATGCCTTTTGCCTCTGGTATGCCTACGTCCCCTAGCAACGCAGAGGATGTCGGTTCCAGCTCGTGTGATCCTGTGGGGGTGCCCAATGATGCTCCTGACCCAAGTGGTTTGCCAACTCCGGCGGTGAGTATGAGAAACCACACTGACTTTTCCATGACTGACCCCTACCAGACTGACCCTAGTAGTCCCCACCTAGATCCCCCTGTAGAGTGTCCCAATTTAGGAGAGATTGAGGGCCACAGGCAGGAGTTTAGGGAGGCGCAACTCTCTGACCCATCCCCGAAAGGCATGAGGCACCACTCTGGCAGCGGCCTTGACAGGGTTGGGGCGGGGAGTTTGACCTTGCGGGAAGGGTTAAGGTACAGGGTAGCCAGGAAAGTGGGAGGGGATAGACCAGATAGGGAATGTGTCCAACTGGTCCCCTCAGGGCACTTTCCTGTGCAACCGGTGTCGGTTGCCAGCGAAACCCCTTTGGACAGTAACCCGGAGACAGACCGTACCCTGAAGTGCCTGACAGAGAGCTTACCCTGGTCTGGAATGTCGGATGACGCCCAGACCAAATGTAAGGCTGGTGCCATGTGTTGGCAGCTGAGGCACTCCGGCGTTTGTGTTGTCTCTGGGCCTCTGCCCATAGGAGAACCCTTGCAGCAAGTTGCTGTGGACATAGCAGGTCCCCTGCCTGTGCGCAGTAGATCGGGGAAGACACGCAGCCTCCCTCTAGTGGATGCCACACAGGATCCAGAGGCTGGTGGTCTGGCCGCCATCACTGTGGCACAGGTAGCGGACGAGGAGGAAGGAGTAGGCCTAGGTGACAGGGTAGGTTTCCCGAGTCATAGGTCGACAGAAGAGGATTTGAGGGCAGGTCTGACAGTTAGGGCAGACAGTTGCCAGATAGGTATGACGAAGGTGCAGTGCCTGGGGCACCATGTGGGAGGAGACAGGGGTAGGCCCAACCCAGAGGGGGTGGAGGCAACCAGAGGCTGTCCCCGACCCACATCACCCAGACAGGTACTGACCTTAGGACCTGTAAGGCCCTACGGACATGTTGTCATTGACTTTAGTCCTGTAGTGAACCCCTTGACAGAGATGGCTAGGAAGGGCATTCCCAAGTCAGTGGACTTTGCACCCGCTTGCGAGTTGGCATTCCAGTCATTGAAGGAGGCTTGGGTACCCGCTCCAGTGCTGATGGCGCACATTTTTGACCAGGACTGTGTGTTACGAACTATTGCGCCACTGCACGGACTGGGAGCTGTACAGAGCCAGAAAGAGCCATATGGGCAGGAGCACCCTGTGGCCTGGTTGAGCAGTATACTGCTATTGTGGGAGGTGGGGTATGCCACGATTGGGACACCTTGGGTGGCACTTGTTTGTAATCGGCCCCCCACCGTGGTGACTTACCACCTACCCGTTAGGTGGCGGCAACCTACCTTGGGGAAATTGGACAGACTTTTGTGGTGGAGCCTTGCACTTGGACTTCAGGTGGACTATTGGAACATTGTGCACCCACGAAGAGAGGCCCACTGCACTATGGATGAACTGTCTAGGCCGGAGCCTACACACCCTAGGTAGCATCCCCTTCAACACAAGGGACTGCGGGACCAGGACCCAAATCGTTGGGACATGGGTCCCTGGTTGACCCGCTTGAATGGGGGGGAAGGAATGTGGCCGGAGAGACAAGCCAGCCACACGTTTAATGGTGTCTGCGGCACTGAAGGGGCTAACCCTCGTGCCCAGCGCCATGTTGCGGACTGTTTAAAAGTTTGTTGAATGATGTGTTTTAACATGTCATATGTAGTGCTCTGTGCACCATTGCAGGAAGACATGTTTAAATGTATTTATTTTATATTCAAGACAGGCTTGGTGTATATTTAAAGGGAAACACGTGTTTAAATGAAATGTATTTAAAGGAAAAAATGCAGTTACTTTAGATGTCTGAAAAGGCATCTCTTATCCTCTGGAAATAGGAAGGGGCATGCTAATGGCTCCGTGCTAGCAGAAAGGTGTGAAGGACAATACCTTTTGATGTGTAAGTTCCTTAGAGAGAGATGCTAATCACTGGGTTTATGGGCTTGGAACTTGTTTCATGTACCTGATTTAATTGACATACGAACGACCTATGCAGGAAGGAAGACTGTTTGTATTGTAGCCATTCCTGTTGTAATCTTAAACACTGGGATTGCCTGGAGATGTGAATGACCAGAAACATCTGTATTTTGAAGATATGTGATAAATTTATCAATAGTGAATGTTAATCTGATACCAAACGTTGTCTGGGTGACAGAAAGGAGGATATTGTTTTATTGCACTTATATCCTTGTAAAATGTAATTTATTGGTATTTTGTGAAATAACCTGATTGGTTGGAGAAGACAGGGAGGGCTTACCCCCCTGTGGTACTGTGTGGAAAACTGACATAAAAAGGAGACCTGCGTGCCTCCAGAGTTGTAGTTGTACCATCTTTATTCTGCTGGAACATCAGGCTGTATGCTGTTGCCCCTAGCAATAGGGAAGAGTTCTCTTTAGAACTATATTTGAGCAAATAAACATCATTGCCTCAAGAAGATTGCTTCATCTTGTGACCAACAGGGTTAGGCCAAACCTAGCCCCGTCCTCCGGCTGTCCAGGGAAGCACCTAACGTCTCCAAGCTCCGCCTTCCGCCAGCTACCGGTAGAGGCCTAGCAAGTGGCTAGTGGGGATTCGTCAGCACCACACAGCTGTGGTAAGGCAGTGCGTCGGCACATACAGAGCAGAACCGTGGTTCCAAACGCCACGGCAGGTTAGGAGTTTGGTGGTGGCAGCGAGAACCCGCCCACAGCGTAGTGGGTGGAGTCAGTAACAGGCGGTTACTGACGGTAAGCGGGAATCCCCTATGTGGTCAGGCCTCGTGCGGCTTGACCTTCCATTCTGTGCGCAGTCGACGGGACGCGGCAAGCGGCGAGTGCTTCCGTACGGTACCGTCCTGTCACAGTGTCCAAATCCATTTTCTTGCAGTGGTCTATAAATTTGTGTGTATTATACAATATAATGTGGTAGCGTGAGCTTTCTCTGGAATCAATCATGTCATGCCCCTTCCCCACGAGGCATGTGCCTTATGTACCTATTGAAAAAATGGGGAAAGGGGAGGGGGGGCACCAATTCTCTCTCTGTCACAGGGCACCAAAAAGTCCTGTTCCGGGACTAGGATTTTTGAATACGAAAGACTCAACCTGTAATAACGGATCTGTAAGTAGATCCTTTAAACAGAAGCATCTGCCTCTCTATATGACCATGTCACACAATCTGTATTATCATATATTATCATTCCTTTTGAATTATATTTACAAAATATAAGGGGACCTTGTCTTCAAGCTTTTGCAAGCTGCCATCTAACCGATGGTAAATACAATAAACTTCATACTGTGGCTTTGGAATACAAAATAAAGTGGCGTAGATTTTTTTTTTTAAGTAATTGTGTTCTAAAATAAGTGAAAAATATGCAAACAAATTTATTTCTTGTCTTTAAATATAAATCTTGACTCTTGCTAATGTCAAGTACAAAAACAACAGCATTTTAATCCAGTCTGTTAAAAAGGAGCATCTTAGCATGTGTTCACCAGCCTAGGACAATACAGGAAGAAGGAATGTTATAGATATGGAATATTGGGGGTCATTCTGACCCGATCGCTTGCTGCAGTTTGTCGCAGTGCAGCGATCGGGTCGGAACTGCGCATGCGTCAGCGCCGCAGTGCGCCGGCACATGGCAGCCACGTTGCCTAGCTATCGCCTCTGAGGCAGAGGTGGTCGCTGGGTGGGAGGGGGCTGGATGGTGGCGTTAAGCCAACGTTTAGGGGAAGCGGTCCGGCTAACGCAGGTGTGGCCGGACCGTTGGGGGGGGCGGGCCGCGGCGGCTGAGTGACGTCACACGCAGCCGCTGCAGGCTGTGGAGTGAAGAGTAGCTCCTGGGCAGCACGCTAAAGCTGCGCTGCCCGGGAGCTACTCTTGAAGTGCAAAGGCATCGCCGCTGTGCGATGCCTTTGCACTTCTGCGGGTGAAGGGCCAGCACTGACATGTGGGGCGTACTAGCCCTGTGCTGGGCGTCCCCCCACATGTCAGTGTGAATGATCGTAGCTGTGCTAAATTTAGCACAGCTACGATCAACTCGGAATGACCCCCATTAGTTGATATTTATTTGGTTAATCTGCTTTCCATGCCCTGTGATTGGCTTGAATCCCCAGTGGACATAAATTAACAAATCATTATGGATATACTGTACTTCATGACTTTGGCTGGAATTCAGAAGCAGGCAGATCTATTTGCAAATGTTTGGTAGTATTCCATAGCTATAATCAATGTTTTGCTGATAATGTTTTTGGAATCAGGGAAATTTGAAATTGATGAGTTTATGAGAACAGCATAGTGTCTGGAGTCAGTGCTTCTCGTTATGTTGCCAAACAACTTAATTAAATTTAATATCTGGGGTCACTCTGTAGTTTATCAATAATTCATTTTTGTGATATCTATCAATTAAGTCAAAACATTTTTACATGATGAGATTTGATATACAGTTGTATTAAAAGGAATCTGATTTTTATAACTCCTGGAAATGGCTGAAAGGCTAAATATATATTTCCATTCCGTATAATAAAATACAGAACACTGGTTTTTCTAAGGTGCTAATTGGTAAAATTCCTAAGAAATATATTTTTATTAATTTATATAGTTAATCAGAAAATAACTCATGTCGACATGAGAATGCTGACGTTCATTATTGTGTCTAACCCATTTATATGTCAACATAATGAACTGTCAACAAACCGTCCCTGGTGGTCTAGTGGCTTCTTACCTTCACCTGGCTGCAGCATCAGCTCCAGCATCTTCTTCTGGGACCTGGTGGTGGTGTGAGAGCCACTCCGGGCAGACTTTCAATGCTGCAGCGTTCCGATGAGTATTTCTCCCTTTATCCCTATCCCTTTGCCTTAACCTTCCCCCTGCAGCCTAACCCTAGCCCTCCTGGAGGCGCCTAACCCTCCTCCTGCAGCCTAACCCTAACCATCGCCATGCAGGCTAGCTCTAACCTTCCTGACGGAGCCTAACCCTAACTCTCCTCCTGCAGCCTAACCCTAACCATCGCCATGCAGGCTAGCTCTAACCTTCCTGACGGAGCCTAACCCTAACTCTCCTCCTGCAGCCTAACCCTAACCATCGCCATGCAGGCTAGCTCTAACCTTCCTGACGGAGCCTAACCCTCCTCCTGCAGCCTAACCATCGCCATGCAGGCTAGCTCTAACCTTCCTGACGGAGCCTAACCCTAACTCTCCTCCTGCAGCCTAACCCTAACCATCGCCATGCAGGCTAGCTCTAACCTTCCTGACGGAGCCTAACCCTAACTCTCCTCCTGCAGCCTAACCCTAACCATCGCCATGCAGGCTAGCTCTAACCTTCCTGACGGAGCCTAACCCTCCTCCTGCAGCCTAACCATCGCCATGCAGGCTAGCTCTAACCTTCCTGACGGAGCCTAACCCTAACTCTCCTCCTGCAGCCTAACCCTAACCATCGCCATGCAGGCTAGCTCTTACCTTCCTGACGGAGCCTAACCCTAACCCTCCTCCTGCAGCCTAACCCTAACCATCGCCATGCAGGCTAGCTCTAACCTTCCTGACGGAGCCTAACCCTAACCATCGCCCTGCAGCCTAACTGTAATCCTCCTGGTGGCACCTTACCCTAACCCTCCTCCTGCACCCTAACCCTAACCATCGCCCTGCAGCCTATCTGTAATCCTCCTGGTGGCATCTAACCCTAACCCTCCTGACAGCATAACCATAACCCTTGCGACAGAGCCTAACCATAAAAGTCGGCATCCTAAAGTTGACATTACAGATGTTGACAATGTGAACTTGTTGGTTGACAGCTTGAGGATGTTGACTTAGTGCCTGTAGACACTGAACCATTCAACGTTCTGATGTTTACATTGTGGCGTTGACCTTATGAACGTTGAGATGGTTCGTGTCGATGATTTGACCGGATGCCCATCTGTCTCAAGTTTGTCTCATGACATCAGTTTCTCTCCAAACGCTCTGTACACCCCAAATCCCAAAATCTTTTCTGGTTTTGAATAGAGATGAGCGCCTGAAATTTTTCGGGTTTTGTGTTTTGGTTTTGGGTTCGGTTCCGCGGCCGTGTTTTGGGTTCGAACGCGTTTTGGCAAAACCTCACCGAATTTTTTTTGTCGGATTCGGGTGTGTTTTGGATTCGGGTGTTTTTTTCCAAAAACACTAAAAAACAGCTTAAATCATAGAATTTGGGGGTCATTTTGATCCCAAAGTATTATTAACCTCAAAAACCATAATTTACACTCATTTTCAGTCTATTCTGAATACCTCACACCTCACAATATTATTTTTAGTCCTAAAATTTGCACCGAGGTCGCTGTGTGAGTAAGATAAGCGACCCTAGTGGCCGACACAAACACCGGGCCCATCTAGGAGTGGCACTGCAGTGTCACGCAGGATGTCCCTTCCAAAAAACCCTCCCCAAACAGCACATGACGCAAAGAAAAAAAGAGGCGCAATGAGGTAGCTGTGTGAGTAAGATTAGCGACCCTAGTGGCCGACACAAACACCGGGCCCATCTAGGAGTGGCACTGCAGTGTCACGCAGGATGGCCCTTCCAAAAAACCCTCCCCAAACAGCACATGACGCAAAGAAAAAAAGAGGCGCAATGAGGTAGCTGTGTGAGTAAGATTAGCGACCCTAGTGGCCGACACAAACACCGGGCCCATCTAGGAGTGGCACTGCAGTGTCACGCAGGATGGCCCTTCCAAAAAACCCTCCCCAAACAGCACATGACGCAAAGAAAAAAAGAGGCGCAATGAGGTAGCTGACTGTGTGAGTAAGATTAGCGACCCTAGTGGCCGACACAAACACCGGGCCCATCTAGGAGTGGCACTGCAGTGTCACGCAGGATGTCCCTTCCAAAAAACCCTCCCCAAACAGCACATGACGCAAAGAAAAAAAGAGGCGCAATGAGGTAGCTGTGTGAGTAAGATTAGCGACCCTAGTGGCCGACACAAACACCGGGCCCATCTAGGAGTGGCACTGCAGTGTCACGCAGGATGGCCCTTCCAAAAAACCCTCCCCAAACAGCACATGACGCAAAGAAAAAAAGAGGCGCAATGAGGTAGCTGTGTGAGTAAGATTAGCGACCTTTTTTTACTGATATTTGGTGTTTTGGTTTTGACATGCTCTGTACTATGCCATTGGGCATCGGCCTTGGCAGACGACGTTGCTGGCATTTCATCGTCTCGGCCATGACTAGTGGCAGCAGCTTCAGCACGAGGTGGAAGTGGATCTTGATCTTTCCCTAATTTTGGAACCTCAACATTTTTGTTCTCCATATTTTAATAGGCACAACTAAAAGGCACCTCAGGTAAACAATGGAGATGGATGGATTGGATACTAGTATACAATTATGGACGGGCTGCCGAGTGCCGACACAGAGGTAGCCACAGCCGTGAACTACCGCACTGTACTGTGTCTGCTGCTAATATATAGACTGGTTGATAAAGAGATAGTATACTCGTAACTAGTATGTATGTATAAAGAAAGAAAAAAAAAACACGGTTAGGTCACTGGTATATACAATTATGGACGGGCTGCCGAGTGCCGACACAGAGGTAGCCACAGCCGTGAACTACCGCACTGTACTGTGTCTGCTGCTAATATATAGACTGGTTGATAAAGAGACAGTATACTCGTAACTAGTATGTATGTATAAAGAAAGAAAAAAAAACCACGGTTAGGTCACTGGTATATACAATTATGGACGGGCTGCCGAGTGCCGACACAGAGGTAGCCACAGCCGTGAACTACCGCACTGTACTGTGTCTGCTGCTAATATATAGACTGGTTGATAAAGAGATAGTATACTCGTAACTAGTATGTATGTATAAAGAAAGAAAAAAAAACCACGGTTAGGTCACTGGTATATACAATTATGGACGGGCTGCCGAGTGCCGACACAGAGGTAGCCACAGCCGTGAACTACCGCACTGTACTGTGTCTGCTGCTAATATATAGACTGGTTGATAAAGAGATAGTATACTCGTAACTAGTATGTATGTATAAAGAAAGAAAAAAAAACCACGGTTAGGTCACTGGTATATACAATTATGGACGGGCTGCCGAGTGCCGACACAGAGGTAGCCACAGCCGTGAACTACCGCACTGTACTGTGTCTGCTGCTAATATATAGACTGGTTGATAAAGAGATAGTATACTCGTAACTAGTATGTATGTATAAAGAAAGAAAAAAAAACCACGGTTAGGTGGTATATACAATTATGGACGGGCTGCCGAGTGCCGACACAGAGGTAGCCACAGCCGTGAACTACCGCACTGTACTGTGTCTGCTGCTAATATATAGACTGGTTGATAAAGAGATAGTATACTCGTAACTAGTATGTATGTATAAAGAAAGAAAAAAAAACCACGGTTAGGTCACTGGTATATACAATTATGGACGGGCTGCCGAGTGCCGACACAGAGGTAGCCACAGCCGTGAACTACCGCACTGTACTGTGTCTGCTGCTAATATAGACTGGTTGATAAAGAGATAGTATACTACTAATATTATATACTGGTGGTCAGGTCACTGGTCACTAGTCACACTGGCAGTGGCACTCCTGCAGCAAAAGTGTGCACTGTTTAATTTTAATATAATATTATGTACTCCTGGCTCCTGCTATAACCTATAACTGGCACTGCAGTAGTGCTCCCCAGTCTCCCCCACAATTATAAGCTGTGTGAGCTGAGCAGTCAGACAGATATATAATATATATAGATGATGCAGCACACTGGCCTGAGCCTGAGCAGTGCACACAGATATGGTATGTGACTGAGTCACTGTGTGCTGTGTATCGCTTTTTTCAGGCAGAGAACGGATTATAAATAAAAGTGGTGGTCACTGGTCACTATCAGCAAAACTCTGCACTGTACACTACTGAGTACTCCTCCTAATGCTCCCCAAAATTAGTAAATCAAGTGTCTAAACGGAGAGGACGCCAGCCACGTCCTCTCCCTATCAATCTCAATGCACGTGTGAAAATGGCGGCGACGCGCGGCTCCTTATATAGAATCCGAGTCTCGCGATAGAATCCGAGCCTCGCGAGAATCCGACAGCGTCATGATGACGTTCGGGCGCGCTCGGGTTAACCGAGCAAGGCGGGAAGATCCGAGTCGCTCGGACCCGTGAAAAAAAACATGAAGTTCTGGCGGGTTCGGATTCAGAGAAACCGAACCCGCTCATCTCTAGTTTTGAACCCATTTATTGAATGCAATACACAGAATTTCTCTTATCTACGTTCTTAAATTGCTGACTTTGGGGCAGATGTATTAACCCGGAGAAGGAATAAAGGAGTAATAAACCAGTGATAAATACAAGGTGATAACGCACCAGCCAATCATTACAGGTTTGAAAAATGACAGTTAGGAGCTGATTGGCTGGTGCGTTATCACCTTTCACTTATCACTTCTTTATCACTTCTCCAGGCTCAATACATCTGCCCCATTATTCTTTACACACATACAGTACAAATACTCGACCGGGTCACTTTATTATGACCACCTCCTACATGTGACGTCGGCAGCGTGTAGCCCATGAAGTACATCACGTGTCGTGCGCTGTCTTGGTGGGTATATAAGGTGTGTGATAGGCCGTCTGCACACATATCACTCGTTGCTGTCATGGATGAAAGGGGAGATTTATCTGAGTTGCAAAAAGGGATGATTATCTGTTTCGGGCCAAGGGTGGCGGTATTTCTGACACAGCGCAGTTTGTGAACTGTCCGCGTGCTGCTGCGGTGAAGGTGTATCGTGACAGGATAGATGGCACCATTGTGAATAACTGACGTGGAAACTGCAGAGCACCACATGCCATTGATGTGAGAGGTGAACATCGGCTACGAAGGTGCGTGAGAGCCGACCGACGCACTACAGTGGAGCAGCTCATTGTCAAAATAACCTGGGGGCTACCAGACGTGTCTAGCTGCTGTCCGTGCTGCACACGTCGGTTACTCTGGCTATTACCTGGCGGCCATAATAATGTGACGTGACCGTGTATAACCATGTTACAAGTAGCAAACACTGCATAGGAATTCTTACTTTGTAAATAATTTCAACAAAAGAAGGGCAGCGAGAACAATGCTGATTCCACATATCATTCCGATCATTATATCACGGATTTTGGATGTAATATCTACAAAACAAAGGTAACAAATTACACATTTGTAATTGATTTTCTCTCCAATGTCATTCCCAGGCAAGAGGCATCATGTGCATGGGAACTGGGACCAGAGGTCCAGACATGGACTTCCAGTTACAGATAATAATAATAATAATAATAATAATAATAATAATAATAATAATAATAATAATAATAATAACAATAATAATAATAATAATAATAATAATAATAATAAAATGAATAATAATAATTCATATTAAAAAGAATTAGAAAAATTATTTAAAAACAATAACATAATTGCAAGAGATTATTTTGTCAGATGGACAACCATGGCTAATGCTATCCTGTGACAGTTATATTTTCATTGGGATGGTTTGTAGGAGTTCTTCAGCAAAGATTATCCCCTTCAATCCCAGCGACAGTCGTCCAGGTGCATTGTGGTGGTCATTCCGAGTTGTTCGCTCGCTAGCAGTTTTTAGCAGCCATGGAAACGCTATGCCGCCTCCCACTGGGAGTGTATTTTAGCTTAGCGGCAGTGTGAACGAAAGGATCGCAGAGCTGCCACAAAGTTTTTTTTGTTCAGTTTTAGAGTAGCTCAAAACCTGCTCAGCGCTTGCGATGACTTCAGACTGTTCAGTTCCTGTTTTGACGTCACAAACACGCCCTGCGTTCGCCCAGCCACGCCTGCGTTTTTCCTGGCACGCCTGCGTTTTTTCGAACACTCCCTGAAAACGGTCAGTTGACACCCAGAAACGCCCACTTCATGTCAATCACTCTGCGGCAGCCAGTGCGACTGAAAAGCATCGCTAGACCCTGTGTGAAACTACATCGTTCGCTGTAACAGTACGTCGCGAGTGCGCATTGCACCGCATACGCATGCGCAGAAGTGCCGTTTTTTTTGCCTCATCACTGCACAGCGAACGAATGCAGCTAGTGAACAACTCGGAATGACCCCCAGTATCTCTTCATCAGGAGGCTTGGTTTCTTTGGCTGTTCTGATTGGGAGAGTCTCCCTTTATTACCCAGCCTGCCCTTTACCTGAAGTCGTTTATAAGTTCTAGTTCCTGTTTGTACCTGGTTCCGGTCCTTGTCCTGTGGTTTAATCTTGAGCCTGTGCTATTAGTGCTGTTTGCTCCAGTTGCCAAGCTTACTGTCACTGTACACAGTGAAATACTGCCCTGAAGCCGGTTTCAGTCTCAGTTTCTCTGGATCTCTGCTTCCCTGTGGGTGGTTCCATTCCAGTTTCCGGGCTTCCCCAGAATCCACATCAGACAGTTCAAGCTACTGTAAGTCCTGGGATTTTGCATTAGCTATTTTCTGAGTCTGAGTTACCTCTTATATTTGATTATTTATATCATCCTGTGCGTTGTTGCATAAGAATTCAGTACTCACATTATCAATTGTTTATACCATCCTGTGCATTGTTGCATTTAATCAGTTGATATTCCTCCTATAGTCACCTTGTCCATCAATAAGACATCTGAGTACTGGGTGGACCTAAATTCACCCGGGAAAGGCGGCTGCTATAGGTGAAGCCTAGTATTGCAGGAGGCTAGAAGACGGCTGGTCAAGCGTAACAGTCAGCAGCAGGCGGGTTTTGATAAATACAATCCTCAAATAATGTAAAAACTCCAGTTTTCACAGAATTGCTGTGCATTATGCTTCTTTAGCCAATTAAGATTGTAGCTCCATGTAGGCGATAATCTTTTAATCGTTCACATGCATGACTACTGTAGATTTTAAATTTAAAGGACTTTAAAATTAGTGCATTATTTAGTTTATTTCAATGTAACCAGAACACAAACTCTGACAGTCATGAAATAAACTGAATTGAATAAACTGTTTACATACTTTAAAGTATTAAAATATTAATGACAACAACTGTGATGATAATAATAATAATAATAATAATAATAATAATAATAATAATAACAACATTATATTTTCTATGATGGAAAAACACAAGTATTGAATACCAAACACATAAGGAAGAACATACCACTGGTGCTAGGATCTGTAGTATATTTTGTAGTTCCATATGCGCCTGCAAAGATATAAAATAGCATCATGTGACACATCATATAATACACACTGGTGGCACTAGATCTTGAAAAAATTCTAGTTATAGGTACAAAATGCATAAAGCACGTCACATCCCTCTTCAGCTCCTGTCAGTGGCCTCTGGTCACACCTTGGGCAATCTGCCCATGGTCCTTTCAGTGGAAATGTGCTGCTCCGGCTCTCTGGGGTTAGATACATTAGTGTGCAAGCTATAGTACCTACTGGGACCTATTGGACCTTTAAGATATCTTCCTAATCACTGTAAGGTTGAGTTATACCTCTCTGGGAATCAGAGGCGTAACTAGGGTTTTTGGAGCCCAGGGCAAGATGGAAAATGGCGCCCCCCCCTCCCCCCTTAAAAAAAAAACACTAAAAGAAGCATGTGCGCGCGCGCCAAAAAATGGGTGTGGCCACACTCAAGAAGGGGTGTGGCTACACTCCAGAAGGGGTGTGGCCACTGAAAATGGTCCACAGTGCCAGTTACATTGCCCCACGGTGCCGGATACATGACCCATGGTGCCAGATACATGCCCCACTCAGTGCCAGTTACACTGCCCCACTCAGTGCCGGATACAATGCCCCACTCAGTGCCGGATACAATGCCCCACTCAGTGCCGGATACAATGCCCCACTCAGTGCCGGATACAATGCCCCACTCAGTGCCGGATACTATGCCCCACAGTGCCGGATACATTGCCCCACAGTGCCAGTTACATGCCCCACAGTGCTGGATACAATGCCCCACAGTGCCAGTTACATGCCCCACAGTGCCATTTACATGCCCCACAGTGCCAGATACATGCCCCACAGTGCCAGTTACATTCCCCACAGTGCCAGATACATGCCCCACAGTGCCAGATACATGCCCCACAGTGCCAGTTACAGTGCCCCACAGTGCCGGATACAGTGCCCCACAGTGCCGGATACAGTGCCCCACAGTGCCGGATACAGTGCCCCACAGTGCTGGATACAATGCCCCACAGTGCCAGTTACATGCCCCATAGTGCCAGATACATGCCCCACAGTGCCAGATACATGCCCCACAGTGCCAGTTACATGCCCCACAGTGCCAGTTACAGTGCCCCACAGTGCCAGATACAGTGCCCCACAGTGCTGGATACAATGCCCAACAGTGCCAGTTACATGCCCCACAGTGCTGGATACAATGCCCCACAGTGCCAGTTACATGCCCCATAGTGCCAGTTACAGTGCCCCACAGTGCTGGATACAATGCCCCACAGTGCCAGGCCACCCCCGTGCCGCCGCCGGACCCACGTGCCCCGTCACTCACCTGTGAGGGGAGGAGAGCGCAGCGCCTCTCCTTTCCCTCGCTGCTCCAGGTCCCCTTTTTACACATTAGGCAGCAGAGTCCACCATTTTTTTTTACACATTACATCAGCAGAGTCTCCCTTTTTACACATTAGGCAGGCAGAGTCCTCCTTTGTACACATTAGACAGGGTCCCCTTTTTTACACATTATGGCAGTAGAGTCCCCTTTTTTACACATTACAGTAACAGAGGCCCCCTTTTTACAAATTACAGTAACAGAGTCCCCCTTTTTACACATTACAGTAACAGAGGCCCCCTTTTTACACATTACAGTAACAGAGACCCCCCTTTTACACATTACAGTAACAGAGACCCCCCTTTTACACATTACAGTAACAGAAGCCCCCCTTTTAGACATTACAGTAACAGAGGCCCCCCTTTTACACATTAAGTAGGTAGAGCCCCTTTTTTCACATTACATCGGCAGTTAACCTTTCTTTACACATTGGTGGGGAGGTGTGTGTGTGTGTGTGTCAGTCAGTCACCTGGGGCGTGCGCGATCCAGCATCCAGGGATCTCACAGCCTCTGCTCGGGTCCGTGACCTGGCAGCTGCGTCGACGTTCCACAGTCCAATACTGAAGCTGCAATACACAGATGCCGGCGCCAGCGGCTCTCACGTCCGGAATGGGGGGATGACTGCTGCACAGCTCCCACTCCCTTACAGGCACAGCGACACTCAGGGGCAGCGGGACAACGGGAAGGTGTGTAATGCCACATGGCGCCTACGGCAGGGTTCCCACTCCTTTGTGGAGGTGGGGGACAAGCGGTTGCGGCAGGACTTTCAATAGTCACTGACTGGCGAGAACGGCCGTACGGGGGTGTGCTGCCAAATGGTGCGCCTTCAGGGCTTTAGCGCTGTGGGCAAGGCACCATCGGCACACACCTAGTTACGGACCTGGCACCACACATTTTGCACCCACTATAGATACACCAATGCACAGTGATGCTATTTTCACTGTGATTACTGTATTCGTGTATCCCCAGGTAAATGGCGCCAATGTCATTATCACTGGTATTTCTTCAGGGGTGGCAGCATGGTAAGTATATTCAATGGGTGCAGGGTGTGTAGTTTGGAACCCCCTGGATACACGGTGGAGCACAGTTGCACAGTGGCTAGCATTGCTTCTTTACAACGCTAAGGTATTGGATTCAATTTCTACCAAGGTGTTTGTGTGAGTTTGGTTCATGCAAAATGTCAGTGGTGGTGTTGGAAATTCTGTCATTTTATATATTATATTTTATATATTAATCGTCAGACCCAACCTATTCAATTAGGTCCTGCATCCCGACGTGTAACACGGAGAGTTCGTTGCAGCCTAAGGAGCTGCAAGGAAAAATCTGCAGTATATACACCCTCTGGGGTTTGATGTGCGAAGGATACTCATAGATTCCAGCATTTGATATGGAATCTATGTGTTAACTCATGTTACATGAGGGTTTATCGCACAGACAAAATGCAGAATAAGTGAATAGAACGGTATGACCAAAAAAAGTCACACATGAGGGGTTGTGACAAGGCCACACCTTCTTTTGCACACATACTGCAAAGTTTGGGACCTCCAGGGTCCATAGCTGTGGCCCCCAAAAGTTAGTGAAAGTTCATATATTTGTCACACGAGGAGTCCATAGGTGCCACACTGGGTGTGACTCCGCGTGGTAAACCCTGGGACTAATTTGACACCCCAATGTCTCTTATCTCTATGGTATTGTTCCCTTATCTGATGGGATTGTACATTATTGCTGACCTAATATACACTGCTCAAAAAAATAAAGGGGACACTAAAATAACACAGCCTAGATCTGAATGAATGAAATATTCTTATTAAATACTTTGTTCTTCACATAGTTGAATGTGCTGACAACAAAATCACACAAAAATTATCAATGGAAATCAAATTTATTAACCCATGGAGGTCTGGATTTGGAGTCACACTCAAAAATAAAGTGGAAAAACACACTACAGGCCGATCCAACTTTGATGTATTGTCCTTAAAACAAATTTAAAATGAGGCTCAGTAGTGTGTGTGGCCTCCACGTAAAGAACAATGGGGGTGATTCCGAGTTGTTCGCTCGCTAGCTTCTTTTAGCAGCATTGCACACGCTAAGCCGCCGCCCTCTGGGAGTGTATCTTAGCTTAGCAGAATTGCGAACGAAAGAGTAGCAGAATTGTGAATAGAAATTTCTTAGAGTAGCTCGAGACTTACTCCTACACTGCGATCAGTTCAGTCAGTTTGATTCCTGGTTTGACGTTACACACATGCCCAGCGTTTGGCCAGCCACTCCCCCGTTTCTCCAGACACTCCCGCGTTTTTCCCAGAAACGGCTGCGTTTTTCCGCACACTCCCATAAAACGGCCAGTTTCCGCCTAGAAACACCCACTTCCTGTCAATCACATTACGATCACCAGAACGATGAAAAAACTTTGTTACGCCGTGAGTAAAATACCAAACTTTTGAGCTAATTTACTTGGCGCAGGCACACTGCGAACATTGCGCATGCGCAGTTTGCGACTAATCGCTCCGTAGCAAAAAAAACTAACGAGCGAACAACTCGGAATCACCGCCAAAGTATTTAATAAGAATATTTCATTCATTCAGATCTAGGATGTGTTATTCTAGTGTTCCCTTTATTTTTTTGAGCAGTGTATTATCCAACATTGGGGGTCATTCCGAGTTGTTCGCTCGTTATTTTTTTTTTTGCAACGGAGCGATTAGTCGCTAATGCGCATGCGCAATGTCCGCAGTGCGACTGCGCCAAGTAAATTTGCTATGCAGTTAGGTAATTTACTCACGGCATTACGAGGTTTCTTCTTCGTTCTGGTGATCGTAATGTGATTGACAGGAAGTGGGTGTTTCTGGGCGGAAACAGGCCGTTTTTTGGGAGTGTGCGAAAAAACGCTGCCATTTCTGGGAAAAACGCGGGAGTGGCCGGAGAAACGGAGGAGTGTCTGGGCGAACGCTGGGTGTGTTTGTGACGTCAAACCAGGAACGAAACTGACTGAACTGATCGCAGATGCCGAGTGTCTATTCGCAATTCTGCTAATCTTTCGTTCGCAATTTTGATAAGCTAAGATTCACTCCCAGTAGGCGGCGGCTTAGCGTGTGCAAAGCTGCTAAAAGCAGCTTGCGAGCGAACAACTCGGAATGAGGGCCATTGGTGGTCATTCCGAGTTGTTCGCTCGCAAGGTGATTTTAGCAGAGTTGCTCACGCTAAGCCGCCGCCTACTGGGAGTGAATCTTAGCATCTTAAAATTGCGAACGATGTATTCGCAATATTGCGATTACAAACTTCTTAGCAGTTTCAGAGTAGCTGCAGACTTACTCGGCATCTGCGATCAGTTCAGTGCTTGTCGTTCCTGGTTTGACGTCACAAACACACCCAGCGTTCGCCCAGACACTCCCCCGTTTCTCCGGCCACTCCTGCGTTTTTTCCGGAAACGGTAGCGTTTTTTCACACACACCCATAAAACGGCCTGTTTCCGCACAGTAACACCCATTTCCTGTCAATCACACTACGATCGCCTGAGTGATGAAAAAGCCGTGAGTAAAAATACTAACTTCATAGCAAAATTACTTGGCGCAGTCGCAGTGCGGACATTGCGCATGCGCACTAAGCGGAAAATCGCTGCGATGCGATGAAATTTACCGAGCGAACGACTCGGAATGACCACCATTGTTATTGTAAACTTAGATAAGGTTTTACCGCCATCTACTGGTTGAAGATATTATTTGCTTTTACAGTATATTTATTCTGTTTTGTATGATATTGCTGTGATGTTATAACAAATTAGAATTGAGAGAAGATGTGATTCTGTATTGTCCTGGCAAATATATGGTTAATTCCATTTTCTGTCTCTTAGTCAAACGACAGAAGTTATTTGTCTTATCTTAGCACAGACAGTATATAAATAATAATTGGTGCACAGAATAAACATATATTCTATAATATCACTTTTACATCAGAATATATTGCATACAATGATAAAAGAATAAATTGTATCTTACTAATGATTTGGGTACGTTTTTCAATGGCGCCATGCTTATTCCATGCTAAGCATCTGTAGGTGTCTGCCCCTGAGGGTGTTATGTTGACCAGTGATTGCGCCCATCCTTCACC
Source organism: Pseudophryne corroboree (assembly GCF_028390025.1). Taxonomy (NCBI): domain Eukaryota; kingdom Metazoa; phylum Chordata; class Amphibia; order Anura; family Myobatrachidae; genus Pseudophryne; species Pseudophryne corroboree. The sequence continues at coordinate 42,067,003 of NC_086453.1, forward strand.
AAGTGTTTTGCTTGAGACTTCATCACCGCCTTCCTTTATCCAGCGCACAAGAGCTTTCGGTTTACCATCCACAGAGCAGTTCAGAGTCAGAGATTCTTCTTCCCTCATAACTACAGACTGATTTTCTTCAAGTGTTTCACCTTGAAGTAGAAGAAATCAAACTGATATGATCGTAATAGGGTTGAGATAAACAAATCAGATTGTCTGGATGTTTTACACAAAGGTTACTAGGTCAGAGTTCAAACTGTACTTTATACAGGGGCAAAAGGTCAACATATGACCGACACATGTTTTTTAGGGTTTTCACATTTTTACAACTTTTGCTGCATTTACTATCAATGTCACAAACTATTACCTTTAGTAACCTTGTGGCGAGCGAAGTGGAGTGAGCCACCGAGTCGGGAAGCGTGGCGAGTGGACCCATTTCAACAAATTGGGGTAAAAAAGTTTAAAAATGCAAACAATCTATTTTTTTATGTGTTGACCTGTCGACCTTTTGCATCTGTCGTCCTTTTGGCTGCCAAACGTTTGACCCTGACGACCTTTTGATCTATCCTGTCGACCTAATCTGTCTATCTTTTTAATGTCTATCATCTGTAGCATACCCCTGATAACAGGTGACAATACGACCTGTAAGACAAATCATCATAAACTTCATCTATGTCAGTAGCAAACTCAGCAAAAAGTAGCAGCTCCCCCTAGGGTTATTTCCCTCCACTGAATAGCTTGTCAAGTAATTATAAGCGGGAATCTGTTGGTCTTTCAATACCTTTATGAGGGGTAACATTAATGGATGCCACATCGTCACAGCTCTCAGCATGTCATAATATTATGGGGGAGGAGAGAGAGGGGTAGGATGTCACAGTAACAGCACAGACCAAAAAACAACAACAGAAAACACACTGGGCCTGTTTCAGATTTTTCCAAAAATTTCCAATGTTTAATGATCTATGCATGTGCTTATCAGGCCCTGCAATGTTTCTGTAATATGCTGATATACATGTAGCCGGTGTTTGGTTGCAGCAATAGGGAGCGTACTAAGCATTAGAGAGTGATAAAATGGAGACAGATAAAGTACCGACCAATCAGCTCCTGTCAGTTTTCAAACACAGGGTTTGATGTACTAATTGTGCCTACAACGGCACGATATATCACTGAACGACACATCGTGTGTATACACACTTGCCAATGTCGGCAGCGACAAACAAGGGTGGGGGTGCGAGGCCATGCTGGTGCGTGCATCAACATCGTTATCGTTCTTACTCAAGGAACGATAAAGACAAAGGTGGTCATTCCGAGTTGTTCACTTGGTAATTTTCTTCGCATCGCAGAGATTTTCCGCTAACTGCGCATGCGCAATGTTCGCACTGCGACTGCGCCAAGTAAATTTGCTATGCAGTTAGGTATTTTACTCACGGCATTACAAGGTTTTTTCTTCGTTCTGGTGATCGTAATGTGATTGACAGGAAGTGGGTGTTTCTGGGCGAAAACTGGCCGTTTTATGGGAGTGTGTAAAAAAACGCTGCCGTTTCTGGGAAAAACGCGGGAGTGGCTGAAGAAACGGGGGAGTGTCTGGGCGAACGCTGGGAGTGTTTGTGACGTCAAACCAGGTACGACAAGCACTGAACTGATCGCACTGGAAGAGTAAGTCTCGAGCTACTCAGAAACTGCACAGAGATGTCTTTTCGCAATATTGCGAATCTTTCGTTCGCAATTTTGCTAAGCTAAGATTCACTCCCAGTAGGCGGCGGCTTAGCGTGTGCAAAGCTGCTAAAAGCAGTTTGCGAGCGAACAACTCGGAATGAGGGCCAATGGGAGTAATTCTGAGTTGATCGCAGCAGCAAGTTTGTTTGCAATTGGGCAAAACCATGTGCACTGCAGGGAAAGGCAGATATAACATGTGCAGAGAGAGTTAGATTTGGGTGGGTTATTTTGTTTCTGTGCAGAGTAAATACTGGCTGCTTTATTTTTACACTGCAATTAAGATTTCAGTTTGAATACACCCCACCCAAATACAACTCTCTCTGCACATGTTATATCTGCCCTCCTGCAGTGCACATGGTTTTGTCCAACTGCTAACAAATTTGCTGCTGCGATCAACTCAGAATTAGGTCCAATGGTCATTCTGATCGATTGGTAATGCCCACATCGTGGGTATAATTTTTCCGTGTCTATGCCTAAAAAAGCGATACAGTGGACAGTGATAAAGTACCAGCCAATCAGCTCCTTACTGACATGTTACAGGCTGTGCTTGAAAAATGACAGTTAGGAGCTAATTGGCTGGTAGTTTACCTCTCTCCACCTTCTTAAGGCTTAGTACATCTGGCTCACAGCCTATAAGACAGCAGTTATTAGCTGACTGGCTGGTGCTTAATCTCTCTCCACTTTATCACTCTCCAAGGCTTAGTACATCTGCCCCATGGTATGTTTGGTAGGGAAAGGACTTTTCCCCTGTATCACCGTCATAAGAAGTCAGTTGATATGCCAGCTAGCCATAAGTCACTGTAATCAGTGACCTTGTTACAGCACAATTGGTCGTCTCTTGCTTCTCTAACATGGGCACATTACTGAAACCAGAAACTGTGCAGCGTAGCCTGGTTCCAGCACTAGAAGGAGGAGGCCATTTTCCGTGTGTCATTCTAGCTGCTCATTGTAGCTGCTCAGACTTCACTGAAGTCATTGATGTCTGATCTGTCATTATGAGTCCTTCGGTGGTTGAGAAATAGTTAAACTCATGTATTTTAGGCAGCAGACATCACCCCGATGATGCAATACGCTGCATATTATTTATTTTATTAGTTACTGAAAATTGAATAGTGATCCTGTTATTTTATATGACCACAAAGAAGTAAAAACAATTAGATCACCATACCTTCGGGCGTGACAATTGTGACGTTTGGTTTTCTAGGCGGGTCTGTAATAAAACAGCAATGGTAAAACTCTTATTAAAATTTTATTTACATCTTTTATTATTATATTCGTTTGTCATTTTTTTTAATATAAAGTAGATAACTTTTGCATAGATTGATGAACAGCATAATCTTTTACATTAATCTAACTATTATTTATATACTGTAGCAGTACTAATAATGCAGTACCAGTACTGACCATTCACATCAGCCCCTATCCCAGGGGAACTTACACTTTATTCAATTAGCCGCAGTAATTTACCACAGCTATTTGCTCCCCCAGAGTCTATCCAATTAGTCCCAATGCCGGCACTTATCAAGGATTTCTTTTCGGGACCCACTGAGGTCCCGAAAAAAAATATCTCCTATAAGTGACCGATTTTTACGGCCACGATCGTAAAAACACTTAGGTCCAGGAAGTTATCCCGGATCCTATGTGTTTTCGGCTGAAGACGGGTAATTCTTCATGTGGTAAAAACGGTCTCAATTTGGATAACATTTATAAAAAAAAGAAAATTGGGTAAAGTCCCATTTTTCCTCCACGAAAACTTAACGTGAAAATCCACACAGGTAAGGCACTGGTTGGGAATCAAACTCATGACCTGCTGGTCAATCACTGCACCATTGTTCACCTTATTGGAAAATGCTTACACTAAACACAGATGTGTCCTCATACTAGCCTCAATATACTATGTGGTGTGAGACACCTGGATATGGTGAGCTGCCAACACGGGCGTCTTTTCTGTGTCTTTTTACCATAAAATGTGTCTGAGTTGCTACATGATGCGACTAGGATGCACCAAGATACTGTACGAATTAATTGACATGCAACACTTGTATATCTGTGTGCGACTGAATATGTATAGTTTATGGAGCACCACAGGACTTGGTGGCCATTGCATCATAGCACTTCATATAGAGATGCAGACTCAGTCACACACAGATATACAAGTGTCACATATCAAATTAATCAATACAGCAATTTCAGGTAAAAAGATATAAAAAAGTCGGCCGGTGCTAGCAGAGTCTCACGTGACCAAACGCGCCGAGAGAGGCTGTTCGGAGACACTGCAGTAATAATATATGAGGACACATCTGTAGATCAAAATGTGAAAATCTTTCCAGATTTATTAAAGACGATTCCCGGACTGTGCTGTTTATTGTATTTCATTACACCAGACTTAGAATGAGCTTGGAAACAAAAATTGCGTAACGTACCACAGCTGCGATTTGCATGACATTCCATGCATTGTATGGTGATTTAAAGAACGCAAACAGCAAATAAAACTTAAAAATAAATCAATGTAGTCACAGTAGAAACCTCCCTCAGGATAGACAGGATCGGAAGGTTGTCACTCTAACGTGGAAACCTGCAAAATTGGATCCATCTATCATAATGGAAACCAGCTTCAACCTGGTCAGAGAGGACCCTAAGATTACCAACCCTAAGCTGAAAAGCATTGTGGCTCTTTCTGGTTCCCTTTGGGCCATGAGCACATCTGCGATCAGTTTCACAGACATGCGGGGGCGACGTCCAGCACAGAGCTAGTCTGCCCCTCATGTCTGGCTCTCTCCCCTCCCCCGCACAGGTACAAAAGCATTGCACAACGGAAGTGCTTTTGTACCTGACGAGTAGCTGCCTGCCAGCGTAGCACCTGCGTGTGACATCACACAATCACACAGCCACTGCAGCCCGCCCCCCCCAACAGTCTGGACATGCCTGCGTTGTCCGGACCATGGCCTGTCAACGGCGTTCTAAGGAGGGACACAATGCTCTGCTCCTGGTCTTCCCTCTTAATTTATGATTGCCATCACCTGTGCTGAAACACCTTTCTTATACATTAACCTGTTCAACACAGGTTCCGGCAATCATACATTAAGAGGGAAGTTCAGGAGCAGAGCATTGTGTACCTCCTGGAGAGGGTCATGTTGGGAGGTATGGCATGGGAAGAACCCCAGAACCTTTTGGGAGTGTTTTTTTTTCACAGCTTGTCCTTGCAACAGAGGCTTCAGTTTCCCTCCAATATAAAATTCAAGCCTGTCTCATCTTGTTGCTTTTTATTTGAACTAACTCAAACTGTATATCATTAGAGCTGAGTAGAGATTTCAGGATGAGGACATGACCCATTAATTATTTCTTAAATATTAACATATTAATAGCAGATGGATAATGTTTATGAGTGACATATTTATATCATACTTGCCTACCTGACCCTCTCCATGAGGGAGAAAATGCTCTGTTCCTGGACTTTCCTGGTAATGTATGATTGCCATCACCTGTGGTGAAACACCTTTCTTATCAATTACTTAGCTCACCACAGGTGATGGCAATCATACATTACCAGGAAAGTCCAGGAACAGAGCATTTTCTCCCTCATGGAGAGGGTCAGGTAGGCAAGCATGATTTATATGACACTGTTGCCTGAGCAGGGCATATCATAAACCAAATTAAGGTCTTGGTCCATTCATTTGGTCACTGGCGAAGCAATTGGTTGCTTCATTTTGGAGTTATGTGGCAAAATGTCTGCCTGCCATTTAAAATGCATCACCACTGTGCTCTGAAAAATGTGACAATTGGTGAACTCTTTCGGTGCGCCTGCTGGGTGACCTGGAACATGTGACCTGCTGAATGTTCTGGAAACTGTGACAGTTATTTGTAGCCACCCACTAAGCAGGGGGGGTTTCAACTTCCACTCCTAATGGGGGTGAAAAGAGATACATTTTCTACCCCGCAAAACTTTGCCCAGTTGAAACATGGCACATCAGCTAGTTTACAATTATTTCTGTAGATTGCATTAGAACAGTTTGGGCAGATTGCTAGTTATTGTGCACATACTGTATATTGGGTGTAATTCAGAGTTGATCGCAGCAGGAACTTTGTTAGCAATTGGGCAAAACCATGTGCACTGCAGGGGAGGCAGATATAACATGTGCAGAGAGAGTTAGATTTGGGTGGGTTATTTATTTTCTGTGCAGGGTAAATACTGGCTGCTTTATTTTGACACTGCAATTTAGATTTCAGTTTGAATACACACCACCCAAATCTAACTCTCTCTGCACATGTTACATCTGCCCCCCCCCTGCAGTGCACATGGTTTTGCTCAACTGCTAACAAATTTGCTGCTGCGATCAACTCAGAATTATGCCCATTTTCCTTTCTTTTCCCCTATTTTATCCCTTGCCATGTTCCCTCAATCTCCCTGTTCCTCTCCTCTTCTTCTGTCCTTCCTTCTTTTGCTTCTGATTTCCTCATGTTCTTCCCCCTTTTCTCACACATCACCCAGTTTTTCCCATCTCGCCTTGTCCTACCAACTCCCCATGTTCTTACTTACTCCACCTGATGCCAGCAGTTCTACTCACAGTTCTCAGCAGGGTCAATATGTCTCTCTAGGGCAGTAGGGGCGATGGGGGTGGCTGGTTTCCAGACCCTCTCCATTTGATGGAGTAGCACTGGACCTCCGGTGGGGAAGAGGGGTGCAGGATATGCCAATGTGCAGAACCTCAGGCAATGGGGAATAGTTGTGAGAGTGACAAGTCTTTGGACTTCCAGCAGGAGGTTTGGTGTGTGAGAGGTGTTGATTTGTGCACTCACTGATGGAGGGTGTGAGATGGGGTGATTTTCATGTCACATGGGCGACCCCCTTTTTTTACTTACACATTATGGGAGCCCTACATACAGTATATGAGGTTTTATTTCTGCTTTTTTATACTGTAATAAAACTTACATTGTACAGCTAAAGTTACACTTTTGTTAATTCTCCCGTAATCATTCTCTGCCATGCAGTAATATGTGTCATTATCACTATTCTTCACGTCTGTCAGATGGAGCTCCAGCCCTTGTCCAGTCTTGTTACTTGTAACATTATGTCCTTCCTTCATCCAGGTCACAGAAGCTGCCTCCTTCCTTTTTACTGAGCAGATTATTGTCAGTGAGGCTCCTTCCAGCACTGTCACAGTTTCTGATACCGGTACTCTTCTACCTAGGAAAAGAAAACTATTATTATAAAAAAAAAAAATAATTTAATTTAATTTTATCTCTCACAGCACATGGAATCCAAATAGTGTTCACAAGCAGAGGCCGTCGCTGCCCCCTCCCCGCCCCTCAGACAGCAGCAGACTCTCAATCACTGACAGTCTGCTACCGTCCTGCGTACTGTGTCACAGGGTCTATTCATGCACACAGAGCCGGCCTTAGGCATAGGCAAACTAGGAAATTGCCTAGGGCATTTGGTATGCTTAGGGGTACCAGCAGCTTCTGCTGATTAAAATGATATGCGGCATGCCTATATTCTGTGTGTGACTGCGGCTGTATCTGCATACAAAATGCTACGTTGCAGTGTAGTCCTGGAAATCACTGTAATGTAGCATTTCATATGCAGATACAGCCACAGTCGCACACAGAATATAGGCCTGCTGCATATCATTTTAATCAGCAGAAGCTGCTTGTGCATCCTAGCCACATAGTAATGCAAATAAGATGCATTTTTATAAACAAAAGGCGCCTGACATTAGCAGAGCTGCCAGCTGACTCATGCCAGGCATCTCCTGCAGAACTAGCAGCGGTGCTAGGGGGCACCAGCCGAAATCTTGCCTAGGGCATCATATTGGTTAGAGCCGGCTCTGCACGCACACGCAGTACGGGTCCTGCACATGTGCAAAGTGCAGATAATCGGTACTTAGCGGCATGGGGCGCAGTGTGTTATGGTAATGTCGCTGTTGCGGTAGTGAACAAGCATTCACAGTGGAGGCATTTTCCTGATGAAGACTCTACACCAAGCATGGAGCCGATGCAAGTTCCGATGGTGTGTCCAATAGTTGCGTTTAAAGATGCACCAAGCAGTAGCTGAAATGGGCATCTCAGTCCTTGCACACATATATGCACATATATCAGGGAAGGGCTTCTACTGGTATTTGCATTTCCAGTGTCGGCAGCCACAGCACTGCAAATCAACGGTACAACACTGCTGGCTAGAGGTGAGGGGAAGTGGCCTGGACGATACTGTACGTGGGCCCCCTCCTCTCTTGATACGACCCTGGTTACATGTGCTGCGATGGCAAAAGGTGCAGACATGGATGCCGCTGCGTATGACTCAGAAACAGCCTAGGTGTATGGTTACCTAGTGTTTATTATATCAAGGTGTCTTGTTTTAATTTGCACTTTGAAATCAGAATCTCTTTCTTGTGTTAAATAATTATAGTATTACCTGTTGTTACCTCTCTTGTGATAGTGATGGATGGAGGATCTGTAACACAAACAGAGAATAAATGATAAGAATAGCAGTGTGGATTGTTTAATAATATACATTAGTCGCTGAGAGTGGTGCAAGTAGAAAAAATGTCTTACAGGTACTGTTTGCGCTTGCCGAAGGGTGTGGCCAAATGCCATATGGGGCGTGGCCAATGAAAATGTGCCAGATATACATTGCCCCCCACAGTGCCAGATATACATTGCCCCCACAGTGCCAGATATACAGTGCCCCCCACAGTGCCAGATATACATTGCCCCCCACAGTGCCAGATATACATTGCCCCCCACAAACCCACACAGTGCCAGATATACATTGCCCCCCACAGTGCCAGATATACATTGCCCCCCACAGTGCCAGATATACAATGCCCCCACAGTGCCAGATATACATTGCCCACAACACTGCCAGATATACATTGCCCCCACAGTGCCAGATATACATTGCCCACAACAGTGCCAGATATACATTGCCCCCACAGTGCCAGATATACATTGCCCCCCACAGTGCCAGATATACATTGCCCACAACAGTGCCAGATATACATTGCCCCCACAGTGCCAGATATACATTGCCCCTCACAGTGCCAGATATACATTGCCCACCACAGTGCCAGATATACATTGCCCCTCACAGTGCCAGATATACATTGCCCACAACACTGCCAGATATACATTGCCCCCACAGTGCCAGATATACATTGCCCACAACAGTGCCAGATATACATTTCCCCCACAGTGCCAGATATACATTGCCCCTCACAGTGCCAGATATACATTGCCCCCCACAGTGTCAGATATACATTGCCCCAACAGTGCCAGATATACATTGCCCCCACAGTGCCAGATATACATTGCCCCCCACAGTGCCAGATATACATTGTCCCCCACAGTGCCATATATACATTGCCCACAACAGTGCCATATATACATTGCCCCCCACAGTGCCAGATATACATTGCCCACAACAGTGCCAGATATACATTGCCCCCCACAATGCCAGATATACATTGCCCCCCACAGTACCAGGTATACATTGCCCCCCAAAGTGCCAGATATACATTGCCCCCCACAGTGCCAGGTATACATTGCCCCCCACAGTGCCAGATTTACATTGCCCTCCACAGTGCCAGGTATACATTGCCCCCCACAGTGCCAGGTATTCATGAAGTAGCAGCCCCCCTCCCCTTCCCCTGCTCACCACTGCTGCTGTCTTGTGTGAGGGGAGGAGAGCGCAGCCTTCCCCTCAGTCTCCGGCGGGTGAGTTCAATTCAGCGCCGATCCGTGAGCCAATCAAAGCTCTGCGAGCTCTGATTGGCTCACGGGCGGCGCTGATTTGAAAGGAGACATTGAGGGGCAGGAGAGGCGCAGGCTGTGCTCTCCTCCCTCACATTAGCGGTAGCGAGCGGCGGCCCGTCGGTGTGGGTAAGGCATACCCACCGCAAAATTCTTAAGGATACGCCGTACCCACCCGTAGCCGCATACTTGCACCGCTGGTCGCTGACAAACAGTTTTATAAGAACAGTTATTCCCATGCACATTTCTGTTTTTCATTGCTGGTAAAGTGTAGCTACTGTATGTAATAATATAAAATGTAAAAAAAATTTTTACGCACAAACAGTTAAACAATTATATTACAGTGATATAATTGTTTAACTCTTAGTGTTAAAAAATATTTGTTTTTAGACTTAGCCAACTAGCTGCCTGGCATTCTCCAGTAGGTACCAAGTGCTGGGTTAATTTTGAATCTCCTCTTAGTAAAGGTCTCTTTGGCTTCTAACTGTCCGCGTTTCCCCAAAAACATAGACCTGCCTCAATTTTGACAGTTCCCTCAATTATACTCTCTCTGTTTGGGACTCTCTCAACTCTAAGTTTGCCCTGTTTAATCAACCATCGCCTCAAAAACCTTTATGGTTTCATCCCTCTTTTCCCCCCAGTGACTCACCCCACATGGGCTCTACTTGGTCGGCGACTTGCATCTTCTGTTTTCATCATATTCTAGGGGGATTTTTGCCAGAATCTTTCTCTGAATTACAGGAGAAACACTCTCTACCACAGTCCTGTTTCTACCAACACCTCCAGAATCATCACTTTATTACTTCATCTCTTCCTTCTCCAGATTCTTTACATAACCCCACGGCAATGGAACACCTTTCTATTTATAGACCCCTGGACAAGGGCATCATATCTCCGATTTACCACTCCATTTTAGTCCAGGACCCTCCTCTCCTTGAGTCCCATGATCGATGCTGGAAAAGGACTGAGGCCCCTCTCTAGGTGTAGACACATGGGAGGCAATGTGCCTCAACATATTGAAATATTCCATTAATGTTTCTATCAAGGAAAACTCTTATAAGGTTATTATTAGAGATGAGCGCCTGAAATTTTTCGGGTTTTGTGTTTTGGTTTTGGGTTCGGTTCCGCGGCCGTGTTTTGGGTTCGAACGCGTTTTGGCAAAACCTCACCGAATTATTTTTGTCGGATTCGGGTGTGTTTTGGATTCGGGTGTTTTTTTCCAAAAACACTAAAAAACAGCTTAAATCATAGAATTTGGGGGTCATTTTGATCCCAAAGTATTATTAACCTCAAAAACCATAATTTACACTCATTTTCAGTCTATTCTGAATACCTCACACCTCACAATATTATTTTTAGTCCTAAAATTTGCACCGAGGTCGCTGTGTGAGTAAGATAAGCGACCCTAGTGGCCGACACAAACACCGGGCCCATCTAGGAGTGGCACTGCAGTGTCACGCAGGATGTCCCTTCCAAAAAACCCTCCCCAAACAGCACATGACGCAAAGAAAAAAAGAGGCGCAATGAGGTAGCTGTGTGAGTAAGATTAGCGACCCTAGTGGCCGACACAAACACCGGGCCCATCTAGGAGTGGCACTGCAGTGTCACGCAGGATGGCCCTTCCAAAAAACCCTCCCCAAACAGCACATGACGCAAAGAAAAAAAGAGGCGCAATGAGGTAGCTGTGTGAGTAAGATTAGCGACCCTAGTGGCCGACACAAACACCGGGCCCATCTAGGAGTGGCACTGCAGTGTCACGCAGGATGGCCCTTCCAAAAAACCCTCCCCAAACAGCACATGACGCAAAGAAAAAAAGAGGCGCAATGAGGTAGCTGACTGTGTGAGTAAGATTAGCGACCCTAGTGGCCGACACAAACACCGGGCCCATCTAGGAGTGGCACTGCAGTGTCACGCAGGATGTCCCTTCCAAAAAACCCTCCCCAAACAGCACATGACGCAAAGAAAAAAAGAGGCGCAATGAGGTAGCTGTGTGAGTAAGATTAGCGACCCTAGTGGCCGACACAAACACCGGGCCCATCTAGGAGTGGCACTGCAGTGTCACGCAGGATGTCCCTTCCAAAAAACCCTCCCCAATCAGCACATGATGCAAAGAAAAAGAAAAGAAAAAAGAGGTGCAAGATGGAATTATCCTTGGGCCCTCCCACCCACCCTTATGTTGTATAAACAAAACAGGACATGCACACTTTAACCAACCCATCATTTCAGTGACAGGGTCTGCCACACGACTGTGACTGATATGACGGGTTGGTTTGGACCCCCCCCAAAAAAGAAGCAATTAATCTCTCCTTGCACAAACTGGCTCTACAGAGGCAAGATGTCCACCTCATCTTCACCCTCCGATATATCACCGTGTACATCCCCCTCCTCACAGATTATCAATTCGTCCCCACTGGAATCCACCATCTCAGCTCCCTGTGTACTTTGTGGAGGCAATTGCTGCTGGTCAATGTCTCCGCGGAGGAATTGATTATAATTCATTTTAATGAACATCATCTTCTCCACATTTTCTGGATGTAACCTCGTACGCCGATTGCTGACAAGGTGAGCGGCGGCACTAAACACTCTTTCGGAGTACACACTTGTGGGAGGGCAACTTAGGTAGAATAAAGCCAGTTTGTGCAAGGGCCTCCAAATTGCCTCTTTTTCCTGCCAGTATAAGTACGGACTGTGTGACGTGCCTACTTGGATGCGGTCACTCATATAATCCTCCACCATTCTATCAATGTTGAGAGAATCATATGCAGTGACAGTAGACGACATGTCCGTAATCGTTGTCAGGTCCTTCAGTCCGGACCAGATGTCAGCATCAGCAGTCGCTCCAGACTGCCCTGCATCACCGCCAGCGGGTGGGCTCGGAATTCTGAGCCTTTTCCTCGCACCCCCAGTTGCGGGAGAATGTGAAGGAGGAGATGTTGACAGGTCGCGTTCCGCTTGACTTGACAATTTTGTCACCAGCAGGTCTTTCAACCCCAGCAGACCTGTGTCTGCCGGAAAGAGAGATCCAAGGTAGGCTTTAAATCTAGGATCGAGCACGGTGGCCAAAATGTAGTGCTCTGATTTCAACAGATTGACCACCCGTGAATCCTTGTTAAGCGAATTAAGGGCTGCATCCACAAGTCCCACATGCCTAGCGGAATCGCTCCGTGTTAGCTCCTTCTTCAATGCCTCCAGCTTCTTCTGCAAAAGCCTGATGAGGGGAATGACCTGACTCAGGCTGGCAGTGTCTGAACTGACTTCACGTGTGGCAAGTTCAAAGGGCATCAGAACCTTGCACAACGTTGAAATCATTCTCCACTGCACTTGAGACAGGTGCATTCCATCTCCTATATCGTGCTCAATTGTATAGGCTTGAATGGCCTTTTGCTGCTCCTCCAACCTCTGAAGCATATAGAGGGTTGAATTCCACCTCGTTACCACTTCTTGCTTCAGATGATGGCAGGGCAGGTTCAGTAGTTTTTGGTGGTGCTCCAGTCTTCTGTACGTGGTGCCTGTACGCCGAAAGTGTCCCGCAATTTTTCTGGCCACCGACAGCATCTCTTGCACGCCCCTGTCGTTTTTAAAAAAATTCTGCACCACCAAATTCAAGGTATGTGCAAAACATGGGACGTGCTGGAATTTGCCCATATTTAATGCACACACAATATTGCTGGCGTTGTCCGATGCCACAAATCCACAGGAGAGTCCAATTGGGGTAAGCCATTCCGCGATGATCTTCCTCAGTTGCCGTAAGAGGTTTTCAGCTGTGTGCGTATTCTGGAAAGCGGTGATACAAAGCGTAGCCTGCCTAGGAAAGAGTTGGCGTTTGCGAGATGCTGCTACTGGTGCCGCCGCTGCTGTTCTTGCGGCGGGAGTCCATACATCTACCCAGTGGGCTGTCACAGTCATATAGTCCTGACCCTGCCCTGCTCCACTTGTCCACATGTCCGTGGTTAAGTGGACATTGGGTACAACTGCATTTTTTAGGACACTGGTGAGTCTTTTTCTGACGTCCGTGTACATTCTCGGTATCGCCTGCCTAGAGAAGTGGAACCTAGATGGTATTTGGTAACGGGGGCACACTGCCTCAATAAATTGTCTAGTTCCCTGTGAACTAACGGCGGATACCGGACGCACGTCTAACACCAACATAGTTGTCAAGGACTCAGTTATCCGCTTTGCAGTAGGATGACTGCTGTGATATTTCATCTTCCTCGCAAAGGACTGTTGAACAGTCAATTGCTTACTGGAAGTAGTACAAGTGGGCTTACGACTTCCCCTCTGGGATGACCATCGACTCCCAGCGGCAACAACAGCAGCGCCAGCAGCAGTAGGCGTTACACGCAAGGATGCATCGGAGGAATCCCAGGCAGGAGAGGACTCGTCAGACTTGCCAGTGACATGGCCTGCAGGACTATTGGCATTCCTGGGGAAGGAGGAAATTGACACTGAGGGAGTTGGTGGGGTGGTTTGCGTGAGCTTGGTTACAAGAGGAAGGGATTTACTGGTCAGTGGACTGCTTCCGCTGTCACCCAAAGTTTTTGAACTTGTCACTGACTTATTATGAATGCGCTGCAGGTGACGTATAAGGGAGGATGTTCCGAGGTGGTTAACTTCCTTACCCCTACTTATTACAGCTTGACAAAGGGAACACACGGCTTGACACCTGTTGTCCGCATTTCTGGTGAAATACCTCCACACCGAAGAGCTGATTTTTTTGGTATTTTCACCTGGCATGTCAACGGCCATATTCCTCCCACGGACAACAGGTGTCTCCCCGGGTGCCTGACTTAAACAAACCACCTCACCATCAGAATCCTTCTGGTCAATTTCCTCCCCAGCGCCAGCAACACCCATATCCTCCTCATCCTGGTGTACTTCAACACTGACATCTTCAATCTGACTATCAGGAACTGGACTGCGGGTGCTCCTTCCAGCACTTGCAGGGGGCATGCAAATAGTGGAAGGCGCATGCTCTTCACGTCCAGTGTTGGGAAGGTCAGGCATCGCAACCGACACAATTGGACTCTCCTTGTGGATTTGGGATTTCAAAGAACGCACAGTTCTTTGCGGTGCTTTTGCCAGCTTGAGTCTTTTCAGTTTTCTAGCGAGAGGCTGAGTGCTTCCATCCTCATGTGAAGCTGAACCACTAGCCATGAACATAGGCCAGGGCCTCAGCCGTTCCTTGCCACTCCGTGTGGTAAATGGCATATTGGCAAGTTTACGCTTCTCCTCCGACAATTTTATTTTAGGTTTTGGAGTCCTTTTTTTTCTGATATTTGGTGTTTTGGATTTGACATGCTCTGTACTATGACATTGGGCATCGGCCTTGGCAGACGACGTTGCTGGCATTTCATCGTCTCGGCCATGACTAGTGGCAGCAGCTTCAGCACGAGGTGGAAGTGGATCTTGATCTTTCCCTAATTTTGGAACCTCAACTTTTTTGTTCTCCATATTTTATAGGCAGAACTAAAAGGCACCTCAGGTAAACAATGGAGATGGATGGATTGGATACTAGTATACAATTATGGACGGACTGCCACGGTTAGGTGGTATAAAAAAACCACGGTTAGGTGGTATATATTGTAATACAATTATGGATGGACGGACTGCCTGCCGAGTGCCGACACAGAGGTAGCCACAGCCGTGAACTACCGCACTGTACACTGGTTGATAAAGAGATAGTAGTATACTCGTAACAACTAGTATGACTGACTATGACGGTATAAAGAATGAAAAAAAAACCACGGTTAGGTGGTATATATTGTAATACAATTATGGATGGACGGACTGCCTGCCGAGTTCCGACACAGAGGTAGCCACAGCCGTGAACTACCGCACTGTACACTGGTTGATAAAGAGATAGTAGTATACTCGTAACAACTAGTATGACTGACTATGACGGTATAAAGAATGAAAAAAAAACCACGGTTAGGTGGTATATATTATAATACAATTATGGATGGACGGACTGCCTGCCGACTGCCGACACAGAGGTAGCCACAGCCGTGAACTACCGCACTGTACACTGGTTGATAAAGAGATAGTAGTATACTCGTAACAACTAGTATGACACTATGACGGTATAAAGAATGAAAAAAAAACCACGGTTAGGTGGTATATATTATAATAATACAATTATGGATGGACGGACTGCCTGCCGAGTTCCGACACAGAGGTAGCCACAGCCGTGAACTACCGCACTGTACACTGGTTGATAAAGAGATAGTAGTATACTCGTAACAACTAGTATGACTGACTATGACGGTATAAAGAATGAAAAAAAAACCACGGTTAGGTGGTATATATTGTAATACAATTATGGATGGACGGACTGCCTGCCGAGTTCCGACACAGAGGTAGCCACAGCCGTGAACTACCGCACTGTACACTGGTTGATAAAGAGATAGTAGTATACTCGTAACAACTAGTATGACACTATGACGGTATAAAGAATGAAAAAAAAACCACGGTTAGGTGGTATATATTATAATACAATTATGGATGGACGGACTGCCTGCCGACTGCCGACACAGAGGTAGCCACAGCCGTGAACTACCGCACTGTACACTGGTTGATAAAGAGATAGTAGTATACTCGTAACAACTAGTATGACACTATGACGGTATAAAGAATGAAAAAAAAACCACGGTTAGGTGGTATATATTATAATACAATTATGGATGGACGGACTGCCTGCCGAGTGCCGACACAGAGGTAGCCACAGCCGTGAACTACCGCACTGTACACTGGTTGATAAAGAGATAGTAGTATACTCGTAACAACTAGTATGACTGACTATGACGGTATAAAGAATGAAAAAAAAACCACGGTTAGGTGGTATATATTATAATACAATTATGGATGGACGGACTGCCTGCCGACTGCCGACACAGAGGTAGCCACAGCCGTGAACTACCGCACTGTACACTGGTTGATAAAGAGATAGTAGTATACTCGTAACAACTAGTATGACACTATGACGGTATAAAGAATGAAAAAAAAACCCACGGTTAGGTGGTATATATTATAATACAATTATGGATGGACGGACTGCCTGCCGACTGCCGACACAGAGGTAGCCACAGCCGTGAACTACCGCACTGTACACTGGTTGATAAAGAGATAGTAGTATACTCGTAACAACTAGTATGACACTATGACGGTATAAAGAATGAAAAAAAAACCACGGTTAGGTGGTATATATTATAATACAATTATGGATGGACGGACTGCCTGCCGACTGCCGACACAGAGGTAGCCACAGCCGTGAACTACCGCACTGTACTGTGTCTGCTGCTAATATAGACTGGTTGATAAAGAGATAGTATACAACAATATACTACTATACTGGTGGTCAGGCACTGGTCACCACTAGTCACACTGGCAGTGGCACTCCTGCAGCAAAAGTGTGCACTGTTTAATTTTAAATTAATATAATATTATGTACTCCTGGCTCCTGCTATAACAACCTGCAGTGCTCCCCAGTCTCCCCCACAATTATTATAAGCTTTTATACATTGATGTGCAGCACACTGGGCTGAGCTGAGTGCACACAGACTGAGTCACACTGTGTGACTGCTGTGTATCGTTTTTTTCAGGCAGAGAACGGATATAGCAGAGAACGGATATATTAAATAAAAGTTAACTTAACAACAACTGCACTGGTCACTGTGGTAAACTCTGTCTGCACAATCTCTCTCTCTCTCTCTCTCTTCTAATCTATTCTAATGGAGAGGACGCCAGCCACGTCCTCTCCCTATCAATCTCAATGCACGTGTGAAAATGGCGGCG
Organism: Pseudophryne corroboree; assembly: GCF_028390025.1. Taxonomy (NCBI): domain Eukaryota; kingdom Metazoa; phylum Chordata; class Amphibia; order Anura; family Myobatrachidae; genus Pseudophryne; species Pseudophryne corroboree. The sequence goes on from NC_086453.1 coordinate 42,084,244, forward strand.
ACGCGCGGCTCCTTATATAGAATCCGAGTCTCGCGAGAATCCGACAGCGTCATGATGACGTTCGGGCGCGCTCGGGTTAACCGAGCAAGGCGGGAAGATCCGAGTCGCTCGGACCCGTGAAAAAAAAAGTGAAGTTCGTGCGGGTTCGGATTCAAAGAAACCGAACCCGCTCATCTCTAGTTATTATGGTACCTCATTCCAGGGTGTTTACACCGAATATATCCTGACACCTCTAACCACTGCTAGAGACAATGTGGACAAATAGGTTCCTTTTTCTACATCTGGTGGACATGTCCACATACTGTATTGCTCCTTTCTGGTCGACGGTCCAATCCCTTATTTCTTTATTAATCTCCCTTAATATTCCCCTTACCACAGCCTCATTGCTTCTGTGTGCCACGGCCTGCCAATTATCCAAATACGAGAATAAATTAGTCCTACATATCTCTTGTGCCGCTAAATATCAAATTGCTAGGTCATGGAAGCAGTCACTCCCTCCAACCCATCAACAGTTTCTCAACCGCATCTGGTTTGGGGCCAATAGTAACATAGTAACATAGTAACATAGTATCTGAGGTTGAAAAAAGACAATTGTCCATCGAGTTCAACCTATTTGTGGTGTCCTCTGCATGATGATTTGACTAAATAGTAACTATAATGCATGACTATGCACCATACCCCTGGATATCCTTATCCAATAGGAATTTATCTAACCCATTCTTAAAGGTGTGGACAGATTCCGCCATTACAACTCCCTCGGGCAGGGAATTCCAAACACGTATTGTCCTTACCGTGAAAAAGCCTTTACGCCGTATTGTGCGGAATCTCCTCTCCTCTAACCTGAGCGAGTGTCCACGAGTCCTCTGTGTTGATCTAACCAAAAACAGGTCCCGCGCAAGCTCTGAGTATTGTCCCCTTATATATTTGTAGATGTTGATCATATCCCCTCTTAGTACTGTATATAATAAGTCTCCAAACTACACGGTGGACAAGTTTCTTGCAGTATGGTTGCCATGGTACAATTCTCAGGGTGCAATCCCTCCTGGCCTTTCCTAACCACTTACTCACTGTTTCCATTACCCAAGGGCGTGCAGTTTCACACCTGTTCTGTCCACTGCTCAGTTATCCATTTTTGCCAACATTAGTGATGCGGCCTATTACGTTGGTAAAGCTGCTCTTGACTTTGCACTGTTATCCTCTAAGGCTTCGTCTGTATCCATTACAGCTTGCAGCGTTGAGTGGCTCCGCTCATGAAAGGCGGATACAGACTCCAAGAAAGCCCCGGAAGCCCTCCCATACACGGGCAAGTTCCTCTTTGGTCCAGCGCTGGACAAGATTATTGAGAAACTAGCAACATCTAAGATGGCTCATCTGCCTTCAGCTTCCTCAGGAAGACCTCGGACTTTGTACTTTTGGACTTGTTTCGTTCACAAGGCAAACCCAAAGGTCAGTCCTTCCCACACTTTAATTAGCGCAGGCAAGGCCTCCAAACCCAAGGACAAGCAGGCTTGGGTCGCCAGACGTCCTACTACCAAACCTGAGGATAAACCCTTAGCCTGATGGGACGGGCCTCCCGCTGGCAGACCCCAGGGCGGGAGGCCGGCTTATTCAGTTTGTCCAGGGATGGAGTCTTATCACAACCGACTCCTGGGTCCAAGAAGTGGTCTCTTATAAGTACACTCTCTCAGTCCTGAGACTTCCCAGACAGTACTTCCCTACCTCTCTGTCACCGGATCCTGGCAAAGCACAGGCATTGCAGGGAGTTATTCTCTCCTTACTGCAGTCTGGAGTGGTCATCCCTATGCCACAACATCAACAGGGTCAAGGGTTCTATTCTACACTGTTTTAGGTTCATAAACAAAAATGAGTCTTACCGTCCCATTCTGAATCTAAGATGCTAAACAAGTACCTTAGAGTACCCAAGCTCTGTATGGAAACTCTCTGCTCAATTGTACTAGCAATGATACCTTGGGATTATATGGTTTCCCTGGACATCCAGGATGCGTACCTGCATGTAATTAGAGCACCCTGCAACCAACGGTTCCTCTGGTTTGTTATTCTCCAACAGCATTGATCCATCCTGTGGCAGTTCTGCAGCGCTTGATCTGTCCCTTGTGAATGGCAACATGCCTGCACACTGTGTTCCTGGGGCCAGGGGATGTGATGGCGCTGCTTCCGCGCACGTGTCCCCAGGGCGGCGGGCTGTGGGTGAACCGCAGGGAATATGCAGCTACGGGTGTGCACTCCCTGACTGCTGCAGAGGGAGGGAGCGCTGGCTGTATTGTTCCATCCCATCTGCAGTGCTGTCCTCCACACTGTGTTCCTGGGGCGGCAGGCTGGTGGTGAGCCGCAGGCAATGGGTATTGGTCAGTGTGTGGTTCGTGTGGTGGGCCGCTGAACATAATCCCCGCTGCCTCCCTGGCACCTTTCCCCCCCCAGTGGCTGTATGCGGCAAGCAGTGGAATGGGGGTGCATAAGGGAGATGGTCCCGGCGTGGGGTATAAGGGGGTACGCATGGTGTGCACCCGGCAGAGGTGTGGGTCCCGTCCACCTGCTGCTTCCATGTATCCTCAGTATACCCTGTCTGTATACCTGACTCTGCTGCTGCCATAGCCCATGGAGATGCATTAGCCTCCGCCCAGCGCTGTGACTCCGCCCAACGTTAGAGGCCCAGGCACAGAGTCACAGATCTGGGCTATTATATAGGAGAGGATTTTATGATTTTATTGTCTGTTATTTAATAAATGTATTATAATTTACATTCAGTAAGCCGTTCTGTTTGCTAGCGCTGGTGTATATATAATTGTATCTTTCTGCCTTTACTTAGGGAACTGATCTTCCCTACACCAGCTGCTGTTGATAGCGCACCTAGAAATCTATTTACTCCTTTCAGGGCAGTTGGTCCCCAGCAGAAAGAACTCTCCCGATCAATGTACTAGAGCTCCGAGCAGTTTACAGGGCTCTTCAAATGGCTAAAGACTTCCTTCACGGTTCGCCAGTGCAAGTCCAGTCGGCCTCCACAAATTAGCAAGGCGGCACTCAAAGTGTGGCAGCCAAGCAGAAAGTGTCATGGATTCTCGTCTGGGCAGAAATCCATCTTTCAGCCATCTCGGCCATCTTCATTCCAGGAGTCCTCAACTGGGAGGCAGACTTCTCAATTGCCAAGATGTCCACGCCAGAGAGGGGTCTCTCCACCCAGACATCTTTCAAATCCTGGTACGCAAATGGGGTTTGCCAGCCGTGGCTTTCATGGCCTTCAGACACAACCACAAGGTTCTAGTGTACAGGGCCAGGACAATAGATCCAGAAGCGACCTTCATGGATGCAATTACAGTTCCATGGAACTTCCCTCCGGCATATCCATGGAACATATCTCTTCACTCCAGTATCTGTCATTCTCAGAGTACAGCGCAAATTCATGGAGGAAGGCAGTACTCCTGGTAGTTCCAGCATGGCCCAGACGCTATTGGTTCTCGGATCTGAGGGATCCCTCCATAGACGAGCCCTTCTTTCTACCTCTTCACTTTCTCAGGGGCCTTGTCTCCATCTGGACCTGCCACATCTGTCTTTGACGGCGTGACTCTTGAGACTTCTCTCCTAAGGGACAAAGGCTTCTCCGGTGCAGTAGTTCAGACTATGCTTCAGGCTCAGAAACCAGCCTCAGCCCAGATATACTACCAGCTATGGCACTCCTACTTCTAGTGGTGTGCTCACCGTGACTACAATCTTAAAATTCTCAGGTTACCTCGGCTGTTAGTCTTCTTACAGGCAGGCCTAGCCATGGGTCTTCGTCTGGCTTCTCTGAAGGTTCAGATCTCGGCTTTCTCCGTCTGATTACAGAAGAGACTGGCTCAATTGCCAGATGTACATACCTTCCTTCAGGGGGTACTGCGAATACATCCTCCATTTGTCCCTCCGGTGACTATGTGGTATTTGTCTGTGGTTCTACAGGCCTTATCTTGGTCCCCTTTCGAACCTTCGTCAGTAAACCTCAAGTGGTTAACCGCAAAAACCCTCTTTCTCCTGGCAATCACCTCAGCACGCAGGGTCTCAGACTTGGGAGCTCTCTCATGACGCTCGCCATTTTTAATTTTTTACCAGGACCAGGTAGTCCTTAGAACAAGAAAAGGATACTTACCTAAGGTAGTATCTACATTTCATATTAACAAACCCATTGTGGTACCGGCCTTTCAGGAATCCAGCCTCTCACAAGAGGAAGCATTATTAGATGTGGTCCATGCTCTCCGGATCTACATGGGCCATACTGGTTCCCTTCGTAAGATGATTCTTTATTCATCCTTTATGGATTCCTCAAGTGGGGCTGGTCAGCCACTAAACAAACGTTAACACGATGGCTCCGCATGGCCATTTCACAGGTGTATACAGAAGTGGATTTGCCTGTTCCAAGCAGGGCCATATTAACAATGGGGCGGATGGAGCTACAGCTCCAGGTGCCAGATAAAAATAGGCCCATCACCGTGACTGCATGATTCTCAGCTGGTCACATGGTTGCCATAAATCATAAGAATTAAAATTATATTTCTAATTTCTTCACAAAGTGCTGCTTTTTTTCTACTTTTACGTATTTTGGGAGACATTGGGACTTATATTACATGCCCATATGTCACCATCAACACCCACACAGCATTAGCCACACCTCCTCAACTTCTCACAATAGGCCCTGGGTCATTTTCAGCCCCAGACCCATGTGGACCTTAATCCAGTCCTAGTTCCAAGTACAGTCTCTGCTCATTCTACTCGCTCTGTGGGTCCTTCATGGGCAGCATGTGTGGCACATCTGCGGACCAACTCTGCAAGGCAGCTATGAGGTTACTGCCCATATGTTTCTTAGGTTCTATGCCTTTGATACGTTTGCCTCTCAGGATGCAAACTTTGGCCACAATGTTCTCCTATCAGTTTAGGAGCGTTTCCTCCCTATTACAACTGTTTTGGAACTTCCAAAGGTTAAGAGTTAACACTATGGAGACCATGGATCCCGAAGAAGAAAATAGGAGTTTGGGTAAAACTTACCTTTTTTAACTCTCTTTCTTTGAGGTCCATGGGATCCAGAGGCTTCAATTTGTTACTTCTTTGGTTACCAGCTCCCTTCTATATGTGAGAGTGTGTTTCTGTGTGTACCATCCTTCCTTCTCTCTCTCTCCTCTCTAGCTCCTGCTTTGGGCTTGTTACTAAAACTGAAGTGCCTGAGCATGGGGGCGGGGTATGAAGGGGGAGTAGCCTAGTGTATTCTAGGAGGCTCACAAGCTTATTGTTCTGTGTCAGTCCTGGTCTCCACCAGCATCATACCCCAAGGTTAAGAATTAACCCGGTGGATCCCATGGACCTCAAAGAAAGAGAGTTAACAAAGGTAAGTTTTACAATAACTCCTCTTTTTAACTTTTAAACTGTCGGATTTATTATCCAAAAGTTTGGAGACTTTGGAACCCTTAAATCAGTGGTGGTTTATTCCAAACTGCCACTTTTCCAGTTGAGGGGTCCCAAACATATCTGCACACTTGCACCTAGGTATGCTATAGTGCTATATGCAGTAGCATTATCTGTGATCCCTTTTTAATATTTATTTTTTAGGCGTACCGTGTTTTTACATTTGAATTTGAGAAGCCTTTATTAAGGAATATTATAGTCCCATTTCCATGTTGGAGATCTAGAATCCTTGTATACCGTAGATATGCATCTACACATTATACAAGTGCATGAATTACAGTACAGTAGTTCGGCCCATGTGATGTATTCCAACGATGTGTTACCATGGGAAGTCACTTGTCTGAATGTCTGAATATACTGTAACTAGGGATGTGCGCCCCCCCCCCAAATCTCGGATTTTGAGTAGAGATGAGTGGGTTCGGTTTTACTCGGATTTACTCGGTTCTCAAAACAGCATCTTATTGGCTCACAGATGTCTCATGTTTTGGATAGCTAATAAGATGCCGTTTAGAGAACCGAGTAAATCCAAGTAAAACCCGAACCTGCTCATCTCTAGTTTTGGGTCCCTGTTTTGGATGTGTATCTCCTTCATGTTTTGGATCTGTATTTGTTTTAGATCTGTATTTTTTTTTTAATCATAAAAACCGCTAAAATCACAGAATTTTAGCCTGTTGTTATTCCTACAGTATTATTAACTTCAATATCATTAATTTCCAGTCATTTCCAGTCAATTTTGACCACCTCACAGCTCACAATATTGTTTTTATCCAGTTTACGCCAAAAGGTTGTACCAAGGTAGCTGGATGACTAAGCTAAGTGACAGCAGTGGGTGGTACAAACATGTGGAACTTAAACTTCCAACATGGCACATCAAGGAAACAGAATGGCATTACAGTGGCAGACAGGGTGGCAGTTTAAAATACTATACAAATGTTTGTTGTCTACACAAGTAGATAGCAATGCTCCAAACAGCACATAATGCAAAGAAAATAGATGCAAGATAGAATTGTCCTTGGGCCCTTCCACCCACTAGGAATAGTAATTAAACACTGCGGTTTAATGTTGCCAACAGTGTGGCAAAATACGTTTATGCGTAGGAAATAAAATATATTACTATGGGACCACCTTCACCCACAGCTTCACACAATACATGTTTGTGTCTGAAATAGTAATCGAACACTGCGGTTAACTTTCACCAACAGTGTTGCACAATACGTGTATGAGTACGAAATAATAATATACTGCGGTCTGACTGGCAGAGTCACAGTACTTATGAAAATAAAATAAAAAATGTATAGTACACTGGGGTACAGCACACAAAACAAAATAATAATGAATTATATATATATATATATATATATATATATATTAGGCTTTTTGTTTTTAGCTTTTATTATTTTAATTTTACACTGGGGAGGGGCCCCTGGATGGATGCACAGATCACCCCTTTAAGATACAGCAGACAGAGCACCCCACCTGGAATTATACAGCAGACAGATCACCCCTTTCAGAAACAGCAGACAGAGCACCCGCCCCACGCCAGACACAGTACTGAGACGGACACGTCCATCCAGTGCACTCTTCACAGCCGGAGTAAATATGGCGCCAATCCCCGAGGAGCTTTATAGAATCCAAAACTCGAGAGAAACCAACAGCGGGATAATGATGCTTGGCCTAGATTTGGGATCCGAGTAAGGCAGGATGTCCCGAGCCGGACTTGGATCCGGACTCAGATTGCAAAGTTCGGGTGGGTACAGGTCACCTGCTCATCCCTAAATGTAACTTTACAATTAAACATATCTACTGTAAAACAACGACTTTCAAATTACTTTATACAGAAGTAAAAGTATAAGTAGTACCTGGTTTTCTGTTGATTTGGATACGGGTTTCACTGGACCCATACTTGTTCCTTGCTAAGCACCTGTAGATACCTGCCTCTGAGGATGTTATTTTTACCAGTAACCATGTAATTCCTTCAGCAATTCTATTGTTTGAGTCTTTATGTTCCCCCTTTATCCAGCTCAGAACAGCTGCTGGGTTACTGTCCACAGAGCAGTTTATAGACAGACCTCCGTCTTCATTTGTGATCACAGACTGGCTTGCTTCAAGTGGTCCACCTAGAAACAGAGAGTCAAACTGGCTTTATAAAGAATGGACAAAATAGTATTATTCCAGAACACAAGGACCAAGAGAAATAGCAAGAAAAATATGTAGGGCCTGCTTCTGCATCAGACACAAGTGCAAATGTCTGACGGCCTGCACCCATCTTCAAGGGGAACAAGAATACTAACTGAACAGTTTGGATGCTTCATCAAGAGCTATTTAAACTAACAAAGGGGGGCAGTGAACCAAATAGGAATAAAGAAATCTGCTCCCCCAACACAGAGGTATTGTTTCTGCAGGCAAAGGGAATAGGAAGCATATCCACAGCAACAGAAAATAATTCAGATCAAAACCAAATAAAAATAGGCAGAGAGAAGAACATAGCTAGGAACAGAAAAAGCACAAACAAAACTCTAAAAGCTATGTGTGCAAATGCTAGGAGCTTAGGGAATAAAATCCCAGAACTAACTGCAATAATGACAAGGGATGATCTAGACATTGTGGCAATTACAGAGTCATGGTACAATGAAAATCATGACTGGGACATAGCTATACCAGGATATACTTTGTTTAGGAAGGACAGAATTGGAAAAATTGGAGGAGGGGTAGCAATGTATGTAAAAAATGCCATAAATACTACATTAATACAAAGTATTGAAGAAAAAACTGAGGCCCTTTGGGTGACCATAGAAACAGGGGAAAAGTTGATTATTCGTATTGGTGTGATATACAGGCCACCAGGTCAGGAAGAGGAACTTGACAAGAACCTATTGCAGGACATAACTAAAATGGCATTAAAAGGAGAGGTAATAATCATGGGAGACTTTAATCTTCCTGATGTAAACTGGGAGGTGTCTGTTGCTAGTTCCACTAGAAGTAGGAACTTTTTAAATTCCCTTCAGGGAGCATCCCTCCACCAATTGGTGAGGGAGCCCACTCGGAAAGACGCAATATTAGACTTAATACTTACAAATGGAGACAGATTATCGGACGTAAAAGTGGGTGAAAACCTCGGATCCAGTGATCATCAAGCAGTATGGTTCAGCATTAAGACAGAGACTGACTCGTCCCATACAAAAACAAAGGTGTTGGATTTTAGGAAGGCTGATTTTGTAGGGATGGGAAAATGTGTAAGCGATTCTTTGGCAGAGTGGAGGAACTTGGAAACAGTGCAGGAGAGGTGGAAAACATTCAAATGTGCAATATTGAAGGCAACAGACCTTTGTATCAAAACTGTTAGGAAAAACACAAGGAAAAGGAAGCCAGTGTGGTTTGAAAAAGAAGTAGCAAATATTGTGAGAGCAAAAAAGATGGCTTTTAGGAAATATAAGCAGACACAAAATAATGAAGACAAAAAAATATATCTTGTTAGACAGAAGGAGGCAAAGAAGGTAATCAGATGTGCAAAGGCACAAGCTGAGGAGAAAATGGCCCAGTCAGTGGGTAAAGGAGGCAAAACTTTTTTTAGGTATATAAGCGAAAAGAGAAAAACAAAAGGCGGAATTATAAAACTAAAGACGGACACTGGGAGTCTTGTTGAAGGAGACAATTTAATAGCAGATCATCTTAATGATTATTTTTGCTCAGTATTTACTACTGAAAGAGAGGGGAAGGGGCCACAGTTAAGTTGCAGGGATATTCAGGAAAATGAAACAAGTACATTTACAGAGGAGAAGGTCCTAACAGAACTCTCAAAGCTGAAAGTGGACAAATCTATGGGGCCAGATGGGATACATCCAAGGATACTAAAAGAACTTAAAGAGGTGCTGGTAGCACCATTGACAGAATTATTCAACCAGTCATTAGCTACAGGAGAAATTCCAGGGGACTGGAAAAGAGCAAACGTAGTCCCACTGCACAAAAGTGGAAGCAAGGAAGAGGCAAACAACTACAGACCAGTGAGTCTTACATCAGTAGTAGGGAAATTGATGGAAACACTCTTAAAAGAAAGATGTGTAGATCATCTCAAATCCGGCAATTTACTGGATCCCAAACAGCATGGATTCACTGGGGGGAGATCATGTCAAACAAATCTTATTGAATTTTTTGATTGTGTGACTAAAGTGATGGATAAAGGTGGAGCCATGGATATAGCTTATCTAGACTTTAGTAAGGCTTTTGATACAGTTCCACATCGCAGACTGCTAAATAAACTTGAAAGTTTGGGATTGGATATTAGGATTATTGAATGGATAAGATCTTGGTTGAAGGATAGAAAACAGAGAGTTGTGGTAAATGGAGTGCATTCACAGGAGGGAAATGTTACCAGTGGAGTACCCCAGGGATCTGTACTTGGACCAGTGCTTTTTAATATCTTTATTGGTGACATTGCAAATGGCATTAAAGGGAAAGTATGCCTTTTTGCAGATGACACAAAGGTATGCAACAGGGTAGACACACCAGGTGGGGTAAAACAAATGATTGAGGATCTAAGTAGACTAGAGGAATGGTCAAGAGTCTGGCAATTACAGTTTAATGCCCAAAAATGCAAAATCATGCACTTGGGTCTCAAAAATCCTAAAGCTAAATACAGTATTAATGGCACTATACTGAAAACTACTGAGGAGGAAAGGGATCTAGGAGTCACTATTTCAGATGACTTAAAAGCAGGTAAGCAATGTAACAAGGCAATGAGGAAGGCTAGTCAGATGCTTGGCTGCATTGGGAGAGGAATCAGCAGCAGAAAGAAAGAAGTAATAATGCCACTGTATAGGTCATTGGTACGGCCTCATCTAGAATACTGTATTCAGTTCTGGAGGCCATATCTTCAAAAGGATATTAATACATTAGAAACTGTACAAAGGAGGGCAACTAAAATGGTGCATGGCCTACATCACAAAACATACCCAGAAAGACTAAGAAATCTCAATATGTATAGTTTGGAGCAGAGAAGGTAAAGGGGGGACATGATAGAAACTTTCAAATATATGAAGGGTTTTAACAAAGTCCAGGAGGGAAACATTCTCCAAATGAAGAGAAGCAATAGGACACGAGGACATGCACTGAGACTGGAGGGGGGGGAGGTTCAGGGGAAATTTGCGGAAAAATTATTTCACAGAAAGGGTAGTGGACAAGTGGAATAGCCTCCCATCAGAGGTGGTAGAGGCTAAGACAGTAGAGCAATTTAAACATGCATGGGATAGACATAAGGATATCCTTACAAAGAAATAAGGATCAAATAAGGTTAGTGATAAAAAAAAATAATATTAAAAAAAAAAAAAAAAGGGGCAGACTAGATGGGCCAAGTGGTTCTTATCTGCCGACAAATTCTATGTTTCTATGTTTCTATAAATGCAAAGGAATGGGCAACTGAGCGTGTGCTGGATCAGGAATACGCACATGGACGGAGATTGCTAGATGGTTCTGATAGATATGTTCATCAATGGACCCTATTTTAAACAAGCATTTCTTGTTTTTAACCAATAGGTGGGATTGGTTTCCACATGCAGTTGTACGTATGTTCAGCATATGCGGGCAGATTCCCACATTAGCACAATGAGGTTAGTAGGCTGCCTGGACCGAACAGTAAAGTGTGCGCAAATGTATCTGGCTCACAATCAGCCCCATAATGGCCCTCATTCTGAGTTGTTCGCTCGTTAGTGTTTTTCGCAATGGAGCGATTTGTCACAAACTGCGCATGCGCAATGTTCGCAGTGCATCTGCGCCAAGTAAATTTGCAAAAAAGTTTGGTATTTTACTCACGGCTTAACGAAGAAATTTCTTCATTATGGTGATTGGAGTGTGATTGACAGGAAGTGGGAGTTTCTGGGCGGAAACTGACCGTTTTATGGGTGTGTGCGGAAAAACGCTGCCGTTTCTGGGAAAAACGCGGGAGTGGCTGGAGAAACGGGGGAGTGTCTGGCAAACGCTGGGTGTGTTTGTGACGTCAAACCAGGAATGAAACTGACTGAACTGATCGCAGTGTAGGAGTTAAGTCTGGAGCTACTCAGAAACTGCTAAGAAATTTCTATTCGCAATTCTGCTAATCTTTCGTTCGCAATTCTGCAAAGCTAAGATTAACTCCTAGTAGGCGGCGGCTTAGCGTGTGCAATGCTGCTAAAAGCAGCTAACGAGTGAACAACTCGGAATGAGGGCCATATGCACTGTTTTCAGAAAGTTTTGAGCGTTATAAATGGATCTGAAAATGTTCTCACCTAATTGAAAATATTTTCATATAAACGTCCATACTTGTTCATCTACTATATTCAATATATATACAGTGGGGATCGAAAGTTTGGGCACCCCAAGCAAAAATTCATTTTAATGTGCAAAAAGAAGCCAAGGAAAGATGGAAAAATCTCCAAAAGGCATCAAATTACAGATTAGACATTCTTATAACATGTCAAAAAAAGTTTGATTTTATTTCCATCATTTACACTATCAAAAGAACAGAAAACAAAAACTGTAATCTGCAAAAGTTTGGGCACCCTGCAGAGTTAATACCTTGTACTGCCCCCTTTGGCAAGTATCGCAGCTTGTAAACGCTTTTTGTAGCCAGCCAAGAGTCTTTCAATTCTTGTTTGAGGTATCTTCGCCCATTCTTCCTTACAAAAGTCTTCCAGTTCTTTGAGATTCCTGGGCTGTCTGTGACGCACTGCTCTTTTAAGGTCTATCCATAGATTTTCAATTATGTTGAGGTCAGAAGATTGTGAAGGCCATGGCAAAACCTTCAGTATATGCCTCTTGATGTAATCCACCGTGGATTTTGAGGTGTGTTTAGGATCATTATCCATTTGTAGAAGCCAGCCTTTCTTTAACTTCAGCTTTTTCACAGATGGCATCAAGTTAGCGTCCAAAATTTGCTGGAATCTTATTGAATCCATTTTTTCTTCTACTCGTGAAATGTTCCCTGTGCCACTGGCTGCAATACAACCCCAAAGCATGATTGATCCACCCCCATGCTTAACAATTGGACAGAGGTTCTTTTCATTAAATTCTGTGCCCTTCCTTCTCCAAACGTACCTTTGCTCATTCCGACCAAAAAGTTCTATTTTAACCTCTTCGGTCCACAGAACTTTATTCCAAAATGCATCAGGCTTGTCTATATGTTCATTTGCAAACTTCAAACGCTGATTTTTGTGGTGAGGATGTAGAAGAGGTTTTCTTCTGATGACTCTTCCATGAAGACCATATTTGTACAAGTATATCTTTATAGTGGAATAGTGTACCACAACTCCAGTGTCTGCCAGATCTTCCTGGAGGGATTGTGCAGTCAAACGTGGATTTTGACTTGCTTTTCTCACAATACTGCGAGCTGTTCTGTCTGATATTTTTCTTGGTCTTCCAGATCTTGCTTTAACTTCCACTCTTCCTGATTACTGCCATTTCTTAAGTATATTCCGATCAGTGGATATGGGCATCTGATAATGCTTTGCTATCTTCTTATAGCCTTCTTCTGCTTTGTGATCGTCAACTATTCTCAGTTTCAGTGTTCTACACAACTGCTTAGAGGAACCCATGGTGCTGATTGTTGGAGCAAGGTCAGATAAGGTCTGGGCTTTTAAAACCTTTGAGATTGACATCACCTGGTCTTTCCAGACGATGATTGAGAACAATCCATGACACTGCCAGGTCTCAGCTGTCCAAAGGGGGCATTACAAGGTATTAACTCTGCAGGGTGCCCAAACTTTTGCAGACGCTATTTTTTGTTTTCTGTTCTTTTGATAGTGTAAATGATGGAAATAAAATCAAACTTTTTTTGACATGTTATAAGAATGTCTAATCTGTAATTTGATGCATTTTGGAGATTTTTCCATCTTTCCTTGGCTTCTTTTTGCACAATAAAATGGATTTTTTCCCTGGGGTGCCCAAACTTTCGATCCCCACTGTATATATCTAGTCTGTATGCCACTGGTATATCCCATTTACAATGTTAGTTTTAGAAGCAAGTTTGAAAGCTCCAAATCATGTCTGGCTGTAGCGTATTGGATGACACTTTATTATGGAAAGGTCTGTCCTTTGGTGCTAGTCATCCTTTCCAAATAATTATATATAACAATTGTTTAAATGAAATCTGAGAGCACACAATGTTATGATGCTTTATGATAAATGGTCAAATCAGCCAGTGCTCAGGAGACCGGCACGGAACACAGACAGCCAGCATCCTGAAGGTAAGTATTAGAGTGGATGTTAGGGTTAGTACCGGGGGGAGGGGGGTGGCGGGTTTGGGTTAGGCACTAGGGGGGTGGTTAGCCATAGCTGCCACCACCCAAGATTTAGCCCTAAACTCCGCCCCCTAGGTTTTTCCCTAGCCACCACCCCAGGAGACTTAGGGTGGGGACGGAGGTTAGTGTATTTAACCCCCCCCCCCCCCCCCCCCCCGAGGTGTCAGGATTCTTGGTTTCGCTTTGCCACGGTCAGCCATGTGACTGCCGGCGTCTCAAACTCAAACAGTAAATCAAACAGTAATATCTGTTAAACTGTACCTTTATAGTTTATAGCTTTTGTCGTCTGCTGGTAAAATATCACACCTGCACATACATAATTTCCATCAGCATCCTTTTAAATCTAACCAGCCAAGTGATACTGAGTAAACCTGACTACTATGTGATCATGAAACCTGGCGACTGAGATACTGTTAACTCTCCAGTTTAAAATAGTTCTGATGGGAAGTCTCTGAAATGCAGTCCTGATAACTATTGAACATGCAGAGAATGGCCGATATAAGCTAATAAGTGTTGGAGGCTGTTACACTGTTCTGTTGGTGGTGTGAGTGAGGGTTTCTCTCCAGGAAACACATGTGAGGCCTGAGTCTTGCCTGTGTCCATAAAGTAGCTTAAAATAACATATTGTCAACCAATATACGGTACCGTGTACTAGGGCAACCACAGCTGTGCAGGAAAGAGATTTTGAGGGATAGTCAACATCGTGAGAATGTTAGCTCTGGTGTCAAGTAACTGCGCTGTCTAAAGTCATTCAATAACCTGTGATGGAATGTAAAGTTGGAAGATGTGAATAAAGTCCTAACCCTTATATTTTCATTAGGAGAGGTGTCCAGCTTCTCCTGCTGTATCAACCTCCATATGTCTGGTGATTCACCTGCAGAAGACTGAAGTGAGAGAAACTGAGGTAGAGGCAGGTAGCTCAGGAATGTTCCACACTGCTGTGTCATTGAGACAATAAACCTACATCGCCCACCAGGCAAGCAGGGGCTTACATATGTAATGGGGATTCTCTACCCAAATTATTAAGCACATAACTGAAACCTCTAACAGCCTGTATCCAGCTCTAGAAGGAATCAGGGATGTGTAGTGCTGCCGTTTTAAAACCACTCATCTTTATAGATGTGATTATGGGGCGGTTCTGAATTGGAGGAATGTGGAATTGTGGACGGTTCTTATGGATTTCAGCTTAGTACTCATGGGGCAAAGAAATAAATTGGGGACTGCGCATGCAGCAAATCAGACTTAAGTACACGAATGTACCACACTATATATGAAATGGTGTTTGTGGGTGGTGATTGGGCACCATCCATGCGATCACACAGAACTCATCCATCTCATGGGAATGCCATGGAGTCATGGATTTGTCGGGCAATTCAGTGCTCATCCACAGTGTGCATATGGAGAAGGGTTGTCTGTATCAGACGAATCTCTTGCACCCAGCACGGGAATGGTGTAAGAAGTCCCAACACTAATTGTGACAGCTACAGACATAAGAACAATGGGTGGTGCGAGCTACCACATGCAGTTTGAAAGATTTTAAGTATACATAGCGGGATACTCGCATAATGTAGTAATGAGACATCTGAATTTTTTCTTATGCAATGGTGCTAAATTACATTTAGTCTAGTTAATGATGGAGAAAAGGTTTTGAGACCGCATTGGACCTAATTTATCAAGAGATGAATAGCTAATTGATTCATTATGTACCAACATACTGGCTATAGCTATGAGCAAATTTGTATTAGCTCTTGGTTGGTGGTGCTCCCAGATAATTAGTCCAAGTAGACTATACAAGAAGGGATTTTTACGTAATATGCAAAAGGAAGGGGACTAAATGCCTTTTCCAGGGCACACTTATAAATTCATAAATAGATATATGGTTAAAAATTAGCTTTTAATTCATACTTTTTAAAACAAAAATACATATAACAGGTTGCGTTGCGGCATAACCTTGCCAATTTTTAAAACTAAATTGGATTTAGCGTAAATCAATAAAAAAACGTGTATAGCGAAAATATGACAAAAATATATAAATTGATATCCGGAGACCAGACTCTCATAAATGTATCTGTAAATAGGGTTTATTGGATGGTCTGATCGTCCTATTCATCACCACACAAAATTAATTCGAACAGGTAACAAAGGTATAAACAAAGTTGTTTTGTTGGAGTTTATATGTGCTCCTTTTTTTGTATTTTACCTAAAACGAGTATCCAAATTTGAGCTCATGAGTAGTAACCCACCAACCAGTCATGTGGGTAACCACCTATCCTGCAAATATTAACAAATGGCAACCTGTTCAAATGCCTCTGATGAATACCAAAACATAGACTATAGGTGGTGCTCCACCAATCAGTTGTGTGGACAGCACCCCTTCAACACCAGTTGTTATGTAGGTGTAAAAATCATGCAGAGCATACAGTCAAATGAATATAATTCAAATTGCAGAAATGTAATGTAATTGCTCAAAGTGTGCGTACACTGTACTATCTATTCAACCTACTATTATATATGCATTCACGATTAAACATCAAGATTAAATACACTGGGGTAAATTTACTAACATTCGTAATTTTCGGAAAAAGGTCAAAGTTCAATCACGAATGACATCGAAAGTGTAAAATTGCAACTTTTTAAATTTATTACGACTAATTTACTAAGCTGTCGTATTCTGCATTTTCGTTTTTTCCGATGTCGATGTCATTCGTGTTTTTTTTACTGTTTTTTACGGCAGTGATTAGCAAAACACTGCCGACTTTATCACAATGAATCTCGGCCGGATCTGTGTGCAAAAAGTTCCCACCATTGGTGCTGGTTTTAAAAATACGGGGGACCCCTACTCTTTTTGTCCCCCGTATTTTTGGAACCAGGACCAGGCGCAGAGCCCGATGCTGGTTGCTTAAATATGGGGGAACCCCTGTCATTTTTTCCCCCATATTTCTGCAACCAGGATCGGCTCAAAGAGCCCGAGGCTGGTTATGCTTAGGAGGGGGGACCCCACGCAATTTTTTTTTAGAAAATAAGCACTTTCCCACCCCTTCCCACTGATATACATGCACGGATCTCATGGATCCGTGCATGCCTATCCAATCACGGATCAAAAAAGCAGGTCTGTTTTTTTTTAGCACTTTTTTACGAGTTGCAATTTTTCACGGCAGTGTTTTTTTTTTTTTTTGCTATGCACTTCTTAGTAAATGACCGAGATTCATACTTAAACAGCCGCGTTTTGACCGATGGTGTATTCATTCGTAATTTTTTTCTTGGACTTCCAAAAAAATACGAATGCCCTCATCACTGCCGTGATTTGAGTTTAGTAAATGACCGAGATGACACTTTGAAGAAAAAACGGCATCTCGGTCAAAATCGGGACCTTAGTAAATATACCCCACTGTCTGTGCATTCAACCTTATATTGTATTAGATATACATTCATGATTGCAAATCACAAAATGGAGGGTACATAGCATAGGTATTAATAAAACACAAAAAATGCTGTACCCTTGTTGAAAAAAAGATACAAAGAAAAAAGAGTGTATGGAGGTGAGGAGTCTTCTGCTGTCCTGTATCTGTTTTTTAACATTGAATACTGGGTGAGGGAGACACCTGAAAGAACTCCGCTCTGTTTTGAAAAGTGAAGAGAGGAGCTGGCTTCTGCTTTTTCGTCTTGCTGCACAGGGAACCCTGATTCCTGATGTGCAGCTCAGGGTATCCCAGCTGCTGAAATGAGAGAGCCTGTTCCTATTGAAAGGAAAAATAGAAATAGAGAGAGTGGGCAGGGTTGTAATAAACCTGCTGGCTGGATTAGCCTAGTGCTGCCATGTTTCCTCTGTATGAAGGGCTGCTGAGGTGTGGTGGTGTGAGGAACGATCTCCGGCGTCCATTATCCCCGTGAGAGGAAGTTATACTGTCCTTGGTTGAGAATATTGAATTTTTCCCATCAGTTGTCCTTCCATATTGATATAGTGGGTGCCAATAATATAATACCTCAGCCGAAGTATAGAAAAACGTATTAGATAAAAAGTAAAATTATGAATGTACAGACGGATCGTGTATTCTAATGTGCAGATGAATTCAGAGAAGGATTGAATCCTGTTTTTAAGGTAGGAACACGCTGTAGTTTATGTGTTCATTCATACCTTTCGGTGCGACCGTATTAAGTTTGAATGTCCACTCACTTTCCCTTCTGAGTAAGGCTCTGGTTATGTCTCCTCCTCTGATGCCTAAACTGACACGTTCCAAGCCAAAAACACTGAAGCTCTCAAGGGAGCCGGAATGTGTCTGCAGGAAATGTTGAGCTACCGTAGTAATTTGCTTCTTCTTTTGTAAATCGATTCTTGCATTCCTGATTGATCCTATATGTTCAAGTATTCATACTTTGAGCATACGGGTTGTCATCCCTATATATCTTTTTGGACAGGTGCATTCTATGCAGTAAATAACATTAATACTTCTGCAATTAATGTGACCTTTGATTTTGATGGTGTCATCATATCTGTCTTCTATGGTTTTCACCATAGAGATATATTGGCAAATTTTGCAGTGGCCCCAAGGGAAACTCCCTGTAATTGTGGGTTCCTTGGGAGGTTGCATAACAAAATGGCTTTTAACCAATTGGTCTTTTAAATTTGAAGCTCTACGCTAGCTCATATCTACTTGTGTCTTTAAGTGTGCCCCAAGGTCTTGGTCCAAAAGGGCTATCGGACAATATTATTGTGTAATAGCAATATAGAGATATATACTGGCGCCGGTTGTGAAACCAATAAGGGACGATAATTTGTTAAGATAAAAAAATCACAAACTTTTAATAAACATAGTAAAATGATTAATTAGATAAATCAGATATAGTCATACTATCTTTATCTGTTCCTAAATCAGAAACAAAGGATGTTAAAAGATGTTGATTAGGACCAATTGGATCCCACTCATGATGTATATTATATGTACACAGTCTCCGGTTAGGACTCCCTCCTCATTATTTTTTGGTTCACTTGAGATAATAGTAGTTACCCAGTCCTTATGGATGTTGTCCCCAGGATCTCAGTTTAGCAGGTGAGAATCCAATTAGCAGCAGGGGAATAATTCCATGTTGCAATGGGCTTATAGTGTCCAATAGGGGCAAAGTATGTATAGCATCACATGCTCCTGAGGAAGCTGGCAGAGCCATTAGACCAGCGAAACGCGTTGAGCTAAGGACACTGACCATCAGCTTTGGACCCACCTGGCATCTCCGGTAACAATTGGACTCTTTGCCCCTATTGGACACTACAAGCCCATTGCAACCTGGAATTATTCCACTGCTGCTAATTGGATTCTCACCTGCTAAACTGAGATCCTGGGGACAACATCCATAAGGACTGGGTAACTACTATTATCTCAAGTGAACCAAAAAATAATGAGGAGGGAGTCCTAACCGGAGACTGTGTACATATAATATACACCATGAGTGGGATCCAATTGGTCATAATCAACAGCTTTTAACATCCTTTGTTTCTGATTTAGGAACAGATAAAGATAGTATGACTATATCTGATTTATTTATATAAATCATTTTACTATGTTTATTAAAAGTTTGTGATTTTTTATCTTAACAAATTATCGTCCCTTATTGGTTTCACAGCCGGCGCCAGTATATATCTCTATATTGCTGTTTCACTTCATTTAGGGGCTGACCCCCCCTCTACTGGCTGCCGCTGACAGCGCACTCATATTCTTTCTTCTTGCTTTATTGTATAATAGATTTGATGGTTCTCCACTCTGCACAAAAATCGCTCACAAATCTGATCTTATCTTCTGCTGGTTTGTCGGGTTTATCCTGAAACACCAAAGAATCTCTTGTATTATTCAAAGCCTTCTTGGCTTTTTTAATTGTTCTGGAGCTGTAGCCCCGTTCTTTGAGTCTGTTACTTAGCTCTTTACTCCTTGTTTCAAACACCTCCTCATCAGAACAGTTTCTTCTCAATCTTAAGAACTCTCATTTCGGTATTCTTGTTCTTGTGATGTGCCATCCCAGATGACAAGTATATCATCAATATAGCGTGTCCAAAGGCAAATATGCCTATTGAAATTCTCCAGAGTATCCTGGAACACTACTTCCTTCTCCCACCAACCCAGGAAGAGGTTTGCATATGTGGGGGGCACATGCGTCCCCCATTGCTGTCCCTCTTACCTGGGTGTAGAAGTGATTGTCAAATAGGAAATCATTTTTGCGGAGTACCACATTCAGTAATGTGAACAGGAAATTGTGGAAGTCCTCTGCTTCCCCTGTATCCACAAAATATTTGACCACTTGTATTCCCTGATTGTGGTCTATACTGGAATACAGGGCTTCAACATCTAGACTTACTAGAATATGGTTTTCCTCCAAGTGTATATCATACATTTTCCTTAAGACTTCTGTGGTGTCCCATGTGTAGGATGGTAACTGCATCACGTAGTCCCTGAGATGAAGATCCAAAAAGATGCTAGCTTTCTCTAAGAGACCTCCGTTGCCCAACACTATTGGTCTGCCGGGTGGACCTAAGATGTTTTTATGCACCTTAGGTGGACTAATTGTGCAACAAGATCCATGTACCTTTATCCCTCCCTAAAAATTAATTGTACACTTACCTTAGTAAGGACCATTTGGTAAGTCAAATTTTGCAGACACTATAATGGCAACTCAATATGATTACACAGACCCTGTCTCTGAAAGTCACCTACAGATATTCCTTACTGGATAACATATACATATGAATGATTACTGATATGATTGATAAGATCTACTGTTCATGACCACGGTTGGGAATGTGCATGGACAGTTCTATATAGGCATCGAAATACTCAATAGATACAGTACGAAAGGATTCCTCCTCCGCACAGAGCTATCACTATTACTATCTATTTATATATAATTTTTGAAAGATTTTCCCGTAAAAACAATATATAATATATGGATCGTTTTTCTTAAATACTCTATGTTTAAAAATCTTTTTCTATCTTCACTAGTTTTTCCCCCCTTTTTTATTGCTACTGGCATTTATTTATCTATATATACTTACAATTAATAGTATTTACAGTTATTACTTTATTTATTTTTTATTTTTCATATTTTTTTATTTTTTTTGGTGCTTCTACATCTATTTGGATTAATAGCTCCGCATTGCAGTGACAAACCATCTGCAAAACAAAAAGAGAACAATACATAATCAATCTATATCTACCGCCAGTATAAGATGGCATCGTACATTCCGGGAATTTATATATTTTTATATTTGCAATAAAGTTCTGAAAGTAAACTATGAACTACGTGCTTAATGAATGAGCAGCTGTATGTGTTCAATTTAGCTTCATGAGCACAATAGGATAGTTAACATTCCCGAAACTCTCATCTGCATTAATACGGCTACGGACACTAGGAGAGATAAAGTAGTCCTATCCAGAGTCTGTAAGATAGGTGAATATCACAGCAAAAATGGCGGCCGCAAAGTATAAAGCATGAAGCCAGGGGATCCGTTACCAGGCAACTGTGACCAAGCTGTAACTAGCGAAATGTACGTCACTTCCAGTTCCGGTCTGGGTCCGACTTCCTCTCACGGGGATAATGGACGCCGGAGATCGTTCCTCACACCACCACACCTCAGCAGCCCTTCATACAGAGGAAACATAGCGGCACTAGGCTAATCCAGCCAGCAGGTTTATTACAACCCTGCCCACTGTCTCTATTTCAATTTTTCCTTTCAATAGGAACAGGCTCTCTCATTTCAGCAGCTGGGATACCCTGCGCTGCACATCAGGCATCAGGGTTCCCTGTGCAGCAAGAAGAAAAAGCAGAAGCCAGCTCCTCTCTTCACTTTTCAAAATAGAGCGGCGTTCTTTCAGGTGTCTCTCTCATCGAGTATTCGATGTTAAAAAAACAGATACAGGACAGCAGAAGACTCCTCACCTCCATACACTCTTTTTTCTTTGTATCTTTTTTTCAACAAGGGTACAGCATTTTTTGTGTTTTATTAATACCTATGCTATATACCCTCCATTTTGTGATTTGCAATCATGAACCCATATCTAATACAATATAAGGTTGAATGCACAGACAGTGTACGCACACTTTGAGCAATTGCATTACATTTCTGCAATTTGAATTATATTCATTTGACTGTATACTCTGCATGATTTTTACACTTACATAACAACTGGTGTTGAAGGGGTGCTGTCCACACGACTGATTGGTGGAGCACCACCTATAGTCTATGTTTTGGTATTCATCAGAGGCATTTGGACAGGTTGACATTTGTTAATATTTGCAGGATAGGTGGTTACCCACATGACTGATTGGTGGGTGTTAGGATCTCCTGCTCTGTGCTGCCACGTCGCCATGGCAACCGGGAGGCAAGTGTTAGCAAAGTAAACTGAGCGCAGCTGATACTCCGGTCCGGGTTTTTACTGCGCAGTGGTTACAGGCTCTGTGCACGGCAGGGAATCCGGCACTGGTTTTGTGCTCACAGTCTGTGAGGTCTGAGTGGGGCGTGGACAGCACCTGCTATATAAACCATCCACTCAGGCTAGGCAAATGCTGCTGAATCTTTGTTTGTTAGTCAGTTCCAGAGAGTTAGCTAGTACTGTGTGACTTTGTATTTACTTGTTGCTTACTGCAAATAAGCCTTGGGATTCAGTACTTCATTCTGCCAATCCGGACCTAGCAGTAAGACTGGAGTCAGTTGTTTAACCTGCTGGGGTTCTTTTGCTATTCTGTGAACCCAGCAGGTGTTCGGCTGTACTCTCAGACCTGCTTGCTTAATCCTCCCTCACTGTGCAGGGCGTCCAGGTGTCAGTTTAGTGGCAGTAAGCTGAACCTGTGCCCTGCAAGTGGGGGTTAGGATTGTGGATACTCTCCTTGTGTCTATATTTCTATCTCTGACCAAGGAGTTTATTTCCACACCGTTGGTAACCCTTTGGGGTTTTTTCTGTTGCTCTTAGCAACATCATTTCGGGTGCTCCACATGTTAAATCACTACATCTCGCTTCATTGTCCGCTCTATTCCATCTGAGCATTCCTGACACTAGGGAGACACCCAGTTCCTGGGCCTTTGGGCTTCTCCGTTCACTTTGTGTTTATTAGTTATTCCATCACCTCCTGTGTTTGTTATGTTATACTTTCTGTGAGTTCGTTTGCTTCGCATCCCTCTCTGTTCATACACCGGTATACACCTGTTAGCACTGGTGTGCGTAACAGTGGGTTACTACTCATGAGCTCAAGTTTGGATACTCGTTTTAGGTAAAATACAAAAAAAGGGAGCACACATAAACTTAAAAAAAACAACTTTGTTTATACCTTTGTTACATGTTCGAATTAATTTTGTGTGGTGATGAATAGGACGATCAGACCTTCCAATAAACCCTATCTACAGATACATTTATGAGAGTCTGGTCTCGGGATATCAATTTATATATTTTTGTCACATTTTCGCTATACGAGTTTTTTGATTGATTTACGCTAAATCCAATTTGGTTTTAAAAATTGGCAAGGTTATTACGCAATGCAACCTTGTATATTTATTTTTGTTTTAAAAAGTATGAATTAAAAGCTACTTTTTAACCATATATCTATATATGAATTTATAAGTGTGCCCCGGAAAAGGCATTTTTAGTCGCCTTCCTTTTGCATCTTACGCAAAAATCCCTTCTTGTATAGTTCTCTTGATAGTAATGACAGAACATAACACCTGTTGTTTTACATTGCAGGAAATGGTCAAAACACCATTATAGCAGTATGGAAATTCAGTGTAGGGGTCAGCTAGCTGGGGATGTCAGCTAGTGTGGATTTAACAAAGTGTGAATTAACAAAGTGTACTATCTGAACAGTCTTATTCTGCACAATTATCTATTCCTTTTCATCTATCAGGTATGTGAGAATCACTTCTATTGCACCACAAGTCTCAGACTGCCTTAACCCACATGCAACTTGCAATCAACGTCAAGTCTTATGCTTTCCATCTGTTTACATGTATGTTCTATAAGGAGTTTCTTGTAATTGTCATTACCTACAGTATCTATATGATGGGATTCACTGAACCTTAGTTTATGGTAGCCTGCTGCCTGTTTACCAACACAGTTCAGTCTATGTTCTTTGATAGCATTTCAATCAGGTGACCAAATATTCAGATGCAGGCCTGTATCTTAATCAGATATAGTAATTCTTTAGATTCAGTGTAGGGGTCAGCTAACATAGTGTGGCTAAACAAAGTGTACTATCTGAACAGTTAAAAAATCTGTTGAAAAACATTGACCAACATCAAGGGAAAGGTAATTGTACATCTAAGGCAAATTATTCCTAAACCACTTAAACTTAACTTTACCTTTAAAACAACCACAGTGTGTTAACCACACTACTATTTCTCATTTCAATTAATGAAATTCCCACCAAAACACATTGTACTACACTCATCCTACAATACACCATATATCTCTACGCTTATCTCAAAATATCTCCAAACAAGACCTCTCCACTCTGAAATAGATCTGTGTCTCTCATCTGTACAGATTACTTGCTCCCATTCACAATTGCAGTCTCCAAACTTTCAAGCGTATATGTGTACCTGGCACTGGGGGGGGCAAATTTGGCACTGGGGGTATATGTGTACCTGGCACTGGAGGGGCATATTTGGCACTGGGGGTATATGTGTATCTGGCACTGGGGGGGCAAATTTGGCACTGGGGGTATATGTGTACCTAGCATTGGGGGGGGGGGGCATATTTGGTAGTGGGGGTATATGTGTACCTGGCATTGGAGGGGCATATTTTCCACTGGGGCTATATGTGTACCTGGCACTGGGGGGGCATATTTGGCACTCGGGTATGTGTATAGCTGGCACTGGGGGCATATGTGTATCTGTCACTGTGGGGGAATATCTGGCACTGGGGGCACATGTGGCACTGGGAGCACAGCCCTAGCAAAAAGTATTACCCCCCTGGTTACAAGCACAACACCCAGCTTATGAAATCCTTGGCAACAAGCATTAGCCCCTAGCAACGAGCATCACACCCAGTGAATGAAACTCCTGGCAACAAATATTACCCCCTGGCAAGAAGCTTGAAATCCAGCACGATACATCTGGCAACAAGCATAACACCTAGCACATGAAATCCCTGGCAACGAGCATGACACCCAGTGCATGAAACCCCTGGCAACGAGCATGACACCCTGAGCATAAAAAAATCCCTGGCACCGTGCATGGAACCAAGAGCATGAAACCCCTGGCAACGAGCAGGTAATTTAAAAGTAATTAGAAGCCTTACTGTAGGGCTTAATGTGTAATGGGAGGGCTTTATGTGTAATGGGCATTGTGGTGTGTGGCATAGGGTATAATGGGCATTGCGGTATGTGTCACAGGCATTACAGTGTGTGGAATACTATATCACGGGCATTGTGGTATGTGGTATAATGTCTCAGGGACATTGCAGTGTGTGTCATAATGTGTCACAGGCATTGTATGTGCTATAATGTATCAGGGGCATTGCAGTGTGTAGCATAATGTATAAAGGGCATTGCGATACGTGGCATAATGTGTCACAGGTATTACGGTGTTTGGCATAATGTGTCGGGGGCATTATGATGTGTGGCATATTGTGTTATGGGCATTAATGTGTGTGGCATAATGTCTAAGGGCCATTGCAGTATGTTGCATAATGTATACTGGGCATTACTATACGGAGGAAAAATAACAAATAATGTAAGATGCATGAATCAGGATAATTTTTTTCCCTGTGGTGGCCAACGTCTGGGCGTGCAGGTTGCAAAACTGGGGTATGAGGTAGTCTTTTCCTGCAATGCCACGCCCCTTTATGCAAAGTCATGCCCATTTCAGCAAAGCCACGCCCACTTTAGTACTGCCAATTATTGCCAGAGAATGTTTTGGCTTGGGGGAGAACATTTTTTAGTTATGCCACTGTTCCCTATAGATTGTAAGCTTGCGAGCAGGGCCTTCCTACCTCTATGTCTGTCTGTTATTACCCAGTTTATCTTATCACTTTTGTTCTTCCGATTGCAGAACACAACGGAATATACTGCGCTATTTAAGAACAATAAATAAATAAATAGACAAATAAATATTGAAGCTAAATATCTCACTGTACCTGTAGATGAGGAGATGGACACCACTGGTTTTCTCGGTTGATCTGTAATGAAATGACAATGGATGTTTTAGAAATGATTGTTCATTTTTTGCGGGGTTTTATTTTTGGTAAATGTACTGTTCTTACTGTAACATAAACGCTGCATTGATTAATGGGCAACAGACATCATACAAGAAATGAGGCTTTTACTAGCCAGATGAAAACTGTACAGCTGACAGTGGAGGATGGAGGTAGTATACTGAGAGCTTAATATATTAATCTAATTACACACACTGCAAGAGGTAAATTTACAAGCCATTGGCATCAAGTTTTTGGGCAATTTTCTGTCGCTTTTGTAAACTGACCAAAACTGCCTATTTTCAAAAAGACTGTTTATCGGGCCAAACCGACTAAAAACGAGAGATGAGCGGATTACATGGAATCCAAGCTGCTCTGATCTTCTGGGATCCAAGTCTACCCGATCCACAGCTTGGGGTTGCCACCAGAACCCGAGTGACTGTGCTGTGTCCAGACTCCATACAAGTGTTGGTGCTTTGTCCTTACAAGTGGCAGTGCTGTGTCCATACTCCATACAATTGGTTGTACTGTGTCCATATAGAGTGGCTGTGCTGTGTCCATCCAGAAGTGACTGTCCAGTGTCCTTCTCCAATGCTGCCGACACACCTGTCCAGTGTCCATCCGCTCCAGTCTTGATGTACCTGTTCACTACAATTCTGCTCAAGTGCTGCCGACGCACCTGTCCAGTGTCCATCTGCTCTAGCACTGCCAATGCACCTGTCCAGTGTCCATCTGCTCTAGCACTGCCAATGCACCTGTCCAGTGTCCATCTGCTCTTGCACTGCCAATGCACCTGTCCAGTGTCCATCTGCTCTAGCACTGCCAATGCACCTGTCCAGTGTCCATCTGCTCTAGACATGCCAATGCACCTGTCCAGTGTCCATCGGCTTGATTGCTAAAAATGCACCTGTCCAGTGCCCATCCACTCCAGTGTAAACAAAGGTTTTAAAAAAAATTAAGAAAAGTAAACAAAGCACTCAAAAAGTTACAAAAAGTAAAAAAAAAAAAAAAATTGTGTGTGCTGTACCCGACTGTGTACGGGTGGTCTTCAGTATGCCGGCGGTCGGGATCCTGGCGCACAGTATAGCGGCGCCGGAATCCCGTCAGCCGGCATACCGACACTTATTCTCCCTCATGGGGGTCCACGACCCCCCTGGAAGGAGACTAAAATAGCATGGCGAACGCAGCAAGCACGCAAAGGGGGTCATTTGCGCTCGCCACACTGTTGGTATGCCGGCGGTCGGGCTCCTGCCGCCGGTATGCTGGTCGCCGGGAGCCCGACCGCCGGCATACCATACTACACCCCTGTGTACAAGTACTGTGACTCTGCAGGCTGTACCCACTGTGTATACATAACATATAAGTACTATGACTGCTGTGTGGCAATGTTTCATAGATGTGCTATAAACTGACGTGTGTTTGTGCCGCTGCTCTGTCGCTTAGTAACCAGCCAGCTAGCTCCAGCCTTTGGCGGATGAAAACAATATTGTGAGCTGTGAGGTGCTTCAAAATTGACTGTAAATTAATGGAATTACTGTTATTGAAGTTAATGATACTCTAAGATCCAAAACAGGCCAAATAATGTAGTTTTAGCTTTTTATTGTAAGTTTTTGGGAGAAAATACAAAACCAAAACCAGTCACGGCGATATCCAAAACCGAATCCAAAACCAGTCAATGAATTAGAACCAAAACCAGCAAAAATAGTCCATCTCTACTAAAAATCCATCTAGAACACTTTATAACATTGGACCTACAGTCATTCTAATTCAGAGATGTGCACAGATCGTGTTTTGGTTTTTCAAAACCACCATCAAGTGTTTTGGGTTTGGTCTTGGATCAGGGTTTCTTTTAAAATTTATAAAAATTTATAAAAACAGCTAAAATCATGTAACTTTGACCTGTCTTTGTTCAAATAGTAGTTTGCAAGCGTGCATATATTTTTTTTAAAATGTATTATTTACTAGCTGGAGTATCCGGCGTTGCCCGGGATGTTAAGAATGCCTGTTTACAAAAATAAATGTAAATATTTAACACACAGTATAAATAACATTGTAGATAGCTGAATACCCGTGCTTCACTATGGGATGAGGATGGTAAATGAGAATAATAGTTGTTCGCTAATTTATGTTGGTTGGAGATCTAGAGCACTTTGGTGGTCATTCCGAGTTGTTCGCTCGTTGCCGATTTTTTTCTATGCTGCGATTTGTTGCTAAATGGTACGCAGGGCGCATGCGCTTAGTTATTTAACTATAAACTTAGCAGTTTTGCTGTTGTTCGTGCGGCACTTTTCAGTCGCTCTGCTGATCGGTGAATGATTGACAGGAAAGGGGCGTTTCTGGGTGGTAACTGAGCGGTTTCTGGGAGTGTGCTAAAAAACGCAGGCGCGTCAGGTAAAAACGCGGGCGTGTCTGGAGAAATGGGGGAGTGGCTGTCCGAACGCAGGGCGTGTTTGTGATGTCAAACCACGAACTAAACGGACCGAGGTGATTGTAATCTAGGAGTAGGTCTGGAGCTACTCAGAAACTGCAAGGAATTATTTAGTAGCAATTCTGCTAATCTTTCGTTCGCTATTCCGCTAAGCTAAGATACACTCCCAGAGGGCGGCGGCATAGCGAGTGCAATGCTGCTAAAAGCAGCTTGCGAGCGAACAACTCGGAATGAGGGCCTTTGTGTAGTGGCTGGACCCCTTTTTGGTCCCCCAAGGGACCCTGCTCTTCCCACTATACAACTCTCAGTCTGTGGCTTCCTGCTGCCTCCATTCCCCTCCTCACATCATGTAGCTCTGTCATCAGTGACATATCATGCATGTCCTGATATACTCTGTGCTGCTGGCCCACCCCTAGGGGTGCTAGTGGTGTGTTACCCACACAGTGTTTGTTCTCAGAGTGTAAGTCATTTGTGTAGCAAGTTTGGTGTAAATTGCTCCAGGCATTCCAGAGTTATGCTGTGCTAAAAAAAACTATGGGGGTAATTCTGAGTTGATCGCAGCAGCAAGAAAGTTAGCAATTGGGCAAAACCATGTGCACTGCAGGTGTGGCAGATATAACATTTGCAGAGAGAGTTAGATTTGGGTGGGTTATTTTATTTCTGTGCAGGGTCAATACTGGCTGCTTTATTTTTACACTGCAATTTAGATTGCAGATTGAACACACCCAAATCTAACTCTCTCTCCACATGTTATATCTGCCCCCCCTGCACTGCACATGGTTTTGCCCAATTTCTAAAAAAATTCCTGCTGCGATCAACTTGGAATTACCCCCTATGTGCTGCTGCCTCACCCCTAGGGGTGCTAGGGGTGTCTGACCCCCACAGAGTTTGTTCCCAGATTGTAAATCAGATGTGTACCAAGTTTGGTGTAAATTGCTCCAGGCCTTCCACAGTTTTGCTGTCTGCTGACATACTCTGTGCTGCTGTCCCACATCTAGGGGTGCTAGTGGTGTCTGACCTCCACAGTGTTTGTTTCCAGAGTGTAAGTCATATGTGTACCAAGTTTGTTGTAAATTGCTGCAGGCATTCCAGAGTTATTCTGTCTGCTGAAATACTCAGTGCTGCTGCCTCACCACTAGGGGTGCTTGGGGTGTCTTTCCCCCACAGTGTTTGTTTCCAGATTGTAAGGCATATGTGTACCAAATTTGGAGTACATTGCTCCAGCAATTCCAGAGTTATGATGTCTCTTGATATACTCTGTGCTGCTGTCTCCCCCCCTAGGGGTGCTAGGGACTTCTAATTTTTTTAGTTGCCTCCGCTGTGTTTTAATACGCTCGTATGTAAAATGTCACAATCTTCGCTTGTAAACTGTGGATTTGTATCATCATCCCAGTGTTGTGAGTTTTGGATTCAATATAAGTTTCTGTGGCGGTTATTTAGGCTCCAGTTAGGGTTAGGCATCACAAGGGAGGGATAGGGATAGGCTGCATGGGGGAAGGGTTAGGTTTAGGCCACTGGAGGGGAAGGTTAGGGGGTGTAAAATGAGTACTGATATAAAGGACTCGGTAGCCAGATTTTCCATTGAAACACTGTGTCTTTACTGGCATCAGACACAGGGTCTAATTCTGAGTTGATTGCAGCAGCAAGTTTGTTAGCAATTGGGCAAAACCATGTGCACTGTAGGGGGGGGGGGGGCAGATATAACATGTGCAGAGAGAATAAATACTGGCTGCTTTGTTTTTACACTGCAATTTAGATTTCAATTTGAATAAACCCCACCCAAATCTAACTCTCTCTGCACATGTTACATCTGTCCCCCTGCAGTGCACATGGGCCCTCATTCCGAGTCGTTCGCTCGGTAAATTTCTTTGCATCGCAGCGTTTTTCTGCTTAGTACGCATGCGCAATGTTCGCACTGCGACTGCGCCAAGTATTTTTGCTATGAAGATAGTATTTTTACTCACGGCTTTTTCTTCGCTCCGGCGATCGTAGTGTGATTGACAGGAAATGGGTGTTACTGGGCGGAAACACAGCGTTTTATGGGCGTGTGGATAAAAACGCTACCGTTTCCGGAAAAAACGCAGGAGTGGCCGGAGAAACGGGGGACTGTCTGGGCCAACGCTGGGTGTGTTTGTGACGTCAAACCAGGAACGACAAGCACTGAACTGATCGCAGATGCAGAGTAAGTCTGAAGCTACTCTGAAACTGCTAAGAAGTTAGTAATCGCAATATTGCGAATACATCGTTCGCAATTTTAAGAAGCTAAGATTCACTCCCAGTAGGCGGCGGCTTAGCGTGTGTAACTCTGCTAAAATCGTCTTGCGAGCGAACGACTCGGAATGAGGGCCATGGTTTTGCCCAACTGCTAACAAACTTGCTGCTGCAATCAACTCAGAATTACCCCAACTGTGCATAGCATACATAGACTTGGGCCAGGTCATACAGGTACCTTCAGAACATAAAAGGTCTTAGCACTTCCCATGCTCAATAATCATTCTGCTGCAACTGTTTAAATAAATACTAGAGTTCATTTTCTGTACAAATTGTGTTTGCTGTCAGTGCCATGCCCCACTGCGTTCACATAAATATAAGTACTGTCAGTCTGCAGTGTGAGTTGTCATATGCAAACATGTTTAAATTAATAAATTCTATAGTTCTTTTTTTTACAACTTGTGTGTGCTGTAATTGCCGTACCCCACTATGTTCAAAAAAGTATTAGCACTGAGTCAATATGGATCATGATCAGTCAATAGAAGAACAGGATCAGCAACCAAGTACTAGTGCCATGGCTGCTAACAGTCATGTTAGTAGTAGAACAAAAGAAGGTTGTTCAGGGAGCAGAAAGTTTAGGAAAGGGCACCTGAAATCAAAATATTTCACACTGTTATAAAAATAGGTAGAGGTGTTACATTTAAAACCGACAAATCAGTGCCCAAAAAAATGAACACTAAGGCTGAAAACCAAACTGAGGTGAGTCGTGTGATGTCCACTTTAGCTATGTGTGAGTCTGACATTTCTCAGACTGTGCTCGTACTGTGTAGCCTTCATCACCTCATTCCACAATTTCTGTACCATATAAAAATGTGGGGTGAGCAGTAAGTAAAGATGGTGATGATGATAATGAGGACATACTAGAAATTGAAGAGACTACTTTGGAAGCTAAACAGGATGAGGGGGCAGCAGTTCTTCCCTATGATAAAAAGAAAGCCATTGTGATTCCTGGGCATAAGACCAATAAGACACCTCTTGGATGTGGAATTACTGTATGTTTATCAATCCTGCCAATTTTTAAAGGCATCTGCTCCATTTGTGAGCCAAAGATAGTAGAAGTACAGAATGGACGGTAATAATCTAGGCACCTCTCCGTGTTACATCATTTGTGGCAAGTTCATGAAAATAATTTGACAAATTATAATAATTTCTTGTCATTAACACTCCCTCTTTATCAACCTCATTAGTGATCAGAGGTAGTCTTTCCAAAATGTTGGTTTGTGGGGGCACAAACAAATCAAGCACTTCATCCCCAGTCCCTGTCACAAAAGTGCTTGGTTTGTTAAACTGTGCATGCCCGTCATAAAAGTGGGAGGAAGAGCCCATGGACCATTTCATCTTGTACCACTTTTTGAAGTTGAACAGCCACACTGTGCGTGCCGCCCACTGCTGTCGCTTAGCTTACTTAGCCAGCTAGCTTGGTGCAACATTTTGGCCTAAACTAGATGAAAAAAATATTGTGAGCTGTGAGGTGGTCCTAAATTGACTGGAAATGACGGCTAATTAATATTATTAAGATTAATAATACTGTAGGAACAAAAATAGACCCACATTTTATGATTTTAGCAGTTTTTATCAATTACAAAAATACAAAAGCAAAACTAAAACACATGAGTTCAGTTTTGGCAAAACCAAAACACAAAGTTAATACAGATACAAAACCAAAACACGGGGATCTGCACACATCTCAAGTATATATAGTATTATTAACATTAGTAACATTAATTTTCAGTCAGTTTTGCCAACCTCACGATATACTCTCCTGTGTGAAATGGCACTGGAAATCACAAGAGATGGATTTACACACAGGGTCGCCATTAGGGGGGGACTGCTGGGACAGGAGCACTGATCCCGGATTGAGAGAGGACCCTTCCCTGGCCCCTAAAATAGGGACTGACACTACACTAACCTGCCAAAACAATAGACCTGCCTGTGGCTAGCGAGTTTGGGAGAAGCACAGGATTCGTAGGATAAAACGTAAAGTAAGGTTACAGGGAAAAAAAATTGTATGAGGTCCCCAGCCAATCAACAACCAGCCACTGGACCTCTCAGCCTTTTCTGTTACTGGAAAATCAGGGGAAAAACCAGTGTGGGGTCCAGATTTTCCGATTAGCAGCTCCATGCTGAACCAGATAGGGTCCCCTACTATAGCTTAAATCAGCCCCTAACTAGTCAGCCCATGCCTGGAATTCCTTGGAAATAGTGGACCCCCCTTCCCCCAAAAAAAGGGCCCCAATTCATAAAGGACAATATTATTTTCTATTTTTCACACCATTAAACCTAGATTCGCTGCCCCAGGAGTGCGGGGAATAGCCCCGAGCTTTCATCCCAAGCCTAGGGGTTTCTTAGGAGGGGGAAACCCTTTTTTGTGGGGAAATCAGCCCAGTTCTTTTTACTGGAAAATCAGGAGTGGGAGCAACATTGCGCTTGTTTTTCCCCATATTTTCCTGTACCAGTGCAGGCAAAGAGGCCCTGGGTTGATTACTGATTGGGGGGACCCCACATCTTTTCTTAATATTAAACCTTTCTTTACTTTTTATTGTACAGAAGCCTGCACAGGTCATAGTGATCTGCGTAGTGCTTAGTTTTGGACATCATGGGGGGGGGGGGGAGAGGTAATAGAGTCCGAGTTGACCTGCCGAACGAATACTTTTTCTGCAGCAGGGTACACTGGGTTCCACAGGAAATAACATTGGGGATGTAGAGTAGGATCTTGATCCGTGGCACCAACAGGCTAAAAGCTTTGACTGTTCCCAGAATGCATAGCGCCGCCTCCTCTATAACCCCGCCTCCGTGCACAGGAGATCAGTTTTGTAGTTGGTGCCTGCAGGCAGACAACAGGCAGGGCTGCTCCAAGTAGCCCTCAGAAGAGCTTTTTAAGTGAATTTTGAAGACTTCAGGGGCTGCAACAGAAACACTTAGTGTTAGATGTCAGTCAGACATCTCCTGCTGCAGCTCCATCATCTCCCCCAGCGGCGTTGTATACTCCCGTGCCCTGGTTGCCGGGTACTTACAGCGGAGGCTCCGGTTTTCTTCAGTTAGACACACACACCACCGCAGCTCTTCAGGATCGCATGGCCGAACTTAGGGAGGAGGTAAGAGGGTCCTCCAGGCATCACCCGCTGCAAATCGCGATCCGGCGTGGCCGGTGGGAGGTGGGCCGCGTGTGCTAGCGTGGATACTGTGGCAGTACAGCGACCCCACTAGACCACCAGGGCAAGGGTACTGGTTGGTTTTACTAAAAACTGTTTGTTATATGGCCCACAGTACCCGATGGGGAAGTCCAGCAAGGGGATAAGGCATTGACCTGTTGCCTCTTCCCCAGCCCCAGGGCGCCATTTAGAGTAAATGTTCCCACCCTGGAGCTGCATCTCTCTCTCCCTCCCTCACTCCCTGTCAATGTTTGGGTACCATTAGGACAAACTGAGCTGATCTTGGGACTGTTTGGGCAAATCTTTCCCTGTAAAGCCGCCTGCATGTCAGCGCTGTGCATTTTACAGGACACTTAAGTATTCTACATGTCTGCTGACAGTGTTAGTTAAGAAACAGTGCATTTCGTCAGGGTTATTTAGTACAAGTACCTTGTGATATACATCCAGTATTTACTGTGCATTGATATATCATTATCTATTGATTGTATAGCTGTACTTAGTATTACTTTGCATTGCTAGTCCAGTACAGTTTTATTGCATGTCTTAATTTCTGCATTGTACATGTGACTGTGTGTGTGTTCATATACAGCTGCTGCGTGACTTCCATTTTGTGTATCTCACTCACCTTGCTATCCCTATATTTTGTACCCTGAGGGGTTTAGGTGTGTCAGGTTTATTGATTAATATAAGTGTTTCATAGGATATACTTATTGTGTATTTTTCACTGTGATTTTCAGTCACCAAATAGCTGTTGAATTCTCTGTTTGTGCTAACTGCACAGGGCGTTCTTGTTAAGGTATTAGACTGCTGATATTGTACTGTTGCCTGTAATTTGAGCTTATGGATATGTCAGCTACAAGGGGCGACGGTGCTACGGCTGATCCCACAGTGTGTGGTGGTGATGCTTCTGACACATTAGAGGAAAACATAGCAGCAGAGGGTTCAGGTTCTGGGGGTTCCCTACCCCCCCGCTGGGACAGTAGCAATGGGGGTGCATAACGACCCACCTTGGGCTACTTTCTCCACATTATTAAGTACCCTGGTAACTAGACTTACGCCCCCTATGGGACCTCAAATGCCGGTACAACCGCTTATGGTCCCTGCGGTTAATCTGCCATGGGCAGATCACCTGTCCACTCAGTTACAGCAATTGAACCGCTCACTGACTAAACAGAAATCTAACCCTCGCCCGCCTAAGACCAAGGGGTCTTCTAAGCGGGCCATTACTTCCTCCCAATCCACTCACGTCCCAGACACCTCGTCTGATAAGGAGGTCATGTATACTAACCCCACAGACACTGATCCAGATACTTCTGATGGGGAATCGGCCTCACAGGTGGATGTTACTGACTTATTGGAGGCTATCGGGCTGATTCTTCAAATTTCTGATGACGCTGAGCCTGAAACTACCTCTAAGAAACCGGACAGATTTAAACATCAGAAGGTTGTTAAACAAGTTTTACCTCATTCTGACCATTTAGTTAACATACCTGGGAAAATCCAGGAAAGAAATTCACACCTCACAAGGAGATGCTGGCTCGCTATCCTCTCGCTGCGGAGCTAAGTAAAAATTGGGAGACACCCCCGCAGTAAATTCGCAAGTGGTGCGGCTGGTAGCGTCATCAGCCCTGCCTGTTCTGAAAGAACCGATGGATAAATGTGTGGAGGGTTGTTTTAAGGCTATTTACACCCTAGCGGGTGCTGTGCATCGGCTCGCTATTACAGCAACATGGGCAGCATAGGCTATTGAAGCGTGGGCTCAGGAGGTCGAAGCAGAGCTGCCTTCCAGCTTTTCTGATAATGCTAGACAATGCCTTTCGTATATTGTCAGGGCCTCTCATTACATTAAGGAGGTGGCTTCTGATGCCGGTATTCTGGCGGCCAAGGCTTCTACTACGTCCATTTTGGCTCGCCGGATTTTATGGTTGCGATCTTGGTCTGTGGATCTGGATTCAAAGAAAACCCTGGAGGTGCTCCCTTTTAAGGGAGACTTTCTTTTTGGAGAGGACCTCAACAAGATAGTGGCTGACTTAGCTTCTGTCAAAACAGCGTGTCTTCCTAGTACTGCTCCTTCAGTGCCGCAGTTTAAGTGTACTTCCTTTCGCTCCTTTTGTCCTACAGGTAAAGCAAAAGGTCAGGCGTACCCGAAACAGGCTCGCACTTCCAAAACCTCTAAGCCCAAACCTAAACGTGCCTGGGCTGCCCGTCAGCCTGCTTCCAAAACTGACAAGCCTGCAGCATGACGGGGCGGGCCTCCCTCTGGGGGATCCCAGGATGTGAGGCCGACTTCTACGGTTTACCTAGGAATAGTTGAAGACCACTTCCGATGCCTGGGTATAGGAAGTCGTCACTCACGGTTACACCATATCCTTCAAGAATCGTCCCCCTCATCGATTTTGCCTGACAAAAGTCCCTTCGGATCAGGTGAAGACAAAAACTCTTCATTCAGTGGTACAGTCCCTCCTGGACACAGGAGTGGTGGTACAGGTACCTCTGGCTCAGAGAGGCAAGGGGTACTATTCCCCGCTGTTCCTAGTCCCGAAACCGATTAGGTCCTCTCGGCCCATTCTCAACCTCAAGTCCTTGAACAAATTTGGCAGTCTCCAAGTTTTGTACGGAAACTCTTCGCTCTATTGTTCTGGCCTTGGAGCCCGGGAACTATATGGTCTGCTTGGTCATTCAGGATGCTTACCTGCATATTTCTATTGCAATGTTGCATCAACAGTACCTGAAGTTTGCCATGGTGAACCTCCATTATCAATTTTGGGCTTTACCTTTTGGTTTGACCACGGCTCCGTGAGTCTTCACGAAGGTCATGGCGATAATGATGGCTGTACTCAACCGTCAAGGGGTCAGGATCCTCTCGTATCTGGACGATTTTTTGATCCTGGCGAATTCCCCAAAAATTCTCCTACGCCATCTGGAAATGCCATTCCAGTTTCTGCAAGCCCACGGGTGGCTCATCAACTGGAAGAAATCTTCCCTGGTCCCAGCTCAGAGCATGGTGCACCTGGGGGCATTGTTGGACACTCACAACCAGCGGTTGTTCTTGTCTCAGGAGAAGGTCCTGAAACTTCAGGACAGGATTCGATGCTTCCTATCTCATCCGCAATTGTCGATACATTCGGTGATGCAAGTGCAAGGTCTCATGGTGTCAGCTTTCGACATGGCGGAGTATGCTCAATTACGTTCCCGCCAAGTGGGATAGCCTGCCTCACCGGATCAGATCTCACATTATCTCCTTGTCTCCGGAGGTCTGTCTGTCACTCAATTGGTGGCTGCAGGACAAACGATTGAGCAGGGTTCGGCCCTTCTGGATCTCCAACAAGGTTCACAATCACAAGGTTCCGGTCTTCGGAGCATGGACAAGGAATCCTCTAGCGGTATTCGTGGATGCTCTGGCAATTACATGGAACTTTCGGCTGCCATACATGTTCCCTCTGTTGTCACTCCTGCACAGAGTAATAAAGAAGTTCAAGCAAGAAGGAGGAATCCTACTTCTGATCGCTCCTGCGTGGCCCAGACGGCATTGGTTCTCAGACCTTCAGGGTCTCTTGTTAGAGCATCCTCTTCTGCTTCCACAACGACCAGACCTCCACGTTCAGGGCCCGTGTGTTTACCAGGAATTGGCCCATCTGGCTTTGACGGCGTGGCTCTTGAAGTATCCATACTAAGGGCAAAGGTTTTTCTAAGGCGGTCATTCAGACTATGCTGAAGGCCCTTAAGCCAGCTTCTGTTCGAATTTACCATAGGGCAGTGGTTCCCCAACTGTGTGCCTAGACTTGCAGGGGTGCCTTGGATTGGTGGTCCAGGACCAATCAACATTTTTCTGGTCAATGTAATAGGCAAAACCAGTGCTGGTGGCTGCCAATCATAAAATATGTGGACAAACGGAAGCAAATCTTGTTCCTCGCCACATAATGGAACCTAAAGATGACATATAAACACAATATTTGATTTAATATTTAAAACAAAATTTCTCGCTAAGAAATTTTTGGCCTAGGGGTGTCATGAATAAAATGTGATACTCTAAGGTGCCATGATTCCAAAAAGTTTGGGAACCACTGCCATATTCTTACTTTTGTTGGTGCGCATATAACAATCATGATGCTTGCAAGTTCAGTACGGCCAAACTTTAGGCCTTTCTACAACAGGGCCTGGACTTGGGCCTTTGTCTCGCCTCCATCAAGGTTCATATTTCTGCCTTGTTGGTTTGGTTTCAGAGAAAAATTGCCACTCTGCCTGAGTTCATACATTCACTCAGCCTCCTTACATCCCGCCTGTGGCTCCTTGAGATCTGTTGGTAGTTCTAGAGGCATTACAGGAGCCTCCATTTGAGCCTCTTGAATCTGCAGACCTTATGTGGCTTTCCCTTAAGGTATTATTTCTACTGGCTATTGCCTCTGCTAGACGGGTGTCAGATTTGGATGCCTTGTCTTGTAGGTCTCCCATTTTGATTTTTCACCGTGCTTAGGACACGTCCTGGGTACCTACCTAAGTTGGTGTCTTCTTTCCACCTTAATCAGGAGATTGTGATTCCGGCCTTTGTCTCTCCTGAATTGTCTTCCAAACAGCGGTCTTTGGATGTGGTACGGGTTCTACATATCTATGTAAAAAGGACAGCTCCCATTTGGAAGTCTGATTGTCTCTTTATACTGTTTTGTTTTCACAAACGTGGCTGGCCTGCTAACAAGCAGACCTTGGCCAGATGGATTAGAATGGTGACTGCACATGCTTATGTATAGGCTGGATTTCCAGCTCCTGCTACCATTAAAGCCAATTCTACTCGGTCTCTTGGACCTTCTTGGGCAGCTCACCGTGGTGTGACTCTTGAACAATTGTGCAAGGTGGCTATATGGTCCTCAGTGAACATGTTAATAAAGTTCTATGCCTTTGATACATCCGCCTCCCAGGATGCTTCCTTTGGATGCTGGGTTCTTGTGCCTGCTACAGTGCATCCCCTCCCATGAGGAGCTGCTTTAGGACATCCCCAATGTTATTCCCTGTGAAACCCAGTGTACCACGCTGCAGAACACAAGATTTATGGTAAGAACCGTTGTTAAATCTCTTTCTGCGAGGTACACTGGGTTCCATAGGGCGCCCACCCAAACGCACTTAGCTTCTTTGGGTTTGTATGGCATTAGCTGCTGACACGTTCTCCTGTCGTGAGAGTGTGGTGTTTGTGGCTACTAACGGTTGTCGTCTCTTTTTACCTGTTACTGCATTGGGTTGTTTAACAAAACTGTGCTCCTGTGCACGGATGCGGGGTTATAGACGAGGCGGCACTATTCATTCTGGGAACAGTCAAAGCTTTTAGCCTGTTGGTGCTTCGGATCAAGATCCTATCTATACCTCCCGATGATATTCCCTGTTGATGATAAATATGTGGTTGTTGCACTTCTAAATGGCAGCAGTGTCCATTGTTGTTGGTCAATTTTGGTTTAGAATTAAATTTGACCTTTAGTAAATTTACCCGTAAATGAGATCTGTTTCATCAATTAATCCAACTTTGTTACTGCAAATAATTAAAACAGAAATTGCTGTTGGTACTTAACAGCCTTCCAGAATATAAGAAATCTCTGATCACCTCATATGTAACAGAAGTGCTGTAACTAGATATTTTGGTGCCCTGTGCATGAAAGAGAACTGGTGGGGCATGGTTTGACGGTGGATGTGCGTGGCCACAGAATAGTATCAATTCACATTACAATGCACAGTATTGTCCGTTATTCACATTATACCACACAGTAGTGTTACTTATACATTTTACACCACACAGTAGTACCCTTGTACATGTTATGCTATACAGTAAAGCCCCTTATACCCGTTAGGCCAGTCAGCCGATCCCTTTATACATGTTACACCAGATAACAGAGTCCCTTATACAAATTGCACAACAGTAAACCCCTTATACATGATATGCAACACATTAGTACTCGCTATACACATTATGCCACACAGTAGTACCCCTTATACACATTATGCCACAATAAAGCTCCTTCTCCTCTTTCCTCCTTCACATCATCATCATTCCTCCTTTACATTGCTTCTCATCATCAACATTCCTCCTCCTCTTTCATCATCATTCCTCCTCCCCCTCCCCACCCCACCCAGAGAGCTGCAGTGCTGCTAGCATCATTCCCCTTCCTCCTGTCAGTGCCCACCTTGCCAGCTCTTCAAGATCTCCTGAATCTGAGTCCTGCTATAACTGTCATTGTGCACTGCCTGCAGCCCGCCCCACTGCCATGACCGTCCTAATGGCTCTTTGATGCAGGGCACTGTGGGAATGGACTGACAGAGACATCATGACATCTTTCCCAGTTCTAAGAGACACTGCTGGAGCCGGGGGAGGGGGCAGACTAGAATGGGCAGGCATTTGTAGCACTTCCCACTGCAGTGTGTAATAGTAGTGGTATGCTTGGCAGAGAAGGAGCCCGGCACATCTATACTGTTATACACTGCAGCTGGTGGCTGTGCATACAGGTCACAAACACAATCACGGCTGGATGTGGCTGGTTCCGCCCACAGGGCAAATGCACTATGGCCCTCATTCCGAGTTGATCGCTTGCTAGCTACTTTTAGCAGCCGTGCAAACGCATTGTCGCCGCCCATGGGGGAGTGTATTTTCGCTTTGCGAGTATGTGAACATGTGTGCAGCTGAGCGGAACAAAAACATTTTGTGCAAAACAAGACCAGACCTGCAGTTACTTATTCTGTGCGATGATTGCAGTGACGGAGGTCCCGGAATTGACGTCAGAGACCCGCCCTGCAAATGCCTGGACATGCCTGCATTTCCCCAAACACTCCCAGAAAACGGTCAGTTAACACCCATAAACGCCCTCTTCCTGTCAATCTCCTTGCGATCGGCTGTGCGAATGGATTCTTTGCTAGAACCATTGCACAGCAACAATGCTCTTTGTACCCGTACATTGCTGGTGCACATTGTGGCGCATACGCATGCGCAGTTTTGCCAATTTTTAACCTGATTGCTGCGCTGCGAAAATCGTCAGTGAGCGATCAACTTGGAATGACCCCCTATGTGCAGTGCAGAGTCACAATCACCCTAATATGGCCTTGTGTGTAACAGTGCCATGCAGCACCTTCAGCATCCTCAATTAGTTCTGCATAGCACCAGCGCTGTGTGCCAGGCGAGTGCGGGGGTGCCCAGGCTGTCGGCTGTATGCCTGACTCTGGGTGTGGGCACAGGTAGCATATGGCAGTGCAGTCTGAGGGTTTATCAAGCAGCGAGACAGTGCTGCCATGCAGTACCTTCTGCACCCTCATGCAGAAAGAACAATGGTGCATGGTGAACTGTTTGCCACGGGTGCAGGATCCAGGGTTGGACTGGCCCACAGGGGTACAGGGGAAACCACCGGTGGGTCCTACTGCCTGGGGGCCCCACCTCCTCCTCTAGGGATCAGGTTCCAGACTGTGCTATTACTGATCTAATACATTATTATGCATGCACAAAAGTATTTACTGTATATATCTATCTAGGGGACACTTGCAAAAAGGTTAGGCAAACCAATGTGGTGGCTGGGCACACCCCCTTTAGACACTGGCCACACCCCTAAACATGGGCCCCTAAAACTCTATTCCCCCGGTGGGCCCTACATGCCCCAGTCCGACACTGGCAGTCAATGGGGGAGGGCTGTTGGCACCTTCACAATGCCATGCAGGGGACTCGTGCAGAGGGATGCAGGAGAAGGAAAGTGTTATGGGAATGTCTGATCAGTGCCCTTGGCTTCAGCTGTGTCCCAGGCTCCGGGTGCTGGGTGTGGGCACTGGAGGCATATGGCAGTGGGAAGTCTGCAGAAAGCCACCCCCCCCCCCTCCCTCCCCCTTCGCTGCCCAAATATTCTGTGTTTCTAGTGGCTCATGGAGTGTTGGGACCCCGATCAAGGAGATTACTCAGCAGGATGGCAGCATGTGATTGGTACTGCTGGGGGTCACAGTGCCTAAAGGCCCGTACACACTGGTCGATGTATCGGCCGTTCTCTTGAACGGCCGATACATCGCGGGACCGTCGGCCAGTGTGTACGGGCGATACGTCTGTGAACTCCGTCGTTCACAGACGTATCGCGTCGGCCGCGCAGCACAGCCGACAGCCAATATATCTAACGATATATTGGCGCGTCGCTGTGTGTGTACGGGGCGGTCGGCCGACCGCCCGTACACATGCTGCGGCGGCCGGCGGTGATTGACAGGTGAACTGGGCGGGCGCGAGCGCCCGCCCGCCCAGTTCATGACGTCAGTCCCCCGACGGATCGGGCTGTGTGTATGCTCAGCACACTGCCCGATCCGTACATAGATATATCTGCAGATCAATTGATCTGCAGATATATCTAATAGTGTGTACCCACCTTAAGCCTCTCCTCTCACAGCCAGTGGCATCGGCTCACACGGGATCCCCCACCGGTTGGTTCTAAATCAGAGTGGGAGAAAGGACCTTCTGATGTCACTAGGGGAGGAGACACGTCACCAGGGGGAGGAGCTATGGCCGAACAGGGTACCCGAAAAGTACCACCGGGTTACTAAAGGTAAGAGTTGGTGGCGTTTATAGTAGAGGAACTATCCCGCTTGCCTGGCTCCTCCCCCTTCTGTCGTGGCTCCTCCCCCTGATGTAAAAGGTCCCTTAGGCCACTTGGATCTAGCATCTACCATCCCCCACCTACAGAAGCAAAGGTGGGACTTAGCCAGGACATACCTTTAGCGCAAGTTAGTTCAAGATATACCATGAAAACTAGTGGTATATTTCTAACCATTTTCTATATATTTTTTTTTTTACTAAACATAGCCCATAATAATGTTTTATTTCTACTTTATTATACTGTAACAAAACTTACATTGTACAATTAAGGTGACACTTTGGTTTATTTCTCCATGTTCACTCTCTGCTACGCAGTAATATGTATCAGCAGCGCTAGACTGTATGTCCGTCAGACTGAGCTCCAGCCCTTGTCCAGTCGCACTGCTGGGAACATCGTCTCCTCCCTTCTTCCAGGTCACATTAGCTGCGGGGTTACTGTCTACCGAGCAGGTTAATCTCAGGGAGTCTCCTTCCAGCACTGTCACTGTCTCAGTTTTCGGTATTCTTTTTACTATAAAATCATAAAACAATGATTACATAAATATACAGTGTGGTCTGCAGAAAGATTAGGAGATGGCTCTCCCTGTTATCTCGTGACCACTAGCATGGCTTTACACATGCAGAAGTTAAAATGTCTACAAGAGTGTGTACCTATCATGACAACACTTACAACAGGCAGCAGAGTTTCAAGGACAGCAACATGTATCAAATTGCTTTAAAAATGTAAGCATGGCTATTGGTTATTTTACTTTGTATATATGTATGAAATACTGTACATGTAGAAAGTGTTATATGAATTGTAATGTAAATAGTGTGTGTATATTTTTATTATGTAGGTATATAGTTGAAGAAGTGTACACTTGGCAGGGAGTAGTAAGGTGCAGCAATTTATAGTTACACAGATACATAGTTACATAGTTAGTGAGGTTGAAAAGAGTCAAAATGCCCATCGGGTTCAACCTGTATTCTGTGTTAAGCTGTGCATATTATAATGCACCTGCTGAGGTAATTGTTTCGTATCTATTGACAACTATGGTTCTTGCCAGTCCCAGATATATACTGTCCATATGTTAGATGTTATAGCCCTGGATACTTTTTCCAGTTAGAAATTTGTCCAATTTGTTTTTAAATGTATTTACAGAGTCCGCCATTATTAGCTGTCCCGGCAGGGAGTTCCAAATCTTTATTGCCCTTACCGTGAAGAACCCTTTCCTACGTTGTGTATGGAATTTTCTCTCCTCTAGCCTCAGCCAGTGCCCACGTGTCCTATTCAGAATTCTTTTAATGAACAAATCCCCTGCTAACTCCTTATAGTGACCTTTTACATATTTGAAGATATTAATAAGGTCTCCTCTTAGACGCCGCTTTTCTAGTGTATACATATTTAACCTAGTATGCCTTTCCTCGTACTCCAGTGTCTCTAACCCTTTAATCAATTTAGTAGCTCGCCTTTGAACTCTTTCTAGCTCCCCTATATCTTTTTTATAATATGGTGCCCAGAACTGTACACAATATTCCAGGTGCGGGCGTACCAATGATTTGTACAGCGGCAGGATTACATCGTTGTCCCTCGACTCAATGCCCCGTTTTATGCACGCAAGCACTTTAGTTGCCTTCTTTGCTGCAATTTGACATTGTGTACTGTTACTAAGCCTTTTATCTATGAGCACCCCCAAATCTTTTTCCACCACAGTTGCCACTATATTTTCCCCTTGTAGAGTGTAGGATGCATATGTGTTTTTTATCCCAAAATGCATAACTTTGCATTTCTCTATATTGAACTTCATTCTCCATTTAGACGCCCCGGTTTCAAGTTTAAATAAGTCATTTTGTAGAGAATCCACATCACTTTCTGAATTAATTACCTTACACAGTTTAGTAGCATCTGCAAAAATTGACAATGTGCTTTCTAGGCCTAATCCTAGATCATTGATAAATATATTGAACAGTAGCGGGCCAAGTACGGACCCATGCAGTATTCCACTGACTACTGGTGCCCAGCTAGAGAACATCCCATTGACCACTACACATTGTACTTTGTTATCCAGCCAATTACTTGTCCATGTACAAATAATATATCTTAGGCAAAGTTCCCTTAATTTGAGGATCAGTCTCCCGTGAGACACTATATCGAAGGCTTTTTCAAAATCTAAATAGACCACATCCACTGCTTTTCCCTGGTCAAGCTTCTCGCTAACTTCCTTGTAGAAGCTAATTAAGTTAGTTTGACATGATCTGCCCCTTACAAACCCATGCTGACTTTTGCTAATAATTTTAGTAGTATGCAGTTAATTTTCTATGTTATCCCTCAAAAATCCTTCCAATATTTTACCCACTATAGAAGTTAAACTAACAGGTCTACAGTTACCCGGATTATTTTAGTTCCCTTTTTAAATAAGGGCACTACCTCAGCTATGCGCCTATCTTCATGCCTGATCTAATAGAATTATAGAAAATCAAGTATAGGGGTTTTGCTAGCTGTGACCTAAGCTCCATAATAACCCTCGGATGAATACAATTTGGGCCTGGTGATTTATTAATCTTTATTTTGCTTAATCTCTCCAGGACTACTTCCTCACTTAAAAGAGTATAAAGCCAAGAGTCATTATCTTCATTATCATTATGCACTAATCTCACCGTCTGATCCTCCC
Organism: Pseudophryne corroboree; assembly: GCF_028390025.1. Classification (NCBI taxonomy): domain Eukaryota; kingdom Metazoa; phylum Chordata; class Amphibia; order Anura; family Myobatrachidae; genus Pseudophryne; species Pseudophryne corroboree. The sequence goes on from NC_086453.1 coordinate 42,129,212, forward strand.
TGGTGAATACTGAGGAAAAAAAATTGTTCAGTATTTCCGCTTTTATTTTGTCATCATTTATCAAAGCTCCCAGTTCATCTTTTAATGGGCGTATGCTCTCCTGCTGAAACCTTTTACTGTTTATGTACTTATAAAAATTTTTAGTGTTGGTTTTAATCTCTATAGAGATTTGACTTCGTTTACAATTTTAGCTGCTCTTATTACTTTTTGCATCTTTTGTTGCATTCCTTATAATACTGGAATGACTCCTCCCCACCATTGGATTTAAATGTTTTGAAAGCACTCCTCTTTTTAGCCATTGCTACTTTGACCTTCTTATTAAGCCTCATTGGTTTGTGTTTAGTACTCCTGCGTTTATTGCTCATGGGAATGTGTGAATATTGCTATCAAGCAACCCTTTTAAAGCTACCCACATTTCTGGTTTGTCTTTACCTTGAAACAAAACTTCCCAGTCAATGTCGCTTAGTGCCCGTCTTAGCATATTGAAGTTAGCTTTATTAAAGTTAAATAATTTGGTTGATCCCTTATAGGTATGTTTCTTGAAACTGATGTTGAATGTGATCATATAGTGATCCTCCCCAACTGTAATGTATGATATAAAGTCCACATTATTGGTAATAACTAGGTCCAGAATACAGTATTATTACCTCTAGTTGGGTCCTCGACTAATTGAGACAAGTATTGAGCCTTTAATGTATTTAAGAACCTGCTGCTCCTAATTTTTACACATGAATTGTTACTCCAATTTATATCAGGATAGTTAAAATCCTCTAACACTAAGATGTCCCCCATTCCCGCAGCTGGATCATACCAGTGAAACGCGTTGAGCCTTTATTATCTGGACCTGAGCTTACCTGTTCCATCTGGACTCCGTTCTCCCAACCGGCCCGCAAAAGCCGTGTCCTCCACTGGCACAATTTGGACTTCTCTCCCATCACTGGATGTTTCATCAAACTGGTTATACCCCTACAGCTATACAAGGGACTTGTTCCAAGGCTGATGCTCATCTACAAGGGGATCTGGTAAATATTTACCAAGTACAGTGAATGCACAGAGGGAGGCTGTCCTAGCCTTTAGGAATGGACAAATCTAACATTGGAGCACGTGAGAGTTCTTAAATCTTGTCCAGAGAAGCTATACCCAAGCTTTTATTACTACTCTGAGTTAAGAGGAATTCCTTCTTTTTTAGAATTGTTATATGTGATATATTATTAAATTGTAACTTTTTTACATAGAACAAAACCATCCGTATTATTATTTTTATTTTTTGATAATATATTATTTTAACCCCATTCAGCCAGCGCTGGTACACGTTGTTTCTCAATTTGGTGTAAGAGTTGTTCCTCGTCATGTACACTAATATCCGGTTGCTTGTAGCACGTGCCAATGACTAGTTTCTTTGCTTCAGTGCCCCCACTAGTGATCTCAACCCATAGCGACTACACGTTATCTCCAGTCCCCTTGCAAATGACATCTACTAAGATTGGTTTAAGAGATGGTTTAACAAAGAGACATACCCCTCCTCTCCTTTTGGTAGCCCTATCCCTCCTGAAAAGAGAATATCCCTCCAAATACGCAGCCTAGTTGTGAGAGTTGTCCAACCATGTTTCCGTAATACCTATAATATCATACTGAGACTTTGTTGCAAGACATTCCAATTTCCCCATTTTACCTGATAGGCTTCTTGCATTCGCAAGCATACTTTTCAACTTAGTATTTGCCCTGCCCATTTGTTTTAATGGTATCTTGTGTACGAGTGTCTTTCTAGAAATACCCTAACCGACTGTTATTCTCCTCCCTCCCATTCCACCCCCATCATAATTAATACAACCTTCCCCATTACTATCTCTATTTGACCTAACATAATTTTCTATAAAACATATTGTTGAGCCATAATCATCATTAAGTAATAAATTGGAAATATCGTGGGCAATACCTGTGTCCGTAGATCCTGTGCCAATACCCATGCAAATACCTTTGCTCTTGCCGGCTGATCTTACGATCCCCCCTTCTCCACCCCCAAATTGATCACTACCCCCATCTTTACTGTTCTCACTGTTTGACCCATAACTTATAGCTAAACCCTCCCCCCAGACACCTAGTTTAAAATCTCCTCCAACCTTCTAACCATCCTTCCCCCCAGCACCGCTGGCCCCTCCTTATTCAGGTGCAGTCCATCGTGACAAAAAAGATGGCGCCTGACTGAGAAGTCCACCCAGTGTTCCAGGAACACAAACCCCTCTTTCCTGCACCAATCCCTAAGCCACACATTTACCTCCCTAATCTCCCTCTGCCTCCCTGGACTAGCGTGTGGCATGGGTAATAATTCGGAGAATATTACCTTAGAAGTCCTTGCCTTAAGTTTCTTGCCTAAATCCCTATTGTCTTTCTTAAGGACATCACACCTTCCACTAACTTTGTCATCATATAGGGATAGAAATTATTATTATGTGCCCCGTGCACCGGTAACAGAGAGAGCTGTGTGCATAGAGGGACCCGCACTCCGATAACAGGGGAGAGCCGTGTGCAGAGAGGACCCGCGCACCGGTAACAGGGGAGAGCCGTGTGCAGAGAGGAGTCATGCGCCGGTATAAGGGGGTGTATAAAAGGCGCCTCTAGCCGGTGGGGAGTCAGTCTGCAGTTAGGGGGAACTGCAGACTGACTCCCCACTGGCTAGAAGCGCCCTTTCCTCCTCATGTATGTCATAGTGTGCATCCACCCCACAAGCCGCTGCTAGCAAAAGAACTGGCTGTAAACACAGCGGTGGCTGGGGGGAGTGGTGTGAGCACCAGTTGCAGGGTCCGCTTACCAATCACCAGAGGCCACGGGGTGTTAGGGATGAAGCCTCCACCTGATTTGCAGAAGACTATCTGCCCGCAATGAGCAGTAAACAGCGGTAGAGAGCTGCAGTGGTGGCGCCAGCAAGCGGAGCAGAGGTCTGAGACCTGATATTTAAAAGTAAGGCAGGTGAATACATTGGTAGTCCGGGTTGAGGCTGAAAGAGCAGGCTGAGCTATAGCTGTCAGTTACAGCCAATTAGAGAGTCGGGGTAGTGGCCAGTCAGCAGAAGCTGAATTGGTAAAGGAGGCTGTGGATGCAGTGTGTTATAGGAAGGGTGAGATCAAAACTATGCATCACTCACCACCTCACCCAATCCCAGCTCAGGAATTAGCATAAATAATCCAATTGGAGGATATTGAAGCCAAGTTATCTGGCTTTGGATATACAGTATAGCTGTACACAGCAGAGAGACTGAGGGAGAGGGCTATTCTAATGGGACTATGAGCAGGCTCTCTCCAGGGGTTAAAGTGAGCCGGAATGGGGCTGAACTGCGTTCCGTCAGTTCCACTTGAAGACGGAATGCAGTTCCGCCTCCTCTGGATCACCTAACCCGATGTGTGCCAGCGCCGCAGGGAGATGCCGGGCGCTCACTGTTATCAGTGGCACCCGGCTCTCCCTGCACAGTGGAAGCCAGGCCGCAGGAGCTCAGTACTGAGCTCCTGCTTCTGGCTCCCAGCTCTAGTGTGCACTATGAGAGAAACGTCATGACGTCTCTCTCATAGTGCTGGGAGCCGGATGCCGGGAGGACCACAGCGGTCGGACGCGGGAGCGGGGCTTGGTAAGTATGGTGCTTTTTGTTTTTTTTTAAGGCATGTTTGCTGGGGGCAAGCTACAGGGGGCAAACTACAAGGGGTAAACTACTGGGGGCAAATTACAGGGGCGCATTACTACTGGGGCATTACTACTTGGGGCACACTACTGGGTTCATAACTACAGGGGCTAAACTACTGGAGGCATTACTATTTGGGGACTAAACTACAGGGGGGCATTACTACAGGGGGGCTAAACTGCAAGGGGCATTACTACAGGGGGCTAAACTACAAGGGGGCAAACTACAGAGGGAATTGCTACTGGGGGCATTACAACTTGGGGCAAGCCACATGGGGCTAAACTACAGGGGGGCATTACTACTGGGGCATTACTACTGGGGGCAAACTACAGGGGCATTACTACAGTGGGGCTTAACTACAAGGGGGTATTACTACTGGGGGCTAAACGACTGGGGGCATTACTAATGGCGGCAATACTACACAGGGGCATTACCATTAAGGGCATTACTAATGGGGGCACTACTAATGAGGGCATTGTAAAGGGGGCACTTCAAAAGGGGCATCACTCCTGGGGGCATTGCATAAGGGGCACCACTACTATGGGCTCTATAAAAGGGGCACTACCAGTACAGTGGACATTGCATAAGGAGAACTGCTACTGTGGTCATTGTAAAAGGGGCACTACTGCTGTTGGCATTGTGTATTACGGGGTGCTACTACTGTGGGCATTATTACTATTGTGTGACCACGCCCCTTCCGGTTTGAGACCATGCTCTTTTTTGGTGCGCACAATACTTTTATTGCATGGGCGCTGGGGAACGGGGGTGGTGAGTTCCATCACCTCTCTAGGACCACTTTAAGCACTGGCTCTCTCTAATATTGAAACAGAAAAAGAGACTAGACTTTATTCAATAAGAGCTTGGAAAAAGTATTATCCCTTTACCATTACAGCAGTCAATAACTCAGTGAGTGTGAGTGTTTCTATACTATACCAGTAATATATATACATATATATATATATATATGTGTATATATATGTATATATATATATATATATATATATATATATAGTGTATATATATATAATATATATATATACTCACACTGTAATGTATGGACTATTTGTAAGTAAAGCATATGTTAGCTTCAGGAAACTGAGTTATTAAAGTAAATGTTATAAGTAAACTGCTACAGCTGCAAAGAAGTACAGTATATAGTACATTGGTGGGACAAAGAGAACTTAATAGACTATATTGCTGTGTCAGATGCTGTATTCTATAGAGATGGAAATTTTAATCATTCTCATATATATATATATATATATATATATATATATATACCAAACAAAGAACCCAGCACTCTCCTAAGCAGCTTCATTCACCTTAATGCTTTAATATACATCTAAATAAATAATGGGGTTTTGGTTTATGAATTGTACAAATCATTTAAGCTTGCGGCCCACTCCACGGGACCCCATTTCACCGCAAGTCCTACTCTATCACAAACTTTCACATAGATTTTATAGAAATATATATACTAAAAAAGAGTGAAGGCACACTCAATGAGCAAGTATAACATAGAGATGAGCGCCTGAAATTTTTCGGGTTTTGTGTTTTGGTTTTGTGTTCGGTTCCGCGGCCGTGTTTTGGGTTCGAACGCGTTTTGGCAAAACTTCACCGAATTTTTTTTGTCGGATTCGGGTGTGTTTTGGATTCGGGTGTTTTTTTCAAAAAACACTGAAAAACAGCTTAAATCATAGAATTTGGGGGTCATTTTGATCCCAAAGTATTATTAACCTCAAAAACCATAATTTACACTCATTTTCAGTCTATTCTGAATACCTCACACCTCACAATATTATTTTTAGTCCTAAAATTTGCACCGAGGTCGCTGTGTGAGTAAGATAAGCGACCCTAGTGGCCGACACAAACACCGGGCCCATCTAGGAGTGGCACTGCAGTGTCACGCAGGATGTCCCTTCCAAAAAACCCTCCCCAAACAGCACATGACGCAAAGAAAAAAAGAGGCGCAATGAGGTAGCTGTGTGAGTAAGATTAGCGACCCTAGTGGCCGACACAAACACCGGGCCCATCTAGGAGTGGCACTGCAGTGTCACGCAGGATGTCCCTTCCAAAAAACCCTCCCCAAACAGCACATGACGCAAAGAAAAAAAGAGGCGCAATGAGGTAGCTGTGTGAGTAAGATTAGCGACCCTAGTGGCCGACACAAACACCGGGCCCATCTAGGAGTGGCACTGCAGTGTCACGCAGGATGTCCCTTCCAAAAAACCCTCCCCAAACAGCACATGACGCAAAGAAAAAAAGAGGCGCAATGAGGTAGCTGTGTGAGTAAGATTAGCGACCCTAGTGGCCGACACAAACACCGGGCCCATCTAGGAGTGGCACTGCAGTGTCACGCAGGATGTCCCTTCCAAAAAACCCTCCCCAAACAGCACATGACGCAAAGAAAAAAAGAGGCGCAATGAGGTAGCTGACTGTGTGAGTAAGATTAGCGACCCTAGTGGCCGACACAAACACCGGGCCCATCTAGGAGTGGCACTGCAGTGTCACGCAGGATGTCCCTTCCAAAAAAACCCTCCCCAATCAGCACATGATGCAAAGAAAAAGAAAAGAAAAAAGAGGTGCAAGATGGAATTGTCCTTGGGCCCTCCCACCCACCCTTATGTTGTATAAACAAAACAGGACATGCACACTTTAACCAACCCATCATTTCAGTGACAGGGTCTGCCACACGACTGTGACTGATATGACGGGTTGGTTTGGACCCCCCCCAAAAAAGAAGCAATTAATCTCTCCTTGCACAAACTGGCTCTACAGAGGCAAGATGTCCACCTCATCTTCACCCTCCGATATATCACCGTGTACATCCCCCTCCTCACAGATTATCAATTCGTCCCCACTGGAATCCACCATCTCAGCTCCCTGTGTACTTTGTGGAGGCAATTGCTGCTGGTCAATGTCTCCGCGGAGGAATTGATTATAATTCATTTTAATGAACATCATCTTCTCCACATTTTCTGGATGTAACCTCGTACGCCGATTGCTGACAAGGTGAGCGGCGGCACTAAACACTCTTTCGGAGTACACACTTGTGGGAGGGCAACTTAGGTAGAATAAAGCCAGTTTGTGCAAGGGCCTCCAAATTGCCTCTTTTTCCTGCCAGTATAAGTACGGACTGTGTGACGTGCCTACTTGGATGCGGTCACTCATATAATCCTCCACCATTCTATCAATGTTGAGAGAATCATATGCAGTGACAGTAGACGACATGTCCGTAATCGTTGTCAGGTCCTTCAGTCCGGACCAGATGTCAGCATCAGCAGTCGCTCCAGACTGCCCTGCATCACCGCCAGCGGGTGGGCTCGGAATTCTGAGCCTTTTCCTCGCACCCCCAGTTGCGGGAGAATGTGAAGGAGGAGATGTTGACAGGTCGCGTTCCGCTTGACTTGACAATTTTGTCACCAGCAGGTCTTTCAACCCCAGCAGACCTGTGTCTGCCGGAAAGAGAGATCCAAGGTAGGCTTTAAATCTAGGATCGAGCACGGTGGCCAAAATGTAGTGCTCTGATTTCAACAGATTGACCACCCGTGAATCCTTGTTAAGCGAATTAAGGGCTGCATCCACAAGTCCCACATGCCTAGCGGAATCGCTCCGTGTTAGCTCCTCCTTCAATGCCTCCAGCTTCTTCTGCAAAAGCCTGATGAGGGGAATGACCTGACTCAGGCTGGCAGTGTCTGAACTGACTTCACGTGTGGCAAGTTCAAAGGGCATCAGAACCTTGCACAACGTTGAAATCATTCTCCACTGCACTTGAGACAGGTGCATTCCACCTACTATATCGTGCTCAATTGTATAGGCTTGAATGGCCTTTTGCTGCTCCTCCAACCTCTGAAGCATATAGAGGGTTGAATTCCACCTCGTTACCACTTCTTGCTTCAGATGATGGCAGGGCAGGTTCAGTAGTTTTTGGTGGTGCTCCAGTTTTCTGTACGTGGTGCCTGTACGCCGAAAGTGTCCCGCAATTCTTCTGGCCACCGACAGCATCTCTTGCACGCCCCTGTCGTTTTTTAAAAAATTCTGCACCACCAAATTCAAGGTATGTGCAAAACATGGGACGTGCTGGAATTGGCCCAGATTTAATGCACACACAATATTGGTGGCGTTGTCCGATGCCACAAATCCACAGGAGAGTCCAATTGGGGTAAGCCATTCCGCGATGATCTTCCTCAGTTGCCGTAAGAGGTTTTCAGCTGTGTGCGTATTCTGGAAAGCGGTGATACAAAGCGTAGCCTGCCTAGGAAAGAGTTGGCATTTGCGAGATGCTGCTACTGGTGCCGCCGCTGCTGTTCTTGCGGCGGGAGTCCATACATCTACCCAGTGGGCTGTCACAGTCATATAGTCCTGACCCTGCCCTGCTCCACTTGTCCACATGTCCGTGGTTAAGTGGACATTGGGTACAGCTGCATTTTTTAGGACACTGGTGACTCTTTTTCTGAGGTCTGTGTACATTTTCGGTATCGCCTGCCTAGAGAAATGGAACCTAGATGGTATTTGGTACCGGGGACACAGTACCTCCAACAAGTCTCTAGTTGGCTCTGCAGTAATGATGGATACCGGAACCACGTTTCTCACCACCCAGGATGCCAAGGCCTCAGTTATCCGCTTTGCAGTAGGATGACTGCTGTGATATTTCATCTTCCTCGCAAAGGACTGTTGAACAGTCAATTGCTTACTGGAAGTAGTACAAGTGGGCTTACGACTTCCCCTCTGGGATGACCATCGACTCCCAGCGGCAACAACAGCAGCGCCAGCAGCAGTAGGCGTTACACGCAAGGATGCATCGGAGGAATCCCAGGCAGGAGAGGACTCGTCAGAATTGCCAGTGACATGGCCTGCAGGACTATTGGCATTCCTGGGGAAGGAGGAAATTGACACTGAGGGAGTTGGTGGGGTGGTTTGCGTGAGCTTGGTTACAAGAGGAAGGGATTTACTGGTCAGTGGACTGCTTCCGCTGTCACCCAAAGTTTTTGAACTTGTCACTGACTTATTATGAATGCGCTGCAGGTGACGTATAAGGGAGGATGTTCCGAGGTGGTTAACGTCCTTACCCCTACTTATTACAGCTTGACAAAGGGAACACACGGCTTGACACCTGTTGTCCGCATTTCTGGTGAAATACCTCCACACCGAAGAGCTGATTTTTTTGGTATTTTCACCTGGCATGTCAACGGCCATATTCCTCCCACGGACAACAGGTGTCTCCCCGGGTGCCTGACTTAAACAAACCACCTCACCATCAGAATCCTCCTGGTCAATTTCCTCCCCAGCGCCAGCAACACCCATATCCTCCTCATCCTGGTGTACTTCAACACTGACATCTTCAATCTGACTATCAGGAACTGGACTGCGGGTGCTCCTTCCAGCACTTGCAGGGGGCGTGCAAATGGTGGAAGGCGCATGCTCTTCACGTCCAGTGTTGGGAAGGTCAGGCATCGCAACCGACACAATTGGACTCTCCTTGTGGATTTGGGATTTCAAAGAACGCACAGTTCTTTGCGGTGCTTTGCCTTTTGCCAGCTTGAGTCTTTTCAGTTTTCTAGCGAGAGGCTGAGTGCTTCCATCCTCATGTGAAGCTGAACCACTAGCCATGAACATAGGCCAGGGCCTCAGCCGTTCCTTGCCACTCCGTGTGGTAAATGGCATATTGGCAAGTTTACGCTTCTCCTCCGACAATTTTATTTTAGGTTTTGGAGTCCTTTTTTTACTGATATTTGGTGTTTTGGTTTTGACATGCTCTGTACTATGCCATTGGGCATCGGCCTTGGCAGACGACGTTGCTGGCATTTCATCGTCTCGGCCATGACTAGTGGCAGCAGCTTCAGCACGAGGTGGAAGTGGATCTTGATCTTTCCCTAATTTTGGAACCTCAACATTTTTGTTCTCCATATTTTAATAGGCACAACTAAAAGGCACCTCAGGTAAACAATGGAGATGGATGGATTGGATACTAGTATACAATTATGGACGGGCTGCCGAGTGCCGACACAGAGGTAGCCACAGCCGTGAACTACCGCACTGTACTGTGTCTGCTGCTAATATATAGACTGGTTGATAAAGAGATAGTATACTCGTAACTAGTATGTATGTATAAAGAAAGAAAAAAAAACCACGGTTAGGTGGTATATACAATTATGGACGGGCTGCCGAGTGCCGACACAGAGGTAGCCACAGCCGTGAACTACCGCACTGTACTGTGTCTGCTGCTAATATATAGACTGGTTGATAAAGAGATAGTATACTCGTAACTAGTATGTATGTATAAAGAAAGAAAAAAAAACCACGGTTAGGTGGTATATACAATTATGGACGGGCTGCCGAGTGCCGACACAGAGGTAGCCACAGCCGTGAACTACCGCACTGTACTGTGTCTGCTGCTAATATATAGACTGGTTGATAAAGAGATAGTATACTCGTAACTAGTATGTATGTATAAAGAAAGAAAAAAAAACCACGGTTAGGTCACTGGTATATACAATTATGGACGGGCTGCCGAGTGCCGACACAGAGGTAGCCACAGCCGTGAACTACCGCACTGTACTGTGTCTGCTGCTAATATAGACTGGTTGATAAAGAGATAGTATACTACTAATATTATATACTGGTGGTCAGGTCACTGGTCACTAGTCACACTGGCAGTGGCACTCCTGCAGCAAAAGTGTGCACTGTTTAATTTTAATATAATATTATGTACTCCTGGCTCCTGCTATAACCTATAACTGGCACTGCAGTAGTGCTCCCCAGTCTCCCCCACAATTATAAGCTGTGTGAGCTGAGCAGTCAGACAGATATATAATATATATAGATGATGCAGCACACTGGCCTGAGCCTGAGCAGTGCACACAGATATGGTATGTGACTGAGTCACTGTGTGCTGTGTATCGCTTTTTTCAGGCAGAGAACGGATTATAAATAAAAGTGGTGGTCACTGGTCACTATCAGCAAAACTCTGCACTGTACACTACTGAGTACTCCTAATGCTCCCCAAAATTAGTAAATCAAGTGTCTCTCTAATCTATTCTAATTCTAAACAGAGAGGACGCCAGCCACGTCCTCTCCCTATCAATCTCAATGCACGTGTGAAAATGGCGGCGACGCGCGGCTCCTTATATAGAATCCGAGTCTCGCGATAGAATCCGAGCCTCGCGAGAATCCGACAGCGTCATGATGACGTTCGGGCGCGCTCGGGTTAACCGAGCAAGGCGGGAAGATCCGAGTCGCTCGGACCCGTGGAAAAAAACATGAAGTTCTGGCGGGTTCGGATTCAGAGAAACCGAACCCGCTCATCTCTAGTATAACAAGTAATTTAATACAATAATAAAGGCTCACATACATCTCAGTTTAAAACAGCAGGCTCACGAACAGATCCCTAATGCCTCCAGATAGCAGCTGGTGAATCGTTCCTTGTAGCTTATTCAGCAAACAGTCTCTTTAGCGTTTGAGCTCACGGACTCTGTAACACACTCCAACAGATTAGAGCTGTCCTTCCCGGCCACGCCCAACGCGTGAGCTCAAACGCGAAAGAGACTGTTTGCTGAATGAACTACAAGGAACGATTCACCAGCTGCTATCTGGAGGCATTAGGGATCTGTTCGTGAGCCTGCTGTTTTCTCTGACGTCCTAAGTGGATGCTGGGGACTCCGTCAGGACCATGGGGAATAGCGGCTCTGCAGGAGACAGGGCACAAAAGTAAAAGCTTTAGGATCAGGTGGTGTGCACTGGCTCCTCCCCCTATGACCCTCCTCCAAGCCTCTGTTAGGTTTTTGTGCCCGGCCGAGAAGGGTGCAATCTAGGTGGCTCTCCTAAAGAGCTGCTTAGAGTAAAAGTTTTGTTAGGTTTTTTATTTTCAGTGAGTCCTGCTGGCAACAGGCTCACTGCAACGAGGGACTTAGGGGAGAAGAAGTGAACTCACCTGCGTGCAGGATGGATTGGCTTCTTAGGCTACTGGACACTAGCTCCAGAGGGACGATCACAGGTACAGCCTGGATGGGTCACCGGAGCCGCGCCGCCGGCCCCCTTGCAGATGCTGAAGAGAGAAGAGGTCCAGAAATCGGCGGCTGAAGACTTCTCAGTCTTCATGAGTTAGCGCACAGCACTGCAGCTGTGCGCCATTGCTCTCAGCACACTTCACACCAACGGTCACTGAAGGTGCAGGGCGCTGGGGGGGGCGCCCTGGGCAGCAATGAAAGTACCTATGCTGGCTAAAAATACATCACATATAGCCTCTGGGGCTATATGGATGTATTTAACCCCTGCCAGGTTGTCAGAAAAACGGGAGAAGAAGCCCGCCGAAAAGGGGGCGGGGCCTATTCTCCTCAGCACACAGCGCCATTTTCCTACACAGCTCCGCTGCTAGGAAGGCTCCCAGGCTCTCCCCTGCACTGCACTACAGAAACAGGGTTAAAACAGAGAGGGGGGGCACTTATTTGGCGATATTATTATATATTAAGATGCTATAAGGGAAAACACTTATATAAGGTTGTCCCTGTATAATTATAGCGTTTTGGTGTGTGCTGGCAAACTCTCCCTCTGTCTCCCCAAAGGGCTAGTGGGGTCCTGTCCTCTATCAGAGCATTCCCTGTGTGTGTGCTGTGTGTCGGTACGTGTGTGTCGACATGTATGAGGACGATGTTGGTGAGGAGGCGGAGCAATTGCCTGTAATGGTGATGTCACTCTCTAGGGAGTCGACACCGGAATGGATGGCTTATTTAGGGAATTACGTGATAATGTCAACACGCTGCAAGGTCGGTTGACGACATGAGACGGCCGGCAAACCAATTAGTACCTGTCCAGGCGTCTCAAACACCGTCAGGGGCTTTAAAACGCCCATTTACCTCAGTCGGTCGACACAGACACAGACACGGACACTGACTCCAGTGTCGACGGTGAAGAAACAAACGTATTTTCCATTAGGGCCACACGTTACATGTTAAGGGCAATGAAGGAGGTACAAGTACCACAAAAAAGGGTATTATGTGGGGTGTGAAAAAACTACCTGTAGTTTTTCCTGAATCAGATAAATTAAATGAAGTGTGTGATGATGCGTGGGTTTCCCCCGATAGAAAATTATTGGCGTTATACCCTTTCCCGCCAGAAGTTAGGGCGCGTTGGGAAACACCCCTTAGGGTGGATAAGGCGCTCACACGCTTATCAAAACAAGTGGCGTTACCGTCTCCAGATACGGCCGCCCTCAAGGAGCCAGCTAATAGGAGGCTGGAAAATATCCTAAAAAGTATATACACACATACTGGTGTTATACTGCGACCAGCGATCGCCTCAGCCTGGATGTGCAGCGCTGGGGTGGCTTGGTCGGATTCCCTGACTGAAAATATTGATACCCTTGACAGGGACAGTATTTTATTGACTATAGAGCATTTAAAGGATGCATTTCTATATATGCGAGATGCACAGAGGGATATTTGCACTCTGGCATCAAGAGTAAGTGCGATGTCCATATCTGCCAGAAGATGTTTATGGACACGACAGTGGTCAGGTGATGCAGATTCCAAACGGCACATGGAAGTATTGCCGTATAAAGGGGAGGAGTTATTTGGGGTCGGTCCATCGGACCTGGTGGCCACGGCAACAGCTGGAAAATCCACTTTTTTTTTACCCCAAGGTCACATCTCAGCAGAAAAAGACACCGTCTTTTCAGCCTCAGTCCTTTCGTTCCCATAAGGGCAAGCGGGCAAAAGGCCAGTCATATCTGCCCAGGGATAGAGGAAAGGGAAGAAGACTGCAGTAGGCAGCCCCTTCCCAGGAACAGAAGCCCTCCACCGCTTCTGCCAAGTCCTCAGCATGACGCTGGGGCCGTACAAGCGGACTCAGGTGCGGTGGGGGGTCGTCTCAAGAGTTTCAGCGCGCAGTGGGCTCACTCGCAAGTGGACCCCTGGATCCTACAAGTAGTATCCCAGGGGTACAGATTGGAAATTCGAGACGTCTCCCCCTCGCAGGTTCCTGAAGTCTGCTTTACCAACGTCTCCCTCCGACAGGGAGGCAGTATTGGAAACAATTCACAAGCTGTATTCCCAGCAGGTGATAATCAAAGAACCCATCCTACAACAAGGAAAGGGGTATTATTCCACACTATATTGTGGTACTGAAGCCAGACGGCTCGGTGAGACCTATTCTAAATCTGAAATCTTTGAACACTTACATACAAAGGTTCAAATCAAGATGGAGTCACTCAGAGCAGTGATAGCGAACCAGGAAGAAGGGGACTATATGGTGTCCCTGGACATCAAGGATGCTTACCTCCATGTCCCAATTTGCCCTTCTCACCAAGGGTACCTCAGGTTCGTGGTACAGAACTGTCACTATCAGTTTCAGACGCTGCCGTTTGGATTGTCCACGGCACTCCGGGTCTTTACCAAGGTAATGGCCGAAATGGCCGAAATGATGATTCTTCTTCAAAGAAAAGGCGTCTTAATTATCCCTTACTTGGACGATCTCCTGATAAGGGCAAGGTCCAGAGAACAGTTGGAGGTCGGAGTAGCACTATCTCAAGTAGTTCTACGACAGCACGGGTGGATTCTAAATATTCCAAAATCGCAGCTGTTTCCGACGACACGTCTGCTGTTCCTAGGGATGATTCTGGACACAGTCCAGAAAAAGGTGTTTCTCCCGGAGTTATCCGAGCTAGTCAGAAACCTCCTTAAACCAGGCCAAGTGTCAGTGCATCAATGCACAAGAGTCCTGGGAAAAATGGTGGCTTCTTACGAAGCGATTCCATTCGGCAGATTTCACGCAATAATTTTTCAGTGGGATCTGCTGGACGAATGGTCCGGATCGCATCTTCAGATGCATCAGCGGATAATCCTGTCTCCAAGGACAAGGGTGTCTCTTCTGTAGTGGCTGCAGAGTGCTCATCTACTAGAGGGCAGCACATTCGGCATTCAGGACTGGGTTCTGGTGACCACGGATGCCAGCCTGAGAGGCTGGGGAGCAGTCACACAGGGAAGAAATTTCCAAGGAGTGTGGTCAAGTCTGGAGACTTCTCTCCACATAAATAAACTGGAGCTAAGGGCAATTTACAATGCTCTGAGCCTAGGAAGACCTCTGCTTCAAAGTCAACGGGTGCTGATCCAGTCGGACAACATCACGGCAGTCGCCCACGTAAACAGACAGGGCGGCACAAGAAGCAGGAGGGCAATGGCAGCAAGGATTCTTCGCTGGGCAAAAAATCATGTGATAACACTGTCAGCGGTGTTCATTCCGGGAGTGGACAACTGGGAAGCAGACTTCCTCAGCAGGAACGATCTCCACCCGGGAGAGTGGGGACTTCATCTGGAAGTCTTCCACATGATTGTGAACCGTTGGGAAAGACCAAAGGTGGACATGATGGCGTCCCGTCTGAACAAAAAACTGGACAGGTATTGCGCCAGGTCAAGAGACCCTCAGGCAATAGCTGGGACGCTCTGGTAACACCGTGGGTGTACCAGTCGGTGTATGTGTTCCCTCCTCTGCCTCTCATACCCAAGGTACTGAGAATTATAAGACGGAGAGGAGTAAGAACTATACTCGTGGCTCCGGATTGGCCAAGAAGGACTTGGTACCCGGAACTTCAAGAGATACTAAGAAGGGACTTGCTTCAGCAAGGATCATGTCTGTTCCAAGACTTACCGCGGCTGCGTTTGACGGCATGGCGGTTGAACGCCGGATCCTAAGGGAAAAAGGCATTCCGGAAGAGGTCATCCCTACCCTGGTCAGAGCCAGGAAGGAGGTGACCGCACAACATTATCACCGCATTTGGCGAAAATATGTTGCATGGTGTGAGGCCAGGAAGGCCCCCACGGAGGAATTTCAACTCGGTCGATTCCTGCATTTCCTACAAACAGGAGTGTCTATGGGCCTCAAATTGGGGTCCATTAAGGTTCAAATTTCGGCCCTGTCGATTTTCTTCCAGAAAGAATTGGCTTCAGTTCCTGAAGTCCAGAAGTTTGTCAAGGGAGTACTGCATATACAACCCCCTTTTGTGCCTCCAGTGGCACTGTGGGATCTCAACGTAGTTCTGGGATTCCTCAAATCACATTGGTTTAAACCGCTAAAATTTGTGGATTTGAAATATCTCACATGGAAAGTGACCATGCTGTTGGCCCTGGCCTCGGCCAGGCGAGTGTCAGAATTGGCGGCTTTGTCTCACAAAAGCCCATATCTGATTTTCCATTCGGACAGGGCAGAGCTGCGGTTTCGTCCCCAGTTTCTCCCTAAGGTGGTGTCAGCGTTTCACCTGAACCAGCTTATTGTGGTACCTGCGGCTACTAGGGACTTGGAGGACTCCAAGTTGCTAGATGTTGTCAGGGCCCTGAAAATATAGGTTTCCAGGACGGCTGGAGTCAGGAAAACTGACTTGCTGTTATCCTGTATGCACCCAACAAACTGGGTGCTCTTGCTTCTAAGCAGACGATTGCTAGTTGGATGTGTAGTACAATTCAGCTTGCACATTCGGTGGCAGGCCTGCCACAGCCAAAATATGTAAATGCCCATTCCACAAGGAAGGTGGGCTCATCTTGGGCGGCTGCCCGAGGGGTCTCGGCTTTACAACTTTGCCGAGCTGCTACTTGGTCAGGGGCAAACACGTTTGAAAAATTCTACAAATTTGATACCCTGGCTGAGGAGGACCTGGAGTTCTCTCATTCGGTGCTGCAGAGTCATCCGCACTCTCCCGCCCGTTTGGGAGCTTTGGTATAATCCCCATGGTCCTGACGGAGTCCCCAGCATCCACTTAGGACGTCAGAGAAAATAAGAATTTACTTACCGATAATTCTATTTCTCGTAGTCCGTAGTGGATGCTGGGCGCCCATCCCAAGTGCGAATTGTCTGCAATACTTGTACATAGTTATTGTTACAAAAATCGGGTTATTATTGTTGTGAGCCATCTTTTCAGAGGCTCCGCTGTTATCATGCTGTTAACTGGGTTCAGATCACAGGTTGTACAGTGTGATTGGTGTGGCTGGTATGAGTCTTACCCGGGATTCAAAATCCTTCCTTATTGTGTACGCTCGTCCAGGCACAGTATCCTAACTGAGGCTTGGAGGAGGGTCATAGGGGGAGGAGCCAGTGCACACCACCTGATCCTAAAGCTTTTACTTTTGTGCCCTGTCTCCAGCGGAGCCGCTATTCCCCATGGTCCTGACGGAGTCCCCAGCATCCACTACGGACTACGAGAAATAGAATTATCAGTAAGTAAATTCTTATTTTAAACTGAGATGTATGTGAGCCTTTATTATTGTATTAAATTACTTGTTATACTTGCTCATTGAGTGCGCCTTCACTCTTTTTTAGTGCACATTGGAACTATACAGCTGTGGTTACGCTGTTCATTGAAATGCCTGCACTTGCATCAATTTATTCACGGACCAAACAAACAGGAGAACTGAGGACATTTATTGCACAACCATTCCTGCATTTGTATATATATATATTATATATATATATATATATGACAAGAATTACTCTCCCACTGCGCTATTTCAAATAAAACACTAAAATTAATTAATTATATGGCTGCCTGTATCCTCTAAGTTCCCTGTTAGGAGGAACTAAATGTGTGAAAATCTGAAACGAAATAGAGGAGATGGCGCCAAGGGAGTTATATCAACGCCCTACCTATAAACGGACCCTTACAGTACTCTCCGGATAAATTACATCAGATAACAAATACTAACATAAAAATTTATTAAAACAACATATAAACCCGACACAAATGTTCATAAGTATACAGAGTTGATACATTTACATTTGTCGCACAATTTGAACAATCAGTTTGTAGTGATGAGAAAAAAGCGTAGATATATCACTACGATTTCCTCCTTCTCCTTATTGTAGATTCGGAGGTAACATCAGATAATAGATAGATAAATAACCCAACGCGTTTCGTCTTGTTCCAAGACTTCATCAGGGGTAAAATCTCTTCATTTCAGAACATATTGTCAGCACATAAAAGGTCATTCAAAGATGTAATAACAACGTTTCAATATTTCAATGGGACTTGATTGATACAGCGAGGACCATACCTCATATATCATCAGCTTGAGTCTGACATTCAGATATTCGAATATGGGGAAGATTCATATGTGTATAGAATCTAACTGGTTCGCAAGCATAAGGAACCTCGTCAGTCAGCAGCTTGAACCTGACACTCAGAGACTCAGGAGTGAAGGCAATTCAAATGGGTATAATGTCTAACCAATTTAGAACACGTGGTAGACCCTCCAGTGGTGCAGTGCTGACAGCCAAGTCTCTGTATAATGAGGATATATATATATTAGTGATGTGCACCGGAAATTTTTCGGGTTTTGTGTTTTGGTTTTGGATTCGGTTCCGCGGACGTGTTTTGGATTCGGACGCATTTTGGCAAAACCTCCCTGAAATTTTTTTGTTGGATTCGGGTGTTTTTTTACAAAAAACCCTCAAAAACAGCTTAAATCATAGAATTTGGGGGTCATTTTGATCCCATAGTATTATTAACCTCAATAACCATAATTTAC
This sequence comes from Pseudophryne corroboree, assembly GCF_028390025.1. NCBI lineage: Eukaryota > Metazoa > Chordata > Amphibia > Anura > Myobatrachidae > Pseudophryne > Pseudophryne corroboree. The sequence goes on from NC_086453.1 coordinate 42,147,389, forward strand.
ACTCATTTTCAGTCTATTCTGAACACCTCACAATATTATTTTTAGTCCTAAAATTTGCACTGAGGTCACTGGATGGCTAAGCTAAGCGACTCAAGTAGCCGACACAAACACCTGGCCCATCTAGGAGTGGCACTGCAGTGTCAGACAGGTTGGTACTTCAAAAAAATAGTCCCCAAACAGCACATGATGCAAAGAATAAAAAAGGCGCAATGAGGTAGCTGTGTGACTAATCTAAGCGACACAAGTGGCCGACACAAACACCTGGCCCATCTAGGAGTGGCACTGCAGTGTCAGGCAGGATGGCACCAAAAATTGTCCCCAAACAGCACATGATGCAAAGAAAAATGAAAGAAAAAAGAGGTGCAAGATGGAATTTTCCTTGGGCCCTCCCACCCACCCTTATGTTGTATAAACAGGACATGCACACTTTAACGAACCCATCATTTTAGCGACAGGGTCTGCCACACGACTGTGACTGAAATGACTGGTTGGTTTGGGCCCCCACCAAAAAAGAAGCAATCAATCTCTCCTTGCACAAACTGGCTCTACAGAGGCAAGATGTCCACCTCATCATCATCCTCCGATTCCTCACCCCTTTCACTGTGTACATCCCCCTCCTCACAGATTATTAATTCATCCCCACTGGAATCCACCATCTCAGCTCCCTGTGTACTTTCTGGAGGCAATTGCTGGTGAATGTCTTCACGGAGGAATTGATTATAATTCATTTTGATGAACATCATCTTCTCCACATTTTCTGGAAGTAACCTCGTACGCCGATTGCTGACAAGGTGAGCGGCTGCACTAAACACTCTTTCGGAGTACACACTGGAGGGAGGGCAACTTAGGTAGAATAAAGCCAGTTTGTGCAAGGGCCTCCAAATTGCCTCTTTTTCCTGCCAGTATACGTACGGACTGTCTGACATGCCTACTTGGATGCGGTCACTCATATAATCCTCCACCATTCTTTCAATGGTGACAGAATCATATGCAGTGACAGTAGACGACATGTCAGTAATCGTTGACAGGTCCTTCAGTCCGGACCAGATGTCAGCACTCACTCCAGACTGCCCTGCATCACCGCCAGCGGGTGGGCTCAGAATTCTTAACCTTTTCCTCGCACCCCCAGTTGCGGGAGAATGTGAAGGAGGAGCTGTTGACGGGTCACGTTCCGCTTGACTTGACAATTTTCTCACCAGCAGGTCTTTGAACCTCTGCAGACTTGTGTCTGCCGGAAAGAGAGATACAACGTAGGTTTTAAATCTAGGATCGAGCACGGTGGCCAAAATGTAGTGCTCTGATTTCAACAGATTGACCACCCGTGAATCCTGGTTAAGCGAATTAAGGGCTCCATCCACAAGTCCCACATGCCTAGCGGAATCGCTCTGTTTTAGCTCCTCCTTCAATGTCTCCAGCTTCTTCTGAAAAAGCCTGATGAGGGGAATGACCTGACTCAGGCTGGCAGTGTCTGAACTGACTTCACGTGTGGCAAGTTCAAAGGGTTGCAGAACCTTGCACAACGTTGAAATAATTCTCCACTGCGCTTGAGTCATGTGCATTTCCCCTCCTTTGCCTATATCGTGGGCAGAAGAATAGGCTTGAATGGCCTTTTGCTGCTCCTCCATCCTCTGAAGCATATATAGGGTTGAATTCTACCTCGTTACCACCTCTTGCTTCAGATGATGGCAGGGCAGGTTCAGGAATGTTTGGTGGTACTCCAGTCTTCGGCACACGGTGGCTGAATGCCGAAAGTGGCCCGCAATTCTTCGGGCCACCGAAAGCATCTCTTGCACGCCACTGTCGTTTTTTAAATAATTCTGCACCACCAAATTCAATGTATGTGCAAAACATGGGACGTGCTGGAATTTGCCCAGATGTAATGCACACACAATATTGGTGGCGTTGTCCGATGTCACAAATCCCCAGGAGAGTCCAATTGGGGTAAGCCATTCTGCGATGATGTTCTTCAGTTTCCGTAAGAGGTTGTCAGCTGTGTGCCTCTTATGGAAAGCAGTGATACAAAGCATAGCCTGCCTAGGAACGAGTTGGTATTTGCGAGATGCTGCTACTGGTGCCGCCGCTGCTGTTCTTGCAGCGGGAGGCAATACATCTACCCAGTGGGCTGTCACAGTCATATAGTCCTGAGTCTGCCCTGCTCCACTTGTCCACATGTCCGTGGTTAAGTGGAGATTGGGTACAACTGCATTTTTTAGGACACTGGTGACTCTTTTTCTGACGTCTGTGTACATTTTCGGTATCGCCTGCCTAGAGAAGTGGAACCTAGATGGAATTTGGTACCGGGGACACAGTACCTCAATCAAGTCTCTAGTTGCCTGTGAATTAACGATGGATACCGGCACCACGTTTCTCACCACCCATGCTGACAAGACCTGAGTTATCCGCTTTGCAGCAGGATGACTGCTGTGATATTTCATCTTCCTCGCAAAGGACTGTTGGACAGACAATTGCTTACTGGAAGTAGTACAAGTGGTCTTCCGACTTCCACTCTGGGATGACGACCGACTCCCAGCAGCAACAACAGCAGCGCCAGCAGCAGTAGGCGTTACACTCAAGGATGCATCAGAGGAATCCCAGGCAGGAGAGGACTCGTCAGACTTGCCAGTGACATGGCCTGCAGGACTATTGGCTTTCCTGTGTAAGGTGGAAATTTACACTGAGGGAGTTGGTGGTGTGGTTTGCAGGAGCTTGGTTACAAGAGGAAGGGATTTAGTAGTCAGTGTACTGCTTCCGCTGTCATCCAAAGTTTTTGAACTTGTCACTGACTTATGATGAATGCGCTGCAGGTGATGTATAAGGGAGGATGTTCCGAGGTGGTTAACGTCCTTACCCCTACTTATTACAGCTTGACAAAGGCAACACACGGCTTGACACCTGTTGTCCGCATTTGTGTTGAAATAATTCCACACCGAAGAGCTGATTTTTTTTTGTATTTTGACCAGGCATGTCAATGGCCATATTCGTCCCATGGACAACAGGTGTCTCCCCCGGTGCCTGACTTAAACAAACCCCCTCACTATCAGAATCCTCCTTGTCAATTTCCTCCCCAGTGCCAGCAACACCCATATCCTCATCCTGGTGTACTTCAACAGTGACATCTTTAATTTGACTATCAAGAACTGGACTGCGGCTGCTCCTTCCAGCACTTGCAGGGGGCGTGCAAATGGTGGAAGGCGCATGCTCTTCCCGTACAGTGTTGGGAAGGTCAGGCATCGCAACCGACACAATTGGACTCTCCTTGGGGAGTTGTGATTTAGAAGAACGCACAGTTCTTTGCTGTGCTTTTGCCAGCTTAAGTCTTTTCATTTTTCTAGCGAGAGTATGAGTGCTTCCATCCTCATGTGAATCTGAACCACTAGCCATGAACATAGGCCGGGGTTTCAGCCGTTCCTTGCCACTCTGTGTTGTACATGGCATATTGGCAAGTTTACGCTTCTCATCAGACGCTTTCAATTTTGATTTTTGGGTCATTTTACTGAACTTTTGTTTTTTTTGATTTTACATGCTCTCTACTATGACATTGGGCATCGGCCTTGGCAGACGACGTTGATGGCATTTCATCGTCTCGGCAGCAGCTTCAGCACGAGGTGGAAGTGGATCTTGATCTTTCCCTATTTTAACCTCCACATTTTTGTTCTCCATTTTTTAATGTGTGGAATTATATGCCAGTATCAATAGCAATGGCCTACTACTATATATACTGCGCACAACTGAAATGCACCACAGATATGGATGGATAGTATACTTGACGACACAGAGGTAGGTACAGCAGTGGCCTACTGTACCGTAATGCTATATATTATATACTGGTGGTCAGCAAACTGTGCAAAACTGAAATGCACCACAGGTATGGATGGATAGTGTACTTGACGACACATAGGTAGGTACAGCAGTGGCCTACTGTACCGTAATGCTATATATTATATACTGGTGGTCAGCAAACTGTGCAAAACTTAAATGCACCACAGGTATGGGTGGATAGTATACTTGACGACACAGAGGTAGGTACAGCAGTGGCCTTCTGTACCGTACTCCTATATATTATATACTGGTGGTCAGCAAAATTATGCACTGTACTCCTACAATATACTACAATGCAGCACAGATATGGAGTTTTTTCAGGCAGACAGCGTATACTGCTGGTCACTGGTCAGCAAAACTCTGCACTGTACTCCTCCTATATAATATTATACTGGTGGTCCCCGGTCCCCACAATAAAGCAGTGTGAGCACAGATATATGCAACACACTGAGCACAGATATGGAGTGTTTTTCAGGCAGACAACGTATACTGGTGGTCACTGTCAGCAAAACTCTGCACTGTACTCCTCCTATATAATACAGCTGCTCCCCAGTCCCCACAATAAAGCAGTGTGAGCACAGATATATGCAGCACACTGAGCACAGATAAGGAGCGTTCTTTTCAGGCAGAGAACGAATAAAACTGGTGGTCACTGATCAGCAAAACTCTGCACTGTACTCCTCCTATATTAATATACAGCTGCTCCCCATTCCCCACAATTAAGATATAAGCAAGCACAAATATTTGCATCAACAATGAATAAACGGAGAGGACGCCAGCCACGTCCTCTCTCTAACATTTCCAATGCACGAGTGAAAATGGCGGCGACGCGCGGCTGCTTATATAGAATCCGAATCTCGCAAGAATCCGACAGCGGGATGATGACGTTCGAGCGCGCTTGGGTTAACCGAGCCATACGGGAGAATCCGAGTATGCCTCAGACCCGTGTAAAATGGGTGAAGTTCGGGGGGGTTCGGTTTCCGAGGAACCGAACCCGCTCATCACTTATATATATATATATTAGAGATGAGCGCCTGAAATTTTTCGGGTTTTGTGTTTTGGTTTTGGGTTCGGTTCCGCGGCCGTGTTTTGGGTTCGAACGCGTTTTGGCAAAACCTCACCGAATTATTTTTGTCGGATTCGGGTGTGTTTTGGATTCGGGTGTTTTTTTCCAAAAACACTAAAAAACAGCTTAAATCATAGAATTTGGGGGTCATTTTGATCCCAAAGTATTATTAACCTCAAAAACCATAATTTACACTCATTTTCAGTCTATTCTGAATACCTCACACCTCACAATATTATTTTTAGTCCTAAAATTTGCACCGAGGTCGCTGTGTGAGTAAGATAAGCGACCCTAGTGGCCGACACAAACACCGGGCCCATCTAGGAGTGGCACTGCAGTGTCACGCAGGATGTCCCTTCCAAAAAACCCTCCCCAAACAGCACATGACGCAAAGAAAAAAAGAGGCGCAATGAGGTAGCTGTGTGAGTAAGATTAGCGACCCTAGTGGCCGACACAAACACCGGGCCCATCTAGGAGTGGCACTGCAGTGTCACGCAGGATGGCCCTTCCAAAAAACCCTCCCCAAACAGCACATGACGCAAAGAAAAAAAGAGGCGCAATGAGGTAGCTGACTGTGTGAGTAAGATTAGCGACCCTAGTGGCCGACACAAACACCGGGCACATCTAGGAGTGGCACTGCAGTGTCACGCAGGATGTCCCTTCCAAAAAACCCTCCCCAAACAGCACATGACGCAAAGAAAAAAATAGGCGCAATGAGGTAGCTGTGTGAGTAAGATTAGCGACCCTAGTGGCCGACACAAACACCGGGCACATCTAGGAGTGGCACTGCAGTGTCACGCAGGATGTCCCTTCCAAAAAACCCTCCCCAAACAGCACATGACGCAAAGAAAAAAAGAGGCGCAATGAGGTAGCTGTGTGAGTAAGATTAGCGACCCTAGTGGCCGACACAAACACCGGGCCCATCTAGGAGTGGCACTGCAGTGTCACGCAGGATGTCCCTTCCAAAAAACCCTCCCCAAACAGCACATGACGCAAAGAAAAAAAGAGGCTTTTTACTGATATTTGGTGTTTTGGATTTGACATGCTCTGTACTATGACATTGGGCATCGGCCTTGGCAGACGACGTTGCTGGCATTTCATCGTCTCGGCCATGACTAGTGGCAGCAGCTTCAGCACGAGGTTGAAGTGGATCTTGATCTTTCCCTAATTTTGGAACCTCAACTTTTTTGTTCTCCATATTTTATAGGCAGAACTAAAAGGCACCTCAGGTAAACAATGGAGATGGATGGATTGGATACTAGTATACAATTATGGACGGACTGCCACGGTTAGGTGGTATAAAAAAACCACGGTTAGGTGGTATATAATACAATTATGGATGGACGGACTGCCTGCCGAGTGCCGACACAGAGGTAGCCACAGCCGTGAACTACCGCACTGTACACTGGTTGATAAAGAGATAGTAGTATACTCGTAACAACTAGTATGACGACGGTATAAAGAATGAAAAAAAAACCACGGTTAGGTGGTATATATTATAATACAATTATGGTTGGACGGACTGCCTGCCGAGTGCCGACACAGAGGTAGCCACAGCCGTGAACTACCGCACTGTACACTGGTTGATAAAGAGATAGTAGTATACTCGTAACAACTAGTATGACGACGGTATAAAGAATGAAAAAAAAACCACGGTTAGGTGGTATATATTATAATACAATTATGGTTGGACGGACTGCCTGCCGAGTGCCGACACAGAGGTAGCCACAGCCGTGAACTACCGCACTGTACACTGGTTGATAAAGAGATAGTAGTATACTCGTAACAACTAGTATGACGACGGTATAAAGAATGAAAAAAAAACCACGGTTAGGTGGTATATATTATAATACAATTATGGATGGACGGACTGCCTGCTGAGTGCCGACACAGAGGTAGCCACAGCCGTGAACTACCGCACTGTACACTGGTTGATAAAGAGATAGTAGTATACTCGTAACAACTAGTATGACGACGGTATAAAGAATGAAAAAAAAAACACGGTTAGGTGGTATATATTATAATACAATTATGGTTGGACGGACTGCCTGCCGAGTGCCGACACAGAGGTAGCCACAGCCGTGAACTACCGCACTGTACACTGGTTGATAAAGAGATAGTAGTATACTCGTAACAACTAGTATGACGACGGTATAAAGAATGAAAAAAAAACCACGGTTAGGTGGTATATAATACAATTATGGTTGGACGGACTGCCTGCCGAGTGCCGACACAGAGGTAGCCACAGCCGTGAACTACCGCACTGTACACTGGTTGATAAAGAGATAGTAGTATACTCGTAACAACTAGTATGACGACGGTATAAAGAATGAAAAAAAAACCACGGTTAGGTGGTATATATTATAATACAATTATGGTTGGACGGACTGCCTGCCGAGTGCCGACACAGAGGTAGCCACAGCCGTGAACTACCGCACTGTACACTGGTTGATAAAGAGACAGTAGTATACTCGTAACAACTAGTATGACGACGGTATAAAGAATGAAAAAAAAACCACGGTTAGGTGGTATATATTATAATACAATTATGGATGGACGGACTGCCTGCCGAGTGCCGACACAGAGGTAGCCACAGCCGTGAACTACCGCACTGTACACTGGTTGATAAAGAGATAGTAGTATACTCGTAACAACTAGTATGACGACGGTATAAAGAATGAAAAAAAAACCACGGTTAGGTGGTATATAATACAATTATGGTTGGACGGACTGCCTGCCGAGTGCCGACACAGAGGTAGCCACAGCCGTGAACTACCGCACTGTACACTGGTTGATAAAGAGATAGTAGTATACTCGTAACAACTAGTATGACGACGGTATAAAGAATGAAAAAAAAACCACGGTTAGGTGGTATATATTATAATACAATTATGGATGGACGGACTGCCTGCCGAGTGCCGACACAGAGGTAGCCACAGCCGTGAACTACCGCACTGTACTGTGTCTGCTGCTAATATAGACTGGTTGATAAAGAGATAGTATACAATACTACTAATATACTGGTGGTCAGGCACTGGTCACCACTAGTCACACTGGCAGTGGCACTCCTGCAGCAAAAGTGTGCACTGTTTAATTTTAATATAATATTATTTATCATGTACTCCTGGCTCCTGCTATAACAACCTGCAGTGCTCCCCAGTCTCCCCCACAATTATAAGCTTTATATACAATACATTGATGTGCAGCACACTGGGCTGAGCAGTGCACACAGACTGAGTCACTGTGTGACTGTGTATCGTTTTTTTCAGGCAGAGAACGGATATATTAAATAAAACAAACAACTGCACTGTCTCTGGTGGTCACTGGTCACTGTGGTCGTCAGTCACTAAACTCTGTCTGCACTCTCTTCTAATCTACAGTATCACAGCAATCTCTCTCTCTCTCTCTCTTCTAAATCTAATCTAAATGGAGAGGACGCCAGCCACGTCCTCTCCCTATCAATCTCAATGCACGTGTGAAAATGGCGGCGACGCGCGGCTCCTTATATAGAATCCGAGTCTCGCGAGAATCCGACAGCGTCATGATGACGTTCGGGCGCGCTCGGGTTAACCGAGCAAGGCGGGAAGATCCGAGTCGCTCGGACCCGTGAAAAAAAAAGTGAAGTTCGTGCGGGTTCGGATTCAAAGAAACCGAACCCGCTCATCTCTAATATATATATATATATACATACATAATATACTAAAACAAAGTGAAGGCGCACTCAATGAGGAAAAGTATAAACACGTTTTTACTAAAAAGTAACAAGCTCATATACATCATAGTTTAAAATCACAGGCTTATGGATGGTTCACCAGTGCCTCCAGATAGCATCTAGCAGCACGTTCCACACGGCTTTGACAGTGAAATTTCTCCCTTAGCGTCTCAGCTCACGGACCTGGTGTTCGACTGAAGTAAGTCATACACGTCCTGCACGCCACGCCCAATGCGTTTCGTCACAGTTGGACTTCGTCAGGGGGTGTGGTCTATGTCCCTTAGACTACGTATTTATGTCCAGTGCTCTAATTTGTTCAATTGTCTCATTACTAAATTGCTATACACACAATGGGGTATATTTACTAAGCTCCCGATTTTGACCGAGATGCCGTTTTTTCTTCAAAGTGTCATCTCGGTTAATCTCGGTAATTTACTAAACACTAATCACGGCAGTGATGAGGGCATTCGTAATTTTTTGCAAGTTCAGGTAAAAAATTACGAATGAATACACCATCGGTCAAAACGCGGCTGTTTAAGTATGAATCTCGGTCATTTACTAAGAAGTGCAAAGCCAAAAAAGAACAAACACTGCCGTGAAAAATTACAACTCGTAAAAAAGTGCTAAAAAAAAACAGACCTTTTTTTTTTATTCGTGATTGGATAGGCATGCACGGATCCATGAGATCCGTGCATGTATATCAGTGGGAAGGGGTGGGAAAGTGCTTATTTTTTCAAAAAAAATTGCGTGGGGTCCCCCCTCCTAAGCATAACCAGCCTCGGGCTCTTTGAGCCGATCCTGGTTGCAGAAATATGGTGAAAAAAATGACAGGGGTTCCCCCATATTTAAGCAACCAGCATCGGGCTCTGCGCCTGGTCCTGGTCCCAAAAATACGGGGGGAAAAAAGAGTAGGGGTCCCCCGTATTTTTAAAACCAGCACCGGGCTCCACTAGCTGGACAGATAATGCCACAGCCGGGGGTCACTTTTATACAGCGCCCTGCGGCCGTGGCATCAAAAATCCAACTAGTCACCCCTGGCCGGGGTACCCTGGGGGAGTGGGAACCCCTTCAATCAAGGGGTCCCCCCCCCCCAGCCACCCAAGGGCCAGGGGTGAAGCCCGAGGCTGTCCCCCCCCATCCAATGGGCTGCGGATGGGAGGGCTGATAGCCTTTGTTGTAAAATAAAAGATATTGTTTTTAGTAGCAGTACTACAAGTCCCAGCAAGCCTCCCCCGCATGCTGGTACTTGGAGAACCACAAGTACCAGCATGCGGCGGAAAAACGGGCCCGCTGGTACCTGTAGTACTACCACTAAAAAAATACCCAAAAAAACACAAGACACACACACCGTGAAAGTATAATTTTATTACATACATACACACATACATACATACTTACCTTATGTTCTCACGCAGGTCGGTCCTCTTCTCCAGTAGAATCCAAGGGGTACCTGTTGAAGAAATTCTACTCACGAGATCCAGGGGTCCAGGCTCCTCGGCAAATCCAGGGATAATCCACGTACTTGAATAAAACAAAAAAACGGTTGCCCGACCACGAACTGAAAGGTGACCCATGTTTGCACATGGGTCACCTTCCCACGAATGCCAGAAACCCACTTTGCCTTCTGGCTAAGTGGGTTTCTTCAGCCAAACAGGGAGTGCCACGTTGTAGCACCCTCCTGATCGGCTGTGTGCTCTTGTCCTCACTGACAGGCAGCACACGGCAGTGTTACAATGTAGCGCCTATGCGCTACATTGTAACCAATGATGGGAACTTTCTGCCCTGCGGTTGACCTAAAGTGACGTCACCGCTGAGCAGAAAGTTCCCATCATTGGTTACAATGTAGCGCATAGGCGCTACATTGTAACACTGCCGCGTGCTGCCTGTCACTCAGTACAGGAGCACACAGCTGATCAGGAGAGTGCTACAACGTGGCACTCCCTGATTGGCTGAAGAAACCCACTTAGCCAGAAGGCAAAGTGGGTTTCTGGCATTCGTGGGAAGGTGACCCATGTGCAAACATGGGTCACCTTTCAGTTCGTGGTCGGGCAACCGTTTTTTTGTTTTATTCAAGTACGTGGATTATCCCTGGATTTGCCGAGGAGCCTGGACCCCTGGATCTCGTGAGTAGAATTTATTCAACAGGTACCCCTTGGATTCTACTGGAGAAGAGGACCGACCTGCGTGAGAACATAAGGTAAGTATGTATGTATGTGTGTATGTATGTAATAAAATTATACTTTCACGGTGTGTGTGTCTTGTGTTTTTTTGGGTATTTTTTTAGTGGTAGTACTACAGGTACCAGCGGGCCCGTTTTTCCGCCGCATGCTGGTACTTGTGGTTCTCCAAGTACCAGCATGCGGGGGAGGCTTGCTGGGACTTGTAGTACTGCTACTAAAAACAATATCTTTTATTTTACAACAAAGGCTATCAGCCCTCCCATCCGCAGCCCATTGGATGGGGGGGGACAGCCTCGGGCTTCACCCCTGGCCCTTGGGTGGCTGGGGGGGGGGGACCCCTTGATTGAAGGGGTCCCCACTCCCCCATGGTACCCCGGCCAGGGGTGACTAGTTGGATTTTTGATGCCACGGCCGCAGGGCACTATATAAAAGTGACCCCCGGCTGTGGCATTATCTGTCCAGCTAGTGGAGCCCGGTGCTGGTTTTAAAAATACGGGGGACCCCTACTCTTTTTGTCCCCCGTATTTTTGGGACCAGGACCAGGCGCAGAGCCCGATGCTGGTTGCTTAAATATGGGGGAACCCCTGTCATTTTTTTCCCATATTTCTGCAACCAGGATCGGCTCAAAGAGCCCGAGGCTGGTTATGCTTAGGAGGGGGGACCCCACGCATTTTTTGGGGGGATTTTACATTGTTTAATTAAAAATAAAAAATAAAAAGAACCCCAGCACGGATCACACAGATCCGGCCGAGATTGATTGTAAAAAAAAACGGCAGTGTTTTGCTAATCACTGCCGTAAAATTAGGAAAAAAAAAACGAATGACATCGACATCGGAAGAAAAGAAAAACACGAATACGACAGCTTAGTAAATCCATCGTAATAAATTCAAAAAGTTGCAGTTTTACACTCTCGATGTCATTCGTGATTGAACTTTGACCTATTTTCGGAAATTACGAATGTTAGTAAATATACCCCAATGTGTTTCACAAAATACAAAAACGATCTCAAATGCAGTTGCAGCACAATACATGTACATCCAGCAATGTCACCATACATAGATATTTAGACAAGTATTTAAATATTTAAACACCTTAAGGTAGAAATATTTATACATAATTTATATCTCTATATTTTATTATTAAAAAAGATTTTTATAAGAAACATTTATTACTTCTCAATTAAGATATCTAAAAAATATGTATGTATAAAAAATAGAACGTACTCTATTGCCACCTTAAAGTGTCTATACAAAAAGATATAAAACATACGTGTTTAAACATACAAATATATTGGGAAACTGAAAATACAGTAGGATCATAAATATCCCACCTATAAAAATATATATTATTGGGAGAGAATCTGGTAGCTGAAGCCGCACTTTCAGGGCAAGTGTCCCCCCGTCATGCCCGCAAGGCCATCAGAAGTCAAAAAGCACTCCAACTGGACACACACCACCTACAGTGCTGCGTCAGGGACCGGCTGCAATAAAGCACACTAGTTATCCTCTCTGCTTACCACTAGTATAAACACAACTACAATATTACATTATCTGTTAATAAGATTTACATTAGAACCCTAAAAAAGGAAAAAGAAATATACATAAAGAGAGAGTGAGACTTTTAAATGTCTCACTCTCTATGTCTATTTCTTATATATATATATATATATATATATATAGACAGGGTGGTGTGGGCGGCACTCAATGCAGACTTCACAGCGTAACAAGAAAAAACTTTAATCAGCCAACATGTTTCGGGGACCAAACCCCGTCCTCAGGGCCAGACGGGGTTTGGTCCCCGAAACATGTTGGCTGATTAAAGTTTTTTCTTGTTACGCTGTGAAGTCTGCATTGAGTGCCGCCCACACCACCCTGTCTGTTTATCCGGGACTTTGTGTTTCCGATCGGGAGGGCACCGCAGCAGTTACCATATTTTGGAGTGGAGTGCCGGGCTGTTCCAGTCTGCTCTCTCTCTCTCTATATATATATATATATATATGTGGGATATTTATGATCCTAATGTATTTTGATATTTCTTTTTGTATAGACACTTTAAGGTGGAAATATTGGGGTCATTCCGACCCGATTGCTCGCTGCAGTTTGTCGCAGCGCAGTGATCAGGTCAGAACTGTGCATATGCCAGCACATGGCAGCTGTCATTGCCTAGCGATCGCCTCTGACGCAGATGCGGTCGCTGGGCGGGGGAGGGCTGAACGGCGACATTAAGCTGCCATTTAGGGGGCGTGGTCTGGCCAACGCAGGCGTGGCCAGACCATTGGGGGAGGCGGGCTGCGGTGGCTGCGTGTTGTCTCACGCAGCTACTGCGGCCAGTGGCAGTGGCAATCAACTCCCGGCCAGCTGCAGGAGCTGCGCTGGCCGGAAGTTACTCCACAAATACAAAAACATTGCCGCTGTGAGATGCTTTTGTATTTGTGCTGGGGGGGGTGGGGGGTAGACAGACATACGGGGTGGGATAGCCCTGTGCTGGGCGTCCCCCCGCATGTCAGGGAACATGATCGTAGCTAAACGATCAACTCGGAATGACCCCCATGGTATGTTCTTTTTTTTTATACATATATATTTTTTAGATATCTTAATTGAGAAGTAATAAATGTTTCTTATAAAAATCTTTTTTCATAATAAAATATAGAGATATAAATTATGTATAAATATTTTACTTTTAGATGTTTAAATATTTAAATACTCGTCTAAATATCTACGTATGGTGACATTGCTGGATGTACATGTATGCTGCAAGTGCATTTGAGATTGGTTTTGTATTTTGTGAAACACATTGGAGGTATATTTACTAAGGTGTGAGTTTTTTTAGAAGTGGAGATGTTGCCCATAGCAACCAATCAGATTCTACCTATTATCTTTTAGAAGCAACTAGATAGATGTTAAGTGGAATTTTATCGGTTGCTTTGGCCAACATCTCCACTTCTAAAAAAACTCACACCTTAGTAAATATACCCCGTTGTGTGTATAGCAATTTAGTAATGAGACAATTGAATCAATTAGAGCACTGGCTATAAATACGTAGTCTAAGGGACATAGACCACACCCCCTGACGAAGTCCAACTGTGACGAAACGCGTTGGTTGTGACCTTGGAGGACATGTATGACTTGTTTCAGCCGAACACCAGGTCCGTGAGCTGAGACACTAAGGAAGAAATTTCACTGTCAAAGCCGTGTGGAACGTGCTGCTAGATGCTATCTGGAGGCACTGGTGAACCATCCATAAACTTGTGATTTTAAACTATGATGTATGTGAGCTTGTTACTTTTTAGTAAAAACGTGTGAGTGCGCCTTCACTTTGTTTTAGTTCATGTGCATTTGGATGAACAGTTGTTGGTAACACTGTTTATGAGGTGCCTGCACTCGCATCATCTGAATAACGGATTTTGGGGGTCATTCCGAGTTGTTCGCTCGTTGCAGATTTTCGCTATGCTGCGATTTGTTACTAATTGCGCATGCGCAAGGCATGCAGGGTGCATGTGCTTAGTTATTTAACTACAAACTTAGCAGATTTGCTGTGGATTCTGCGGCGCTTTTTAGTCGCTCTGCTGATTGGAAAATGATTGACAGGAAAGGGGTGTTTCTGGGTAGTAACTGAGCGTTTTCCGGGAGTGTGCTAAAGAACTCAAGCGTGCCAGGGAAAAACGCGGGAGTGTCTGGAGAAACAGGGGAGTGGCTGGCCGAACGCAGGGTGTGTTTGTGACGTCAAACCAGGAACTGAACGGACCGAGCTGATCGCAATCTGTGAGTAGGTCTGGAGCTACTCAGAAACTGCAAATAATTATTTAGTAGCAGTTCTGCTAATCTTTTGTTCGCTATTCTGCTAAGCTAAGATACACTGAGGAAAGAATGGTGAACAGAGTGTCACTGGCGCTGAATCCGTATGGATGTGTATGGGCCCCCTAATATCGGGATCCTGTACCCCTATAGTAGGACTGTGTCCTTGGGGTGGTAAACAGTAACTGGATGACAATGGATATGAAATAACGAGTAAAAATTTATTAATAAAAACATACAATACGTAAACACTGAAAGTGCAAGGTGACCATGGGCATTCCAAGAAAAGTGACTTGTGCTTTTTTTCAAAACCCACAAAGATGCTCTCACCCTCTCACTGTGTTGCGGTGGGCTAGCTTTTGAATAAGCTGGTGTGGTCCTAGGCTGAGTTAGCCAAGCACCACTGCAGAAGGATTATCAGCATGGATTCACTTCCAGTTCACCTGTGTTTATCCTCAGTCCAAAGCAACGCGTTTCGGTTCCACAGAACCTTTCTCAAGAATTAGATGAGGTTTCATATCCTGTAGTGTCTTTTATACCTGGTTAATGAGCTACTCAATTGATTAATCACCTATGATGTCACTTCCTGTCTCTGAAAACGGAAGTGACATGTATGCGTTCCAGTACTGTTTTTCCATAGGTTCTTTCCCTTAAAACACTTTTTCTCCATTCATATATAATATGCCGCTTTACTATGTGACGCTCCCGCTTCATCATATTTAGAAATGTGTCCAGATACACCAAAGTTTCACCGTGCCTTTGCTTCCGTTTGCGCTGACTGGAAGTCACATGGACGCTGTCTCGCATCCGCTAACTGTCGTGATTGTTTCACGTGTATCTTCTCCCTCCGGAAGTTATGCGGTCCATACATGCGTTCCACACGGAGCCGCGGGGATCCATTATAAGGAAGCCTCTTCAGCCATCTTGTTTCAGGGATAAAGTGCTGGCGTGCATGTACTGGGAGCGATTGACCTCATTTTGAGAAATAATTATTTTTATTTCCAGGGCACCTACTATCTGCAGATCAGGGGGACCGCCATGGGCACCAGGTTTGCCCCCAGCTATGCCAACCTCTACATGGCCTACTGGGAGGCATCCACAGTGGACCCTTTGAGAGAGCTGGGGGCGGGCCTGGTATGCTGGTGGCGGTTCATTGATGATATCTTCATGGTCTGGAAAGGTAGTGAGGTATCCCTGTGTGAATTCCAGGACCTTCTCAACTGTAACCAGTTTAACATCGTCCTTACGTATACTCAAATTAAAGAAGAATTATCCTTCCTGGATTTGAGTATATACATAGAAAACAACGGGATTTGTACTAAAACTCATCGCAAGCCAACGGACTCTAATGCCTACCTGAACATCAACAGTGAACACCACCATAGGTGGGTAGAGAATATTCCTGTTGGCCAGTACAAAAGACTGAAAAGAAATTGTATCAATAAGGCGATTTTGGACATACAGATGGATGAAATGACAGATCGTTTTCGGGAAAAAGGATATGACGATGTACTTCTGGAAAAAGCAAAAGAGAAGGTCCAGAAAATAGATAGAAAGGACTTGCTTGTAGAAAAAGTGAAGGAGCACCAAGGAGATAATCCGTATCAATGGGCCTTTATCACAAGATATGGGGGCTACCACAAGAAGATTGAAAATATATTCAGGAACAATTGGCGTATATTGAAAGATGGCCCGGTACTTGGGGACTATCTACCCCCCAAACCGGTGTTCATCTACAAAAAAGCCAAATGTTTGAAGGACCATTTGGTACAGAGCAGTCTTACGGAGAATACAGGGGTCAGAAGTTGTAACAAGGGTTTCCACAGGTGCGGGGAATGTCTGATGTGCCGCACCACTAGTAAGAAGGACATACCGCGCAAAATCACTGAATTCGAAGTGAATGGTTCCAAATACAGGATTAATGACTTCGTGACTTGTCATTCCCGAAATATTGTATATTTATGTTAGGGTCTCCTCCCCTGTGCTGCCACGTAGTCATGGCAACCGGGAGACAAGTGCTAGCGGAGTAACCTGAGCGCAGCTGATACTCCGGTTCGGGTCTTTTGCTGTGCAGTGGTTACAGGCTCTGTGCACGGCAGGGGATCCGGTGCTGGTTTTTGTGCTCACAGTCTGTGAGGCCTGAGTGGGGAGTGGACAGCACCTGCTTTATAAACCCTCTTCTCAGGTTAAGCAGATGCTGCTGAATCTTTGTTGGTTAGTTAGTTCCTGAAAGTTAGCCAGTACTGTGTAGCTTTGTATTTGTTGTTGCTTACTGCAAATAGGCCTGGGGATTTGGTACTACACTCTGCCAATCCAGACCTAGCAGTAAGACTGGAGTCAGTCGTTTAACTTGCTGGGATTCTTTTGCTACTCTGTGAACTTAGCAAGTTTGTGGCTGTATTCTCAGACTTGCCTGCCTAAATCCTTTCTCACTGTGCAAGGTGTTCAGGTGTCAGTTTAGTGGCAGTAAGCTGAACCTGTGCACTGCAAGTGAGGTCTAGGATTGTGGAGACTCTCCTTGTGACTATCATTCCATCTCTGACCAAGGAGTTTACTGCCACACCCGTTGGTAACCCTTTAGGGTTTTGCTGTTGCCCTTAGCAACTGCATTTCGGATTCTCTACGTATTAAAACACAACATCTTGCTTTTTCCATCTGAGCATTCCTAATACTAGGGAGACACCCAGTTTCTTATCCTCTGGGCTTCTCTGTTCACTTTATGTTTATTTCGTTACCCTATCACCTTCTGTGTACGTAATGTCATATTACCCAGTCTGTCTGTGAGTTCATTTGTTTTGCATCCCTAACATATTCAGCAGCCTAATACTCCTGTTGAAATTTTGTGGGAATATGGAGCATACCCCTCAAAATACGTTGCAACAGGTGGTCGATCAGGTGCAGGTCCTGACTCGACAATTTAATGATTTGTCCATTAAAATGCACACCTCCCAGGCCGCTGGCGGAGCTCCCGCAGCAGCAGCACCTTCAGGGGTTAAGGAGCCGAAAGTAAATCTCCCGGATCGTTTTTCTGGAGATCGCTCGCAGTTCTTTTGTTCCAAGGAGAGCTGCAAACTATACTTCCGGCTTAGGCCTCAGTCTTCTGGGTCGGAGATTCAGCGGGTGGGCATAGTGATTTCCTTGCTACAAGGAGACCCACAGGTCTGGGCATATGGGTTGCAGCCTGACTGTCCGTCGCTTAAAAGTGTTGATGCTTTTTTTATGGCTCTGGGCATGTTGTATGATGACCCTGACAAGACGGCCTCACCCGAGGCTTAAATTTCGATCCTTAAGCAAGGGCGAAGGCCAGTTGAGGTTTACTGTACGGAGTTTCGGAGGTTGGCCCATGATACCCAGTGGAATGACCCAGCCCTGAGACACCAGTACCGAAGAGGTCTTCCTAACCAGATAAAAGACCAACTGGTACAATATCCCTTGCCTGATAGCTTGGATCAGCTCATGCAGTTATCCATCCGTGTGGATAGACGGATGAGAGAGCATAGGCTTGAAAGGGAGACCAAGGTTTCCTCCTTTCCCAAAGGAACCTCAGACTCTGAGGAATTTTCCGAGGAGCCTATGCAGATTGGGGCTACCCGCCTCTCCTCGCGTGAGAAGACGCGGAGGAGACAGCAGGGGTTGTGTTTGTACTGTGGGAATAAAGGTCATGTGGTAGTATCATGCCCAGAAAAGACGGAAAACTTCAGGGCCTGAGGGTGATGGGAAATATCCTGTCAGGCCAGAAGTCAGAATTTCCCAAGAAGACTTTTATCATTCCGGTGACCTTGAAGATCCTCGGTCAAACTCTCAAGACTGAGGCCTTTGTGGACAGTGGGGCCGACGGGGTTTTTATGGACCGCCAATTCGCCCTGAAACACTCTGTTCCCTTAGTACCCTTGGCATTGGAAATTGAGATTTGTGGGTTAAACGGGGAACCATTTGTCAGGAACCACAGTTCACACACTGCTCGCACACGCCACTTACCGGTACGCAGGTGTATTCTGTGCCGCAGATCAGCCACTGGTGCTTTCAGTAGTTACTAGCATGATTTCCACTGACTCTGGCAGAGTCACATGATACAGAGTCACATGATCCAGAGTCACATGATCCAGGTATCCAGGTAATTACTTCCTGGTTCTGTGCATGCTGCTGCTGCTGCCGGCAGCAACCAATCAGCATCCTTCTGGGGGGATATAAGCAGGCTTCCCAGAGTCCTCATTGCCTTGAACAACTTGTCAGTTCTCCTGCAAATTCTTCAGCATCGCTCTCAAGGCTCCAAGCTTGCTCCAGAGATCCGTTTACCTGTGTCCTGCTGTACCTGCCTTTCTTGGTTACTTATTTGCTGCCAGAGACTTCCACTATCTCCATCTCAGTGTGTTACCAGTCTGCGGTGCTCAGCCCAGGATTCCCCTCACAGGCTCCGGATATCCTCAGCTTCCCAAGCACTCCAGAGTTCACCATCTCCGCTATAATTACCTTTTCATGTCACCATCGGACTCACCATCGATGGTTAAGCACTTCAGTATAATCCGGTATTGAGCATCCCTGTATACCCGAGTGTCTCACAGCCTCCACAGAGGAACCTGAGCAGAGGGCCGCGACCTGCCCGTCAGGCGCAGCGAAGACCATATCCCCTTGCGGGGGTCACTGGCGAAAACCCCTGGCGAGTTAGACTCCGCGCCTCTGCTTCAGGTCTGGCCAATTCTCTGTGCTCACTGTGTAAACTTCCGGGGTGCTCCAGCATATGACTTATCCATGTCTCAAGCTCCCTAACTTCTGCCTCCCTGCGCCCTCTACTGGCTCACCCAGGTCATTTCCGGGAACACAATCAGACCAGCCCCTGACAGATTGTTCAAGGCCGATGGACTCGGCACATGACCACAGTGTGGGCCCAGCGGCTCTTCGGGATGTTATTTCACGAATAGAGACACAGGAAGCCACGCAGCAGCAAGTCACTACCTACCTACAGCAAGTGTCCACTCACTTGGATGTCCTCCAGCAGTCACTCAGGTCACCTACCCCTGTAGTGTCCACTCCACCAGCTGCTCATTCTTCTGTGTCTGTCTCTCACTTACAGCTTCCTGCTCCTAATAAATATGCTGGCAACCCCAAGCTCTGTAGAGGATTTCTCATTCAATGTGATATCCAATTTGAACTACAACCACAGAATTTCCCTTCTGCTAGGACCAAGATAGCTTACATTGTCTCCCTGCTAACTGGTTCAGTTTTAAGCTGGGTATCACCACTGTGGGAAAGGTCTGACCCTTTACTCACTGATTACGTCAAATTTGTTTCCGCATTCAGACGCATATTCGACGAGCCAGGTCGAGCAGCGTCCACCTCTACAGAGATACTCCGTATTAAACAAGGCTCCCGTCCCATGGGACAATTTGTAGTCCAATTCCTGACCTTGGCTTCCGAATTAAAGTGGAACAATGAAGCACTAACTGCTGCTTTCTGGCTAGGAGTTTCGGAGCGCATTAAGGACGAGTTGGCTACCCGTGATCTTCCAGTTCAGTTAGAAGATTTAATCTCCCTGTGTGTCAAAATAGACCTACGTCTCAGAGAGAGAGGTCTAGAGCAGCAGGAAAAAGTTTTCTCCAGAGTTGCTTCCACGCCTCTGCATCGTCCAGTGACTGCTAGTACAGAAGAACCTAAGCAAGCAGGTAGATCTAGGCTCTCACCGGAAGAACGATCTAGGAGGCAAAAAGAGAAATTGTGTTTGTATTGTGCTGCTTCCGGTCACTTTATCGGGTTCTGTCCTGAGTGTCCGGGAAAACACCAAGCCCTAACCTGCAATGGGGGAGTCAGGTTAGGCCATTTAATAAAGTCTCCTCCTTCTCCTGACTTAGTACTTCCAGTTACCCTTGTGACTCCAGCAGGTTCCTATCACGTCTCTGCCCTGGCGGACTCTGGGGCAGCAGGGAACTTCATTACCTCAGACCTTGTCAAAAAAAGTAATATTTCAGTCTCGTCATTGTCTCCGCACCTCTATCTGACTGCAGTCGATGGTAATAAAATTCTTGGCAGTGATATCACACATCAGACAGCTTCTGTTACCATCCAAGTGGGGGTTCTTCATCAGGAACGTATTGAGTTTCTCATCATTCCTAAATCTTCATATGACATTGTGCTAGGGTTGCCGTGGTTACGACTCCACAATCCTCGCATCAATTGGGCCTCACTTCAAATAGAGGAATGGAGTGATTATTGCCAGAAGCATTGCACCAGTGAAGTAACTCCTATCCGGTCTACTAAGATTAAGCCCTTGCCTGGCCTACCCACAGCATATGAAGAATTTTGTGATGTATTCAGTGAACAGGCTGCTGATGTGTTACCTCCTCATCGTAAATGGGATTGCCCCATTGACCTTCTTCCCGGAAAGTCCCCTCCTAAGGGGCGCACATACCCACTCTCTGTACCCGAGACTAAAGCAATGTCTGATTACATTCAGGAAAATCTGCAAAAAGGTTTCATCCGCCCTTCCTCCTCTCCCGCTGGAGAGGGTTTCTTCTTTGTAAAAAAGAAAGATGGAGGCCTGCGTCCCTGCATTGATTACAGAGGCTTAAACAACATAACAGTCAAAAACAGTTATCATCTTCCTCTCATAACTGAGCTGTTCGATCGTGTCAAGGGAGCAAAGGTCTTCACCAAACTGGACCTCAGAGGAGCATATAACTTAATCAGAATCCGTGAGGGCGATGAATGGAAAACAGCTTTCAACACCAGGGATGGGCATTACGAGTACCTTGTAATGCCCTTCGGATTAAGTAACACTCCTGCAGTTTTTCAAGAGTTTGTGAATGATATATTCAGAGATGTATTATACAAGTTCCTCGTAGTATATCTCGACGACATCCTGATATTTTCCCAAGATCTCCAAACCCATCGCAGTCAGGTGAAAGAAGTCCTGTCCCGTTTACGTGCAAATAAATTGTACGGTAAACTCTCCAAGTGTACCTTTGAAGTACCTTCTATACCTTTCTTGGGGTACATTATCTCCGGCTCAAAATTACAGATGGACCCCGAAAAACTTGAGGCCATCAACGGTTGGTCCCAACCAACTACACTAAAGGCTGTCCAGCGCTTCATTGGCTTTGCCAATTATTACAGAAAATTTATCAGGGGATTCTCCACGCTCATCTCTCCAATTACAGCCCTGACGAAAAAAGGAGCAAATCCCGCTGCCTGGTCTGAAGAAGCCTTGTCCTCATTCCATCTGCTAAAACAAGCCTTCATCTCGGCACCTATTCTCCAGCAACCAGACCCTGATAAGCCCTTTTCCCTTGAGGTTGATGCCTCTAATGTGGGTATTGGCACAGTGCTATCCCAGACCGCGGAAGATGGGAAGCAACATCCATGCGGGTTTTTCTCACGAAAATTCCTTCCTGCAGAGAAAAACTACTCCATTGGCGATCAAGAGTTGTTAGCGATCAAGTTGGCATTGGAAGAGTGGAGGTACTTGTTAGAGGGTGCCAAATTCACCGTAACCATTTTTACAGACCACAAGAACTTGCTCTACCTCCAAGCGGCCCAGTGCCTGAATCCTCGCCAAGCCCGCTGGTCATTATTCTTCTCGCGTTTTGATTTCAAGATCTTGTATCGTCCAGGCTCCCAGAATGTAAAGGCGGATGCGTTATCACGGTCCATGGAGGAAGATGTTCAGCCTCATGACCAGCATCCCATCATCAGTCCCACTGCCTTTGCCACCACTCACGTGTCTCCTGTGCCACCTCCAGGGAAAATGTATGTGTTGTCTGAACTTCGGCCGAAGTTACTATCCTGGGCTCATGCCTCACCATTTTCTGGTCATCCTAGGGTTCTCAAGACACTTGAACTTGTTCGTCGCTCTTACTGGTGGCCCAAAATTAGGAAAGACGTCCAAGATTTTGTGGCCTCTTGTTCCACATGTGCCCAACATAAAGTACATCGCCAAGCTCCTGCAGGTGCTCTACTCCCATTGCCCATTCCTATGCGTCCATGGACACACTTATCCATGGACTACATCTCAGAGCTCCCAAAGTCCCAAAAGTGTAATACCATCTGGGTAGTGGTGGATCGATTCTCAAAGATGGCACACTTTATACCACTCACCGGTCTACCTTCGGCTCCCAAGCTCGCCCAAATATTCATACAGCATATTTTCAAGATTCATGGACTTCCTACAGAAATTGTCTCTGACCGTGGTGTGCAATTCGTAGCCCGCTTCTGGAAATCCCTTTGTTCTGCTTTACAAGTGAAGTTAAATTTCTCCACAGCGTACCACCCCCAGTCCAATGGGCAAACGGAGAGGGTCAACCAGGACCTTGAAGCATTCCTCAGGCTATACATTTCCTCTTCACAGGATAACTGGGTTGGTCTACTTCCTTGGGCAGAGTTCGCCCATAATTTCAGGTACCATACGGCTACGGGTTATTCACCATTCTATATTGTGTACGGTCAACATCCACGTCCACCTAACTTTGAGGCGCTACTAGCTTTAGAAGTGCCAGCTGCATCTTCTACACTCAAGCACTTCTCTCTAGTTTGGAAAAATGTCCATGTCTCGCTCAAGAAAGCTTCCAAGCGATATAAAATCTTTGCTGATCGCAAACGGCGAGCTGTTCCTCTGCTGAAACCTGGAGACAAAGTTTGGCTCTCCACTCGGAATCTACGGTTAAGGGTTCCTTCCATGAAGTTTGCCCCTCGATTCATAGGCCCATACTCCGTGGAACAAATGATCAATCCTTGGGCATACAAGTTAAAACTACCAGCTTACCTGAGAATACCTAATTCTTTCCACATCTCTTTGCTGCGGCCTCTCATTCTTAACCGCTTCCAAAAATCTTTCCCTGAGTCCCCCAGAGTCTACACCCGTCGAGGAGTTGAGTTCGAGGTCAATAAAATTGTGGATTCTCGCCAGAGATATGGGCATATCCAGTATCTTATCGATTGGAAGGGCTGTGGCCCAGAAGAGAGAAGCTGGGTTAATGCCTCTGATGTTAACGCCCCTCGTCTGATCTCAGCCTTCCACAGGGACAATCCTTCCAAGCCTCGTGGGTGTTCGGTGCCCACCCTAAAAGGGAGGGGTACTGTCAGGAACCACAGTTCACGCACTGCTCACACACGCCACTTACCGGTACGCTGGTGTATTCTGTGCCGCAGATCAGCCACTGGTGCTTTCAGTAGTTACTAGCATGATTTCCACTGACTCTGGCAGAGTCACATGATACAGAGTCACATGATCCAGAGTCACATGATCCAGGTATCCAGGTAATTACTTCCTGGTTCTGTGCATGCTGCTGCTGCTGCCGGCAGCAACCAATCAGCATCCTTCTGGGGGGATATAAGCAGGCTTCCCAGAGTCCTCATTGCCTTGAACAACTTGTCAGTTCTCCTGCAAATTCTTCAGGATCGCTCTCAAGGCTCCAAGCTTGCTCCAGAGATCCGTTTACCTGTGTCCTGCTGTACCTGCCTTTCTTGGTTACTTATTTGCTGCCAGAGACTTCCACTATCTCCATCTCAGTGTGTTACCAGTCTGCGGTGCTCAGCCCAGGATTCCCCTCACAGGCTCCGGATATCCTCAGCTACCCAAGCACTCCAGAGTTCACCATCTCCGCTATAATTACCTTTTCATGTCACCATCGGACTCACCATCGATGGTTAAGCACTTCAGTATAATCCGGTATTGAGCATCCCTGTATACCCGAGTGTCTCACAGCCTCCACAGAGGAACCTGAGCAGAGGGCCGCGACCTGCCCGTCAGGCGCAGCGAAGACCATATCCCCTTGAGGGGGTCACTGGCGAAAACCCCTGGCGAGTTAGACTCCGCGCCTCTGCTTCAGGTCTGGCCAATTCTCTGTGCTCACTGTGGAAACTTCCGGGGTGCTCCAGCATATGACTTATCCATGTCTCAAGCTCCCTAACTTCTGCCTCCCTGCGCCCTCTACTGGCTCACCCAGGTCATTTCCGGGAACACAATCAGACCAGCCCCTGACACCATTATCCCAAGGTAAAATGACCTCTTGCACTAGCCAGATTTCTTTGTTTATTGGAGCCACACACTCTGAAAAATTGTCCTTTTATGTGACTGTCTGTACTTTTGCCCCATTGGTGTTGGGGTTACCCTGGTTAAGGGCCCACAATCCTCAATTTAACTGGGTCTCTGGGGAGATTCTTAGTAGGGGTACTGATTGTTTCAGGAGTTGCTTGAGCCTTCCAGTCAGGCTCTCGCAGCTAAGTTTGCCAGGATTGCAAGGGTGTTATGCAGATTTTGCGGACGTGTTCTCCAAAAAAGTTGCAGAGGTACTACCTCCCCATCGCCCCTATAACTGTGCCATTGATTTGTTGCCGAATGCTAAGCTTTCCAAGAGCAGGTTGTACTCCCTGTCACGTCCTGAGACTCAGGCTATGGCAGAGTACATTCAGGAGAACTTGGCTAAGGGATTTATCAGACATTCAGTGTCTCCGGTTGGGTCGTGGTTCTTCTTCGTGGGTAAAAAGGACGGTTCGTTGCGACCCTGCATCGACTTCAGGGAATTGAACCGTATCACGATTAATAACTCATACCCACTGCCTCTCATTTCGGTCTTGTTTGACCAGCTTCGTACTGCCACCATTTTTTCTAAGATTGACCTACGCGGGGCATACAATCTAATCCGAATAAGAGAGGGGGATGAATGGAAGACTGCCTTTATTACCCACTCAGGGCATTATGAATATTTGGTGATGCCTTTTGGGCTCTGTAATGCCCCGGCAGTCCTCCAGGATTTCATGAATGATGTACTCAGGGAATATTTGGATAGATTCTTAGTTGTATACTTAGATGACATCCTAATCTTCTCCCATTCCCTGGAGGAACATCGGAAGCATGTACGCTTAGTCCTCCAGAAACTCAGAGACCACCGGCTTCGGGCGAAGCTGGAGAAGTGCGAATTTGAAGTTCAACAAATCGCATTTCTAGGATATATTATCTCCCCAGAAGGTTTCCAAATGGAGGGTTCCAAGGTACAGGCAGTCCTGGATTGGGTGCAGCCCACTAGTTTGAAGGCGCTTCAGCGTTTCCTGGGCTTTGCGAACTTTTATAGACGATTTATCGCTGGATTTTCGTCTATAGTGGCGCCCTTGGTGGCACTCACTAAGAAAGAGGCGGATGTTGCTCACTGGTCTTGTGAGGCTAAAGCGGCTTTTGCCCGTCTCAAAAGGGCATTTGTCTCGGCCAAGGTGCTGCGACACCCAGATCCAGAGCGTCCTTTTGTGGTGGTGGTGGATGCCTCTGAGATGGGTATTGATGCAGTGCTCTCTCAGATGGGAGTGTCTGATAATCGCTTTCATCCCTGTGCTTACTTTTCCCGTAAATTTTCGCCTGCCGAGATGAATTATGACGTGGGTAACCGGGAATTGTTGGCTATTAAGGATGCACTCGAGAAGTGGAGACACTGGCTTGAGGGGGCTAAGTTTGTGGTCTCAATTCTCACCGACCATAAGAATCTGGCATATTTAGAGTCAGCGAAGCGTCTCAATGCCAGGCAGGCTTTGCTCGCTTTAATTTTTTGATAACATATCGCCCTGGGTCAAAAAACATCAAGGCTGATGCGCTCTCGCTGAGTTTTGCTCCAATCCAGGAGACCACCGAGGAGCCGTTGCCCATTGTGTCCCCATCATGTATTAAAGTGGGCATTAGTCCTTAGAGCACAGGAGCAGGCTCCTCCAGACCTTCCGGTAGGTCTTTTGTTTGTGCCTCCTAGGTTAAGACAGCGAGTGTTCCTGGAATTCCATGCCAAGAAGTCGGCAGGTCACCCGGGTATTGCCAGAACTCGGGAGTTGCTATCTAGGGCGGTGTGGTGGCCCTCGGTGGCTAAGGATGTGGATCAGTGGGTTTGGGCATGTGACATCTGTGCCCGAAATAAGACTCCTAGAGGGGTTCCTGTTGGCCCATTACATCCACTCTCTATTCGATCTAAGCCATGGATCCACATTTCAATGGATTTTGTGGTGGACTTTCCCAAATCCTCGGGGATGACAGCCATCTGGGTTGTCGTTGACAGGTTTTCGAAGATGGCACACTTCGTTCCACTGGTTGGGCTGCCATCGGCCAGACGCCTGTCTGAATTATTTATGCTGCATGTTGTGCGTCTCCACGGGTTGCCACTTGATGTGGTCTCTGTCCGCGGATCCCAGTTTGTGGCCAAATTCTGGAGGGCATTTTGTTCCGATCTCCAGATTTCTGTCAGCTTGTCGTCAGGCAACCATCCGCAGTCTAATGGGCAGACTGAAAGGGTGAACCAGTCCTTGGAGCAGTTCCTCAGGTGTTATGTCTCCAAGTGTCAGACTGACTGGGTTGCTCATCTGTCCATGGCGGAGTTTGCCTATAACAACGCGGCTCACTCTGCTACAGGGATCTCTCCCTTCCTTTGTGTGTATGGGCATCATCCTAAGGCCAATTCTTTTGACCCCCTGGACTCCACGCCTGGTGGTTCCTCTGTGGTTTCGGTCCTTAGAGGTATTTGGAGGAAAGTGAATAAAGCCCTTGTGTCTGTGTCATTAGTGACCAAAAGGGTTTTTGATAAGCGGAAAAGACCCTGCAGCTTCAAATTAGGAGACTTCGTCTGGTTGTCTACCAAGAATTTGAAATTGAGACAGCCATCTCATAAGTTAGGCCACCGGTTGATCGGCCCTTATAAGATCACCAGGGTTATCAATCCGGTGGCATTTCAGTTAGCTCTGCCCCGTTCTTTGGGTACCAATAAAACATTTCATTGTTCCCTTTTAAAACGGGCGATTAGTAATCCTTCTTCCAGTGTAAGACCTTCCCCTCTTCTGATACGTGGCCAGAGGGAGTTTGTTGTTGAAAGGATTCTTGACTCCAAGATGGTTCGTGGTCGGCTGTCATTTTTGGTGCACTGGAAGGGGTATGGCCCGGAGGAGCGGTCGTGGGTGCTCAGTTGTGATCTTCATGCCCCCAGACTGATGCGCTCTTTCTTCTCGCAGTTCCCCGATAAAGACGGTGGTAGGGGTTCTTTGAACCCTCGTCAGAGGGGGGGTACTGTTAGGGTCTCCTGCCCTGTGCTGCCACGTCGTCATGGCAACCGGGAGACAAGTGCTAGCGGAGTAACCTGAGCGCAGCTGATACTCCGGTTCGGGTCTTTTGCTGTGCAGTGGTTACAGGCTCTGTGCATGGCAGGGGATCCGGTGCTGGTTTTTGTGCTCACAGTCTGTGAGGTCTGAGTGGAGCGTGGACAGCACCTGCTTTATAAACCCTCTTCTCAGGTTAAGCAGATGCTGCTGAATCTTTGTTGGTTAGTTAGTTCCTGAAAGTTAGCCAGTACTGTGTAGCTTTGTATTTGTTGTTGCTTACTGCAAATAGGCCTGGGGATTTGGTACTACACTCTGCCAATCCAGACCTAGCAGTAAGACTGGAGTCAGTTGTTTAACTTGCTGGGGTTCTTTTGCTACTCTGTGAACTTAGCAAGTTTGCGGCTGTATTCTCAGACTTGCCTGCCTAAATCCTTTCTCACTGTGCAAGGTGTTCAGGTGTCAGTTTAGTGGCAGTAAGCTGAGCCTGTGCACTGCAAGTGAGGATTAGGATTGTGGAGACTCTCCTTGTGTCTATCATTCCATCTCTGACCAAGGAGTTTACTGCCACACCCGTTGGTAACCCTTTAGGGTTTTGCTGTTGCCCTTAGCAACAGCATTTTGGGTTCTCCACCTATTAAAACACAACATCTTGCTTTTTCCATCTGAGCATTCCTAATACTAGGGAGACACCTAGTTTCTTAGCCTCTGGGCTTCTCTGTTCACTTTATGTTTATTTCGTTACCCTATCACCTTCTGTGTACGTACTGTCATATTCCCCAGTCTGTCTGTGAGTTCATTTGTTTTGCATCCCTATCCGTTCAGATACCAGTACATTCCTGCAGGCACTGGTGTGCATAACAGTTCAGACACCAGTACATTCCTGCAGGCACTGGTGTGCATAACAGTTCAGACACCAGTACATTCCTGCAGGCACTGGTGTGCATAACAATTTACTGGAATGTAAACGCGGATTGATATATGTAGGAAAGACCTCGCGCCCTTTGAAAACTCGTGCTGCGGAGCATATATACAATATTCGCAAGAGGTTAGAAACCCATCCTCTATCTGACCATTTTAGGACCACACATAATAAATGTGAAGGACATCTTAAACGATTTTTAGGACTACAGCAAATCAAACCAAATTGGAAGAACAAAAATTTGGAAAAGCGACTTGCACAATGTGAAATGAAGTGGATTTTTTATTTATATACTTTGAAACCCAGGGGGCATAACGTGGACTTCGAATTAAAGTGGTTTTTAGACTAATACATATTCTTTGGCGAGGTGTAATTATGTATGTCCCTGGAGTGTATTTTAAATTAAATTATCCACTGGTATTTTAAATGATTTACTGGTATTTTTAAATGATTCATTGGTTCATTTCATGTTCTTTTGCAGTCTGTAATTATAGGTCCTTTATGCTATGATTCTAATCTTTGTCCTTTTTTATCTTTTTTTATCCTTTTTATCTTTGTCACTACACCATCCCCATATGCATCTCAATGTGGAATTAACGGAGCTGGTATGGGACCCCACTCGGGTAAAAGGGAAGGACAGGCTGGGAATACCAAGTACCACAAAGAAAGGTAACGAGTGGGTGTTTCCGGCCGCTCCCAGTACATGCACGCCAGCACTTTATCCCTGAAACAAGATGGCTGAAGAGGCTTCCTTGTAATGGATCCCCGCGGCTCCGTGTGGAACGCATGTATGGACCGCATCACTTCCGGAGTGAGAAGATACACCTGAAACAATCACGACACGAAGCGGATGCGAGACAGCGTCCACGTGATTTCCGGTCAGCGCAAACGGAAGTGAAGGCACAGTGAAACTTTGGTGTATCTGGACACATTTCTAAATATGATGAAGCGGGAGCGTCACATAGTAAAGCGGCATATTATATATGAATGGAGAAAAAGTGTTTTAAGGGAAAGAACCTATGGAAAAACAGTACTAGAACGCATACATGTCACTTCCGTTTTCAGAGACAGGAAGTGACATCATAGCTGATTAATCAATTGAGTAGCTCATTAACCAGGTATAAAAGACACTACAGGATATGAAACCTCATCTAATTCTTGAGAAAGGTTTTGTGGAACCAAAACGCGTTGCTTTGGACTGAGGATAAACACAGGTGAACTGGAAGTGAATCCATGCTGATAATCCTTCTGCGGTGGGCTTGGCTAACTCAGCCTAGGACCACACCAGCTTATTCATAAGCTAGCCCACCGCAACACAGTGTGAGGGTGAGAGCATCTTTGTGGGTTTTGAAAGAAAGCACAAGTCACTTTTCTTGGAATGCCCACGGTCACCTTGCACTTTCAGTGTTTACGTATTGTATGTTTTTATTAATAAATTTTTACTCGTTATTTCATATCCATTGTCATCCAGTTACTGTTTACCACCCCAAGGACACAGTCCTACTATAGGGGTACAGGATCCCGATATTAGGGGGCCCATACACACAGGGGCGTAAGTTAATGCCAGACGCCCGGAGGCAAAAAAAATATTTTGCCCCCCCCCCCCCTTCTTGGCCCAGTTATGGTATACACACACAGCCACAAATACACACACTCATATATATATACATATACACACAGCCATATACACACACACACACACACACACACACACACTATATCACTTATACTCAAATAACCACATATACACACACACACAGCCACATAGCTACATACTCACAGCCACATATACACACACACACACACACACACACCTATACAAATACACACACACACAGCCACATTGACACTGTCCCAGCCCTCACACTCTCCTTCATCAGTTACAGCTTAGTCCTCACCATTGGCCGGTGTCAGCATGTAGGAGTCGGGCAGTGGCGCTGAGGGTAAGTAGGCGAAGCCGGCCAGCTGTGCTGTGAGTCCGGAGCCGGCCAGCTACCCTGTGGGGCGGGAGCCGGCCAGCTGTTGTGAAGCCGGAGCTGGGCAGCTGCGCCATCAGGGGGAAGGGGGGCCGGGAGCCGGCCAGACGTGGAATCATTGTGCGGGAGCCGGAGCCGGCCAGCCGCACTTGTCAGGGGGCGGGAGCCGGTGTGTCATGTGAGAGACAGGAGCCGCAGGCAGACAGCTGCACTGTCAGAGGCAATGGAGAAGGTGCCCCCGTCACTGCTGGAGCCCGGCGGCAACCGACTCCATTGCCTCCCGGACTTCCGCCACTGCATACACATCCATACGGATTCAGCGCCAGTGACACTCTGTTCACCATTCTTTCCTCTTTGTAACATTGGGAGTTGGTGTTTCTTCCCCCACAGAACAGTGTGTCTGGGCAGCTTTTTCTGTTTCACTGTGCAACTCTGGTATTGTATTAATTTTCTTTTGTCCAAGCTAAGATACACTCCCAGAGGGCGGCGGCCTAGCGTGTGCAATGCTGCTAAAAGCAGCTAGCGAGCGATCAACTCGGAATGAGGGCCTTTAATTGGAAAAAGAACAAAGGACATTGATCGCACAACCACCTTTTATATCTATATATATTTCTATATATATATATATATATATATCTATATATGTCTATCTATGTATGTCTATCTATATCTATATATATATATATATGTATATATATATATATATATATATATATATTCATTGTGGCAATGAAACTTCATCAGAAGCTGAGCAGAATAAACTAATATTAGCTTCATATGCTACATTCAGTCTCCTAAATAAATATATATATATATATATATATATATATATATATATATATATATTCATTCATTGTGGCAATGAAACTTCATCAGAAGCTGAGCAGAATAAACTAATATTAGCTTCATATGCTACATTCAGTCTCCTATATATATATATATATATATATATATACACTTACAGTGTGATAAGACAGTGGAAGGGACTATAATTAGGAAGCATCAAAAGTGGAGGACTTATTCGTCTCATTCAAACACAGCGTTAGGAGAAGGTTGAGAGCACAATTCAGATTCATACAGAACAAGTTCATATAGCAACTTTCAGCCCACTGGATACAAACAAGTTACACAAAAGTTGGAATTGTAACTGCAACTGATTGGTAATAAACAAAACTTAAAATAGAAAAGGAGACTGTGTTATTATTTATTGGCTGGAATAACTAGCTATAGACTTTCCTTCAAGGGATTTATCACACTATTTCAGACCTGGAACACAACTCTTGCATATGCCACTGACTTAATGGGCCCCAACTGCGCAATCTATGTTTAAGAGTACTCGGGTCACTCAGTAAGTAAAGTTATTAATATTTCTCTTACATCCTAGAGGATGCTGGGGTCCACATTAGTACCATGGGGGTATAGACGAGTCCACTAGGAGACATGGGCACTTTAAGAAATTAATAGTGTGCACTGGCTCCTCCCTCTATGCCCCTCCTACCAGACTCAGTTTAGAAAATGTACCCAGAGGAGACGGTCACGCTTTGGAGAGTTCCTGAAGAGTTTTCTGTATTTATTTTCTATGTTTGTTATTTTCAGCCAGGGCTGTTTAGGCAACAGCTTGACTGCTTCGTGGGACTTAGGGGGGAGAACGGCCCAACTTCCTTAGAGTTAATGGTCCCGTTTCTCTGCTGATAGGACACTGAGCTCCTGAGGGAGTTATTCGCAAGCTCCACCATGGTGCAGTGTACCCTCCCACAGCAACGCCGCCACCCCCTAACAGAGCCTAAAGATTGAAGAGTGGTGAGTACAGCGCCGGCATCCTGGTTAGCAAGTCGCCGGCGGGAATGGTGGCACTAGGGTAGGAGTTCAGCTCTGAATGCAGAGGGTGCTCCAGGTAGGCTCAGAAGGACACACACTGGCCAATACTACTAACTAGTGTTTCTACACTTAGCAAACAAAAATACCTCAGGGCCAGTATAAATAAGATAAAAATGCGGGAAGCAGCACGCCATTATAGGGGGCGAGACTTCCCACTGAGCGGATCCAGTGGCTCTCCAGTGCCATTTCCCTCTGAAGCTCAGAATAACCGCTCTACACAGGGACGTGCAGCTCCACTGACTGGACCCCAAGTCTCCTCAGCGGTACCGGGGGTATTAGTGAGGGGGGAGCAGTGTACATATTATAAGCACTAATCTGGTGCTTGTTTGTTGCGACCCAGCTTAGTTTTACTACTGCTAAAGGTGCGCTGTGTGGCTGGCTCTGAACTCTGTGTCTCTCTGAGACTCTGCCTGCATATACTGTGTTTTCACCTATTGCGTGTGTGGTTAGGTGTCCCTTTACAATCATGTCCAGGGATTGTGTTTCTTGTACAGCTGAATGTCTCTCATCCCCTGGGGACTTTACTACCCTGTACTCCGGATAGGGTTCACTCCCAGTCCAGTGGGGTTGAACCCCCATGGTTGGCTTCCATTAAAGGGAAGATTCCAAATATTTCAACTAAACTGGCTATTTATGAAAAAGACACAATTTTTGAGGCAGTCTATGGATGACCTGATACATAGAGATTCAGTTACCATACCTGCACCCCAAGCTCTCGCCATTTGCCCACAAAAAAGTACTCTGCCCCAAATTATGTACGGTGATATGATCCTTAAAGGATGCGACTGACCGCAAGATTGAGACCTCTCTCAAATCTTTATACACGGCGGCTGGGGTAGCCCAGAGACCTACTATTGCCTGTGCATTGATCACTAGGGCAATTGCTAAATGGTCAGGTAATCTTTTGGATGATATATATTCCTTAACCAGGGATGATATTCTTTTAATCCTGCAGCATATCCAGGATTCTGCTGACTTTATGGTGGAGGCGATAAAAGAAATTGGTTTGCCCAACACACGCAACACTGCCATGGCAGTGATTGCATGCAGGGGTTTGTGGCTGCGCCAGTGGACTGCGGATGCAGATTCCAGAAAGGGCGTGAAGAGCCTACCATTCACGGGCGAGGCTCTGTTCAGGGATTAACTGGATTCATTGATATCCAAGGCTACGGCGGGTAAGTCAACATACCTTCCTTCTGCAGCGACCCCGGCTAGGAAAACCTACACTGCTCCAATGTTGCAGTCCTTTCGGGACAGCAAAATTTAAGGGCAAATCCAAGGGTTCTGTACACCCAGTAAACCCACAGCTGCAGGTTCTCTGGAATAGGCCTCAGGTTCTGCTTCCTCAAAGCCTTCAGCATAACAGTGGAACGCACTGCCTAGAAGGCAGGCAGGTGGGAGCCCGGTTACATTATTTCAGTCACGTTTGGGCAACATCATGCCAGGATCCCTGGGCCAAAGAGCTCATCGCCCAGGGGTACAGACTGCAGTTTCAGGAACGCCCACCTCCCAGATTCTTCAAATCCTGCTTACCAGCTTCTCCAGAAGCAACTTTGATTTTACAGGCAGCAATTCAAAAACTAGTACAAACTCAGGTCATTGTTCCATTTCCTCAGCACCTTCAAGACAAGGATTATTATTCCAGCCTGTTTGTAGTACCGAAACCGGACGGTTCGGTAAGGCCCAATTTTAAACCTCAAGTCACTGTACCCGTACTTATGGGTATTCAAATTGAAGATGGAGTCTCTAAGAGCGGGGATCTCAGGTCTGGAGGAAGGGGAATTCCTGGTGTCTCTGGACATCAAGGATGCTTACCTTCATCTACCAATTTGGCCGCCTCATCAGGCTTATCTCAGGTTTGCATTACAGGACTGTCACTACCAGTTCCAGGCCCTGCCATTTGGCCTCTACATGGCACCGAGGGTGTTCACCAAGGTAATGACAGAGATGATGTTTCTCCTCCACATGCAGGGACTGAACATTATACTGTACCTGGATGACTTACCGATCACATCACCGTCCAGGGAAAAGTTGTTGAGCAGCATTGCCCTGTCAGTGAGATTTCTCCCGAATCACGGGTGGATTCTGAACCTGCCAAAATCTCACCTGGAACCAACACGGAAGCTTCCATTCTTGGGGATGATACTGGACACAGAAACACAGAAGGTGTTCCTTCCAATGGAAAAGGCATTGGTGATCCAGTCGATGGTGCGGGACATTCTAAAACCGACCCAGATATCGGTGCATCTCTGCATTCGCCTCCTGGGAAAGATGGTAGCCTCTTACAAAGCACTGCAGTATGGAAGGTTTTATGCAAGGCCCTTCCAGCTGGATCTACTGGACAAATGGTCCGGATTGCATCTTCACATGCACCAGAGGATACGTCTGTCGCCAAAAGCCAGGATTTCTCTTTTGTGGTGGCTTCAGACTTCTCACCTGACTGATGGACGAAGGTTCGGGATTCACAACTGGATTCTACTAACCATCGACGCTAGCCTCAGAAGTTGGAGAGCAGTCACCCAAGGGGAACAGTTCCGAGGAAAATTGTCAAGTCAGGAATCCATTCTTCCAATCAACATTCTGGAACTAAAGGCCATATACAATGCCCTTCAACAGGCATCCCATCTTCTTCAAGATCATGCCATCCAAGTTCAGTCGGACAATGTGACGGCGGTATCGTACATAAACCGACAGGGCGGAATGAAGAGCAGAGCTGCAATGTCAGAGGTCACAAGGATTCTCCTCTGGGCAGAAAGACATGCGGTAGCGTTGTTCGCGATCTTCATTTCGGGAGTAGACAACTGGGAAGCAGACTTCCTCAGCAGACATGACCTCCAGCCAGGAGAGTGGGGCCTTCACCCTCGGGTGTTCGATTCCTTGACACGTTGGTGGGGAATTCCACAGCTCGACGTGATGGCTTCTTGTCTCAACAAGAAGCTCAAGCGGTATTGTTCCAGGTCAAGAGACCCACAAGCAGTGGCGGTGGATGCCCTGGTGACCCCGTGGGTCTATCAGATGGTGTACATGTTTCCACCACTTCCGTTAATCCCAATTATTCTCAAAAGGATAAAAAGAGAAAAGGTTCAAGCAGTTCTCATTGCTCGAGACTGGCCAAGAAGGGCCTGGTACGTGGACCTACTGGAGATGCTCCTGGAGGACCCATGGCCTCTTCCTCTTCGAGAGGACCTTCTTCAACAAGGGATGCTCATCTATCAAGACTTACCACGGCTACGTTTGTCGGCATGGAAGTTGAGCGTCAAATTTCTAGCCCGGAGAGGGATTCCAAACAAGGTTATCTCTACCTTGATCCAAGTCAGGAAGGGGGTAACGTCTAAGCATTACCACCATATTTGGAAAAAGTACGTCTCTTGGAGTGAGAACAGGAAAATTCCTATGGCGGAATTTAAACTGGTATGGTTAATCCTTTTTCTGCAGGCGAGAGTGGATGTGGGCCTTCATTTGGGCTCCTTGAAAGTCCAGATTTCGGCCTTGACCATTTTCTTCCAGAAACATTTGGCATCTCTTCCGGAGGTTCAGACCTGTTTGAAAGGTGTTCTGTACATGCAACCGCCCTTTGTGTCTCCTACGGCACCTTGGGATCTCAACGCAGTGTTGCAGTTTTTCAAATTGGATTGGTTTGAACCCTTACAGCTTACGGTCGTAAAGTTCCTTACATGGAAGACCATTACACTCCTGACTCTGGCTTCGACCAGGCATGTGTCCGAACTGGAGGCATTGTCTCACAAGAGCCCCTATTTGATTTTTCATGAGGGTCGTGCTGAGCTCAGAAAGCGTCAGCAGTTTCTCCCAAAGGTGGTGTCTGCATTTCATATCAACCAACCTATTTTGGTTCCAGTGATTACTGACACCTCTGCTTCTTCGATGTCCTTGGACACTGTGAGGGCTTTGAAAATCTATGTGAAGCGGACAGCTAGTCACAGGAAATCTGACTCGCTGTTTATTCTCTATGATTGTTTAACAGAAAAAAACCAACCGTATATACTCGGCGCCTGTTCCTTTAGACCACTGGCAAACTACACCTGAGACTGAGCTGCAGCTTCCTAATCAGGGTTATTGCAAATACCCTTTGTAGCAAGCAAACTAAAATGTTGAAACCAAGGTTTCAATAGGAAGCGCTGTCCAGTCACAAATCAATTAATCAAATCAATTTAATTCCACAAACAACATATATGGCCATATATTGACATAAAATAAGAATTCATAAGACTTTAGTAAAATGATAACAAATAAATAATTTAAAATTGTGAATCAATTATAAGCAATTAGTGTTGCTCCAAAATCACGGGCATGCAGTCTCATTCATTTATGTGGTTAGTCATCCACTCCTAATTTATATTCCAATAGCCAGATGGCAATCTTAATTAGTGAATCCAGAGAATGCAGGTGTCCTTTAAGAACAATGTTCAATGTCCTCCTCCCACCCGTATTTAACAATTAACGGGGGCTTTTTCAAAAGACGGGGACTGTTATTCCTTATAACTTTTTTGTTGTTCACTCCTTGCTGAGTGTTTAGAAAATACTCCTCCCTCCCGTAACTTTCTTACCGGGGATGTCTTGCTGAATGGAGGTTTTTCTTATGGATATCCGGACACAGGGGATCTCTCAGCCAGAGAGCATTCGACCCTCTGCAATGTCCATGCAACTGCTGGTCCCAGCTCTAACACGGCAGCAGACGAACACTCGCACTCTCAGACTGCCGGACTGCTACGCCAAATCACGTGACGCGTTTCTCCGCCTCTCCGTTTCCGGATACTCGGCGGCTTCCTCAGACGTGAAATTGTTAAATACGGGTGGGAGGAGGACATTGAACATTGTTCTTAAAGGACACCTGCATTCTCTGGATTCACTAATTAAGATTGCCATCTGGCTATTGGAATATAAATTAGGAGTGGATGACTAACCACATAAATGAATGAGACTGCATGCCCGTGATTTTGGAGCAACACTAATTGCTTATAATTGATTCACAATTTTAAATTATTTATTTGTTATCATTGTACTAAAGTCTTATGAATTCTTATTTTATGTCAATATATGGCCATATATGTTGTTTGTGGAATTAAATTGATTTGATTAATTGATTTGTGACTGGACAGCGCTTCCTATTGAAACCTTGGTTTCAACATTTTAGTTTATTCTCTATGATCCCAAGAAAATTGGGTGTCCTGCTTCTAAGCAGTCTATTGCTCGCTGGATCAGGATTCCTATCCAGCATGCTTATTCTACAGCAGGTTTGCCGGCTCAGAAAATCGGTACAGGCCCATTCTACTAGGTCAGTGGGTTCCTCCTGGGCAGCTGCCCGGGGTGTCTCCGCTTTACAGCTCTGCAGAGCAGCTACTTTGTCACGTCTTGCAGAGTTTGAGGAGGCTGTTTCAATTTAAAACTCAATACCAACAGCAGTATCACCACTACCTCTTCTTTCCCACCTGTATTTATTTTTCCTGATAATTTCTTTCAGGCAAGAATATTTGTACATGATTATTTTTGGTCTCATTAATACATGCGCTGCCTGTACTGATACGGTATGAGAATAGATGTATGATTACTCTCTCAGGCGAGAATTAATTAGGAATTATTTATTCCACTATATCAGGCACACCCATTAGGGTCTGAGTGCCGAGGACAGGACTAGGTAATATACATGTTATACACACTCCCGGTGTAATTGATACCTACTTTTGCATGACCAATTTTGGTCCCATTAAAACAAGCATTGCTTGTACTGGTATGGCATGAGAACAGGTGTACGGTGATTATATCTACACCTCCATGCCAGTCTATATTGGGATAGACTAAACCAGGACATACTAACCCCGTTTGTAACCTTGTTTCCCCAACAAATACATTTATGGGTATCTCCGTCTTGTGATATATGATACATATTAATTTCATGGGGAGAATGAGTGGATACGGACAATATTTTAATTAAGCATAATAAAACTTTATGTTTTAATATTATTCATAAATACACATTTAACAAGAGTGCACCCAAAAAAGAGTCTTCTTTATTCTATGTTTGCTCGAGTTTGAGGATCCGACAGCTGAGATTTGCCCAAGGAGGTAGCAGGCTGTGAATGAACCAGATGAGGGGGCTGGATATAGTTCCTACGCATGGGACATGGAGCAATGAAGAACGTAGGCGGGGTTTGAGAGTCAATGGAAAGTATTTATTATGTACAGGGCTGAGGTAGAGAACCGAGGCTGAAGCACGATGGTTAAGACGTGGCTGGAGGCAAAGAACTGTGGACTGTGATTTGAAAGACGAGACTGTAGATGATGAACTGTGGAACTGTGGATGATGGTTGAAGACGTGGCTGGAGACAAGGACTGTGGACTGTGGTTTGGAAAACGAGGCTGAAGATAATAATCTGCAGGCGGTAGTCGGTGGTACAAAGGCGTGGCTGGTAAAGAAGATCTGTGGAGTGTGGCTTGAAAGACGAGGAAGAAGACCCGGGGCCGACTGTGCCCAAAGAGTCTTACTGGACTGGGTTTTCCAGGGGCGCTTCCACAGGCAGTGGCAGGGTAGAAACGGCAGGGCTGCAGCAGCAACAGAGAAACGACCAAGCAGGATCAGGAGGAACCAGAATACAGCAGGAATCCTGGGAGCACAGGCTAAAGCACCTACAACAGGGTTGTAACTTGAAGCACTGGCATCCCTGTCCTAAACCAGCCCCCTTTTATAGGGAGAGCTTCCCCTGGATTGGCTGGAAGAGACAGGAAACAGGAACTATGCTCAAAACTTTGTCTCCAATATGGTGGCGCCCAGTAATGCAGACCTTTTTGCAAAGCCACACTGCTCACTGCCCCTGGTCTTCTAGCAACGGCTCAGCAAGAGCAAACCACTGTAGTGACGTCCCGCCGCCACGAGCAGACCCCCTCACCGCCGCTACTGCTGCCCATGGATCTGACACAGCAGCCCACCTCCGCCGCTGCCTGCACATCGCCAAGGAAGCCAGCCCCGCGGCCCCAGCGTACCGGTAAGACTCCGGACGCTGACAGTACCCACCCCTTTGCGGGGGGACTCCGGACACCTATGTGGTTTAGTTGGAAACTTGGCATGAAATGTCCGAAGAAGTCTTGGAGCATGGACATCCTCTGCATCTACCCAAGATCTCTCCTCTGGCCCATACCCCTTCCAATCGACAAGGTACTTGATGCGACCATAACGTCTGCGAGAATCAAGGATCTTGTGAATCTCAAATTTGTCTCCTTGTGCTGATTGGATCTTGGGTGATTTAGGCAGAGCGGCTCTGAACCGATTAAGTACCAATGGTTTTAAGAGAGAAATATGAGATGCATTAGGAATTCTTAACTGCGGAGGTAATTTCACTTTGTAAGCCACAGGATTCAACACTTTTTCGATTGGGTAAGGCCCAATAAATCTGGGAGCCAAATTTTTTGTAGTGACCTTTAATCTTAGGTTACGTGTGGAAACCCAAACACGATGTCCTACCTTAAGGCTTGGTACAGCTTTTCGTTTCAGATCTGCATAGGTCTTATATCTCTTGGAAGTCTTGAGCAAAGTCTTGTGAACTTGTCCAGGCTTCAGTAAGTTGTTGAAGTGTTGACTCTGCGGCAGGAACCTCGAGCGTAGGCAGAAGTTGGAAGTCAGGAACTCTCGGATGGTAATTATAATTAATGAAGAATGGAGAAGATTTTGTGGCAGAGTGATAAAGATTGTTATAGGCAAATTCTGCGAATGGGAGGAAGTCCAGCCAGTTGTCCTGTGAGGAGGACATGAATAAACGCAGAAAAGTCTCCAGATCCTGGTTCACCCTCTCTGTTTGACCATCCATTTGGGGATGATAGCCTGAGGAGAACATAGGGATCTCCAAAACTTGGCCACAAATTGAGGACCTCTATCAGACACGATTTCCTGTGGTAGACCATGGAGTCGAAAGATCTCTGCTATAAACAATTTTGCCAACTGAGATGCATATGGAAGATTAGCCAGAGGAAAAAAGTGTGTCATTTTAGAGAATCGGTCAACTATGACCCATACGGTGTTCCGCCCACCAGACATAGGTAAGTCTGTAATAAAGTCCATAGAAATATGCGTCCATGGTCTTAGTGGTACCGGTAAAGGATGGAGTAACCCGGCTGGTGGACCTTTGGGACTTTTATGCTGAGCACATTTTGGACAGGCAGCCACGATTTCCTGAACAACAGTGCTGAGATGAGGCTACCAGTAGGAGCGCTGAATGAATTTAAGTGTCTTATGACCGCCCGCATGGCCCATTAAGGAAGAGGAGTGAGCCCATGTAAGAAGTTTTTTTGCGCAGATTTGGTGCAACGAAGATCTTCCCTGGAGGAGGAAGTGGAGAGGTATTAGTTGAAGAAAAAGAGGTGGATTCCAGGATAAATTGCTCTTTTGAACGGTCAGAGGGTTCTTCTGAACTTAGGGAGCGAGATTAGGCATCTGCCTTCAGTGGCAAACGCAGGATTTGCATGGGGGGGGGTTCCAGAACTGGGAGGAGTCAAGCACGGGGGTGGGGACTGAGGTGACCCAGTATATGATGGGTCCGTAAAACTAGTGTGTCTGTGTGTATGTATGTATACATATATATATATATATATCTAAACACATATATATACCGTATATATACACCTCTCTCTCTCTCTCTCTATATATATATATATATATATATATAGCATATTAAACATGCATATATATACAGTATACATATATATACACACATGTATATATATCATATGTGTGTGTTTATTTGTATGTATATACATGTGTATATATGTATGCACATGGATATATATGTACTATAATTAAAGTAAATTAAACTTTTTGTAAGTACTTATAAGTACCACCAGGAAGACAGCAGGCATAATAATAGTCATGCAGGACAAAAAAATGATTTTTTTTTTTTATAGTGAGGGGGGTTTCTGGGTGCTCGGAAACCCCCCCTGCGTGCGCCACTGGCCTTTTTGTTGAGGGAACCTGGTCGGTAACTGAGTTTAAAATTAAAACATGTAAAGAAGAGTGCCCATCTTGCTTGGCGTGGGTTCACACATCGGGCTGACTGTAGATACAGGAGGTTCTTGTGATCTGTGGTTACCGAAATTGGATGCTGAGCTCCCTCCAACAAATACCTTCACTCCTCAAAGGCCAACTTAATTGCCAGTAATTCCTTTTCCCCAATAGCATAATTCTGTTCAGCGGGGGAGAATCTTCGCGAGAAGAACGCACAGGGATGGACCTTCTTGTCCTCGAAAAGCTGGGATAATACTGCTCCCACTCCCACAGTAGAGGCATCAACCTCCACCAAGAACGGACGGCTGAGATCGGGTTGTCGAAGAACTGGAGCAGTTGTGAAGGCCTTCTTTAAAGATGAAAAAGCTTCCAAAGCCTTAGGAGACCACTTGGCAGGATCGGCTCCCTTCCTAATTAATTAATTAATTAATAGGAGCTATGACAGAAGAATATTTTTGAATGAATCTTCGGTAGAAGTTAGCAAACCCCAGGAAACGTTGAATTCCTTTAAGGGTAGCTGGAAATGCCCAATTCTGAATTGCCTGGACTTTAGCGGGTTCCATCTGTAACTTCTGCCCTTAAAGAATGTAACCGAGGAATGGAATCGTGGGTACTTCAAAGGTGCACTTCTCTAACTTACAGAATAACCGATTCCTTCGTAGACGAGTTAACACTTCTTTGACTTGTTCCCGATGGGTCTTCAGATCCTTAGGAAAAATGAGGATGTCATCCAGGTATACTACCAAGCAGTCATAGAGAAGATCTCTGAAGATTTCGTTAACGAACTCTTGAAAGACGGCTGGGGCGTTACATAGGCCAAAAGGCATTACCAGGTA
This sequence comes from Pseudophryne corroboree, assembly GCF_028390025.1. Lineage (NCBI taxonomy): Eukaryota > Metazoa > Chordata > Amphibia > Anura > Myobatrachidae > Pseudophryne > Pseudophryne corroboree. Next base: position 42,189,626 of record NC_086453.1, read on the forward strand.
TTCGTAATGGTCGTCGTGGGTATTAAATGCCGTCTTCCATTCGTCCCCTGGGCGAATATGTGTAAGATTGTAGGCCCCCCGTAAGTCCAACTTAGTAAATACAGTAGCTCCTGTAACACGGTCGAACAGTTCTGGAATCAGAGGTAACGGATATCTGTTCTTAACTGTTATGTCATTGAGACCTCTATAGTCAATACAGGGCCGCAACCCCCCATCTTTCTTTTTGACAAAGAAAAACCCCGCTGCAGCTGGAGATGTAGAAGACCTGATGAACCCTTTCTCCAAGTTCTCCCGGATATACTCCGACATGGCCTGTGTCTTGGGAAGTGAGAGATGGTAAATTCGACCTCGGGAAGGAGACTTACCCGGTACTAGTTCAATGGGACAATCCCAAGTACGATGCGGAGGCAAGGTGTCCGCCCCTTGCTTACTGAAAACATCTTGAAAAGCTTGGTCCTCCACAGGAAGGCTGGAAGGGCTGGAAGAACAGAGAGGTCTAACTGAAGATAAACAGTTCTGAAAACAGTCTTGTCCCCAAGAGAGAACATCCATAGTTTGCCAATCTATGTGGGGATTGTGTCTGATTAACCATGGAAACCCTAGGATTAGTTCATGAGAGGCTTTAGGAATTACAAGGAAAGAGATTTCTTCTGAATGGAGAGCTCCAACCTTCATCTTGAAAGGAATAGTATGAAAGGATATAATACCCTCAGGAATATAACTTCCATCCACTGCGGTAACAGAAATGGTATGATCCAAAGCAGGGATGGGGAACCTTCGGCCCTCCAGCTGTTGTTGAACTACACATACCAGCATGCCTTGCTACATTTTTGCTATTTGGTCATGCTAAAACTGTTGCAGGGCATGGTGGGATGTGTAGTTCAACAGCAGCTGGAGAGCCGAAGGTTCCCCATCCCTGATCCAAAGGAACTGTTTGTATTCTAGATCGTTTGACCAGAGCTGACTTAATGAAGCTTTCGGCGGCTCTGGAGTCGAGTAGTGCATGGATGAGAAGAGAAGAAGAAGGGAACTCCAATTGGGTTAACAGGACAGACTCTTTCATGGTATGTAATTCTGAGAATTCTCCTAGCTTGACCTCTCCAGCCCAAACTAGGAGCGGGCGTTTCCCGGACGTAGATTGCAAGTTTTAACAAAGTGATCAGATGCACCACAATACAGGCAGAGGTTCCCTTGTCGCCGTCTCTGACGTTCTTCATTGCAGAGGCGGGAGCGATTAATCTGCATGGGTTCTTCCGCAGTTGGTGATGATGGTGTTGGTGGAAGAACAACTCTAGGCTTAGGGCGATCTGACCGCAACCTCTCCATACAGCGTTCACTGTACCTCAGGTCTAACTTATTGCATAAAGAAATTAGTGTATCCAACTTATCAGGTACGTCCTGAGTTGCGAGGTCATCTTTGATCTTTTCGGAGAGACCGCTCCAGAAACCTGCAATGAGAGCCTCCTCGTTCCAGTTCAGTTCCGAGGAAAGGGTGCGAAACTGGATCACGAACTGACTGACCGTATGCGTGCCCTGACGCAGACGCAGGATCTCCAATGAGGAAGCTGAAGTCCTGTCCAGTTTGCCGAAGATTTTTCGGAAGGTGGCCACGAATTCTGGATAGTTACATAAGATGGGATCCATCCTCTCCCACAAAGGTGAAGCCCATTTCAACGCTTGCCTGGAAAGTAAAGAAATTATATAGGGTACTTTGGTTCGTGCCGATGAGAAATTGGCCGACTGTAGTACGAACTGGATTTCGCACTGGTTACGAAACCCACTGCATTGTTTTGGATTCCCATCAAATTTATTGGGAGGTGGCAAATGCACTCGTGGAAGTGGTACTGGTACAGGAGGAAGCGGGACCGGGGGTGCTAATGTGGGAGCAGCTGTAGATACTTGAGAGGCCGTCATGGCAACACAGAGAGAATCGAGACGTTCGGACATACTCTGCATGAACTGCACGATTTGAGATTGTGTGGCCTCCTGCTTACTTAAGCGAGACAAGATATCAGCAGTTGAATCCACTCCTGAGGCCTGATCACCCGTCGAATCCATTGGGCCAGTGCTTACTGTCACATCTAGCAGAGTTTGAGGATCCGGCACATGAGATTTGCCCGAGGAGGTAGCAGGCTGTGAATGAACCAGATGAGGGGGCTGGATATAGTTCCTTCGCATGGGACACGGAGCAATGAAGAACGTAGGCGGGGTTTGTGAGTCAATGGAAAGTATTTATTATGTACAGGGCTGAGGTAGAGAACCGAGGTTGAAGCACGATGGTTAAGACGTGGCTGGAGGCAAAGAACTGTGGACTGTGATTTGAAAGACGAGACTGTAGATGATGAACTGTGGAACTGTGGATGATGGTTGAAGACGTGGCTGGAGACAAGGACTGTGGACTGTGGTTTGGAAAACGAGGCTGAAGATAATCTGCAGGCGGTGGTCGGTGGTACAAAGGCGTGGCTGGTGAAGGAGATCTGTGGAGTGTGGCTTGTAAGACGAGGAAGAAGACCCGGGGCCGACTGTGCCCAAAGAGTCTTACTGGACCGGGTTTTCCAGGGGCGCTTCCACAGGCAGTGGCAGGGTAGAAACAGCAGGGCTGCAGCAGCAACAGAGAACCGACCAAGCAGGATCAGGAGGAACCAGAATACAGCAGGAATCCTGGGAGCACAGGCTAAAGCACCTACAACAGGGTTATAACTTGAAGCACTGGCATCCCTGTCCTAAACCAGCCCCCTTTTATAGGGAGAGCTTCCCCTGGATTGGCTGGAAGAGACAGGAAACAGGAACTATGCTCAAAACTTTGTCTCCAACATGGCGGCGCCCAGTAATGCAGACCTTTTTGCAAAGCCACACTGCTCACTGCCCCATGTCTCCTAGCAACGGCTCAGCAAGAGCGACCCACTGTAGCGACGTCCCACCACCCCGAGCGGACCCCCTCACCGCCGCTACTGCTGCCCACGGATCTGGCGCAGCAGCCCACCTCCGCCGCTGCCTGCACATCGCCAAGGAAGCCAGCCCCGTGGCCCCAGCGTACCGGTAAGACTCCGGACTCTGACATACTTGGTCTGGTTCGAACACGTTTGCTAAGTTCTACAAGTTCAGTACTTTGGCCGCTGAGGACCTTCAGTTTGGTCAATCAGTTCTGCAGGAACCACAGCACTCTCCCACCCGGTTTGGGAGCTTTGGTACATCCCCATGGTACTAATGTGGACCCCATTATCCTCTAGGATGTAAGAGAAAATAGGATTTTAATTACCTACCGGTAAATCCTTTTCTCGTAGTCCGTAGTGGATACTGGGCTCCTGTCCGGTTCTTCGTTTCTGCACTGTTACTTGGTTTAGTATTGTTATTGGTTCAGCTGTTGCTGTTCCTATTCAAGTTGGGTTAGCATGGCTTTCCTCTGGTTGTGTGTGCTGTTTCGAATCTCACCACTGTTCAGTTAAATCCTTCTCTCGAAGTATGTCCGTCTCCTCGGGCACAGTTTCTAGACTGAGTCTGGTAGGAGGGGCATAGAGGGAGGAGCCAGCCCACACTATTAATTTCTTTAAAGTGCCCATGGCTCCTAGTGGACCCGTCTATACCCCCATGGTTCTAATCTGGACCCCAGTATCCTCTACGGTCTACGAGAAAAGGATTTACCGGTAGGTAATTAAAATCCTATATTTTTGTATTGCATGCAAAAAAAAAATTATATGTATAGGTACAGAGGGAAACTTAGTGAATGTTATAAATGTCACGTGTATACAAATTTATACGAATGTGTAATACTTGTGTCATGTGGTGGTATTAAAACTGTTATACTTACCATCTGTCTGACTTGCTGGAGGTTGACTCCGGAGAGCTGAAAAATAAAAGAAGAACAGGTATATTAGTGTAACATAATTTAAACACAGTTAATAATTTACTATAATAATACAGGCTACCCAGGCGGCCTAGTAATAAAATAATAGCTTGGGTGGAGGCACAATTGTTAGTTACCCATCTGCTACATGTAGGGGAGGGTTACATAAATGTTAGCATTTTTGATTTAAGAATAAGGTAGTTATTTTTTATTATTTAAAAAATATTTTGGTGACACAGCTGTGTATTTACAACATGACACTAAAGGTTCACACACAGTAGAAGATATTTTCCAAAGATAACGACGGTTGTGAACAATGAAATCTTGATGCTGGAAGCTTTTTACATTACAGCTGTGCTGCTGTATTGCAGCCAGACCTGCTCCCCCGCCCGGCTCCGCCTCCCCTTGGTACTAACTAATGCTGGGAGGAGGCGTGACTGAGTATCCAGACATCCCCGGACCATGACCACGCCTCCTCCCAGCATCTGTGATGAGACAGGAGACAGAGCTGGGCCAGCCGGGAGAGCGGCTGTGGTGGCTGCGCTGACAAGTTAAAAACAAATGGGGCCCCAATGGTGAGTTCTGCTGATAGGCCACTGGGGAAGGGGATCTTTAAGTAGTCGGGAGGTGGGGTGGGGGAATCTTTGAGTAATCCCTAGGGGGTGCCTCTGTGCAATCAGGGCAGGTGGGAGGGAGCATGGAATTATGCTATTGGGCCCCAAATGGAATGGGTACACCCCTGGCCTTAAGGGGTGGTGGTTCTGCTTATAGACTACAGGTAAAGGATACTGTCAATTCTCAGTGACCAGGAGGGCTGTGGAGAGTGGCTGCAGCCACTGACAGGTAAGAAGGGGGACCTAGGATACCCTGGTATTTAGTACCTGCTTCTAACCCTCCTCCCTTTAGATGCTCATGAGCGTATAGACAGGAGCAGAACAAATCCACACAGGTGTTATATTGGAACATGTCTGAAGCTACTTGACAGAAATAAGATTGGGGTAAAATTGCTACAGTATCTTGGTCATTTTATTGTTTGCATACGTTTCATACACATGACAGGAGCTGATTGGCTGGAGCACCATTTATCATACTCAGTAAGTTTTAAACCTCATTGTGTATGATAAAACCCATTGCTAAATCAGCATGCGAGCGTATTGCATGATTAAGGTAGCCCCCTGACTACAAAGCAGTTGGAGAGCCGCCATCATTTGCGTCACAGCGGCTACATGTAATGACATGCAGCCGCCACTTCCCACCCCTCCAATAGTCTGGTCACGCCTCAGTTGTCCGGAGCGCACCCCTAAAACAGAGTGTCAACACCCAAAAAATGCGGCGTTGAAGCCCCGTTACCGCCCACCTCCAGGTCTTAGATTGCAATCATCGGCGATCACAGTTTAGGACCTTGCACATGTACGCACCAGTGCGCGCATGCACTGAAGTGCTGAAATCACCAAATAGTGATTTTAGCACTTTTGCGTCTGAACCTGAATTGGGCCCAATATTTCTAAATTAAAGTGTAATGGGGAATTCAATTAGCCAAGAAAGTTTTTCCGGAGAAAAAAAAAAACAACAGGGTTTTTTCCTGATGGTTTTTTTTTGGGGAAAATTAAATTGTATCTCATTTTTATGTCCTTTAAATTACCTTTTTCGTGTGATATGTTCCCGGACCTATGAGTTTTGCAGCCGTAATCACGAAAATGGGCCTCGGGCAGGTGAAAAAAAAAACCCTGACAGTGCTGGCTTCGGGGCTAATTGAATAGCCCTGAGGGGTCTATTTGAAAACCCACCTAAGTATGATAATTATTAAATAAATAAAAATATTGGAAACCCCTTCTTTCATAAACATGGGCTAATATTGTGTTTAGTGTGTATGATGAGTTGCAGGACTGAAGCCCTCCTCCGAGAAAATCTACCACCCCTAGTGACACAATGAGTCTTCTAGCAGAGGCAGTGACTTCCTATTAGAAGTTTTTCCTGCTTAAAACTGCTAGTCACTCAGTCCTCGGTGGAGGTGCTTTCTGCCCCTGGGACTTCTAGTTAGGATTGTGAAAATCAAACAGAGGAATAATAAGACTTATATATGGAGAGTGAGACCTTGGTGGAGGGAGACAAAGCAATAGATTAGCTAAATAATTATTTTGCTTAGTATTCACTACAGAAGTAGAGGGGAAGGGGCCACAGTTAAGCTGCAAGGACATTTTTAAAAATAAGGTGGATAATAGTATATTTAAAGAGGAGATGGTCCTAATTGAACTCTCTAAACTGGAAGTAGATAAATCTATGGGGCCAGATGGGATACATCCAAGGATACTAAAAGAGCTTAAAGATGTGCTGGTAGTGCCATTACTATAATTATTAAACAAATCACTAGCAACAGGAGCAATTCCAGAGGACTGAAAAATAGTGAATGTAGTACCACTGCACAAAAGTGGAAGCAAGGAAGAAGAAAGTAACTACAGACCTGTAAGCCTTACATCAGTTATAGGGAAAGTAATGAAAACACTATTAATAGAAAGAGTTGTGGAATATCTTAAATACTGTACAACAATTTACAGTATCCCAAACAGCTTGGATTTACTGGGGGCAGATCATGCTAAACAAATCTTATTGAATTTTTTTACTCCGTGACTAAAATAATAGATCAAGGGGGGGCCATAGATTAAGCATATTTAGACTTTAGTAAGGCATTTGACAAGGTCCAACATCGCAGACTACTAAAGGAACTTGAAAGCATGGGATTGGATTATAAAACAGTGGAATGGATAAAAACTGGAGTGCATTATGTGGACTGAAATGTTGCCATTGGTGTACCCTGGAAATCTGTTCTTGGACCAGTGCTCTTTAATATTTATGTTGGTGACATTGATAATGGTATTGAAGGGAAGGAATGCAGAAGATACAAATGTATGCAACAGGGTAGACACACTGGGCAGGGTAAAACAAATGATTGAGGATCTAAATAGACTAGAGAAATGGTCAAGAATGTGGCAACTACAGTTTAATATTAAAACATGAAAAAGCATGCACTTGGGTCTCAAAAACCCAAAGGATAAATATACTGTAGTATCGAAGGTACTATACTGGAAACTACTGAGGAGGAAAGGGATCTAGGAGTCCCTATTTCAAGTGACTTAAATGCTGGGAAGCAATGTAACAAAACAATGAGAATTGCAAGTCGCATGCTTGGGGGTATATTTACTAATAGTCTTTTTTGTTTATGTTTGGTCAATTTTTTTTTATTGATTTTGTGTTTAAGGGTCTAAATCACACATTTACCAACAGATGATTTTTGACATTGTTTTTAAAAAAAAATGTCAAAAGTCATCTGGTAGTAAATGTAGAATTCAGACCCTGACATACAAAATCGACCAAAAATTGACCCAGATGGGTTCTTAGTAAATAAAACCCAACATCCACATTTACTAACAGATGATTTTTTACATATTTATTTTTAAAACAATGTCAAAAAAAACATCTGTTAGTACATGTGTGATTTAGACCCTAAAACACAAAATTGATCAAAAATCGACCCAACATTGACCAAAAATAAATCAACATAAACCAAAATCGACTTTTAGTAATGATACCACCTGGTTGCATATGTAGAGGAATCAGTAGCATGAAAAACAAAGCAATAATGCCACTGTATATGCAGGTCATTGATACGGCAACATCTGGAATACTATATTCAGTTCTGAAGGCCACATCTCCAAGAAGGCTATAAATACACTGGAGAGCGTACAAAGAAGAACAACTCAAATGGTGCATGGTTTACACCACAAAACTTACCTGGAAAGTCTACAAGTTCTTAACATGTATAGTTTAGAGCAGAGAAGGGAAAGGGGAGACATAGTAACATAGTTTCTGAGGTTGAAAAAAGACAATTTGTCCATCAAGTTCAACCTATTAGCGATCTCCTACACTATAATTTTTAAGACTAATTTTATCTATTGTGAATGTCAGCCATTCTATTTATTCCTCTTTTTTGTTTTTTTAACTAGAGTGCATGATTTATCCACCATAACCTTTTATATCCTTATCCATTAGGAATTTATCTAGTTCATTCTTAAAAGTAATTACCGAGTCCGCCATTACCACTCTCTCAGACACATATTGTCCTTACTGTGAAGAAACCTTTCCGTCTCTGTATGCAAAATTTCCTCTCCTCCAACCTAAGCAGATGTCCTCGTGTCCTCTGTGTTGCTCTTACCAAAAATAAATCCTCCACAAGATCTGTGTATTGTCCCCTTATATATTTGTAAATGTTTATCATGTCCCCTCCTAATCTCTTTTCCAGTGTAAACATGCCTAACCTATCAAGCCGTTCCTCGTATTCTAGCGTCTCCATCCCCTTAATCAATTTAGTCGCCTGTCTCTGAACCTTTTCTAGTTCCAGGATATCCTTTTTGAAGTATGGTGCCCAAAATTGTGCACAGTATTCGAGATGTGGCCTCACTAGTGATTTATATAACGGGAGTATAACACTCTTATACCTTGCATCAGTTCCTAATACCTTGTTTGCTTTCTTTGCTGCAATCCTACTTTGGATACTACTGTTAAGTTTGTTATCTATGTGAATACCTAAATCTTTTTCCAGTACAGAATCCCCTAATATTTCCCCATTTAGTAGGTAGGTGATATTTTTGTTCTTGCTACCAAAGTGCATTTCCTTACACTTGTCTATATTGAACCTCATTCCCCATTTTGCTGCCCATGCTTCCAGTTTAAATAGGTCGTTCTGAAGAGACTCAACATCTCCCTGTGAATATATAACCTTTCACAGTTTGGTATCGTCTGCATAAATTGACACCATGCTCTCAAGACCTACTGCTAGATCATGTATGAAAATGTTGAAGAATAGTGATCCAAGTACAGACCCTTGTGGCGCACCACTTAGTACTTTAATCCAATTTGAAAAAGTACCATTTACCACAACCCGCTGCTCCCTATTATCCAACCAATTTGTAACCCAAGTGCATATTATGCTTCCCAGCCCCAGTTCTTGTAGCTTATAGTTAAGTCTCATGTGCAGTACTGTGTCAGAAGCTTTAGCAAAGTATATAAAGATTACATCCACCTCCTTACCATGATCTAGGTTAGAGCTAACTGTTTCATAAAAGCCTAATAAGTTTGTTTGGCAGGATCTTTCCTTCACAAATCCATGTTGGTTCCTGTTAAAAATTGATAAAAATGCTCACATATTCCCAGGGTTTTAACAGAATCCAGGAGGGAAACATTCTTCAAAGGAAGAGAAGTATTAGAACACGAGGACATGCACTGAGACTGGAGGGAGGTAGGTTCAAGGGAAATTTAAGGAATAATGACTTCACTGAAAGGGTAGTGGATAAGTGGAATAGCCTCCAATCAGAGGTGGTAGAGGTTAAGACAGTAGAGCAATTTAAACATGCTTGGGATAGGCACACAAAGGCTTAAAAAGAAATAAGGATCATCATCAAATAGGGTTGAGGTTACCAAAAGGGGTAGACTAGATGGGAGAGTGGTTCTTATATGCCATCAAATTATATGTTTCTATGTAGCAGAGAAAGCTCTTCCAATGGGAAGCCACTTTCCGGCCTTTCTGTAAGCCCTATCCTCTTCTATGGGATGCACCCAATGGAGTTCCTTAGAAGCCGGTGTTTTTGCACATTTGCGCCAGTTGTATGCACTGCCAGATGCATTGTGCATGCGCAAAACACCAGGCAAGTGCCAAAGGGAAGGAGCCAGACCACTGCATGGACTGCAGCATGGTCAGCCCCTTCACCTAAAAGGGAAGGAGCTGTCACTGTCTTTGACACTAGTTTTATAGAAAAAAATAATTTACTCAAATATAATGAGCTCTGCAAACCATTAATGTCCATTCAAAACTGTGAATTAAATCAATATTTTATTGAACATACTCTTTATATATACTCTTTATATATAACATGACAAATTAGAATATATGAATGTATGTCGATATAAAAATTCACACTGATTCTCACTATCACAGACAATATACAGACATTGCACAAATTTACTGAAAATCATTTTAAATGAGATCACAGTTTTAAATAGTAAAAACAAATGGCAGAAAATGCATAAGCATAAAAAAAGCATAGAATGAAATCCAAAATCACTAAAAACCTGCTACGCATTTCACAGCACCAGCCCACTTCTTCAGGCAGTCATAATGTAAGGTGGAGAGCACACAGGAAAATGTTGGGTCAATGTAAGCTACTGTAAGAGATAATTGAAATGTACTGTGCAGGCCGGTGTTCCTAGAAAGGTTTGTAATGGATCCCAGAAAATTTTAAAGGGAAAAAAATCACATAAAGGCATAATAACACAAGTGTCAGAGATAATGAATGTATAAGCATGGAATGAAAGACAGTGAATTTCAGGAGTGAGTTTGATCCATTTTAATATCTTAGAATTATCACCATGTTACTTAAACTTTAAATGAAAGAATTCAATGTATTTATTGAATTTGTGAATACTGACAAAAAAGCTAGTGATTGTATCTTGATATCTAAACCTCTGTGGTACTTATTTATTGTACAATGGTTTTGCATGTGAAGTCATATTTCAAACCCATCATATGCCAGGTCACTAGTTATTGTGTCCCGTATTGAAGGGATTTTTCCTCCTGCCCCTCATCTTTGTAACCCCTATCCCCTCCATCTTACTTTAGCTCATGTCTGCCCCCCCATCTCCCTGTCTCCCATATCTGTCCTCATCATCCCCCATCTCTGTCCCCTGTTTCTCATCTGTCCATCTTCCCTCCATTCTCCCTGTGTCTCATTTCTGTCCCCCTCACCACCAGCCTCCCTGTGTCCATTAATAGAGTGGTACTCTAGCAACTCTGATCTTCTAATACTCCACACTATACTGTACACTCATACTAAACCACCACCACAAAGCTGTCCATGACTCTCTCCTCTCCACTTCACCTGTCTGCAACAAACTACAGTAGCTTCTATTCATGAGCTCTTCTTCTCTCACTATTTCCATCTCCTTGCTATCACTGAAACATCTCTCTTGCTCCCTTACTAGTTTCCCCTGTGACTCTCCTACTGTATGTCTTTTCTTCTTCAACGTGAGTTGACCAGGTCACCAACAAGGTGATGGAGTCAGCCTTTTATTGTTCACTTCTGTGTCATGCCACCAAAGCCCTCACTCTCCACTTTTGAAGACCACTTCATTAGAATCTTATCTCCTGCTGCCACCTTTAGTCCCCCTCATTCATCCTCACAGTTTCTTGACAACCTCTACAACAGGCTTGTTCACTCTTTACTCTGACCTATCCACTCTCATTACCAGAGATTTCAACAACCCTTTGGAAGTCTCAACCAGCACTAATGACTCTATCTCATTTCCTGCTATGGTCTTTCACAGTTGACATCTTCTCACACCCATGGTGATGACCTCTCCCATCTCAGTGTCATATCTTATTTTTCTAACTCTGTCTTCCCACTCTGTGACCACAGCCATCTGTCCTTCCTTACACTATCCTCTACACCCCTCCTTCCGCTAGTATGTCACTGTGACTCCTAAATGGTATTGACTCTAATCTGTTTTCTGCCCCACTTTGACCTCACCTCTCCTGCATGTTCCACCCTGTCTTGCCATAAAGCAGCTTTCTAATTAAACAGTTCCACTGAAGTCTTTTACAATAAAGCTGCCTATGACCAACCAATCCTCATCTTGGCATTAAAAACAGATGTTTTTTGCAAAAACGCTTCCCAACAGTTGATTGCCATTGGTGGATCCCCATTCCACTGCTAATTTCCTGCACTATAATCTTATCCCATCCTCCTACTTTGCCACACCCTCTCTTACCAATAAATACTATGTTTAGATCACTCAAATTTGCCCTGGCAATCCAACCTAATCAACTGTACACCACCATCAACTCCATCCCCAGCATACCCCACCGATCCTCTCCCTCTTCCCTTGCTGTAAACAACTTTTCCACCTCTTCAGATCAAAATGACACCATCTGAAACCTGATCTTTTCTCATTGCATGTCCATACCCTCCCCCTCCCTCACACTGATGAAGTGCAGGGTCCAGTTGGTTAGGAGGGCAAGGAGCTGGTCTAGCAGTCTGCAGCTGCTCTAATACATGCTCTTTTCTCAATCCCTCTTACTGAATGGACTATGCAGCCTATTGCTGCTATTCATGACCTTTTCATCCTCTCTGGTGGCCCCTCCTATCGAAAAGCATTGGAATAACCAGAATTTCTGTACTCCATGTGGTCATTTTAATTAGGGGTGATGTCAGTGATGTTGCAATTGGGATGACATGTGAATGCTGGCATCACTATTACATCACCTATAAATCATGTATTTTATCATGCACCCTCTTAAGGGGTGTGCAAGAAAAAGCTCATTGTTAACTACAATATGTGTGGGGGTGCTCGGATGTAATTGATTAACCCCCTATAGCTGTATAGTGTGAGAGCAGCACAGGCTGTACAGAAAGATCAATCATCAGCAAGTTCAATTAACGGAAAGGAATGTTAATAATATGAGGCTGTATTTGAAAGTATGGCTTTAATAATACTAATTGGGATAATGGTTGTCACTGTGCGGCTCTCTGTGTTTTATGATGATCATGAGGATGCTCTCTGTATTGTATGGTGATCATTAAGGGGCTCTCTGTATTTTATGGAGGTCACAATGATGCTCTCTGTATTGTATGGAATTCACTAAAAAGCTCTCTGTATTGTATGGAAGTCACATGAATGCTTTCTGCATTGTATGGTGGTCACTAGGATACTCTATGCTTTGGCTACAGTTTGGCAAAGGCAATGTGATTTATTTTTTCCTTTACACTTTTGTGTTGGCCTAATCTACTTGAGGCCATTTTCATTATTTTTATTACGGGACTACTGCCCATGGTGAAATACTTGAATTGTTATTTATATCGTGACGGCTGGAGTGAGGCCCAATAAGATCCCCTGCATCTTTTAGAGGAGCTCTTAACAGCTACCTGTCACACATGTGCAGGAATTTCTTCGCGTGGGACACAAGCCCAAGTCCTGCTGAAAGTATTCTTAGGAAGGCATCATGTGCAGTGTTAGGTACCCAGATCTTACCTGGGTGAGGCAAAGCTGGAACTACATTCTGCCGGGCATTCAGAGAGGGTGTTCTGTGGATGGGGTAGGGGTGGGAGGTCAGGAGATAGGGAGAGGGAAACAATTATTGCCTGCATCTCGTCGCCAAATAGTTATTCTGTGATCTGCAGCTCCATGTGAACAGAATGAAAGTTAGACGCATTCTCAAGAGGCAGATCTACCTGTGTATGGCACAATATACACCAGTCATGGGGTTCTCAGATACTCTGGGCTACTGTATAGTTACAAAGTGGTGACTTTGTAAGCTGACGCTTCTCAGCGGGTTGAAGCTGAAAATGTAAAGTGACACTCGCATTCCGTGTACGGCCTGTCATGCTTTACACTGAATGTTAGTGCCACTTTAAAATGTAAATGTGTATGAGAGGGGAGTTTCTGGGAAACAGTGCATCCCTGATATGCCACAATAATAGCTGTTATATAAATGAATGCCTTCAGCCTTAAATACTGTACCAATGAGCCTGTGTTCAGCTATGTAAATATATATATACACTAGAACAGTGTTACCTCTTTTTTCATTGTAATTATATTACCTTTGATCTCGCCTGTGATAGTGATAATTTGAGGATCTGTAACAAACAAAAATAATACATTATAGGAATATAAGTGTGTATTGTTTACTTACCTACAGTATATTAGTCACTGACAAAGATTGGTATTATAAACTCAGTTATTCCATGTGCTGATTACAGTGACAGCAGGGAAAGTATGCCAAATGATTGAACTAGGTAGACTAGAGAAATGGTCAAGAATCTGTCAACAACATTTTAATGCCAAAACCCTAAAGGCTATGTAAATATAGTATTAATGGCACTATACTGGGAACTACTGAGGAGGAAAGGGATCTAGGTGTCACTATTTCAGGTGACTTAAAGGCTGTAAGCAATGTAACAAAGCAATGAGGAAGGCTAGTCAGATTCGGTATCCGGACTCCAGGTCGACAGCACAAAGGTCGACACACTTTAGGTCGACACACCTTAGGTCGACATGGACAAAAGGTCGACATGGACAAAAGGTCGACAGGAACAAGGTCGACATGGAAAACGGTCGACATGAGTTTTTCACAATATTTTTCTTTTTTTGAACCTTTTCATACTTAACGATCCACGTGGACTACGATTGGAATGGTAAAGTGTGCCGAGCGAAGCGAAGGCACCATGCCCGAAGCATGGCGAGCGAAGCGAGCCATGCGAGGGGACGCGGTGCACTAATTGGGGTTCCCGGTCATTCTACGAAGAAAACGACATCAAAAAAGCATAAAAAACTCATGTCGACCTTTTTCCATGTCGACCTTGTTCCTGTCGACCTTTTGTCCATGTCGACCATTTGTCTATGTCGACCTAAGGTGTGTCGACCTAAAGTGTGTCGACCTTTGTGCTGTCGACCCTGAGTCCCAGACCCGTCAGATTCTTGGCTGCATTGGGAGAGGAATCAGCAACAGAAAGAAGTAATAATGCCACTGTATAGGTCATTGGTACGGCCTAATCTAGAATACTGTGTTCAGTTCTGGAGGCCATATCTTCAGAAAGATATTAATACATTAGTGACTGTACAAAGAAGCGCAACTAAAATGGTGCATGGCCTACATCACATAACTTACCTTGAAAGACTAAAAGATCTTAATATGTATAGTTTGGAGCAGAGAAGGGAAAGGGGGAACATGATAGACACTTTCAAATACTGTATATCAAGGGTTGTAACAAAGTCCGCGAGGGAACATGCTTCAAAGGTAAAGAAGTATTAGAACATGAGGACATGCATTGAGACTGGGGGGTGGCAGGTTCAAAGGAAGCTGTGCAGGCAGGGAGCTACTCGACGGTTGCAAAAACATCGCTGCCGTGCGATGCTTTTTCACCAGTGTGTGTGTGTGTGTGTGTGTGTGTGTGTGGAAGGGGGGGTGGGGGGGCTAGGACCAGACATGTGGAGCAGACTAGCCCTGTGCTGGGTGTCTCCCCGCATGGTTGAAAAGCTGTTCGTAGATGTGCTAAATTTAGCACATACAGTATACAATCAGGTCTGAATTAGGCCCATGGTTTTACCCATTAGAGAAAGATTTTGCTTTTGTGATTCATGCTGAATTAGGCCCATAGAGCAGAGGTTCCCAAATGCGGTCCTCAAGGCACCCCAACGGTCCAGGTTTTAGGTATATAGAGTCATTCTTTGTAGCATCTTATATATTAAATTGATTTTATTTTATATGTTTTAAATAGTATGTAGTTTTTATAATTATATGGAATCCCGGCTATTTAATTAATGTTATATATTGCATGTTTTATTGATAATTCCAAAACAAGATTAAAATTGCCACCCTATCAGTGCTGCCTGGTGCTATATATTGTTGGTCAGCATTGACTGCAGAAATGCCAAGGACCCTGAAACCTATCCTAGCCTTACTGACCGAGGAATTGGTTCTCATGAATCAAAGAGTGGGTAACAGGCATTACTGCATATACTATGGTATGGCTTGCTTTTGCTTGTGTGTATTTATATTGCTATAAAGGTGATATTTTGGATTGTAAACAAATTATGCAATTCTGTACAACAAGCTCAGGTGTATGATGCCATCCAGAAAGAGAGCAAGGATGGTTTCTGATAGGAGACACAAAATGATGTATCAAGATGGCGGCTCTCATTCATTTTGTCATTTCACTGCTTTCAAATCTGTCTTGCATCATGCTGGAAAGTTTGAGTCTCTTTACCACATCCTGAGACATCAACAACACCTGGGGTGGGGTGCAACTTGTTTTGATGTTTACCATATATGTAAGGACCACTGATAAGTTTAGCTTGTTACTATGTATGGTATGTAACTATATCATAGCTCATGTAAACCAATTATGTGTTTCAAACCCCATCTGTCACTTATATCCACACTTTGCTAGCTATGCTATACAGATGTGCCTCTATACATCACCATGGTTTGGCGTTCACGGGTGCATGCATACGCAGGCTACATTGAACGCTTTACACACATGGAAGCAGTACGGCAGCAGCGGCCAGGCAGGGGGAGAAAGAGGCTCCCGCTAATGTGTATAGTGATAGGGGGATTGGGAGACACTGTGTGGATAGGTAGTGGGAGGATATGCTCCCACTACCCGTAGTATTAATGCCTATTCTGTGTGCGATCGTGGTGCGCGCGTATACGCACATGCCTGCAGTCATTAGCATATCAAAGCAGCCATGGCGGTGCGCATTCTTGGGATGCATTTGCATTGCGGAAACGCCACGCCATGGCTGTAAAAACATCAAAGATATGTGAAGACACATCTGTATAAGGGGTCTATTTATCACCATCCGCATCTGATGATGTGGATGACAGGTGATAAACTCAACCCAACTCGCACTGCGATAATTGAGTACATCGCATGGATGTATCAATTATCACATGCAGGGACAGAGCTTGTGGGCAGCATCATCGGGGTATTTTTCGCAGCATCATTGGGGTATTTTTCGCAGCATCAACGGGGTATTTTTCATAAAAAATACCCCAATGTCGTGCTGTGCATGTGCTAGTTGCTGGGTCCCCCCCCCCCCGTGACTACCCCCACGTGCAAAAGAACCCCCCACCCCGGATTTTATACTTACCAGTCCAGGAGACGATGTCCACTGCTTCAGGAGGCTGCCGGGCGTTGGGTCCTTCTTCTGCGATGTGACCCCCAGTGCTGTAAAGTGCGCAGGTGCTTTGCTGCTTCACTTTACTGCATCAGGGTCACAGCACAGCATATTGGGGACCTGGTGCCCGGCAGCGGATTCTGGCTGCTGGGGCTGGTAAGTATGTTTTGTTTGATTTTTTACTATTTTTTTCTATCGGACACACATAGCTGATCATACTACCGGGTCCCTGCACAGCTTTGTCTGCCAGGAGCAGAGAAAACTGGGCAAAAGGGTACAGATTGCAGTGCTGCCCTGTGATCTCGCCAGCCTGAGCTGGCGAGATTATCACACGGCACGATGCGGTATTATTTTACTTTTTTTTTTTTTGTAAATTCGGGCCAGATCGCATTTCCCATTACAAGTATGGGGAATGCGATCTGGGTTACTAAAAAACTGACAATTAAAGGGTTTGGAGCAGTTTTTCATGAAAACTGCTCCAAATTCCCTTTAATACATTTAGGTGATACTAAAATAATGTGAAAAAGGTGTGAAAACAGAAAACACCCTTTTCACATTATTTTAGTAAAAATTATGTTAATAAATAGGCCCCTAAGTGAGAAGCAAGAAGGGCGGGGCAGCCTTCTCCTTAGAGCCACATTAAAAGCAGAAACACTAAGGACCCTGAAACCTATCTTAGCCTTACTGACCGAGGAAGAGCTCCTAGGATTGCTGATGTGATTGCAGTGTTGGACATATTTGTGCTGGTTGAAGACCTGTAGTTAAGTATATTTCAATAAATCTGTTACATTTATCGAAATATCTGTGTCTGTATCTTACTTTGAGGATTGTGCAACCTGGGTTTCCCTGATCCCATATTCCCACTGGGAACAATCTCCCAGCAGACTAATCCATGCCTGCCAACGACATAGACTGGTTGTTTCCATGGTCACAGTCAGTGGCGTAATTACTGCCCCCGCAGTCCTCGCGGTGGCTTGGGGGCGAGGGGCTGCGGGGGCGCCACTGACAGAACAGATTGACATGCGGACGAGCGTCCGCTTGTCAATCTGCGGTCTCCTCTCCCTCCCTGCGGTGTTGGAGGGACACGGAGCGCATCGCGCGCCTCTCCTGTGTCCCTCCTGGCTCTCCCCCGGCCGGTCTAAGGAAGGAAGTGCCGTTCGTGAGCTCTGATTGGCTCACGAACCGGCACTTCCTTTATTAGACCGGCCGGGGGAGAGCCAGGAGGGAGGGACACAGAAGAGGCGCGCTATGCGCTCCGTGTCCCTCCAACACAAAGGAGGGGGAGGGGAAGCAGGCACTGGGGGGGGGGGGGCATATACCCGGCACTGGGGGCATGTACCTGGCACTGGGGACATATACCTGGCACTGGGGGGGCATATACCCGGCACTGGGGGCATATACCTGGCACTGGGGGTGCATATACCCGGCACTGTGGGCATATACCTGGCACTGGGGGGGGAATATCTGGCACTGGGGGCATATACCTGGCACTGGGGGCATATACCTGGCACTGGGGGGGCATATACCCGGCACTGGGGGCATATACCTGGCACTGGGGGGCATATACCTGGCACTGGGGGCATATACCTGGCACTGTGGGGGAATATCTGGCACTGGGAGCATATGTGGCACTGGGAGCACGGCCCTAGCAACAAGCAGTACCCCCTAGCAACGAGCATGACACCCAGTGCATGAAACCCCTGGCAACGAGCATGACACCCTGAGCATGAAAACCCCTCGCACCGTGCATGGAACCAAGAGCATGAAACCCCTGGCAACGAGCAGGTAATTTAAAAGTAATTGGAAGCCTTACTGTAGAACTTAATGTGTAATGGGCATTACGGTGTGGTGGTATGTGGTATAATGTCTCAGGGTCACTGCAGTGTTTGGCATAATGTATCACGGACATTGCGGTGTGTGTCATAATGAGTCAGGCATTACGGTGTGTGGTATACTATATCACGGGCATTGTGGTATGTGGTATAATGTCTCAGGGTCATTGCAGTGTGTGTCATAATGTGTCACAGACATTGTATGTGCTATAATGTATCAGGGGCATTGCAGTGTGTAGCATAATGTATAACGGGCATTGCGATTCCTGTCATAATGTGTCACAGGCATTACGGTGTGTGGCATAATGTGTCGGGGTCATTAAAGTGTGTGCATATTGTGTCATGTGCATTATTGTGTGTGGAATAATGTCTAAGGGCCATTGCAGTATGTGGCATAATGTATACTGGGCATTACTATAAGGAGGAAAAATGACAAATAATGTAAGGGGCATGAATCAGGATTATTTTTCTTTCCTGTGGTGGCTAACGTCTGGGCGTGCAGGTTGCAAAACTGGGGTATAAGGTAGTCTTTTCCTGCAATGACACGCCCCTTTACACAAAGCCACGCTTATTCCAACGAAGCCACACCCCCTTTACTAGTGCCCATTATGGGGGGTATGGGGGGGGGGGCGCCAAAGGATTTTTTGGCTTGGGGGAGAAAAATTTCTAGTTACGCCACTGGTCACAGTGTCTGGTAAAGATTGTTGCAATGTGTTATGAGCAAACAAGATATAAGGCATTGATTTGACAAGGAGGAATAGTATGTGTAAGGGAATCTATATACTCACATTGAACATCCAAGTTTATAGATGTCTGTGTAGGCGTAACATTTGGTAAGGTCACCTTACAGGTCATAGGTTTCTTGTTATCACTCCGAGTTGGGGTAAATGTCACTGTTGAGTCTTTACACATATTCTGATCACCCTTTGTCCATTGGAAAGTTGGAGAAAGTCCAGGGCAGGTGACAGGAAAGGAACAGGTTAGTGTCACCTCCTGACCTGCAGTTATATTCCTGGGAATGTAGATTTCTGGCTTTCTGGAAAGAGCTATATGGTAAATTGGAAACAGAGAGAACAAATTATTTACTATTTCTGTTTGTAATTCACAAGAAAGCAATAAATAATTCCCTTTTCTTGGAAAATAGATTATCAGCATAATACCATTATGTGTTCTGTTATATGTATTTATTTTGATCTGATATTTCTCTTACATATTTATGCATTGTTGAATATAAAATAAAAAACCAAAAGTTTCACCTGTTTTACACTTCTTTTTAATTGTCCTAATCTTGCGCTGTTACTTGATAGGACAATGAGTAAAGAAGGTTAGTTCCACCTTCAGATTATCTGCATTATCTAGATCAGGGGTTGCCAACCCTGGTGCTCGAGAGCTACCAACAGTCAACGGTGGATTGGCATGCCAGGACGCTGGACCAGATTCCATTTGGCTGGTCCGGATGTCCTCTCACTGGTCGCCATCATCCCCCATGCTGGCCGGCTGCCGCTAGTGGAGCTTAGCTCCGATCGCGGCAGCGTTAACCTGAAGCTAACTAAGAGATGGCCGCCGTCAGAGCTGCTGCACATGTGCAGCTGCAGCAGCCCCGCCATTAGCCTTTGTAGGACGTCTCCACCTCTAGGACTGTCTTCAGCCCTGAGGCTTCCTCCAGCCCCAGCCAGCCGCAGCAGCCAGGAAATGCTTAGTAAGTCAAAGCCTCAAAGCTACACCTACACCATGATGCGCCTGATTTTTATATATATATATATATATATATATATATATATATATATATATATATATGTACATATATATACACACACACACACACACACACACACACACACACACACACACACACACACATCCAGAAGCCTGACACTTTCACAGTTTCTTCTCTGACTGTTGATCCATGCACATGCATCTACTAGGTGCTTCATCGCACACTACGGGCGCTCTTCACACCGTCGCAAGGGGCTACGCCCCCTTAACCCTTGCATTCCTTTCTGGGGTTCAATATTTGTATTATATGGAGTATTTCCTGTATTCCTTTGTTAGTGGTTAAATATTGCACAATGAAAGGGCGTGCGATGGTGAAGGAGGCGCAGCCCCTTGCGATGGCGTGAACAGCACCTGCAGGGCACGATGTACAGAATGTAGCGGGTGCGGGGGGGACTGCGGATGGTGTCTGTAGATGCTGCAGGTGGAGGGGGGTGGAAGCGGGGGGGGGGCCCGGGTGGGGAAGGGTCGGGTGGTGCTGCGGGTGGGGGAGGGGCAGAGGAGTGGGGGCTGCAGATGGGGGAGGGGTCCGGAGGCACTGTAGGTAGGGGAGTGGCAGGGGTGCCACGGGTGGGAGAGGTGCGGGGATGTTGTGGATGGGTGTAGGGTATGGAGGGAGACATATATGGGGGGTGGATGGTGGAGGGGATCTGGAGATGCTGTGGGTGGTGGAGGGGCGTAGGAGTGGGAGCCACGGGTGGTGTAGGGGGTCTGGAGGCACAGCATGTGGGGGAGGGGTGGAGTGCCGCATGTGGTGGAGGGGAAGGTGCGGAGGTGTGGTGCATTGAGGAGGGGTCTGGAGGCACTGCAGATACTGTTCCTGCCAAAAAGGTAGTTGGAGGGCATGCAGTAACAGGGCCAGGACAGGGGTGACAGGGTCAGAACAGGGGTGACGGGGTCAGGACAGGGGTGACGGGGCCAGGACAGGGGTGCTTCCTCTGCCTGTCAGCATCCCTCCCCCCTCCTCAGTCACACACCGCAGACCTCGCGCAGCTGCCGGGCACTGTGCTAAGGGGAACTGGGAGTGACTGATTAACCCCCAGGAGACGCTGCAGCTGGAGGGAGGAAGGGGTCATAGCATGCACGCGGCGCAGACCTCGCGGCTGCTGGGCACTGTGGTAAGGGGAGACTGGGAGTGACTGGTTAGCTCCCAGGAGATGCTGCAGCTGGAGGGAGGAGGGGGTCGGAGCCTGCAAGCAGCTCGGACTTCTGCAGCGCTACCCGCTGGCTAAAGTGTGTGAAGGAACTGGTCGCACCTCACTGCGGGCGGCAGCACTGCAGCTAGCAGTGGGGTTGCCGGGGCTGGAGATAACAGAGGCAGTATGGAACCTGCATAGCGGCAGGTGCCCCACAAAACTGCAGCTAAGAAGCGTGGAGTGTGCTAGAAAGTGACGCTCCTCCGTGCCAAAGAGTATGCTGATGTGGCGGGTCAAGCACAAAGTGAGCTGGTGCCCATCTGTCTGTCCGGCATACCCCCTCACACACCCCCATACCTCCCAACTGTCCCGGGGTTCTGGAAGCAAAGCCGGATTAAGGGGGGGGGGGGCAGGGGGTACGTACTGTGGGCCCCACAGTTTTAGGCCCCCCCCCCGGCTGGAGTAGCTCTGTCCCAGCTCAGAAGCTCACCCGTCCTGCCAGCAACAGCGGCAGCATTGTGCTACAGTCAGCACACGCTGCTGTGTGTTGGCAGGTCTGTGGTGTTGCAGGGAGGCAGCAGTCTCCCTGCTTTCTTCTGCCTGTGCGGGTGTGTAGGGGGTAGCGACCACCTCCTCTGCATGTAGCCCTAGCTGAGGGGCCAAAATTCCATATAAAAAAATAAATCCCGGAATTTGCATAAGGGGGCGTGGCCAGGCATCCCACGATTAGGCCACGCCCCCAACCCCACAGCAGGCATCGTAATGAGATAGGGCTCCCCTGTCTCAAGTGCCCTGGGCCCCCCGGACTCATAATCCACCCCTGGAGGCATGCCAGCAGCTCACAGAGCACTGGGCATGCCCCCTCACTGACGAAAATGGGGGCCCTCCCGTGAAGCCACTCCCCCTTTTCGTCGCTGGGAGGTATGCATCCCTGTCTACCTGAAGAAAGCTGGGAGGTATGCACCCCTGCCTGTGCCATGCCCATACTATCTGCTTCTGGCCTTCTGCTCCTAGTCTCCTATAGATTTGCCCAGATCTGTGACTCATTTGACTAACTACGCCCAGTGTTGTGACTCCACCCAGCGTTTGCAAATTAGTCACAAAGTCACAGATCTGGGCTATTATATAGGAGATTGGGAGTGTAATCACTGATTATTGCGATTCCATTGCATCATACCAATGAGTGGGTTTGGTCAACAGAGAGAAAGTGTTGTATAAATATAGGGCATTTTCAGATGCCATTTTTTCAATTTGCCTTGACATTTAAAGAATCTGCAGTATCATTCTATGCGATTTAGGTCCCAATTTGCAGATCAATTAAGGAATCAACATGTTTACACACACTTTGAAGCCAAATTGTTTGTTTACCCCTGATGAAGTTGCTAACACGAAACGCGTAGGATTCACCAATCAACATTCATCACGTCCTTACGCCAGAGGTTCCCAAACTGTGTGCCGTGGCTCCCTGGGGTGCCTCGGGACACTTGCAGGGGTGCCCTGGGTTGGTGGTCCAGAACCAATTAAAAGTATTCATGGTCAATATAATAGGCAAAACCAGTGCTGGTGGCTGCCAGTCATAAAATATGTGGCCAAACAGAAGCAAATCTTGTCCCTCACCACACAACTGACCCTAAGTATGACATATAAACGCCATCTACTTAGTGTAATATTTCTTTCTACATTTCTCAATAAGAAATTTTTGGCCTAGGGGTGCCACGAATATAATTCTGATATTCTAGGGTGCCATGATTCAAAAAAGTTTGGAAACTACTGCCTTATGCATTTGATTTCCACCCTGAGCTCGCACCTTTGTTAATGTGAAGGTGGGATCCATTCCAGCTATTGTACCCTGACCTGTATATGGATTTTTGGTGTTATGTTAAAGAACTTATATCTTTTAAACATTTGTAACAAGTAAAGAAACATTTTTCTCTGACGTCCTAGTGGATGCTGGGGACTCCGTCAGGACCATGGGGAATAGCGGCTCCGCAGGAGACAGGGCACAAAAGTAAAAGCTTTAGGATCAGGTGGTGTGCACTGGCTCCTCCCCCTATGACCCTCCTCCAAGCCTCAGTTAGATTTTTGTGCCCGGCCGAGAAGGGTGCAATCTAGGTGGCTCTCCTAAAGAGCTGCTTAGAGTAAAAGTTTTGTTAGGTTTTTTATTTTCAGTGAGTCCTGCTGGCAACAGGCTCACTGCATCGAGGGACTTAGGGGAGAGAAGTGAACTCACCTGCGTGCAGGATGGATTGGCTTCTTAGGCTACTGGACACCATTAGCTCCAGAGGGAGTCGGAACACAGGTCTCACCCTGGGGTTCGTCCCGGAGCCGCGCCGCCGACCCCCTTGCAGATGCCGAAAAGTGAAGAGGTCCAGAAACCGGCGGCAGAAGACTTTTCAGTCTTCATAAGGTAGCGCACAGCACTGCAGCTGTGCGCCATTGTTGTCAGCACACTTCATAGCAGCGGTCACTGAGGGTGCAGGGCGCTGGGGGGGGCGCCCTGGGCAGCAATGATAGTACCTTATTCTGGCTAAAAATACATCACATATAGCCCCTGGGGGCTATATGGATGTATTTAACCCCTGCCAGGTCTCAGAAAAACGGGAGAAGAAGCCCGCCGAAAAGGGGGCGGGGCCTATTCTCCTCAGCACACAGCGCCATTTTCCCTCACAGAAATGCTGGTGGGAAGGCTCCCAGGCTCTCCCCTGCACTGCACTACAGAAACAGGGTTAAAACAGAGAGGGGGGGCACTTATTTGGCGATATGACTATATATATTAAAATGCTATAAGGGAAAAACACTTATATAAAGGTTGTCCCTGTATAATTATAGCGTTTTTGGTGTGTGCTGGCAAACTCTCCCTCTGTCTCCCCAAAGGGCTAGTGGGGTCCTGTCCTCTATCAGAGCATTCCCTGTGTGTGTGCTGTGTGTCGGTACGTGTGTGTCGACATGTATGAGGACGATGTTGGTGAGGAGGCGGAGCAATTGCCTGTAATGGTGATGTCACTCTCTAGGGAGTCGACACCGGAATGGATGGCTTATTTAAGGAATTACGTGATAATGTCAACACGCTGCAAGGTCGGTTGACGACATGAGACGGCCGGCAAACCAATTAGTACCTGTCCAGGCGTCTCAAACACCGTCAGGGGCGTTAAAACGTCCTTTTACCTCAGTCGGTCGACACAGACACGGACACTGACTCCAGTGTCGACGGTGAAGAAACAAACGTATTTTCCTTTAGGGCCACACGTTACTTGTTAAGGGCAATGAAGGAGGTGTTACATATTTCTGATACTACAAGTACCACAAAAAAGGGTATTATGTGGAGTGTGAAAAAACTACCTGTAGTTTTTCCTGAATCAGATAAATTAAATGAAGTGTGTGATGATGCGTGGGTTTCCCCCGATAGAAAATTATTGGCGGTATACCCTTTCCCGCCAGAAGTTAGGGCGTGTTGGGAAACACCCCTTAGGGTGGATAAGGCGCTCACACGCTTATCAAAACAAGTGGCGGTACCGTCTCCAGATAGGGCCGTCCTCAAGGAGCCAGCTGATAGGAGGCTGGAAAATATCCTAAAAAGTATATACACACATACTGGTGTTATACTGCGACCAGCGATCGCCTCAGCCTGGATGTGCAGCGCTGGGGTGGCTTGGTCGGATTCCCTGACTGAAAATATTGATACCCTTGACAGGGACAGTATTTTATTGACTATAGAGCATTTAAAGGATGCATTTCTATATATGCGAGATGCACAGAGGGATATTTGCACTCTGGCATCAAGAGTAAGTGCGATGTCCATATCTGCCAGAAGTTGTTTATGGACACGACAGTGGTCAGGTGATGCAGATTCCAAACGGCACATGGAAGTATTGCCGTATAAAGGAGAAAAAGACAACGTCTTTTCAGCCTCAGTCCTTTCGTCCCCATAAGGGCAAGCGGGCAAAAGGCCAGTCATATCTGCCATGGGATAGAGGAAAGGGAAGAAGACTGCAGCAGGCAGCCCATTCCCAGAAACAGAAGCCCTCCACCGCTTCTGCCAAGTCCTCAGCATGACGCTGGGGCCGTACAAGCGGACTCAGGTGCGGTGGGGGGGGGGGTCGTCTCAAGAGTTTCAGCACGCAGTGGGCTCACTCGCAAGTGGACCCCTGGATCCTACAAGTAGTATCCCAGGGGTACAGATTGGAAATTCGAGACGTCTCCCCCTCGCAGGTTCCTGAAGTCTGCTTTACCAACGTCTCCCTCCGACAGGGAGGCAGTAGTGGAAACAATTCACAAGCTGTATTCCCAGCAGGTGATAATCAAAGTACCCCTCCTACAACAAGGAAAGGGGTATTATTCCACACTATATTGTGGTACTGAAGCCAGACGGCTCGGTGAGACCTATTCTAAATCTGAAATAGTTGAACACTTACATACAAAGGTTCAAATCAAGATGGAGTCACTCAGAGCAGTGATAGCGAACCAGGAAGAAGGGGACTATATGGTGTCCCGGGACATCAGGGATGCTTACCTCCATGTCCCAATTTGCCCTTCTCACCAAGGGTACCTCAGGTTCGTGGTACAGAACTGTCACTATCAGTTTCAGACGCTGCCGGTTGGATTGTCCACGGCACCCCGGGTCCTTACCAAGGTAATGGCCGAAATGATGATTCTTCTTCAAAGAAAATGGACGATCTCCTGATAGGGGCAAGGTCCAGAGAACAGTTGGAGGTCGGAGTAGCACTATCTCAAGTAGTTCTACGACAGCACGGGTGGATTCTAAATATTCCAAAACCGCAGCTGTTTCCGACGACACGTCTGCTGTTCCTAGGGATGATTCTGGACACAGTCCAGAAAAAGGTGTTTCTCCCGGAGAAGAAAGCCAGGGAGTTATCCGAGCTAGTCAGGAACCTCCTAAAACCAGGAAAAGTGTCAGTGCATCATTGCACAAGGGTCCTGGGAAAAATGGTGGCTTCTTACGAAGCGATTCCATTCGGTAGATTTCACGCAAGAACTTTTCAGTGGGATCTGCTGGAAAAATGGTCCGGATCGCATCTTCAGATGCATCAGCGGATAACTCTGTCTCCAAGGACAAGGGTGTTTCTTCTGCGGTGGCTGCAGAGTGCTCATCTACTAAAGGGCTGCAGACTCGGCATTCAGGACTGGGTCCTGGTGACCACGGATGCCAGCCTGAGAGGCTGGGGAGCAGTCACACAGGGAAAAAATTTCCAGGGAGTGTGATATAGTCTGGAGACTTCTCTCCACATAAATATACTGGAGCTAAGGGCAATTTACAATGTTCTAAGCTTAGCAAGACCTCTGCTTCAAGGTCAGCCGGTATTGATCCAGTGGGACAACATCACGGCAGTCGCCCACGTAAACAGACAGGGCGGCACAAGAAGCAGGAGGGCAATGGCAGAAACTGCAAGGATTCTTCGCTGGGCGAAAAATCATGTGATAGCACTGTCAGCAGTGTTCATTCCGGGAGTGGACAACTGGGAAGCAGACTTCCTCAGCAGGCACGACCTCCACCCGGGAGAGTGGGGACTTCATCGGGAAGTATTCCACATGATTGTGAACCGTTGGGAAAGACCAAAGGTGGACATGATGGCGTCCCGCCTGAACAAAAAACTGGACAGGTATTGCGCCAGGTCAAGAGACCCTCAAGCAATATCTGTGGACGTTCTGGTAACACTGTGGGTGTACCAGTCGGTGTATGTGTTCCCTCCTCTGCTTCTCATGACCAAGGTACTGAGAATTATAAGACGTAGAGGAGTAAGAACTATACTCGTGGCTCCGGATTGGCCAAGAAGGACGTGGCACCCGGAACTTCAAGAAATGCTCACAGAGGACTCATGGCCTCTGCCGCTAAGAAGGGACTTGCTTCAGCAAGTACCAGGTCTGTTCCAAGACTTACCGCAGCTGCGTTTGACGGCATGGCGGTGGAACGCCAGATCCTAAGAGAAAAAGGCATTCCGGAAGAGGTCATTCCTACCCTGGTCAAAGCCAGGAAGGAGGTGACCGCAAAACATTATCACCACATGTGGCGAAAATATGTTGCGTGGTGTGAGGCCAGGAAGGCCCCACGAAGAAATTTCAACTCGGTCGATTCCTGCATTTCCTGCAAACAGGAGTGTCTATGGGCCTCAAATTGGGGTCCATTAAGGTTCAAATTTCGGCCCTGTAAATTTTCTTCCAGAAAGAATTGGCTTCAGTTCCTGAAGTCCAGAAGTTTGTCAAGGGAGTATTGCATATACAACCCCCTTTTTGTGCCTCCAGTGGCACTGTGGGATCTCAACGTAGTTCTGGGATTCCTCAAATCACATTTTAAACCGCTCAAATCTGTGGATTTGAAATATCTCACATGGAAAGTGACCATGCTGTTGGCCCTGGCCTCGGCCAGGCGAGTGTCAGAATTGGCGGCTTTGTCTCACAAAAGCCATATCTGATTGTCCATTCGGACAGGGCAGAACTGCGGACTCGTCCCCAGTTTCTTCCTAAGGTGGTGTCAGCGTTTCACCTGAACCAGCTTATTGTGGTACCTGCGGCTACTAGGGACTTGGAGGACTCCAAGTTGCTAGATGTTGTCAGGGCCCTGAAAATATAGGTTTCCAGGACGGCTGGAGTCAGGAAAACTGACTCGCTGTTATCCTGTATGCACCCAACAAACTGGGTGCTCTTGCTTCTAAGCAGACGATTGCTCGTTGGATTTGTAGCACATTTCAACTTGCACATTCTGTGGCAGGCCTGCCACAGCCTAAATCTGTCAAGGCCCATTCCACAAGGAAGGTGGGCTCATCCTGGGCGGCTGCCCGAGGGGTCTCGGCATTACAACTCTGCAGAGCAGCTACGTGGTCGGGGGAGAACACGTTTGTAAAATTCTACAAATTTGATACCCTGGCTAAAGAGGACCTGGAGTTCTCTCAT
The DNA here is from genome assembly GCF_028390025.1 of Pseudophryne corroboree. Taxonomy (NCBI): domain Eukaryota; kingdom Metazoa; phylum Chordata; class Amphibia; order Anura; family Myobatrachidae; genus Pseudophryne; species Pseudophryne corroboree. The sequence goes on from NC_086453.1 coordinate 42,217,843, forward strand.
TCGGTGCTGCAGAGTCATCCGCACTCTCCCGCCCGTTTGGGAGCTTTGGTATAATCCCCATGGTCCTGACGGAGTCCCCAGCATCCACTAGGACGTCAGAGAAAATAAGATTTTACTTACCGATAAATCTATTTCTCGTAGTCCGTAGTGGATGCTGGGCGCCCATCCCAAGTGCGGATTGTCTGCAATACTTGTACATAGTTATTGTTACAAAAATCGGGTTATTATTGTTGTGAGCCATCTTTTCAGAGGCTCCGCTGTTATCATGCTGTTAACTGGGTTCAGATCACAGGTTGTACAGTGTGATTGGTGTGGCTGGTAGGAGTCTTACCCGGGATTCAAAATCCTTCCTTATTGTGTACGCTCGTCCGGGCACAGTATCCTAACTGAGGCTTGGAGGAGGGTCATAGGGGGAGGAGCCAGTGCACACCACCTGATCCTAAAGCTTTTACTTTTGTGCCCTGTCTCCTGCGGAGCCGCTATTCCCCATGGTCCTGACGGAGTCCCCAGCATCCACTACGGACTACGAGAAATAGATTTATCGGTAAGTAAAATCTTATTTTTAGCAAATATGTATGTCTAATTTTTTTCTTTTATCTGGGTGATATTTTGGTGAGTGGGTCTTTTGTAGGGAACACTGTATCTGACCCATTGAACAATTAACCCCTGACGGTCTAAACATCGATTTGGTTGATAGAGGCACTACTATACTGAAACTACAGTCCTGTGTACATTAGTGCACGGAGATATTGTTTGTAACTATTATATATATATATATATATATATATAATTAATGTTTCGGGCCCATGCCGTGTATAATGTGCTCTACCTGGTGCAATGTGTACAACGTGCTCTACCTGGTGCAATGTGTATAACGTGCTCTACCTGGTGCAATGTGTATAACATGCTCTACCTGGTGTAATGTGTACAATGTGCTCTACCTGGTGCAATGTGTACAACGTGCTCTACCTGGTGCAATGTGTATAACATGCTCTACCTGGTGCAATGTGTAGAACATGCTCTACCTGGTGCAATATTTATAACATGCTCTACCTGGTGCAATGTGTACAACGTGCTGTACCTGGTGCAATGTGTATAACATGCTCTACCTGGTGCAATATGTATAACAAGCTCTACCTGGTGCAATGTGTACAACGTGCTCTACCTGATGCAATGTGTATAACATGCTCTACCTGGTGCAATGTGCACAACGTGCTCTACCTGGTGCAATGTGTATAACATGCTCTACCTGGTGCAATGTGTACAACGTGCTCTACCTGGTGCAATGTGTATAACATGCTCTACCTGGTGCAATGTGTACAACGTGCTCTACATGGTGCAATGTGTATAATGTGCTTTACCTGGTGCAATGTATATAATGTGCTCTGGCTGACGCAAAGTATATAATGTGCTTTACCTGGCGCAAAGTATAAAATGTGCTCTCTCTGGCGTAATATGTATAACGTGCTCTACCTGGTACAGTGTGTATAGGAGGTTCTATATGGTGCAATGTGTATAAGCAGCATCACTGTGTGGTGTAATATGAATTAGCACTATTATGTAGCCACGCCCCTTCCCCACGAAGCGACCCCCCCTAGAATTTTGCGCGCACTCTTCATACATGCATATAATCAGGCCTTCTGAGCAGTAATCCCTCCCACTTGACAGACACCATCCCCTCAAAGGACCCCCCCACCCCCTATGAGTGCTGCTTCCATAAATGTACCGGGCTGGTTTTCGATCCCAATCCGCCCCTGCCAACAGTTAACGTTTTCCAGGTCTCCTCACAGAATCACAAGTTAAGTAATTAGCTCCATCTGTGGATCTTTTAAAATGTGTCAGTGAGTAATGACTGCACCTGTGTACCTGCTGGGTGAGCTGGAAAATGTGAACTGTTGGTTGCTCTTGAGGACCAGGGTTGGCTACAACTGATCTTGATCACAGTCCCCAACAACTACTAATTTACTAGATACATAAGCTTTGCCCCCAAGCAAAGTTTTTATTAGTCGTGTCTCTTTAACGCTGATTTATTTTGCTCTAGAATACAATATTTACACTACAATATGTCCCTCATTCCGAGTTGTTCGCTCGGTAAATTTAATCGCATCGCAGCGATTTTTCCGCTTAGTGCGCATGCGCAATGTCCGCACTGCGACTGCGCCAAGTAAATTTGCTATGAAGGTAGTATTTTTACTCACGGCTTTTTCTTCGCTCCGGCGATCGTAGTGTGATTGACAGGAAATGGGTGTTTCTGGGCGGAAACAGGCCGTTTTATGGGCGTGTGGGAAAAAACGCTACCGTTTCCGGAAAAAACGCGGGAGTGGCTGGAGAAACGGGGGAGTGTCTGGGCGAACGCTGGGTGTGTTTGTGACGTCAAACCAGGAACGACAAGCACTGAACTGATCGCAGATGCCGAGTAAGTCTGAAGCTACTCTGAAACTGCTAAGAAGTTTGTAATCGCAATATTGCGAATCTTTCGTTCGCAATTTTAAGAAGCTACGATTCACTCCCAGTAGGCGGCGGCTTAGCGTGAGCAACTCTGCTAAAATCGCCTTGCGAGCGAACAACTCGGAATGACCTCCTATATTCCTGCATTTATAATCTAAGCAAAGAGCACATCAGAGCATTGTAATACACCAGCATAATGCAAATTAACAACTGTGAATATTAAAGATGAATGGGTTTTGTTCTCCAAGAACCAAGCCCACTGGAACACTGAGATCCGAGACAAGATCCGAGCCCTGCTCGGGTTTTCCCACCAGCCTCAGATCTGAAAGCAAGGCAAAACGTCATCATCCTGCTGTTGGATTCTCGCGGGTTTTGGATTCTATATAAGTCCCTGGGGATCTGCGCTATCTTGACTCAGGCATTGGAGATTGTACAGTGTACATGTGCTGCCTGTCAGTGCTGTGCTGTGTGCTATTTTTTAAGGGGCTGCCTGAACTTAAGGAAGGGGCTGCTGTGGTACTCTGGTGTACACAAGGGGCTGCTTCAGGGGTGCTCTGTCCATAAACTGGGGAAGTCTGACTGAAAGGGGATGCTCTGTCTGTCCATCAAGGGCTGTGTCCTCCTGGGGTGCAGTGTGTGATATAAAAAATAATAATTCATATCAGTGCCGTAACTAAACATTTTAGTGCTGTGTGCAAGAAACAGCATCGGCGCCCCCCCATATACATAACAGAGCCATTCACTACACGAAGTGGAAAGGAAAGGCTAAGGCCTTGGCGTGTGTTTATGACTAGTGGTTCTGCATCTCAATGATGATGTAAGCCCTCCTCCCTGTAGAAGAGTTAAAAAAATTAAACTTGTTAATGCAAAGGAACCAACTGTGCATTCAGAAATATCACCAATCCCCAAGGAGAGTCCAAGTGTGTCCGCGGTTGCGATGTATAAGCCTGAACTTTCCAATACTCTATGGGAAGAGGAGGCTCCTTTCACCATTTGCATGCCCTCTGCAAGTGTTGGGAGGAGCAGCGCCAGTCAATGTGCTGACATTGAAATTGAGGATGTCACTGTAGAAGTACAACAGGATGACGAGGCTATTGGTGTAGCTGGTGCTAATGAGAATGTTGACAATGAGGATTTTGATGATGGGAATGTGGTTTGTTTAAATAAGGCACCAGTGGAGACAGTTGTCGCCCATGGTATGAAAAAGCCCATTGTCATACCTGGGCAAAAGACTAAAAAACCCACCTCTCCTGTGTGGAATTATTTCTTCACAAACCCGAACAATCACTGTTTTGCCATCTGTAGTCTTTGTAAAGGCATTGTAAGTATAAGTAGGGACCGTAACCACCTAGAAACCTCCTCCCTGTTACGCCACTTGCAGCGCATACATTCAGAAACTTCGGCTAAGAACGTTACCAGTCCAGCGACACCTAGTTCCCTTTTCTCTGTTGGATCCAAGCGCCTGCAATCCCCACCACTAACACCAACATTGTCAATATCCTCCTCAGTCAGGGTCAGAAGTAGTCCTGTATCCAATTTCATAGGCATGACTGACTCCTCTCTTATCCGGGATTCCTCCAGAGGATCCTTGAGTGCTACACCTACTGCTGCTGCTGGGAGTCGACTTTCATCCCAGAAGGGGACCAGGAAGACTACTTGTAGTTTAACAAAACAATTGACTGTCAATTCAAACAATCCTTTGCGAGGAAGATGAAATATGACAGCAGTCACCCTGTTGCAAAGCGGATTACAACTATGCTGGTGTTAGACGTGTGTCCAGTATTCGCCATCAGTGCAGTGGGATTTAGACAGATGATGGACATACTGTGTCCCGGGTACAAAATCCCATCTAGATTCCACTTCACTAGACAAGCAATTCCCAGACTGTACAAGGACATTAAAAAAAGTGTTATTAGTGTCCTCAGAAATGCCGTTGTACTGTACTGTAACCACGGATATATGGACAAGTGGAACACGGAAAACTAAAGACTACATGTCTGTGAAAGCCCACTGGGTAGATGTATTGCCTTCCGCAGCACCAAAAGCAGCAGCAGCACCAGCAGCATGTTACAAATACCAACTCATTTAGAGGCAGGCTACGCGTATCTCCAGTTTCGGTAAGAGGCACACCACTGAGAACCTCTTAGAAAAACTCAGGGAAATCATTGCACAATGGCTTACCCCACTTGGACTCTCCTTGGGATTTGTGATATCTGACAATGCCACAAATACTGTGAGAGCATTACATCTGGGCGATCTCAAACACGTCTCATGTTTTGCTCACTCAATTAAATTGGTGGTGCTAAAAATTTTTTTAAAAGGGACGTGCAGGAGATGGTGTCGATGGCCCGAAAAATTTGTAGACATTTGAGACATTCAGCAACTGCATGTCGAAGACTGGAGTGCCAGCAAACATGCTTGAATTTTCCCTGAGCTGAAGCAAGAGCATCCGTTCCTTCATTTTCTCCGGCAACTGCGGCTGCAAGGAAAAAACTACATTTTCCAAAGAGACCCGCTGGGGGTGATGCAGATCAGTCAGGAACAAGTTTTGACATCTGGTCCGGACTGAAGGAGCTGCCTACAATTACTGACATGTCTACTGTTACTGCATATGATGCTGAAAGAATGGTTGCTGATTATTTCAGTGATAGCATACAAATAGGCATGTCAGACAGTCTGTTTCAATACGGGCAAGAAAAAAAGGCAATTTGGAGGCCTTTGCACAAACAGGCTTGTTTTTACTTAAGTTGCCCCCCCTCCGAAAGCCGGGAACCTTGTCAGCGATTGGCGTAGGAGGTTACTTCCCCGAAATGTGGAAAAGATGATATTTATAAAAATAAATTACGAATTTCATGAGGACGACCTTTACCAGCAATTACCTGCAAAAAGTAGAGAGGGACCTGTGATGGTGGATTCCAGCAGTGGCGTGCGGTGAGGTTAGTGGCTGGTGAGGCACTGCAGTCAAAATGTCATTGTGAGTACAGACGGTGACTCCTACCACCGCCAACTTAATCCCCGTTACTGCCGCTGCCCCTACCAACACTTCAACAGAAATAATCTATAATCTATGTGATCATAGTAGCGGTAGGTACTGGTTGGGAGTAGTAGTAAGGACAAACATAATTTCAGCAGGATCTAGTTGGCATCCCAAAGTACGAATGCCGATCATCAAGAGACCAGTGCCAGAATCCTGAACATAAGTATGATGACGAGGGTTAGGCTGCTAGGGGGAAGGGGAGAGGAGGTTAGGGTTAGGCTGCGGGAGGGGGAGGTTAGGGTTAGGCTGCGGGAGGGGGAGGTTAGGGTCAGGCTGCGGGAGGGCGAGGGTAGGGTCAGGCTGCGGGAGGGCGAGGGTAGGGTCAGGCTGCGGGAGGGGAGGTTAGGGTCAGGCTGCGGAAGGGGGAGGATAGGGTCAGGCTGCGGGAGGGGGAGGTTAGGGTTAGGCTGCGGGAGGGCGAGGGTAGGGTCAGGCTGCGGGAGGGGATTTTAGGGTCTGGCTGCGGGAGGGGAGGTTAGGGTCAGGCTGCGGGAGGGGAGGATAGGGTCAGGCTGCGGGAGGGGAGGTTAGGGTCAGACTGTGGGAGAGGACGGGGAGGTTAGGGTCAGGCTGCGGGAGGGGAGGTTAGGATCAGGCTACGGGAGGGGAGGGTTAGGGTCTGGCTGCTGGAGGGGAGGTTAGGGTCAGGCTACGGGAGGGGAGGGTTAGGGTCTGGCTGCGGGAGGGGAGGTTAGGGTCAGGCTGCGGGAGGGGAGGGTTAGGGTTAGGCTGCAGGAGGGGAGGTTAGGGTCAGGCTGCGGGAGGGGAGGGTTATGGTTAGGCTGCGGGAGGGGAGATTAGGGTTAGGCTGTGGGAGGGGAGAATAGGGTCAGGGTGCGGGAGGGGAGGTTAGGGTCTGGCTACGGGAGGGGAGGATAGGGTCAGGCTGCGGGAGGGGAGGTTAGGGTCAGACTGTGGGAGAGGACAGGGAGGTTAGGGTCAGGCTGCGGGAGGGGAGGTTAGGGTCAGGCTACGGGAGGGGAGGGTTAGGGTCTGGCTGCAGAATGGGAGGGTTAGGCTACGGGGAGGGAGGGTTAGGCTGCGGGGCGTGGTTGGGTTAGGGTTAGGCCTTCGGGGGAGTTGGGGTTAGGCTGGGGGGGAGTTGGGGTTAGGCTGGGGGGGGGGTAGGATTAGAGTTACACTACTTTACCTTCTGGCTGCTGCTATCTGGAGTCCACCTTCAGCCTGAAGTCCTGGTACTTTAGTTATATGCAGCCTAACCTCCAGGCACATCCTGCTATGGGGTCTCTGCAGCCGGCGGACTGTAAGTCTCCTCACCCATCCTGGTCTTCTTTACTGCTGCCTCTGGGAACCCTGCAGCGGCAGCTTGCTAAGCACCACATGGCAGGCCCCGGCGCTGAAATCCGCCGCTGTCTACATTGTCCACGCCGCTGCCTGTCAGTTTGACAAGTGCAGCGGCAGTAACGTAGGTGGACCCAGCAGCACAGGGTAGCAGAGCGGGGACCTCTGGTGCAGGACTTCTCTCCCGCCGTATGATGTGCCCACCGCGTCCGCGCTGTAAACTCCAGCTGGGGGTATGCAATGTATTATCGGCCGCCACTGTAAGCTCGCGGGGAGGAGGAGGAGGGGAGGGGGGGGGTCTGCGGGCGGGCGGCCAGCTAATGCTCGCATCAGCCAGCCAGCCCCGGGAGTTAGGTGCCCAATCACACCAGACATAGTGACAGGGGCGTGCTTTCGTATGGGCTTAAAGCACGCCCCTATCACAGAGGCACTGCTATTAGGTGCCGCATATGGGTCTTTTTTCAATGGGCTTTTACTGCCCGATGTTTGGCCCCGCCCCCCATTTCCGGCCCTCCCTTATTGGCAGCCGGAGGCACCGGGAGCAGTGCCTCCAGACAGTGAATTATATTATTTTTTTCCTACTACAAATGATTTAAATAATATAAAGGCAAAAGCAGATACTTATGACACAGAATCTGTGTCATAAGTATCTTGTTTTATATTATTTTAATCATAAATGACAGGGGAGGCACTGCCTCCCCTGCCTCCCCTGACTGCACGTCCCTGGATTCCAGCAGGGATGAATTAATAGTCTGTGAAGAAGAGGATGTACACACTGATGGGGGTGTGGAATCAGATGCTGATGATGACATCTTGCCTGTCTATGGTTCTAAAGCCAGTTTGTGCATTGCCCATTGCCAGCTTGTTTTGTGGGGGTTCAAACAAACCAATCATTTCAGCCACAATCAGCCAAGAACAATTCCATCTTGCACCTCTTTTCTTTGCATTTTGTGCTCTTTGGAGCATTTTTTTATTTTTTTTTGCATAGTTTATAAAGCCGATATCCTGCCTGTCACTACAGTGCCACTCCTAGATGTGACAGGTGTTTGAGCCACCCACTTCTGTGGCTCAGCTTAGTCATTCAGCTACCTTGGTGCAACCTATTGGCATAAACCGGATGCAAACAATATTGTGAGCTGTGATGTGGTCAAAATAGACTGGAAATGTGATGGAAATGAATGTTATTGAGGAGGTTAATAATACTGTAGGAACAAAAAACAGATCCACATTCTGTGCTTTTAGCTGTTTTTATGATTTATTTTAAAAAAAAATACAGATCCAAAGCCAAAACCAAAACACACATGGGCGGTTTTGGCAAAACCAAATACAGATGCAAAACACGAAGGTGATACAGATTCAACACCAAAACTAAAACAACGCACATCTCTGCTACGAGTGAAAACTCCAGTTTTTCGTGGAAAAATATACAGGTTCCACGAAAAGCCGCAGACCTATGTATTTTCGCAGCCACTATCTCTGAAAAAAAGCCCACCTATCGTGGATTTGATTGCCTAATTGGATTAATCCCCCCCCCCCCCCCCCCCCCGTAGTCTGAGCTAAGATAATGGGGTAAAAAAACATTACTGTATGTACATGGACATTAGGCTAAGATAGAGTATTACTTCTATATTGTCTATATTCATTCATGAAATGTAAATAAATGCAAAACTTACCTGTTACTCTCACTGTAGTTTTGGATAATTTATAGCTATATTTGATAGTAGAGTCTGGAGTTTCTTCAAACCGGAAATAATATGTCCCACTGTCCTCTCTCCTGGCACTGGTTATTGTCAGTGAGCAGTTTCCAGTATTTGGATTTCCTGTCAGCTGGAAGTTGGATTTTACCCCAGTAACAGATATATTATTTGAGGCTACAATGTCATCAGAGCCATGGTCCCTCCAGTATCCTCTGGAATTTGTGAATTGTTTGATGTTGTTAGCCATAAAACTACAAGGAATGGTGACACACAGACCCTCCTGTACAGTAACATCACAATACACCTGGATTCTATAACCGTCCGCTTCCTGATGTATGATGTCTGTGGGGAGATGTACAGAAAGATTACTCACATGCCAAAATAATGTGCAGAACAAGGCATACACAAAGAGGGACATTTATAAGGGGTCTATTTACTAAAGATCATCTCGCACTATGTAAAATATCATAATTTTTCACCAAAACTCTTCATCCATATTTAATTGAAATGAACTGCCAGGACAGATGAAAGGGGCTGTCCCAGAAAGCTCCCACTACAGTAGTTACTGGGCGAAATACAGGGGAATAGATGTATGAAGCAGTGAAAAAATGGAGAAGTGCACCCATGGCAACCAATCAGCTTTGAAGTAAGATTTGTCAAGTGCATTCCATAAAATGATAGGTAGCAACTGACTGGTTGCCGTGGCACACTTCTCCACTCTTGTCACAGCTTCATACATCTAATGCATTGAGTACTGCGCATGTGCTGCTTCGTGCAAGTGCTCTGAGAGAGAGTGGGTGGTTGACTGACATCAGATGCCAAGCAGGGATCTTGTGAAGCAGAGTATCAGGGGAACTACTGTAGGAAGAGGCAAGTTCCTGGAATGAAGAGACCGAGAGCCGACTGCAAAGTTACTAAAGGGGGAAGCACACATAACACCATCTAGAGGTGGCATTGTGTTTGTTTGAAAAAGGCTAAACTTCTCATCTCCAATTTATATAAATATCATCAGGTGTATATTAGGGATGAGCGGGTTCGGTTCCTCGGAATCCGAACCCGCCCGAACTTCATGTTTTTTTACACGGGGCCGAGCGACTCGGATCTTCCCGCCTTGCTCGGTTAACCCGAGCGCGCCCGAACGTCATCATCCCGCTGTCGGATTCTCGCGAGGCTCGGATTCTATCGCGAGACTCGGATTCTATATAAGGAGCCGCGCGTCGCCGCCATTTTCACACGTGCATTGAGATTCATAGGGAGAGGACGTGGCTGGCGTCCTCTCCGTTTATAGAGAAGAGAGTGAGACAGTAGAGAGAGACACAGTAGTAATTTTGGGGAGCATTAGGAGGAGTACTAGTTACTTGCTGAAGTGATAGATAGTGTGACTGTATATTATCTGACTTGTGGGGGAGACACTGACAGTGGGGAGCAGTTAGAGTCTGAGAGCAGGACTCAGGAGTACATATAACGTACAGTGCACACTTTTGCTGCCAGAGTGCCACACTGCCATTGTGACCACACTGACCACCAGTATAATATATATTGTGATTGTCTGCTTAGGAGTACTACTTGCAAGTTGCTGATAGTGTGACCAGTGACCTGACCACCAGTCACCACCAGTTTAATATATATATATATATATATATATATATAATTGTATATAATATATATATAATATTGTATACCACCTACCCGTGGTTTTTTTCTTTTCTTTCTTCTTTATACATACTACTATAGTAGCTTACTGTAGCAGTCTGCGGTGCTGCTGAGCTGACAGTGTCCAGCAGGTCCGTCATCAGTCATTACATAATAAATATATATACCTGTCCGGCTGCAGTACTAGTGATATTATATATATATATATTGATTTCATCTCATTATTATCCAGTCTATATTAGCAGCAGACACAGTACGGTAGTCCACGGCTGTAGCTACCTCTGTGTCGGCAGTCGCTCGTCCATCCATAATTGTATACCACCTACCCGTGGTTTTTTTTTTCTTTCTTCTTTATACAAACTACTATAGTAGCTTACTGTAGCAGTCTGCGGTGCTGCTGAGCTGACAGTGTCCAGCAGGTCCGTCATCAGTCATTACATAATAAATATATATACCTGTCCGGCTGCAGTACTAGTGATATTATATATATATATATATATTAATTTCATCTCCTTATCATCCAGTCTATATTAGCAGCAGACACAGTACGGTAGTCCACGGCTGTAGCTACCTCTGTGTCGGCAGTCGCTCGTCCATCCATAATTGTATACCACCTACCCGTGGTTTTTTTTGTTCCTTTCTTCTTTATACATACTACTATAGTAGCTTACTGTAGCAGTCTGCGGTGCTGCTGAGCTGACAGTGTCCAGCAGGTCCGTCATCAGTCATTACATAATAAATATATATACCTGTCCGGCTGCAGTACTAGTGATATTATATATATATATATATATTGATTTCATCTCCTTATCATCCAGTCTATATTAGCAGCAGACACAGTACGGTAGTCCACGGCTGTAGCTACCTCTGTGTCGGCAGTCGCTCGTCCATCCATAATTGTATACCACCTACCCGTGGTTTTTTTTTTCTTTCTTCTTTATACATACTACTATAGTAGCTTACTGTAGCAGTCTGCGGTGCTGCTGAGCTGACAGTGTCCAGCAGGTCCGTCATCAGTCATTACATAATAAATATATATACCTGTCCGGCTGCAGTACTAGTGATATTATATATATATATATATATATATTGATTTCATCTCATTATCATCCAGTCTATATTAGCAGCAGACACAGTACGGTAGTCCACGGCTGTAGCTACCTCTGTGTCGGCAGTCGCTCGTCCATCCATAATTGTATACCATCTACCCGTGGTTTTTTTTTTTCTTCTTTATACATACTACTATAGTAGCTTACTGTAGCAGTCTGCGGTGCTGCTGAGCTGACAGTGTCCAGTAGGTCCGTCATCAGTCATTACATAATAAATATATATACCTGTCCGGCTGCAGTACTAGTGATATTATATATATATATATATATTGATTTCATCTCCTTATCATCCAGTCTATATTAGCAGCAGACACAGTACGGTAGTCCACGGCTGTAGCTACCTCTGTGTCGGCAGTCGCTCGTCCATCCATAATTGTATACCACCTACCCGTGTTTTTTTTTTCCTTTCTTCTTTATACATACTACTATAGTAGCTTACTGTAGCAGTCTGCGGTGCTGCTGAGCTGACAGTGTCCAGCAGGTCCGTCATCAGTCATTACATAATAAATATATATACCTGTCCGGCTGCAGTAGTAGTGATATTATATATATATATATATATATTGATTTCATCTCATTATCATCCAGTCTATATTAGCAGCAGACACAGTACGGTAGTCCATGGCTGTAGCTACCTCTGTGTCGGCAGTCGCTCGTCCATCCATAATTGTATACCACCTACCCGTGGTTTTTTTTTTTTCTTTCTTCTTTATACATACTACTATAGTAGCTTACTGTAGCAGTCTGCGGTGCTGCTGAGCTGACAGTGTCCAGCAGGTCCGTCATCAGTCATTACATAATAAATATATATACCTGTCCGGCTGCAGTACTAGTGATATTATATATATATATATATATATATATATATATATATATATTAATTTCATCTCCTTATCATCCAGTCTATATTAGCAGCAGACACAGTATGGTAGTCCACGGCTGTAGCTACCTCTGTGTCGGCAGTCGCTCGTCCATCCATAAGTATACTAGTATCCATCCATCTCCATTGTTTACCTGAGGTGCCTTTTAGTTGTGCCTATTAAAATATGGAGAACAAAAATGTTGAGGTTCCAAAATTAGGGAAAGATCAAGATCCACTTCCACCTCGTGCTGAAGCTGCTGCCACTAGTCATGGCCGAGACGATGAAATGCCAGCAACGTCGTCTGCCAAGGCCGATGCCCAATGTCATAGTACAGAGCATGTAAAATCCAAAACACCAAATATCAGTAAAAAAAGGACTCCAAAATCTAAAATAAAATTGTCGGAGGAGAAGCGTAAACTTGCCAATATGCCATTTACCACACGGAGTGGCAAGGAACGGCTGAGGCCCTGGCCTATGTTCATGGCTAGTGGTTCAGCTTCACATGAGGATGGAAGCACTCAGCCTCTCGCTAGAAAACTGAAAAGACTCAAGCTGGCAAAAGCACCGCAAAGAACTGTGCGTTCTTTGAAATCCCAAATCCACAAGGAGAGTCCAATTGTGTCGGTTGCGATGCCTGACCTTCCCAACACTGGACGTGAAGAGCATGCGCCTTCCACCATTTGCACGCCCCCTGCAAGTGCTGGAAGGAGCACCCGCAGTCCAGTTCCTGATAGTCAGATTGAAGATGTCAGTGTTGAAGTACACCAGGATGAGGAGGATATGGGTGTTGCTGGCGCTGGGGAGGAAATTGACAAGGAGGATTCTGATGGTGAGGTGGTTTGTTTAAGTCAGGCACCCGGGGAGACACCTGTTGTCCGTGAGAGGAATAGGGCCGTTGACATGCCTGGTGAAAATACCAAAAAAATCAGCTCTTCGGTGTGGAAGTATTTCACCAGAAATGCGGACAACATTTGTCAAGCCGTGTGTTGCCTTTGTCAAGCTGTAATAAGTAGGGGTAAGGACGTTAACCAACTCGGAACATCCTCCCTTATACGTCACCTGCAGCGCATTCATAATAAGTCAGTGACAAGTTCAAAAACTTTGGGCGACAGCGGAAGCAGTCCACTGACCAGTAAATCCCTTCCTCTTGTAACCAAGCTCACGCAAACCACCCCACCAACTCCCTCAGTGTCAATTTCCTCCTTCCCCAGGAATGCCAATAGTCCTGCATGCCATGTCACTGGCAATTCTGACGAGTCCTCTCCTGCCTGGGATTCCTCCGATGCATCCTTGCGTGTAACGCCTACTGCTGCTGGCGCTGCTGTTGTTGCTGCTGGGAGTCGATGGTCATCCCAGAGGGGAAGTCGTAAGCCCACTTTTACTACTTCCACCAAGCAATTGACTGTCCAACAGTCCTTTGCGAGGAAGATGAAATATCACAGCAGTCATCCTGTTGCAAAGCGGATAACTGAGGCCTTGACAACTATGTTGGTGTTAGACGTGCGTCCGGTATCCGCCGTTAGTTCACAGGGAACTAGACAATTTCTTGAGGCAGAGTGCCCCCGTTACCAAATACCATCTAGGTTCCACTTCTCTAGGCAGGCGATACCGAGAATGTACACGGACGTCAGAAAAAGACTCACCAGTGTCCTAAAAAATGCAGTTGTACCCAATGTCCACTTAACCACGGACATGTGGACAAGTGGAGCAGGGCAGGGTCAGGACTATATGACTGTGACAGCCCACTGGGTAGATGTATGGACTCCCGCCGCAAGAACAGCAGCGGCGGCACCAGTAGCAGCATCTCGCAAACGCCAACTCTTTCCTAGGCAGGCTACGCTTTGTATCACCGGTTTCCAGAATACGCACACAGCTGAAAACCTCTTACGGCAACTGAGGAAGATCATTGCGGAATGGCTTACCCCAATTGGACTCTCCTGTGGATTTGTGGCATCGGACAACGCCAGCAATATTGTGTGTGCATTAAATATGGGCAAATTCCAGCACGTCCCATGTTTTGCACATACCTTGAATTTGGTGGTGCAGAATTTTTTAAAAAACGACAGGGGCGTGCAAGAGATGCTGTCGGTGGCCAGAAGAATTGCGGGACACTTTCGGCGTACAGGCACCACGTACAGAAGACTGGAGCACCACCAAAAACGCCTGAACCTGCCCTGCCATCATCTGAAGCAAGAAGTGGTAACGAGGTGGAATTCAACCCTCTATATGCTTCAGAGGTTGGAGGAGCAGCAAAAGGCCATTCAAGCCTATACAATTGAGCACGATATAGGAGGTGGAATGTACCTGTCTCAAGCGCAGTGGAGAATGATTTCAACATTGTGCAAGGTTCTGCAACCTTTTGAACTTGCCACACGTGAAGTCAGTTCAGACACTGCCAGCCTGAGTCAGGTCATTCCCCTCATCAGGCTTTTGCAGAAGAAGCTGGAGGCAGTGAAGGAGGAGCTAAAAGGGAGCGATTCCGCTAGGCATGTGGGACTTGTGGATGGAGCCCTTAATTCGCTTAACAAGGATTCACGGGTGGTCAATCTGTTGAAATCAGAGCACTACATTTTGGCCACCGTGCTCGATCCTAGATTTAAAACCTACCTTGGATCTCTCTTTCCGGCAGACACAAGTCTGCTGGGGTTCAAAGACCTGCTGGTGAGAAAATTGTCAAGTCAAGCGGAACGCGACTGTCACGAACCTCGGGCAGCGGCGACCGCGCTTGTCCCTGCGGGTGGCCTGGTCTGCCCGGCGCCTCTCTTCCCCTGACGGTCTCCGGCTTCAGCGGCGGGTCGGCGCTGCTCTCCGGCGGCTTCCCGGAAGCAAGGACGCCGCCATCACAAGCGAGGGCAAGGAGGCGGAGCAGGTCTGACGTCACCTGCCTGCTCCGCCAATCAGGCTAGGGCGGGGAATTTAAAATCGGATACCAGGCAGAGATCCGGTGCCTGAGTATCTTCGTTTCTCCTGCGGAAGCTGTGATTCCAGAGCTCCCTCGTCCCTCCAAGCATCCTGTGCCTCCAAGCATCCTGTGCCTCCAAGCATCCTGTGCCTCCAAGCATCCTGAGCCTCCAAGCACCTCCGTGCCTCCAAGCACCTCCGTGCCTCCAGTTACCTCCGTGTCTCCAAGCACCTCGTGCCTCCAAGCACCTCATCCCTCCGAACACCTCGGTGTCTCCAAACACCTCCGTGCCTCCAAGCACCTCCGTGCCTCCAAGCACCTCCGTGCCTCCAGTTACCTCCGTGTCTCCAAGCACCTCGTGCCTCCAAGCACCTCATCCCTCCAAACACCTCGGTGTCTCCAAACACCTCCGTGCCTCCAAGCACCTTCGTGCCTCCAAGCACCTCATCCCTCCAAACACCTCGGTGTCTCCAAACACCTCCGTGCCTCCAAGCACCTTCGTGCCTCCAAGCACCTCCGTGCCTCCAAGCACCTCCGTGCCTCCAGTTACCTCCGTGTCTCCAAGCACCTCGTGCCTCCTAGCACCTCATCCCTCCAAACACCTCGGTGTCTCCAAACACCTCCGTGCCTCCAAGCACCTCCGTGCCTCCAAGCACCTCCGTGCCTCCAGTTACCTCCGTGTCTCCAAGCACCTCGTGCCTCCAAGCACCTCATCCCTCCAAACACCTCAGTGTCTCCAAACACCTCCGTGCACCCAAGCACCTCCGTGCCTCCAAGCACCTCCGTGCCCCCAAGGGCCTACCTGCACTCCCTGTACTCCCAGCACCTCAGTGCCTCCAATACCACAGTGTCTCCAATATCTCAGTACCCCAGCCTTCAGTATTTCTACAAGTCTTGTCTTACAGGAGACCTTCAAGAATTCCTCTGGGCCTCCCGCCTGCCGTCTTAGTCCTGCATGAGGAAGACCTACATCCGGCCATCTCTACTACGACCCAGTGGCGGTTCCTCTTCCCGGTCATCGGAAGAAGCCCAGAGTCCACAACACTCCCAAACCAGGTCAGTGACAGAATACTCAGGCCTGATGGACTCGGGGAATCGGAACACGGACTCGAGTGCCATTCAGAACCTGGCTTCTCGAGTGCAAAGTCAGGAAGCAGCGCAAGGCCAGGTGATGCAGTACCTCCAGCAGTTGTCCGGGCGTCTGGATCAGATTCAGGCGTCTCTGGCCTCAGTAATTCCGGCACCTGTTCCAGTAGTCGCACCAGTTGCCGTTGCCAGCAATGTTCAACCATCGGCCGGTGTCACTCCACGCCTTCAGTTGCCTACTCCGTCCCGCTATAATGGGAATCCCAAAAATTGTCGTGGTTTCTTAAACCAATGCGAGGTACATTTCGAGCTACTTGCACACAACTTTCCTACAGACCGGTCCAAGGTAGCATATATTATTTCTCTGTTGGAAGGTTCTGCTTTGGATTGGGTGTCTCCATTATGGGAACGATCTGATCCCATGGTTTCCAACTACACCAACTTCATCTCGTCCTTTCGAAGGATTTTCGACGAGCCCGGCAGAATGACCACTGCTTCTTCCGATTTGCTCCGTGTTCGGCAGGGCGCCCGTTCCGTGGGCCAGTACGTGGTTCATTTCCAGACCATTGCTTCCGAACTACGCTGGAATAATGACGCCCTGAGAGCTGCCTTCTGGAACGGTCTTTCCGACCGGCTGAAAGATGAGCTGGTTACTAGAGATCTGCCGGATCCATTAGAAGATTTGATTTCCCTTTGCGTCAAGGTGGATCTTCGGATGCAGGAGCGTGGAAGAGAACGTAGCCGTTCGGATCGTTCCAGGTTCCGGAATCCTACTCCTAGGCCGGTGGCCTCACCCAGCTCAGATGAGCCCATGCAAATTAACCGCTCCCGACTGTCTCCGGAAGAACGACAGCGTCGTCGTGAGGGTAAACTCTGTCTTTACTGTGGAGCCGCAGATCATTTTCTTAAATCTTGTAAAGCCCGTCCGGGAAACGGGCAGGCCTAGCTTGTTCCGGAGGAGTCAAGCTGGGAGTTACGACAAAAGCTTCTCCAACTTCGGACTGCTTGCTTCCAGTAACTCTAGTCTCCAATTCAGTCTCCAGGTCTTGTGAAGCCCTATTGGATTCCGGAGCTGCAGGGAACTTCGTTTCTTCTTTCTGTGCCCAAAGTTTGGGTTTAAAGTTACGGCCTATCGAGCGGCCAATTTCACTGACGGCTATCAACGGGACTAGAATTTCCAAAGGTCTTATAATGTGGCGCACGGGGCCAGTTAAGCTGCAGGTCGGGGCTCTACATCAGGAAGATTTGGAACTCTTGGTAATCCCAGAAATGCCTCATGATCTGGTTCTTGGAATGCCTTGGCTGAAAAGTCATAATCCGCACATCGACTGGAAGTCGTCACAAATTCTGTCCTGGAGTCCCTTTTGTCACATTAATTGTCTTACTCCTGTTTGTCCGCTCCGTGTTACCTCCAAAACGGATGAAGAGCACATTCCGGAGGCATATCAAGGGTACAAGGACGTATTTTCGGAACAAGCTGCTGACCTGTTACCACCTCACAGGCCTTGGGACTGCCCTATTGACCTTGTCCCAGGGAAGACGCCACCTCGTGGTCGCACATATCCTCTGTCTCTTCCCGAGACTCAAGCCATGTCGGAGTATATTAAGTCCAATATGCTCAAGGGATTCATTCGCCCCTCTTCCTCCCCTGCCGGTGCAGGCTTCTTTTTCGTGAAGAAAAAGGACGGGGGGTTGAGACCATGCATCGACTACCGCGGCCTAAACGACATTACTATTAAGAATAAATACCCCTTGCCACTAATCACAGAGTTATTTGATAGGGTTCGTGGTGCCCGCATTTTTTCAAAACTCGACTTGAGAGGAGCTTACAATCTTATACGCATCCGAGAGGGGGATGAATGGAAGACTGCCTTTAATACCCGAGATGGGCATTACGAATACTTGGTGATGCCGTTTGGTCTTAGTAATGCTCCCGCGGTTTTCCAGGGGTTCGTCAACGAAATCTTTCGTGATATGCTGTATCAGAGCGTTGTGGTATATCTGGACGACATACTGATTTTTTCCAAGAATCTTGTCGAACACAGGACTCAAGTCAAAGAGGTGCTACACCGTTTACGAGAGAATCATCTCTACGCCAAGCTTTCCAAATGTACCTTTGAAGTAACATCTATTCCGTTCCTCGGTTATGTCATCTCGGGGACGGAGCTTCGCATGGATCCGGAAAAGTTGTCGGCCATTCGTGACTGGACTCAGCCTCTTTCCCTGAAAGCAATACAAAGGTTCCTGGGCTTTGCGAACTACTACAGGAAATTCATTAAGGGTTTCTCCACCATTGTTGCGCCCATTACTGCCCTGACGAGGAAGGGTTCTAATCCTAGTTTGTGGCCTCCGGAAGCCATTGTAGCTTTTTCTCGCTTAAAGTTAGCTTTCATGACGGCTCCAGTTCTCCAACAACCAAATTTCGAGGAACCCTTCTTCTTAGAAGTTGATGCATCTTCAGTCGGGGTTGGGTCTGTTCTCTCCCAGTATTCCTCTGATAAAAAATTACATCCGTGTGGCTTCCATTCTCGTAAATTCTCTCCAGCCGAACGAAATTACACTATTGGAGACCAGGAACTCTTGGCAATCAAATCTGCCTTGGAAGAATGGAGATATCTTCTAGAAGGGGCTAAACATGTGTTTACCATCTACACGGATCACAAGAATTTGCTGTACATCAAATCCGCACAATGCTTGAATCCTCGCCAGGCGAGATGGGCACTTTTCTTTTCCCGATTCTCGTTCATTATCAAGTACCGGGCCGGGACTCTCAATATTAAAGCAGATGCGCTTTCTCGTTCACAAGTTCCCACAGACGAGGATGAACCTCCGGAGCGGGGTTTAATTCTGAATCCAGTTTCTGTCTCTGCTGCTTTAACTACTCCAGCTCCTCCTCCTGGAAGAATGTCCGTGCCAGCTAGATTCCGCCCAGGAATACTACTGTGGGCCCATAACTCCAAGTATTCCGGTCATCCCGGCGCTCAGAAGATGTACAAGTTTCTGCAAAGGTCTTACTGGTGGAACACCATGAGGAAGGATGTACAAGATTGCGTTAATTCGTGTCCCCAATGTACACAACATAAATCTCCTCGTCTGCCTCCTGCAGGGTTACTTCGTCCTCTGCCTATCCCTGTGAGACCCTGGACTCACATTTCCATGGACTTCATCACTGACTTGCCCTGTTCCAAGGGTTGCAACACCGTTTGGGTTATCGTTGACCGTTTTTCGAAGATGGCACACTTTGTGCCCTTGACTGGTCTCCCGACAGCACCGAAACTGGCTCTATTGTTTATCCGAGAACATTTTCGTTTGCATGGGTTGCCACAAGAGATTGTTTCTGACCGTGGAGTACAGTTCACCGCCAGGTTTTGGAAAGCCCTTTGTTCAACTCTACACATTAAACTTAAGTTTTCGTCTGCTTATCATCCCCAAACTAATGGGCAAACGGAACGAGTCAATCAAGATCTAGAGACTTTTCTTCGTTTGTATCTCTCTCCTTCACAGGACAACTGGGTGGAGTTGTTGCCTTGGGCGGAGTTTGCCCATAACCATTTGTTTCATTCTTCCACTGGGGAATCACCATTTTTCGTCAACTACGGGTTCCATCCCCGTGTTCCGGAATTTCCAAGCCTTCCGATAATAGAGGTTCCTGCGGTAGTGTCCACTCTACGACACTTTGGACAAATTTGGAGAAAGGTTCATGCTAATCTTAAGCAGGTTTCTGTTCGGTACAAGTTCTTCG
This sequence comes from Pseudophryne corroboree, assembly GCF_028390025.1. Lineage (NCBI taxonomy): Eukaryota > Metazoa > Chordata > Amphibia > Anura > Myobatrachidae > Pseudophryne > Pseudophryne corroboree. The sequence goes on from NC_086453.1 coordinate 42,237,682, forward strand.
CAGATAAGAAACGGCAAGCCGCACCTCAATATAAAGTTGGGGACAGGGTATGGCTGTCCACACGGAATCTCCGGTTGAAGGTACCCACCATGAAATTCGCTCCAAGGTTCATCGGTCCTTACCCTGTGCTACAAGTCTTAAATCCTGTGGTCTGTAAACTGGGTTTGCCTGCCCATCTTCGAATACCTAACGCCTTTCATGTTTCTCTACTCCGTCCTCTCATTCTGAATCGGTTCCACTCAGCACTCCCTAGGCCAACGTCCGTAGTGGCAGAAGCTGGAACGGAGTTTGAAATCAAAGCTATTCTTGACTCTCGTTATCTTCATAAAAAATTACAGTACTTGGTGGACTGGAAGGGTTATGGTCCTGAGGAGAGAAGTTGGATTGGGGCTACTGAAGTAACGGCTCCTCGTCTGATTCGGATCTTCCACTCCAGACATCCGACTAAGCCCGGGAAGTGTCCAGGGGCCACTCCTGGAGGAGGGGGTACTGTCACGAACCTCGGGCAGCGGCGACCGCGCTTGTCCCTGCGGGTGGCCTGGTCTGCCCGGCGCCTCTCTTCCCCTGACGGTCTCCGGCTTCAGCGGCGGGTCGGCGCTGCTCTCCGGCGGCTTCCCGGAAGCAAGGACGCCGCCATCACAAGCGAGGGCAAGGAGGCGGAGCAGGTCTGACGTCACCTGCCTGCTCCGCCAATCAGGCTAGGGCGAGGAATTTAAAATCGGATACCAGGCAGAGATCCGGTGCCTGAGTATCTTCGTTTCTCCTGCGGAAGCTGTGATTCCAGAGCTCCCTCGTACCTCCAAGCATCCTGTGCCTCCAAGCATCCTGTGCCTCCAAGCATCCTGTGCCTCCAAGCATCCTGTGCCTCCAAGCATCCTGAGCCTCCAAGCACCTCCGTGCCTCCAAGCACCTCCGTGCCTCCAGTTACCTCCGTGTCTCCAAGCACCTCGTGCCTCCAAGCACCTCATCCCTCCAAACACCTCGGTGTCTCCAAACACCTCCGTGCCTCCAAGCACCTTCGTGCCTCCAAGCACCTCATCCCTCCAAACACCTCGGTGTCTCCAAACACCTCCGTGCCTCCAAGCACCTTCGTGCCTCCAAGCACCTCCGTGCCTCCAGTTACCTCCGTGTCTCCAAGCACCTCGTGCCTCCTAGCACCTCATCCCTCCAAACACCTCGGTGTCTCCAAACACCTCCATGCCTCCAAGCACCTCCGTGCCTCCAAGCACCTCCGTGCCTCCAGTTACCTCCGTGTCTCCAAGCACCTCGTGCCTCCAAGCACCTCATCCCTCCAAACACCTCGGTGTCTCCAAACACCTCCGTGCACCCAAGCACCTCCGTGCCTCCAAGCACCTCCGTGCCCCCAAGGGCCTCCCTGCACTCCCTGTACTCCCAGCACCTCAGTGCCTCCAATACCACAGTGTCTCCAATATCTCAGTACCCCAGCCTTCAGTATTTCTACAAGTCTTGTCTTACAGGAGACCTTCAAGAATTCCTCTGGGCCTCCCGCCTGCCGTCTTAGTCCTGCATGAGGAAGACCTACATCCGGCCATCTCTACTACGACCCAGTGGCGGTTCCTCTTCCCGGTCATCGGAAGAAGCCCCGAGTCCACAACACTCCCAAACCAGGTCAGTGACAGCGACCTGTCAACATCTCCTCCTTCACATTCTCCCGCAACTGGGGGTGCGAGGAAAAGGCTCAGAATTCCGAGCCCACCCGCTGGCGGTGATGCAGGGCAGTCTGGAGCGACTGCTGATGCTGACATCTGGTCCGGACTGAAGGACCTGACAACGATTACGGACATGTCGTCTACTGTCACTGCATATGATTCTCTCACCATTGAAAGAATGGTGGAGGATTATATGACTGACCGCATCCAAGTAGGCACGTCAGACAGTCCGTACTTATACTGGCAGGAAAAAGAGGCAATTTGGAGGCCCTTGCACAAACTGGCTTTATTCTACCTAAGTTGCCCTCCCACAAGTGTGTACTCCGAAAGAGTGTTTAGTGCCGCCGCTCACCTTGTCAGCAATCTGCGTACGAGGTTACTTCCAGAAAATGTGGAGAAGATGATGTTCATTAAAATGAATTATAATCAATTCCTCCGTGGAGACATTGACCAGCAGCAATTGCCTCCACAAAGTACACAGGGAGCTGAGATGGTGGATTCCAGTGGGGACGAATTGATAATCTGTGAGGAGCGGGATGTACACGGTGATATATCGGAGGATGATGATGAGGTGGACATCTTGCCTCTGTAGAGCCAGTTTGTGCAAGGAGAGATTAATTGCTTCTTTTTCGGTGGGGGTCCAAACCAACCCGTCATTTCAGTCACAGTCGTGTGGCAGACCCTGTCACTGAAATGATGGGTTGGTTAAAGTGTGCATGTCCTGTTTATACAACATAAGGGTGGGTGGGAGGGCCCAAGGACAATTCCATCTTGCACCTCTTTTTTCTTTCATTTTTATTTGCGTCATGTGCTGTTTGGGGAGTGTTTTTTGGAAGGGCCATCCTGCGTGACACTGCAGTGCCACTCCTAGATGGGCCAGGTGTTTGTGTCGGCCACTAGGGTCGCTTAGCTTACTCACACAGCTACCTCATTTCGCCTCTTTTTTTCTTCTTTGCGTCATGTGCTGTTTGGGGAGTGTTTTTTGGAAGGGCCATCCTGCGTGACACTGCAGTGCCACTCCTAGATGGGCCAGGTGTTTGTGTCAGCCACTAGGGTCGCTTAGCTTACTCACACAGCTACCTCATTGCGCCTCTTTTTTTCTTCTTTGCGTCATGTGCTGTTTGGGGAGTGTTTTTTGGAAGGGCCATCCTGCGTGACACTGCAGTGCCACTCCTAGATGGGCCAGGTGTTTGTGTCGGCCACTAGGGTCGCTTAGCTTAGTCATCCAGCGACCTCGGTGCAAATTTTAGGACTAAAAATAATATTGTGAGGTGTGAGGTATTCAGAATAGACTGAAAATGAGTGGAAATTATGGTTTTTGAGGTTAATAATACTTTGGGATCAAAATGACCCCCAAATTCTATGATTTAAGCTGTTTTTTAGGGTTTTTTGAAAAAAACACCCGAATCCAAAACACACCCGAATCCGACAAAAAAAATTCGGTGAGGTTTTGCCAAAACGCGGTCGAACCCAAAACACGGCCGCGGAACCAAACCCAAAACCAAAACACAAAACCCGAAAAATTTCAAGTGCACATCCCTAGTGTATATGCTAATTTGCTGCAGGTTGATCAGTGACCGGTCAGCAGTCTGAAAAATCAGTGATTTCTCCTAGCTGCACACTCCTCTTAAATATGGTGAAAATCTAAAAATCTCATTATCCTGCTATTATGTTGGAAACATTTAATTATTATGTTTACTAATAGATCCCAGAGTTGCACAGAGAACATACAGTATATTTTCACGTAAGATATGCATAGGATCTGTGTAACTCCCCTGCAGTCAGCTATAGGTGTTTCCTACTGTATCTGTGCCTAAATAGTTTTATATTTTACTAATTTAATATTTATTTATCCCACCATGTACATTGTAAATGTTAAATTCCATTGATAAGTTTGCTTAAAATGTCATGAAAAACAAATGGCGGGTGATTCTGGGTCAGACACAAGTGGAAAAGTGCACGGATCTCACAGGTTTCAGCATAATGCACATGCACGAGAGAAAGAAATCGGTGAGTGCGCACGCTCCACATCAGCCTTACACTAACTGACGGAGACCGTATCTGTGAATGGACTGATCTAACTGATAAAGAGACGGTAAGCGAATTCTGGCGCACCAGATATGGTCGTGTAATCAAAACCCTTATACCTGCCCAAATACAGGTGAAATAAAGAACAAATGAAGCAAAGGAAGAGTAATGATCAAAGCCGCCCAATGATATAAGGAAAAATAAAGTGGGATTGTATCTGCACACACACAATTGTATTATATCAAATTTGGAACTGTATACAGCTCCAAAATAACCCCTATTATATTCAAGTAATCACAATTGTTTGTGGGGGTGCTATCGACTACAGCTAAGGTTAGTCAGCAGAAGAAAAAGAAAAAAGGACTGTATTTGTCGATGCACAAGGAGAAGGGTGACCTGATTGTCACAACTTTCTGAAAAATTGCTAAGATTTAACATTTAATTGTGTCAAATTAAAATAGTGTGACAATAACTAACACACAAACTACGAGTATAGACGAAACATAGAGGTTAAAATCAAGACATATACAACATATACCACAAGTGCAATGAAATAATAAATGTGATTAAAGATTAAAATATGTATCCGCGTGTCTGTTATTCTATCCAGTTATGTGATATTGCTCACAATTTTTACTCAGTCTGATGATCGTTGTCAGCAATTGGTCTTCATATATTCATATGACTATTTATCAGTATTTATAATGTCTGGAGTGTCCCACTCCTATGTTTATAATTGTAGCTGACACTATGATTCCAATGGTATCTATAATATTCACACTGTGTACATCTTATATTCTAGGCTTGATGGTCTATCTTATTCCCCACTTCCAATAAAGTGCTTTTAATCACACTTAAGTGGGTCACACTCAGTCTGTATACTTTTATATACTGATATGCAGCTTTGTCAGGATGGACTATCATTTATCATTTATGTATATATCATTTATTCAATATTAAATGCATTTTTCCTGAGCCTTCTCAAGGGCATTCATTAAGAATACAGGTTGACTTCTTCTGCTTAAGAGTTGACACATTCAATATATTAGTTGGTACTTGTGTGTAAATTATTATTATAGGCAGTACAAATAGGTTACAATGTACCAATATCTCTATGTAGTTATGTTACGTGCACCCTTAATTTAAGTAAGACTCTCTGTAGTCATGTAGGATAATTAATCAGGAGACATGCCATTCCTATAGTGAGAGTGAATATTTACCTCACACTTCAATATCGATATTATGAATGTGCAGCAGTATACCGTGCTACAATACCCCTCTTAAAGGTGACACCTCCTATATTAACAGACTAAATATATCTGATTTGGATAGGGCTAGTTGTGTCCCCTGTCAGTTATAGAGGGCCAGCTGGTTATTGATAGTAAGTTATATAATGGTGGTTTATATTCCCACCACACAAGATGTATCAATGTTGAATTAGATAGGTTAATTGTTAAATAAACAGTGCGGGCTCTGAGGTATTTGTTATAGTATCAATATACCTACTACATAAATTGATATTGCTGCACTTTATTCATTGGCATTGATTAAATTGTATCGTATGTGTTTCCACATGCCTTTTAAATTATAGATGACCAAACAGTTATAATTGGAACCTTGCTGGCTTAATTATTCCTTCTAAAGACAAAAATATGCTGTATTGTATGTGCTGATAATTTTCAAACAGCACAGATTTGGGGGATGTTTCTTATAATGTTTCTGTATCTGCTGCACAGATTGAAACTGTAGTGTTTATTCTATTGGCATTGGTTAGATTGTATCATACATATCTCCTCCTGACTACCAGTTTCTATATCTGCTGCACAGATTGAAACTGTAACGTTTGTACTATTGGCATTGGTTAAATTGTATCATGCATGTCTCCTCCTGACTCACAGGTGGCTTAAAGAGTCAGCTGTGAAACACTGTAGCCTTTCTATCTGTATAAGCCACAACACTGTCAATTACTGCTTTCTCACTGACATCGATAGACTGACTGTGTCTGCTAGCTTAGCACCATTTATCCATCTGCCTGCTATTCAATGCTGTGGATACCATTGGAATCTAACTAATCACATAATCAGAACTGGTTATACATTGAATTGATTTATGAGCAAGGACATAAACTGACACGCGGACACACGCTGCCCACACGCGTGTTCCGCCGTTACTCTGACAGCTTCGTAGTAACGGCGAACACGCGTGTGGGAACACGCGTGTGGGCAGCGTGTGTCCGCGTGTCAGTTTATGTCCTTGCTCATAAATCAATTCAATGTATAACCAGTTCTGATTATGTGATTAGTTAGATTCCAATGGTATCCACAGCATTGAATAGCAGGCAGATGGATAAATGGTGCTAAGCTAGCAGACACAGTCAGTCTATCGATGTCAGTGAGAAAGCAGTAATTGACAGTGTTGTGGCTTATACAGATAGAAAGGCTACAGTGTTTCACAGCTGACTCTTTAAGCCACCTGTGAGTCAGGAGGAGACATGCATGATACAATTTAACCAATGCCAATAGTACAAACGTTACAGTTTCAATCTGTGCAGCAGATATAGAAACTGGTAGTCAGGAGGAGATATGTATGATACAATCTAACCAATGCCAATAGAATAAACACTACAGTTTCAATCTGTGCAGCAGATACAGAAACATTATAAGAAACATCCCCCAAATCTGTGCTGTTTGAAAATTATCAGCACATACAATACAGCATATTTTTGTCTTTAGAAGGAATAATTAAGCCAGCAAGGTTCCAATTATAACTGTTTGGTCATCTATAATTTAAAAGGCATGTGGAAACACATACGATACAATTTAATCAATGCCAATGAATAAAGTGCAGCAATATCAATTTATGTAGTAGGTATATTGATACTATAACAAATACCTCAGAGCCCGCACTGTTTATTTAACAATTAACCTATCTAATTCAACATTGATACATCTTGTGTGGTGGGAATATAAACCACCATTATATAACTTACTATCAATAACCAGCTGGCCCTCTATAACTGACAGGGGACACAACTAGCCCTATCCAAATCAGATATATTTAGTCTGTTAATATAGGAGGTGTCACCTTTAAGAGGGGTATTGTAGCACGGTATACTGCTGCACATTCATAATATCGATATTGAAGTGTGAGGTAAATATTCACTCTCACTATAGGAATGGCATGTCTCCTGATATAATTATCCTACATGACTACAGAGAGTCTTACTTAAATTAAGGGTGCACGTAACATAACTACATAGAGATATTGGTACATTGTAACCTATTTGTACTGCCTATAATAATAATTTACACACAAGTACCAACTAATATATTGAATGTGTCAACTCTTAAGCAGAAGAAGTCAACCTGTATTCTTAATGAATGCCCTTGAGAAGGCTCAGGAAAAATGCATTTAATATTGAATAAATGATATATACATAAATGATAGTCCATCCTGACAAAGCTGCATATCAGTATATAAAAGTATACAGACTGAGTGTGACCCACTTAAGTGTGATTAAAAGCACTTTATTGGAAGTGGGGAATAAGATAGACCATCAAGCCTAGAATATAAGATGTACACAGTGTGAATATTATAGATACCATTGGAATCATAGTGTCAGCTACAATTATAAACATAGGAGTGGGACACTCCAGACATTATAAATACTGATAAATAGTCATATGAATATATGAAGACCAATTGCTGACAACGATCATCAGACTGAGTAAAAATTGTGAGCAATATCACATAACTGGATAGAATAACAGACACGCGGATACATATTTTAATCTTTAATCACATTTATTATTTCATTGCACTTGTGGTATATGTTGTATATGTCTTGATTTTAACCTCTATGTTTCGTCTATACTCGTAGTTTGTGTGTTAGTTATTGTCACACTATTTTAATTTGACACAATTAAAAGTTAAATCTTAGCAATTTTTCAGAAAGTTGTGACAATCAGGTCACCCTTCTCCTTGTGCATCGACAAATACAGTCCTTTTTTCTTTTTCTTCTGCTGTATAAGGAAAAATATGAAGAAATGAAAAGGAATAAATAAATAAATTTAACAATACGGTCTGGTTTTTCTCAAACAAAAGTCCTGGGGACACTCGTCTTGAGCCAAATGTCCACAGCGAATATGCAAAACAAAAAAGAAATGGAAAATCCAATGTGTAGTAATATTAAAACAGTCTATTTCATGGTGTCCGGAAATGGAACCCTGGTGTGTTGTCGAATATTTGATAGAAGAAAAAGGATAGGGTCTCACCACCAGTTAAAATGCAGAATGAGGCGTACCAAAACTCACATAAAGGAGAGTAAAGAGAAGCACATAAAGGTATCTTTTATCATCAATGTATATTGGTACAGCGTACACCACTCACGTATAAGTTGAATTCATTCCTTGTGTAAAGGTTTCTTTAAATGATGATCCAAACGGAGTTTTATTAAAAAGGATAAATTTTATTTTTCCAAAACAGAATTGCCAATTAAAAATAAGCTAAAATGAAGCTAAACAACCTTGTTTACCACTTTAAAGGAGCCTGCTGGGGAATAGAACCAGGGTAAAAAACTCCAATAACAGGTGGGAAATCCGGAATACCCACTGTATTAAACCCCAGCATACCTTAAGTGTGGAACAGGCAGTGAAACTTATACAACATCACAGAAGGTGGTGAAAGTTCCGCTCTCAGCATGCACCAATGCTGTTTCGACCATATAGGTCTTTTTCAAGGTGTGTATGCTGAGTGTGGACTGGATCGATTTAAACCCATAAAACAGGAAGTGGAGGGAAACAATGCATGATGGGATTTGAAAAAACTTTCAATATTAAATTCAAAAGCAAATACGCATATTAGAGGATGATTGAGAACTGGTAAACAATGATAGAAACAAATAATAAGATTTTAAACCTACCGGTAAATCTTTTTCTCGTAGTCCGTAGAGGATGCTGGGGACTCCGTAAGGACCATGGGGATAGACGGGCTCCGCAGGAGACATGGGCACTTTAAGAAAGACTTTAGATCCTGGGTGTGCACTGGCTCCTCCCTCTATTCCCCTCCTCCAGACCTCAGTTAGAGAAACTGTGCCCAGAGGAGACTGACAGTACGAGGAAAGGATTTTTGTTAATCCAAGGGCAAGATTCAAACCAGCCACACCAATCACACTGTATAACTTGTGATAAACTACCCAGTTAACAGTATGAAAACAACATAGCATCAGTTCAAGACCGATGCAACTATACAATAACCCTTATTCAAGCAATAACTATATACAAGTATTGCAGAAGTAGTCCGCACTTGGGACGAGCGCCCAGCATCCTCTACGGACTACGAGAAAAAGATTTACCGGTAGGTTTAAAATCTTATTTTCTCTTACGTCCTAGAGGATGCTGGGGACTCTGTAAGGACCATGGGGATTATACCAAAGCTCCCAAACGGGTGGGAGAGTGCGGATGACTCTGCAGCACCGATTGAGCAAACAGGAAGGTCCCCCTCAGCCAGGGTATCAAACTTATAGAACTTTGCAAAGGTGTTTGAACCCGACCAAGTAGCAGCTCGGCACAGCTGTAGTGCCGAGACCCCTCGGGCAGCCGCCCAAGAAGAGCCCACTTTTCTAGTGGAATGGGCCTTGACTGATTTAGGCAATGGCAAACCAGCCGTAGAATGCGCTTGCTGAATCGTGCTACAGATCCAGCGAGAAATAGTCTGCTTAGAAGCAGGGGCACCAATCTTGTTGGTCGCATACAGGATAAACAGTGCATCTGTTTTTCTGACTCTAGCCGTTCAGGCTACGTAAATTTTCAAAGCCCTGACCACATCAAGTGACTCCGAATCCTCCAAGTCACGCGTAGCCACAGGCACCCCAATAGGTTGGTTCATATGAAAGGATGACACCACTTTTGGCAGGAATTGAGGACGGATCCGCAATTCCGCTCTATCCATATGGAGAATCAGATAGGGGCTTTTATGTGACAAAGCCGCTAATTCCAACACTCGCCTAGCCGAAGCCAAGGCTAATAACATGACCACCTTCCAAGTGAGATATTTCAACTCCACCATTTTAAGTGGTACAAACCAGTGTGACTTAAGGAACTTAATACCACGTTAAGGTCCCAAGGCTCCACCGGAGGTACAAAAGGAGGCTGAATATGCAGCACTCCCTTCACAAAAGTCTGAACTTCTGGGAGAGAAGCCAATTCTGTTTGAATGAAAATGGATAGGGCCGAAATCTGAACCTTAATGGAGCCTAATTTTAGGCCCAAATTCACTCCAGTTTGTAGGAAGTGAAGGAAACGGCCCAGATGGAATTCTTCCGTAGGAGCATTCCTGGCCTCATACCAAGAAACATATTTTCGCCATATACGGTGATAATGTTTAGATGTCATGTCCTTCCTAGCCTTTATCAGCGTAGGAATGACCTCATACGGAATGCCTTTTTTTCCCCGCTAGGATCCGGCGTTCAACCGCCACGCCGTCAAACGCAGCCGTGGTAAGTCTTGGAACAGACATGGGCCCTGTTGCAACAGGTCCTGCCTTAGAGGAAGAGGCCACGGATCTTCTGTAAGCATTTCCTGCAGATCCGGATACCAGGTCCTTCGTGGCCAATCTGGAGCAATGAGGATTGTTCTCACTCCTCTTTTTCTTATTATTCTCAACCCTTGGGTATGAGAGGAAGAGGAGGAAATACATAAACTGACTGGAACACCCACGGTGTCACTAGGGCGTCTACCGCTACTGCCTGAGGGTCTCTTGGCCTGGCGCAATAACTCTGCAGCTTTTTGTTGAGGCGGGACGACATCATGTCTATCTGTGGCAGTCCCCACCGAATTGCAATCTGTGCGAAGACTTCCTGATGAAGTCCCCACTCTGCAGGACATAGGTCGTGTCTGCTGAGGAAGTCTGCTTCCCAGTTGTCCACTCCCGGAATGAACACTGCTGACAGTGCGCTTACATGATTCTCCGCCCAGCGAAGAATTCTGGTGGCTTTAGCCATCGCCACTCTGCTCCTTGTGCCGCCTTGGCAGTTTACATGAGCTACTGCGGTGACGTTGTCTGACTGGATCAGAACCGGTTGGTCGCGAAGTAAGGTTTCCGCTTGACGTAGGGCATTGTAGATGGCCCTTAGTTCCAAGATGTTGATCTGAAGACAAGCCTCTTGACTTGACCAAAGACCTTGGAAATTTCTTCCCTGTGTGACTGCTCCCCAACCTCGGAGGCTCGCTCCGTGGTCACCAGGATCCAGTCCTGAATGCCGAACCTGCGGCCCTATAGAAGTTGAGCACTCTGCAGCCACCACAGGAGAGATACCCTGGCCCTGGGGGATAGGGTGATTAACTGATGAATCTGTAAATGTGACCCGGACCACTTGTCCAGTAGGTCCCATTTGAAAGTCCTCGCATGGAACCTGCCAAAGGGGATGTTTTTCCCAGGACTCGAGTGCAGTGATGCACTGACACCTGTCTTGGTTTCAATAGGTTCCTGACTAGAGTCATGAGCTCCTGGGCCTTTTCTATCTGAAGGTAAACCCATTTCTGGTCCGTATCCAGAATCAAACCCAAGAAGGGCAGACGAGTCCTAGGAACCAACTGTGACTTCGGGATATTGAGAATCCAGCCGTGTTGCTGTGACACCTTCAGCGAATGTGACACGCTGTTCAACAACTGCTCATTTGATCTCGCCCTTATTAGGAGATCGTCTAAGTATGGGATAACTGTGACTCCTTGCTTGCGTAGGAGCACCATCATTTCTGCCAATTACCCTGAAATTGGTAATGACAATACTGTACCGCAATTGTCAGGTACGCCTGATGGGGTGGATAAATGGGAACATGAAGGTATGCAGCCTTTATGTCTAGATACACCATCAAATCCCCCCTTCCAGGCTGGCGATGATCGCTCTGAGCAATTCCACTTTAAATTTGAACCTTTTCCAGTATAGGTTCAGAGATTTTAATTTTAAAATAGGTCTTACCGAACCGTACGGTTTCGGGAATACAGCCAAGGTTGAGTCATATCCCCTTCCTTGTTGCAGGAGGGGAACCTTGAGCACCACCTGTTGGAGATACAATGTGTGAATTGTATTTAATATCTCCCTTTCTGGGGGAGAAGCCGGTAGGTCCGATAAGGAAAAACCGGCGAGGAGGCACCCTTCGAATCCCAGCTTGTAACCCTGAGAAACAATTTTTATTGCCCCGGGATCCACCTGTGAGTGAACTCAGATGTGGCTGAAGGGTCGAAGACGTGCTCCCACTGGGACAGACTCCCTTAGCGGAGCTCCAGCATCATGCGGTGGATGTAGTAGAGGCCGGGGGGGGACTTCTGTTCCTGCGAACTAGCTATGCCCTGTGCCCTTACCTCTGGTAAGAAAGGATGCTCCTCGTACTTTCTTGTTAATCTGCAACCGAAAGGACTGCATTTGATAATGTCGTGCTTTCTTAGGCTGTGAGGGAATATAAGGCAAAAGATCAGAATTACCAACTATAGCTGTGGAGACCAGGTCCGAGAGCCCTTCTCCACACAATTCCTCAGCCTTGTAAGGTAAACCCTCCATATGCCTCTTTTAGTCGGCATCACCTGTCCATTGCATGTTCCACAGGACACGTCTAGCAGAAATCGACATAGCGTTGACTCTAGAACCCAGTAGACTAATGTCTCTTTGGGCATGTCTTATATATATATATAAGACAGCATCTTTTATATATATATATATATATATATATATATATATATATACATATATACTAGGGTCAATAACATGGTATCCTTAGCTAGGGTTTCAATCTCCGCTGATAAGGTATCTGTCCACGCTGCTACAGCGCTATAAACCCATGCCGTCACAATCGCCGGTCTGAGTAGTGTACCAGAATGTGTGTAAATGGATTTCAAAGTACTTTTACTGCATGCTATCTGCAGGATCCTTGAGGATAGCTGTTAAGTCAGCGCTACCTTTTGGGTAAACGTGTCAATGCCTTGTCCACCCTAGGGGAAGATTCCCATGGTATCCTGGCCCTAGTAGGGAAAGGATACTCCCTGATAATTCTTTTTGGGAATCTGCAGTCTCTTGTCTGGAGATTCCCGCTCTTTTTCTTCATGAGAGGAGGGAAATTTACCTCAGCTTTCTTCCCCTTAAACATGTGTGCCCTCGTGTCAGGGACAGATGAGTCATCAGTGATATGCAAAACATCTTTTATTACAATAATATATTGAATACTTTTCTGCCAGTTTTGGCTGTACTTTGCATTATCGTAGTCGACACTGGAGTCAGACTCTGTGTCGATATCAGTGTCTATTATTTTGGATAGTGAGCGTTGTGAGACTCTGAAGGTCTCTGCGACATAGGGACAGACATGGGTAGATTCCCTGTCTGTTCTTCAATCTTTTGTTTAATAAATTTACCTTAGCACTTAATTTCACATATCCATTCAGGTGTCGGCGTTGTCGACGGAGACACCACACACACACACATTTGCTCCATCTCCTCCTTAGGAGAGCCTTTTACCTCAGACATGTCGACACACACGTACCAACACACCACACACTCAGGGAATGCTCTTCTGAAGACAATTCCCCAACAAGGCCCTTTGGAGAGACAGAGAGAGAGTATGCCAGCACACACCCCAGCGCTATATGACCCAGGAAAAAACACAGCAATTTAATGTTTACCCAGTAGCGCTGTTATTATCTGCGCCAAATTATGTGCCCCCCCTCTTCTTTAAAACCCTCTCTTCTACCGTGGAATAAGCAGGGGAGAGTCCGGGGAGCTTCCTCTCAGCGGTGCTGTGGAGAAAAATATGGCGCTGGTGAGTGCTGAGGGAGAAGCCCCGCCCCCTCGGCGGCGGGCTTCAGTCCCGCTAATAGTGTAAAATTGGCGGGGGCTCATGTATATATACAGTGTCCATCTGTATATATGCTCTCTTTTGCCAAATAAGAGGTTTATATTGCTGCCCAGGGCGCCCCCCCCCTGCGCCCTGCACCCTTACAGTGACCGGAGTATGTGAGGTATATGGGAGCAATGGGCACAGCTGCAGTGCTGTGCGTTACCTCAGTGAAGATCATGAAGTCTTCTGCCGCCTCTGAAGTCTTCTTTTCTTCTCATACTCACCCGGCTTCTATCTTTCGGTTCTGCGAGGGGGACGGCGGCGAGGCTCTGGGACGGACGGCTAGGGTGAGATCCTGCGTACCAATCCCTCTGGAGCTAATGGTGTCCAGTAGCCTAAGAAGCAGGACCTTGCAACTCACAGGAGTAGGGCTGCTTCTCTCCCCTCAGTCCCTCGATGCAGGGAGTCTGTTGCCAGCAGGCTCCCTGAAAATAAAAAACCTAACAAAATACTTTCTGTCAGAAAGCTCAGGAGAGCTCCTGAAAAGCACCCAGTCTCCACTTGGCACAGTATCAAACTGAGGTCTGGAGGAGGGGCATAGAGGGAGGAGCCAGTGCACACCCAGGATCTAAAGTCTTTCTTAAAGTGCCCATGTCTCCTGCAGAGCCCGTCTATCCCCATGGTCCTTACGGAGTCCCCAGCATTCTCTAGGATGTAAGAGAAATAAACAAATACCAGAAGTGAAAATACAGGAGAGCAATGTTAACTATTGATTTTTACAATAATCTCGCCGGACCGGAAGTGCCCGCGGTCCGCTATGCGTTCCACACAGCCCGGAAGTGCGCTGTGCGTTCCACATAGCCAGATATGCGTTTCACCTATCCGGAAATGTGCATCGCGCATGCGCACCCGGTAATAAAATCTATAGAGAAGGGGTAGCGGTATTGTGCATTTGAAAAATCTTAGGTGTTTTACACCACGCGCCACATCACACAAGGGGTAAGCTTACACCAAAATGAACACAGATACAGACACAATTTCAGAGCTAATGGCGCCGGACCGGAAGTGCCCGTGGTTCGCAAATGCGTTCCACCCGGCTGGAAGACACACAATGCGTTCCACGCACCAGGATATAAATGTCACCTTAACAGTGGTACATACTGAGCATGCGCACTGGGTCTAAATGATCGTAATGGATGAGAAACTGTTTCATAACATAACTGTATTGCACATAAGGATTAAACTGAAAAAAATATAAACATACAATAAATGGTTTTCAAATTTGATGGAAATGAATTGAAAAATTATTAAACAGAGTAAAATAACATGAATAATCTGCTTAATCGTAATGGTTTGGTGAAAAAAATGAAATCTATACCATGATGCACCCAGGTCATATAAAGATACGCATGATTCCATATGTAATAAATAGTAACAAAATTTAAAAATCACAAAAAAACATTTTAATTCAAATTCAGAGTTAAGGCCTACAGGGATAAGAGTGTTCAATTTGAATATCCACTGCATCTCTGCCTTGGCGAGATTCCCCTCTGTATCTCGATCTTTCCAAGAAGCTCTGATCTGTTGTATCCCCATAAATGAAACTATATGTGACATGGAACAGTTGTGTTTATTTATTTATTGTGGTCTTTTCCAGATGCCATCTAATTGCTTCGATACCATCTTTGTGATTGATTATAGTGTACAAAGAAGTAACATCTGCTGTTACCAAATGGAAATTCTCATTCCAATGCACACAATTGAGCTTATTGATTACATCCGTGGTATCCTTTAAATATTATCTTCCTTTGACCACTAATGGTTGTAGAAAAAAGTCTACCATTTCTGACAGGTTATTGGTTAGGCTACCTGTACTGGAAATTATGGGACAACCTGGCGGTTTCTTAGAGTTTTTGTGTATTTTTGGTAAAGTGTAAATTGTGGGAGTTTTAGGATGTTGAATATCTAAAAAATCAAATTCTTTTTTCGTTAATACTCCATTTTCTAAATATTTATTGATCAGTCTACTATAATTGTTCTTGATTTTTGAAGTAGGGTCAGTTCTAAATTTCTGGTAAGTGCCATTTGAATTCAGTTGAGATAATATTTCTTCCTTGTAGTCTTTACGATCTTGGATCGTGATACCTCCTCCCTTATCACATGGTTTGATCACAATTTCCTTGTCTTCCCTAAGTGATTTAATTGCCAATTTCTCTTTTCATGTTATATTAGATCGAGGATGATTTCCCTTTTTATTGATAGAGTTGTTCTTGATTTGTTTCATATTGTGGACACCTTCAAGAACTGACTTAGTAAAGCTCTCTATCATGCATCCTCTTACATGAGCTGGGTGGAAAGTGGATTTTTTCTTAAAAGGAGTAACTTTTTCCTTTTCTTTTTGTGTTTCGGTGGTGTTAGTAGCGAAAAATTTCTTTAGGGTCAACTTCCTGGAGAACTTGTGAATATCAATATGTGCATTAAAAGGGTCTACTTGTGAGGTAGGTGTAAATTTGAGACCTTTTTGAAGGATATTTTCCTCATCTGTAGTTAAGGTTCTCGAGCTTAGGTTGAACAGTTTTACCTGATCTTTATTTTACTTCCCCCTCATTTCCCCCTCTTTCTCTTAATTAGAACCTGGTGTTCCTCTACCTCTCTCTCTGTCCTACAAAAGGTCTCCTGTCCTGCCTGAAATTAAAAGGTTCAAATCTATTATAAGTGGTGATTGGAGACCTTATGTCCCATCTAGTGTTTTTGTAATTCGGTCGATGAGGTCTTTTAGGATATAACCAATCATTTTGTGAAAAATATTCCCTATCTATGTATTTCTATACTCAAAATTATCCCTTGATGGATAATGATAATTTTCATGTTCAGGAATGTGTTCTTTCAATTCTTCTTCCTCTGTTGTGCTTTGGTTTTGGAAGTGAACCTTCCTTTTGTTCTTATTCTTCTTTATAGGTGGGATAGGTATATCATCGTGTTCATACTCCTTTTTGTTTTTCTTCATTTTCTTTTTTCACATGTTCCCCCATTCCTATAGAATTTGTGATCCCTCTTTAATTTTCTCTGTTTCTTCTCCACATGAGCCTTCATATCTTTATCTATCCTGATTTCTAATTCCTTATCTAAAGTTATGTACTCTGGGAGTTCCTGGAAAGGTTCTACCAAAGTTTGTAATTTTTTTATTTTGTCATTGAGATCTAGTAATTTATCTTTCCTTTCCTTTATAATAAGATGCATTAGGAAAAATGAACAAGTCTCAATAATTTTTTCCCATTCTTTTTTGAAATGGTCACTTGCATCTTTAAAGGTGGGGGATTTCTTAATTCTCAGATCTTTTGGTATAATATCGTCTCAGATATTTATCCAAGGTTACAACTTCCCACCATAATGCATTTTCCTTTATAAGCAAAGTTCCCAATTTAGTCATAGCTGTTTCTAAATCTTTGTCTGTTATTTCCTCACTATCATCACAACAAACTAATTTAAATGCTTCATTAAGAGAATTTTGTCTCGATTCTAAGTGTCTAAACATGGTGACTGCCTGTAATTCACAATATTTGGGATAAAACTGATAAAGAGACGGTAAGTGAATTCTGGCCCACCAGAAATGGTCACCTAATCAAAGCCCTTCTACCTGCCCAAATACAGGTGAAATAAAGAACAAATGAAACAAAGGAAGAGTAATGATCAAAGGCGCCCAATGATATAAGGAAAAATATGAAGAAATGAAAAGGAATAAATAAATAAATTTAACAATACGGTCTGGTTTTTCTCAAACAAAAGTCCTAGGGTCACTCGTCTTGAGCCATATGTACACAGCGAATATGCAAAACAAAAAAGAAATGGGAAATCCAATGTGTAGTAATATTAAAACAGTCTATTTTATGGTGTCCGGAAATGGAACCCTGGTGTGTTGTCGAATATTTAATAGAAGAAAGGATAGGGTCTCACCACCAGTTAAAATGCAGAATGAGGCGTACCAAAACTCACATAAAGGAGAGTAAAGAGAAGCACATAAAGGTATCTTTTATCATCAATGTATATTGGTACAGCGTACACCACTCACGTATAAGTTGAATTCATTCCATGTGTAAAGGTTTCTTTAAATGATGATCCAAACGGAGTTTTATTAAAAAGGATAAATTTTATTTTTCCAAAACAGAATTGCCAATTAAAATTAAGCTAAAATGAAGCTAAACAACCTTGTTTACCACTTTAAGGAGCCTGCTGGGGAATAGGAGCATGTGTAAAAAACTCCAATAACAGGTGGGAAATCCGGAATACATACTGTATTAAACCCCAGCATACCTTAAGTGTGGAAAAGGCAGTGAAACTTATAAAAAATCACAGAAGGTGGTGAAAGTTCCACTCTTAGCATGCACCTATGCCGTTTCGATCGTATAGGTCTTTTTCAAGGTGTGTATGCTGAGTGTGGACTGAATCTATTTAAACCCATAAGAATGGAAGTCTCAACTGAATTCAAATGGCACTTACCAGAAACTTAGAACTGACCCTACTTCAAAAATCAAGAACAACTATAGTAGACTGATCAATAAATATTTAGAAAAGGGAGTATTAACAAAAAAAGAATTTGATTTTTTTAGATATTCAACATCCTAAAACTCCCACAATTTACACTTTACAAAAAATACACAAAAACTCTGAGAAACCGCCAGGTCGTCCTATAATTTCCAGTACAGGTAGCCTAACCACTAACCTGTCAGAAATGGTAGACTTTTTTCTACAACCATTAGTGGTCAAAGGATGATCATATTTAAAGGATACCACGGATTAAATCAATAAGCTCAATTGTGTACATTGGAATGAGAATTTCCATTTGGTAACAGCAGATGTTACTTCTTTGTACACTATAATCAATCACAAAGATGGTATCGAAGCAATTAGATGGCATCTAGAAAAGACCACCATGACCACTGAAAGAGTTGATTTCATCATTGAAAGTATTTCATTCATTTTAGAAAATAATTATTTCTTCTTTGAGCGAGAATACTTCCTTCAAAAAGTCGGTACCGCCATGGGCACCAAGATCGCACCCAGTTATGCGAATCTGTTTATGGAAAGATGGGAAGAGGATGCCATATGGGTCAATTTGCTGGCTTGTGCGAACTTGGTGTCCTGGTACCGATACATTGACGACATTCTCTTTATTTGGTGAGGAAACCAATCGGAGTTAGACAGCTTTTGTTCTTTTCTCAATTCCAACTGTCTCAATATTCAACTTACCTTTACCATAAGCCAAGAGAGTGTAAATTTCCTTGACTTAACCATTTTCATCAAAGAAAATAACCTACTTACTAGAGGGTACTCTAAACCAACAGATTGCAACAGTATAATTCCATATAACAGTCAACATCATCCGAATTGGTTAAAGGGTATCCCGAAGCGTCAATTCATCAGACTAAAGAGAAATTGCAGCAACAAACATGATTATCACAATCAAAGGAATATCTTGAAAAATAAATTCTTGGAAAAGGGTTATAAAAAAGAAATTTTAGAGAAAGCAGAATGTGAGGTAGAAAATATGGAAAGGAAAGACATTTTAGCAAAAAATCCAAATAAAGTTGCCGACAAAAATTGTGAATGGGTGTTTATATCTGGATTTACTTCAGATTATAAGAAACGGGAACGGATAATTAAATGTCACTGGCAATTGTTGATGAGAGATCCGATATTAAAAAACATAATACCGGAAAAACCTAGGTTTATTTATATTAGAAGCAATAACTTAAAAAATTCCTTGGTAAAAAGTGTCCTACCTTTTGAATCCAATAATCCAATCCGTACCAAAGGATTTCATCAATGCGGAACCTGCATAGTTTGTAGGACTGTACCTGCAACTACTTCCAAAATCACTGATTTTTTCCATAATAATATTAAATATCAAATAAAAGATTTTATTACCTGCCACACCACCAATGTAATATATCTTATCAAATGCAGTTGTAGTCTTCTTTATATAGGAAGAACAGGAAGAGCCCTTAAAACGCGCATTTCCGAATATTTACACAATATAAAAAAGGGTGTCACCACCCATACCCTATCAGAACACTTCTGTAATAAACACAACTGTTCCATGTCACATATAGTTTCATTTATGGGGATACAACAGATCAGAGCTTCTTGGAAAGATCGAGATACAGAGGGGAATCTCGCCAAGGCAGAGATGCAGTGGATATTCAAATTGAACACTCTTATCCCTGCAGGCCTTAACTCTGAATTTGAATTAAAATGTTTTTTTTGTGATTTTTAAATTTTGTTACTATTTATTACATATGGAATCATGCGTATCTTTATATGACCTGGGTGCATCATGGTATAGATTTCATTTTTTCACCAAACCATTACGATTAAGCAGATTATTCATGTTATGTTACTCTGTTTAATAATTTTTCAGTTCATTTCCATCAAATTTGAAAACCATTTATTGTATGTTTATATTTTTTACAGTTTAATCCTTATGTGCAATACAGTTATGTTATGAAACAGTTTCTCATCCATTACAATCATTTAGACCCAGTGCGCATGCTCAATATATACAACTCTTAAGGTGACATTTATATCCTGGTGCGTGGAAAGCATTGTGTGTCTTCCAGCCGGGTGGAATGCATTTGCATACCACGGGCACTTCCGGTCCGGCGCCATTAGCTCTGAAATTGTGTCTGTATCTGTGTTCATTTTGGTGTAAGCTTACCCCTTGTGTGATGTGGCGCGTGGTGTAATACACTGAAGATTTTTCAAATGCACAATACCGCTACCCCTTCTCTATAGATTTTATTACCAGGTGCGCATGCACGATGCACATTTCCGGATAGGTGAAACGCATATACAGCTATGTGGAACACACAGCGCACTTCCGGGCTATGTGGAACGCATCGCGGACCGCGTGCACTTCCGGTCCGGCGAGATTATTGTAAAAATCAATTGTTAACATTGCTCTCCTGTATTTTCCCTTCTGGTATTTGTTTATATTTGTTTCTAACATTCTTTACCAGTTCTCAATCATCCTCTAATATGCGTATATGCTTTTGAAATTAATATTGAAAGTTTTTTCAAATGCCATCATGCATTGTTTCCCTCCACTTCCTGTCTTATGGGTTTAAATAGATTCAGTCCACACTCAGCATACACACCTTGAAAAAGACCTATATGGTCGAAACGACGTTGATGCATGCTGAGAGCGGAACTTTCACCACCTTCTGTGATTTTGTATAAGTTTCACTGCCTGTTCCACACTTAAGGTATGCTGGGGTTTAATACAGTGGGTATTCCGGATTTCCCACCTGTTATTGGAGTTTTTTACACATGCTCCTATTCCCCAGCAGGCTCCTTAAAGTGGTAAACAAAATTGTTTAGCTTCATTTTAGCTTATTTTTAATTGGCAATTCTGTTTTGGAAAAATAAAATTTATCCTTTTTAATAAAACTCTGTTTGGATCATCATTTAAAGAAAACTTTACACATGGAATGAATTCAACTTATACGTGAGTGGGGTACGCTGTACCAATATACATTGATGATAAAATATACCTTTATGTGCTTCTCTTTACTCTCCTTTATGTGAGTTTTGGTACGCCTTATTCTGCATTTTAACTGGTGGTGAGACCCTATCCTTTCTTCTATTAAATATTCGACAACACACCAGGGTTCCATTTCCGGACACCATGAAATAGACTGTTTTAATATTACTACACATTGGATTTCCCATTTCTTTTTTGTTTCGCATATTCGCTGTGGACATTTGGCTCAAGACGAGTGACCCCAGGACTTTTGTTTGAGAAAAACCAGATCGTATTGTTAAATTTATTTATTTATTCCTTTTCATTTCTTCATATTTTTCCTTATATCATTGGGCGCCTTTGATCATTACTCTTCCTTTGTTTCATTTGGACTGATCTAACTGTTGACAGATGACAATTTTTTGCAAAATGGGCATTTCTGGGCAATTATGGGTCGGCGACCATGTGTTCCAAAGCAACAGCCCAAATTTGTGGGCGTGTTATGGGAGTGTCATAATCCAGCTTCCATGTGTGATCGTAGCAGTCTCAGACCGAGATAGGATATTTCTGATGGATCTATTGCACGTAGCTGCAAGACAAGTTGTTAATGATGATTGCTGTGTCTGCAGATGGAGACTCAGGGGGTGGGACTGGCTCCCACCAAGGGTGTAGCTACCATAGGTGCAGGGAGTGTAGCTGCTATGGGGCCCAGAGCTGAGAGGGGCCACCTTCCCTGTCACAGTTACATGTGTTATATACAGGGTGTAGCTACCATAGGTGCAGGGAGTGCAGCTGCTATGGGACCCAGAGCTGAGAGGGGCCACCTTCCCTGTCACAGTTACATGTGTTATATACAGGGTGTAGCTGCCATAGGTGCAGGGAGTGCAGCTGCTATGGGGACCAGAGCTGAGAGGGGCCACCTTCCCTGTCACAGTTACATGTGTTATATACAGGGTGTAGCTACCATAGGTGCAGGGAGTGCAGCTGCTATGGGGCCCAGAGCTGAGAGGGGCCACCTTCCCTTTCACAGTTACATGTATTATATACAGGGTGTAGCTACCATAGGTGCAAGGAGTGCAGCTGCTATGGGGCCCAGAGCTGAGAGGGCCACCTTCCCTGTCACAGTTACATGTGTTATATACAGGGGTATAGCTACCATAGGTGCAGGGAGTGTAGCTGCTATGGGGCCCAGAGCTGAGAGGGGCCACCTTCCCTGTCACAGTTACATGTGTTATATACAGGGTGTAACTACCATAGGTGCAGAAAGTGCATCTGCTATGGGACCAAGAGCTGAGAGGGGCCACCTTCCCTGTCACAGTTACAAGTGTTATATACAGGGTGTAGCTACCATAGGTGCAGGGAGTGCAGCTGATATGGGGCCCAGAGCTGAGAGGGGCCACCTTCCCTGTCACAGTTACATTTGATATATACAGGGGAAAGCTACCATAGGTACAGGGAGTGTAGCTGCTATGGGGCCCAGAGCTGAGAGGGGCCACCTTCCCTGTCACAGTTACATGTGTTATATACAGGGGATAGCTACCATAGGTGCAGGGAGTGCAGCTGCTATGGGGCCCAGAGCTGAGAGAGGCCACCTTCCCTGTCACAGTTACATGTGTTATATACAGGGTGTAGCTACCATAGGTGCAAGGAGTGTAGCTGCTATGGGGCCCAGAGCTGAGAGGGGCCACCTTCCCTGTCACAGTTACATGTGTTATATACAGGGTGTAGCTACCATAGGTGCAGGGAGTGCAGCTGCCTTGGGCCCAGAGCTGAGAGGAGCCACCTTCCCTGTCACAGTTACATGTGTTATATACAAGGGTGTAGCTACCATAGGTATAGGAAGTACAGCTGCTATGGAGCCCAGAGCTGAGAGGGGCCACCTTCCCTGTCACAGTTACAAGTGTAATATACAGGGTGTAGCTACCATAAATGCAGGGAGCGCAGCTGCTATGGGGCCCAGAGCTGAGAGGGGCCACCTTCCCTGTCACAGTTACATGTGTTATATACAGGGTGTAGCTACCATAGGTGCAGGGAGTGCAGCTGCTATGGGGCCCAGAGCTGAGAGGGACCACCTTCCCTTTCACAGTTACATGTATTATATACAGGGTGTAGCTACCATAGGTGCAAGGAGTGCAGCTGCTATGGGGCCCAGAGCTGAGAGGGCCACCTTCCCTGTCACAGTTACATGTGTTATATACAGGGGTATAGCTACCATAGGTGCAGGGAGTGTAGCTGCTATGGGGCCCAGAGCTGAGAGGGGCCACCTTCCCTGTCACAGTTACATGTGTTATATACAGGGTGTAGCTACCATAGGTGCAGAAAGTGCATCTGCTATGGGACCAAGAGCTGAAAGGGGCCACCTTCCCTTTCACAGTTACAAGTGTTATATACAGGGTGTAGCTACCATAGGTGCAGGGAGTGCAGCTGCTATGGGGCCCAGAGCTGAGAGGGGCCATCTTCCCTGTCACAGTTACATGTGTTATATACAGGGTGTAGCTACCATAGGTGCAGGGAGTGCAGCTGCTATGGGGCCCAGAGCTGAGAGGGGCCACCTTCCCTGTCACAGTTACATGTGTTATATACAGGGTGTAGCTACCATAGGTGCAGGTAGTGCAGCTGCTATGGGGCCCAGAGCTGAGAGGGGCCACCTTCCCTGTCACAGTTACATGTGTTATATACAGGGTGTAGCTACCATAGGTGCAGGTAGTGCAGCTGCTATGGGGCCCAGAGCTGAGAGGGGCCACCTTCCTGTCACAGTTACATGTGTTATATACAGGGTGTAGCTACCATAGGTGCAGATAGTGCAGCTGCTATGGGGCCCAGAGCTGAGAGGGGCCACCTTCCTGTCACAGCTACATGTGTTATATACAGGGGATAGCTACCATAGGTGCAGGGAGTGCAGCTGATATGGGGCCCAGAGCTGAGAGAGGCAACCTTCCCTGTCACAGTTACATGTGTTATATACAGGGTGTAGCTACCATAGGTGCAGGGAGTGTAGCTGCTATGGGGCCCAGAGCTGAGAGGGGCCACCTTCCCTGTCACAGTTACATGTGTTATATACAGGGTGTAGCTACCATAGGTGCAGGGAGTGCAGCTGCTTTGGGCCCAGAGCTGAGAGGAGCCACCTTCCCTGTCACAGTTACATGTGTTATATACAAGGGTGTAGCTACCATAGGTGCAGGGAGTGCAGCTGATATGGGGCCCAGAGCTGAGAGGGGCCACCTTCCCTGTCACAGTTACATGTGTTATATACAGGGTGTAGCTACCATAGTTGCAGGGAGTGCAGCTGTTATGGGGCCCAGAGCTGAGAGGGGCCACCTTCCCTGTCACAGTTACATGTGTTATATACAGGGTATAGCTACCATAGGTGCAGGGAGTGCAGCTGCTATGGGGCCCAGAGCTGAGAGGTGCCACCTTCCCTGTCACAGTTACACGTGCTATATACAGGGTGTAGCTACCATAGGTACAGGGAGTGCAGCTGCTATGGGGCCCAGAGCTGAGAGGAGCCACCTTCCCTGTCACAGTTACATGTGTTATATACAGGGTATAGCTACCATAGGTGCAGGGAGTGCAGCTGCTATGGGGCCCAGAGCTGAGAGGGGCCACCTTCCCTGCCACCGTTACATGTGTTATATACAGGGTGTAGCTACCATAGGTGCAGGGAGTGCAACTGCTATGGGGCCCAGAGCTGAGAGGAGCCACCTTCCCTGTCACAGTTACATGTGTTATATACAGGGTGTAGCTACCATAGGTGCAGGGAGTGCAGCTGCTATGGGGCCCAGAGCTGAGAGGAGCCACCTTCCCTGTCACAGTTACATGTGCTATATACAGAGTGTAGCTACCATAGGTACAGGGAGGGCAGCTGCTATGGGGCCCAGAGCTGAGAGGGGCCACCTTCCCTGTCACAGTTACATGTGTTATATACAGGGTGTAGCTACCATAGGAGCAGGGAATGCAGCTGCTATGGGGCCCAGAGCTGAGAGGAGCCCACCTTCCCTGTCACAGTTACATGTGCTATATACAGGGTGTAGCTACCATAGGTACAGGGAGGGCAACTTCTATGGGGCCCAGAGCTGAGAGGGGCCACCTTCCCTGTCACAGTTACATGTGTTATATACAGGGTGTAGCTACCATAGGAGCAGGTAGTGCAGCTGCTATGTGGCCCAGAGCTGAGATGGGCCCACCTTCCCTGTCACAGTTTCATGTGTTATATACAAGGGTGTAGCTACCATAGGTGCAGGGAGTGCAGCTGATATGGGGCCCAGAGCTGAGAGGGGCCACCTTCCCTGTCACAGTTACATGTGTTATATACAGGGTGTAGCTACCATAGTTGCAGGGAGTGCAGCTGTTATGGGGCCCAGAGCTGAGAGGGGCCACCTTCCCTGTCACAGTTACATGTGTTATATACAGGGTATAGCTACCATAGGTGCAGGGAGTGCAGCTGCTATGGGGCCAAGAGCTGAGAGGTGCCACCTTCCCTGTCACAGTTACACGTGCTAAATACAGGGTGTAGCTACCATAGGTACAGGGAGTGCAGCTGCTATGGGGCCCAGAGCTGAGAGGGGCCCACCTTCCCTGTCACAGTTACATGTGTTATATACAAGGGTGTAGCTACCATAGGTGCAGGGAGTGCAGCTGCTATGGGGCCCAGAGCTGAGAGGGGCCACCTTCCCTGTCATAGTTACATGTGTTATATACAGGGTGTAGCTACCATAGTTGCAGGGAGTGCAGCTGTTATGGGGCCCAGAGCTGAGAGGGGCCACCTTCCCTGTCACAGTTACATGTGTTATAATATATACAGGGTATAGCTACCATAGGTGCAGGGAGTGCAGCTGCTATGGGGCCCAGAGCTGAGAGGTGCCACCTTCCCTGTCACAGTTACACGTGCTATATACAGGGTGTAGCTACCATAGGTACAGGGAGTGCAGCTGCTATGGGGCCCAGAGCTGAGAGGAGCCACCTTCCCTGTCACAGTTACATGTGTTATATACAGGGTTTAGCTACCATAGTTGCAGGGAGTGCAGCTGTTATGGGGCCCAGAGCTGAGAGGGGCCACCTTCCCTGTCACAGTTACATGTGTTATATACAGGGTTTAGCTACCATAGTTGCAGGGAGTGCAGCTGTTATGGGGCCCAGAGCTGAGAGGGGCCACCTTCCCTGTCACAGTTACATGTGTTATATACAGGGTGTAGCTACCATAGGTGCAGGGAGTGCAGCTGCTATGTGGCCCAGAGCTGAGAGGAGCCACGTTCCCTGTCACAGTTACATGTGTTATATACAGGGTGTAGCTACCATAGGAGCAGGTAGTGCAGCTGCTATGGGGCCCAGAGCTGAGAGGGGCCACCTTCCCTGTCACAGTTACATGTGTTATATACAAGGGTGTAGCTACCATAGGTGCAGGGAGTGTAGCTGCTATGGAGCCCAGAGCTGAGAGGAGCCACCTTCCCTGTCACAGTTACATGTGTTCTATACAGGGTGTAGCTACCATAGGTGCAGGGAGTGCAGCTGCTATGGGGCCCAGAGCTGAGAGGTGCCACCTTCCCTGTCACAGTTACACGTGCTATATCCAGGGTGTAGCTACCATAGGTACAGGGAGTGCAGCTGCTATGGGGCCCAGAGCTGAGAGGAGCCACCTTCCCTGTCACAGTTACATGTGTTATATACAGGGTTTAGCTACCATAGTTGCAGGGAGTGCAGCTGTTATGGGGCCCAGAGCTGAGAGGGGCCACCTTCCCTGTCACAGTTACATGTGTTATATACAGGGTTTAGCTACCATAGGTGTAGGGAGTGCAGCTGCTATGTGGCCCAGAGCTGAGAGGAGCCACCTTCCCTGTCACAGTTACATGTGTTATATACAGGGTGTAGCTACCATAGGAGCAGGTAGTGCAGCTGCTATGGGGCCCAGAGCTGAGAGGGGCCCACCTTCCCTGTCACAGTTACATGTGTTATATACAAGGGTGTAGCTACCATAGGTGCAGGGAGTGCAGCTGCTATGGGCCCAGAGCTGAGAGGGGCCACCTTCCCTGTCACAGTTACATGTGTTATATACAGGGTGTAGCTACCATAGGTGCAGGGAGTGCAGCTGCTATGGGGCCCAGAGCTGAGAGGGGCCACCTTCCCTGTCACAGTTACATGTGTTATATACAGGGTGTAGCTACCATAGGTGCAGGTAGTGCAGCTGCTATGGGGCCCAGAGCTGAGAGGGGCCACCTTCCCTGTCATAGTTACATGTGTTATATACAGGGTGTAGCTACCATAGGTGCAGGTAGTGCAGCTGCTATGGGGCCCAGAGCTGAGAGGGGCCACCTTCCTGTCACAGTTACATGTGTTATATACAGGGTGTAGCTACCATAGGTGCAGATAGTGCAGCTGCTATGGGGCCCAGAGCTGAGAGGGGCCACCTTCCTGTCACAGCTACATGTGTTATATACAGGGGATAGCTACCATAGGTGCAGGGAGTGCAGCTGCTATGGGGCCCAGAGCTGAGAGAGGCAACCTTCCCTGTCACAGTTACATATGTTATATACAGGGTGTAGCTACCATAGGTGCAGGGAGTGTAGCTGCTATGGGGCCCAGAGCTGAGAGGGGCCACCTTCCCTGTCACAGTTACATGTGTTATATACAGGGTGTAGCTACCATAGGTGCAGGGAGTGCAGCTGCTTTGGGCCCAGAGCTGAGAGGAGCCACCTTCCCTGTCACAGTTACATGTGTTATATACAAGGGTGTAGCTACCATAGGTGCAGGGAGTGCAGCTGATATGGGGCCCAGAGCTGAGAGGGGCCACCTTCCCTGTCACAGTTACATGTGTTATATACAGGGTGTAGCTACCATAGTTGCAGGGAGTGCAGCTGTTATGGGGCCCAGAGCTGAGAGGGGCCACCTTCCCTGTCACAGTTACATGTGTTATATACAGGGTATAGCTACCATAGGTGCAGGGAGTGCAGCTGCTATGGGGCCCAGAGCTGAGAGGTGCCACCTTCCCTGTCACAGTTACACGTGCTATATACAGGGTGTAGCTACCATAGGTACAGGGAGTGCAGCTGCTATGGGGCCCAGAGCTGAGAGGAGCCACCTTCCCTGTCACAGTTACATGTGTTATATACAGGGTATAGCTACCATAGGTGCAGGGAGTGCAGCTGCTATGGGGCCCAGAGCTGAGAGGGGCCACCTTCCCTGCCACAGTTACATGTGTTATATACAGGGTGTAGCTACCATAGGTGCAGGGAGTGCAACTGCTATGGGGCCCAGAGCTGAGAGGAGCCACCTTCCCTGTCACAGTTACATGTGTTATATACAGGGTGTAGCTACCATAGGTGCAGGGAGTGCAGCTGCTATGGGGCCCAGAGCTGAGAGGAGCCACCTTCCCTGTCACAGTTACATGTGCTATATACAGAGTGTAGCTACCATAGGTACAGGGAGGGCAGCTGCTATGGGGCCCAGAGCTGAGAGGGGCCACCTTCCCTGTCACAGTTACATGTGTTATATACAGGGTGTAGCTACCATAGGAGCAGGGAATGCAGCTGCTATGGGGCCCAGAGCTGAGAGGAGCCCACCTTCCCTGTCACAGTTACATGTGTTATATACAAGGGTGTAGCTACCATAGGTGCAGGGAGTGCAGCTGATATGGGGCCCAGAGCTGAGAGGGGCCACCTTCCCTGTCACAGTTACATGTGTTATATACAGGGTGTAGCTACCATAGTTGCAGGGAGTGCAGCTGTTATGGGGCCCAGAGCTGAGAGGGGCCACCTTCCCTGTCACAGTTACATGTGTTATATACAGGGTATAGCTACCATAGGTGCAGGGAGTGCAGCTGCTATGGGGCCCAGAGCTGAGAGGTGCCACCTTCCCTGTCACAGTTACACGTGCTATATACAGGGTGTAGCTACCATAGGTACAGGGAGTGCAGCTGCTATGGGGCCCAGAGCTGAGAGGAGCCCACCTTCCCTGTCACAGTTACATGTGTTATATACAAGGGTGTAGCTACCATAGGTGCAGGGAGTGCAGCTGATATGGGGCCCAGAGCTGAGAGGGGCCACCTTCCCTGTCACAGTTACATGTGTTATATACAGGGTGTAGCTACCATAGTTGCAGGGAGTGCAGCTGTTATGGGGCCCAGAGCTGAGAGGGGCCTCCTTCCCTGTCACAGTTACATGTGTTATATACAGGGTATAGCTACCATAGGTGCAGGGAGTGCAGCTGCTATGGGGCCCAGAGCTGAGAGGTGCCACCTTCCCTGTCACAGTTACACGTGCTATATACAGGGTGTAGCTACCATAGGTACAGGGAGTGCAGCTGCTATGGGGCCCAGAGCTGAGAGGAGCCACCTTCCCTGTCACAGTTACATGTGTTATATACAGGGTTTAGCTACCATAGTTGCAGGGAGTGCAGCTGTTATGGGGCCCAGAGCTGAGAGGGGCCACCTTCCCTGTCACAGTTACATGTGTTATATACAGGGTGTAGCTACCATAGGTGTAGGGAGTGCAGCTGCTATGTGGCCCAGAGCTGAGAGGAGCCACCTTCCCTGTCACAGTTACATGTGTTATATACAGGGTGTAGCTACCATAGGAGCAGGTAGTGCAGCTGCTATGGGGCCCAGAGCTGAGAGGGGCCCACCTTCCCTGTCACAGTTACATGTGTTATATACAGGGTGTAGCTACCATAGTTGCAGGGAGTGCAGCTGTTATGGGGCCCAGAGCTGAGAGGGGCCACCTTCCCTGTCACAGTTACATGTGTTATAATATATACAGGGTATAGCTACCATAGGTGCAGGGAGTGCAGCTGCTATGGGGCCCAGAGCTGAGAGGTGCCACCTTCCCTGTCACAGTTACACGTGCTATATACAGGGTGTAGCTACCATAGGTACAGGGAGTGCAGCTGTTATGGGGCCCAGAGCTGAGAGGGGCCACCTTCCCTGTCACAGTTACATGTGTTATATACAGGGTTTAGCTACCATAGTTGCAGGGAGTGCAGCTGTTATGGGGCCCAGAGCTGAGAGGGGCCACCTTCCCTGTCACAGTTACATGTGTTATATACAGGGTTTAGCTACCATAGTTGCAGGGAGTGCAGCTGTTATGGGGCCCAGAGCTGAGAGGGGCCACCTTCCCTGTCACAGTTACATGTGTTATATACAGGGTGTAGCTACCATAGGTGCAGGGAGTGCAGCTGCTATGTGGCCCAGAGCTGAGAGGAGCCACGTTCCCTGTCACAGTTACATGTGTTATATACAGGGTGTAGCTACCATAGGAGCAGGTAGTGCAGCTGCTATGGGGCCCAGAGCTGAGAGAGGCCACCTTCCCTGTCACAGTTACATGTGTTATATACAAGGGTGTAGCTACCATAGGTGCAGGGAGTGTAGCTGCTATGGAGCCCAGAGCTGAGAGGAGCCACCTTCCCTGTCACAGTTACATGTGTTCTATACAGGGTGTAGCTACCATAGGTGCAGGGAGTGCAGCTGCTATGGGGCCCAGAGCTGAGAGGTGCCACCTTCCCTGTCACAGTTACACGTGCTATATACAGGGTGTAGCTACCATAGGTACAGGGAGTGCAGCTGCTATGGGGCCCAGAGCTGAGAGGAGCCACCTTCCCTGTCACAGTTACATGTGTTATATACAGGGTTTAGCTACCATAGTTGCAGGGAGTGCAGCTGTTATGGGGCCCAGAGCTGAGAGGGGCCACCTTCCCTGTCACAGTTACATGTGTTATATACAGGGTTTAGCTACCATAGGTGTAGGGAGTGCAGCTGCTATGTGGCCCAGAGCTGAGAGGAGCCACCTTCCCTGTCACAGTTACATGTGTTATATACAGGGTGTAGCTACCATAGGAGCAGGTAGTGCAGCTGCTATGGGGCCCAGAGCTGAGAGGGGCCCAGCTTCCCTGTCACAGTTACATGTGTTATATACAAGGGTGTAGCTACCATAGGTGCAGGGAGTGCAGCTGCTATGGGGCCCAGAGCTGAGAGGGGCCACCTTCCCTGTCACAGTTACATGTGTTATATACAGGGTGTAGCTACCATAGGTGCAGGGAGTGCAGCTGCTATGGGGCCCAGAGCTGAGAGGGGCCACCTTCCCTGTCACAGTTACATGTGTTATATACAGGGTGTAGCTACCATAGGTGCAGGTAGTGCAGCTGCTATGGGGCCCAGAGCTGAGAGGGGCCACCTTCCCTGTCATAGTTACATGTGTTATATACAGGGTGTAGCTACCATAGGTGCAGGTAGTGCAGCTGCTATGGGGCCCAGAGCTGAGAGGGGCCACCTTCCTGTCACAGTTACATGTGTTATATACAGGGTGTAGCTACCATAGGTGCAGATAGTGCAGCTGCTATGGGGCCCAGAGCTGAGAGGGGCCACCTTCCTGTCACAGCTACATGTGTTATATACAGGGGATAGCTACCATAGGTGCAGGGAGTGCAGCTGCTATGGGGCCCAGAGCTGAGAGAGGCAACCTTCCCTGTCACAGTTACATGTGTTATATACAGGGTGTAGCTACCATAGGTGCAGGGAGTGTAGCTGCTATGGGGCCCAGAGCTGAGAGGGGCCACCTTCCCTGTCACAGTTACATGTGTTATATACAGGGTGTAGCTACCATAGGTGCAGGGAGTGCAGCTGCTTTGGGCCCAGAGCTGAGAGGAGCCACCTTCCCTGTCACAGTTACATGTGTTATATACAAGGGTGTAGCTACCATAGGTGCAGGGAGTGCAGCTGATATGGGGCCCAGAGCTGAGAGGGGCCACCTTCCCTGTCACAGTTACATGTGTTATATACAGGGTGTAGCTACCATAGTTGCAGGGAGTGCAGCTGTTATGGGGCCCAGAGCTGAGAGGGGCCACCTTCCCTGTCACAGTTACATGTGTTATATACAGGGTATAGCTACCATAGGTGCAGGGAGTGCAGCTGCTATGGGGCCCAGAGCTGAGAGGTGCCACCTTCCCTGTCACAGTTACACGTGCTATATACAGGGTGTAGCTACCATAGGTACAGGGAGTGCAGCTGCTATGGGGCCCAGAGCTGAGAGGAGCCACCTTCCCTGTCACAGTTACATGTGTTATATACAGGGTATAGCTACCATAGGTGCAGGGAGTGCAGCTGCTATGGGGCCCAGAGCTGAGAGGGGCCACCTTCCCTGCCACAGTTACATGTGTTATATACAGGGTGTAGCTACCATAGGTGCAGGGAGTGCAACTGCTATGGGGCCCAGAGCTGAGAGGAGCCACCTTCCCTGTCACAGTTACATGTGTTATATACAGGGTGTAGCTACCATAGGTGCAGGGAGTGCAGCTGCTATGGGGCCCAGAGCTGAGAGGAGCCACCTTCCCTGTCACAGTTACATGTGCTATATACAGAGTGTAGCTACCATAGGTACAGGGAGGGCAGCTGCTATGGGGCCCAGAGCTGAGAGGGGCCACCTTCCCTGTCACAGTTACATGTGTTATATACAGGGTGTAGCTACCATAGGAGCAGGGAATGCAGCTGCTATGGGGCCCAGAGCTGAGAGGAGCCCACCTTCCCTGTCACAGTTACATGTGTTATATACAAGGGTGTAGCTACCATAGGTGCAGGGAGTGCAGCTGATATGGGGCCCAGAGCTGAGAGGGGCCACCTTCCCTGTCACAGTTACATGTGTTATATACAGGGTGTAGCTACCATAGTTGCAGGGAGTGCAGCTGTTATGGGGCCCAGAGCTGAGAGGGGCCACCTTCCCTGTCACAGTTACATGTGTTATATACAGGGTATAGCTACCATAGGTGCAGGGAGTGCAGCTGCTATGGGGCCCAGAGCTGAGAGGTGCCACCTTCCCTGTCACAGTTACACGTGCTATATACAGGGTGTAGCTACCATAGGTACAGGGAGTGCAGCTGCTATGGGGCCCAGAGCTGAGAGGAGCCCACCTTCCCTGTCACAGTTACATGTGTTATATACAAGGGTGTAGCTACCATAGGTGCAGGGAGTGCAGCTGATATGGGGCCCAGAGCTGAGAGAGGCAACCTTCCCTGTCACAGTTACATGTGTTATATACAGGGTGTAGCTACCATAGGTGCAGGGAGTGTAGCTGCTATGGGGCCCAGAGCTGAGAGGGGCCACCTTCCCTGTCACAGTTACATGTGTTATATACAGGGTGTAGCTACCATAGGTGCAGGGAGTGCAGCTGCTTTGGGCCCAGAGCTGAGAGGAGCCACCTTCCCTGTCACAGTTACATGTGTTATATACAGGGTTTAGCTACCATAGTTGCAGGGAGTGCAGCTGTTATGGGGCCCAGAGCTGAGAGGGGCCACCTTCCCTGTCACAGTTACATGTGTTATATACAGGGTTTAGCTACCATAGTTGCAGGGAGTGCAGCTGTTATGGGGCCCAGAGCTGAGAGGGGCCACCTTCCCTGTCACAGTTACATGTGTTATAATATATACAGGGTATAGCTACCATAGGTGCAGGGAGTGCAGCTGCTATGGGGCCCAGAGCTGAGAGGTGCCACCTTCCCTGTCACAGTTACACGTGCTATATACAGGGTGTAGCTACCATAGGTACAGGGAGTGCAGCTGCTATGGGGCCCAGAGCTGAGAGGAGCCACCTTCCCGGTCACAGTTACATGTGTTATATACAGGGTTTAGCTACCATAGTTGCAGGGAGTGCAGCTGTTATGGGGCCCAGAGCTGAGAGGGGCCACCTTCCCTGTCACAGTTACATGTGTTATATACAGGGTTTAGCTACCATAGTTGCAGGGAGTGCAGCTGTTATGGGGCCCAGAGCTGAGAGGGGCCACCTTCCCTGTCACAGTTACATGTGTTATATACAGGGTGTAGCTACCATAGGTGCAGGGAGTGCAGCTGCTATGTGGCCCAGAGCTGAGAGGAGCCACGTTCCCTGTCACAGTTACATGTGTTATATACAGGGTGTAGCTACCATAGGAGCAGGTAGTGCAGCTGCTATGGGGCCCAGAGCTGAGAGGGGCCACCTTCCCTGTCACAGTTACATGTGTTATATACAAGGGAGTAGCTACCATAGGTGCAGGGAGTGTAGCTGCTATGGAGCCCAGAGCTGAGAGGAGCCACCTTCCCTGTCACAGTTACATGTGTTCTATACAGGGTGTAGCTACCATAGGTGCAGGGAGTGCAGCTGCTATGGGGCCCAGAGCTGAGAGGTGCCACCTTCCCTGTCACAGTTACACGTGCTATATACAGGGTGTAGCTACCATAGGTACAGGGAGTGCAGCTGCTATGGGGCCCAGAGCTGAGAGGAGCCACCTTCCCTGTCACAGTTACATGTGTTATATACAGGGTTTAGCTACCATAGTTGCAGGGAGTGCAGCTGTTATGGGGCCCAGAGCTGAGAGGGGCCACCTTCCCTGTCACAGTTACATGTGTTATATACAGGGTTTAGCTACCATAGGTGTAGGGAGTGCAGCTGCTATGTGGCCCAGAGCTGAGAGGAGCCACCTTCCCTGTCACAGTTACATGTGTTATATACAGGGTGTAGCTACCATAGGAGCAGGGAGTGCAGCTGCTATGGGGCCCAGAGCTGAGAGGGGCCCACCTTCCCTGTCACAGTTACATGTGTTATATACAAGGGTGTAGCTACCATAGGTGCAGGGAGTGCAGCTGCTATGGGGCCCAGAGCTGAGAGGGGCCACCTTCCCTGTCACAGTTACATGTGTTATATACAGGGTGTAGCTACCATAGTTGCAGGGAGTGCAGCTGTTATGGGGCCCAGAGCTGAGAGGGGCCACCTTCCCTGTCACAGTTACATGTGTTATAATATATACAGGGTATAGCTACCATAGGTGCAGGGAGTGCAGCTGCTATGGGGCCCAGAGCTGAGAGGTGCCACCTTCCCTGTCACAGTTACACGTGCTATATACAGGGTGTAGCTACCATAGGTACAGGGAGTGCAGCTGCTATGGGGCCCAGAGCTGAGAGGAGCCACCTTCCCTGTCACAGTTACATGTGTTATATACAGGGTTTAGCTACCATAGTTGCAGGGAGTGCAGCTGTTATGGGGCCCAGAGCTGAGAGGGGCCGCCTTCCCTGTCACAGTTACATGTGTTATAATATATACAGGGTATAGCTACCATAGGTGCAGGGAGTGCAGCTGCTATGGGGCCCAGAGCTGAGAGGTGCCACCTTCCCTGTCACAGTTACACGTGCTATATACAGGGTGTAGCTACCATAGGTACAGGGAGTGCAGCTGCTATGGGGCCCAGAGCTGAGAGGGGCCACCTTCCCTGTCACAGTTACATGTGTTATATACAAGGGTGTAGCTACCATAGGTGCAGGGAGTGTAGCTGCTATGGAGCCCAGAGCTGAGAGGAGCCACCTTCCCTGTCACAGTAACATGTGTTATATACAGGGTGTAGCTAACATAGGTGCAGGGAGTGCAGCTGCTATGGGGACCAGAGCTGAGAGGGGCCACCTTCCCTGTCACAGTTACATGTGTTATATACAGGGTGTAGCTACCATAGGAGCAGGTAGTGCAGCTGCTATGGGGCCCAGAGCTGAGAGGGGCCCACCTTCCCTGTCACAGTTACATGTGTTATATACAAGGGTGTAGCTACCATAGGTGCAGGGAGTGCAGCTGTTATGGGGCCCAGAGCTGAGAGGGGCCACCTTCCCTGTCACAGTTACATGTGTTATAATATATACAGGGTATAGCTACCATAGGTGCAGGGAGTGCAGCTGCTATGGGGCCCAGAGCTGAGAGGTGCCACCTTCCCTGTCACAGTTACATGTGCTATATACAGGGTGTAGCTACCATAGGTACAGGGAGTGCAGCTGCTATGGGGCCCAGAGCTGAGAGGAGCCACCTTCCCTGTCACAGTTACATGTGTTATATACAGGGTTTAGCTACCATAGTTGCAGGGAGTGCAGCTGTTATGGGGCCCAGAGCTGAGAGGGGCCACCTTCCCTGTCACAGTTACATGTGTTATAATATATACAGGGTATAGCTACCATAGGTGCAGGGAGTGCAGCTGCTATGGGGCCCAGAGCTGAGAGGTGCCACCTTCCCTGTCACAGTTACACGTGCTATATACAGGGTGTAGCTACCATAGGTGCAGGGAGTGCAGCTGCTTTGGGCCCAGAGCTGAGAGGAGCCACCTTCCCTGTCACAGTTACATGTGTTATATACAGGGTGTAGCTACCATAGGTGCAGGGAGTGCAGCTGCTATGGGGCCCAGAGCTGAGAGGGGCCACCTTCCCTGTCACAGTTACATGTGTTATATACAGGGTGTAGCTACCATAGGTGCAGGTAGTGCAGCTGCTATGGGGCCCAGAGCTGAGAGGGGCCACCTTCCCTGTCATAGTTACATGTGTTATATACAGGGTGTAGCTACCATAGGTGCAGGTAGTGCAGCTGCTATGGGGCCCAGAGCTGAGAGGGGCCACCTTCCTGTCACAGTTACATGTGTTATATACAGGGTGTAGCTACCATAGGTGCAGATAGTGCAGCTGCTATGGGGCCCAGAGCTGAGAGGGGCCACCTTCCTGTCACAGCTACATGTGTTATATACAGGGGATAGCTACCATAGGTGCAGGGAGTGCAGCTGCTATGGGGCCCAGAGCTGAGAGAGGCAACCTTCCCTGTCACAGTTACATGTGTTATATACAGGGTGTAGCTACCATAGGTGCAGGGAGTGTAGCTGCTATGGGGCCCAGAGCTGAGAGGGGCCACCTTCCCTGTCACAGTTACATGTGTTATATACAGGGTGTAGCTACCATAGGTGCAGGGAGTGCAGCTGCTTTGGGCCCAGAGCTGAGAGGAGCCACCTTCCCTGTCACAGTTACATGTGTTATATACAAGGGTGTAGCTACCATAGGTGCAGGGAGTGCAGCTGATATGGGGCCCAGAGCTGAGAGGGGCCACCTTCCCTGTCACAGTTACATGTGTTATATACAGGGTGTAGCTACCATAGTTGCAGGGAGTGCAGCTGTTATGGGGCCCAGAGCTGAGAGGGGCCACCTTCCCTGTCACAGTTACATGTGTTATATACAGGGTATAGCTACCATAGGTGCAGGGAGTGCAGCTGCTATGGGGCCCAGAGCTGAGAGGTGCCACCTTCCCTGTCACAGTTACACGTGCTATATACAGGGTGTAGCTACCATAGGTACAGGGAGTGCAGCTGCTATGGGGCCCAGAGCTGAGAGGAGCCACCTTCCCTGTCACAGTTACATGTGTTATATACAGGGTATAGCTACCATAGGTGCAGGGAGTGCAGCTGCTATGGGGCCCAGAGCTGAGAGGGGCCACCTTCCCTGCCACAGTTACATGTGTTATATACAGGGTGTAGCTACCATAGGTGCAGGGAGTGCAACTGCTATGGGGCCCAGAGCTGAGAGGAGCCACCTTCCCTGTCACAGTTACATGTGTTATATACAGGGTGTAGCTACCATAGGTGCAGGGAGTGCAGCTGCTATGGGGCCCAGAGCTGAGAGGAGCCACCTTCCCTGTCACAGTTACATGTGCTATATACAGAGTGTAGCTACCATAGGTACAGGGAGGGCAGCTGCTATGGGGCCCAGAGCTGAGAGGGGCCACCTTCCCTGTCACAGTTACATGTGTTATATACAGGGTGTAGCTACCATAGGAGCAGGGAATGCAGCTGCTATGGGGCCCAGAGCTGAGAGGAGCCCACCTTCCCTGTCACAGTTACATGTGTTATATACAAGGGTGTAGCTACCATAGGTGCAGGGAGTGCAGCTGATATGGGGCCCAGAGCTGAGAGGGGCCACCTTCCCTGTCACAGTTACATGTGTTATATACAGGGTGTAGCTACCATAGTTGCAGGGAGTGCAGCTGTTATGGGGCCCAGAGCTGAGAGGGGCCACCTTCCCTGTCACAGTTACATGTGTTATATACAGGGTATAGCTACCATAGGTGCAGGGAGTGCAGCTGCTATGGGGCCCAGAGCTGAGAGGTGCCACCTTCCCTGTCACAGTTACACGTGCTATATACAGGGTGTAGCTACCATAGGTACAGGGAGTGCAGCTGCTATGGGGCCCAGAGCTGAGAGGAGCCCACCTTCCCTGTCACAGTTACATGTGTTATATACAAGGGTGTAGCTACCATAGGTGCAGGGAGTGCAGCTGATATGGGGCCCAGAGCTGAGAGGGGCCACCTTCCCTGTCACAGTTACATGTGTTATATACAGGGTGTAGCTACCATAGTTGCAGGGAGTGCAGCTGTTATGGGGCCCAGAGCTGAGAGGGGCCACCTTCCCTGTCACAGTTACATGTGTTATATACAGGGTATAGCTACCATAGGTGCAGGGAGTGCAGCTGCTATGGGGCCCAGAGCTGAGAGGTGCCACCTTCCCTGTCACAGTTACACGTGCTATATACAGGGTGTAGCTACCATAGGTACAGGGAGTGCAGCTGCTATGGGGCCCAGAGCTGAGAGGAGCCACCTTCCCTGTCACAGTTACATGTGTTATATACAGGGTGTAGCTACCATAGGAGCAGGTAGTGCAGCTGCTATGGGGCCCAGAGCTGAGAGGGGCCCACCTTCCCTGTCACAGTTACATGTGTTATATACAAGGGTGTAGCTACCATAGGTGCAGGGAGTGCAGCTGCTATGGGGCCCAGAGCTGAGAGGGGCCACCTTCCCTGTCATAGTTACATGTGTTATATACAGGGTGTAGCTACCATAGTTGCAGGGAGTGCAGCTGTTATGGGGCCCAGAGCTGAGAGGGGCCACCTTCCCTGTCACAGTTACATGTGTTATATACAGGGTGTAGCTACCATAGGTGCAGGGAGTGCAGCTGCTATGGGGCCCAGAGCTGAGAGGAGCCACCTTCCCTGTCACAGTTACATGTGTTATATACAGGGTTTAGCTACCATAGTTGCAGGGAGTGCAGCTGTTATGGGGCCCAGAGCTGAGAGGGGCCACCTTCCCTGTCACAGTTACATGTGTTATATACAGGGTTTAGCTACCATAGTTGCAGGGAGTGCAGCTGTTATGGGGCCCAGAGCTGAGAGGGGCCACCTTCCCTGTCACAGTTACATGTGTTATAATATATACAGGGTATAGCTACCATAGGTGCAGGGAGTGCAGCTGCTATGGGGCCCAGAGCTGAGAGGTGCCACCTTCCCTGTCACAGTTACACGTGCTATATACAGGGTGTAGCTACCATAGGTACAGGGAGTGCAGCTGCTATGGGGCCCAGAGCTGAGAGGAGCCACCTTCCCGGTCACAGTTACATGTGTTATATACAGGGTTTAGCTACCATAGTTGCAGGGAGTGCAGCTGTTATGGGGCCCAGAGCTGAGAGGGGCCACCTTCCCTGTCACAGTTACATGTGTTATATACAGGGTTTAGCTACCATAGTTGCAGGGAGTGCAGCTGTTATGGGGCCCAGAGCTGAGAGGGGCCACCTTCCCTGTCACAGTTACATGTGTTATATACAGGGTGTAGCTACCATAGGTGCAGGGAGTGCAGCTGCTATGTGGCCCAGAGCTGAGAGGAGCCACGTTCCCTGTCACAGTTACATGTGTTATATACAGGGTGTAGCTACCATAGGAGCAGGTAGTGCAGCTGCTATGGGGCCCAGAGCTGAGAGGGGCCACCTTCCCTGTCACAGTTACATGTGTTATATACAAGGGAGTAGCTACCATAGGTGCAGGGAGTGTAGCTGCTATGGAGCCCAGAGCTGAGAGGAGCCACCTTCCCTGTCACAGTTACATGTGTTCTATACAGGGTGTAGCTACCATAGGTGCAGGGAGTGCAGCTGCTATGGGGCCCAGAGCTGAGAGGTGCCACCTTCCCTGTCACAGTTACACGTGCTATATACAGGGTGTAGCTACCATAGGTACAGGGAGTGCAGCTGCTATGGGGCCCAGAGCTGAGAGGAGCCACCTTCCCTGTCACAGTTACATGTGTTATATACAGGGTTTAGCTACCATAGTTGCAGGGAGTGCAGCTGTTATGGGGCCCAGAGCTGAGAGGGGCCACCTTCCCTGTCACAGTTACATGTGTTATATACAGGGTTTAGCTACCATAGGTGTAGGGAGTGCAGCTGCTATGTGGCCCAGAGCTGAGAGGAGCCACCTTCCCTGTCACAGTTACATGTGTTATATACAGGGTGTAGCTACCATAGGAGCAGGGAGTGCAGCTGCTATGGGGCCCAGAGCTGAGAGGGGCCCACCTTCCCTGTCACAGTTACATGTGTTATATACAAGGGTGTAGCTACCATAGGTGCAGGGAGTGCAGCTGCTATGGGGCCCAGAGCTGAGAGGGGCCACCTTCCCTGTCACAGTTACATGTGTTATATACAGGGTGTAGCTACCATAGTTGCAGGGAGTGCAGCTGTTATGGGGCCCAGAGCTGAGAGGGGCCACCTTCCCTGTCACAGTTACATGTGTTATAATATATACAGGGTATAGCTACCATAGGTGCAGGGAGTGCAGCTGCTATGGGGCCCAGAGCTGAGAGGTGCCACCTTCCCTGTCACAGTTACACGTGCTATATACAGGGTGTAGCTACCATAGGTACAGGGAGTGCAGCTGCTATGGGGCCCAGAGCTGAGAGGAGCCACCTTCCCTGTCACAGTTACATGTGTTATATACAGGGTTTAGCTACCATAGTTGCAGGGAGTGCAGCTGTTATGGGGCCCAGAGCTGAGAGGGGCCGCCTTCCCTGTCACAGTTACATGTGTTATAATATATACAGGGTATAGCTACCATAGGTGCAGGGAGTGCAGCTGCTATGGGGCCCAGAGCTGAGAGGTGCCACCTTCCCTGTCACAGTTACACGTGCTATATACAGGGTGTAGCTACCATAGGTACAGGGAGTGCAGCTGCTATGGGGCCCAGAGCTGAGAGGGGCCACCTTCCCTGTCACAGTTACATGTGTTATATACAAGGGTGTAGCTACCATAGGTGCAGGGAGTGTAGCTGCTATGGAGCCCAGAGCTGAGAGGAGCCACCTTCCCTGTCACAGTAACATGTGTTATATACAGGGTGTAGCTAACATAGGTGCAGGGAGTGCAGCTGCTATGGGGACCAGAGCTGAGAGGGGCCACCTTCCCTGTCACAGTTACATGTGTTATATACAGGGTGTAGCTACCATAGGAGCAGGTAGTGCAGCTGCTATGGGGCCCAGAGCTGAGAGGGGCCCACCTTCCCTGTCACAGTTACATGTGTTATATACAAGGGTGTAGCTACCATAGGTGCAGGGAGTGCAGCTGTTATGGGGCCCAGAGCTGAGAGGGGCCACCTTCCCTGTCACAGTTACATGTGTTATAATATATACAGGGTATAGCTACCATAGGTGCAGGGAGTGCAGCTGCTATGGGGCCCAGAGCTGAGAGGTGCCACCTTCCCTGTCACAGTTACATGTGCTATATACAGGGTGTAGCTACCATAGGTACAGGGAGTGCAGCTGCTATGGGGCCCAGAGCTGAGAGGAGCCACCTTCCCTGTCACAGTTACATGTGTTATATACAGGGTTTAGCTACCATAGTTGCAGGGAGTGCAGCTGTTATGGGGCCCAGAGCTGAGAGGGGCCACCTTCCCTGTCACAGTTACATGTGTTATAATATATACAGGGTATAGCTACCATAGGTGCAGGGAGTGCAGCTGCTATGGGGCCCAGAGCTGAGAGGTGCCACCTTCCCTGTCACAGTTACACGTGCTATATACAGGGTGTAGCTACCATAGGTACAGGGAGTGCAGCTGCTATGGGGCCCAGAGCTGAGAGGAGCCACCTTCCCTGTCACAGTTACATGTGTTATATACAGGGTTTAGCTACCATAGTTGCAGGGAGTGCAGCTGTTATGGGGCCCAGAGCTGAGAGGGGCCGCCTTCCCTGTCACAGTTACATGTGTTATATACAGGGTTTAGCTACCATAGTTGCAGGGAGTGCAGCTGTTATGGGGCCCAGAGCTGAGAGGGGCCACCTTCCCTGTCACAGTTACATGTGTTATATACAGGGTGTAGCTACCATAGGTGCAGGGAGTGCAGCTGCTATGTGGCCCAGAGCTGAGAGGAGCCACCT
Organism: Pseudophryne corroboree; assembly: GCF_028390025.1. NCBI lineage: Eukaryota > Metazoa > Chordata > Amphibia > Anura > Myobatrachidae > Pseudophryne > Pseudophryne corroboree. The sequence goes on from NC_086453.1 coordinate 42,279,699, forward strand.
TCCCTGTCACAGTTACATGTGTTATATACAGGGTGTAGCTACCATTGGAGCAGGTAGTGCAGCTGCTATGGGGCCCAGAGCTGAGAGGGGCCACCTTCCCTGTCACAGTTACATGTGTTATATACAGGGTGTAGCTACCATAGGTGCAGGGAGTACAGCTGCTATGGGGCCCAGAGCTGAGAGGGGCCACCTTCCCTGTCACAGTTACATGTGTTATATACAAGGGTGTAGCTACCATAGGTGCAGGGAGTGTAGCTGCTATGGAGCCCAGAGCTGAGAGGAGCCACCTTCCCTGTCACAGTTACATGTGTTATATACAGGGTGTAGCTACCATAGGTGCAGGGAGTGCAGCTGCTATGGGGACTAGAGCTGAGAGGGGCCACCTTCCCTGTCACAGTGACATGTGTTATATACAGGGTGTAGCTACCATAGGTGCAGAGAGTGCAGCTGCTATGGGGACCAGAGCTGAGAGGGGCCACCTTCCCTGTCACAGCTACATGTGTTATATACAAGGGTGTAGCTACCATAGGTGCAGGGAGTGCAGCTGCTATGGGGCCCAGAGCTGAGAGGGGCCTCCTTCCCTGTCACAGTTACATGTGTTATATACAGGGTGTAGCTACCATAGGTGCAGGGAGTGCAGCTGCTATGGGGCCCAGAGCAGAGAGGGGCCACCTTCCCTGTCACAGTTACATGTGTTATATACAGGGTGTAGCTACCATAGGTGCAGGGAGTGCAGCTGCTATGGGGCCAGAGCTGAGAGGGGCCACCTTCCCTGTCACAGTTACATGAGTTATATACAAGGGTGTAGCTACCATAGGTGCAGGGAGTGCAGCTGCTATGGGGCCAGAGCTGAGAGGGGCCACCTTCCCTGTCACAGTTACATGTGTTATATACAGGGTGTAGCTACCATAGGTGCAGGGAGTGCAGCTGCTATGTGGCCCAGAGCTGAGAGGAGCCACCTTCCCTGTCACAGTTACATGTGTTATATACAGGGTGTAGCTACCATTGGAGCAGGTAGTGCAGCTGCTATGGGGCCCAGAGCTGAGAGGGGCCACCTTCCCTGTCACAGTTACATGTGTTATATACAGGGTGTAGCTACCATAGGTGCAGGGAGTACAGCTGCTATGGGGCCCAGAGCTGAGAGGGGCCACCTTCCCTGTCACAGTTACATGTGTTATATACAAGGGTGTAGCTACCATAGGTGCAGGGAGTGTAGCTGCTAAGGAGCCCAGAGCTGAGAGGGGCCACCTTCCCTGTCACAGTTACATGTGTTATATACAAGGGTGTAGCTACCATAGGTGCAGGGAGTGCAACTGCTATGGGGCCCAGAGCTGAGAGGGGCCACCTTCCCTGTCACAGTTATATGTGTTATATACAAGGGTGTAGCTACCATAGGTGCAGGGAGTGCAGCTGCTATGGGGCCCAGAGCTGAGAGGGGCCACCTTCCCTGTCACAGTTACATGTGTTATATACAGGGTGTAGCTACCATAGGTGCAGGGAGTGCAGCTGCTATGGGGCCCAGAGCAGAGAGGGGCCACCTTCCTGTCACAGTTACATGTGTTATATACAGGGTGTAGCTACCATAGGTGCAGGGAGTGCAGCTGCTATGGGGACCAGAGCTGAGAGAGGCCACCTTCCCTGTCACAGTTACATGTGTTATATACAGGGTGTAGCTACCATAGGTGCAGGGAGTGCAGCTGCTATGGGGCGCACATTTGCTGACAAAGTTACGTGTTATATACATTTTTCACCATTGGGTGGTACACAGGGTCCCTTACAAAATTTTGCCTTGTTGCCTACAATATATCTAGGTATGTCCTTGCACCTGCTCATTGTAATGTGGCATAAAAAGAACTGGAGTACATTAATAATGTCACATAATATGAAATGGTGGCACTATAGTGTGGCATAATGTACACTGGCAGCCGTACAATGTGATATACTGTAACAGTGACTAGGGCTCTACTATTGTTCAAAAAATGACCTAGGGCACTATTATGGGGCACAACATTAACAACTGTTGTGGGGCGGTGCAGTGGAACAGGGAGCCCTTAAAAATGTTGCTATGGAGCCCACAAAGTTCTGGCTGCGCCCCTGGCTCCCACTATCAGTCACATGAACATTCTGCAGACGTCAGGTAAATCTCACATTAGCATATAAAAGTAAATAGAATGCACGTGTGTCAGGGACATGAGGTGAGGGGAGGCACTCGTTGTACCAGCTGTCGGGATCCCAGCGCTCAGCATACCGGCGCCGGGATCCCGACAGCCGGTATACCGACAACTATTCTCCCTCTTGGGGTGTCCACGACACCCCTGGAGGGAGAATAAATAGCCCCGCAAGGGGCTCTTTTGCGCTCTCCCCGCTGTCTGCATTTTGGCAGTCAGGATCCATGGGCTGTTATGCTGGACGCAGGGATCCCGACAGGCGGCCAATTGTAGTATACCCACGGTGAGGTATATGGCTCAGAAGGCACAGAAAAGTGGCCACACGCATACAACTCAGAATCACCCCAATCCTGTGCAGTTCAGCCCTTGCACACAACTCCTGGAGCACATTTGGTGTGATTGGCATTTCAACCTTTAGAGCCGGCGGCACCATGGAGAGTAATGGGGTGAGCGCGCACATGAACTATCAACTGCTTTCCTTCTTACAGTAAATATAGCATTTGTTGTTGCTCCTTATTGTGCTGGACTTTTCAACCCTGAAGGCAGGTACACACTAGCACTAGCGTTTCTATCATGGGTGCAATCTGTGCGGTGCACACAGGCCCCTGGGTCCAGGGGGACCCACACCGCACACATTGCACCCATATTTCATACTCACCTGTCCGAAGTCCACCGCCGGGCGCTGCAGCGGCAGCCGTCGCGGCCAAAGAACACATCAAAAATGGCCGCTGCGCATGCGCAGTTCAATTTTTGTCTCCAAAACATGGTGGGCACCATGTTTCGGGAGACCTGCGCATGCGCAGTAGACTCCGGCATATTGCCGGAGCCTACGGCGCCATGGAGAGGAGGGAGCCCACCCGGATTGTGCACACGGGTCCCCTCCTCTGTTAAGATGCCCCTGCACACTAGACAATTTTGTACCAATAAAGATAATGATAAAGATTTCCCTAGAAATGTCCCCAACAGCAGAATGAAAGATAAAGTGCATACACACTGAACGATATAGTGAACAATATGGTTCAATGACGTCACGCCTCCCATTCCTGAACATGCAGTCATGAAAGATATAGCCTAAATTGGACTGCATGTCTAGTTGATAAACATAAATGATAACGACCCGCGGGAGCACACATAGTTATTGCGCATACACACTTGATGATATGCACGATAATATCTTTATCGTGCATATCGTCCACTTAAATGGTCTACTTTGTATGCCCCTTGAGAAAGACTCAGTATCGTGCTACAGTATTTATCAGGATGAGTTGCATATGACTCAATGGGGCATATGTAATAGGGTCCGAGTTTGCCGAAGGTGCGGGATTACTTTTTTTTTTAAAGCAGCAATCATTTACAAGGCATGTAAGCAGTGGTGCAAGTAGAAATATTTTCTTAGTGGTACTCAGTGCTTAAAAATGGGCGTGGTCATGTGTGGTGAGGGGGCGTGGCCACATGCCACAAGTGGGAGTGGCTACATGACACTAGTGGCGTGGCCACACTACAAAGCCCCTTTTCTTTGCACTTTGGAGGCAAGGCTAGATATATATAGTAAATCCTCCAGTATAATAGAAATAATAGACATTTTAATACCTGCCGGTAATTCCTTTTCTCCTAGTCCATAGTGGATACTGGGGTCTTGTACTTTAGTACCATGAGTATAGATCGGGTCCACTGGAGCCTGGCACATTAAACTTTTAGTGTGTGTATGTGTGTGCTGGCTACTCCCCTCTATGCCCCTCCTACCAGACTCAGTCTAGGAATACTGTGCCCGAGGAAATGGACATAATATGAGAGAAGAACAATGCAACAGCAGTGAGGCAACAAGCTAACACACATCCATGAACGAAAGGAGGGCGCTAACCAGAACAGAGGATGGAAACACCAACCTAACCTGGATAGCACGGCTATCCCAACAACATAATGGGACCGCAATGTCGGTCCAGCCAAATACTTACACAGGTAAGCAGGAATGAAGTACTGAGGGAGGCGCCCAGTATCCACTACGGACTAGGAGAAAAGGAATTATCAGCAGGTATTAAAATTCCTATTTTCTTTTACGTCCTAGTGGATACTGGGGTCTTGTACTTTAGTACCATGGGGAAGTCCCAAAGCTCCCAAACGGATGGGAGAGTGCTGAGAACCCTGTAAAACCGCCTGACCAAACCGAAGGTCATCCTTGACCCCGGTATCGAACTTATAGAATTTAACAAACGTGTTCGAACCAGACCACGTTGCAGCTCGGCACAACTGTAGTTCCGATACACCCCGGGCAGCCGCCCAGGAAGAGCCCACCGACCTCATCGAGTGGGCCTGAATAGACGTCGGCAAAGGCAGAGCCACCGAAGTATAGGCCTGTTGAATGGTCAACCGGAGCCAATGAGCAATAGATTGCATAGAAGCTGGCCGACCAATCTCGGATGCATCATAAAGGACAAATATCGAGTCAGATTTCCAATGATGGGCCATCCTTTTTACTTAAACCTTCAGAGCCCTGGCCACATCCAAGGACTCAGGACCAACGGAAGCATCAGATAACACCGGAACCACAATAGGCTGATTCACATGAAAAGCTGACATGACTTTAGGCAAAAACTGAGGACGAGTCCTAAGTTCCGCCCTGTCTTCATGAAAAATCAAAAAAGGTCTCTTACAGGATAAGGCCCCTAATTCAGAGATACGTCTGGCAGACGCCAATGCCAATAACATTACTGTCTTCCAGGTGAGAAATTTCAACTCCACCCTATGTAAGGGTTTAAACCAATCCGATTGGAGAAAGAACAGAACCACATTGAGGTCCCACGGATCCGTGGGAGGTAGAAAGGGCATTTGCATATGAAGAACACCCTTCAGGAAAGTCTGTACTTCTGGTAAATTGTTTTTCGAAAAAAAAAGAGGTCGCCAAAATCTGAACTTTGATGGAGCCCAAACATAGGCCCATATCCACTCCCGCTTGCAGGAAAAGTAGAAAATTACCAATTCTAAATTCCACGGGAGAAACCTTTCTACTGTCACACCAGGAAACATACTTTTTGCAGATACGATGATAATGTTTCAATGTAACCATCTTCCTGGCCTGGACCATGCTGGAAATAACCCTGGAGGGAAGACCATTTTTCACTAGAATCTCCCTCTCAACTTCCAAGCCGCCAAACGTAGCCGCTGTAAGTCTGGATAGATGAACAGACCTTTCTGAAGAAGATCATCTTGGAGTGGCAGAGGCCAGGGATCCTCCAGAGACATGGCCAGGAGGTCCAAGTACCACGCCCATCGAGGCCAATCCAGGGCAATTAGAATTGCCTGAACGCTTTCCCTTCTTAGCCTTTTAGCATCCTTGGGATCAGTGATAGAGGAGGGAACTGGTACACAAACCAGTACGTCCATGGTGTCATCAGCGCATCCACTGCTACAGCCTGCGGATCCCTCATTCTGGAACAGTAATGGTGTCTTGTTGAGACGAGAAGCCATCAGATCTATCTGTGGACAGCTCCACCAGCGAACTAACTGTTGAAACACCTGGGGATGTAGGCCCCATTCCCCCGGATGGAGGTCGTGCCTGCTGAGGAATTCTGCTTCCCATAGGCGTGCGCACGGGGGGTGCCTGGTGCGCACAGGCCAGAGGCGGAACTACCGGCAGTGCAGGCAGTGCACTGCACTGGGGCCCGCCTCTGTCCAGGGGCCCAAGCATGTAATGAGTCAAACTGACTCATTACATGCCGCTGTGCGCTGCAGGCAACCGCTGCCCGCAGCGCACAGCCGCCCGGAGATAGGAGCTGAGCAGCGGTACAGACGGGGGAAGGAGGAGGGAGCCGGAGGACGGAGCCGCAGCAGCGCTTTGTTACTGGTGGAGGCGCTGCTGCTGCTGCTCCTCTGCTTCCCTATAGGCTGTCTTCCGAGAACAGCCTATAGGGAAGCAGAGGGGCAGCAGCTGCAGCGCCTCCACCAGTAACAAAGCGCTGCTGCGGCTCCGTCCTCCGGCTCCCTCCTCCTCATTCTCTACTGCCCGAGAATCGTCGTCTGACGCAGCTGCACCGAGGAGCCTGAGGGTAAGTATAATTCTTCTTTCTTTCTTTCTTTCTTTCTTTCTTTCTTTCTTTCTTTCTTTTTCTTTCCTTCTTTCTTTCTTGTGCCTGCCTGCCGCAATGTGTAAAAAGGGGGGACTACCTGCCGCAATGTGTAAAAAGGGGGGACTGCCTGCCGCACTGTGTAAAAAGGGGGGACTGCCTGCCGCAATGTGTAAAAAGGGGGGACTACCTGCCGCAATGTGTAAAAAGGGGGGACTGCCTGCCGCAATGTGTAAAAAGGGGGGACTACCTGCCGCAATGTGTAAAAAGGGGGGACTGCCTGCCGCAATGTGTAAAAAGGGGGGACTGCCTGCCGCAATGTGTAAAAAGGGGGGACTACCTGCCGCAATGTGTAAAAAGGGGGGACTGCCTGCCACTATGTGTAAAAAGGGGAATCTGCCTGCCGTAATGTGTAAAAATGGGGACGCTGTCTGCCGTAATGTGTAACAAGGGCACGCTGTCTGCCGTAATGTGTAAAAAGGGCACGCTGTCTGCCGTAATGTGTAACAAGGGCACGCGGTTTGCCGTTATGTGTAAAAAGGGGTAATCTGCCCGACGCTATGTGTAAAAATAGGGAATCTGCCTGCCGTAATGTGTAAAAAGGAGGAATCTGCCTGACGCTATGTGTAAAAATGGGGAATCTGCCTGCTGCTATGTGTAAAAAGGAGGAATCTGCCTGCCGTAATGTGTAAAAATGGGGACGCTGTCTGCCGTAATGTGTAACAAGGGCACGCTGTCTGCCGTAATGTGTAACAAGGGCACGCTGTCTACCGTAATGTGTAAAAAGGGCACGCTGTCTGCCGTAATGTGTAACAAGGGCACGCGGTCTGCCGTTATGTGTAAAAAGGGCACGCTGTCTGCCGTTATGTGTAAAAAGGGCACGCTGTCTGCTGTAATGTGTAAAAAGAGGAATCTGTTCGCTGTAAGGTGTAAAAGGGTCTCTACCTGGTGTAGTGGTGCTACTGTGCGGCGTAATTTGAATAATGGAGACTACTGTGTTGGTATTATTTTGTGGCCACACCCCTTCCCCACGAAGCCACGCCACTATGTATTTTTGCGCGCGCCTACGGCGCGCACTGCCCCCGGGGTGGACTTGGATGGGGGGGGGGCCCAAAGCATTTTGTCGCACCTGGGCCCACCGCTTGCTTGTTCCGCCACTGGCACAGGCACCCCCTAATGTCCGGCACCCCCCGCACGTCATGCCTGCGATCCGATCATCGCGGTCTGTGTGCTGCTGTTGTAGCAGTGCTACTACAGAAGCACACAGATAGCAACGATCGGATCACATGTGCGCATCGCTGCCCGGCGGTTACATCCACTCCCATCATGCTGCACTGCCGCCAGTCATCGGTAGCCAGGGAGTGACTGCCTCGCGATGTGACGTGTGCCCGGCCCCTCCTTCCCTTCCTCCCTGGCCGCGGCGCCCTCTGCTGTCCTCCCGGCTCCAAGTCCTGCCCGCGCTCAGTCTCTCTCCAGTCTGGGTGAGAGTCTGTGGGGAAATACATTTTTTTTTATAAACGAAGGGTTGTTACTTTAGGATATATATATATATATATATATAATAAAACAACAATACCCTTTATCTTGCGCTGTATTAAAGTCGGGCAGCACCTCTTGAAAAAACTCCCTGCTAGTGGGAGATGAACATAGGTTATAGATACAATTATTCAGAGGGCGCACAACAGTATTACTATTTCAAAGGAGAAATCAAACCAGCGTGACCCAAAGGACAGTAGATTTAATAAAATGAATTAAAATTCTGATACATTAAATTCAATACAGTGGTATAATGTTTCATAAGTACAATAGTCATTTGTACAAAAATGAGAAATGAGAAATGTGATATCAACCGATGTCTTATTTGCTCTTTTGTTCTTTTCCCCTTTTTTCCTCCATCTACATCACCAGCTACGACCTGTACCCCTGATGAAGTCCGTAGCGGACGAAACGCGTTGGATTTTTGTGTAAAAAATATTTTTGGAAAGTACCATGTTTTTGTACAAATGACTATTGTACTTATGAAACATTATACCATTGTATTGAATTTTAATGTATCAGAATTGTAATTCATTCTATTAAATCTACTGTCCTTTGGGTCACGCTGGTTTGATTTCTCTTTTGAAATAGTAATAATGTTGTGCGCCCTCTGAATAATTGTGTGTATATATATATATATATATAATTAGCTGGGCCAAACAATCCATACTTTACTGAGTGTACCTACAATCTATTAGTGCACTCAGTAAACCACTGATTACTTGGCTCAGCTAATATATATATATATATATATATATATACATATAGTGCTCTGAGTGGGCCGTATGCATCGGTATGGAATAACGGCACTTCGAGCACTGACTGAAGATCCACGCCGCTGCATCCACTGGTTACAGAGCTTTCTCAAACCGACAGCCAATCAGGAGCGGCCGCGCAGCCGCTTCATCCACTGCACCGCAGTCCACAGCCTCCGCCACAGCTCAATAGGTAATTTTACCCTGCTGCCTTTTTCTCTCCCTAGTCCCTACTGTATGCTCTTGCTGTCACTCTCCCTGTCACTATGTCCATGCTGTTACTCTGCCTGAATTTTGTCTCATTCAGTGTGGCATAATGTGAATTTCGGCTCATACCATGTGCTATAATGTGAATTGCGGCTCATTCTGTCTGCAATGTGAATTTCGGCTCATACTGTTTGCTATAATATGAGTTTTGGCTCATACTGTGTGCTATAATCTGAATTGCGGCTCATTCTGTGTGCTATAATGTGAATTTCGGCTCATACTGTTTGCTATAATGTGAATTTCGGCTCATATCGCTTGCTATAATGTGAATGCCGGCTCATACTGTGTGCTATAATGTGAATTTCGACTCATTCTGTGTGCTATAATGTGAATTTTCGTCTCATACCGTGTGCTATAATGTGAATTTTGATTCATACCATGTGCTATAATGTGAATTTCGGCTCATACCGTGTGCTATAATGTGAAAGGTGCAATAGTACTAGATAGTATAAGGGGTCCTACTATTGTGATGCATAATGTGTATAAGGGTTATATGGGGTGGTAAACTACACTGAAGGGCACACCTCCTATGAGTGGCCACACCCCCTTTTCTGGAGAATTTCCACCTTCACTTTTCCATACCCCCACTTCAAAATTTCCACTTCAACCACTGTATGTATGTGTGTATATATATGTGTGTGTGTGTGTGTGTGTGTGTGTGTGTATGTGTGTGTATGTGTGTATGTATGGGGGGGCAGAGTGGTGACTGGAGGAGACAATATGTGTGTGGGGTGACTGGGTGCACTGTATGATCCAGGAAGGGGGAGGAGGCAGACTGGCCCTTTCCCACCCCATGTGGTTTGTAACACTTTTATTTTTTATATATATATATATATGTTATTATTTTTTAAGCAGGGACCTGTGGCAGTGTGGTGCATTGAAGGGGCATACAGCAGCACTGTCAATGCAGTACTAGTGGGAGGAGGCGATCCAGTCCCTACTCTCACCTTTTCTTCTCCTCTCTGATGCTGTTGCCGACGTCACAATCCAACAGAAACCAGAAGAGTGGAACCGCTGCTGCCGGTGCTGAAAGGGGGACCCGCTGCTGCCTCAGGTTCCTAGTGCCTCTTGTACTGAAGGGATACACACACAGTGATGCTTGTACTAGTGGGTACGGGGACAGAACATTCTACACAGTGCCACCTGTACCCCCTCTCTCTCTACCCTGGCCCTCTCTCTCTACCCTGGGCCTCTCTCTTAACCCTCTGTCTCGCCTCTCTCTTTTTCTCCCTCTTTCTCTCTGACTGCTAATATATGGTGCCAGGCATGTCCGGTAGGCAGAGCAAGGCATGCCACTCCAGTTGTGCACCCCCTTATAAAATGTGCTGCGCACGCCTATGCTGCTTCCCAGTTGTCCACTCCTGTCATGAATATGCCTGAGATGGCCCTTGCGTTGGCCTCCGCCCAGAGGAGGATTTTTCATACCTCTCGCATCGCCGCTCTGCATCTTGTTCCTGCTTGTCGGTTTATGTACACCACCGCCGTGGCGTTGTCCGATAGAACCTTGACCCTTCAGGAGATGGGAGGCTTGTAGAAGAGCATTGTAAATTGCCCTGAGTTCCAGGATGTTTATTGGCAAAGCCGATTCCTGAACTGACCATAACCCTCGGTACTGGGCCCCTTGGGTCACCGCTCCCGAACCCCGGAGGCTGGAATCCGTTGTCAATAGAATCCACAAGTGGATATTGAAACTTCTGTGCTCTACCAGGTGAGGAATTTGAAGCCACCATAATAGAGAAATACGGGCTTTCGGAGATAGGGTCACTTCCTGATGCATATGAAGGTGAGAACCCGATCATTTGTCTAACAGATCCAGTTGAAATGGCCGGGCATGAAACCTTACATATTGGATTGCCTCGTAAGCAGCCACCATCTTGCCCAGTAATTGGATGCAAAGATATATGGACAACCTGTGAGGACTGAGCACCGAGCGGACCATAGCCTGGATAGTCAAGGCTTTGTCCATCGGGAGAAACACCTTTTGAGATACCTTATCCAGTATCATCCCCAGGAACTGAAGATGCTGGGTTGGTTCTAGGTGAGATTTTTGAAAATTTAGGATCCACCCAAGATCCGTGAGCAGGCAGGTAGTCAAATCGATGCTGTGCAGTTGACGCTTCCCGGACACAGCCTTTATTAGGATATCGTCCAAATAGGGGACTATGGGGACTAATTCTGAGTTGATCGCAGTAGCAAATTTGTTAGCAGTTGGGCAAAACCATGTGCACTGCAGGGGGGGACAGATATAACATGTGCAGGGAGAATTAGATTTGGGTGGGGCGTATTCAAACTGAAATCTAAATTGCAGTGTAAAAATAAAGCAGCCAGTATTTACCCTGCACAGAAACAAAATAACCCACCCAAATCTAACTCTCTCTGCAGATGTTATATCTGCTCCCCCTGCAGTGCACATGGTTATGCCCAATTGCTAACAAACTTGCTGCGATCAACTCAGAATTACCCCCTATGTTCACACCCATCCTGCGCAGCTGCATCATCATCTCTGCCATGACCTTGGTGAAGACCCTCAGAGCTGTGGATAATCCAAAGGGTAAGGCCTGAAACTGGAAATGGTCGTCCAAGATGGCGAACCTGAGGTAAGCCTGATGAGGGGGCCACATGGGAATGTGTAGGCAAGCATCCTTGACATCCAGAGACACCAGGAACTCTCCCTCGTCCAGAGCGGACACCACCGCCCGCACGGACTCCACCTTGAATTTGAACACCCGCAGATACGGGTTTAGAGACTTCAGGTTCAAGATGGGGTGTACCAAACCGTTTGGTTTGGGAACGACAAAAAGACTGGCGTAAAACCCCTGTTGCGTAACAGAGGAGGTACAGGAACTATCACCCCTGTTTTCAAAAGTTTATGAATAGCCTCTTGCAAGGTAACTTTTGCTGCAGGTAAAGCTGGTAAGCCCGACTTGAAAAACCTGTGAGGAGTGAGTGCTTGAAATGTCAGCCGATATCTATGGGAAATGAGGTCCCTCACCCAAGGATCCCAGCAGGACTCCGCCCACACATGGGCGAAGTGTTGAATGCAAGCACCTACCTGAAAGTCGCCTTGTCCCTGGGGCCAACCGTCACTCGAAAGGCTTAGCAGCAGGGGATCCGGTAGTCTGGTCCAGGAAGACAGCAGGTGCAGGTTTATGGGACTTACCACGAGATCCTCTGGAAGTGGTGGAGACCCCTCGGCCCCTGCCTCTGAACCTTGCCACACTAAAGGACTGCAAGGAGGGTCAAGAGTAAGAACGTCTAGCAGGCGGCGCAGCCGACAGCAGATAGGTAGACTTACCCGCCGTTGCTTGGGAGATCCACTCATTTAATTTTTCTCCAAACAAGGCATCACCTGTAAAGGGAAGTTTTCGACACCCTTTTTTGGAATCAGCATCTGCTGCCGATTGACATAACCACAGAGCTCTGGGTGCTGAGACAGCCATCGCAGTAGTGCGGCCATTTATCTTACACAACTCCTTAGTAGCCTCTCTCATAAAATTTGCAGCATCCTGTATATGTTACTGCAGAGTAATGACCTCACTCCGGGGTAGAGAGTCAAAACCATCAATAACATTATCAGACCACTTTACCACAGCCCTGGAGATCCACCCGCAAACTATTGTGGGGCGTTGTGCTACGCCTGCTGCCGTATAAATTGCCTTGAGTGTTGTCACATTTTTGCGGTCAGCTGGCTCCTTCAGGGATATAGCCCCATGAACAGGCAGTACCAATTTCTTAGACAGTCTGGATACAGAAGTATCGACCGACGGGGTTTTTTCCCCAGACCTTCCTATCCTCAACTGGAAGGGGAAAGGTAGATAAAAACCTCTGAGGAATTTTCAATTTTTTTTTTATCAGGGTTTAACCAAGCCTCCCTGGCCAGAGAGTTTAAATCTTTAGACACCGGAAAGGTAGCTGAACTCTTGGGTCTAACATTAAGGTATAACTCCTCATCTGGTTCCGCCTCCTGATCCGGTATGTGGAGGACCTCTCTTACAGCAAAAATGAGAGCCTCCACCCAAGGGGACAGAGAGCTGTCTTTGTCCATATCCTCATCATCATCCACATCTGGCTGATCAAAATCAGAATCAGACTGGAAAACTTGTGGCAGTGAGTGTTTATGTGAAGCCACTAGAGGGGGCTGAGAAGCCTTCTTGTAATCTGCTGCTTTAGCCACACAGTTAATGGAGTGTTTTAACACCTGTCTCTCTTTTTTAGCTGCAGCTAATTCAGAATTTACATTTTGAATCATGCTCTTAAAGCTATCTAACCAGTCAGGTGCCTGTAAGCTGGGCACTTGTGGAGATAAGGAACATTGCTCACACATGAGTGACCCCGCTGAAGACGGGGTAGAGTTACAAGCTGCACACATAACCATGTCCGCAGACATTATACAGAAACTACAGCGCAGACCCTTGACCAACACCCCACACAGACCCTAGAGAGCCCCTGTAGTGACACTGAGGAGAGAACCCAGCACACAGAACACAGCAGTACAATGTGCGGAAATAAGTGTATGTGATATAAGTGCAGCGGCACTACCGCTGACCTGCTCCCCCGTGTCTATGACCCCCTGGTGCCAGTTTCAACATTCTGTAAAAGCGTGGGTCCTGGAGGAGCAGCGTGCATGCAGCCTTGATTATCCACAGCCGCAGGAAATGACACCTTCCCGCCGCTGGTCCCGCTCTGGGAAGCCCCTCTCCATGCAATGGCGCACAGTCCCTCACAGAGATTATACTGGCCTCAGTATTAAAACCGATGAGAAAAGTATTATACAGTCCACACAAAGCCTTAAAGACAGTAAGCACTGTGGGACAACAGCCCTGAGACAGTTTGTCCGCGGCGAGCACTGCAGCTCCAGGCCCGTGACCGCCATGTGACATGCTGACAAACTGCTAACCGGGGCCCCGGTGTAATACTCACTGCACCTAGGTTTTCGGCATCTGTTAGAGGGTGGCGGCTAGCTGCTGGCTTGGGCACACATACTGACGATGAGTGATCAATACCTCAGTGTCCTGTCAGCTGGGATTACGAACCATTAACCCTCAGGAGGTTGGTTCGGTTCTCTCTCTAAGTCCCACAAAGCAGGTAGTCTGTTTGCCAAGCAGAGCTACCTGAAAATAATAAACTAAATTAAAATTAAATAAAAATCTCCAAAGCTCCAGAGAAATGCACCCTGCTCCTTGGGCACATTTTTCTAAACTGAGTCTGATAGGAGGGGCATAGAGGAGAGGAGCCAGCACACGCATACAAACACTAAAGGTTTTAAAGTGACAGGCTCCAGTGGACCCGATCTATACCCATGGTACTAAAGTACAAGACCCCAGTATCCACTAGGACGTAAGAGAAATATAGTGATACTCCCAGTATAATAGAAATATATAGTAATGTCCCCAATGTATTAACAATATATAATAATGCCTCCATTATAACAGGAATATATAGCGTAGTAGTGCCCCTGGTATAATAGACATATATAGTAGTGTCCACATTATATTAGAAATGAATGCTCCCAGCCTGAGACACTGTGGGAAAGTGCAATCAGGCTCCTCTCTTCACGCCAGCTGCAGCCACCAGAGCAGGAAGTGTGATGTAGCATCATGCCATCACCGTTGCTCTCCCAGTAACCCTGACAAACTGGGAGGCGCTGTCATGCTTCCAAGCACCATGCTCTTGTTACTTTGTGGCGCATTATAATTGTGGTAATGGCGGTCACGGGTGCAAAGTGTGTGGCAGGTGGTACTACGTACCCGCTGCCATATTCTTAAGGGTTATATGTACCCAAGCGTACCCGCATACAAGCACCACTGCTTGTAACTGATTGTCCCTTTAAAAAAACCTTGCGCCGGCAAACTCGGATACTATTACATATGCCTTTTTATCTCTTTTAGGGTCTCATTCAAGTCTGCATCATTTGCCGATCGCACGTCTGCGACTTTATGCAAATGCTCCTACAAGTTCTTCCCTGGTTTACAGCAGTGTCTCTGCGTGTGCAAGGTATGAGACATATGAGACCCCCACTGTCAGCATCTTCTTAAGCTCAAATACTGCTTGGTGCAACCTGTGAATAATTAAGTGCCCGTGTCTGCAACCACTACAGTGGCACGCTCATGATACTCCCATAATATGCCCATAAGATGGACCAGTGCCGTTACTAGGCATTTTAGCGCTGTGTGCAAGAAACGACAGTGGCGCCCCCCCATGTAAGATAGGGGCAGTGCGCGCCGTAGGCGCGTGAAAAATATATAGGGGCGTGGCTTCATGGGGAAGGGGCGTGGCCACAAAATAATAGCAATTCATACTACGGTGCACAGTAGTCTACATTATTCAAATTACGCTGCACAGTAGCGCCACTACACCAGGTAGAGCCCCTTTTATACATTACAGCAGACAGCGTCCCCCTTTTTACACATTACAGCAGACAGTCTCCCTTTTAACACATTGCGGCAGCCAGTCCCCCTTTTTACACATTGCGGCAGACAGGGTCCCCTTTTTTACACATTACAGCAGACAGCGTCCCCTTTTTTAACATTACGGCAGACAGCATCCCCTTTTTACACATTACAGCAGACAGCGTCCCCGTTTTTACACATTACGGCAGACGGTGTCCCCCTTTATACACATTGCGGCAGCCAGTCCCCCTTTTTACACATTACGGCAGCCAGTCCCCCTTTTTACACATTGCGGCAGCCAGTCCCCCTTTTTACACATTGCGGCAGCCAGGCCCCCTTTTTACACATTATGGCAGACGATGTCCCCCTGAGAGAGAGAGAGAGAGAGAGAGATAGACATACTTACCATCTCCCCGCTGACAGGCTCCTCGTGCAGCTCCCTCGGTGCAGGCAGGTGAGAAGGAGGAGGAGGGAGGGGGACTGGAGCCGCAGCAGCGCTATTTCATTGGTAGTAAGCGCCGCTGCAGCATCCCCCTCTCCTTCCGTATTGGCTGCCCAGCGCTGCTGTGGATGCTGGGATGGAGGAACCGCATCCCAGCATCCACAGCAGCGCCGGGCAGCCTATACGGAAGGAGAGGGGGATGCTGCAGCGGCGCTTACTACCAATGAAATAGCGCTGCTGCGGCTCCAGTCCCCCTCCCTCTTCCTCCTCCGCTGCCCGGCGCTGTAGCTCTCCTCCACAGCGCGGCGGCGGCGCGCGGCGCAGACTTCAGAGGCATGTAATGAGTCAATTTGACTCATTACATGCCGCTGACCGTGCGCCCTCAGGGCAACTGCGCTGTGTGCCAAGCCCACTTGGCACACACGTAGTTATGGCCCTGAGATGGACCATATTCATGTGTCTGCATAGCCACCTGCTATGCACTCCCCATACATTTTTAAGACATTCCCAAGACCACCGCACTGTGCCAGATTTAAAGAGACAGATGCGCCAACTAAGATGTCATGTTTGTTGAGTGTTTTGAATCTCCTCCTTATAAAAGGGAGTATTTCGGCACTGAACATTGCCCGAGCATATGCTCTAATAACTTGCTTCAGTGTGTGGCCCTGTACTTCCAACTAATCAGCTTCCTTGTGCTCCATTCCTGGTTCCTGCACCCCTAATTCCCAGTTCCTGCCATCCTAGTGTCTGCCTCTATACCTGTTCCTAACCTACTTGTCCATCTCCAACCCTGTCTCTTGTGTCGAAGCCAAAAATATTACATAGAGGAACATACAGACCCCACACATTATGAGTCGCTATGCTTGCAAATACGCGCAGCGAGCACAGCAATATATGGTAACATACGCATTTACACATACATGCCACAGAGATAGATTTGACACATATTTCATATAGCACATAATTATAACATATCAAGCGCCAGACATCATAATGATTTAAAATGATATAATGGAGTAACGTCATGTATGTGTATTATTGGAACGAAGCAAGATAGACATGTCGTGTTTGGTATTACAGTAACCAGATTAATGTGTAGATTCATTTGATGCTTGTTATTAAGTTATAGGACATTGCTATGAGTAGTTATGATTAAATGTATGAAAGCTAAAGTCACTCTTATTAGAACAATGGACATTCCAAGCAGGTGATGGACAGGAAACTCACGCCAGCCCTTTTGATGTCTTTAAGGCTGAACCTTGTTAGCATATGAACAGACCAGTGACTCATCATGAATGAGAAAGTTCCCTCCCTTAGACTAGTCTGTGCACTCCCCCAAACTAGATAGTACATTGCCGATCAGACACACAGGAGTTGCTGTTTTGTCCCAGACGATGGTGGAGTTGCTGCCAGTCCGGTGCCTACATGATTTTACACAGAGAGAGAGAGAGAGAGAGAGAGAGAGAGAGTGATATGCAGGGAAGACTTTATATGAGAAAGATATGGTGATGTATTTGCTGGCCTGTAACTGTATTTATTTGATCTAGTTTGTATTAACTGCTTACTGTATAAATTGTAACCATGTAACTATATGTATACTGTACATTGTGATATATTGAATACATATCCTTTTAATAACAAATATATACATCAATGAGCTTTGGAACTCAGATTATGTGTGGGTGTATTGTTTTCTCTTAAGGGATGTAGTGTTTTGCGACGTACAGCACACTTTTATCGTATATGGTACAAAGATGCGCCTGGCGTCCGCAGTATAAATTAGAGCGGGCATTTTAAATATTCATTAGAAACTAATTTGGTATTTACACTTGTCCGTCATCTCCATGTTTAACACCTCACTGCATATTACTATTATTATACAGTTCCAGTGTATACCAGCCCCATACCTGGGAGCCCAGGGGGAGGGATGCAACCATCGTGTCAGGTGCATTGAACTCCAAAACTCCTAGTTGAGATCCCTGTTGAACAACACCTGTTTACTCCGCACCTGTTTACTGGGTCTCAGCCAATACCTAAAGAACAGGTTGCATCCTCTATCCACCTGAGTGTTTGTGACATGAGGCCATTTTGCCACTGATAACCTTGCCTGGTCCAGCTACTGAGGTGCCCTCTCCTTTGTTGCCTAATATGGCCTGTGTCTTAACATTAATTAGATGCAATGTCTCCTCACATCTGTCTCTTTCCAGAGAGAAGTCGTCCAGTCTGAGTTCCAAGACTGTCTGTAACATCTCAGTGGCCAGAAGGTGAGAGTGTATTGAGAAAGGTAAGTGCCTGATTACACCGGCACCCACTATACCTCTACACATCTCAAGGCTTGGTAACCTATGGCCTAACAGCTGATAAGTAGTGAGTTCTGTTTGAAAATGATTTGTTCTCTAGGTGACATTAATGGGATAAAATGTAGAGTGGTAAAAATATGACACTTTGGGGGTCATTCCGAGTTGATCGCTAGCTGCATTTGTTCGCAGCGCAGCGATCAGGTTAAAAAATGGCAGTTCTGCGCATGCATATGCGGCGTAATGCGCACATGCGACGTACGGGCACAACGAACGATGTAGTTTTGCACAGGGTCTAGCGATGCATTTCAGTCGCACTAGTTGCCGCAGAGTTATTGACAGGAAGTGGGCGTTTCTGGGTGTCAACTGACTGTTTTCAGGGAGTGTTCGGAAAAACGCAGGCGTGCCAGATAAAATGCAGGTGTGGCTGGGCGAACGCTGGGCGGGTGTGACGTCAAATCCGGAACTGAATAGTCTGAAGTCATCGCAAGTGCTGAGTAGGTCTGAAGCTACTCTGAAACTACACAATTTTTTTTTGCAGGCGCTCTGCGATAAAAACGTTCGTACTTCTGTTAAGCTAAAATACACTCCCAGTGGGAGGAGGCATAGCGTGTGCACGGCTGCTAAAAACTGCTAGCGAGCGATCAACTCGGAATGACCCCCTTTATGCATAAATGTGACAAATGCAAACACTTGAAGACAATTGTAAACAGAATTACATGATATAATGTGAGAAGAGAATATGGCGTCAGATAACAATGGTAATTTAACAATGGGAATATATTCACAATAACATGCACTATAACCTAGAATGACATTGCCACAACAATACAATACAATACAACACAACACAGGGGCAATTTAACTGAGGAGGGGGCCCGTGTGCACCTCCAGGTGGACCCCCTCTTCTACATTGTGTCAGAGTCTACTACACATGCACAGGTCTCTGTAAGCATGGCACCAGCCATGTTCTGGTGACCAATTTGGCTACTGCGCATGCGCGTCGGCCATTTTGGCTGCAACTGCAGCACCCAACTTCGGAAAGCTGAGTATTAAAATATGGGTGCAGTGTGTGCGGCATGGGCCCCCCTGGACCCAGAGGCCCATGTGCATTGCACACATTGCACCCATTATAGGTACGCCAATGAGGTATCTACTGTATAATAAAAATAATGTAGTAATGACAGCCAAGTTGCTTGCACATGACCCCAGTAACAGAGCTTAAATCTTTCATAATTAGTACTGTACAATTGTGTTGCATTAATGAAAGTTCTAAGCTCATTATAATATTGTGGGTAAGAGAACTCTATTTTTACGTCTGTAGCACTGGGCTAGCACTGATCCAATTCACTAGTACATTAACCCTCCCCACGAGACTGTCATACAATTTTCCTAATATGTTAAGGGGAATGATGCTTCTATAGAACTCAAACTATATGACTTACAAGGCCTCTCTCTTTTATTTCTGTTGTTTTGTGGAGGTTTGAGCCTTGAAACATTGGCCTTGTATGGCCTAATGTGGTCTGGCAGCAGCTAGTATTATCAATCAGGGCTGTCCACTGTCTGTCAGCACCATGTGCAATACATTTTGGATCCCCCCATTCCAACTATATCCATAATTAATTCATTTATAACAAACAAATCTTAGATTTTAGTTAAACAAATATTTCCACAGAAGAGAAATAAAGTACCCCACAGAGAAAACAACACAAAACAATTTATCCCCAAAGGAAAAAAAGATGCACATTGGCCCCCACAGAAAAAAAACACATACATTGGCCCTGACAGGAAAAAAAACACACATTGGGCCCCACAGAAAAAAACAGACACATTGCCCCCCACAGGAAAAAACAAACAAACAAACAAATAAAACAAGCTTTGGTCCTCACAGGAAAAAAAAACAAATACAGTGTGTGAGTCAGTCACGGCCATGCATGGTGGCATGTGGCTGCATGAAACTTTGCTGTCAATTAATACCTGTACAACCATGACAGCTGGAGCTAGTACACTCCTTTACCCCAGACACTTACTACATTGTACAGCCTAGCTAATACCAACAGCTCGACTTGCTGCACATTACACACTACGAGTAGTTAAGAAACCATCTTTGAGTTTAAAAACTCATCGCGAGATGCTCACTAGAAGCACAAGGAGCATAGGGAGGCAGATGCATCTGTCTAAATTTACAACTCTATGGGGGGTCATTCCGAGTTGATCGCTAGTGAAAAATGTTCGCAGCGCAGCGATTAAGTGAAAAAGCGGCACTTCTGCGCATGCGTATGCGGCGAGTGTGCATGTGCGACGTACTTTCACAACGGCCGATGTACTTTTACACAAGGTCTAGCGACGCTTTTCAGTCGCAATGCCAGCCGCAGAGTGATTGACAGGAAAGGGGTGTTTCTGGGTGTCAACTGACCATTTTCAGGGAGTGTTTGAAAAAATGCAGGCATGCCAGGAAAAACGCAGGCGTGGCTGGCCGAACGCAGGGCGCGTTTGTGACGTCAAAACAGGAACGGAATAGTCTGAAGTGATCGCAAGCTAGGAGTAGGTATTGGGCTACTCTGAAACTGCACAAATTTTTTTTTGTAGCCACTCTGCCATCCTTTCATTCACACTTCTGCTAAGCTAAGATACATTCACAGTGGGCGGCGGCTTAGCATTTGCACAGCTGCTAAAAACTGCTAGTGAGCGATCAACTTGGAATGACCCCCTATATGCTGCCCATGTGGGAGTCTACAGAGACTATTCCAAGAGCCATGGAAAGGCTCCATTATCGAGGAACATTTGTAGTAATGCAATACAACATTACTGCACAACACTATGACAACATATAACAAGTTAGTTATGTGGTATAAACCCCAGAAAAAGAGAGTGGAAACTTAGGAAATTTAATACATTTAGATCCATTCAAAAATAAGGGAACTGTGAGAGAGTATAGGTTCCATAGAAGTGTGAATTTAGGGAACATAAACTGAGGGTAGGATAGTATTCCACTCACCAAACAAAGTAAAAAGTAGTATTACAAAATAGTCTGGCAGCAGCTAGTATTATCAATCAGGGCCGTCCACTGTCTGCCAGCACCATGTGCAGTAAATTTTGGATCCCCCATTCCAACTATATCCGAAATTAATAAATTTTTAACAAAAAATCTTAGATTTTAGTTAAAGAAATCTTTCCAAAGAAGAGAAATAAAGTTCCCCACAGAGAAAACAAATCAAAACAATGTATCCCCCAAAGGAAAAAAAGATGCACATTGGCCTCCAAAGTAAAAGACACACACACATTGGGTCCCACAGAAAAAAACATACACATTGGTCCCCACAGGAAAAAAACAAACTAACAAACAAACAAAACAAGTTTGGGCACTCACAGGGAAAAAACAAACACAGTGTGTGAGTCAGGCATGGATATGCGAGGAGGCGTGTGGCTGCATGAACCTCTGCTGTCAATTAATACCTGTACAACCCTGACAGCTGGAGCTAGTACACTCCTTTACCCCAGACACTTACTACATTGTACAGACTAGCTAATACCAACAGCTCGACTTGCTGCACATTACACACTACGAGTAGTTAAGAAACCATCCTTGAGTTTAAAAACTCATCGCGAGATGCTCACTAGAAGCACAAGGAGCATAGGGAGGCAGATGCATCTGTCTAAATTTACTACTCTATATGCTGCCCATGTGGGAGTCTACAGAGACTATTACAGGAGCAACTGGTAAGTCTCCATTATCGAGGAACATTTGCAGTAATGCAATACAACATTACTGCACAACACTATGACAACATATAACAAGTTAGTTACGTGGTATAAACTCCAGAAAAAGAGAGTGGAAACTTAGGAAATTTAATACTTTTAGATCCATTTAAAAATAAGGGAACTTTGAGAGAGAGTATAGGTTCCATAGAAGTGTGAATTTAGGGAAAGTAAATTGAGAGCATGATGGTGTTCCAGTCACCAAACAAAGTACAAAGCAGTATTGCAAAATAATTATAATATCTGAAATATAGGCCAACACTCACTGTGAAGTATGAGATGCTTGTTGGTGCAGTTTTAAAATCACACCTCTCATCTCCCACAGGACCACTAGACATAATAGTAAAACTATCACATACTGATAGATACTAATAACATACTAGTACGACTCAAAGGGAGGGATGGAGACACTTTTATGTTGTGAAGGTGCTACATGATCATTTAGCTAAGAGTAAACATTCATATGCATTCACAAAGTATAAATCAAAGCAGAACTTACCTGTCACTTTCACAGATACCATAAGTGATGTATAGCTATATTTGACTGAACTGCTTGGAGATTCTTCAAACCTGAAATAATACTTCCCGTCATCTTCTTTCCTAGCACCAGTTATTGTCAGTGTGCAGTCCCCGATATTTGGATTTCCTGTCAGGTGGAAGTTTGGCTTTACCGCAGTAGCAGATTTATCATTGGAGGCTACAGTCTTATATACATATTTTATCCAGTATCCTGTGGAACTTGTGAATGTCCTCCTATTGTCTGCAGTAAAATTACAAGGGATGGTGACACACAGACCCTCCTGTACAGAGACATCATCATTCACCTGAATTGAATAAACAGCCGCTTCCTGACATGTGGTATCTGTGGAGAGATGTACTGAAAGATTACTCACATGATATAATATACTGCAGAACAACATACACTGTAAGAGACAATTATAAGAGGTCAGAGATGAATGCTAATGTATCATAGCTGCGACACATACAGTATGCAGCGGATGTGTGAGAATATGCTAAAGCTATAGCTGTCTGGAAATGGATTGAGCCACCCACCGGTGGCCTCGCTAATCTCGGCATCTATTTACAAATATGCAGATCCTTTAATAATAGGCAATCTGAGTAACATTATAGTCACAGAGAATGGCCACGGGAGCTGAGACACTGGCTTCAATTTTCTACATGTGGTAACTAGAGATGAGCGGGTTCGGTTCCTCGGAATCCGAACCCCCCCGAACTTCAGCCTTTTTACACGGGTCCGAGGCAGACTCGGATCTTCCCGCCTTGCTCGGCTAACCCGAGCGCGCCCGAACGTCATCATCCCGCTGTCGGATTCTCGCGAGACTCGGATTCTATATAAGGAGCCGCGCGTCGCCGCCATTTTCACACGTGCATTGAGATTGATAGGGAGAGGACGTGGCTGGCGTCCTCTCCGTGTAGAATAGATTAGAGAGACACTTGATTTACTACTTGGGGAGCATTAGGAGTACTCAGTACAGTGCAGAGTTTTGCTGATAGTGACCAGTGACCACCAGTTTTATTTATAATCCGTTCTCTGCTTGAAAAAAAAAACGATACACAGTCACATACCATATCTGTGCTCAGCCTCAGTGTGCTGCATGATAATATCATCTATGTATATCTGACTGTGCTGAGTGCTCACTGCTCACACAGCTGAATTGTGGGGGAGACAGGGGTGCAGTTAATAGCAGGAGTACCGTGCACACTTTTGCTGCCAGTGTGACTGACCAGTGACCACCAGTATATTGTCTGCCTGAAAAAGTAAAACAAACACTCCTGTGGTGTTTTTTTTTTTTATTCTATAAACGCATTCTGCTGACAGTGTCCAGCAGGTCCGTCATTCATTATATTATATAAATATTTACCTGCAGTAGTGTTATATTTTTTTTGTTCATCTCTATCATCTTTATCATCTCTATATTAGCAGACGCAGTACGGTAGTCCACGGCTGTGGCTACCTCTGTGTCGTCAGTGCTCGTCCATAATTGTATACCTACCTGTGGTGGGGTTTTTTTTTCTATCTTCTTCATACTAGTAGTTTAGGAGTCTGCTGACAGTGTCCAGCAGGTCCGTCATTATATTATATATACCTGCAGTAGTGATATATATATATTTTTTATATCATTATCATCTCTATACTAGCAGACGCAGTACGGTAGTCCACGGCTGTGGCTACCTCTGTGTCGTCAGTGCTCGTCCATAATTGTATACCTACCTGTGGTGGGTTTTTTTTTCTATCTTCTTCATACTAGTAGTTTAGGAGTCTGCTGACAGTGTCCAGCAGGTCCGTCATTATATTATATATACCTGCAGTAGTGATATATATATATATATATATTTTATATCATTATCATCTCTATACTAGCAGATGCAGTACGGTAGTCCACGGCTGTAGCTACCTCTGTGTCGTCAGTGCTCGTCCATAATTGTATACCTACCTGTGGTGGGGTTTTTTTTTCTATCTTCTTCATACTAGTAGTTTAGGAGTCTGCTGACAGTGTCCAGCAGGTCCGTCATTATATTATATATACCTGCAGTAGTGATATATATATTTTTTTTATATCATTATCATCTCTATACTAGCAGACGCAGTACGGTAGTCCACGGCTGTAGCTACCTCTGTGTCGTCAGTGCTCGTCCATAATTGTATACCTACCTGTGGTGGGGTTTTTTTTTCTATCTTCTTCATACTAGTAGTTTAGGAGTCTGCTGACAGTGTCCAGCAGGTCCGTCATTATATTATATATACCTGCAGTAGTGATATATATATATATTTTTTTTATATCATTATCATCTCTATACTAGCAGACGCAGTACGGTAGTCCACGGCTGTAGCTACCTCTGTGTCGTCAGTGCTCGTCCATAATTGTATACCTACCTGTGGTGGGGTTTTTTTTTCTATCTTCTTCATACTAGTAGTTTAGGAGTCTGCTGACAGTGTCCAGCAGGTCCGTCATTATATTATATATACCTGCAGTAGTGATATATATATATTTTTTATATCATTATCATCTCTATACTAGCAGACGCAGTACGGTAGTCCACGGCTGTAGCTACCTCTGTGTCGTCAGTGCTCGTCCATAATTGTATACCTACCTGTGGTGGGTTTTTTTTTTCTATCTTCTTCATACTAGTAGTTTAGGAGTCTGCTGACAGTGTCCAGCAGGTCCGACATTATATTATATATACCTGCAGTAGTGATATATATATATTTTTTATATCATTATCATCTCTATACTAGCAGACGCAGTACGGTAGTCCACGGCTGTAGCTACCTCTGTGTCATCAGTGCTCATCCATAATTGTATACCTACCTGTGGTGGGGTTTTTTTTTCTATCTTCTTCATACTAGTAGTTTAGGAGTCTGCTGACAGTGTCCAGCAGGTCCGTCATTATATTATATATACCTGCAGTAGTGATATACATATATTTTTTATATCATTATCATCTCTATACTAGCAGACGCAGTACGGTAGGCCACGGCTGTGGCTATCTCTGTGTCGTCAGTGCTCGTCCATAATTGTATACCTACCTACCTGTGGTGGGGTTCTTTTTTCTATCTTCTTCATACTAGTAGTTTAGGAGTCTGCTGACAGTGTCCAGCAGGTCCGTCATTATATTATATATACCTACAGTAGTTATATATATTTTTTTTATATCATTAATTATCATCTCTATACTAGCAGACGCAGTACGGTAGTCCACGGCTGCAGCTACCTCTGTGTCGTCAGTGCTCGTCCATAATTGTATACTTACCTGTGGTGGGGTTTTTTTTTTCTATCTTCTTCATACTAGTAGTTTAGCAGTCTGCTGACAGTGTCCACCAGGTCCGTCATTATATTATATATACCTACAGTAGTTATATATATATTTTTTTATATCATTAATTATCATCTCTATACTAGCAGACGCAGTACAGTAGTCCACGGCTGTAGCTACCTCTGTGTCATCAGTCACTCGTCATCCATAAGTATACTATCCATCCATCTCCATTGTATACCTGAGGTGCCTTTCAGTTGTGCGCATTAAAATATGGAGAACAAAAATGTTGAGGTTCAAAAAATAGGGAAAGATCAAGATCCACTTCCACCTCGTGCTGAATCTGCTGCCACTAGTCATGGCAGAGACGATGAAATGCCATCAACGTCGTCTGCCAAGGCCGATGCCCAATGTCATAGTACAGAGCATGTAAAATCCAAAACACAAAAGATCAGTAAAAAAATGACTCAAAAATCAAAATTAAAATCGTCGGAGGAGAAGCGTAAACTTGCCAATATGTCATTTACCACACGGAGTGGCAAGGAACGGCTGAGGCCCTGGCCTATGTTCATGGCTAGTGGTTCAACTTCACATGACTATGGAAGCCCTCATCCTCCCGCTAGAAAAATGAAAATAGTTAAGCTGGAAAGAGCACAGAAAAGAACTGTGTGCTCTGAGATGGTATCACAAATCCCCAAGGAGCGTCCAAGTGTGTCAGAGGTTGCGATGCCTGACCTTCCCAACACTGGACGGTAAGAGGTGGCTCCTTCCACCATTTGCACCATCCCTGCAAGTGGGGACAAATTAATACTCAGTGAGGAGGATTTACACTGTGAAAGGGTGAGGAATCGGAGGATGATGATGAGGTGGACATCTTGCATCTGTAGAGCCAGTTTGTGCAAGGAGAGATTGATTGCTTCTTTTTTGGTGGGGTCCCAAACAAACCAGTCATTTCAGCCACAGTTGTATGGCAGACAATGTAACTGAAATTATGGGTTTGTTAAAGTGTGTATGTCCTGTTTATACAATATAAGGGCGGGTGGGAGGGCCCAAGGACAAGTCTATCTTGCACCTCTTTTTCTTCTTTGCATCATGTGCTGTTTGGGGACTAGTTATTTTAAGTGCCATTCTGTCTGTAACTGCAGTGCCACTCCTAGATGGGCCAGGTGTTTGTGTCGGCCACTTGTGTCGCTTAGCTTGGCCATCCAGCTACCTCATTGCACCTCTTTTTCTTCTTTGCATCATGTGCTGTTTGGTGCCTATTTTTTAAATCTACCATCCTGTCTGCCACTGCAGTGCCACTCCTAGATGGCCCAAGTGTTTGTGCCGCACACTTGTGTCGCTTAGAACAGTCATACAGCTACCTCATTGCGTCGCTTTTTCTTCTTTGCATCATGTGCTGTTTGGGGACTAGTTTTTGAATAGTGCCATCTTGTCTGCAACTGCAGTGCCACTCCTAGATGGGCCAGGTGTTTGTGCCGCACACTTGTGTCGCTTAGCTTAGTCATACAGACACCTCGGTGCAACTTTTAGGCCTAAAAACAATATTGTGAGGTGTGAGGTGTTCAGAATAGACTGGAAATGAGTGGAAATGAATGTTATTGAGGTTAATAATACCGTAGGAGCAAAATTACCCCCAAATTCTGTGATTTTAGCTGTTTTTATGTTTTTTTCCAAAAATCATCCAGAACCAAAACCAAAACACGAAAGGGTGGTTTTGGCAAAACCAAGCCAAAACCAAAACACGAAAATGGAATTAGAACCAAAACACAAAACACGAAAAGTGCCAGCCGCACATCTCTGTAAATTCAGGTACAAATAAATATATTCAAAGGTGTAATCCTGATTAAAAAGATAAAAAAATAAAATATAAAAAAATAATAGTAAAAAAACAATATATTATGTATAAATGTATAAAATAAGTATCTATATAAGATTTCCAGAAAGATATAGAAAAAATAAAATAAAAAATAAAAACCAAAAAGAACCAGGTATCAATTAGGAGCTAGAGATGTGCAGCGGACACTTTCAGGTTTTGTGTTTTGGATCTGGATCCCCGCTCACGTTTTGTATCTGAATTGGTTTTGCCAAAACCACCCTTTCGGGTTTTGGATCTGGGTGATTTTTAAAAAAACATAAAAACAGCGAAAATCACAGAACTTGGAGGTAATTTTGATCCTACGATATTATTAATATTGATGAGCGGGTTCGGTTCCTCGGAAACCGAACCCCCCCAAACTTCACCCATTTTACACGGGTCCGAGGCATACTCGGATTCTCCCGTATGGCTCGGTTCACCCGAGCGCGCCCGAACATCATCATCCCGCTGTCGGATTCTCGCAAGATTCGGATTCTATATAAGCAGCTGCGCGTCGCCGCCATTTTCACTCGTGCATTGGAAATGTTAGGGAGAGGACGTGGCTGGTGTCCTCTCCGTTTATTCATTGTTGAGTTGATGCAAATATTTGTGCTTATTGCTTTATTGTGGGGACTGGGGAGCAGCTTTATTATATAGGGGGAGTACAGTGCAAAGTTTTGCTGACCAGTGACCACCAGTATACGTTGTCTGCCTGAAAAACACTCCATATCTGTGCTCAGTGTGCTGCATATATCTGTGCTCACACTGCTTAATTGTGGGGACTGGGGACCAGCAGTATTATATAGGAGGAGTACAGTGCAGAGTTTTGCTGACCAGTGACCACCAGTATACGCTGTCTGCCTGAAAAACACTCCATATCTGTGCTCAGTGTGCTGCATATATCTGTGCTCACACTGCTTAATTGTGGGGACTGGGGACCAGCAGTATTATATAGGAGGAGTACAGTGCAGAGTTTTGCTGACCAGTGACCACCAGTTTACGCTGTCTGCCTGAAAAACACTCCATATCTGTGCTCAGTGTGCTGCATATATCTGTGCTCACACTGCTTAATTGTGGGGACTGGGGACCAGCAGTATTATATAGGAGGAGTACAGTGCAGAGTTTTGCTGACCAGTGACCACCAGTATACGCTGTCTGCCTGAAAAACACTCCATATCTGTGCTCAGTGTGCTGCATATATCTGTGCTCACACTGTTTAATTGTGGGGACTGGGGACCAGCAGTATTATATAGGAGGAGTACAGTGCAGAGTTTTGCTGACAGTGACCACCAGTATACGTTGTCTGCCTGAAAAACACTCCATATCTGTGCTCAGTGTGCTGCATATATCTGTGCTCACACTGCTTTATTGTGGGGACTGGGGAGCAGCAGTATTATATAGGAGGAGTACAGTGCAGCGTTTTGCTGACCAGTGACCACCAGTATACGTTGTCTGCCTGAAAAACACTCCATATCTGTGCTCAGTGTGCTGCATATATCTGTGCTCACACTGCTTAATTGTGGGGACTGGGGACCAGCAGTATTATATAGGAGGAGTACAGTGCAGAGTTTTGCTGACAGTGACCACCAGTATACGTTGTCTGCCTGAAAAACACTCCATATCTGTGCTCAGTGTGCTGCATATATCTGTGCTCACACTGCTTTATTGTGGGGACTGCGGACCACCAGTATAATATTATATAGGAGGAGTACAGTGCAGAGTTTTGCTGACCAGTGACCACCAGTATACGTTGTCTGCCTGAAAAACACTCCATATCTGTGCTGCATTGTGTAGTATATAGTAGGAGTACAGTGCATAATTTTGCTGACCACCAGTATATAACATATAGGAGTACGGTACAGAAGGCCACTGCTGTACCTACCTCTGTGTTGTCAAGTATACTATCCATCCATACCTGAGGTGCATTTAAGTTTTGCACAGTTTGCTGACCACCAGTATATAATATATAGCATTACGGTACAGTAGGCCACTGCTGTACCTACCTCTGTGTCGTCAAGTATACTATCCATCTACATTCTATACCTGTGATGCATTTTAGTTTTGCAGTTTGCTGACACAGTGACCACCAGTATATATAGCAGTACGGTACGGAAGGCCACTGCTGTACCTACCTCTGTGTCGTCAAGTATACTATCCATCTACATTCTATAACTGTGGTGCATTTTAGTTTTGCAGTTTGCTGACAGTGACTACCAGTATATATAGCAGTACGGTATGGATGGCCACTGCTGTACCTGCCTCTGTGTCGTCAAGTATACTATCCATCTACATTCTATACCTGTGATGCATTTTAGTTTTGCAGTTTGCTGACACAGTGACCACCAGTATATATAGCAGTACGGTACGGAAGGCCACTGCTGTACCTACCTCTGTGTCGTCAAGTATACTATCCATCTACATTCTATAACTGTGGTGCATTTTAGTTTTGCAGTTTGCTGACAGTGACCACCAGTATATATAGCAGTACGGTACGGAAGGCCACTGCTGTACCTACCTCTGTGTCATCAAGTATACTATCCATCTACATTCTATACCTGTGGTGCATTTTAGTTTTG
Source organism: Pseudophryne corroboree (assembly GCF_028390025.1). NCBI lineage: Eukaryota > Metazoa > Chordata > Amphibia > Anura > Myobatrachidae > Pseudophryne > Pseudophryne corroboree. The sequence continues at coordinate 42,309,584 of NC_086453.1, forward strand.
CAGTTTGCTGACACAGTGACCACCAGTATATATAGCAGTACGGTACGGAAGGCCACTGCTGTACCTACCTCTGTGTCGTCAAGTATACTATCCATCTACATTCTATACCTGTGGTGAATTTCAGTTGTGCAGTTTGCTGACACAGTGACCACCAGTATATATAGCAGTACGGTACGGAAGGCCACTGCTGTACCTACCTCTGTGTCGTCAAGTATACTATCCATCTAGATTCTATGCCTGTGGTGCATTTCAGTTGTGCAGTTTGCCGACACAGTGACCACCAGTATATATAGCAGTACCGTACGGAAGGCCACTGCTGTACCTACCTCTGTGTCGTCAAGTATACTATCCATCTACATTCTATAACTGTGGTGCATTTTAGTTTTGCAGTTTGCTGACAGTGACTACCAGTATATATAGCAGTACGGTATGGATGGCCACTGCTGTACCTGCCTCTGTGTCGTCAAGTATACTATCCATCTACATTCTATACCTGTGGTGCATTTTAGTTTTGCACAGTTTGCTGACCACCAGTATATAATATATAGCATTACGGTACAGTAGTCCACTGCTGTACCTACCTCTGTGTCATCAAGTATACTATCCATCTACATTCTATACCTGTGGTGCATTTTAGTTTTGCAGTTTGCTGACACAGTGACCACCAGTATATATAGCAGTACGGTACGGAAGGCCACTGCTGTACCTACCTCTGTGTTGTCAAGTATACTATCCATCGACATTCTATAACTGTGGTGCATTTTAGTTTTGCAGTTTGCTGACAGTGACCACCAGTATATATAGCAGTATGGTACGGAAGGCCACTGCTGTACCTACCTCTTTGTCGTCAAGTATACTATCCATCTACATTCTATACCTGTGGTGCATTTTAGTTTTGCAGTTTGCTGACACAGTGGCCACCAGTATATATAGCAGTACGGTATGGAAGGCCACTGCTGTACCTACCTCTGTGTCATCAAGTATACTATCCATCTACATTCTATACCTGTGGTGCATTTCAGTTGTGCAGTTTGCTGACACAGTGACCACCAGTATATATAGCAGTACGGTACGGAAGGCCACTGCTGTACCTACCTCTGTGTCGTCAAGTATACTATCCATCTAGATTCTATACCTGTGGTGCATTTCAGTTGTGCAGTTTGCTGACACAGTGACCACCAGTATATATAGCAGTACGGTACGGAAGGCCACTGCTGTACCTACCTCTGTGTCGTCAAGTATACTATCCATCTACATTCTATACCTGTGGTGAATTTTAGTTTTGCAGTTTGCTGACACAGTGACCATAAGTATATATAGCAGTACAGTACGGAAGGCCACTGCTGTACCTACCTCTGTATCGTCAAGTATACTATCCATCTAGATTCTATACCTGTGGTGCATTTCAGTTGTGCAGTTTGCTGACACAGTGACCACCAGTATATATAGCAGTACAGTACGGAAGGCCACTGCTGTACCTACCTCTGTGTCGTCAAGTATACTATCCATCTACATTCTATACCTGTGGTGCATTTCAGTTGTGCGCAGTATATATAGTAGTAGGCCATTGCTATTGATACTGGCATATAATTCCACACATTAAAAAATGGAGAACAAAAATGTGGAGGTTAAAATAGGGAAAGATCAAGATCCACTTCCACCTCGTGCTGAAGCTGCTGCCACTAGTCATGGCCGAGACGATGAAATGCCATCAACGTCGTCTGCCAAGGCCGATGCCCAATGTCATAGTAAAGAGCATGTAAAATCCAAAAAACAAAAGTTCAGTAAAATGACCCAAAAATCAAAATTAAAAGCTTCTGATGAGAAGCGTAAACTTGCCAATATGCCATTTACGACACGGAGTGGCAAGGAACGGCTGAGGCCCTGGCTTATGTTCATGGCTAGTGGTTCAGATTCACATGAGGATGGAAGCACTCATCCTCTCGCAAGAAAAAGGAAAAGACTTAAGCTGGCAAAAGCACAGCAAAGAACTGTGCGTTCTTCTAAATCACAACTCCCCAAGGAGAGTCCAATTGTGTCAGTTGCGATGCCTGACCTTCCCAACACTGGACAGGAAGCGCTTGCGCCTTCCACCATTTGCACGCCCCCTGCAAGTGCTGGAAGGAGCACCCGCAGTCCAGTTCCTGATAGTCAAATTGAAGATGTCACTGTTGAAGTACACCAGGATGAGGATATGGGTGTTGCTGGCGCTGGGGAGGAAATTGACAAGGAGGATTCTGATGGTGAGGTGGTTTGTTTAAGTCAGGCACCCGGGGAGACACCTGTTGTCCGTGGGACGAATATGGCCATTGACATGCCTGGTCAAAATACAAAAAAATCAGCTCTTCGGTGTGGAATTATTTCAACACAAATGCGGACAACAGATGTCAAGCCGTGTGTTGCCTTCGTCAAGCTGTAATAAGCAGGGGTAAGGACGTTAACCACCTAGGAACATCCTCCCTTATACGTCACCTGGACCGCATTAATCAGAAGTCAGTGACAAGTTCAAAAACTTTGAGTGACAGTGGAAGGAGTCCACTGACAACTAAATCCCTTCCCCTTGTAACCAAGCTCCTGCAAATCACACCACCAACTCCCTCAGTGTCAATTTCCTCCTTACCCAGGAAAGCCAATAGTCCTGCAGGCCATGTCACTGTCAAGTCTGACGAGTCCTCTCCTGCCTGGGATTCCTCCGATGCATCCTTGAGTGTAACGCCTACTGCTGCTGGCGCTGCTGTTGTTGCTGCTAGGAGTCGATCGTCATCCCAGAGGGGAAGTCGGAAGACCACTTGTACTACTTCCAGTAAGCAATTGACTGTCCCACAGTCCTTTGCAAGGAAGATGAAATATCACAGCAGTCATCCTGCTGCAAAGCAGATAACTCAGGCCTTGGCAGCCTGGGCGGTGAGAAACGTGGTTCCGGTATCCACCGTTAATTCAGAGGCAACTAGAGACTTGATTGAGGTACTGTGTCCCCGGTACCAAATACCATCTAGGTTCCATTTCTCTAGGCAGGCGATACCGAAAATGTACACAGACCTCAGAAAAAGAGTCACCAGTGTCCTAAAAAATGCAGTTGTACCCAATGTCCACTTAACCACGGACATGTGGACAAGTGGAGCAGTGCAGACTCAGGACTATATGACTGTGACAGCCCACTGGGTAGATGTATTGCCTCCCGCTTCAAGAACAGCAGCGGCGGCACCAGTAGCAGCATCTCGCAAACGCCAACTCGTTCCTAGACAGGCTACGCTTTGTATCACTACTTTCCAGAAGAGGCACACAGCTGACAACCTCTTACGGAAACTGAGGAAGATAATTGCAGAATGGCTTACCCCAATTGGACTCTCCTGGGGATTTGTGACATCGGACAATGCCAGCAATATTGTGCGTGCATTACATCTGGGCAAATTCCAGCACGTCCCATGTTTTGCACATACATTGAATTTGGTGGTGCAGAATTATTTAAAAAACGTCAGGGGCGTGCAAGAGATGCTGTCGGTGGCCCGAAAAATTGCGGGCCACTTTCGGCATTCAGCCACCGCGTGCCGAAGACTGGAGCACCACCAAACATTCCTGAACCTGCCCTGCCATTATCTGAAGCAAGAGGTGGTAACAAGGTGGAATTCAACCCTCTATATGCTTCAGAGGATGGAGGAGCAGCAAAAGGCCATACAAGCCTATACATCTGCCCACGATATAGGCAAAGGAGGGGGAATGCACCTGACTCAAGCGCAGTGGAGAATGATTTCAACGTTGTGCAAGGTTCTGCAACCCTTTGAACTTGCCACACGTGAAGTCAGTTCAGACACTGCCAGCCTGAGTCAGGTCATTCCCCTCATCAGGCTTTTGCAGAAGAAGCTAGAGACATTGAAGGAGGAGCTAAAACAGAGCGATTCCGCTAGGCATGTGGGACTTGTGGATGGAGCCCTTCATTCGCTTAACCAGGATTCACAGGTGGTCAATCTGTTGAAATCAGAGCACTACATTTTGGCCACCGTGCTCGATCCTAGATTTAAAACCTACGTTGTATCTCTCTTTCCGGCAGACACAAGTCTGCAGAGGTTCAAAGACCTGCTGGTGAGAAAATTGTCAAGTCAAGCGGAACGTGACCCGTCAACATCTCCTCCTTCACATTCTCCCGCAACTGGGGGTGCGAGGAAAAGGCTAAGAATTCCGAGCCCACCCGCTGGCGGTGATGCAGGGCAGTCTGGAGCGAGTGCTGACATCTGGTCCGGACTGAAGGACCTGCCAACGATTACTAACATGTCGTCTACTGCCACTGCATATGATTCTCTCACCATTGAAAGAATGGTGGAGGATTATATGAGTGACCGCATCCAAGTAGGCACATCAGACAGTCCGTACATATACTTGCAGGAAAAAGAGGCAATTTGGAGGCCCTTGCACAAACTGGCTTTATTCTACCTAAGTTGCCCTCCCTCCAGTGTGTACTCCGAAAGAGTGTTTAGTGCAGCCGCTCACCTTGTCAGCAATCGGCGTACGAGGTTACTTCCACAAAATGTGGAGAAGATGATGTTCATCAAAATGAATTATAATCAATTCCTCCGTGGAGACATTCACCAGCAAGTGCCTCCAGAAAGTACACAGGGACCTGAGATGGTGGATTCCAGTTGGGACGAATTAATACTCTGTGAGGAGGGGGATGTACACAGTGAAAGGGGTGATGAATCGGACGATGAGGAGGAGGTGGACATCTTGCCTCTGTAGAGCCAGTTTGTGCAAGGAGAGATTGATTGCTTCTTTTTTTGGTGGCGGCACAAACCAACCAGTCATTTCAGTCACAGTCGTGTGGCAGACCCGGTCGCTGAAATGATGGGTTCGTTAAAGTGTGCATGTACTGTTTATACAACATAAGGGTGGGTGGGTGGGAGGACCCAAGGACAATTCCATCTTGCACCTCTTTTTTCTTTAATTTTTCTTTGCATCATGTGCTGTTTGGGGACAATTTTTTTGAAGTGCCATCCTGTCTGACACTGCAGTGCCACTCCTAGATGGGCCAGGTGTTTGTGTCGGCCACTTGGGTCGCTTAGCTTAGTCACACAGCTACCTCATTGCACCTCTTTTTTTCTTTGCATCATGTGCTGTTTGGGGACTATTTTTTTGAAGTGCCATCCTGCCTGACACTGCAGTGCCACTCGTAGATGGGCCAGGTGTTTGTGTCGGCCACTTGGGTCGCTTAGCTTAGTCACACAGCTACCTCATTGCGCCTCTTTTTTTCTTTGCATCATGTGCTGTTTGGGGACAATTTTTTTGAAGTGCCATCCTGTCTGACACTGCAGTGCCACTCCTAGATGGGCCAGGTGTTTGTGTCGGCCACTTGGGTCGCTTAGCTTAGTCACATAGCTACCTCATTGCGCCTCTTTTTTTCTTTGCATCATGTGCTATTTGGGGACTATTTTTTTGAAGTGCCATCCTGCCTGACACTGCAGTGCCACTCCTAGATGTGCCAGGTGTTTGTGTCGGCCACTTGTGTCGCTTAGCTTAATCACACAGCGACCTTGGTGCGCCTCTTTTTTTCTTTGCATCATGTGCTGTTTGGGGACAATTTTTTGAAGTGCCATCCTGCCTGATACTGCAGTGCCACTCCTAGATGGGCCAGGTGTTTGTGTCGGCCACTTGTGTCGCTTAGCTTAGCCATTCAGCGACCTCGGTGCAAATTTTAGGACTAAAATTAATATTGTGAGGTGTGCAAATGGTGGTAGGAACCTCCTCTTCCCATACAGTGTTGTGAAGGTCAGGCCTAGCCATCGCAACCATGGACAGTTCCAGCACCCCTGTATTTTCACAACACCCCTGTATTTTTACAGCATACAAGACAGGGCCAGTGTACATTTATTTTCACTGCACCCCTGAATTTTTATAGCATACAGGGCCAGTGTAATGTTATATGAACAGCAGCACCCCTATAGTTGACAGCATACAAGAGCAGTGTGCTTTTAATTTTTAACAACTGCACCCATGAATTTTTAGAACATACTTGGCCAGCAGCACCCCTATATTTGACAGCATACAGGAGGACAGTGCCCCTGCCCCTTGTATAACCCAGTGACAGCCAGGACAGCAACACCCATGTACAGCTGCAGCACCCGGCCGTAACAGCACATGAAACACCAGTGACAGCCAGGACAGCGCCCCTAACACAGCACAGATACACCACAGTGACTGCAGCAGCACCCCTAAAGAGCACACACTAACCCCACCCGACACCACCACCCACAGAGAGAGACAGAGGTCTGTCTCCCTCACTCTCCAAGTCTGGAGTGAAAATGGCGTAGCTGTTTATATGGAATCCAAAACCGTGATCGGAGCATGAAGTCCGGGGGGAAGGGAGGGGGAGGGGGGAGGGGGGGCCACCGAACCCACTCATCTCTGTATTGAAATCCACAATGGTTTAAACACTGTAAGCATACAGTAACTGTCAGACCTGCAATAGCAAGCCAAGCTGTGTTGGCTTATTATCTACCATATATAGCATCTATAAGGTTGCAGGTTCAAGACCCACCACAGAGTTTCATATTTTTCTAGAAGATAGAAATACAAATTACAAAACCATCTAAATCTTTATAAACCTGCGCCAGTCATATTTGCTAGTCTAAGAGAATATATTGTTATTACTTATTTAACAAGTCTATAAGCATAAGAAAAATCTAAGCTAAATATACAAAGAGCAATTCTCAGTAATGTGTGCATGGATAACTCAATGGATTAATACACAGTATCTAAAGATACAGTACATGGTTATTGGTTCTAGTATGAGGAATACCACATATACACAGAAAGAGAGAATCATGAAAAGGTCACTCTCCAGACTGGTAACTTCAAATGCACAGAAAAGTTTATTTTAAATAGTCTTACTCAGCTTGTAGTCCCAAACATTTTAGGTCTTACCCAGACATTCATCAGGAGGCACTAGTATACAAACAGAAGGAGAGAGAATTGACAGCATAGGAAAGGAATGAGTTAAACATCTTGTGAGGGGTGGACCTAGCTGGAAGGAAAGTACAGCCCTTTGGGAAAAGGGGAGGGTTAGTATATACAGGGAAGGATAGACATTTTGTCTCTCTCTTGTTGGTGAAATTGCCTTTGAGTGGGTGAGTGCTGCATAGCAGGCTTCCCAACTTTTGCTGTGTTTCCCCTGGGGCTCATTAGCTTTATTTTAACACCCTCCTCTGCATTCCCCCTCTACAATTTGGCTGGGCCTCCATGGGCTCGAGCAGGGCCGCGGTGCGGCAGCCCGGGTCGGCCTTGTCGCTGGGTTCCGGGCCGGCTTTGCCGGAGGGACTTGAGCGGCAAGGTGGGCCAGCGGTGCGTCCCGGCCGCCCGGAGGTGGAAGGGCGGCTGCCCCCACCTCCGAGCGCGGCGGGTGATTAGTGTGAGGCGGGCGACCGCGGGCGCGCGCATGCGCGCCGCTGTGGGCGCCCGTCCGTGGAGCCGCACGGGGCTCATGTTCAGCTCCCTGAGCACTTTGCAGGGTGGAGGGGCCAGAAGGGAGTTCGGCTGCTAGCCGCGCGAGGTCTGTCACTGGGCCTCGCGCGGCGGATCTGCAGAGGGATGCGGCCGGCCGGGAAGCAGTATGACGCGCGCACTAGGTGCGCACGCACCCACGCTCGCTTCCGGCGTCGCCGTTCGTGCACGGGGGCGCGCAGCGGCGTCGCCAGCCTCCCGGTCTCCCCAGCTTGCTCCCCTGCAGCCGGAGTCCGGCGGGGGGCGGTGGGGGGGAGGAGAGGTATGAGGGTGGTTCCCTCAGGATAACATAAGCAGGGCTCTGCAGGGAGGGATGAACAGGGGGAACACGGGGGGTTAGAGGCACCAGGAGTCGGGGCGCGCGCACGATGAGCGCGCGAGCCCTTGCTCACAGCAGGCGGCGCCATTTGCGCGCGTGCGCGCGCAGCGACGCCGCACATATCTCTGTCTCCCCAACTCGCTCCCCTGGAGCCAGATGCCAGTGGCTTGCGGGGGGGAGGGGGGGCGGGGAGGGGGTAGGGGGTCGCTGGGCTGCTGCGGGCGCTGACCGGCCTCGCCGCAGATCCCTCCTAGTGGGCGGAGTTGGCTCCGATCTGCGGGGGGTTCGGAGAGCGACAGCAGCGTTGGCGCCGGCGGTCGGTCCCTCGGTAGAGACGGGCGCCCCCTCCCCCCTTTGTTACCCGCCAAGGCGGACGGGTCGGCAGACGTCGGCCCCCGGGTGACGCCGTCGGGCGTCATGCGGGTATGCGCGCACGGGCCCCGGCTGGGGGCACCGGGGAGCCGGCGCCGTGGTTCGGGCCAGTAAGGGCCCCTCCGGAACTCTGGCTTTGGCTCTGGCCAAGGTGGGCGCGGCATTACGGCCGCTGGCTGCGGCTACGTCACCGGGGGTAGCGGCAAGCTCCGACGCGGCCACGATGGAAGGCGGGTCCGGAAGGCGGTCAGCTTCAGCGGCGCGGCGAATTGCCACGCCTGCAGGGAGCTCGGAGAGGCCGCCTCAGACCTGGAGCACTGTCCGGAACAGGACGGGCAGGGACGCGCTGCGGGGACAACCCCCTCGCGAGTTGCTCGGCATGCGCCGCAGTTGTTTCCTGTGTCTTTCGCCCCTTTTTCTCTCCTGCAGGGGATCGCGGCGAAGTGGAGATGGTGGAGTACGAGTAAGAAGACGTCGGTTCTGCCACGCCGGAGGATTCCGTGTCGGTGCAGTCGACGGGTTCAGGTGAGGTGTTACAATCGGTAGCGGGCTCATCCACGAGTCCCAGTTCTCGCAGCTTTTCCTCTTCCTCCTTTTCCTCTGCTCTGTCGTCGCAGGCGTCCGAAGTCAGTAGCGCGACTAGGGCGAGGAATCAGGCGACTAAATTCGCCAAAAGGGCGGCGGGGCAGCTGGGAGCTCGAAGAGGCGTAAGCGGATTAGGAAGGAAGCTCGCAGGGCCAAGAAACGCATCGATTTGCACAGTTTTGTTCGCTGCGACTGCACTGCAGTGATGCGGGGCCTGCGGGATAGCGGCCGTAGGAAGATTCGCAGTGGGACTTCGTGCATGTGTTCGGCTGTACGAAGGAAGCGAAGAAGGAGTATAGGTCGGCGGCTGCAAAGAGGGACATCGGGGCCGAGGCCTTCCGTACCTTCGATAACTGGCTGGCCGGTTTTTGGGTCTTCGCGGCGTGCTACCTGGAAGATAGGCCGGTCGAGCACAGGAACGTGATTCGGTACATGCTTCTCATACATGACTTGCAGCGCACTTCTTCGGGATCGGAGTGGCGTAGGTAGAAGCAGGATGGTTAGCGGGTCATGGACTTTGGGTTCAAGGACGTCTAGGTCTGGCTCAAAGTCACTCTGGCTTCACAGCAGACGGAGGAGCCCCGGAAGCCGGGGGCGGACGGGCACCACCGCGCAGGGTTGTCCGCCCAGGGGTAAGGCGCGGACGGCGGATCGGCCAAATCCAGCCTCCTCCTGCTTCAAAGGCAGTTGTCAAGGTACCCGGGGTAAGCAGACTTATCCCAGGCAGGCCGCGGGCGGGAGCGCTCCACAGAGCTCCAACGCCAATTGCTTTAGAAACGATGGGCAAGGGGTTAAATTGGTATCCAAATAGGGCGGATGCAAAATTTCTGTTTTCCGGTTTTAGTTTTGTTTTCGCGTGCCTGTTGCGAGCGAGGTGTCGGTTCGGGCCCAGTGGATACGGAGGTCATCTCTCCAGTGGGGGTGGTTCCGAAGAAGACGCCGGGCGCTTTTCGGATTATTCAACATCTTTCTTACCCATCGGGGACGGCGGTCAATGACGTGAGGCCGCCGGATCATGGTTCGGTGGTTTATCAGTCGTTTGACGAGGCATTGGCGCTGGTCCGCAGTTACGAGACTGGGGCACTCATGGCTAAGTTTGAGGTTGAGTCCGCTTTTCGGTTGCTGCCGTTACATCCGGACTCATTCCGTTTTATGGGGTTTCGGAGCGGAGTATTTCATCGGCAATGGTTTGCCGAGGGGGTGTTCCGTTTCATGCTCGTTTTTCGAACGGTTTAGCACGTTTCTACACTGGTTCGTGGAGTCTTCGCCAAGGGGTCATGGGGTCGCCCATTACCTCAATGACTTCCTGTGTGCGGGGCGGCACATTCAGCACGGTGCGGCGACTTGCTGGTCAGCATCCGAGCCCTGTTTTTTCCACTTCGGCGTTTCAGTGGACGAGGAGGAAACTGAGGGACCGTCCTCCTGTTTGTCCTTTTGGGGATCGATTTCGACACATCGGCAGGATCGGGTCGGCTGCATCGGGACAAGGTGGTGAAGCTCCGCGAAGCTATTGGACGGTTCGAAGGGTCGCGTAAGATCACACTGCCGGAAGCTGGAAAGGGCGACTGCGGGGTCTGCCAGACCACATCATTTCGTGCGATGATCCTCCGAGATTAAAGGGGATGGAGCAATATGGGCCTCATTCCTGGAGGATCTCAACGGGGTGTGTATATGGCAGGCTCCAACGGTGGTCAGCACTAGGTTGCAGTTGTTCACCGACGCGGCTGGGGCCTCTGGATACGGATGTTATCGGGAGGGATCTTGGTGCGCGGCTTCGTGGACGGCATTGCGAAGGCGTAACCAGGGACCTTTTGCTTCTGGAGTTTTTTCCCCATTATGGGGGCGCTGGAGGTTTGGGGCAAACGGCTGGCTCCTCGCAGCATCTTGTTTAGATGTGACAATCTGGGCATTGGCGCATGCGATAAATAACAAGGCGGCGAAGTCGCTGTCATTCTGCGGGTGCTGGGACGGTTGCTGTAGACATGCCTACGTCGGAACGTGTGGTTCCGCGCGCAACATGTGCCGGGGCTGGAGAACGGAATTGCCGACGCTCTGTCACGAGGGCAGTGGGTAAGTGTTTGTTTGTTGGCACCGGAGGCCGACGAACATGGTGTTCAGTTTCCCCGTTTATGTTGGGAGGTATCGGGACGGATTGGAGGGTCTTGCGTTGCGGTCAGTCGCGCCAGCCACGCGTAAGCCGTAAGCTTGGAGCGAGTAGGAGGAGTTTGTTTAAGGACGAATTCAGCAAGGTAAGAACGGGCAACGGAGGATGCTTTCTTTTATTTGGCAGCTTTATGTTTCTGGTAGATCCAGAGCGGTGGTCTCCCGGTACTTAGCCAGGATTTCGTTTTCAGCAGAATAAAGGGCGTCCCCGACGTGGCTAAGAGCGGGATTCTGTTGAAGGCGATGAAAGGGTGGGCGCGAGTCGCGCCGACGCCGCTTGACAGGAGGAGGCCCATTGAGGCGGCCTTGTTGCTGGATGTCATCAGGGCGGTTAGAGGTGTCGCGTCGTCCATGTTTTGATTGCGGTTGTTCTTCATTTTGGCGTGCTCAATGGCTTACCACGGGGCTTTTAGGGTTTCGGAACTGGTAGCGCCTTCTAAGCGAGCAGATTCGCGCATGCTGGTCGGGGACGTGGTGGTGGGTGAGAAGTCCTTGCTTTGCAGATTGCGGCGCTCTAAGACGGACCAAGTGGGGAGAGGTCAATGGGTCACCTTGGTTCCGGCTCTTGAGGAGAGCATTTGCCCAGTGAGGTTGGCAGTGCAATATGAGGCAGTACGGCCCGACGGTCGGGGGTCATGGCCGCTGCACTATGACGGGCTGCCGGTGACGACGTATCTATTTCATGGGATGCTGGGTCGCTGTCTTGCGAGCTTGGGCCTTCCACCCGCTGCGTTCGGGACGCATTCCTCCCGCATAGGGGCTGCGACGTCGGCTGCGGCGACGGGATTTTACATGGCTGAGATCCAGGCGGTGGGGCGATGGAAGTCGTCAAGTTACAGATGGTATATGCGCCCCGTTGCATGAGATGTTAGCTCGCGCGTACTTGTGTGTCAATCCCAGTCGTTTAATCATGTTATTACAGTTCAGTACGTTATGGTGTAGTGCGTTTGTTTGTCTCCCCTTTTTATCCTACTCAGGGATTAGCTACTCGCCGTTGCTGGCATGAGCCGGCAGCGGGGGTCTGGAGTTATTTTGCAATTTTTTGCCTGACTTAACGGACTGAATTCTAATCCACAATTCGGCTAATCTGTTTCAATCAGAGTCCCTCAGCAGGTCTTTATGCTTTCACCTCCAGCTGAGTTATTACATGTTTTACCCCTCCCCCCCCCCCCCTTTTTTTTGTTATTTTCATCTTTCCCTTTTGTGTGTTCATGTTAGGCTTCAAATTGGCTGATTGCTCGTGCAGATCGGCTAGGACGAGACTGCTGCAATATACGACAGCAAAATTTTTCTTTTTGGCAGATCCTTCAGGTTAATGCAGTAAATTAAACAATGGTATAGATGATTAGTAACCACTTTTACCCCTTTTCCTCCTCTTCAGGTTGGTTGGAAGATGACTGGCCTATTTTGGTGGTTGGCCACTCTTATGTGTATTGGGCCGCCCAGTTTTGGCCTCGCAGGGGGCGCAGATGTTTCCTAGGGCTCGAGAAGTTCGTTGGCTTGGTTGGCAAGGGATGATGTGGACGGAGTGGAGAAGTAGACTAGTGAGTCAGGCCAGCAAGCATGTTAGCCCTAGGGTGTTGGTTGTCCATTTAGGTGGCAACGACCTGGGGAAGAGGACTTCTTTGGAGATGCGGTGGGCCATGATACAGGATCTGGCAAGTTTGGCCGCAGCAGTGGACCAATTGTATATTGGTGTTCTCCTTGATGGTGCCAAGGTTGAGTTGGCAAGGTGTGGCAGACGGTCGCGAAATTGAGGAGGCCACGCAGAAGGGGAATGGACCACTTGTATATTGGTGTTCTTCTTGATGGTGCCAAGGTTGAGTTGGCAAGGTGTGACGGACGGTCGCGAAATTGAGGAGGCCAGGCAGAAGGTGAATGGGGCGGTGGCGAAGTGGGTTGTCCCACGGAGGCCAAGTGGTTCGCCACCCTAGGATTCAGTCAGAGACAAAGTCACCTTCTTCGGCCTGATGGTGTGCATCTATCCAATGAGGGGATGATGTTTTTTCCTGGAGGATCTGTTCCTAGGGTTGCTGGAGTTAGGGTGAGGTTATGGTGGCGGTGCGAAGACTCTGGGAAGGAGTCTTTCGCTGTTGGCGGAAAAGAACGGCAGTTGGTGGTTGTATGGTAAGCTGTAGTGATTTACAGTTTGATTTGGTTTAGGTGCACTCACCTCCATCGACTTATTGGCCGCTTGACCACCCGTCCGGGAAGGCAGCGGCAGGGCACCCAGGAGCGGTGGGTAGTCACTGTGGGGGTGGAGTTGTCACCTATTACCGGTTTTTGATAGTTGTAGTAAAATTAGGATGGTTTTGAATTTTTAGTATTTTACGGTTAATTTAGGTTAGTAGAGCCGTTCTTTTTGCTGCCACCATATGCCGGCTGTATCGGCATCTTAACAAAGTTTTCATTTACAGGTTTGCTATGGTTAGGGGCAAATAAATAGCTAGCAATTTTTCTGCCAAATTCAAGTCTCCGTGTCTTTATTTATTGGGTTTAGAGGTAACGAATGCTTTACTTGGAATGAACGGGTCCACCAAATGTCACTAGGATGTTTAGGAGAGAGAATTGACAGCATAGGAAAGGAATGAGTTAAACATCTTGTGAGGGGTGGACCTAGCTGGAAGGAAAGTACAGCCCTTTGGGAAAAGGGGAGGGTTAGTATATATAGGGAAGGATAGACATTTTGTCTCTCTCTTGTTGGTGAAATTGCCTTCCCGCCCTCCCGCCCTGTTGGTAAAGGTTTCTGGCACGGAGTGCCTTGGCATTAAATTGTTGGCTGGTTTTATCGTTGGCTATTTATTGGCGGAAAAGAACGGCAGTTGGTGGTTGTATGGTAAGCTGTAGTGATTTACAGTTTGATTTGGTTTAGGTGCACTCACCTCCATCGACTTATTGGCCGCTTGACCACCCGTCCGGGAAGGCAGCGGCAGGGCACCCAGGAGCGGTGGGTAGTCACTGTGGGGGTGGAGTTGTCACCTATTACCGGTTTTTGATAGTTGTAGTAAAATTAGGATGGTTTTGAATTTTTAGTATTTTACGGTTAATTTAGGTTAGTAGAGCCGTTCTTTTTGCTGCCACCATATGCCGGCTGTATCGGCATCTTAACAAAGTTTTCATTTACAGGTTTGCTATGGTTAGGGTCAAATAAATAGCTAGCAATTTTTCTGCCAAATTCAAGTCTCCGTGTCTTTATTTATTGGGTTTAGAGGTAACGAATGCTTTACTTGGAATGAACGGGTCCACCAAATGTCACTAGGATGTTTACAGCAGCATTTCCTGTGTTTATCCAGCAGCAGCAGCAGCACGGGAAATGTTGCTATTCTGAAACATCCATAGTGCTTGTTTAACCACATGTTTTCACACACTGGTCAAGGCCGCATGGTTGATCTTAATAGAATATCTTTCAAATTGTTCCCACGTCGTACAATTAATAAAGGGGGTGTCGAGCCAATGGTCTTAAACTTTGGATCAGAGCTGATAATTGGCCAGTTCTTTTTGATAGACCTTTCAACCGCGTGTAATTTGGTATTGCAGCTTGTTTTTTTCTCAAGGCAGTTTTGCACCGTAGAATTCTTATATCCACGCTCTCAAAACCAATTTGCGCATTCCTCCAGCTGGAGATCAGCTGTCACATTATTGGAGTTATTCCTGAGAACCCTTAGGAACTGTGAAACTGCTAAATTAGATTTCAGTTTGTCTGGATGATGACTTGTCGCCCATAATACAGTATTTCGGTCCATAGGTTTTTTGAATAGCATGTATTCGAGAACAGGTGGTTTATGTAGAATGGTAACATCCAGGAAATCTATTGAAACAGTACTAATAACAGCAGTAAATTTGATGGGGCTATCCAGTCTATTGAGTGCATCCACCATAGCAAAAAAAGAATCAGTAGTACCTCACCTAGGGGGTAATGCTGAGTTGATCGCAGCAGGAACTTTGTTAGCAGTTGGGCAAAACCATGTGCACTGCAGGTGGGGCAGATATAACATGTGCAGAGAGAGTTAGATTTGGGTGGGTTATTTTGTTTCTGTGCAGGGTAAATACTGGCTGCTTTATTTTTACACTGCAATTTAGATTGCAGATTGAACTCACCACACCCAAATCTATCTCTCTCTGCACATGTTATATCTGCCTCCCCTGCAGTGCACATGGTTATGCCCAACTGCTAACAAAGTTCCTGCTTCGATCAACTCAGCATTATATATATATACACTAGCTGGAGTACCCGGCATTGGGGGATGAGGATGGTAAATTAGAATGATAGTTCGTTAATTTAGATTTGGAGAGCTAGTATATAGGCATATCTTGCCAGTGCCGTCTTAACAGTAGTGTAGGCCCCTGGGCACAGGAATGTGCTAGGCCCCCTACCCATCCATCAGAGGTAGGGGTGGGGGGTGCTATCAGCGGCAGCTTTGATGTCCCGCGGACGGTAGGGGGTGTTCTATCTTCCACTCAGCATGTAGGACATGGAGCAGTAATTTCTGCTAATTTTGCCTTTACTGCACAGATGGGGCTAAACTGTAGAAGGGGCTTTGGGCTGAATGAAGGGTCCCTGGTACATGACTTCCAGGGTGGTATGGGGTGTTTAATACGTAGGGAAGGGGTGGATAGTGGAGTAGGCTTAATATTTATTATTTTTTTGTGGGAGGGCAGCTTGCTTGACTGCAGATATCTCAAGTTCCTGAAAATATATTTCTTAGCTTTATGGGATAAAAAACTAGAGAGTCCCACCTTTCAGATGGTTCTGGGGACTTGGGGTTCAGAGTTCAGGAGCCAGAGCAATCCACCAACGGAAATCTAAAACTGCATATTAGGCGTGTGGAGCTGTAGCAGGGACCAGCTGCTGGAAGGCTGATATCTCTGGTTCTGGTCATAGCAGAGACAAGCTGCCAGTGTTCACTGAAAGGGGAGAGTCACAGCTTTTGGATTATACCCTCAGAAAAACTCTAAGTCAGACAGAACCTGAGATATCTGGCTGGGAACAGCAATTAACAGGTTTGGATGGGGAGCACTTGTTTCAAGTCGGATATCTCCGGTTCCCCAGGGCCGATTTTCAAAAATCTGGTACCCCTGGAAAGAGGGGACCTTCAGCTATCAGCCTAGGGCCCTTAAACTCCTGGGGCCCTTGGGCATGAGCCCATTGAGCCCATACGAAAAGACGGCCCTGTATCTTGCTTCCCTGACGCACTTTTTGTAGTAGCCAGACCCCTTTTTGGTCCCCCAAGGGACCCTTCTCTTACCACTATAGAACTCTCAGTCTGTGGCTTCCTGCTGACCCCATTCCCCTCCTCACATCATGTCAGTGCCCCTGTGAAATGATAATTTTTTTACAGTTTCTTATATAGCCCAGCACATTATGTATCTCCTGATATACTCTGTGCTGCTGGGGGACAGTGCTACATCCACTATATAACTCTCAGTGTGTGGGTTTGTGCTACCTGCATTCCCCTCCTCACATCATGTCACTGGCCCTGTCACATGCAGCCCTGTCATCACTGATATATCATGCATGTCCTGATATACTCTGTGCTGCTGGCCCACCCCTAGGTGTGATAGTGGTTTGTTAACCCCACAGTGTTTGTTCCCAGAGTGTAAGTCATAAGTGTAGCAAGTTTGGTGTAAATTGCTGCAGGCATTCCAGAGTTATGCTTTCTGCTGGAAAACTCTGTGCTGCTGCCTTATCTCTAGGGGTGCTAGGGGTGTCTTACCCCCACAGTGTTTGTTCCTAGCTTGTAAGTCATACAGTATGTGTACCAAGTGTGTTGTAAATTGGTCCAGGCATTCGGGAGTTATGCTGTCTCCTGAAATACTCTGTGCTGCTGTCCCACCCCTAGGGGTGCAAGGGGCGTCTAACCCCCACAGAGTTTGTTCCCAGATTGTAAGTCAGATGTGTGCCAAGTTTGGTGTAAATTGTTCCAGGCCTTCCACAGTTTTGCTGTCTGCTGACATACTCTGTGCTGCTGTCCCACCCCTAGGGGTGCTAGGGGTGTCTGTCCCCCGCAGTGTTTGTTTCCAGAGTGTAAGTCATATGTGTAGCAAGTTTGGTGTAAATTGGTCCAGGCATTCGGGAGTTATGCTGTCTCTTGAAATACTCAGTGCTGCTGCCACACCCCTAGTGGTGCTAGGGGTGTCTTCCCCCCACAGTGTTTGTTCCCAGAGTGTAAGGCATATGTGTACCAATTTTTGAGAACAGCGCTCCGGCAATTCGGGCGTTATGCTGATATACTCTGTGCTGCTGTCTGCCCGCCTATGGGTGCTAGGGATTTAAAATTGTTTTAGTGCCTCCGCCGTTTTTTTAATACGCTCGTATGTAAGATTACACAATCTTCACTTGTAAACTGTGGATTTGTATAGAAAGACAGAAGGACACATTTTCATTTTTATATATATATATATATATATATACTAGGTGCTTCATCGCGCCCTACGGGCGCTCTTCACACCGTCGAAAGGGGCTACGCCCCCTTAACCCTTGCATGCCTTTCTGGGGTTTAATATTTGTATTATGTGGAGTATTACCTGCATTCCTTTGTTAGTGGTTAAATATTGCACAATGAAAGGGCGTGCGATGGTGAAGGAGGCGTAGCCCCTTGCGACGGCGTGAACAGCACCTGCAGGGCACGATGTACAGAATGTAGCGGGTGCGGGGGGGACTGCGGATGGTGTCTGTAGATGCTGCGGGTGGAGGGAGGCAGAAGTGGGGGTGGGGCCCGGATGGGGAAGGTTCGGGAGGTGCTGCGCGTGGGGGAGGGGCAGAGGAGTGGGGGATGCAGATGGGGGAGGGGTCCGGAGGCACTGAAGGTGGGGGAGGGGCAGGGGTGCCACGGGTGGGAGAGGGGCAGGTGTGGGGATGTTGTGGATGGATGAAGGGTTCCGGAGGTGCTGTGGGATGGGAAGGGACGGGAGTGCCGGGGGTGGGGTAGGGGGCCGCAGGCACCATGGGTAGGGTAGGGGCAGGTACGGGTGTTGCGGCGGATGGGAAAGGAGGTCCGGAGGTGCTGCAGGTGGTGGAGGGGCAGGTGCGGGGGTGCCATTGGTGGGGGAGGGGTGGGTGAGAGGGGGACCGCTGATGGAGGAGGGTGTCTGCAGATGCTGCGGGTGGAGGGGGGCAGGTGTGGGGGGAGACATATAAGGGGGGTGAATGGTGGAAGGGGCCTGGAGGTGCTGTGGGTGGTGAAGGGGTGGAGGAGTGGGAGTTACGGGTGGTGTAGGGGGTCTGGAGGCACAGCATGTGGGGGAGGGGTGGAGTGCCGCATGTGGTGGAGGGGAAGGTGCGGAGGTGTGGTGCATTGGGGAGAGGTCTGGAGGCGCTGCGGGTACTGTACATGCCATAAAAGGTAGTTGGAGGGTATGCAGTAACAGAGCCAGGACAGGGGTGACAGGGTCAGTACAGGGTTGACGGGGCCAGGACAGGGGTGACAGGGTCAGAACAAGGGTGACGGGGCCAGGACAAGGGTGACGGGGCCAGGACAGGGGTGACGGGGCCAGGACAGGGGTGACGGGGCCAGGACAGGGGTGACGGGGCCAGGACAGGGGTGACGGGGCCAGGACAGAAATGATAGGGACAGGATAAGGGTGACAGGGCCAGGATAAGGGTGAAAGGGCCAGGATAAGGGTGGCAGGGCAAGGCCAGGGGTGACAGGGACATGACAGAACACTGGGCACGGGAGAGATTGGTATTAGGGACAAAACAGTGGTGACAGACAGATGTGTCTTACCGGAGTCACTGCTGCTGGCTGCTGCTGTTCCACTCCAACCTGTTGGGATCTGCTGCTGCTGGAGACTTGGCATGGCTGACTCTCTCAGGCTGGAGTCCTGCTTCCTCTGCCCGTCCGCATCCCTCCCCCCCTCCTCAGTCACACACCGCAGACCTCGCGCAGCTGCCGGGCACTGTGGTAAGGTGAGACTGGAAATGACTGGTTAGCCCCCAGGAGATGCTGCGGATGGAGGGAGGAGGGGGTCATAGCATGCACGTGGCGCGGACCTCACGGCTTCTGGGCACTGTGGTAAGGGGAGACTGGGAGTGACTGGTTAGCTCCCAGGAGACGCTGCGGCTGGAGGGAGGAGTGGGTCAGAGCCTGCAAGCAGCTCGGATTTCTGCAGCGCTACCCACCAGCTAAAGTGTGTGAATGAGCTGGGCGCACTCCACTGCGGGTGGCAGCGCTGCAGCTAGCGGTGGGGTTGCCGGGGCTGGAGATAA
Organism: Pseudophryne corroboree; assembly: GCF_028390025.1. Lineage (NCBI taxonomy): Eukaryota > Metazoa > Chordata > Amphibia > Anura > Myobatrachidae > Pseudophryne > Pseudophryne corroboree. Next base: position 42,328,717 of record NC_086453.1, read on the forward strand.
CAGAGGCAGTATGGAACCTGCACAGCGGCAGGTGCCCCACTAAACTGCAGCTAAGAAGCGTGGAGTGTGCCAGAAAGTGACGCTCCTCCGCATCAGAGAGACCCTGCTGAGTATGCCGATGTGGGGGGTCAAGCACACAGTGAGCCGGTGCCCGTCTGTCTGTATGACATACCCCTCACACACCCCCATACCTCCCAAATGTCCCGATTTTCGCGAGACAGTCCCATTTTTTGGGGTCTGTCCCGCTGTCCCACCCGCGGGTCGCAGTGTCCGGCGGTGGGGGGGGCAGTTGGAAAGCTCCTGTACTCGCTGTTCTGCTTAGCAGATCAGCGGTGAATGGTGGAGACAGAGGGAGAGGGGGCATCAGGGGGTACGGATTAATGGGGGGGTTCCAGCAGCAGAGCCGGATTAAGGTGGGGGGGGGCAGGGGATACGTACCGTTGGCCCCACAGTTTTAGGGGACCCCCCGGCTGGAGTAGCTCTGTCCCAGCTCAGAAGCTACCCCCCCCCCTGTCCTGCCAGCAACAGCGGCAGCATTGTGCTACAGTCAGCACACGCTGCTGCATATTGGCAGGTCTGTGGTGTTGCAGGGAGGCAGCAGTCTCCCTGCTTTCTTCTCCCTGTGCGGGTGTGTAGGGGGAGCGACCACCTCCTCTGGATTTAGCCCTAGCTGAGGGGCCAAAATCCCATAAAAAAATTAAAAATAAAAATCGAAATTTGCATAAGGGGGCGTGGTCGCGCGGGCCGCGATTAGGCCACGCCCCCAACCCACAGCAGGCACAGCAATGAGATAGGGCTCCCCTGTCACAAGTGCCCTGGGCCCCCCGGACTCATAATCAGCCCCTGGGAGCATGCCAGCAGCTCACAGAGCGCTGGGCATGCCCCCTCACTGACGAAAAAACGGGGACCCTCCCGTGAAGCCACGCCCCCTTTTCGCTGAGTGTGTTTCCCTCCTTCTGCCTGGATAAAGCTCCTGCAGAAAGCTGGGAGGTCTGCACCCCTGCCTGTACCATGCCCAATGCCCATGCTATCTGCTTCTGCTCCTAGTCTCCTGTAGATTTGGCCAGATCTCTGTGACTCATTTGACTAACTCCGCCCAGTGTTGTAACTCCGCCCAGCGTTAGCAAATGAATCACAAGGTCACAGAATAGGGCTATTATATAGGAGATATATATATATATATATATATATATATGAACCAATCAAAAATCCACATACAAAAGAAATAATGCATCAGATATTAAATTTACATTCTACCACAAATGCCTATATAGTCCTCAAATATTATTCATTTCTATGGACTCATTAAGACTCATATTGTAGGTGATAGTGTCCAGAGAGAGAATATCCCAAAAGCCTCTCTCTTACACACAAGGTTAAATCTATCCCCCTCTCTTAGTGGGTCTTATGTGTTCTATACATTACCTTGAATGTAAAGAACTTTGATATCCCCATTATATTTTAAGGAAACATGTTGGGATAAACCATGTGATCTACAGCCTTTAATCACATTACATAATCTCATGATTAGCGTATGTGTTGTCCTACCATCATACTATATCCCACCCACACACAGGTGATCAAATACTCCACAAACATTATCTGACAATTGATAAATCCTCAAGCTTCAAACTTCGAATCTAAAGTGCTAGAGATTAACTTTTTACTCTTAAGGGGGGTACTCACGGAGCGATATTCTAAGCAATCTGACTAGATTGCTTAGAATATCGTCAGGATCGCTCCGTGTGTAGCCCCCTCGGCGATAGCGATGCGCGGCCCCGCACATCGCTATCGCCGCTGCTAGATTGGCCTGCATGCAGGCCAATCTAGCGGGTCGCTCACTTCACCCGCTGGGTGAAGTGAGCGGCCCCCCCGTCTCCCCCCGCACGCTCAGCACAGATCGCGCTGTGCTGAGCGGCAGGAGAGATGTGTGCTGAGCGGTTCGCTCAGCACGCATCTCTCCTTGATCGGCCCGTGAGTACTGGGCTTAATGTAGTATAAAATGACAAGTTATTCAGCCCATTTTTCCAATTTTTAAATGGCCTAATAAATCTTTGTGTAAACAAAATGTGCCTTCAGGATTATAATTATCTAATGTTGTGGAACTGAAATGACTAGGTGCTGGATAACTCTTCAAATTGTTTGGTGTTTTGAAAACCATCTTCAGCTCGTCATCAAGACATGCTGATAAGTTTATCCAATTTAAGAATGGAAAAGTTTTTTTTCTCAAAATATGTTAAACTATATTAGATTTAGATTATATTTAGAAACAAACAAAGGGGTTTCTCTAGTAGTTAGTGCCTCCATACCTGTAAAAAATTTTTTAAGGAATTAGTAGAGATTGTCTATTCCATGCCTCAGAACAATCTTTCTGGATTATACTGTACCTTCAGGACATACCTTCTTAAAGGCTTTTGTAAAATCTTCACCTTGTGCTACAAACTGACAATCTTCAGTACAGGTACACCTTAATCTGAGAGATTTTCCCTTCAGAATGTTCTTAATGAGAGATTATAGATTATAGTGGCAACTAGAACAATTAAGGAAACTGTCACAATCCACGTGACTATAGTGACACAACTCATAGTGACTATTTGGTGATCTTTAATTTGGAGCACGACATCAAGAAATTTGATATCTGTGGTGTGACAAGTGCTAGTGAAACATAACCCAAAACAATTAGTTTTAAGATATGTGACAAAAGATTCAGTGTCCCCTTACCAAATAATAAACAAATATCATCAATATACCTGCCATACAGCACCAGATTCACTCCAAATTGACCACCCCAAACATATTGGTTCTGAAAATGTTCCACTGTTACAAGGCCATGACAATTTGGTGAGGCTATGCCCCCTTCTCATGTCCCACACTGGGGTATAGGTGGGTGGGAGGTGGGGAAGGTGACCAGCCAGAATCTTGCCTTGGGCATCAAATTGGTCAGTTACAGCTCTGGGTTTAGGGATAGGGATAGAATCATCTGAAAACACCATGTCATTATGACAATGTCCACATTATGTTAATGTCATCCTTGTGAAAATAGACACTTCACATGTGGACAATCTGGTGTCATTTTCAGACTGAATTTCTTGTGGTATTCCATAATGCTTAATGTTTGTAAGCAATTTAATGTAAAATGTTGATCAGTAGCTGCTAATGGATGAACCATAATCTACAGCAGGCGTTTTCAACCTCATCCTCATGTTTTCCCAACAGGTCAAATTTGAGGATTTCTGTCTATGTATATGGCATAATCTTGGCTTTGAATCTGGATTAATTTTCATATTTTGGTTTTGGTTCTGGTATTGGACCTGTATTGTGTTTTTTTTAAATGCTAAAAACAGGTAAAATGATGTAATGTGGGCTTATTTTTGTTCCTACAGTATTATTGACCTCAATAACATTCAGTTCCATTCATTTCTAGTCAATATTGACCACGTCACGGCTCACAATTTTGTTCACCTATATTGACCAAAGGCTGGCTGGCTAAACTTAGCAACAGAAAAGCGGCACAAACACACGGCATGTATATCTGTTTTTAAATGTATTGCAAGTTAATTATGTAATAGAGCTATAACCAATAAAAATGTCTATGCAAAAAAAGACCAATGGCCCCCACATTTGCAGAGGGTACAGAAATCATGAGAGGAGGATTCTCTACAAGTACAGTGTCAGCAATGTCAGACTCACACATAGCTAATGTGGTCACCCCTAGACTTTCTTCCATTGACTGATTTTGATTCATATTGACTCAGAGCGCTTAAATTATTAACACAGGGGGTGGCACGACACCTACAGTACTGAGCATTATTGTAACACAGTACCACTGCCTGGCCCTGAACACACACAAGTTTTTTTCTTGTTTTTGATATTTATTTTTTTACACACTGTGACTCACAGTGCTTATATTATTAATGCAGTAGGTGGCACAGCACCGACTGAGTGTTATTGTAGCACAGTGCCACTGCCTGGCCCTGAAGACACAAAAGTTTTAGAAAAAAATAATGTTTTTTCTATTTCTTTTTGAATGACAACTTCAAACTGTAACTCATTACACACTTATAGACACCCTGGCACCTATTTTTTTAAACTGTGCCTGAAGATCCTGCCCCACAGTACACAGTGCCACTGCCCCACAGTCAACTGATCTACAGTACAACTACCCCACAGTGCACAATGCCACTGCCCCACAGTATACACTGCCACTGTCCCACAGTACACACTGCCACTGTCCCACAGTACACAGTGCCACTGCCCAACAGACAACTGACCCACAGTACAACTACCCCACAGTACACAATGCCACTGCCACACAGTACACACTGCCACTGTCCCACAGTACACAGTGCCACTGCCCCACCGACAACTGGCCCACAGTACAACTACCCCACAGTGCACAATGCCTCTGGCCCACAGTACACACTGCCACTGTCCCACAGTACACAGTGCCACTGCCCCACAGACAACTGACCCACAGTACAACTACCCCACAGTACACAATGCCACTGCCACACAGTACACACTGCCACTGTCCCACAGTACACAGTGCCACTGCCCCACAGACAACTGGCCCACAGTACAACTACCCCACAGTGCACAATGCCTCTGGCCCACAGTACACACTGCCACTGTCCCACAGTACACAGTGCCACTGCCCCACCGACAACTGACCCACAGTACAACTACCCCACAGTACACAATGCCACTGCCACACAGTACACACTGCCACTGTCCCACAGTACACAGTGCCACTGCCCCACCGACAACTCAGGGACGTGCAGTCAGGGGAGGCAGTGCCATACTGACAAAGATATTTATAACACATATTCTGTGTCATTTAAATCTTCTTTGTATTATTCTCATCATTTAGGCTGTGTAAATGCAGGCAGCTGTGGATGGGAGGCAGCGGGAGCAGTGCCTCTGGCTGTCAATAATAAAGTGGCTGAGGCGGGGGGCGGGGCCAAGCTACCGGCAGAAAAAGCCCATTCAAAAAAACGAGAAGAGGCAGCTCTAACTCTGCCTCAATGACAGGGCTGTCCCCTCAGCCTATATACAGAGCACGCCCCTGCCCCTGTCTGGCTCTCCCCTCTGTCTATCATTCTGACAATGCCCCTTTCCTCCAATCACCCCTCCCATACACGGAGAGGAGGTCTGTGAGGATCTGGCTTTGAATGTGGGTGAGTAGCATGTTCCCCGAGGCTCCCCTCTCCTGTAACACAGCCACAGTACATACAGTTTTGTGTTGAAGCTGCAGCAGTGCAGCTTATCCCCTGGCCAATGTGATGAGCTCCGGCCACCTGGCCACATAACATCAGCCCAGCCCGAGGCAGAGGCACCCAACCTGCCAGAGCAGGGGCTGGTGACACCCCCTACCCCTCTCATCACAGCTCCTTTCCTCTCCGACACTCAGTCTGTTGGGGGCAGACCCTGCACACAAAGACTCTGACAAGTGAATGCAATTTACTATAGATGTAATATATGGATTAGTCAGGATGTTTGTGTGGATGAGCTGGTAGTGTAGTGGTTAGGCATGCTGGCTAGCAACCAAGAGGTCCTAGGTTCAGTCCCCATTATGGGTTGCAATTATATTCATTTAACACATTGATTTTTATGATTCTATTTTAACCATAACTATCTGCTATAGGCATCAGTTAGGTTGAATGCTGGAGGACATGGGGGTACATTAACTAAGATTCGTATTTTCCAAATTCATGTCCAAGTTCAATCACGAATGACATTGACAGTGTAAAATTGCAACTTTTTGAATTGATTACGATGGATTTACTAAGCTGTCGTATTCGGGTTTTTCTTTTGTTCCGATGTCGATGTCATTCGTGGTTTTTTACCTATTTTTACGGCAGTGATTAGCAAAACACTGCCGACTTTTTTTACAATCAATCTCGGCCGGATCTGTGTGATCCGTGCTGGGGTTTTTTTTTTTTTTTAATTAAACACTGTAAAATAATAAAAAAAAATGCGTGGGGTCCCCCCTCCTAAGCATAACCAGCCTCGGGCTCTTTGAGCCGATCCTGGTTGCAGAAATATGGGGGAAAAAATGACAGGGGTTCCCCCATATTTAAGCAACCAGCATCGGGCTCTGCGCCTGGTCCTGGTCCCAAAAATACGGGGGACAAAAAGAGTAGGGGTCCCCCGTATTTTTAAAACCAGCACCGGGCTCCACTAGCTGGACAGATAATGCCACAGCCGGGGGTCACTTTTATATAGTGCCCTGCGGCCGTGGCATCAAAAATCCAACTAGTCACTCCTGGCCGGGGTACCCGGGGGGAGTGGGGACCCCTTCAATCAAGGGGTCCCCCCCCAGCCACCCAAGGGCCAGGGGTGAAGCCCGAGGCTGTCCCCCCCCCATCCAATGGGCTGCGGATGGGGAGGCTGATAGCCTTTGTTGTAAAAGAAAAGATATTGTTTTTAGTAGCAGTACTACAAGGCCCAGCAAGCCTCCCCCGCATGCTGGTACTTGGAGAACCACAAGTACCAGCATGCGACGGAAAAACGGGCCCGCTGGTACCTGTAGTACTACTACTAAAAAAATACCCAAAAAAAGACAAGACACACACACCGTGAAAGTATAATTTTATTACATACATACACACATACATACATACTTACCTTAAGTTCCCACGCAGGTCGGTCCTCTTCTCCAGTAGAATCCAAGGGGTACCTGTTGAAGAAATTATACTCACGAGATCCAGGGGTCCAGGCTCCTCGGGAAATCCAGGGGTAATCCACGTACTTGAAAAAAATAACAAAACGGTGTCCCGACCACGAACTGAAAGGGGACCCATGTTTGCACATGGGTCACCTTTCCACGAATGCCAGAAACCCACTTTGACTTCTGTCTAAGTGGGTTTCTGCAGCCAATCAGGGAGCGCCACGTTGTAGCACTCTCCTGATCAGCTGTGTGCTCTTGTCCTCACTGACAGGCAGCACACGGCAGTGTTACAATGTAGCGCCTATGCGCTACATTGTAACCAATGATGGGAACTTTCAGCTCAGCGGTGACGTCACTTTAGGTCAACCGCAGGGCAGAAAGTTCCCATCATTGGTTACAATGTAGCGCATAGGCGCTACATTGTAACACTGCCGTGTGCTGCCTGTCAGTGAGGACAAGAGCACACAGCTGATCAGGAGAGTGCTACAACGTGGCGCTCCCTGATTGGCTGCAGAAACCCACTTAGACAGAAGTCAAAGTGGGTTTCTGGCATTCGTGGAAAGGTGACCCATGTGCAAACATGGGTCCCCTTTCAGTTCGTGGTCGGGACACCGTTTTGTTATTTTTTTCAAGTACGTGGATTACCCCTGGATTTCCCGAGGAGCCTGGACCCCTGGATCTCGTGAGTATAATTTCTTCAACAGGTACCCCTTGGATTCTACTGGAGAAGAGGACCGACCTGCGTGGGAACTTAAGGTAAGTATGTATGTATGTGTGTATGTATGTAATAAAATTATACTTTCACGGTGTGTGTGTCTTGTCTTTTTTTGGGTATTTTTTTAGTAGTAGTACTACAGGTACCAGCGGGCCCGTTTTTCCGTCGCATGCTGGTACTTGTGGTTCTCCAAGTACCAGCATGCGGGGGAGGCTTGCTGGGCCTTGTAGTACTGCTACTAAAAACAATATCTTTTCTTTTACAACAAAGGCTATCAGCCTCCCCATCCGCAGCCCATTGGATGGGGGGGGACAGCCTCGGGCTTCACCCCTGGCCCTTGGGTGGCTGGGGGGGGGGGGACCCCTTGATTGAAGGGGTCCCCACTCCCCCAGGGTACCCCGGCCAGGAGTGACTAGTTGGATTTTTGATGCCACGGCCGCAGGGCACTATATAAAAGTGACCCCCGGCTGTGGCATTATCTGTCCAGCTAGTGGAGCCCGGTGCTGGTTTTAAAAATACGGGGGACCCCTACTCTTTTTGTCCCCCGTATTTTTGGGACCAGGACCAGGCGCAGAGCCCGATGCTGGTTGCTTAAATATGGGGGAACCCCTGTCATTTTTCCCCCCATATTTCTGCAACCAGGATCGGCTCAAAGAGCCCGAGGCTGGTTATGCTTAGGAGGGGGGACCCCACGCAATTTTTTTTAATAAAATAACAACTTTCCCACCCCTTCCCACTGATATACATGCACGGATCTCATGGATCCCTGCATGCCTATCCAATCACGGGAAAAAAAAGTAGGTCTGTTTTTTTTTAGCACTTTTTTACGAGTTGTAATTTTTCACGGCAGTGTTTGTTTGTTTTTTGCTTTGCACTTCTTAGTAAATGACCGAGATTCATACTTAAACAGCCGCGTTTTGACCGATGGTGTATTCATTCGTAATTTTTTACCTGAACTTGCAAAAAATTACGAATGCCTTCATCACTGCCGTGATTAGTGCTTAGTAAATTACCGAGATGACACTTTGATGAAAAAACGGCATCTCGGTCAAAATCGGGAGCTTAGTAAATTTCCCCCATGGTTTTGATTCCCAACTAGGGTGAAATGTTTCTATTTATTTCACAAAATGTTGTTTTCATAGACTTTTAATATTCCAAACAAAGCCTACTTGCTGCAAGTAGTTTGGTGGCCTAATGGTTAGGTGCTCTGCTTTACAATGCTGGGTCATGGGTTTGATTCTTTGCTAGGTTATGTATGTTTTTAATTCTGAATTGATTATTAAAATATAGTTTATGTCTCTAAGACATTATACATTATATTATTTTCTACTGTGAAGGATTTCTGCCCCTCCCCACTGGCGGATACTAGCCAGTGCCCCCCCAGCCATTGACCTCACCGCACGTCACTGAGACAACTGACCCACAGTACAACTACCCCACAGTACACAATGCCACTGTCACACAGTACACACTACCACTGTCCCACAGTACACAGTGCCACTGCCCCACAGACAACTGACCCACAGTACAACTACCCCACAGTGCACAATGCCACTGCCACACAGTACACACTGCCACTGTTCCACAGTACACAGTGCCACTGCCCCACAGACAACTGACCCACAGTATAACTACCCCACAGTGCACAATGCCACTGCCACACAGTACACACTGCCACTGTCCCACAGTACACAGTGCCACTGCCCCACCGACAACTGACCCACAGTACAACTACCCCACAGTGCACAATGCCACTGCCACACAGTACACACTGCCACTGTCCCACAGTACACGGTGCCACTGCCCCACAGACACCTGACCCACAGTACAACTACCCCATATTGCACAATGCCTCTGCACCACAGTACACACTGCCAATGTCCCACAGTACACAGTGCCACTGCCCCACAGTACACACTGCCACTGTCCCACAGTACACGGTGCCACTGCCCCACAGACACCTGACCCACAGTACAACTACCCCACATTGCACAATGCCACTGCCCCACAGTACACACTGCCAATGTCCCACAGTACACAGTGCCACTGCCCCACAGACAACTGACCCACAGTACAACTACCCCACAGTGCACAATGCCACTGCCACACAGTACACACTGCCACTGTCCCACAGTACACGGTGCCACTGCCCCACAGACACCTGACCCACAGTACAACTACCCCACATTGCACAATGCCTCTGCCCCACAGTACACAGTGCCACTGTCCCACAGTACACAGTGCCACTGCCCCACATGCTTAGCCTAGTCCCAACACCCACTGAAATGCTCCTTACCATTTTTTTATTGTTTTTTTATTGCCCTTAAGAGATGCTCAGCAACATGCTCTCCGCGCAGTATACAGTGCTGAAATGGCACCCGATCACTGCGGGGAGCGACTTATATCAAATCCAAAACATGAGAGATATGACACCGGGAAGATTACGTTTTGCCTCATTTTGGAATCCGAGCTTTGTTGGAAAACCTGAGTTAGGCTCGGATTCACTCAGATCCCTAAAATTCGGGTGGGCTTGGTTTTCGTCTACTGAGCCCAGACATCTCTTTCTGGCTCCATAAACATTTCTACTTTGATGGAAATCTAGTAGCGTATGTGCAAATAAAGATATACAGTATAACACTATCATTGAAGGTGTTGCACAGCTGTTACAAGCTTCACAATTGATGGCCAGAATTTCTATCACTATATACAGTATAACCACATGGCAGGTGCACTCGCCGCCAACACTTTTATTATGTCACTATGTCACACTTTTTATGATGTTTTATTATTAACCTTTATCCCTATGGCGCCACAAGGATTCTGCAGCACCTAACAAAGCACATAAACAAATGAGCAAAACAAGACAAACAGCGACTTACAGTACAAGACAATGTAGGACAAGCACATGGTATATAGACATACAGTAAGCATCAGGGAAACAGAAACCGAGGAGGTGCTGTTGTAAGGAATATGGAGTAGAAGATAGTCTAAATAAAAAAAGGAAAAGCACATGAGGGAAGAGGGCCCTGCTCGTGAGAGCTTACATTCTAAAGGGGAGGGGTAGACAGACAGGGGTGACACAGATGCGGTATACAGTGAGCATGGAATAGAGGGTTAGGATGAGAGACGACTGGGTTTGATGAAGAAGTGGGTCTTGAGAGCCCGTTTAAAGCTTTGTAGAGAGGTGGAGAGTATGACACTTACCTTTCCAGAGCAGGAACAGGGTGATGATCACATGATAGACCCCCATGTCACACACCTTTTCTCAGCCACTTCCAAATACTTAGCGGAACTCAGGGCTTACTTTACATATAAGTGGATTCTGAAATAGATGTTAAAAACTGAGAACACTCCTGCACATCTACCATATGCTACATGCTGAACATTTATTATTTGAAAAAGCATAAAAAACGTATTTTCTAAATCTTTCCAGTCTTTCTATTTATATAAAATGTGTAAAAAATGCCATGATGTTCATTTTACAACAATAACTGCTAATAGTAGTTCTGTATACTAGAGCCAAACAGTTGGGCCTCCATGCAATTTTGGAAAGGTTGTCATGATATTCCAGTCCAATGGCTTACTATGAACTTGCTATTTGCTCATACGGTATTTTCTCAGAATTGACCAAGTTTTCGCAACTTCTTCTATTTAAAGACTCTTTGGAAGGAAATGTAATAAAGTGTGATTTGGTAAAATTAATTAATGATTGAGGCAATGTAATTTATGCCTCCAAACTGGGAAATATACACGATGGGTATTAGTACCCGAAGCACAAGATAGGAGAGATAACCAAAGCCTCTTTGCTGGTGCTGTTCACCTAGTTCCATGATGGCGTATGGTTTTGTAGGACAACAGAGAAGAGGGGATGCAGTCAATTTGCCGGCTGTCGGAATCCCGGAAGCCGGCAATGACACAAGCCGAAATCCCGATGCACTGGGGCTATTCCCACTTGTGGGTTTCCACGACACCCATAGAGTGGGAATAGCTTGTGTGGTGAGCGTTGTGAGTCCGCAAGGGTACTGTTTGCACTCGCCCCGCTGTTGGCATTCTGGCAGGCAGGATGCACGCTGTCGGGATATAGACAGTCGGCATCCCGTCCGCCTGTACATCATATTGATCCCGAGAAGAGGCTTGCAGCTGTCACCTGGAGATATTGGGTGGTGAGGGAGTTGCTGTCTAACACAGACTGGGCACAATGGTGCATCTAACAGGTCAACAGTGATATTTAATTTGTCAAAGCAAGAGTATTGGAAAGGAAATTGTTGAGAAACTACATGTAATATTAAAGAATGGCAACACAATGTCTCCGACAACCCCCCACCCCCCAATTTATAAACAACATGACTTCATTATTTAAGCCTAGGCTGGTAGTAGAAGAATATTGGACCAGCACAGGGCTGGTTGGCACTATGGGGTGTGGGGGGTGGGCGTATGTGAACTCGACGCAGTGAATTCTACCTTCTATAGTTCCAAAAGTGCCGGCTAGCATAGCTTAATTCTGGTTAGTTAAAAATACAAGGAACCTATGTCCCCCCCCCCACCCCCCCCGGGTCTAGTTTTTGGGGCCCATATTTTATTATATTTCACATAATAATATATACAGGTAGAAGACTCCATGGTTCCTAGAATTCCATGCAAAGCTTCAAAAATGCTGTGTTATTGGGGCAGGAATGGGGTTTATAAACTTACAGGAAAGATGGGGGTTTCTGTTTAGAAAGTAAAAAAAAAAAACCTTGGCAAATCCCAGCATGTAGTTGGTTCCACTGATTTCTATGAGGTCTATGTACTAAGCCTTGGACAGAGATAGAGTACAATCCAATGAACTCCTAACTGTCATGTTACAAGCAGTATTTGAAAATTGACAGTTCAGAGCTGATTGGCTGGTAGATTATATTTCTCCACTTTATCTCTCTCCAACGGCGGGATGTAATGGAGTCTGGGATCACCGGAGGTTCAGGATGCCGACTGATCTTGGACATTTTTTTTTTAATGGGGCAAACACTTACAAGGCAAAACCATGCCTTGTAAGTGTTTGCCCCTTTACAAAAAACATCTCGCACCACTGGCAATCTCAGACTTCATTGCATCTCACCGCAAGTCTTAGTACATAGGGGGTCATTCCGAGTTGATCACTAGCTGCCGTTGTTCGCAGCGTAGTGATCAGGCTAAAATTTGGCACTTCTGTGCATGTGTATGGTGCGCACTGTGCACGCACGAAGTACTTTCACAAAACCCGATGTAGTTTCACACAAGGTCGAGCGACGCTTTTCAGTCGCACTGCTGACCGCAGAGTGATTGACAGGAAGTGGGTGTTTCTGGGAGGTAACTGAACGTTTTCCGGGAAAATGCTGAAAAACGCAGTCGTATCAGATACAAACGCAGGTGTGCCTGGGGAAATCGGGGAGTGGCTGGACGAACGCAGGGCGTGTTTGTGATGTCAAAACAGGAACTAAATAGACTGAAGTGATTGCAAGGTAGGAGTAGGTCTGGAGCTACTCAGAAACTGCTTGAAAATATTTTGCCGCCATTCTGCGATCCTTTCGTTCGCACTTCTGCTAAGCTAAGATACACTCCCAGTGGGCGGCGGCCTAGCGTTTGCACTGCTGCTAAAAGCAGCTAGTGAGCGATCAACTCGGAATGATGGCACGGCAGGCCATCACGGCAGGCCAATCTAGCACCAGCGATGCGCGGGGCTGCGCATCGCTATCGCTGTAGGGGGTACACACGGAGCGTTCAGGCTTAAAATCTAAAGCCCAGTACTCACGGGCCGATCAAGGAGAGATGCGTGCTGAGCGAACCGCTCAGCACACATCTCTCCTGCCGCTCAGCACAGCGCGATCTGTGCTGAGCGTGCGGGGGGAGACGGGGGGGCCGCTCACTTCACCCAGCGGGTGAAGTGAGCGACCCGCTAGATTGGCCTGCATGCAGGCCAATCTAGCAGCGGCGATAGCGATGTGCGGGGCCGCGCATCGCTATCGCCGAGGGGGCTACACACGGAGCGATCCTGCCGATATTCTAAGCAATCTAGTCAGATTGCTTAGAATATCGCTCCGTGAGTACCCCCCTTAAGCAATCTAGTCAGATTGCTTAGATTATCGCTCCGTGAGTACCCCCCTTAAAACCAGTTAACTTCTTATCTCCATTAGGTCCATCATTATGATTATTTGACAAACATGTGCAGCTCGAATAACTCAGTGAGTCATATACGTTAAGTGTAGAGCTGACAGATAATTTATTTTGTGTACTGCCAGGGCCGGATTAAGGGCCTAATACAGACCTGATGGCTCCTCTGTGAATTTGCAGAGGTTTGTGACCAGGTAGTCGCCGCCCAGACAGAGTGAATATCCGCCCCGTGCAAGTCTGCGTACGCCGTGCGAAAATCTCTGTGATCGCCGGTCAGCGGCAAATCTGTACGCAACTCACTCACCATGGAATGATTTTTCCAGTCTGAGCCGTCTGTGTGTAGCCCAGGACTTACTCCTACAGTGCGATATAAACAGGCTGATCGGGGCCGGAGCTGACGTCATACACCCTCCCTGAAAACGTTTAGGAACGCCTGCATTTTTCCTGACACTCCCAGAAAATGGCCATTTACCACCCCAAACGCTGGCTTCCTGTCAATAAATTTGCATATGGCTAGCGATTAAAAAAAAAGCTGGATTTGTTCACAGTTTGGCCTCACGCATGCGCACTACGTTCCGTAAGCATGCGCAGTCGATCAATAATCAGCCGCCTTGCGAATTTACACAACAGCGATCAGATCTGAATTAGGCCCCAAAACCTTCAGAGGCCTTAAGCACTTAAAATATGTTTATGTCCCTATATAATATATATATATATATATATACTGTATGTAATTAAAAAAAGAAACTATAATAAAGCGTAAAATAAAATTTTATTTTTTCAAAATAAAACAAAACTTACAATAAGATGGAAAATAATGTTTCTTTTTGTATACCTTCCACTTCATTAATAGTTGAAAAGTTTTGCCCCCATTGGCAGAACAACCTTTTCCCTTTGTATCAGTTTTCAGAAATGCCCCCATTCAGTACACAGCGCTGGATTAACCATTGCGTGCAGTGTCCCCTAAACCCCAGCTTGATTGACAGGCTAAGAGCATTTGTCGACATAAAAGGGGCGGCGACCAGGTCCGTTCCTCAAAACAAAGGCGCGTCAACTCCGTTTTCTAGGATTGACGAGGCCATGTGTCTATGTCTGGCGACGCAGATTTGCTGACCTCGGCTGCGGACCTAGGCCCTCATTCCGAGTTGTTCGCTCACTAGCTGCTTTTAGCAGCATTGCACACGCTAAGCCGCTGCCCTCTGGGAGTGTATCTTTGCTTAGCAGAATTGCGAATAGAAATTTCTTAGTAGTTTCTGAGTAGCTTGAGACCTACTCCTACATTGCGATCAGTTCAGTCAGTTTCGTTCCTGGTTTGACGTCACAAACACGCCCAGCGTTCGCCCAGACACTCCCCCGTTTCTTCAGACACTCCCACATTTTTCCCAGAAACGCCAGCGTTTTTTCGCACACTACCATAAAATGTCCAGTTTCCGCCCAGAAACACCCACTTCCTGTCAATCACACTACGATCACCAGAACGATTAAAAATCTTTGTTAGGCCGTGAGTAAAATACCAAACTTTTGTGCTAATTTACTTGGTGCAGGTGCGCTGCGTACATTGCGCATGCACAGTTTGCGACTAATCGCTCCGTAGCGAAAAAAACTAACGAGCGAACAACTCGAAATCACCCCCCTGATCTGGTCATCCTGAAGTAACTCAGATGACTGATGGTCACGCAGTGTGATCCGATGGTGCGTCTTGAAACACACCAGCAAATCACGGAAGCAGTCAGGATGCATCTATTTATACCAGACGCCTCCTGCTGTATTTGCATATTGGCTATATGGTACTGCATAGCCGATTTCTTGAGCATGTGCAATAGTGTACAATTCTAAATCAGGCTCCTAAAACTTAATATTGACAAAATAAACACTTTTTTATTTCTACTAATCAGAGCTTTGCTGCCTTAGGGAGGAATTCAATTAGTAGTGATAAATGATACGTTTTCCAGTGTTAACTTAACGGACCTATCACCCAATAGTTTCACTTATCACCTGTTATCGAGTGTTAACTTGTCATGCAGTCCAATTAGAAAATGATGTTAAGCATTTCACATGATAACTCTTGCTATTTTATCATGTATTAAGCATAGGTTAAAATGGGGAAGTCTACCTGTACCCCAATAAAAGACAATGGGGGCAATTCAGACCTGATCGTAGCAGCAAATTTGTTAGCAGTTGGGCAAAACCATGGGTGTCATTCCGAGTTGATCGCTAGCTGAATTTGTTCGCTGCGCAGCTATGAGGCTAAAAAACTGCAATTCTGCGCATGCGTATGCGGCGCAATGCGCACATGCGACGTACTTTCCCAACGTCCGATGTAGTTTCACACATGGTCTAGCGATGCTTTTCAGTCGCACTGGCTGCCGCAGAGTGATTGACATGAAGTGGGCGTTTCTGGGTGTCAACTGACCGTTTTCAAGGAGTGTTCGGAAAAACGCAGGCGTGCCAAAAAAAACGCAGGCGTGGCTGGGTGAACGCAGGGTGTGTTTGTGATGTCAAATCCGGAACTGAATGGTCTGAAGTGATCGCAAGCGCTGAGTAGGTTTTGAGCTACTCTAAAACTGCATAATTTTTTTTGTAGCCGTTCTGCGATGGAAGCGTTCACACTATTGCAAAGCTAATATACACTCACTGAGGGCGGCAGCTTAGCGTTTGCACGCCAGCGAAAATCTGCTAGCGAGCGAACAACTCAGAATGACCCCCCCATGTGCACTGCAGGTGGGGCAGATATAACATGTGCATAGAGAGTTAGATTTGGGTGGAGTGTGTTCAAACTGAAATCTACTGTAAATTGCAGTGTAAAAATAAAGCAGCCATTATTTACCCTGCACAGAAACAATATAACCCACCCAAATCTAACTCTCTCTGCACATGTTATATCTGCCCCCCCTACAGTGCACATGGGTGGTCATTCCGAGTTGTTAGCTCGGTAATTTTCTTCGCATCGCAGCGATTTTCCGCTTATTGCGCATGCGCAATGTTTGCACTGCGACTGCGCCAAGTAAATTTGCTAAGAAGTTTGGTATTTTACTCACGGCATTACGAGGATTTTTCTTCGTTCTGGTGATCGTAATGTGATTGACAGGAAGTGGGTGTTTCTGGGCGGAAACTGGCCGTTTTATGGGTGTGTGTGAAAAAACGCTACCGTTTCTGGGAAAAACGCGGGAGTGGCTGGAGAAACGGAGGAGTGTCTGGGCGAACGCTGGGTGTGTTTGTGACATCAAACCAGGAACGACAAGCACTGAACTGATCGCACTGGCAGAGTAAGTCTCGAGCTACTCAGAAACTGCACAGAGATGTCTTTTCGCAATATTGCGAATCTTTCGTTCGCAATTTTAAGAAGCTAAGATTCACTCCCAGTAGGCGGCGGCTTAGCGTGTGCAAAGCTGCTAAAAGCAGCTTGCGAGCGATCAACTCGGAATGAGGGCCATGGTTTTGCCCTTCTGCTAACAAGTTTGCTGCTACGATCAGGTCTGAATTAGGCCCAATATAATATTGGATAACAGTATACAGGTCTATTAGCGGCCATAATAAAAGTATTTGGGGTTCTTAAAGTGTGTCAAATGGCTGTTATAAGCATTTTTGTAAAACAGTAAAAAAATATAGTGTTTTTCTGCAAAATAAATGGTCTACTTATATTAGCGGTGCAAAAATGCTGTAAGTATGTATTTGTGTCATTGACATTCAAACATAATTTATCAAAAAACACCTCAAAGGCCCACCTGCAATCTTAAAAACACCTGTCCCATTCATACAGCACCTGTGCCTGTGCCATATCAATTAACCTTTTTCCCCGCATTTAATTACATGTCACTATTGGCCAAATGAATATAATTAAAAAATTCTAAGTGTCTAATCAATTATTAAGGAGGGTGTCCCAGTGGTTATGAACCAGGGGGGTCATTCAGACCCGATCGCACGCTGCATATTTTTGCAGATCGTGCGATCGGGTCTGTACTGTGCATGCGCACGGGTCGCAATGCGCAGGCACGTCGCTGCCCAGCGATGGGGGTCGCCGGACAGCGATGGTTTCTATGACGAAAGTGATCACAGGGCCGATTACAAGACGATTAACAGGCAGAAGGCGTTCCTGGGCGGCAACTCACCGTTTCCTGGGAGTGTTAGGAAAAACGCAGGAGTGTCCACCCGTTCCGGAGGAGGATTCCTGAAGTCCCCAGCGGGCCGGATCGTCACAGCGGCTGAGTAAGTCCTGGGCTGTGCAGAAACTGCACAAACTCTGTAGGCGGCGATTACCTGGTCGCAGCAGTGCAAAAAATAGCCTGCGTGTGACCAGGTCAGAATTAGGCCCCAAGTCCCAACATTTTGACCCTAAAATAGGGATTTTTCCCCAACTTTTCACCTGCTCAGGAAGTGTTGAAAATTGTTTTGCTTTTAATCCTATGGAGAATTATCGGGTGTTAACTTCACCTGCAATTGAATTGGGAAATAACCACTTTTCACGGAATTTGAAAACTTTTTATGAATAGTAAAAACGTTTCACGTGAAAATGGGTTATCGCGGCTAATTGATTTCCCCACTACTATACATGCTACACTGTCTGCTTGTTTTAATATACAGTACACTATAAGCAAAATTGTGGAAAAAGTAACACAATGGAGGAAACATTGTGCCGCACAGGAATCGCTCCATACGGCGTAACAGGATAGTATGAGGACACATCTGTAAGTTCTGCACCCAGATAGTCTGTTCTTTTTTTTATCAAAGTTACACATGATAGATGATGATAGATGATACTAATTCTTCACACTGGAGAAAGGACTAGATCACATTTACTAAAACTACTGTATATAAACACTACAAATACATCACTAACACCAATACACCTGGGATTCAAAAACTAAAAGCTGCTGTATAACCCATTGTACTCACAGATCAGGATCCGTGTCTCTCTCTAGTTTGTGTCTTGTGACTGTGAGATGTTAGCATTTCTCATGGGTCGTTCTTCTCTTCTCTATTTCCCTTTTCTATTTACAGAACATCTAACACCCCATTCCTAATCTGCTGCATGTTGGCTTTGCACCCACAATTGTGCTGGCCTGGACTCACTGAGACACATTTACAGTTAGATGTAAGTCTATTATCTCAGCTTAATAATGTGTTTCTCTGCACGGTGTATGTATGCACTAATGCTTCTGATGGTATTGGAGTTATATGCCTCATATGTGCGTATAGAGGAGGCTGAGGGGAGTACAGAAACTGCATACACTTACATGGGAATCATGTTCCTTGGAGATCAGTCCTATTTAAAACTGCAAATGCCTTTATATGCGCATATTAGCAGGCTTACCCATCCAACCATGTAACTGTCCAACTTACTGTATCTCTCCAACTAAAACGCTGCCCCACACACCTAGCCAACTTTTTCATCAGAGCAGCCAACTTCTTTCCAAATCATGATGTCACAGTAGTAGGCGGAGGGTGCCTGCCTACTTCTGCATGTAGAGAGATGCCAGTGTGGGTTGCCATCTTTGGGCTGCTTTATAATTGCTCCAGGGAGATTGGTGGTATTTATAATGATGTGATAACCAGTCCTCATCTACTTGTATCCTATGAAGAAGGCTAAGTGATGAATTCCTCAGGACACCTGTCACCCCTACTCCCAGAGAATACGCTTAGCCCTAATCTGCCTTCCTGCCTGCCTGACATTTTCTGTGCTTACATAGGGCCTTAGTCCATAAGAGCCACTAATGCGATGCAGTCACATTATGCCCGCTTCAAGCCCAGTGCGCATGTGCAGGTCCCAATCTGTGCATGCGCGGGCCAGCCAATGCAATTGCATCGCATTAATGCGAACGCCTCTGCTTGATTGACAGGCAAAGATGTTCGTGGGATAATCGGGGATGTTGACACAGTGTTGTGGGGGCCTCAACGCGGTGTTGGGATGTGACAGTAAAAATGAGGGCGGGTTCAGGGAGGCCGCGTGACATCACATGCAGCTGTTGCAACACGGGAAATTGTGATGGCCTGACTGCCTTCACTGCCAGGCTGCGGAGGCAGGGGGCTTCTCTTATTAAGCTTTGTGATTGCAATCGTGTTTGCGATCGTATTGCTGGCTGCCATTAGCATCCTCATTCACTAAGGATTGCAGATCCTTGCAATTGCATGCTGGGGGCAGTCCATCACAGGGCAAGGCCACCCAGCATGCTACCTACCCACTGCAATCACACCGCAATTACAGCATGGTCGCAGAAACTATGGATGCCTACTGTCAGCACAGCCTGGCTGCGCTGGCAGGAGTCCTGCTGCCATTCTTTGATAAGAGTGGCTGCGTGTTAAGATATCCAGCCGACCGAAAATGCCGCCAACATGACTTAGTCGATACCGCCCCAAAAATGCTTGGTTGCCACCCCACGCTCGCACCATGAATGCCTCTGCCTGTCAATCAGGCAGAGTCATTTAACTGCTTGCACATGCACAGGATGGGAACTGCGTGTGCACAGAGCGTACCTTTCTCAAAAATGTTGGTTGAATCGCAATTGTGATGTGACCTGAATTAGGCCCGTGGTCAGTTGTTTATTGTGGTTTATTTAATGTGCAGTTATGCACTAGACAGCAGCAGAGCACAATATTGGACACTTTTGCCAAATGCTATAATAAGCCCCCCAAATTATCAACCTTGTTTTTAATAGACTAAAGGTGCATTCTGACATTGATTGGGTGGCTATATGTGCCTCTTTATACTTATGCTCAGCAGGAGTTTGATGATTTAACAATGGAGTCAGAAGCCAGGAGCAATAGCCATAGCCTAAATCACCTGTTGTGGGGGAAGAGGGTGTGGGAATTAGAACAATATAGTAACCAGCAGTGCCGTAACTAGGCAGTTTAGCTCTGTGTGCAAGAAACGGCATTGGCGCCCCCCCTCCCCTTGGAAGACAGGGGCAGTGTGGCTTCATGGGGAAGGTGCGTGGCCACAAAATAATACCAATTCATACTATGGGGCACAGTAGTCTCCATTATTCAAATTAAGCTGCACAGTAGCGCCACTACACCAGGTAGAGCCCCTTTTACACATTACAGCAGATAGTCCCCCTTTTTACACATTATGGCAGACAGTGTCTCCTTTTTACACATTACGGCAGACAGCGCGCCCTTTTTTACACATTACGGCAGAGTCCCCCTTTTTACACATTACGGCAGACAGTGCGCCCTTTTTTACACATTACGGCAGACAGAGTCCCCTTTTTTTCACATTACGGCAGACAGAGTCCCCTTTTTACACATTACGGCAGACAGAGTCCCCTTTTTACACATTACGGAAGACAGCGTCCCCTTTTTTACACATTACGGCAGACAGCGTCCCCCTTTTTACACATTACGGCAAACAGCTTCCCATTTCTTACACATTACTGCAACCAGCGTCCCCTTTTTACACATTACGGCAGACAGCGTCCCCTTTTTACACATTACGGCAGCCAGTCCAGCTTTTTACACATTGCGGCAGACAAGATAGAGAAATAGAGAGATAAAGAGAGAGAGAGAGAGAGAGAGAGAGAGAGAGAGAAATACCGAGACAGAGAGATATACTTACCATCTCTCCCAGCTGGCAGTCAGGCTCCTCGTGCTGGCAGCTCCGGAGGCAGGGGAGAAGGAAGAGGAGGGAGGGGGACTGGAGCCACAGCAGCGCATTGCAATTGGTAGAGGCGCCGCTGCAGCAGTCCCCTCTCCTTCCGTATTGGCTGACCGGCGCTGCTGTGAATGCTGGGATGAAGGAACCACATCCCAGCATTCACAGCAGCGCCGAGCATCCAATATGAAAGGAGAGGGGACAGCTTCAGCGGTGCTACTACCAATGACATAGCGCTGCTGCGGCTCCAGTCGCCCTCCCTCCTCCTCCTTCTCCGCTGTCTCTGGCTCTGCTCTCCTCATCAGCGTGGCCGCAGCGCACACAGCAGAGGCGGCATGTAATTGGTCAATTAGACTCATTACATGCCGCTGGCCGTTGCGCCCTCAGGGCAACTGCGCTGTGTGCCAGGCACACCTGGCACACACATAGTTACTGCCCTGGTAACAAGTACTATTAGCTACTTCATTAACACATACAGGTAACTTACCCAACAACCACCCCTCTGGCATTTGACTCACCTCAAATTTTGCAGACAGGGATGATTTGCTGAGGATGTATGCATCATGGCACGAACCAGGATAGCCAGATACAACACTCATGAATTTATGTTTCATTACATCATCCGACAAAAGTGTCACATATTGTGCTATTCTGCTATCTACTGCACAATCATGGACTAGGTATGATGTCCATTTATATAACCGTGTGCAGTATTCAACTCATGAAGCTGCTGATGTTGCTCTGATTAATGCTCCTGGGTTCTCTCAGTCAGGTGGTAATTTGCATACTGCAGACAGGTGCACAACATACCATAACCTTGGACAGCCATTATTCCTACAGCCACACTACTCCATATGCTTCAGGGTACTTTAAAAGTCATCACAATCAATTTCCTACCAATAAAATGGTGTTTAGAAGAACAAATCGAATTTCTAACATGATTCAATTCATTGTTCTATTTAGAGTTTGACTTAAAATCGATTTGCAAATTGAATTTTAGTAATAGAGGGGATTCTATATTCGACTATTGGACCCCAAACACTGTCCAACATCACCGGCCAGGACTCACTGGCAGTTGCAGTTGTCATGTAAACCTTTTGACCATGTTGACCATTTAGTGTCGACCTATTGCTTGCCAGCCTTCTGACTGTCGACCTGTCACCCGGATACCACTGTATTGCCATCTGTCATTTTCAGGGATATTTTCCTGTATCTTGGCAACAACCCCTGTAATAATTACTGGCTGTGACATCGCTCATTCTGTTTAAAAAAATAAATAAAATAAAAATAAACTGCGCAGTTTCAGTTCCCTGCTCTGTACGCTAAATGGAAATATTTACAGGAAGAGTTGGTGATGATAGATTACAGTGTGTTGCAATTGCTGAAGGCAATAAGCTAGACTCCGGAGACAGAGCTAGGCAGACAGTGACACAGTTATCTGACATTGTATATTAGCTCAGTGGTCAAATTGTTTCATACTATGCATGTTACGGAGCCATGCACATTTGTCCATGGTGGCTTCAGAGTCCTACACAACTCAGTCGCATCTCCTCATGTAACTAAAGGGGCATTACTGGGTTCTAATGGGGAATTAGTGTATAGGCTAAGTGTAATGAGAATGCACACGTGGAATTGTGTGTACACAAAGATTCATATGTTTCCAGGAAAATATCTTGCACTAGACAAAGTGGTGGTGCAAGCACTCACTGATAATGATGGCAGCTCCTTAACCAAGAGAATAGGGGTGGTACAAATGGGGACTTTTCTGCCTTGGGATCCATGCATGCAATATGAGTGCAATTACGGCAGGATTGCATGCAACTCTAACTTGGCCAAAATCGTTCTACCAATACTAAAAGGGATCAGTTAAATAATCGGCTTTACCCCCTGAAACTGAAAGGAGTTTCTGCTGTAACACAGCTGTGTTCTGTATAGGCAGCAGTTCAGTCTTTACCCATTTTCTTCCTCTGATTCCCTATCTCGTCACCTGTGTACCCTTCCCTCCTCTACTGTATGTGATAAGTCACAGAAATCTGCAGAGCGCTGAAGGGGAGAGAGAGGTGCTGTCCCTGATCCTCTAAGTACCTCAATGTGTCCTCCTGTGATCTGACTATGCTGAAATTGAGCATTGCCACAGGGTGGCCAAACTGCAGGAAAAGAAGTTGATGGAAACTCTCCTAATCTTTCAGCCTTCCCTAATCAAAAACGATAACCCCTAACCACCAACAACCCCCAAAAGTCCTTTCCTGGTAGCTGACTGTGTGATGGTCACACCTGACATATATGTGGGAGTGTTTGGGTTTGTATGTATATGACCTAAAATGTTATGAATTTGTAGACAAGCATCCTGTCTTGTGTTGTCTAAGAAGCACCGTAATGGGTATCCTACATAGCCCTACACCTAATGGGTACCACAGTATGTCCCTATCCTGTGCCTAGCAATGGTGTCAGTGAACATTGAAGGGAACAAAAAAGCTGATGGGCTCTATGTACATAAGTCGATATTGCTCTATAAACTGGCATACAATAGCAGTGATGCCCTACATAATATATCAGATATGAGCTCCCATAAATTATTTATATTGCACATGCTGGCCACATTATGGGCCTAATTTAGATCTGATCGCTGGGCCGCTAATTTTGCTTTCCTGCGATCAGATAGTCGCCGTGCAAGTGTGCGATCGCATGCGTAGCTGAGCTGCGAAAATTCACTTTGTGCAGTCTGTGCGCAACCCAGGACTTACTCCTACAGTGCGATGAGAACAGGCTGATCGTGGTCGGAGCTGACGTCAGACACCCTCCCTGAAAACGCCTGTGTTTTTCCGGACACTCCCTGTAAATGAGATACAAATAGGGGCGCTCATGAAAAAACCCACACACCAAAATTTTACAGGTTCAAATGACAGCCAAGGAATCAAATGTGTTAATAAAGGGTATATATGTTTATTAATAACAATACTCTACTAGGATAAAATTGCTGCTTGAATACAGAAATTTATAAAACACATATATTTATCTGAACCTTAATTGCAGTACTCTCTGTAGGTGAAATTTTCACTGAACTGGATTTGTATAAAAGTTCAAGGAATATGTGTCAAAATGTTACTGTCCTTTAGAGACAATGTAGCTACAGCTACTGGATGAAATGCCTTAATGAATCACAGTGACTGGCTGCACGCATTTGGAATTGCCAGCTTGATTGATTTTATAGATATAAGAGATTACCTCACCAGGAGGGCTGGTGTGCCCGAGCGTCCTCGGGTTAGTCCAGAAGTATGCCCAATAGGTGGAAAGCTGGAAAATTCGTGAGGTATCTGAATAAATAAGCCGGCTGCAAGCTTAGTTTCTTTTAATAAACCTGCTGATGTCACCTTAAAAGTGCTGTGCAGATAGATGAGAGGCAGGTGTGCGGCTGCTGAATCGAACGCCGTCTGGAGTGTCCAGACGTATGGTAAACTTCCTTCCAAACTACCTGGACGTGCACCGTCCGCCGGTAGTAAACGAGATGGAGGATGCTGAAGACGGTCGTCGGGGCCGCACTGCGTCTGCGGCCTGATGTGAAGCCAGATATAAGCCGTCCGCAGCTGCTATGGGTGGATGCCGGGTGAGGTAGCTGTGACCTGAAGGCGTCCGGGATGTAAGTGTTCAGTGAATGAGCATTAGGGGAGGAGTCCTGACGCGTTTCGTCACGTGACCCGTGACTTTTTCAAAGATGACTCCTTTTCCAAAGCGTATCTTTATTTAAAGGGCTCTTAATTTAGCCTACACAGATGTGACTAATCAGTATATTACCACATACATTTATTGGTAAATTCCTTGGCTGTTTGGATAACAATGTGGCTAATTACATACCTTATAAAATAGAACCAAATAAAAGAAGAATGAAATATATATTAAAAGACAGAATATATATTGAAAAGCAATGGCGGAGCTAACACATGGATACATAAAATAAGAGTAAGATAAAATTTCATAAACACGGAAAGCAATACTGATGAAATATATTATGATGCTAATTCCAGTTGTAATTATCAATGTACGCTATAATGACTATAGGCCTGTATATATATTTTATATATTGAAAATTTTCAGAACCTTATACCATAACAAAAAACAAGTTATAAACTGATTCTAATTAAAAGAGAGTGCGTAATAAAGATTATATATAATATAGTATAAATGTATAAGAAAAATATTGTATCCTGAGAGAATCATTGACAGTAAAAAAGAAATTTTTAAATAAGAAAAAACAAGCGACTAATAAAGTGATATTAATGATGTATCTAGGACCTGTATAAATAATTAACAATTATTATAGAAGGTCTGATAAATCAATAGTTGGATTACAATTATATAAAAAATGTGCATAAACACATGAATAATTAAAATGATCCTAATAATATTTCTGCTAATCACAAGATTGAAAAATATCATACGGAGCTGGAAGGAACCACTGCCCATATTTAAAACATGGGTACTTGAAATGATGATGGGATAAGGAACCTCTCATGCCCTACATAATATATCAGATATGAGCTCCCATAAATTATTTATATTGCACATGCTGGCCACATTATGGGCCTAATTTAGATCTGATCGCTGGGCCGCTAATTTTGCTTTCCTGCGATCAGATAGTCGCCGTGCAAGTGTGCGATCGCATGCGTAGCTGAGCTGCGAAAATTCCCTTTGTGCAGTCTGTGCGCAACCCAGGACTTACTCCTACAGTGCGATGAGAACAGGCTGATCGTGGTCGGAGCTGACGTCAGACACCCTCCCTGAAAACGCCTGTGTTTTTCCGGACACTCCCTGTAAATGGTCAATTACCACCCACAAACGGCCTCTTCCTGTCAATCACCTTACAAACGCCCATGCGATCGGATTTTTCTCGCACCATCCCATCGCTGACCGGCGATGGCCGTTGTTGTCCGATGCTCATGCGCATTGCGGTGCATACGCATGCGCAGCTGGATCTGATCGCATGCTGTGCGAAAACGCACAGCAGTGATCAGATCTGAATTAGGTCCACTATACCAACCATATGTTATCAGACATTACATCATCCATATGGGTGTTCACATACTGCTCGGATTCATGAGTCTAGACTACTGCACCAGTGTGTGCATTCGCCATTGTTCACCATTATTCTATACCGGCAGTCACCAACACATAATATTTCAGCCTTTGTTCTCCTGTTGTCTTACAGGATTTGGTTGCAGTTTAAGAGGACTTTGCCAGCCAATCGACTCCCAGCTGCTGAACTGAACAGGTCAATAATGTAAATGTCTTCCTGTGGATTTTTACACAAGTCCCCTGTTTGGATGCTGAGATACAGTATATCCTATCCTGGCAATGTCTAGGTAGTGAGACTATCAATAATACATTTCCAGTACTGTTCAGTCTTAATTTTCAGAACCTAAATTCACTATCTTTATGTCTTTGTAATAAAATATTGGTCAGAAGAATATATCAACGTAATTAACTCAAAGTAACTGAATACTCTGCAATATATAAAAAACTTGGTCATCTCAACATCACTAGCAATTCCATACTGATGCCTATGATAGCAGGACAGACTTTCTCCGAATGAGTGATAAAGTGTTTGCTTTATGACAGCGCTTTGTCGCTACAGGTTATAGGATGGATATGATCTGATGCTACACTGCTCAAATAAATAAAGGGAACACTAAAATAACACATCCTAGATCTGAATGAATTAAATATTCTTATTAAATACTTTGTTCTTTACATAGTTGAATGTGCTGACAACAAAATCACAAAAAAATTATCAATGGAAATCACATTTATTAACCCATGGAGGTCTGGATTTGGAGTCACCCTCAAAATTAAAGTGGAAAAACACACTACAGGCTGATCCAACTTTGATGTAATGTCCTTAAAACAAGTCAAAATGAGGCTCAGTAGTGTGTGTGGCCTCCATGTGCCTGTATGACCTCTGTACAATGCCTGGGCATGCTCCTGATGAGGTGGCGGATGGTCTCCAGAGGTATCTCCTCCCAGACCTGGACTAAAGCATCCGCTATCCCTGGACAGTCTGTGGTGCAACGTGGCGTTGGTGGATGGAGCGAGACATGATGTCCCAGATGTGCTCAATTGGATTCAGGTCTGGGGAACGGACGGGCCAGTCCATAGCATCAATGCCTTCGTCTTGCAGGAACTGCTGACGCACTCCAGCCACATGAGGTCTAGCATTGTCTTGCATTAGGAGGAACCCAGGGCCAACCGCACCAGCATATGGTCTCACAAGGGGTCTGAGGATCTCATCTCGGTACCTAATGGCAGTCAGGCTACCTCTGGTGATCACACGGAGGGCTGTGCGCCCCCCCCCCCAAAGAAATGCCACCCCACACCATTACTGGCCCACTGCCAAACCGGTCATGCTGGAGGATGTTGCTGGCAGCAGAACGTTCTCCTTGGCATCTCCAGACTCTGTCACGTCAGTCACGTGCTCAGTGAGAACCTGCTTTCATCTGTGAAGAGCACAGGGCGCCAGTGGCGAATTTGCCAATCTTGGTGTTCTCTGGAAAATGCCAAACGTCCTGCACGGTGTTGGGCTGTAAGCACAACCCCCACCTGTGGACGTTGGGCCCTCATACCACCCTCATGGAGTCTGTTTCTGATCATTTGAGTAGACACATGCACATTTGTGGCTTGCTGGAGGTCATTTTGCAGGGCTCTGGCAGTGCTCCTCCTGTTCCTCCTTGCACAAAGGCGTAGGTAGCGGTCCTGCTGCTGGGTTGTTGCCCTCCTACGGCCTCCTCCATGTTTCCTGATGTACTGGCCTGTCTCCTGGTAGCGCCTCCATGCTCTGGACACTACGCTGACAGACACAGCAAACCTTCTTGCCACAGCTCGCATTGATGTGCCATCCTGGATGAGCTGCACTACCTGAGCCACTTGTGTGGGTTGTAGAGAGGTCATACAGGCATGTGGAGGCCACACACACTACTGAGCTTCCTTTTGACTTGTTTTAAGGACATTACATCAAAGTTGGATCAGCCTGTAGTGTGTTTTTCCACTTTAATTTTGAGGGTGACTCCAAATCCAGACCTCCATGGGTTAATAAATTTTATTTCCATTGATAATTTTTGTGTGATTTGTTGTCAGCACATTCAGCTATGTAAAGAACAATGTATTTAATAAGAATATTTCATTCATTCAGATCTTTTTTTGAGCAGTGTATATAGGAGCCTAAAAGTTTCCCTGAACTGTCCATGTTACATTGGGTTCGGCCGGATTATATTAGTATCTTAGAAAAATCTCTAGCTACAATTAAATTATTTTACTTTCACAGCTGTTAAAATAATGAAATAGCTCCTCTGTTGGTGTTATACATTTTCACCTTCTTGGTATTTTTTCCCCCGATGTTGCTGCAACTGTCTGAATTATTGCTTAAGTGTACGTGCTGTAAGTAGAGCATTATTTGCTTCTATTATGATCTGATGTATGTTATGTCAGATGAGGTCATCATTTGAATGAACCACTTCTGTACTTACACAACTAGGGAAGTGGTTACCATGGTGCAAGTAGATTATAGGATAACCTGTATTTCTAACGTAGTAAATAGTAGATTATGACAGCAGAAATCCCCAGTGCAGGAAAAAAAAACCATTGATTCCCACCTTTATTTCAAGTATCCCTCATCCTGGCGAGCCAGTGCTCCTGATATGCATACAGTTCCATGCTCTACTACAGTGATTTTCAACCTTTTTTTACTCGCGGCACACCGAACAATGGTGGTCATTCCGAGTTGTTCGCTCGTTATTTTTCTTTCCCAACGGAGCGATTAGTCGCTAATGCGCATGCACAATGTCCGCAGTGCGACTGCGCCAAGTAAATTTGCTATGCAGTTAGGTATTTTACTCACGGCATTACGAGGTTTTTTCTTCGTTCTGGTGATCGTAATGTGATTGACAGGAAGTGGGTGTTTCTGGGCGGAAACTGGCCGTTTTATGGGTGTGTACGAAAAAACGCTGCCGTTTCTGGGAAAAACGCGGGAGTGGCTGGAGAAACGGAGGAGTGTCTGGGTGAACGCTGGGTGTGTTTGTGACGTCAAACCAGGAACAACAAGCACTGAACTGATCGCAGATGCCGAGTAAGTGTGGAGCTACTCAGAAACTGCTAAGAAGTGTCTATTCGCAATTCTGCTAATCTTTCGTTCGCAATTTTGATAAGCTAAGATTCCCTCCCAGTAGGCGGCGACTTAGCGTGTGCAAAGCTGCTAAAAGCAGCTTGCGAGCGAACAACTCGGAATGAGGGCCAATATTTTAAAATTGCCAAGGCACACTATTAGTTCCCCACAGAAAAAAACACACATTAGCCCTCACAGTAAAATAATCCACACATACATTGGCCTACGCAGAAAAAACAATCACATTGCTCCCCACATAACTCAATCACATTGCTCTCCACATAAATCCTATTGCTCCCCACATGAATTATTCACATTGTTCCCCCCATAAATCCTTATTCTCCCCTCATAAATCCTATTGCTCCCCCATGAATTATTCACATTGTTCCCCCCATAAATCCTTATTCTCCTCACATAAATCCTATTGTTCCCCACAGGAAAACTAAAATAACAAATATTAGCCCCTACCGGTCAGCTGTCCTCCTTCCTGTCCCTCAGTGGCGGGGGTTGTTCATAGTGGAGTGCTGCGAATACTATGCAGGCAGAAACTGGAAGATGTGTATGCAGGCAGGTGGGCTAGCTGGGTGGTGAGACACAGCGGCCGTGACCTATGATATCACACCACCGTGTCTTGAAGGCATAGGTCACGGCCGGAGCATGACTAATCCTCTAAGAAGAGCCCGGGCCAACAGTTCACTCTGTAGATGCAGGAAGCTGCTCTGGCTCCACGGCACACCTTGCAACTGGTCGCGGCACACTAGTGTGGCACGGCACACTGGCTGAAAAAGCCTGCTCTACTAGAAGCATTTATGTATATAATTATGCAGGTATATAAGAAAGAATTGAGGGTGCACAGATACTGTAAGCATTTAATTTCACCACTTTACTTAAAATATATGTTCACTTACATCTAGGTATAGATCAGCAAGTGTATACATGTGATACTGTTGCTTGTATATATGTGATATACATTGTTTTATAAGAAATATGTCACCATTTATTAAGAAAAAATATTTTTATTGATAGAAAATAAAAAGCAAATTTAATGGAAAACTTCTCTGGTGGTTTTTTGATACATATACTGGGGTTAATGAAATTAGCGCAGACTCTTGTCAGAAAAATTTCCATAGTGCCACAAAGCCATGACTCCTCCTCCTTTTCTTGAACCTCCCAGAACCTCACTTACCCAAGTTGGCAAATATGATTAAAGCATTGGACAACAAGTGTGGTTGCACTGGGTTACACTATAAGCATAAGGTCCTCCTGTTACAATATGTAACCAACCTTTTAATATCAACTATAAGTGCCCACACCCCATTCATTTCATGTCTGTTTTTTTTAGAGGCATGTATCTTCCTTCAGCTGCGATCATGTACATAGAGAAACATTTCGTCAGCATTGCTGCTGCCATGACCTGTCTGCGTATTCATAGGTCAACCCCAGTGTAGGAGTAGATGTTACTCGTTATTGCGGCTTATGAGGATACAATTACGGAGGACTTTGCGATTGCTCTGGTGGCCATTTATCTTCTTTCCTGTGCAGCAGCTTCACTAGCGAAGATTAGCAGTTCCATAAGTTCCAAGTGAGGTTATTCAGAGTTTTTAGCAAACAAAAAAATCACACTAATGGGCAAAACCATGTGCACTGCAGGTGTGGCAGATGTAACATGTGCAGAGAGAGTAAGATTTGGTTGGGGTGTGTTCAAACTGAAATCTAATAGCAGTGTAAAAAATAAAGCAGCCAGTATGTACCATGCACAGAAACATTATAACCCACCCAAATCTAACTCTCTCTGCACATGTTACATCCGCCCCACCTGCAGTGCAACATGGTTTTGCCCAATTGCTAACTTTTTTGGTTTGCTAACAACTCTGAATAACCCCCTCTATTCTGATAGGGATTCTTGTGTTGGAACTGTATAACTTGGATTGTAAATATATATGACCTGAAAAGCCAACATCCACATGGGATATTGGTTTTCCTGTTTCACTTTTTATATAAAACTAATAAATAAAGATAAAGTAATCATTCGGAAAAGAAAAGCACAAATTTCCCCAGCACTCTGATGTTGGACCAGTAAAAAAGTCTAATGAAAACTGCCTCCTATTTATTTAGAAAATGCAGAAGTCGTAGTTAACACACAATTTCAAATAAGCCATCCGCCACATCATGGAGCTTCTGCTAACGGTATGGTCCTAACACTTAACATACATTAGCAAATGTATGTAACCAGCACTTCTGCAATTTATTTATAAACAGAGGATACACACTGTCAGTTGCGCCCAATTTAAAAAAACATAAATATACACCCATTAGCCATAACATTGAAACCACCTGCCTAATATGTAGGCCCCCCTCATCCTGCCAAAACAGCTCTGCCTTCTTGAGGCTTGGACTCTTAAGGTATCCGGAACCAAGATGTTTACATCATATCCTTCATACCTGTAAGTTGCGAGGTGGTGCCTTCATGGCTCAGACTTGTTTTTCCAGCACATCCCACAGATGTTTGACCATATTGGGTGTTTGGAGACCAAGTCAACACCTTGACCCTGTATCATGGTCCTAAAACCATTCCTGAACAAGTTTGCAGTGTGGCAGGGTGTACTGCATGCTGAATGAGGGAACTGCCATCAGGAAACACCATTGCCATGAATGGTATGTGATACATGAATGCCAGGACCCAAGGTTTCCCAGCAGAACATTGCAAAGAGCATCACATTGCCTCTGCCAGCTTGCCTTCTTTCCATAGTGCCTCCTGGTGCCATCTCTTCCAGAGATAAACGACGCCGGGTCATCCACATGATGTATAAGAACACATGAATCATCAGACCAGGCCACCTTTTTCCATTACTCCATAGTCCAGTTCTGACTCTCAGGTGCCCATTGTAGGTGCTTTCAGTGGTGGACAGGTGTCAGTATGGGCACTCTGCTCGGTCTGCGGCTTCACCGCTCCATACACAACAAGCTGAGATGCACTGTATGTGCTAACACCATTCCTTCATAGCAAGCATTAACATTTACAGCAATTTGTCATACAGTAGCTCTTCTGTGGACCATACGGATCAGCCTTTGCTTCTCAAGCACATCAATGACCCTTGGATGCCCATGACCATGCCGCTGGTTCACCGGTTGTCCTTCTTTCATCCACTTTTGGTAGGTACTAAATACTGCATGCTGGGAACACCGCACAAGACCTGCCATTTGGAGATGCTCCGAATCAGTTGTGTAGCCATCACATGACTCTGCATGACTCTGAATTACCCCCATAGTGCACATAAAAAATACATAGCTAGTGCAGATATGACAAACCTTAATACACATTCTGCTAGCTGCCTCTGCCCATTGTAGTAAAAGTAAAATATATCTACATTTTGAAGATTCCCACAAATACTCTTTCACCTGTTTTTAAATATTACATAGGACATCCTCTTCTTTCTGATAAATCCTTCAATCCCCAAATGGAAATATCTTTTTTTTTTTTTTAAATGCATGATGTGTCATAGTTGCAATATGGAAATTAGTATTAGTATTTACATACAGTATGGTGTAACAATGACAGTGCTGCATGTTTACATCAGTACTCACAACTCGTACACACTCAGATTAGTCATTGAGCGAAGCTTGAGGACAGTTATCTCCCACTGCGGCACTGTGACACAGTGACAAGATGACACATGCACAGATAAAGATTCAACAGCAATCTTAGCTAGGGACTTGAAGCCTCCCTGTAAGAACCTGAAGATATGGTATGAATAGTAGTGTTCTCCAACTTCAACAATTTCCCCTCACTTCAAGCTTCTACATGTTACACAAACATTTACTTTAAGCTTTCACATAGCAACCTACAAAAAACTGAGAGATAAACGAGAAAACATCAACATTTCAAGTAATTTTAGTCATTTTTTTGGGGGGAGGGGGAAGTATTACCAGCAAAACTCTAACAGAATGGACAATTTCTACAGTGTCTTGTCTAAATATAACTCAGTACTATTGTCATTATTATAGTTCTTGATGTCTTCTGCACTTGTGATTTCTACATCTCTTTGCCTATATTGGTCTACCATTCACACCAGATATCTTGTAACTTTTGATTCTGGATATCTTGAGGTTCATTGAATGCAATATCTGCTAATTCCTCATAATATCTTTAAGGTGGATTGTTGATATTTGATGTCACAGAAGTTCTTTTCTGTGGTTGAATGTCCACACTGGTAGCTTTTGGTTCATATATCTCTCCAGCTGCTGGCATATTCAGAGACACATACTTACTTTGCATTCCAGCTTTTCTGTAATTTGTGCAGTTTCTTTAAATATGGCATCTCTTGATTTGATAAGTTTTCTGGTACTTAGAGTCCATAATTTGTAGACTTTAGTTTATTGACAATAGTTAAGCATTGTACACTTCATGGATTTTGAATCCAACATGCATCTTCTTTCTTGTGGTATGTGTATGTAGGCTGTTCAAAAGTTTTGAGATGCTTTACACTTGGATTTCTCTTTCATTGTGATTCAATATGTGTTTTGTCTTTAAAGACAACTGTGGGAGGATGATTTTCAGGAAGAATGCTGCTGACATGGGGATTAATTCAGACTTCATTGCTGCAGCGGTAGCGCTCTCAATCTGAAGCCCTTTGGGGAGTGCGTACGTTCACCCCAGGAAGCCCAGTGAGATGCTAAAAGCATCTCATGGCTGCGATCACCTCTGCATGATTGACAGGCAGGGGTGTTCGCGGGGTGGGAGGGGGCGTGCCAATGGCATTAGAACGCCATTGGTGGGGCACGGTCTGGACAACGCAGGCATGTCCGGACCATTGAGGGGGCGGTCCACAGAACCTGTGTGAAGCCACACGCAGCCGCTGTGACCCGGGAAGTGTCGGGCAGCCACCAGCCAGCGCAGCTAGGCTGCGCAGGCAGGGAGCTACTCGTCGGGTGCTAAGCCATTGCTACCGTGTGATGCTTTCGCACCTGTGCGAGGGGGAGGGGGAAAGGACTTGACATGCGGGGCGGACTAGCCCTGTGCTGGACGTCCTCCGGCATGTCAGAGTAACTGATCGTTGATGTGCTAAATTTAGCACATCTACAATCAGATCTGAAATACCCCCATGGTTTCTACACATAACTGTCTTGTCCTGCATTCTTCAGCATACATCTTGCTTTCTCCACTTGTGTGTGGTTTGCTCACTTACACCATGTAGTTCAGGAGTACAGGTAATGGTCAATTGATGCTCAATCCCATATTTCTTCAAGAAGGAATCCACCTGTCTATTTACATATTCTCCACCAGTTTCAGATCTAAGAGTCTTAAGTCTCTAACCGGTTTGATTCTCCACAAGTCTCTTTTAGTTTGCAATTTTCTTCACTACTTTAGACTTCTCTCTGATAAAGTATACATGTTTCATTCTTGTGAAGTCATCAATGAAAGTTACAAAGTATCTGTATGCACTTATTGACTTGACCTCTATTGGACCACACATATCTGTATGTACTGCCTCAAGTGGTGCTGACTTTGGAAATGGCTGACAACTTTGTTTTCCTAGTAAACAGCTTTCACATATGGGCTTTTCTGTATCAGTCACTGACAATCCTGTGACCATCTCAAGGTGACTATATCTTCTGTGCCAGAGTTCTAGTGATTGTATTATCTCATAACAGTGTTTAGTATCAAGCATAGGGTGGCCAATACCAGGCTCGGCCGGATCCCAGGATTTACGCCTAAAATTGGCCAGTATTCAATCCTGGAATTGGACCTTTCAATCCCGAGATTGGAGCTTCCAATCCCGGGGATTTCGGGATTAGAAAGCCCAATGTTTTTTCAATGCCAGGCAGCGTTGAGCATCCTCAGGAGACTAAATGCTGCCCAGCTCCCTCCTCCCAGCTTACCCTGCCCTGGCTGTGCACACTGCTCAGCGTGACGTGAAGCCAGAGGTCACGCTGCGCAGTCTGATGCCAGCTGCCCGTGCTGCCTGGACCGCACCTCACTTCCCAAGACCTGCAGCAAGTGGACCCTGGAATTGGGGGGGTTGCACAGAAGATTTTAATTTTAAAACCTTCAACACAATCTCGGGTGACCCAGGAATCCCGGGATGGATTATTTTTCAATCCCGATACCCGGGATTGAAAAAAAGGCCCGGGATTGGCTTCCCTAGTCAAGGATGTATAATTGATGACATCGGGCTCCTATTCTTATTACGGTCCCTTTTTATGTAAAGAAAAAATATTGATGGTAAAAATTGCTCAGTTGTCTTGTATACTAATCTGAAAATAACCAATATTAAAATATATAATTGCATAAAATAAATGTACAGTTTACATGCCTCAGTAAAACTCGAAGTGCCGGATTCAAATCTTCAGTCCCCCCTCCCGCCCCCTATCGCGTTCACCAACGGGCGCGACAACTTAATTTCAGCTCGCTACCTCCGGAGGTAGCGTGCTGAAATGCGTATCAAGAGACCCATTTGGGCACCCAAGCGGGACTCTTCCCGATCGCGCCCATTACTTTAGTCGGGTTTAGGTGCTTGATGCACCTAAACCAGACTGTAGTGAGCGCGATCAGCGTGATAGCGGGGCACATTTGAATATCGCCCCTCTATCACCCGTCACTTTAGACCGGAGATAGCGGGTGCGATATCATTTCAATCCGGCCCAATAAGTTCTTAGTGTTAACCTGTCTAAATCATAATAGATACAGAAATGGGGGGTCATTCAGAGTTGATCGCTCGCTAGCTATTTTTGCAGCGCAGCGATCAGATAGTCGCCGCCTATGAGGGAGTGTATTTTTGCTTTGCAATTGTGCGAACGCTTTTGCAGCCGAGCGGTACAAAAATCGTTTTTTGCAGTTT
Source organism: Pseudophryne corroboree (assembly GCF_028390025.1). Lineage (NCBI taxonomy): Eukaryota > Metazoa > Chordata > Amphibia > Anura > Myobatrachidae > Pseudophryne > Pseudophryne corroboree. Next base: position 42,364,804 of record NC_086453.1, read on the forward strand.
CTGATTAGCTCTGGACTTACTCAGCCGTTGCGATCACTTCAGTCTTTTTGGTCTCGGAATTGACGTCAGACACCCGCCCTGCAAACGCTTGGACACGCCTGCATTTTTCCAAACACTCCCAGAAAACGGTCAGTTGACACCCACAAACGCCCTCTTTCTGTCAATCACCTTGCGATCAGCTGTGAGAATGGATTTTCCGTTAAATCCATCGCTCAGCAACGATCCGCTTTGTACCCATACGACACACCTGCGCATTGCGGTGCATACGCATGTGCAGTTTTGCTGAGTTTTGTCCTGATCGCAGCGCTGCAAAAAATAGCTAGCATGCGATCGGGTCGGAATGACCCCCATAATCCTATTGCATTTCCATGACAATAATAGGGAGAACAATTTTAGATATCTCCATTGTTGTTGTGCATTTCCTGTTTATATATAGCTCACCTTACTGGTAAGTAAAAAGATTGGTTCCATCATATATTCATCTGCAGACTATTCAATTATATAGCATAAAAAATTGGTGATAAGAGATCTGTCGCACGATTCATTTTTGTGCTACAGACACAATTTCATACATTATGCTTTAAATTACCCTTCCAGCATCTGAGAAAAAGTTTTTATAAATATACACCAAAATTAATTTATAAAGTCTACCTGATTACTGTAGCAATCATGATATTACAGGGCCTTATTTATTTCCTCCATATTTAAATTTTGTATTTTGAAGATCTGCGCTGCTGCCTTAAGACATTGGGGTCATTCTGACCTGATTGCATGCTGCCATTAATAGCAGTCCAGCGATCAGGTCAGAAGTGCGCATGCGCCAGCGCCGCAGTGCGCCGTCGCATGCCAGACAGCCGTCGGCTGCCTGTCGTTGCCCAGCGATCACCTCTGCCTGACTGACAGGCAGAGGCATTTGCTGGGTGGGCGGGGGCGGCACGGCAGCATTTGGCTGCCGTTTTGTGGGCGCGGTCCGGCCAACGCAGGCGTGGCCAGACCGTGGGGGGGGGGGGGTCTGCAGCGGTTGCGTGACATCACACGCAGCTGCTGTGACCATCACAAAGACAAGTAACTCCCTGCCAGCATGCAGGAGCTGCTGCTATATCCCAATCCAGAGGTGGATGGTAAAGCTGGCATGACAGCTAATGTTGAAGCTGATGGGATTTGTACAGCACTTTACATAAAAAGTTACACCATTGGATGCACATTGGTCTCATGATCAGACATTGCACTGTCCCTACGGAGGTGCAGAATGTTCTTCTGAACATGGCCGCCAAAATCAGTGTAACTGCAGAAAAAAAATCACAGTCACTGGCTGCGACAGGTCTGAGACATGCCCGTGTCTGGATAGCTACCCGATTGTTACCACCCAGGAACACCCACTGAAATTTCTGTAAAAAATGTAAAAGACATTTGCCTGATAGTGCAGTATTACTAGTGACCAATGAAAGGGGCTCAAAATCTTTAAAGATTATCTGAATTCCACAAATGATGTTCCAGTGATAACCTCTTACACTAGGGAATGAGAATGATTAATAATTTGCACTGAATAGATGTCATTTATAATTTTCTTCTTTTGCAATCTTCAATTACCAGTAGCAACACTAGTGATACTGTGTGTTATCAATTTTTCAAAGTGTTCTAGTAACACTGGTAGGTAGGTGGAGGAACTCCGGCCCATCAAAAGCCGACAAGGGCCCTGGTACTGGGGGGACATGACCAAATATGGGAGACCTGACCACGCTTCCTCCCTAAAAAAATGTGAAATATTTTATGTGCACATTGCAGAGGGGGACACCCCCCCCACCCCCTCACCCCAGCATCCCCCACCCCACCCCCTCAGCAGCAGACCCAGGCCCCACTGGACCACACTAACAAGCCCGGGCCAAGGGTTGAAAATTAAGGAATTTTCATTACTAGTTGCTTTACCTTTTTGTGACAATTTAAAATTGTTCCATTACTATCCCAGGATTGAGATGCATGAAAATAATTTACAAATAATTTAAGTATGGCCATGTTTGGTTAACCAAATTGATGCAGACTCCATATTATGAAAACATACTATGATTATTAACAATACATTAATGACTTTATAATCCTGATAAGATTAGTCTACTACCCTTACTTGGAAGATTACTACTTAAACTCATAAAATAGAGGATGACCCTGGACCTAAGACTGTACATTGCAATATGCAATAGACAAAAATAAGATACCAACAACCATTTTTAATCAACTTTTTTTTATTTATTTCACTTATCAAAATGTATACATGACTTACCCTTTGTATGGTTTGGATATTGGGGGCATAAGGACAGTACATAAGGATTTTCAATCTCTCAAATATGTAATTTAACAATAAATCACAAACTATTTACAGAAATAGAATATTCTAATATCATGAGTGCCCTTCACGGAATGCTGCCTCTGTTCTTAGCTTGTGTTGTATCATTGGTATCTTACTCTGGAGAATAAAGTCTTCCCTCTGTAATGCCAGAATTCCCTCTATTGTATGTGCCTGGCAGATTTGTATTATAATCTTGGAACTGCCATGACAGATTTCCTTTTCCTAGATTTTCTTTTGGAACAACTGGCAGCTTTCTCTATACATTTGCCCACTCTCCATGTGAACCACACAGCTCTCTCTGAAGCCATTCATTGCCATCTCTTCATTTAGTAGTCCTTAATTTCTTTCTGTGCTGGAGTTTGTCTATATGTCTCCCACTGGAGCCACACTCCCATAATTATCCTTACATTCCTTTTGTTTGGTGTCAAGCTTTCTACATTTGGTGTACAGTAAGGTCCTTACTCCACTCCATTATCTTTTTATGATTTGGCTGCTCACATTCCCCTAGGACCAGTCCCATCCCAACACTCAACGGCCCTTCCTGACTCAGCATCTGCCAGTGGCTCCTCCTACACAGTAACTCAACTACCGGGACCATGCCTTCCTAGACAGTTGTGCGCTCGGCTCAGGACTTTTAAAGGAATATAAAGGGCCCTACACACTTGGCAGCTTGGCTGATTTTGACAACCAACGATATTATCATTATATTTTTATAAATATCGTATTATATATTTCATCAACGATTTTTTACATACACACTGAACGATTTTTCAGGCTAATTTGGACAAAATGACATTACATTACATCAATATCATCCAATTGGCTTGCATGAATAAATGATAATCGGCCAACAATGAACAACTGCGAGGACACGCATCGTATATCATTGATGCATCCACACTGAAACATATTAACGATTTACTGTATCATTCCTTTTTGAATGATATCGTTCATATCATCCATCAATATCACCAAGTGTGTAGGGCCCTTTAGAATTTTTTTTTCACAGTGTTAGTAGAAAAAAACACAAAATAATTTGCTATTACATAGACTTTATTAGTCGAAAAAAAGGGAAAACCTAGGACTTTCTTCATATTAAATTTCTTAACACTTTAATAATTATTCACTGGTCACTCTAGCTTTGGTCTTTCAGATTAGCCGATACTTCTCTTGCATATATACCAGGAAATGTTACAGAAGATCAGAAAAGTATGATTACAGTTCAGCATTTGGCTTACAAAGGTAAAAATCAGAAAATGTATTAATTTGTTTATACATTTAAATAAATCACTTCTGATCAGGTTTCACCTTTTTTGTGTATTGTCAACATGTTAGAGATGTGCGGTTTGGTTTCCTGAAATACGAACATACCTGAACTTAGGGGTTCTGAGTCAAATCGAGTCCCAGTTCAGAATCACTTTGGGGTTCCAAGTAAAACCGGCTCGGGTCTGTTGTCAGTTTGGACTTGGATTTGAAAAGCAAACTCGGGTTTTGGATTGCATGTAAACTTCCAAAAATGTTTTAGCAATTTTTATTTATTTTTATCAATGACTATCATTTTTTTAAATCGATTTTAAAGGAATCAAAAACCGAACCAAAACCTGAATCCAAACCAATAAACTTGAGGGTGGATTTGCCAAAACCAAAACACGATGATGAATGAAAACTAAAACACGGGGGGGTCTGCGCACAACTCTACAACATGTTTAGAGCTAAGATTCCAAGTTACACTTCCCAGTCCTTCCACATTGGAGCTGATTCTTTAGCAAATATTTTAGTCTAAATGAGGCTACTTAAAATAAAAAATGCCAAAAGGAGAATCTTATACGCATTGTGGTCTGTTGCTTGGATTTCACAGATCAAGGGTACAATTTGTGAAATACAATTCAATTGTGCACATGGTAATAATGAGCCTAATTCAGACCTGATCTCTAGGCTGCATTTTCGTACAGCCTGCAATCAGGTCTGAACTGGGCATGCGTATACACCGTATTGCGCAGGCGCGTCTGTCCGCAGTGATGGGGATCGGCGGGCAGTGACGGGATGTGCGAGAAAAGTGATTGCACGGGCGATCGCAAGGTGACTGACAGGAAGAGGCCGTTTGTGGGTTACAACTGACCATTTTTATGGAGGGTGCAGAGAAACGCAGGAGGGACCAGGCGTTTGAAGGGAGGGTTTCTGACATCAGCTCCGGCCCCGATCATCTCACTGGAAGAGTAAGTCCTGGGCTGATCAGAGACTACACAAACTTCTGTTTGTGCAGCTCTCCTGCGCATGCGATCGCACACCTGCACAGCGATTTCCCCCTCCCCCTGTAGGCGTCAACTACCTGATCTCAGGGATGCAAAAAATGCACCCTACCGATCAGGTCTGAATTAGGCCCAATGAGAGGAAATTATCACAAAAATGTCTATTGCATGGGAAGATGTGGCGTGCAATAAACAGAACTCAAAGGGTTTTCTCCTTAAAATCACTTTAACTTCCATCACCATATCATATGTATTTTATAAGGCTTGGATATTAGTTGTAGTTTGCATCTAAACAGACCATATTGTTTATTTACAAATTAGCTATATAGTTATTGCTGATGATGAATCGATTCATTGGAAGATGAAAGTCATGAAAAAGACTTAGATTGACATTACAGCAATAGGAAGTAGGCCGAGACAATATATTGCACTTCCATGATAAATATTGGGACCCCCAATATGAAAGGCCCTATTTACACTGGTTACTAGTCGGTCCTCACTGGTGGCTAGCAGGGAAAACAGAGGCCATTGTGGTGAGTACAGTACAAAGCTTACCCGAATGTGGTGGCTGAATGTGGCCGATACATCGGATATGTCATAAAGTGTGTGGATTTCATTACAATCTAATGGCTATTGTGTATAGAAAGACTTCAAACCTGGTGACTAGTATACCTCAGAGCCTCCATTCAGTTATACTATACTGTATATGGCAGCACATTTATTCTAGTGGCTAGTGTATTCTGGTGGCAAGTCCTTCAACTAGGACAACAATCTGATTGCTAGTGTTCGGCAGTCCTCCATTCTGGTGGTTAGTATATGGTGTCTATGGTTCAGCGATACATCCAATTTGGTGGACAATAAATGTCAGGTCCTCCAAAATAGTGGCTTGTATATCACCGGTGGCTTAATCTGGTGGCTAATGATGGGCAGAAATACAAATCTACTGGCAAGTGAATCCTCGCTATTCTACACAGCTCCGCTATTTGATCAGTATCATAGGAGCTTTCACTGTTCATGTAATGCCAGGTAGACATCAAGATGTCAAGATGATACCGGCATGAACTGCTGTATTGGAACGATAAATCGTGCATATCGTCTGATGTGAATGCCCCATTGCGCATTCCCGCGGTTAGCATGGGACATCTGGTTGGCCGTGTTGCACGACCAATCAGAAGATATCGTGTGTGACCCAGTGCAGTTTAATGAAGGATGGAACAACAGATAATTCCGTTGTCCATTAAATAGTTTACTGTGTACAGGCAATCTGTGATGGACCGTGTGAAGGGAAATCTAAGCTCTTCAGTCTCTTCTGTGCAAACATTTAGCAGTGTTCATATAGTAATTACCACACCTTATACAGTAACATTTCTCAACAAGACATACTGTATATACAGTAGAAACATATATTTGAAGTGTATTATATGATAGATGTCAGCAAAAAAGATAATAATTGAAGTAGTTTTGAGATTTGTCTTTCCTGAATAGTTCTCAATTCCAACCCTCAAGTACCCCCAACAGGTCATGTTTTGTGGATTTCTTTAACCATATGAGTTAATCTATTTTGCTGGAATAGTAATTATCCCACCTCCTTCCACAGACATAAATCCTCATAACATGATCTGTTGGGAATGGTAGAGCATAGGTTCTGAAAATCAGTCCTCAGGATCCGAAACAGTTCATGTTTTCCAGGTCTCCTCACAGAAACACAAGTAAACTAAATAGATTCACCTGTGGCTCTTTTAAAAGGTGTCAGTGAGTAATGAATACACCTGTGAACCTGCTGGGTGACCTGGGAAATGTGTCAGTGAGTAATGAGTACACCTGTGCCCCTGCTGGGTGACCTGGGAAATGTATCAGTGAATAATGTATACACCTGTGCACCGGCTGGGTGACCTGGGAAATGTGTCAGTGAGTAATGAGTACACCTGTGCTCCTGCTGGGTGACCTCGGAAATGTGTCAGTGAATAATGACTACACCTGTGCCCCTGATGGGTGATCTGGGAAATGTGTCAGTGAGTAATGAGTACACCTGTACATCGGCTGGGTGACCTGGGAAATGTGTCAGTGAGTAATGAATACACCTGTGCCCCTGCTAGGTGACCTTAAAAATGTATCAGTGAGTAATGAGTACACCTGTGCTCCTGCTGGGTGACCTGGGAAATGTGTCAGTGAGTAACGAATACACCTGTGCACCTGCTGGGTGACCTGGGAAATGTGTCAATAAGTAATATAAATACACCTGTGCACCTGCTGGGTGACATGGGAAATGTGTCAGTAAGTAATGAATACACCTGTGCACCTGCTGGGTGATCTGGTAAATGTGTCAGTGCATAATGAATACAACTGTGCACCTGCTGGGTGATCTGGGAAATTTGTCAGTGCATAATGAATACACCTGTGCACCTGCTGGGTGATCTGGGAAATTTGTCAGTGAGCAATGAATACACCTGTGCCCCTGCTGGGTGACCTGGGAAAGGTGTCAGTGAGTAATGAATGCACCTGTTCCCCTGCTTGGTGACCTGAGAAATGTGTCAATGAGTAGTTATAAATACACCTGTGCACCTGCTGGGTGACCTTGGAAACCTACGCCTGTGCACCTGCTGGGTGATCTGGGAAATGTGTCAGTGAGTAATGAGTACATCTGTGCTCCTGCTGGGTGACCTGGGAAATGTATCAGTGTATAATGTATACACCTGTGCACCGGCTGGGTGACCTGGGAAATGTGTCAGTGAGTAATGAGTACACCTGTGCCCCTGCTGGGTGATCTGGGAAATGTGTCAGTCAGTAATGAGTACACCTGTACATCGGCTGGGTGACCTTGGAAATGTGTCAGTGAGTAATGAGTACACCTGTGCCCCTGCTAGGTGACCTTGAAAATGTATCAGTGAGTAATGAGTACACCTGTGCCCCTGCTGGGTGACCTGGGAAATGTGTCAGTGAGTAACAAATACACCTGTGCACCTACTCGGTGACCTGGGAAATGTGTCAATGAGTATTAAATACCCCTGTGCCCCTGCTGGGTGACCTTGGAAATGTGTCAGTGAGTAATGAATACACCTGTGCACCTGCTGGGTGATCTGGGAAATGTGTCAGTGAGTAATGAATACACCTGTGCACCTACTCGGTGACCTGGGAAATGTGTCAATGAGTATTAAATACCCCTGTGCCTCTGCTGGGTGATCTGGGAAATGTGTCAGTGAGTAATGAATACACCTGTGCACCTGCTGAGTGACCCTGGGAAAGGTGTCATTGAGTACTGAATACACCTGTGCCCCTGCTAGGTGACCTGGGAAATGTGTCAGTGAGTAATGAATACACCTGTGCACCTGCTAGGTGACTTGGAAAACGTGAACTGTTTGGAGTCCTGGGGACCGAGTTTGAGAACCACTGTACTAGAGGGTTGAGGCTGAGACCACTTAGCTAGACGTTTTTCAAAAATATTGTAATTTTATTGGAGTAAATAACATACAAAGATGTTCATACAGCTTGAACATACATTAAATATTTTCTACAGCATAAGCTGAATAAAAAGGTAGATGTTAATAAATGTGGTAGTGATTACATAAATAATAAAAAAAAGTGTCAATATCAATTAAATATAAAATAGTTAAACATAGGGAAACGAGAAGACCAGACACTAAGAACAACATACTGTATAATCAGTTATAGAGTAATCGGGGGGATATGTAAAAATACCTGAGTTTCGTATCAGAGTGTTGAATGGAAACAACTTTGAATTTGCCTTTTTACAGAGGGTGATTAGGAATATAAAAAGCTTTCCCAAATTGTGAAGAATTTTGCTGTATACCCCTCTTTTTAGAGCGAGGCCTCCAACCAATTCATGTGCATTAAAAATAATAATTTCTCCCTTAAACAAGTCTAGAGAAGGGTTTCCGGACTATATTGTAGGTCAACAGTGTCTAGATAGGCAATCAATAAGTCGACATCATATGGTTGACATGCATTAGGCTGACATGGTCAAAAGGTCGACAGGTAAAAGGTAAACAATGCTTAAGATCGACAGGTTCAAATGGTCAACACGACAACAGTCGACACACATATTGTTTCAACAATTGGTGGTCACAGATGAGAACAGAATCAAAATGTACCCCCCCCCCCCAGGCAAAAAAAGGGTGTCTACCATTTGTGTGTCGACCATTGTCATATGGATCTTTTCCATTGTCTACCTTTTCCATATCAACCTTTTGTTACTGTTGATCTTTTGACCGTGTCAACCAATTGGTGTCGCCCTAATAAATATCGACCCTTTTACTGTAGATCTATTGATCCATAACTCTAGAGAAGGGGGGCTCGGTTGAATCCACATCTAAAGGATGCATTTTCTAGCCGCTGCAGATACAGCCAAGAGTAACTTTTTGCCCCCTTTATAAATCTTAGTGCCTCTGAGAAGTATCCCTAAAGTGACCCATTCATGAGAGAGAGGGACATATTGTTGTTCAGCAAATTATCTGAAGTAAATTTCCAGACGCAGACCCAAAAACTCCTAACTACAGGACATAGGGAGTCATTCCGACCCGATCGCTTGCTGCAGTTTGTTGCAGCGTAGTGATCGGGTCGGAACTGCGCATGCGCTGGCGCATCGCAGTCGTCGGTGCCAAGCAATCGCCTCTGGGACAGAGGCGGTCGCTGGGCAGGTGGGGGCTGAACGGCGGCGTTAAGCCGCTGTTTAGTAGGCACGGTCCAACCTACGCAGACGTGGCCGGACCGTTGGGGGGGCGTGGTGGCTGCGTGACGTGTCACGCAGCCGCTGCGGCCAGCGGCAGTGACACAACTCCCGGCCAGCCGCAGGAGCTGGCTGGCCGGGAGTTACTCCACAGATGCAAAGGTGATGCTTTGCATTTGTGCGGGGGGAGGGGGCAGTACTGACATGCGGGGCGGGATAGCCCTGTGCTGGGCGTCCCCCCCGCATTTCTGAGTTTACGATCGTAGCTGTGCTAAATTTAGCACAGCTACCATCAACTCGAAATGACCCCCATGACCGTAAACAATGCATTAAGGGCCTAATTCTGAGTTGATCGCAGCAGAAAATTTGTTAGCAGTTGGGCAAAACCATGTGCACTGCAGGGGAGGCAGATATAACATGTGCAGAGAGAGTTAGATTTGGGTGGGGTGTGTTCAATCTGCAATCTAAATTGCAGTGTAAAAATAAAGCAGCCAGTATTTACCCTGCATAGAAACAAAATAACCTACTCAAATCTAACTCTCTCTGCACATGTTATATCTGCCCCCCCCCCCTGCAGTGCACATGGTTTTGGCCAACTGCTAAAAAAAATTCTGCTGCGATCAACTTGGAATTACCCCCTAAGTCAGCATCTGAGCCCACACAATCTTTATTTTTTTTATTTTTTAGGAGATACAGTATATAATACTATATATAATATATTTTATTTTAATTAGTGATTATTTTGAAGATAAGAATGTTGAATTGTGTCATAAGACTGAACAGACCAGAAAAAAACATTTGATGGTCAGTGAGTTGTGAACATATTTGCAGCTGACTGGCGAACGCTGAGATTTTCGCGCGGCGTACACAGACTTGCACGGAGCAGGTTTTCCCTCTGTCTGGGCGGTGGCTATCTGATCGCAAACCTCTGCAAATTCACAGAGGAGCGATCTGGTCTGAATAACCCCCACTTCACACTGAGCTGGTGTGTATTTCTCCAGGAAAAGAGGTGTCTACGTAGATATTTGCTGTTTCGTATTCATGTTGCTGTAGATGTCATTTTTTTCTGTCTTTTTAGATTCTGAAAATATAATAAAAGAAAGAGTTACATATTACAAACAGAAATAAAGAAATGTTAGTTTATAATAAGAATAATATTCAATTTGAAACATTTCCAGAAGCCGTAACAATGGAGCGTCACTGTTGAAAGAACATGTTCTAATACAGGGCCGGTTCTAGCCCTTGTTGCGCCCCGGGTGGAAAATAGGGGCGTGGCCTCATAGAGGGGTGTGGTCACTTATGCCCCCTGTAGAGTTGTGACCCCATTTGTGCCCCCAGTAGCGCCCCCATTTGTAGCGCCCCCATTTGTGCCCCCAGTAGCGCCCCCATTTGTGCCCCCAGTAGCGCTGCTTAAAAAAAAATGAATACTTACAATCCCCGCTCCTGAATCCCGACTGCTGCAGACCTCCGCCGATGCCGCTCCTCTCCTCGGATCTATGGGAGAGACGTCACGTCTCTCCCATCGCACATCATAGACACTAGAGGTTAATCATGACCCCTAGCGTCTGTGCCAGTCTGTGCCAATCCCACAATGCTGTGCAGTGCGCGATGATGTCATCAAGTACCGTACAGAAAAGGTCCCCTCCACGAAGGGAAACTAGACGGGTAGCGTCTAGTTCCCTGCACAGCGGGGGACACAGCGGGAGGGTTGGTGGGAGGGGGCACTGCCAAACAGTAGCGGATCCTGCCATGGTGCGGCGCCCTCTGGAAGGCGGCACCCCGGGCAAAAGTCCTGCTTGCCCGTGGCAAGATCTGCTACTGTTCTAATAAGAGTTTTAAAGGAATTATCTTAAATAAACACAAAAATAAAAAAACAGATGCAGCTTCATGTTGCTGATGTTGGGAAAAATGACAGAACTAGCTTAAGTCTACTGTAGAATACACAGAATATGGTAACCCGACAGTAAGGTTGGGTACACACTACATTATGTGTGTCCCAGCCAGCAGAGCATTGCAATTTAACAATACATTGTGCCACCGTACACACTGCTTGATACATCGCATGAGGGGGCAATGTATTGTTACATGTAACTGTATGCCATCGTTTGTAAGATTGTACAATCTGACATGCAGAACATCAGATGGGACGATCAGTATGATATATTGGGGGATATCCAATTACCTGGGGTACATTACAGCGGGTAATGATATCACCAAAGGCTATCCTATTAGCCCCGATAAGCCGGAACGAACTGCAGCTTATTGAGGTTTTTGTGTTTCTGCACCGGGTGCTGGCTCCTGAAAGCTCCTGCTGCAGTCAGGGTAGCACGGCACCTCTGGCTCCCAGGTCACATGACCAATCCCCCGTCATGTGACCGCCATCAGGGGCAGGGAAATACGGGGGATGCGGGTCACGGCGGTGGATCCGGCTTCCCCGCCAGGGGTCACATCACTGAATGCTGGTTCCGTGGTGCCCTCACTGTAGTCGCAGCCTGCTGCTGCAGCGGTGGACATGGTACACTGATGGGTCACCGCAGCTTATCAGGAGTTTGTTTCACCTGTCTCAGGCAGGCGAAACAAAATCCCTGATGAGCGCCGGCTTTTCAGGTTCTCGGCGGTGAAAACACACAGGTTTCAGTGAACCGATGTGTTTTCGCACAAAAAAATATATTTTCTAGGAGATCTAATAGGATACCCTGTAAAAAAATATTGGTGAAGCATCGGGAAAAATCGCCAAAAAAACGTTTTTTTCTCCAGATGCTTACTCGCAGGTAATAGGATACCGCACATTGGGGGTAATTCACAGTTGATCGCAGCAGCAAATTTGTTAGCAGTTGGGCAAAACCATGTGCACTGCAGGGGGGTCAGATATAACATTTGCAGAGAGAATTAGATTTGGGTGGGTTATTTTGTTTCTGTGCAGGTAAAATACTGTCTGCTTTATTTTTACACTGCAATTTAGATTTCAGTTTGAACACACCCCACCAAAATCTAACTCTCTCTGCACATGTTACATCTGCCCCCCCCCCCTGCAGTGCACATGGTTTTGCCCAACTGCTAACAAATTTGCTGCTGCGATCAACTCTGAATTACCCGCATTGTTTCCAATCCACGTCAGAACAATTTGTTGTACAATATACTGCTTAGTGTGTAGCCACCTAAACATAAATCATATAATATAAGCAGTGGCATCAGTAACGGGGTGAAGGGGATATGGACTGCATCTGGTGAGTCACCCTTCCAGGGGGTGACACCAAAATGCTACCTCCTGCGCAGTGAGTGGGAGGCGGCTGCTGCACTGTGACATTATCATGCAGCTGCTAGCTCCTGTCACAGGTGGTGCAGGAATTCTGGACACACCCTCAGAGTGATGAAAACACAGTTGTGCGGTGAGACCACGCCCCTTCCAGTGACATCACGCCCCCTATTATCCATAGACATTACAGCCACAGAAGAGATGAAGAATCTGAGTGTATCTTAGCTTAAAATCATTTTAGATCAATTTTCTCTTTGATAGCAATTGCAGCCCTACAGTTATTATGAATCACTTATTTAAAGAAACATGTTTTCTTTTGCAATAAAAATGGCCAGTACTCTTTAATTTCTTCGAATGTACTATTGTACTAAGTAGTGGCTCTTGCCACGGGCAAGCAGGCTTTTTGCCCGGGGCGCCCCTGTCCCAAGGGCGCCGCCACCGTGCCAAGAGCCGCTACTGGTGCCGTGCGCTTTACATCATTGCGCACCGCTCGGCATTGTGGGAGCGGCCGCAGACGTTAGAGGTCATAATTGACCTCTAGTGACTGTGCGGTGCTATGGGAGAGACGTCATGACGTCTATCCCCAGGGGTGTTTTAAGAGAGGAGGAGGCCCGTGTGCAGCCTTCTGCATCAGGGGCCTCCTCCTCTCTGACTGTGCACAGGATTTAATACTTACCTCTCCGGAGTCCCCCGGTGGTGCCATCCTTCCCTGCGGCAGCGGCAACAGAGTCTGAGAACAGACTCTATTGCGTATGCGCAAACTTCCAGGAACACGGCGCGGCGGCCATTTTCCCGAAAATTTTGGTAATGCGCATGCGCAAAACTCCGGAAAAATGGCCGCCGTGCCGTCTTTCTGGAGTTTTCAGCAGGCGCAATAGAGTTTGTTCCCCCTAGTGTTCAAACTCTATTGCGCTGCCGAAAAGGGATGGCTCCGACGGGGGACTTCAGAGAGGTAAGTATTAAGCAAATGGGTGCGGGGTGGGCCCCCCTGGACCTGGGAACCTGTGTGCCTTGCGCACACTGCACCCATTATAGAAACGTCAATGTCTCTCCCATAGATCCGTGAAGCAGCGCCGGCGGCCGGAGACAGAGGGCAGCAGCGGTCGGGAAGCAGGAGCGGGGCTGGTGAGTATTTTTTTAGTAAGCGCAACTACTAGAGGCACAACTCTACAGGGGCACAGATACTGGGGGCAAAACTACTAGGGGCACAGCTACAGGGGGCACAGCTACAGGGGGCAAAACTACAGGGGGCACAGCTACTGGTGGGCACAGCTACAGGGGACAAAACTACTGAGGGCACAGCTACAGGGGGCCCAAATACAGGAGGCAATACTAATGGGGGCACAACTACTGGGGGCACAGTACTGGGGGCAAAACTACAGGGGGCACAGCTACTGGTGGGCACAGCTACAGTGGACAAAACTACTGGGGGCACAGCTACTGAGGGCACAGCTACAGGGGGCCCAAATACAGGAGGCAAAACTAATGGGGGGCACAGTACTGGGGGCAAAACTACAGGGGGCACAGCTACTGGTGGGCACAGCTACAGGGGACAAAACTACTGGGGGCACAGCTACTGAGGGCACAGCTACAGGGGGCCCAAATACAGGAGGCAATACTAATGGGGGCACAACTACTGAGGGCACAGTACTGGGGGCAAAACTACTGAGGGCACAACTACTGAGGGCACAGCTACAGGGGGCACAACTACTGAGGGCACAGCTACAGGGGGCACAACTCTACAGGGGGAAAAACTACAGGGGGCATAAATGTGACCACGCCCCTTCCCTATGATGCCACGACCCTATTTTTAGGTGCGCACTAACCCTGTTTAACCTGTCAGGGGCGTCAAAGGAAACTTTTGCCCTGGACGCCACAAGGTCTAGAACCGGACCTGATAGTACTGACAAGTTGTGTAACTACCGGAAACATCAGTCCCATGAAATACCAATCCAGCGCTTTTTAAGGTAACAAGTTTGTCAAAACCAGAAAATTGCACCAAGGATTCGGTTTTTGCAGATTCAATTTCCTTGTACCAGCGATGTTTATTTTCTCTATGACTTGTTGGCCTGATTCAGAGAGGAACATGATTCAAGTGCAATGCTGATGTTCATGTTATTATTTGCAACTGCACGTAGGAAAAAGTCATTAAAACCCTTACGATGCATGCATTACACATGTGGCGGGACTTGTGAGTGGTGGGCACAGGTGCAAAAATAGGATTTTGGTTACCTACCGGTAAATCCTTTTCTCATAGTCCGTAGAGGATGCTGGGGTCCACATTAGTACCATGGGGTATAGACAGATCCACCAGGAGCCATTGGCACTTTGAGGGGTGAGAGTTTGGGCTGGCTCCTCCCTCTATGCCCCTCCTACCAGACTCAGTCTAGAAACTGTGCCCGAGGAGATGACATACTTCGAGGGAAGCATTATACACAGATAGTGGTGAGATTCATACCAGCTCACACATACAAGGCACGTCACGCCAACGTAGCTTGAACTACTCAGCAACTGCTGAAACATTACTTACCAAGTAACAATGCAGTACTCAACTAAACGAAGTGGTACTGAACCAAATAACATTTGCAGGAAAACGAAGTGCTGGGCGGGCGCCCAGCATCCTCTACGGACTACGAGAAAAGGATTTACCAGTAGGTAACCAAAATCCTATTTTCTCTTACATCCTAGAGGATGCTGGGGTCCACATTAGTACCATGGGGATGTACCAAAGCTCCCAGAACTGGAGGGAGAGCGCGGAGGCTCCTGCAGAACTGATTGACTGAACTTCAGGTCATCAGAGGCCAAAGTATCGAACTTGTAAAACCTTGCAAATGTGTTCGACCCAGACCAAGTTGCAGCTCGGCAAAGTTGCACTGCCGAGACACCCTGGGCGGCCGCCCAGGAAGAACCCACCTTACGAGTAGAGAGGGCCTTAACAGATTTTGGACACGGCAGTCCTGCCGTAGAATAAGCGTGCTGGATAGTGAACCTGATCCAGCGAGAGATCGTCTGCTTAGAAGCAGGACACCCAATTTTCTTGGGATCATACAGGACAAACAGAGAGTCCGACTTTTTGTGAGAAGTTCTCTTCACATATATCTTCAGAGCCCTTACAACATCCAAGGACTTTGATGTAATTGAGGAGTAAGTAGCCACTGGCACCACAATAGGTTTATATGAAATGCCGACACAACCTTCGGAAGAAACTGCTGGCGCGTCCGGAGCTCAGCTCTATCTTCGTGGAAGATCAAGTAAGGGCTTTTACAGGATAAAGCCCCCAGCTCGGACACACGTCTAGCAGAAGCTAAGGCCAACAACGTGATCGCCTTCCATGTAAGAAACGTGACCACTACCTCCTGTAGAGGCTCAAACCAATTCGACTGGAGGAACTGCAACACTACGTTAAGGTCCCAGGGTGCCGTAGGCGGTACAAAGGGAGGTTGGATATGCAGAACTCCCTTCAAAAAGGTCTGAACCTCAGGGAGGGCAGCCAATTGTTTCTGAAATAAAATTAATAGGGACAAAATTTGGATCTTTACAGAACCCAACCCCAGGCCCATATCTACTCCTGCTTGCAGGAATAGGAGAAAATGTCCCAGTTGAAACTCCACCGTAGGAAACTTCTTGGATTCACACCAAGAGACATATTTATTCCAAATACGATGGTAATGTTTAGACGTTACCCCTTTCCTAGCCTGTATGAGTGTAGGAATAACCTTCTTCGGAATACCCTTCCGAGCAAGTGTCAGGCGCTCAACTTCCATGCCGTCAAACGTAGCCACGGTAAGTCTTGATAAGCGAACGACCCCTGCTGCAGCAGGTCCTCCTGAAGAGGAAGAGGCCTCGGCTCTTCTTGCAGTAGATTCAGAAGGTCCGCGTACCAAGCCCTTCTTGGACAGTCTGGGGCAATGAGGATCGCTTGAATTCTTGTTCTCCTTATGAGCTTTAGGATATTTGGGATGAGTGGGAGTGGTGGAAACACGTACACTGACTGGAACACCCAAGGAGACACTAGGGTGTCCACTGTCACTGCCTGTGGGTCCCTCGACCTGGAACAATAACGCCAAAGCTTCTTGTTGAGAGGAGAGGCCATCATGTCTATTTGGGGTAGTCCCCAAAGATCTGTTATTTCCTTGAACACCTCCGGATGGAGGCTCCACTCTCCTGGATGGAGATTGTGTCTGCTGAGGAAGTCTGCTTCCCAGTTGTCTACTCCCGGAATGAAGATGGCAGACAGCGCTAACGCATGTCTTTCTGTCCAGAGGAGTATTCTTGTCAACTCTGACATTGGCGCTCTGCTCTTCGTTCCGCCTTGTCGGTTTATGTAAGCCACTGTTGTTACATTGTCCGACTGCACTTGAATGGCCCAATTTCTCAGAAGAGGGGCCGCCTGAAGAAGACCGTTGTAGACGGCTCTTAGTTCCAGGATGTTGATGGGCAGGCCGGATTCCAGGATTGACCACCGTCCTTGGAAGGTTACTCCTTGAGTGACTGCTCCCCAGCCCCGGAGGCTCGCATCTGTGGTTAGAACGACCCAGTCCTGAATCCCAAACCTGCAGACCTCCAGAAGGAGAGGCAATTCGAGCCACCAGAGGAGTGAATCCTTGCCCTTGGTGACAGACGAATTCTCTGGTGCATGTGGAGGTGAGATCCCGACCACTTGTTCAGGAGATCCAGTTGGAAGGTTCGAGCGTGGAACCTCCCGTACTGGAGAGCCTAGTAAGAGGCCACCATCTTTCCCAATAGGCGAATGCATTGATGAACCGACATCCGGGGTGGCTTCAGGACATCCCTGACCATAGCTTGTATCACCAACGCCTTTTCCTGCGGAAGAAACACCCGCTGCACTTCCGTATCCAGGATCATTCCCAGAAATGACAACCTCTGGGTCGGTTCCAAATGTGACTTTGGAAAGTTCAGAATCCAACCGTGACTCTGGAGCAGTCGTGTTGTGAGAACAATGGACTGCAGTAGCTTCTCCTTCGACGATGCCTTTATCAGCAGATCATCCAGATATGGAATGATGTTCACCCCTTGTTTGCGGAGGAGAATAATCATTTCCGCCATCACCTTGGTAAACACCCTCGGTGCTGCGGAGGGGACGAATGGCATGGCCTGGAACTGGAAATGACAGTCCAGCAATGCGTAGCGGAGATAAGCCTGATGCGGCAGCTAGATCGGGATGTGGAGGTACGCATCCTTGATATCCAGTGATACCAGGAATTCTCCCTCTTCCAGACCTGATATCACCGCCCTGAGAGACTCTATCTTGAACTTGAACTCCTTTAGAAAGGGGTTCAATGATTTTAGGTTCAGAATGGGCCTGACCGAACCATCCGGTTTTGGTACCACGAAAAGGTTTGAATAGTAACCCTTTGTCAGCATGTGAGGTGGTATCGGCACAATGACCTGTGCCTCCACCAGCTTTTGGACAGCGCCTTGTAGTACTGTGCTGTCCTCCAACAGAATTGGTAAGCCTGACTTGAAAAAGTGATGAGGAGGGAGACTTTGAAATTCCAGCCTGTATCCTGAGACACAATATATATCACCCAGGGATCCAGGCCAGACGATACCCAGACATGATTGAAGTATCTGAGTTTCGCTCCCACTGGCCCCACCACCGGGCCGGTCCGTCCACCGTCATGCGGAGGACTTTGGCATACCCGAAGTAGGCTTTTGTTCCTGGGAACCTGCAGCGGCAGGTTTCTTGGACTTAACCTAACCTCCCCTAAAGAAGGTGTTGGATGTTCTTGCATTTCTGGGTTTGTTAGGCCGAAAGGACTGCGGTGCAGATGAAGAGATAGATTTATTCAGAGCAGGTGATGCTGAGGGAAGAAACGGAGACTTACCCGCTGTAGCAGTGGATATCCACGCATCTACAGCTTTCCCAGAGAGAGCCTGACCTGTTTAGGCTAGGGACTCCACACTCCTTCTGGATTCCGCGTCGGCTGACCACTGGCGCAGCCACAGTCTCCGACGTGCTGAAACATACATGGAAGAAATTCCCACAGCCATGGAACCCAGGTCTTTCATGGGTTCTACCATAAAACCTGAAGAATCATGTATGTTGCGTAAATACAAAGCAATGTCTTCCCTATCCATAATATCCAAATCCTCAAGTAAGGTAGCAGACCACTATACTATTGCCTTTGCAATCCATGCAGTAGCAATAGTGGGATGTAATATGGCCCCTGAAGCAGTATACATCGATTTAAGCGTGTTATCAATTTTCCTATCAGCCAGCTCCTTTAAGGCGGTAGATCCTGGAACAGGTAAAACCACATTCTTTGAGAGTCTTGACACAAAGGCGTCAACAATTGGTGGGTTTTCCCATTTTTTCCTATCCTCCTCAGGGAAAGGAAATGCCACCTGGATGCTTTTAGGGACCTGGAATTTTTTCTCAGGGTTTACCCATGCTTTTTTATTTTCAGTGAAAAAAGTCTCCTCAACCTGCTCATGTTTGGAATCATTAACATTTAAAACATCCCTGATAGCCTCTATCAACAATTGCACCCCCTTTGCAAGAGATGCGGACCCCCGCAACACATCCCCATCACCATCTGTAGTGTCAGAATCGGCATCCGTGTCGTCTTGTGTGACATGCACAAGCAAACGTTTGTGGGGGTAAATAGCGGAGCGTCCTGAGGTACCAGAAACAGGCCATACTGCCATAGAGCTCTGTAATACCTGGGTTGCAGATTCATTACTTGCAACCCTGTCAGAAATCTGAGAAATCCAAGATTTGATAGAGGAAAACCACTCTGGTTCCCTTGCTGGTATCTGTGCTAAACCAATGCTATCCTGATTACATGGAATGGGATCATCCTGGGAGGATAAATCCTCTGCAGTATATGACACAGTGTCCCTGGACATAGCTAAAGGAGACCACTAAACACTCCACACACACACACACACACACACAGGTGAGGGCAGACAGAGTTTCCCCCCCAAGAATGGCAAGAGAGACACAGAGATCGGAGCCAACCCTCACCACAGCGCTTTCAGTAAAGGGAAACCCCTTACCAGTGCAGACTGTGTCCCTTAATAGGAGCCACAATCGTTTTACAGCCTTCCCTCCCTTCTACAACCCCCTGGTACCGTGTACTGATAGCTGGAGTTGCTGTGGAGGGACCTGTTCTTCCATCCAGCGTTATGCAGGCAGGAAAATGGCGCTGGAACGCTGCTGGGTCCGCTCTGAGGAGAAGCTCCGCCCCCTTAATGGCGCTGTCTTCCCGCTCTTCACAGATTATACTGGCCTGAGGAGAAATGTGCTGGCTGAGATCCGCGGACCCCAACAGACTTGCTGACCAGTGTGGGGGTAAGCGCTGGCCGAGGGCGCCCCTCACAGCACCGCACCATGTGTCTCTGGACCTTCATAGGAGCGCAGTTAATACTGCACTCCCTCCCCTGTGCCGCCATCTTCACACCGACCCCCCGCATGCTAGGGGGGTCGGTGTCTCACTCACCACTCTTCAGCTCTGTAGGGGGTTGGCGGCATGCTGCTAGGTTGAGTGGTCCCCTGTTTCGGAGAACGATCTGACCCCTCTGGAGCTCAGTGTCCAGTCAGCGGAGTCAGTGGCTCAGACCCCACAGGGTGGACACTGCTCCCCCCTTAGTCCCACGCTGTCAGGGAGGCTGTTGCCAAATGCCTCCTGTAAAAAATGAAACTCTAAGCTAACTTTAAATAGAAAAGCTCAGGAGAGCTCCGCTAGCCTTGACCGGCTCTTCCGGGCACATTTTCTAAACTGAGTCTGGTAGGACGGGCATAGAGGGAGGAGCCAGCCCACACTCTCAAACTCTTAAAGTGCCAATGGCTCCTGGTGAAACCGTCTATACCCCATGGTACTAATGTGGACCCCCAGCATCCTCTAGGACTTAAGAGAAAATATAATTTGGGGCCCCCTCCTCAACCTCAACCTAAGTTCACGATATGTCACATGGCAGTGCGTGACAGGAAGATGCAAAGGGTGACACCGTAAGGCATGGGGTTGCAGCGGGTGACAGCGGAAGGAAAGAGGAGGCAGAGGGGGACAGCGGAATGCAGGGGGAGGCAGAGAGTGACAGGGGATGCAGTGGGTGACAGGGAGAGGCAGTGGGTGACAAGGGTACAAGCACAATGTCCTGTGTGGTGTGCAGAACAGGGGGCATGTATCTTGGTGTGGGCAGAAACACAGAGGCCTCTGCTCTGTCTGTGACAGGGGTCCCTGCCCCTTGTACTTACCTCAGTTTGACACTCGGTCAGACACACTCTGACAGCGCCAGTTACACCGGGTGTGAGCTGCCTTTAATTCACAGACAGCAGTGAATCAGAAATAATATACAGCTGTGTGGTAATTAGAGGCAGTATATGACTGTGATCATCAGCGCTGATAGGTGGCAGGATTCCTCTATCAGTCTGGCACAGAAGGCCACCCCTGCCTACCTAAGGTAAGGAGTAGGTCCCTCAGGCAATAGGACCCACCCTGTCTCTGCACTGGGCCAATCATCCAACATTTCTCAATATGGTATGGCGGCAGGGGGTGGGGAGACAGAGGATAACTCATTGCTGGTATGGGCAGCAGTGGGCCCCTTCGTCCTCAGGGGCCCTGGTGCAATGCACCTGCTGCACCAATGGTAGTTCCACCATTGCATTACGCAGAGTGTACGCTAAACCATTCTGTTGCAATTGGGAGAGACGGATTCCGAAATGGGTCGGCAAAGTGTTGAGAGTTCCCTAGTGGATGAAGAAGAGAAATGACATCTCATGGGTGTGATATGTTGCGGACATGTTGGTGAAAGCAGCTGGATTCTTAGACACTCAGCCACCGCCACGGAGAGAGGCCCTGTTCAGACAAAGAAACTGTACCTGCCTAAGCTGGAGCATGTTTCAATGGTGAACCGATGGTGGAGTGTCCAGAATCACCAGCGGTGTTACAGCATAATGAGATGCTTATAGTGGCATCCCCTGGCAGGGAGGCTCCCGAAAATAGTGACCCAGTACCCCCCACTCCCCCCAACCGCTGTCCATAGTGGGTGGTCCAGGGATCCGATGACGCAATGGGGGTAATTCAGAGTTGATCGCAAGAGCAAATTTGTTAGCAGTCGGGCAAAACCATGTGCAGTGCAGGTGGGGCAGATATAACATGTGCAGAGAGAGTTAGATTTGGGTGGGATATATATTGTTTCTGTGCAGGGTAAACACTGGCTGCTTTATTTTTACACTGCAATTTAGATTTCAGTTTGAACACACCCCACCCAAATCTAACTCTCTCTGCACATGTTATATCTGCCCCCCTGCAGTGCACATGGTTTTGCCCAACTGCTAACATATTTGCTGCTGCGATCAACTCAGAATTAGGCCCAATAAATGCTGATTTGCATCATTGTGAGCCCGCCCCCTGCCTCTAAATGCTGGTAATCTTGGCATTGCTTTGCTAGGGGGTGGGGCCATGATGACATAGTCATGACCCTTGTTCTACCCCCATACAGTGTGATTTAACCATGCCACGATCCACCATGCCAGGCCCCCTGCTGTGCCAACCTGGCCGCTCCATGGTGGATGGGGCAGCCAGAATATCAGCAATATAGTGGCTGTCTCAGGGCTTGCACACTCAGATGCTGTCAACTGATCCAGGGGGAGGATGATACTAGGGTTTGCATATTATCGTAGCCATGGCTCTGGCAACAGACACATCAGGCCCTGTGAGTGAAATTGGTTATATGGAAACCGCCACTGTTTCATCACTATTGCACTACTTTAAGTATGTTTTATTGCAGAAAAAAAAGGCTAGAAAGAGTTGTGTAATTGGGATTGAACACTATACAATAAACATCTACTGAAAAGAAAAGTTCCAGCTTTTATGCCAAAAAATCAGGCATGCCTGGGGAAGTGCCTTTGAGAAAGTCACGTAATTCTGTGCCGAAACGCGTTACACTCCTCCCATTATTCCAGATCTGTTGCTTACACGGTGTAATCCGCACGGTCACTGCCGCTCCCTCTCCACTCCCACTGCTTGGTATGAAACCTGCACGGAGTACAAGCTAGAGGAACATACAGTGGAATATCTGAAGTGCCTCATTCACCGCACAGTGCTGCCTTAATAAGGAACCCACGGGAATTGACTACAGAACGGACTTAACCTGAGGACGCTCAGGTTTACCAAGCCACCTGTGAGGTAATATAAGACCTTACACCGCTACATTCATTGTGGCTTTCAAACACTGGTGGTCATTCTAAGTTGATCGCTAGCTGTATTCGTTCGCTGTGCAGCTATGAGGCAAAAAAAAGGCACTTCTGCGCATGCGTATGCGGTGCAATGCGCACGCGCGACGTACTATTACAACGAACGATGTAGTTTCACACAGGTTCTAGCAAAGCTTTTCAGACACACTGCTGGCCGCAGAGTGATTGACATGAAGTGGGCGTTTCTGGGTGTCAACTGACCGTTTTCAGGGAGTGTTCAGAAAAATGCAGGCGTGCCAGGAAAAACGCAGGCGTGGCTGGGCGAACGCAGGGCGTGTTTGTGACTTCAAAACAGGAACTGAACAGTCTGAAGTCATCGCAAGCGCTGAGTAGGTATTGAGCTACTCTAAAACTACACAAAAAAAATGATGCCTCCGCTCTGTGATCCTTTCGTTCGCACTTCTACTAAGCTAAAATACACTCCCAGTGGGACGCGGCATAGCATTTGCATGGCTGCTAAAAACTGCTAGCGAGCGACCAACTCGGAATGACCACCATTGTGTCAACCACTCTCACAGCCTGTGTCCTTCACTGATATTTGGGGTCATTCCGAGTTGTTCGCTCGTTTACGATTTTCGCAACGGAGCGATTAAGGCGAAAATGCGTATGCGCATGGTACGCAGTGCGCATGCGCTAAGTATTTTAGCTCAAAACTTAGTAGATTTACTCACGTCCGAACAAAGAATTTTCATCGTTGAAGTGATCGGAGTGTGATTGACAGGAAGTGGGTGTTTCTGGGCGGAAACTGTCAGTTTTCTGGGAGTGTGTGGAAAAACGCAGGCGTGCCAGGATAAAACGCGGGAGTGTCTGGAGAAACGGGGGAGTGGCTGGCCGAACGCAGGGCGTGTTTGTGACGTCAAACCAGGAACGAAACAGGCTGAGCTGATCGCAGTGTAGGAGTAAGTCTCGAGCTACTCAGAAACTGCTAAGAATTTTCTATTCGCAATTCTGCAAATCTTTCGTTCGCAATTCTGCTAAGCTAAGATACACTCCCAGAGGGCGGCGGCCTAGCGTGTGCAATGCTGCTAAAATCTGCTAGCGAGCGAACAACTCTGAATGAGGGCCATTGTGGATAATTATTAATTGTGATTGCAACTAATTGCTACAAAGAGTCATTATTGGTGTGGTTGGGCTGCTTCATCTGTCTATGAATAAGCAACAGCTACAGTGTATCACTTTTTATCAGCTGCATACATCCTATTACA
Organism: Pseudophryne corroboree; assembly: GCF_028390025.1. Taxonomy (NCBI): domain Eukaryota; kingdom Metazoa; phylum Chordata; class Amphibia; order Anura; family Myobatrachidae; genus Pseudophryne; species Pseudophryne corroboree. Next base: position 42,388,764 of record NC_086453.1, read on the forward strand.
GCGTTACTCCTTTTTTTTTCTAGCCTTGAACCAAGGATATCCATTTGTGCATGACATGTTATTAACCATTCCTTTGCTAGCAGTGAGCTTCCCTATTCTCTTGCTAATAGCAAGACACTACTGATCCTATTGGAGTAGTCTGTGACATGGTTTCTGACCTTTTAATATTAATGTGTCAAACTGAATATTTGCATTGATAAATGTGTAATACATTTTATTGATTATTTCCGTCTCCCTGGATATTTTAATGAAGAGTATGTCACTGCTTTTGTGAGCGCTGCTTACTTTTTCTATCTCTTTTTTTGACTGTATTAAGATCCCGCACAGACTTTTTTTTAGCGGCGCACCAGGATTTAATGATATTGGGGGTCATTCTGAGTTGATCGCTCGCTAGCTACTTTTAGCAGCCGTGCAAACGCATAGTCACCACCCATGGGGGAGTGTATTGTCGCTTTGCAAGTGTGCGAACGGCTTTTTAGCTGAGGTCTGTAAAAACAGTTTGTGCAGTTTCTGAGTAGCTCTGGACTTACTCAGCCGTTGCGATTACTTCAATCTTTTTGGTCCTGGAATTGACGTCAGACACCCGCCCTGCAAATGCATGGACACGCCTGCGTTTTTCAAACACTCCCTGAAAACGGTCAGTTGACACCCACAAACGCCTTCTTCCTGTCAATCTCCTTGCGATCCGCTGTGCGAATGGATTCTTCGTTAAATCCATCACTCAGCAACGAACCGCTTTGTACCCGTACGATGCACCTGCGCATTGCGGTGCATACGCATGTGCAGTTTTGACAAATTTTTACTTGATTGCACTGCAGCGAAACAACCTAGCGAGCGATCAACTCGGAATGACCCCCATAGTCTTCTCTTCTATACACTCCATGGCGCTCCTATCAGGGTTTTTTTTTTTTTTACATTTTATGCCTGGGGGAGTAAATATACATTTAAAATAAGAATGATATTCACATACAGTGTGCACTATATATTTTTTCTTTCTTCTTGGTACCCCCAAAACATTGAGAGACAGACGTTGCCTTGTTGTGATACACTATACTTAAATTTACATTTTTATTAAATCTAAGTAAAAATATCTCATTGTGGGGCAGATTTATTAAGCTCGGTGAAGTGATAAAGTGGAAGGTGATAACGCACCAGCCAGTCAGCTCCTAACTGTCATTTTTCAAACCCAGCCTGTGACATGGAAGTTAGGAGCTGATTGGCTGGTGCGTTATCACCTTCCACTTTATCACTACACCGGGTTTAATAAATCTGCCCCTCTGTGAGTCAGATCAGAGAAATTCCTTAAAATGACTTCAATAATAATAATGTGTCCTAGGGTATCCAGTTGACAGATAGACAGTGTCTAGTTAGACAGTCAATAGATAGACACCATATGTTAGACAGTCATTAGGTTGACAGGGTCATAAGGTCAACATGAAAAAGGAAGACAGTACAAAAGGTCGACAGGGTCTAAAGGTCGACATGAAAATGGTTGACATAAAAAAGATAGACAAATGTTTTTTTTTTTTAAATGTAACATATTCTTGGACTATTTCATACCTTCTCTATCCATGTCGGCATAGAGTTGGATATATACCTTGTTACGAGCGCAGCGAGCCACCGAGCCCAAAGCATGGCGAGCGAAGCGAGCCCCGCGAGGGGATGCCTTTCTACAATTGGGGGTCCCAGATGACAAAACTATCCACACAAACCACAAATATGCAAAAAACATGGTGTCTACCTTTTTCTTGTCGACCTTTTGACCCTGTCGACCTTTTGTACTGTCTACCTTTTTCATGTCGACCTTTTGACCTTGTCGACCTAATGTCTGTCTAACATATGGTGTCTATCTATTGACTGTCTAACTAGACACTGTCTATCTTTTATACCGGAACCCTTTAAGAATGGGTTAGATAAATTCCTATTGGATAAAGATATTCAGGGTTATGGTGCTTAAGAACGCATTATAGTTACTATAACTAGTCCTAACATAAATAACTAGTCCTATAATAAGACTGCATAGGAGACCACAAATAGGTTGAACTCGATGGACAATTGTCTTTTTTCAACCTTAGGTACTATGTTACTATGTTACTGTAAGAACACTATATGTTATAACTAAAGTTTTATTATAATATAGTATTGAAAATTAGTACTGATCCTATTACACCTGTTATTATCTAGAGATGAGCGGGTTCGGTTTCTTTGAATCCGAACCCGCACGAACTTCACTTTTTTTTCCACGGGTCCGAGCGACTCGGATCTTCCCGCCTTGCTCGGTTAACCCGAGCGCGCCCGAACGTCATCATGACGCTGTCGGATTCTCGCGAGGCTCGGATTCTATCGCGAGACTCGGATTCTATATAAGGAGCCGCGCGTCGCCGCCATTTTCACTCGTGCATTGAGATTGATAGGGAGAGGACGTGTCTGGCGTCCTCTCCATTAGAATAGAGATAGATAGATTAGATAGAGAGAGATTGTGCAGAGTCGCAGACAGAGTTAGTTTACCACAGTCAGTGACCAGTGCAGTTGCTAGTTAACTTTTATTTAATATAATATATCCGTTCACTTCTCTCTGCTATATCCGTTCTCTGCCTGAAAAAAAAAACGATACACAGCACAGTCAGTCACACAGTGTGACTCAGTCTGTGTGCACTCAGCTCAGCCCAGTGTGCTGCACAGTCATCAATGTATAAATTAAAAGCTTATAATTAATTGTGGGGGAGACTGGGGAGCACTGCAGGTTGTTAGCAGGAGCCAGGAGTACAATTATATTAATTAACAGTGCACACTTTTGCTGCAGGAGTGGTGACCAGTGCCTGACCACCAGTATAGTATTGTTGTATACTACTAATATCTCTTTAAATATCAACCAGTCTATATTAGCAGCAGACACAGTACAGTGCGGTAGTTCACGGCTGTGGCTACCTCTGTGTCGGCACACGGCAGGCAGTCCGTCCGACCAGAATTGTATTATTTATTATTATATACCTACCACCTAACCGTGGTTTTTTTTTCATTCTTTATACCGTCATAGTGTCATCCTAATTGTTACGAGTATACTACTATCTCTTTATCAACCAGTGTACAGTGCGGTAGTTCACGGCTGTGGCTACCTCTGTGTCGGCACACGGCAGGCAGTCCGTCCGACCAGAATTGTATTATTTATTATTATATACCTACCACCTAACCGTGGTTTTTTTTTCATTCTTTATACCGTCATAGTGTCATCCTAATTGTTACGAGTATACTACTATCTCTTTATCAACCAGTGTACAGTGCGGTAGTTCACGGCTGTGGCTACCTCTGTGTCGGCACACGGCAGGCAGTCCGTCCGACCAGAATTGTATTATTTATTATTATATACCTACCACCTAACCGTGGTTTTTTTTTCATTCTTTATACCGTCATAGTGTCATCCTAATTGTTACGAGTATACTACTATCTCTTTATCAACCAGTGTACAGTGCGGTAGTTCACGGCTGTGGCTACCTCTGTGTCGGCACACGGCAGGCAGTCCGTCCGACCAGAATTGTATTATTTATTATTATATACCTACCACCTAACCGTGGTTTTTTTTTCATTCTTTATACCGTCATAGTGTCATCCTAATTGTTACGAGTATACTACTATCTCTTTATCAACCAGTGTACAGTGCGGTAGTTCACGGCTGTGGCTACCTCTGTGTCGGCAGTCGGCAGGCAGTCCGTCCATCCATAATTGTATTATTATTATAATATATACCACCTAACTGTGGTTTTTTTTGCATTCTTTATACCGTCGTCATAGTGTCATACTAGTTGTTACGAGTATACTACTATCTCTTTATCAACCAGTGTACAGTGCGGTAGTTCACGGCTGTGGCTACCTCTGTGTCGGCAGTCGGCAGGCAGTCCGTCCATCCATAATTGTATTATTATTATAATATATACCACCTAACCGTGGTTTTTTTTTCATTCTTTATACCGTCGTCATAGTGTCATACTAGTTGTTACGAGTATACTACTATCTCTTTATCAACCAGTGTACAGTGCGGTAGTTCACGGCTGTGGCTACCTCTGTGTCGGCAGTCGGCAGGCAGTCCGTCCATCCATAATTGTATTATTATTATAATATATACCACCTAACCGTGGTTTTTTTTTCATTCTTTATACCGTCGTCATAGTGTCATACTAGTTGTTACGAGTATACTACTATCTCTTTATCAACCAGTGTACAGTGCGGTAGTTCACGGCTGTGGCTACCTCTGTGTCGGCAGTCGGCAGGCAGTCCGTCCATCCATAATTGTATTATTATTATAATATATACCACCTAACCGTGGTTTTTTTTTCATTCTTTATACCGTCATAGTCAGTCATACTAGTTGTTACGAGTATACTACTATCTCTTTATCAACCAGTGTACAGTGCGGTAGTTCACGGCTGTGGCTACCTCTGTGTCGGCACTCGGCAGCCCGTCCATAATTGTATATACCAGTGACCTAACCGTGGTTTTTTTTTCTTTCTTTATACATACATACTAGTTACGAGTATACTATCTCTTTATCAACCAGTCTATATATTAGCAGCAGACACAGTACAGTGCGGTAGTTCACGGCTGTGGCTACCTCTGTGTCGGCACTCGGCAGCCCGTCCATAATTGTATATACCAGTGACCTAACCGTGGTTTTTTTTTCTTTCTTTATACATACATACTAGTTACGAGTATACTATCTCTTTATCAACCAGTCTATATATTAGCAGCAGACACAGTACAGTGCGGTAGTTCACGGCTGTGGCTACCTCTGTGTCGGCACTCGGCAGCCCGTCCATAATTGTATATACCAGTGACCTAACCGTGGTTTTTTTTTCTTTCTTTATACATACATACTAGTTACGAGTATACTATCTCTTTATCAACCAGTCTATATATTAGCAGCAGACACAGTACAGTGCGGTAGTTCACGGCTGTGGCTACCTCTGTGTCGGCACTCGGCAGCCCGTCCATAATTGTATATACCAGTGACCTAACCGTGGTTTTTTTTTCTTTCTTTATACATACATACTAGTTACGAGTATACTATCTCTTTATCAACCAGTCTATATATTAGCAGCAGACACAGTACAGTGCGGTAGTTCACGGCTGTGGCTACCTCTGTGTCGGCACTCGGCAGCCCGTCCATAATTGTATATACCACCTAACCGTGGTTTTTTTTTCTTTCTTTATACATACATACTAGTTACGAGTATACTATCTCTTTATCAACCAGTCTATATATTAGCAGCAGACACAGTACAGTGCGGTAGTTCACGGCTGTGGCTACCTCTGTGTCGGCACTCGGCAGCCCGTCCATAATTGTATACTAGTATCCAATCCATCCATCTCCATTGTTTACCTGAGGTGCCTTTTAGTTGTGCCTATTAAAATATGGAGAACAAAAATGCCACTCCTAGATGGGCCCGGTGTTTGTGTCGGCCACTAGGGTCGCTAATCTTACTCACACAGCTACCTCATTGCGCCTCTTTTTTTCTTTGCGTCATGTGCTGTTTGGGGAGGGTTTTTTGGAAGGGACATCCTGCGTGACACTGCAGTGCCACTCCTAGATGGGCCCGGTGTTTGTGTCGGCCACTAGGGTCGCTTATCTTACTCACACAGCGACCTCGGTGCAAATTTTAGGACTAAAAATAATATTGTGAGGTGTGAGGTATTCAGAATAGACTGAAAATGAGTGTAAATTATGGTTTTTGAGGTTAATAATACTTTGGGATCAAAATGACCCCCAAATTCTATGATTTAAGCTGTTTTTTAGTGTTTTTGGAAAAAAACACCCGAATCCAAAACACACCCGAATCCGACAAAAATAATTCGGTGAGGTTTTGCCAAAACGCGTTCGAACCCAAAACACGGCCGCGGAACCGAACCCAAAACCAAAACACAAAACCCGAAAAATTTCAGGCGCTCATCTCTATTATTATCATGCCATTTCATACCTGATAAGTAGGTTCTGCTTCTTCATGCTCATTGCGTTCATTCCCTGGAAAATATACCAAAAGTATTACCTGATAAAATACATATAAATTGTAAAATACTTTTCAAGTACAACCAGGGCTGGATTAACAGTGTGGCGTATGGAGTTGCAGCTCCAAGCGCCCAGAGGATCTGCTATGCAGATATACACAGGAAAATGTATGTTTCCTGTTACAGCCTGCCAGAGCCATCTGACCAAGGCCACCTGCCAGTGTCATAACTACCATGTGTGCAGCTGCTATGGGGTCCGGGCTGTTTCCAGGTCCCGCAGCTCCCCCAACACCCACGCCCGCTGGACAGAACGGCTACCGCCAATAGCAAACCCCCTCCCCCAGAGGCTGCAGCCGTGGAGGATGTAGCAGGGAAGCATACTGCAGCAACCATTGTCCCCAGCCTGGCCAGCTCACAGCAACAGAGCAGTGCCGTGATTTACGGGCCTGATGACATAAAGTGCTCGCCCCCATCAAAGACCTGTGCTGTGGTCAGGCAGTGTTTTTTTTTCTCTCTCTCTCTCTTGCTCCTCTCCCTCACTTTCTCTCTCCCTGACACACTCTCTCTCTCTTTCACACTGAATCTGTCTCTATTTCCCTCTCTCTTCCTCTCTCCCTGACACTGTCTCTTTCTCCCTCTCTGACAATGTCTCTCTCTCCCTGACACTGTCTCTCTCCCCCTGACACTCTCATTCTCCATGACACTGTCTCTCTCCCTCTCTCTTTCCCTGACACTGTCTCTCTCCCACTTTCTCTCCTTGACACTGTCTGTCTCTCTCTCCCTCTCTCTGACACTCTCTCCTTGACTCTCTCTCCCTCTCTCTCTCTCCCTCCCTGACACTGTCTCACTCTGACACTGTCTCTATCTCTCTTCTTAACACTGTCTCAATCTCTGACACTGTCTCTCTCCCCCTGACACTGTCTCACTCTCCATGACACTGTCTCTCTCTCCCTCTCTCCTTTGCACTGTGTCTCCCTCCCTCTCTCCCCCTCAGATTAGCAATAGGGTGGATGGAGTTGCAGATCCAGGCCTCCTATCAAAATAGCCCATCGACTCACATGATCTGCTGTACAGGTGTACACAGGATTTTTTTTTCTTCCTGTTACAGCCTGCCAGATACCTACTTCCAGTGGGGTAACTACCACATGTGCAGCTGCTGTAGGGCCTGGGCTGCTTCCATGCCCACCGCTCCCCCTACGCCCATGCCCGATAGACAAAACAGCCGCTGCCAAGAGCAACCCCCCCCCCCCCTACTGGAGGCTGCAGTCATGGAGGATGTAGCAGGGGGCACATTGCAGCAACCATTGCCCCAGCCTGGCCAGCTCCCAGCAGCAGAGCAGTGCCACGGTTCACGGGCCTAATGCCCGTGACCTGTGCTGCAGTCAGATAGTTTTCTCTCTCTTGCTCCTCTCCATCGCTTTCTCTCTATCCCTGTCTCTCTCTCTCCCTGACACTGTCTTTCTCCCACTCTCTCTCTGAGACTGATTCTCATCCTGACACTCTCTCCTCCTGACACTGTCTCTCTCTCCTTGTCTTCCTCTCTCCCTGACACTGTCTTTCTCTCCCCCTGACACTGTCTCCCTCGCACTTTCCATGACACTTTCTCTCTCTTCCTCTCTCTTTCTTTGACACTGTCTCTCCCTTTGTCCTTGACACTGTCTCTCCCTCTCTATCAGACTGTCTCTTTCCTTGACAATGTCTCTCTCTCTCTCTGACACTTTCTTTCTCTTTCCTTTACACTGTTTTACTTCCTGGCACTGTCTTTCTTTCTTTCTTTCTTTCTTTCTTTCTTTCTTTCTTTCTTTCTTTCTTTCTTTCTTTCTTTCTTTCTTTCCCTCCCTGGCATTGTGTTTCTACCCTCCTCTCTCTCTCTCTCTCTCCATGACACTCTCTCTTTCCCTGACACTGTTTCTCTCTGACACTATCTCCCTCTCTCCTTGACACTGTCTCCCTATCCTTCTCTCTTTGTCTTGTTGATACTGTCTGTGTCTCTCTCTCTATGACACTGTCTCTCTTTCCTTGACACTGTCTCCGTAGCACTGTCTTTCTTTCTGACACTGTCTTTCTCCCTCTCTCTCCCTGGCGCTGTCTTTCTTCCCCCCCCCCCCCCCCTCTCCCCCTGACACTGTCTCTCTTTCCCTCTCTGACACTCTGTACTCGATGGACAATTGTCTTTTTTCAACCTTAGTTACTATGTTACTATGTTACTAGCTCTCTCTCCCTGACACTGTCTCTCTCTCTCCCCCTGACTCTGTCTATCTCTCACTCCTCTCTCCCTGATACTCTCAATCTCTACTTGACACTGTCTTTCTTCCTGACACTGTCATTCTCCCTTTCTCTCTCTCCCTGGCACTGTCTTTCGTTCCCTCTCCCCTTTCTCTATCTCCCTGACACTCTCTCTATCTCTCGCCCTGACACTGTCTCTTTCCCTAACACTGTCTATTTCTCACTTTCTCCCTGACACTGTGTCTCTCCCTCTGTCCTTGACAGTGTCTCTCAATCCTTCTCTCCCTCTCTTCGTGACAATGTCTCTCTCTCTCTTCCTCTCCTTGACACTGTTTCTCTCTCTCTCGCTCTTTCTTTCTCATCCCTGACACTGTCTTGCCCTCTCTACTTGACACTGTCTACCTCTCTCTATCTCTCACTGACACTGGGCCTAATTCAGACCTGATTGTAGCAGCAATTTTGTTCGCTTATGGGCAACACCATCTGCACTGCAGGTGTTGAAGATATAACATGTGCAGAGAGAGATAGATTTGGGTGGGGTGTATTCAAACTGAAATCTAAATTGCAGTGTAAAAATAAAGCAGCCAGTATTTACCCTGCACAGAAACAAAATAACCCACCCAAATCTAACTCTCTCTGCACACGTTACATCTGACCCCCCCGCAGTGCACATGGTTTTGCCCAATTGCTAACCTACTTGCTGCTGCGATCAACTCAGAATTACCCCCTCTCTACTTCCGGTTTTGACCTTTATTAAGTCATGGCTAATTAGACAGTCTAGCATGGCTCCCCCAGGGTGAACACGGTGGCGTTTTAACCGCTATAAGTAATGTCCTTGTGGTTACCCTTAGTATATGTTTGGTGGCTTTTTATGCTGACTGAGTTGGTGTTATATCTTCCTGTTTCATTGTGTGATTTATATGAATCTGATCGTAGTGTGATGATGCACGTTTCTTGTGGAAAACTGTAAAGTAAGCAAGTGATTATTGAGTGATGTGCCGTTTGGGCAACAGGCGTTATTAGCAGTGTCAGCAACAGAAATCTTGGGGCCCCATACAGTGATATTGCTGGGGCCCATTCAGATATATATATATAAATACATATATATGCAACGGAATTTGCTGTGCTATATTAGAAACTGATAATAAATAAAAATAAATATACATAAATATACAGGCCAGTACATCAGGAGACGAGGAGGAGGCAGTAGGAGGGCAACAACCCAGCAGCAGGACCGCTACCTCCGCCTTTGTGCAAGGAGGAACAGGAGGAGCACTGCCAGAGCCCTGCAAAATGACCTCCAGCAAGCCACAAATGTGCAGGTGTCTACTCAAACGATCATAAACAGACTCCATGAGGGTGGTATGAGGGCCCGACGTCCACAGGTGGGGGTTGTGCTTACAGCCCAACACCGTGCAGGACGTTTGGCATTTGCCAGAGAACACCAAGATTGGCATATTTGCCACTGGCGCCCTGTGCACTTCACAGATGAAAGCAGGTTCTCACTGAGCACATGTGACAGACGTGACAGAGTCTGGAGACGGCAAGGAGAACGTTCTGCTGCCTGCAACATCCTCCAGCATGACCGGTTTGGCAGTGGGTCAGTAATGGTGTGGGGTGGCATTTCTTTGGGGGCCGTACAGCCCTCCATGTGCTCGCCAGAGGTAGCCTGACTGCCATTAGGTACCAAGATGAGATCCTCAGACCCCTTGTGAGATCATATGCTGGTGCAGTTGGCCCTGGGTTCCTCCTAATGCAAGACAATGCTAGACCTCATGTGGCTGGAGTGTGTCAGCAGTTCCTGCAAGACGAAGGCATTGATGCTATGGACTGGCCCGCCCGTTCCCCAGACCTGAATCCAATTGAGCACATCTGGGATATCATGTCTCGCTCCATCCACCACAGACTGTCCAGGAGTTGGCGGATGCTTTAGTCCAGGTCTGGGAGGAGATCCCTCAGGAGACCATCCGCCACCTCATCAGGAGCATGCCCAGGCATTGTAGGGAGGTCATACAGGCACGTGGAGGCCACACACACTACTGAGCCTCATTTTGACTTGTTTTAAGGACATTACATCAAAGTTGGATCAGCCTGTAGTGTGTTTTTCCACTTTAATTTTGAGTGTGACTCCAAATCCAGACCTCCATGGGTTAATAAATTTGATTTCCATTGATCATTTTTGTGTGATTTTGTTGTCAGCACATTCAACTATGTATAGAACAAAGTATTTAATAAGAATATTTCATTCATTCAGATCTAGGATGTGTTATTTTAGTGTTCCCTTTTTTTTTTGAGCATTGTATATATATATATATATATATATATATATATATGTATACACTAGAGATGAGCGGGTTCGGTTCCTCAGAATCCGAACCCGCCCGAACTTCAGGTTTTTTTACACGGGGCCGAGCTACTCGGATCTTCCCGCCTTGCTCGGTTAACCCGAGCGCGCCCGAACGTCATCATCCCGCTGTCGGATTCTCGCGAGGCTCGTATTATATCGCGAGACTCGGATTCTATATAAGGAGCCGCGCGTCGCCGCCATTTTCACACGTACATTGAGATTGATAGGGAGAGGACGTGGCTGGCGTCCTCTCCGTTTAGACTAGAGTACTAGAGAGAGACACAAATTTTGGGGAGCATATTATTAGGAGGAGTACTACTTGCTGCTGATAGTGTGACCAGTGACCACCAGTTTAATTAATCCGTTCTCTGCCTGAAAAAAAACGATACACAGTGTGACACAGTCACATACCATATCTGTGCTCAGCCCAGTGTGCTGCATCATATGTAATACTGTATATCATTATCTGACTGTGCTGAGTGCTCACTGCTCACACAGCTTAATTGTGGGGGAGACTGGGGAGCAGTTATAGCAGGAGTACATATTTTAAGTACAGTGCACACTTTTGCTGCCAGAGTGCCACTGCCAGTGTGACTGACCAGTGACCACTGACCACCAGTATTGTGATTGTCTGCTGACCACCAGTATATTGTGATTGTCTGCCTGAAAAAGTTAAACACTCGTCGTGTGGTGTTTTTATAAACGCATTCTGCAGACAGTGTCCAGCAGGTCCGTCATTACATAATATATACCTGTCCGGCTGCAGTACTATATATATATATTTTAATTTTATCTCATTATCATCCAGTCTATATTAGCAGCAGACACAGTACGGTAGTCCACGGCTGTAGCTACCTCTGTGTCGGCAGTCGCTCGTCCATCCATAATTGTATACCACCTACCCGTGTTTTTTTTTTTTTTTCTATCTTCTTGATACTAGTAGCTTACTTTAGGAGTCTGCAGTGCTGAGTCTGACAGACAGTGTCCAGCAGGTCCGTCATTACATAATATATACCTGTCCGGCTGCAGTACTAGTGTGATATATATATATATATTTTAATTTTATCTCATTATCATCCAGTCTATATTAGCAGCAGACACAGTACGGTAGTCCACGGCTGTAGCTACCTCTGTGTCGGCAGTCGCTCATCCATCCATAATTGTATACCACCTACCTGTGTTTTTTTTTTCTTTCTATCTTCTTGATACTAGTAGCTTACTTTAGGAGTCTGCAGTGCTGACAGACAGTGTCCAGCAGGTCCGTCATTACATAATATATACCTGTCCGGCTGCAGTACTAGTGTGATATATATATATATTTTAATTTTATCTCATTATCATCCAGTCTATATTAGCAGCAGACACAGTACGGTAGTCCACGGCTGTAGCTACCTCTGTGTCGGCAGTCGCTCGTCCATCCATAATTGTATACCACCTACCCGTGGTTTTTTTTTTTTCTATCTTCTTGATACTAGTAGCTTACTTTAGGAGTCTGCAGTGCTGACAGACAGTGTCCAGCAGGTCCGTCATTACATAATATATACCTGTCCGGCTGCAGTACTAGTGTGATATATATATATTTTAATTTTATCTCATTATCATCCAGTCTATATTAGCAGCAGACACAGTACGGTAGTCCACGGCTGTATCTACCTCTGTGTCGGCAGTCGCTCGTCATCCATAAGTATACTAGTATCCATCCATCTCCATTGTTTACCTGAGGTGCCTTTTAGTTGTGCCTATTAAAATATGGAGAACAAAAATGTTGAGGTTCCAAAAATAGGGAAAGATCAAGATCGACTTCCACCTCGTGCTGAAGCTGCTGCCACTAGTCATGGCCGAGACGATGAAATGCCAGCAACGTCGTCTGCCAAGGCCGATGCCCAATGTCATAGTACAGAGCATGTAAAATCCAAAACACCAAATATCAGTAAAAAAAGGACTCAAAAATCTAAAATAAAATTGTCGGAGGAGAAGCGTAAACTTGCCAATATGCCATTTACCAAACGAAGTGGCAAGGAACGGCTGAGGCCCTGGCCTATGTTCATGGCTAGTGGTTCAGCTTCACATGAGGATGGAAGCACTCAGCCTCTCGCTAGAAAAATGAAAAGACTCAAGCTCGGCCACTAGGGTCGCTTATCTTACTCACACAGCTACCTCATTGCGCCTCTTTTTTTCTTTGCGTCATGTGCTGTTTGGGGAGTGTTTTTTGGAAGGGCCATCCTGCATGACACTGCAGTGCCACTCCTAGATGGGCCCGGTGTTTGTGTCGGCCACTAGGGTCGCTTATCTTACTCACACAGCTACCTCATTGCGCCTCTTTTTTTCTTTGCGTCATGTGCTGTTTGGGGAGTGTTTTTTGGAAGGGCCATCCTGCGTGGCACTGCAGTGCCACTCCTAGATGGGCCAGGTGTTTGTGTCGGCCACTAGGGTCGCTTAGCTTACTCACACAGCTACCTCATTGCGCCTCTTTTTTTCTTTGCGTCATGTGCTGTTTGGGGAGTGTTTTTTGGAAGGGCCATCCTGCGTGACACTGCAGTGCCACTCCTAGATGGGCCAGGTGTTTGTGTCGACCACTAGGGTCGCTTAGCTTAGTCATCCAGCGACCTCGGTGCAAATTTTAGGACTAAAAATAATATTGTGAGGTGTGAGGTGTTCAGAATAGACTGAAAATGAGTGGAAATTATGGTTTTTGAGGTTAATAATACTTTGGGATCAAAATGACCCCCAAATTCTATGATTTAAGCTGTTTTTTAGTGTTTTTTGAAAAAAACACCCGAATCCAAAACACACCCGAATCCGACAAAAAAAATTCGGTGAGGTTTTGCCAAAACGCGGTCGAACCCAAAACACGGCCGCGGAACCGAACCCAAAACCAAAACACAAAACCCGAAAAATTTCAAGTGCACATCTCTAGTATACACACACATATATATATATATATAAATATATATGTCACACACTGTTTGTTACTCCTGATGACGGGTTGATGCCCGAAACGTCAAATTAAAGCACCATTTGCATCTTTCCTCAAGTCTCTGAGTGCCACCTACTTTGCACGTATATATATATATATATATATATATGTGTGTGTGTGTGTGTGGACCCACTAACAACTCCATGCAAAGGGCTAGTATCTGCTGTAAAACTTCTTGCGGAGGGGATGCTAATAATTTTAATATATTTGGTCTACAGTTGAAGAAAAGAAGATAATAACCCATGCATGCATACATATATAAAATCACACAGCTATACACATACATACTATGACACACATGCACACATACTGTAACACGCCTAAACACAAACACGCATGCATATATTCACTCACATATATACATAAAGTCACTTAACTGTATACATTCATATATAGGGTCACACAAATATACATACAGTCACACACAAGCACAGATACATACAGATACATAGCTTACCTCCCAACATTTGGGGATTCATAAGCAGGACTCCCGTATGAAGCTACCAACAAGGGGGCATGACCTAAATGAAAGGGGTGGTGGCCTCGTGGCAGTGCCGTGATCGCGAGTCACGCCCCCATTTGTCGTCACTGAAGGGGGCATGACCAGCGCTCTGTAAGCCGCTGGCATGCCCCCTCTCCCTCTGTATTCACTGAATAGATGCTGTGCGCATGCACACAGCGTCTATTTACAGATGCTCTGCTAAGCAGGGCAGCGATGACAGGAGCCTCCCAACTGCACCCCCCCACCACCACCGCGGGACACTGCTGCCCATGGGTGGGACAGCGGGGCAGTCCCAGAAAAATGGGACTGTCCCGCAAAAATTGGTACAGTTGGGAGGTATGCATAGTCACACACCTGGGTGCTGGGTGCACCGCTCTACAAAGAAACTGAAAGTAAACTACAGCTCCTGACAGCCCTTGCTTCTGGCAGCAAGGGCTGCTGGGAGTTGCAGTTTATTTTGAGTTTCTTCACTGCGAAGCATTGTGCCCGGCTCCTTGCTGGGTGGCAGATACAAGAGTCTGGAGCCTGAGCTCCGCCGGGCTCTAAGCAACCACTACTGGATTCAACTGACTGTCTTGGGGGGGTTCAACTGACTGTCTTGGTGCCCCTCCAATCCAGTGCCCAGGTCACATGCCCACTTAGTTGCGGCCCTGGTTGTAGCAATAAGTGCTGTTAAATGATATACTGTACATGTATTAGGGGATATGAGGTTTTAGAAAGAATAAAGCCTAACAAAACAGCTAGGTAAACTCTGTATAATGAGAACAAGCATGTACTAAAAGTTAAGTCATTATATTAGGAAATTATTCAGGTTATCATGGTACCCAAATATAATAAGGCATAGTAATAGGTGAAATAGTATTTATGACTTAAATTTTTCTCTATGGCACCACTCCTAGGCCATCTTGGTGATCTGTCTAAGACATCTTGTTAGGGGTAGGGGGTGAAGCTTTCTTTGGTCAATGATGGTATCCTGTTTGTGACGCCAAATGTAGTAAGCACCTCCTAGAGGTAACAGAAAACTGTGTTGGGTGTCCATGTTGCTTTCTCCATTGACATGGGGCCTTGTAACATCTGCTATTTTGCCACTGTTGATAATACCATCTGTGGGTTGGATAAAGCCAGCGATGGTCGTGATCCACTGCATATCTACTGCCTTGCAATGGAACACCTCCAGGACCATTCACATTAGCGGACTTTACACCCTTCTCTCCATTTACCACATTCAATTCAACAGGTTCTCCTCCTTTCAGACTTTGGAACTACAGTTAGGATTTTTCTTTTGGATGGCTATGTAGTATACAAAGGGCATGATTCAGATTGGTTGGCATTGCATAGCTGCAATGAAGTGGTTGCACAATACCATACAATAACAATTCAAATGCAGCATGAGGCATCTGTAGGAAATAGACACCTGCTGCATGCATCTGTGATCTGGGAGCTGCATCTAAAGGCGCAGCATCAGATAACCATTGCGACTATCGCGACCATGGGTCATGATGGTCATAGCACGTAGCCAGCCTGCATGAGCTGAAGTTTATCAGACTGGCCACCTGACTTCTTCTGTAGGGTCCAAGAAGTCTGCATATGATGATGCAGAACCTAGGCATGCCTTTTAAATGGGGGCCATACGTTCTGTTTTCTAGAATGGTCCCAGTCACCACCCATGCTTCACCCCTCAGTTAATCATGCTGCAGCTAAGGGGGGAGTGGGAATGATCATGCATTACCCATTCTGCACATGCAGACTCCAAACCTTTAGATTTGTGCGCAAACCATCTGGTTTGCATACAAATCAGAATTAAGTCCACAAACATCTCTCTTGGTGTCATCTTGATTTATGAAGCCATAACCACGTCATACACTGAACCTCACAACTTTACCCCAAATTTTTCTTGCTGTAACCTGGTTCTGCAATATTGTGTTTGGCCCAGCATCTTTGGGTTGTTCTTCCAAGGGTGGACCATAACATCTCTTCCCGAATGCTGGTCCTTGGCCTCAGGAGTTTAAAGACTCTGATTGCCAACAGCAACGCTCAATGTGACCACTTTCATGGCTACACCCACAAACATAGGGGTAAATTTACTAAGGTGGGAGTTTTTTAGAACTGGTGATGTTGCCCATAGCAACCAATCAGATTCTACTTAACATTTGTCTAGCTGCTACTAGAAGATAATAGATACAATCTGATTGGTTGCTATGGGCAACATCACCAGTTCTAAAAATCTCCCACCTTAGTAAATTTACCCCATACTGTATAGTTCTGTGCTAATTTGAAGGATATACTTGTTTTCACTGTTCTTCTCTTTCTCAGAGGGCTTATCCTACAGGAAGTATGTACTGAATATAATACTTCAGAAAATACAGCAAATTAAAAAGTCCATGTAGCAAATATCTATTATTATTATTATTATTATTATTATTATTATTATTATTATTATTTTATCCCTTATTGATATGGCACAACAAGTTCATAAAAAGTATAGTATAAACAAAACAGGACATACATTTCAAACAAGAGTAAAGAAAAAACATAATACAAAACTATACATACTGTACATGGCAGTAAATAACTACACATCTACTGTATGCAGATGTGTAATGTACAATTAATGAATGCAATTGCAAATAATTCCAAATACGTGTGTGTGTGTGTGTGTGTGTGTGTGTGTGTGTGTGTGTGTGTGTGTGTGTGTGTGTTAATAGAACACATAAGCATTTACCTAATTGTTTTGTCTTCATGCATTTCTTTGGAAAATATAGAAGTCCCAGTAAAATAAGGATCATTAGAAGGATTTTACCAGCTCCAATGCCAGCAATAAATTTCAAATCCATATTCTTACAAATAGCCAACTCATCCGGAAGTGCTGAACAAGGGGCTGGTGGGGGTGAAGATACAAAATACAATAATTACAGTATCAAACACTGAGGATTTACTGCATTGAGATAATATATTTTTGTAGAAAATAACACCAGGATATCTGCTGCAGTTCATTTATGTTATTTCGGTGGTTTCGCACATAATACACTAAATTAATAAAAACACCAAATAATTTAAATGCCTACATTTTATTCCAGTTTCATACAGTACTTCCCATCATGCTTGACATTGAAATTGGGAGTCATGCGCACAGCAAAGTCGCATGCGCCCAAAAGGGGGGGGCGGTGCTCAGAAAAAGGAGGCATGGCCTTGCTGGAATGTCGCTATCACGAGCCACATCCCTGTTTTCCCCACTGTGGGGGCATGTCCAGTACTCTGGGAGCAACTACCCATGCCACCTCTCCCTCTCACCTGTAAATAGATGCTGCTAAGCAGAACAGTGAGTGGCAGGGGTCGTCCCAACTGCCTACCCACCGTGGGACATTGTGGTCCACGGGAGGAGCAGAGGTACAGCATCCAAAAAATGGGACTGTCCGGCGAAAATTGGGACAGTTGAGAGGTATGCAGCTTAGTTTTTATAAAAATTTTTTTTTTTACTTCTCTAGGCACAGGAGCTCGCACTTTCAAACGATCGGTGTGCCATCATGTCTTACACCTCTGCATCCACCTCACTCATGGTTACTTCATCTTTCTCTTGCATTTATATTTTGCAATAGGCACTGCTAAAACAGAGACTGTTATGAGGGGTGTTTTATGATACAAGACAAGCAGAGGGGTGATCATTAATTACACACAGACATGGCCTTCTTTTTGTATGAGCTCAATGGGCAGTTGTTCAAGGTCCCCAGGAGTATAAGGGCCGCAGGGTGATAGCTGAGGGTCCCCTTTTTCCAGAGGTAACAGATTTTTGAATATCTGACCTGGGGAACCGGAGATATCCGACTTCAAAGCAGTGGTCCGCATCCAAGCCTAATAATTGCTCCTCCCAGCCAGATATCTAATGTTCTGTCTAACTTAAAGTTTTTCTCAGGGTAAACTCCAAAATCTGTGACTCTCCCCTTTCGGTCAACACTAGCAGATTGTCTCTACTGTGCCCAGAACCAGAGATATCAGCCTTCCAGCAGCTGGTTCCTGCTCCAGATCCACACGCCTGGTATGCAGTTTTATATTTTCATTGGTGGATTGCTCTGGCTCCTGATCCCCAAGTCCCCCGAACCTCTTGAAAGGTGAGACTCTCTAGTTTATTATCCCATTGAAAGCTAAGAAATCTATATCCAGGAACTGGAGATATCTGTAGTCAAGCAAGCTGCCCTCCCACTGGAAAATTATAAATATTAAGCCCACTCCACTATTTACCCCTCCCCTGCATATTAAACACCCCTTACCACCATGGAAGTCATGTACTGGGGCCCCTTCATTCAGCCCAATGCCCCCTTCTACAGTTTATTGTACTCCCTCCTGCCCTTTCTCCCACCGTATTTTCAGAAAAAGAGTAATTAGCAGAAATTACTGCTCCAGGTCCTACATGCTGAGCACACCCCACCCCTATCACATCAAAGCAGCCCCTGATAGCACCGTCCATCCCTACCGCTGGAGGATGGGTAGGGGGCACCAGTGCATTGCTTTGCCCAGGGGCCTACACTGCTGTTAGGATGGCCCTGGATACACCTCCCAATGGGACTGACCTGTTTGTCTGTGACTGTCAGGTAGGACTTCCAATAGAAAATCACTACCTGTCACATTGAAGCCAGTGTAGTCGGCTTCACCGACACTGACCTGAGTGGTGGATTTTACTGTGTGTGTGTGTGTGGGGGGGGGGGGGGGGGGGGTAGAGAGATGAGAAGATATATACTATCAGACACCCGAAGTAAAAGGTGTCATCATCCATTCACTTTCTGATTATCCGTTCATGCATATTGTTCCATTCTTATATTCCCCATGTCAGTATATTTAGATTCACCACCATTACCCTCTCCTCCTGCCCTCTCTAGCTCTCTTTCCCTTGTTCTCCTCCCCCTTAGCTCTCTACACTTACATCTGAAAGTAATCACTAATACGTAACAATGACCAGCTATCCCTTTTTAATTCAACTTCCTAATGCCTCTGTATATGTGATTTTATATATATATATATATATATAGACTAGATCACAAGGATTGTTCAATATATAGATACTGTACATTGGACATGTGCAGTAATAACACGGATAAGAAAACAGTAAACTTCAGACTGTCTCATAATAGTTCAGTCATTTATTTTGAAAAGAGACAATATACCACTGTTCAACCTATCACAGGTACACAATGTAGGTATACATCAGCGGGATGCTAGAGAATTCATCAGCCACACCCCCGCAATGCTGCATTGCATAAAGTGACTGCATTTACACCAATAAGATACGCCCATGTCCCAGTGATTGGACAGGGATTCTTTTAAATCGACACTCATTATTTGCACGGATATCCTTATGGTGAAACGCGTTAGTAATGTCCGTGTAAAACTCTCTCTAACAGCCGCAACTACATGAGTCCTCCCTGGCTGGAGAGGACAAAGGTATCGCAGCATCACGCAATATCAAACCACGTGACCCTTACCCAGAAGTCGCATACCGGGAGAGACAGACGGGTGCCAACATACCTTAGAAGGTTTTGAGAGATGGAGGCCGCATTCATGGCACATCAACAGCATCAGTTTCAAGTGCTAGTCTCACGGCTCCAAACACTTGCAAGAATCGCAGCACATCTGTGCGACAGAGGGACCACGGCAGCGGCACACACCATACAGTGGAGTAGAGGACGTCCTTGCCAGAGACTTAACAGAAATTAGAGAGTGCAGAGCCGGACGCCACCACTTACTTCCACACACTCCTTAATACCTAAGTACTTTTACTGGAAATTATGAACTACAGCAAGGTCAAGTGTAGTCACCTACATGGGACATAGGCTCTGGGATTAGGGGCCTATGTTGAAAGGGGTTCCTAAAAGACTCTCTGATACCTATATCATTGAGGCCCCTGTTGGCAGTAACACTGCTTTGACTTTCAAAATCACAAATATACCAGATAGCACTGTGACTTTTCTTTAGAGTCTGGTTGAATAAACACAACCTGACATTTTATAGTACTTTGGCATCCATCCCTTATTCAGCACACATACTGTACAATATCAACACATTTCTACAAATACACATCATTCCCTCATTTGTGACCTAATTATATATATATATATATATATATATATATATATGATGAGCGCCAACACTATATCCAAATATTTACTGTCAATGTTGAATATGCTACTGAGATATCGCATACAGAGGCCCAGTTTACTCGGCAGGTGAAAGCTGATGGAGCAAGCATCATACTACCACAAGATGCCCGAAATGTGATACTAGATGAGGCTGATTTTAAAGAGCACATACTGTAATTGCTGAGGAGACTATTTCTGTGAGAGAGGTGGAAGTACAGATGGAGCCATGCTAATCGTGGCTCCATCTGTGTCTGGGCGCGCTCGCAAGGGCGCTCCTATCACCAACTCTGGGGCGCACGCGCTTCTGTGATGTGCACGCGCCCCATTCACTAGAATGGGAGAATCTCTGTGCGCTCAAGGCGTGACTAGGCGGACGGATCACCTAGTCACGCCAGGAGCGCTCGTATGTGGTGGAGTGAGTACTGACTTTGGATGATTAATATCTCAATATGTTCCTGCAAATGTTGTACCTGCTATCTCTATTTCTGTTGAACCATGTGACACATCTCAGGTAGTATGTGATAATGCTGAATCTTGAAATTGTGTAACTCTGTGTAAAGCACCTGAAGTGTTGCAGTCTCTATTGTGATAGATGTAAGGGTGGGAGGCGGATAGGTGCCAGTGTCAAATTGTGCAATTATGTGGCTTTATTTGAGAAACCTGATGTAATCGGGGATAGTTTGGAAACCCCTAATAGTGGAATGTGGTCAGGGCCGTCTTTTTGTCTTTTCGTATAGGCTCAATGGGCTCTTGCCCAGGGGCCCCAGGAGTAGATGGGCCTTAGGCTAATAGCTGAGGGTCCACTCTTTACAGGGGTACCAGATTTTTTAAAATCGGCCCTGGGGAACCGGAGATATCCAACTTGAAAGCAGTGGTCCCCATCCAAGCCTGTTAATTGCTCTTCCCAGCCAGATATCTCAGGTTCTGTCTAACTTAGAGTTTTTTCTGAAGGTACAATCCAAAAGCTGGGATTCTCCCCTTTTGGTGGACATTGGCAACTTGTCTCTACTATGCCCAGAACCAGAAATATCAGCATTCAAGCAGCTGGTCCCTGCTCCAGCTCCACACACCTAATATGCAGTTTTAGATTTCCGTTGGTGGATTGCTCTGGCTCCTGAACTCTGATTCCGAAGTCCCCAGAACTTTCTGAAAGTTGTAACTCTCTAGATTTTTATCAAATTCCAAGCTAAGAAATCTATTTACAGGAACTTGAGATATCTGCGGTCAAGCAAGCTGCCCTCCCACTGGAAAATTATAAATATTAAGTCCACTCCCCTATCCACCCCTCCCCTACGTATTAAACACCACCTACCACTCTGGAAGTCATTTACCAGGGCTTCTTCATTCAGCCCAATGCTCTCTTATACAGTTTAAGCCCATCTGTGCAGTAAAGGAGTAATTAGCATAAATTACTGCTCCAGGTATTACATGCTGAGCGGAAGATAGAACACCCCCTACTGCCTGTGGGATATCAAAGCTGCCACTGATAGCAACCCCTACCCCTACCGCTGGAGGATGGGTAGGGGGCCCAGTACATTGCTATGCCCAGGGGCCTAGACTGCTGTTAAGACGGCCCTGAATGTGGTCTAAAGTTAATGCCACACATGCCACTGTGTTAGAATGTAAACCTGTTTTTCCACTGACATCTTGGGTGGGGACAGAGGACACAGTTCTCACAAATTTGGTACTCAATATTGGAACATACCAGACTCTCGTTCACCCAGCCACAGTGAGACCAGAGAACTATGGGGCAGATGTATTAACCTGGAGAAGGCATAAGGAAGTGATAAACCAGTGATAAGTGCAAGGTGATAAACACACCAATCAGCTCCTAACTGTCAATTTGTATATTGGATCTGATTGGCTTGTGCATTTATCACCTTGCACTTATCACTTGTTTATCACTTCCTTATGCACCAGCCAATCAGATCCAATATACAAATTGACAGTTAGGAGCTGATTGGTGTGTTTATCACCTTGCACTTATCACTGGTTTATCACTTCCTTATGCCTTCTCCAGGTTAATACATCTGCTCCATTATCCCAGTAAATACTATTTCTGTACAAGGGATAGGTGGTGTGTACCCCAGTGTACCCCTGGTTGGAGATAATTTGCATTGGGGCTCAGAAAAAAAGGCATCTGGGAGGTGGGAGTTCTACCTCATTTGCACACAAATGTTGGACCAATCTGGGGAGTATACGCGCCACATACTGTACGTAAATGAGGGTGATGCCATTACTGATGCAATGATATCTGTCCTGGCAACAACCCCCATAGTAGCTCCCATCCCTTCACACTCTGCACAAACACAGACACACACGAAGGCCAACCACAACCCCCCCCCCCTTCCTCATCTAGACCAAGTGATAAGAATTGAAACCTTCCAACTGGTGCAACAGATTGACCCTATCTCAGAACCAGTGAGGATGAGGGTCGTCGGAATAACATTATAAAATAAAATAATATATCAGGAGCAAAATGATGCAGGCAAGCAATCTGACATAGCCGTGTGTTCCACTGTATGCATTAATAATGACATTTATCCCATCTGAGCTGCAACTAACCATGCCAAGGAACAAGTACCAGGGTGTGATGTGAACAAAATGTAAGGAAATGTATCTGATATGATTTCTACCCTAACTATGAGTACCCACCAGAAAGCAGCATAGAGGAGATGTGCATTAACCCTGAAAGAATGAACAGTCGTTTGTTAGCAGCCAGAGAGAACTCTGGGGCAGATGTATTAACCTGGAGAAGGCATAAGGAAGTGATAAACCAGTGATATGTGCAAGGTGATAAAGGCACCAGCCAATCAGCTCCAATAAGTAAATTAACAGTTAGGATCTGATTGGCTGGTACCTTTATCACCTTGCACATATCACTGGTTTATCACTTCCTTATGCTGTCTCCAGGTTAATACATCTGCCCCTCTTTTTTTTTTATTTCCCCGTTTGTTATATTCTTGAAACGAATGCAATATAATCTGTTTGTCCACGGTTACAATATTTCTCTGTAACCATACCTTGGAAATATTTTTTCTAAATAAAAACCCAATTAATTAAGCATATTCTCCATGTTTCTTGTTGAACCTTTCAAGCCTGTGAGGTCACTGCTACATACCTATGTGTAAGTGTTAAATATTAATATTTGTACAGAGAGCATTAGGACTCCATTGGTTTTCCTTTGTGGTGGAAGGATATTTATTATTTATTTTGACATGATATGTTAACGAGTTATACCATTTAGAAAATCACATTATTATAGCTGTCAAAGACTAAGACATATTATAGTGTGATCCGTTCAATTTGCCAGCTGTCGGGATCCTGGCGGTCAGCATACCAGTGCCAGAATCCCGCCAGCTGGCAATGCCGCCAGCCAGAATCCCAGCAAAATAGTCCTATTCCCACTTGTGGGTGTCCACGACACCCATAGAGTGGGAATAAATCCTATGGCGAGCGCAGTGGGCCTCCGATCCCTTATGTATTCGATTATACTTGTGGGTACTATTAATGTAGATATGTTTTGGGGATAATACAAATACACTTGAGTGAAGTTGATGTCTATAACCCATTAAATGATTGCTTAAATTTAAAGTACCTTCTGATATTGTTAGGTTGGATAACGTGCGGTATCTACCTGGAGGACTATTTTTGATACACCATTAATCTTTACTGTTACACTTGTACAACCATTCAAGGTATTTAATATTGGTTATCTTTGCATGATTTGGAGTAATATACAAAATTAGATAAGTTTTGATGTCAGTAGTATATTATTCAAAAATATTCTACCTTTTATAAGGCAATTTGAATTTTATATAATTTTATTCTCTTGCTGTAAATTATTTATATAAAGTGGTTAAATCATTAAGACACTATGTTTATTTTTAGATATAGCCCTGACAAAGTCTCAGATGGAGATGAAACGCGTAGGTCAAAGGGGGATCACACTCTCAATATAAAGGGTAAAGAAGATTGGGAATTTTTTTGCCTATTCTGTGGGAATATATGTTTTAACAAAATGTTAAGCATTTCTATTAAAAGGGCCATTGGTCCTCAATTCTGGGTGTTATTATTGGTAGGAGGGTGCACTGTATCTATAGAGACTCCAAAGAACATGTTGACAAGCTCAGATATTTTATTGGACATAGTTAGGACATCTCATATCATTGCATATTGAATAGTGGTTCACAAGGAAATTTTACATTTTAGTCAGAAATTTTAAGCTTGGTACCTAGAAGCTGAAAATAAATTTCTGTCCCAGCTCTGAGAACTCCTCTTGTGAACCATATTATTCTCACATTTTGCCAATAGGTGCCGTATGAATATAATAATTCTGAGCACTTTTCCAGTATGTGTTTAGGATATTTTGAAGGAAGGGAGCTGCGGTCTATAGAAGGAGGACTCTAGTGCTGCTTTATTGACTAAGTGAGGTGCACCTAGTCATTTGTGGTCAATTGTATGAAACGGAAACCAAAGTGGTTTACAAAAGTGGGACCAACTAGTGTGAAAGCGAAAAAGATGGTCTTTCGCAGACTCAAAATAATAAAAAAGAGGTGTATCTTGTCAGATGGAAGAAGGCTACGAAGGTAATCAGGTGTGCACAAGCAGAAGCTCAGGAGAAAATGGCCCAGTCAGTAGATAAAAGGGGCAAAACTGTTTTTAAGTATATAAGTGAAAGAAGAAAATCAAATGGAGGAATAATAAAACATAAGACAGAGTGTGTGAGTTTTGGTTGGCAATTGCAGATGTCTATATAAATATTTTTGCTCAGTATTTACTACAGAAGTAGAAGGAAAGGGGCCACAGTTACGTTACAAGGATATTCCTAAAAATAAGGTAGATGAAAGTACATTTACAGTCAAGAGGGTCCTAACAGTACTCTCAACACTGAAAGTGGGTAAATTAATGGGGCCAGATGGGATACATCCAAGGATACTAAAAGAGCTTAATGATGTGCTGGTAGCACCATTAACAGAATTATTCACCAGTCCTTAGATACAGGTACAATTCCAGAGGGCTGGAAAAGAGCAAATGTACAGTAGTACCACTGCACAAAAGTGGAAGCAACAAACTACAAAGCAGTAAGCCTTACATCAGTAGTATGGAAGGTAATAGAAACACTTTTAAAAGAAAGAGTTGTGGAATATCTCAAATCAAACATATTACAGAATCCCAAACAGCATGGATTTACTGGTGGGAGACCATGCCAAACAAGTTACTTCTTTTACTGCATGACTAAAATAATAGGTGTGTGTGTGTGTGTGTGTGTGTGTGTGTGTGTGTGTGTGTGTGAGAGTGTGTGTCCGTGTGTGTGAGTGAGGGGGGAGGCATAGATCTATGATATCTAAACTTGTCTTAGGCCTTTCCTACATTGCAGACTGCAAAATACTCTTGAAAATGTGAGATTGAATTATAAAACAGTGGAATGGAGAAGAACCTGGTTGCAGGATAGGAAACAGACAATTGTAGTACATGGTGTGTATTCTATGAAGGGACATGTTATCAGAGGAGATCCCAATGTATTTGTACTTGGACCAGTGCCCTTTAATACAGGGTAGACACACTGGGAAGGGTAGAACTGTTAGGGTCTCCTGCCCTGTGCTGCCACGTCGTCATGGCAACCGGGAGACGAGTGCTAGTGGAGTAACCTGAGCGCAGCTGATACTCCGGTTCGGGTCTTTTGCTGTGCAGTGGTTATAGGCTCTGTGCACGGCAGGGGATCCGGTGCTGGTTTTTGTGCTCACAGTCTGTGAGGTCTGAGTGGGGCGTGGACAGCACCTGCTTTATAAGGCCTCTTTTCAGGGTAAGCAGATGCTGCTGAATCTTTGTTGGTTAGTCAGTTCATGAAAGTTAGCCAGTACTGTGTAGCTTTGTATTTGTTTGTTGCTTACTGCAAATAGGCCTGGGGATTTGGTATTACACTCTGCCAATCCAGACCTAGCAGTAAGACTGGAGTCAGTCGTTTAGCTTGCTGGGGTTCTGTTACTACTCTGTGAACTTAGCAAGTTTGCGGCTGTATTCTAAGACTTGCCTGTCTAATCCTGTCTCACTGTGCTAGGTGTCAGGGGTCAGTTTAGTGGCAGTAAGCTAAAACCTGTGCACTGCAAGTGAGAAATAGGATTGTGGAGACTCTCCTTGTGTCTATCATTCCATCTCTGACCAAGGAGTTTACTGCCACACCCGTTGGTAACCCTTTAGGGTTTTGCTGTTGCCCTTAGCAACAGCATTTCGGGTTCTCTGTGTATTAAAACACAACATCTTGCTTTTTCCATCTGTGCAGTTCTAATACAAGGGAGATACCCAGTTCCTTAGCCTCTGGGCTTCTCTGTTCACTTTGTGTGTATTTTGTTACCCTATTACCTTCTGTGTACGTTATGTCATATTCCCCAGTTTGTCTGTGAGTCCATTTGTTTTGCATAACAGTTCAAACACCAGTACATTCCTGCAGACACTGGAGTGCATAACAGTTCTGACACCAGTACTTTCCTGCAGGCACTGGTGTGCATAACATATTCAGCAGCCTAATACTCCTGTTGAAATTTTGTGGGAATATGGAGCATACCCCTCAAAATACGTTGCAACAGGTGGTCGATCAGGTGCAGGTCCTGACTCGACAATTTAATGATTTGTCCATTAAAATGCACACCTCCCAGGCTGCTGGTGGAGCTCCCGCAGCAGCAGCACCTGCAGGGGTTAAGGAGCCGAAAGTAAATCTCCCGGATCGTTTTTCTGGAGATCGCTCGCAGTTCTTTTGTTTCAAGGAGAGCTGCAAGCTATACTTCCGGCTTAGGCCTCAGTCTTCTGGGTCGGAGATTCAGCGGGTGGGCATAGTGATTTCCTTGCTACAAGGAGACCCACAGGTCTGGGCATATGGGTTGCAGCCTGACTGTCCGTCGCTTAAAAGTGTTGATGCTTTTTTTACGGCACTGGGCATGTTGTATGATGACCCTGACAAGACGGCCTCAGCCGAGGCTCAGATTTCGATCCTTAAGCAAGGGCGAAGGCCAGTTGAGGTTTACTGTACGGAGTTTCGGAGGTTGGCCCATGATACCCAGTGGAATGACCCAGCCCTGAGACACCAGTACCGAAGAGGTCTTTCTAACCAGATAAAGGACCAACTGGTACAATATCCCTTGCCTGATAGCTTGGATCAGCTCATGCAGTTATCCATCCGGGTGGATAGACGGCTGAGAGAGCGTAGGCTTGAAAGGGAGACTGAGATTTCCTTCCTTCCCAAGGGAACCTCAGACTCTGAGGAATTTTCTGAGGAGCCTATGCAGATTGGGGCTACCCGCCTCTCCTCGCGTGAGAAGACGCGGAGGAGACAGCAGGGGTTGTGCTTGTACTGTGGGAATAAAGGTCATGTGGTAGTATCATGCCCAGAAAAGCCGGAAAACTTCAGGGCCTGAGGGTGATGGGAAATATCCTGTCAGGCCAGAAGTCAGAATTTCCCAAGAAGACTTTTATCATTCCGGTGACCTTGAAGATCCTCGGTCAAACTGTCAAGACTGAGGCCTTTGTGGACAGTGGGGCCGACGGGGTTTTTATGGACCGCCAATTCGCCCTGAAACACTCTGTTCCCTTAGTACCCTTGGCATCGGAAATTGAGATTTGTGGGTTAAACGGGGAACCATTATCCCAAGGTAAAATTACCTCTTGCACTAGCCAGATTTCTTTGTTTATTGGAGCCACACACTCTGAAAAATTGTCCTTTTATGTGACTGTCTGTACTTTTGCCCCATTGGTGTTGGGGTTACCCTGGTTAAGGGCCCACAATCCTCAATTTGACTGGGTCTCTGGGGAGATTCTTAGTTGGGGTACTGATTGTTTCAGGAGTTGCTTGAGCCTTCCAGTCAGGCTCTCGCAGCTAAGTTTGCCAGGATTGCCAGGGTGTTATGCAGATTTTGCGGACGTGTTCTCCAAAAAAGTTGCAGAGGTACTACCTCCCCATCGCCCCTATGACTGTGCCATTGATTTGTTGCCAAATGCTAAGCTTCCCAAGAGCAGGTTGTACTCCCTGTCACGTCCTGAGACTCAGGCTATGGCAGAGTACATTCAGGAGAACTTGGCTAAGGGATTTATCAGACCTTCACAGTCTCCAGTTGGGTCGGGGTTCTTCTTCGTGGGTAAAAAGGACGGTTCGTTGCGACCCTGCATCGACTTCAGGGAATTGAACCGTATCACGATTAAAAACTCATACCCACTGCCTCTCATTTCGGTCTTGTTTGACCAGCTTCGTACTGCCACCATTTTTTCTAAGATTGACCTACGCGGTGCGTACAATCTAATCCGAATAAGAGAGGGGGATGAATGGAAGACTGCCTTTAATACCCACTCAGGGCATTATGAATATTTGGTGATGCCTTTTGGGCTCTGTAATGCCCCGGCAGTCTTCCAGGATTTCATGAATGATGTGCTCAGGGAATATTTGGATAGATTCTTAGTTGTATACTTAGATGACATCCTAATCTTCTCCCATTCCCTGGAGGAACATCGGAAGCATGTACGCTTAGTCCTCCAGAAACTCAGAGACCACCGGCTTGGGGCGAAGCTGGAGAAGTGCGAATTTGAAGTTCAGCAAATCGCATTTCTAGGATATATTATCTCCCCAGAAGGTTTCCAAATGGAGGGTTCCAAGGTACAGGCAGTCCTGGATTGGGTGCAGCCCACTAGTTTGAAGGCGCTTCAGCGTTTCCTGGGCTTTGCGAATTTTTATAGACGATTTATCGCTGGATTTTCGTCTATAGTGGCGCCCTTGGTGGCACTCACTAAGAAAGGGGCGGATGTTGCTCACTGGTCTTGTGAGGCTAAAGCGGCTTTTGCCCGTCTCAAAAGGGCATTTGTTTCGGCCAAGGTGCTGCGACACCCAGATCCAGAGCGTCCTTTTGTGGTGGAGGTGGATGCCTCTGAGATGGGTATTGGGGCAGTGCTTTCTCAGATGGGAGTGTCTGATAATCGCCTTCATCCCTGTGCTTACTTTTCCCGTAAATTTTCGCCTGCCGAGATGAATTATGACGTGGGTAACCGGGAATTGTTGGCTATTAAGGATGCACTCGAGGAGTGGAGACACTTGCTTGAGGGGGCTAAGTTTGTGGTCTCAATTCTCACTGACCATAAGAATCTGGCATATTTAGAGTCAGCGAAGCGTCTCAATGCCAGGCAGGCACGATGGGCTTTGTTTTTTGCTCGCTTTAATTTTTTGATAACATATCGCCCTGGGTCAAAAAACATCAAGGCTGATGCGCTCTCGCGGAGTTTTGCTCCAATCCAGGAGACCACCGAGGAGCCGTTGCCCATTGTTTCCCCATCATGTATTAAAGTGGGCATTACCCAGGACCTCTTATCATTAGTCCTTAGAGCACAGGAGAAGGCTCCTCCAGACCTTCCGGTAGGTCTTTTGTTTGTGCCTCCTAGGTTAAGACAGCGAGTGTTCCTGGAATTCCATGCCAAGAAGTCGGCAGGTCACCCGGGTATTGCCAGAACTCGGGAGTTGCTATCTAGGGCGGTGTGGTGGCCCTCGGTGGCTAAGGATGTGGATCAATGGGTTCGGGCATGTGACATCTGTGCCCGAAATAAGACTCCTAGAGGGGTTCCTGTTGGCCCATTACATCCACTCTCTATCCCATCTAAGCCATGGACCCACATTTCAATGGATTTTGTGGTGGACTTGCCCAAATCCTCGGGGATGACAGCCATCTGGGTTGTCGTTGACAGGTTTTCGAAGATGGCGCACTTCGTTCCACTGGTTGGGCTGCCATCAGCCAGACGCCTGTCTGAATTATTTATGCTGCATGTTGTGCGTCTCCACGGGTTGCCACTTGATGTGGTCTCTGACCGCGGATCCCAGTTTGTGGCCAAATTCTGGAGGGCATTTTGTTCCGATCTCCAGATTTCTGTCAGCTTGTCGTCAGGCTACCATCCGCAGTCTAATGGGCAGACTGAAAGGGTGAACCAGTCCTTGGAGCAGTTCCTCAGGTGTTATGTCTCCAAGTGTCAGACTGACTGGGTTGCTCATCTGTCCATGGCGGAGTTTGCCTATAACAACGCGGCTCACTCTGCTACAGGGATCTCTCCCTTCCTTTGTGTGTATGGGCATCATCCTAAGGCCAATTCTTTTGACCCCCTGGACTCCACGCCTGGTGGTTCCTCTGTGGTTTCGGTCCTTAGAGGTATTTGGCGGAAAGTGAAGAAAGCCCTTGTGTCTGTGTCATTAGTGACCAAAAGGGTTTTTGATAAGCGGAAAAGACCCTGCAGCTTCAAATTAAGAGACTTCGTCTGGTTGTCTACCAAGAATTTGAAGTTGAGACAGCCATCTCATAAGTTAGGGCCCCGGTTCATCGGCCCTTATAAGATCACCAGGGTTATCAATCCGGTGGCATTTCAGTTAGATCTGCCCCGTTCTTTGGGTATCAATAAAACATTTCATTGTTCCCTTTTAAAACGGGCGATTAGTAATCCTTCTTCCAGTGGAAGACCTTCCCCTCTTCTGATACGTGGCCAGAGGGAGTTTGTTGTTGAAAGGATTCTTGACTCCAAGGTGGTTCGGGGTCGGCTGTCATTTTTGGTGCACTGGAAGGGGTATGGCCCGGAGGAGCGGTCGTGGGTGCGCAGTTGTGATCTTCATGCCCCCAGACTGATACGCTCTTTCTTCTCGCAGTTCCCCTATAAACCCGGTGGTAGGGGTTCTTTGACCCCTCGTCAGAGGGGGGGTACTGTTAGGGTCTCCTGCCCTGTGCTGCCACGTCGTCATGGCAACCGGGAGACGAGTGCTAGTGGAGTAACCTGAGCGCAGCTGATACTCCGGTTCGGGTCTTTTGCTGTGCAGTGGTTATAGGCTCTGTGCACGGCAGGGGATCCGGTGCTGGTTTTTGTGCTCACAGTCTGTGAGGTCTGAGTGGGGCGTGGACAGCACCTGCTTTATAAGGCCTCTTTTCAGGGTAAGCAGATGCTGCTGAATCTTTGTTGGTTAGTCAGTTCATGAAAGTTAGCCAGTACTGTGTAGCTTTGTATTTGTTTGTTGCTTACTGCAAATAGGCCTGGGGATTTGGTATTACACTCTGCCAATCCAGACCTAGCAGTAAGACTGGAGTCAGTCGTTTAGCTTGCTGGGGTTCTGTTACTACTCTGTGAACTTAGCAAGTTTGCGGCTGTATTCTAAGACTTGCCTGTCTAATCCTGTCTCACTGTGCTAGGTGTCAGGGGGTCAGTTTAGTGGCAGTAAGCTAAAACCTGTGCACTGCAAGTGAGAAATAGGATTGTGGAGACTCTCCTTGTGTCTATCATTCCATCTCTGACCAAGGAGTTTACTGCCACACCCGTTGGTAACCCTTTAGGGTTTTGCTGTTGCCCTTAGCAACAGCATTTCGGGTTCTCTATGTATTAAAACACAACATCTTGCTTTTTCCATCTGTGCAGTTCTAATACAAGGGAGATACCCAGTTCCTTAGCCTCTGGGCTTCTCTGTTCACTTTGTGTGTATTTTGTTACCCTATTACCTTCTGTGTACGTTATGTCATATTCCCCAGTTTGTCTGTGAGTCCATTTGTTTTGCATAACAGTTCAAACACCAGTACATTCCTGCAGACACTGGAGTGCATAACAGTTCTGACACCAGTACTTTCCTGCAGGCACTGGTGTGCATAACAAGAACAAATAATTGATGATCTAGTTAGAATTGAGGAATGGTCTAGAATGTGGCAACTACAGTTTTACACTAAAAAAAAGCAAAATCATGCAGTTAGGTCTCAAAAACCTAAAGGTCTAAATATAATTTAGTATCAAGAATACTATAATGGAAACTACTGAGAAGGAAATGTATTTAGGAGTCACTATTTCAAGTGACTTAAAGACAGGGAAGCAATGCAACAAAGCAATGAGAAAGGCAAGTCAGATGCTTGGTTGCATAGCCAGAGGAATCAGTAGCAGGAAAAAAAGAAGTCATAATGCAACTGTATATGCTATTGATATGGCCTCATCTAGAACACTGTGTTCAACTAAAATGGTGCATGCTCTACATCACAAAAACTGGAAAGACAAAAAGATCTTAATATGTATAGTTTGGAGGAGAGAAGGGAAAGAGGGGACATGATAGAGACTTTCACATATACCAAGGGATTTAACAAGGTACAGGAGGGAGACATTCTTCACAGGAAGAAAAGTATTAGAACACGAGGACATTCACTGAGACTGGAGTGGGGGAGGTTCAGGGGAAATTTAAGGAAAAATTACTTCACAGAAAGGGTAGTGGATAAGTGGAATAGTCTCCCATCAGAGGTGGTAGAGGCTAAGACTGTAGAGCAATTTAAACATGCTTGGGATAGGCATATGAATATCCTTACAAAGAATTAAGGTTCAAAAAGGGTTGAGATTACCTAAAGGATAATAAAAAAGGGGCAGACTAGATGGGCCAAGTGGTTCTTATCTGCCGTCAAATTCTATGTTTCTATGTTTCTAGACTGCACATCCTAACTACATGTAATGAGAGGTGCTACCTTGCTGAGACCTGTAGTGCCACACTGAGACCTGTAGTGCCACTGACTGGATGGAGGTAGGTTCAGGGGAAATTGAGGAAAAATTAAATCACAGAAAGGTTAGTAGATGAGTGGAATAGCCTCTCATCAGAGGTGGTAGAGGGAATAGCCTCTCATCAGAGGTGGTAGAGGCTAAGACAGTAGAGCAATTTAAACATGCATGGGATAGCCATAAGGATATCATTACAAAGAAATAAGGATCAAATACTGTAGGGTTGACAAACCCTAGGATAACAAAAGGGGTAGACTAGATGGGCCAAGTGGTTCTTCTTTTTATCGGTTGTCACATTCTATGTTTCTACCTTAGAAACATAGAAAAATTGAATTTAACAGCAGATAAGAACCACTTGGCACATCTAGTCTGCCCCCCCCCCCCATTTTTTTTTACCATATTTTTATCTCAAACCTTATTTGATCCTTATTTCTTTGTAAGGATATCCTTATATCTATCCCATGCATGTTTAAATCGCTCTACTGTCTTAGCCTCTACCACCTCTGATGGGAGGCTATCCCACTTGTCCACTACCCTTTCTGTGAAGTAATTTTTCCTCAAATTTCCCCTGAACCTCCCCCCCCCCCCCCTAGTCTCAGTGCATGTCCTCATGTCCTATTGCTTCTCTTCATTTGGAGAATGTTTCCCTCCTGGACTTTGTTAAAACCCTTGATACTGTACCTGTACTGTATATTTGAAAGTTTCTATCATGTTCCCCCTTTCCCTTCTCTGCTCCAAACTATACATATTGAGATGTTTTTGTCTTTCTGGGTATGTTTTGTGATGTAGGCCATGCACCATTTTAGTTGCCCTTCTTTGTACAATCTCTAATGTATTAATATCCTTTTGAAGATATGGCCTCCAGAATTGAACACAGTATTCTAGATGAGGCCGTACCAATGACCTATACAGTGGCATTATTACTTCTTCCTTTCTGCTGCTGATTCCTCTCCCAATGCAGCCAAGCATCTGACTAGTCTTCCTCACTGCTTTGTTACATTGCTTACCTGCCTTTAAGTCACCTGAAATAGTGACTCCTACAGATGGGTCCTCTGTTATCTTGGCTGACTGAGGCGTTAGTCGTGATCAGGCATATGCAGCGTGCCTGGGCGCAAAGAGGTGCGCCTAGCCGAAGGGAGGCGCACAGAGCGTTTGGAGTTACCTTTGAGTGTAATACCTAAGATCATCCACCAGATGTCGCTTTTTAAAATCACCATGCGCATGCGTGTGGTCTCCATTAAAATACAATACTGAACTACAGCGTAAGAACTACTTTACTGGTGCATCTCATTACGCTACATTATGCTACAGTATGTCATACAGTCTATAACAGTATATACAGTACAGATGCAAATAGTATAACATATAAAGATGCAAATGAACAAGTTACAGATACAGTATGGTCTATTGATGTTAGGGATATGTGAGCATCCAAATCCCGTAGTATTAAGTACAATGGGGAGAGATAAAAGCTCCTCCCTAACTTCCTGGATGCCAAATCACTGTGTGTATAGTTTATACAGACGGAAATGAACATATTAAAATACTTGTGTATGCAGACGCAACTAATGTGTGAAAGGAATAATGTAGCTCATTGACTTTACAGTATGTACAGTGCACGAAATGAGTGCCCGAGTCCCCTAACGGCATAAACGAACACCAATAGGAAGGAATTGCTCTTTGCAGTACTTTTACACATGAACTTGGGAATCTTCCATGCAGTGTTGTGGGCAAGTGATGAAGGCTCCCGGCTGCCACGCTGAGAGTCCCGGGTTCGATTCCCAAAGTGCAAATTTTTTTTTGTGTTCCCGTGACATTCACTTAATTATTTATTTCTCTTTGTAATCCATTGTAAAACATTCAATGGAAGGGTGCACACAGGTTTCACACAAATTGGGGTAATTCTGCAGGAGCGACTCATTCGCTATCTAAAAAACACAGCGGTAATGAGCACCAATAGACATACTAGTAAATATAAATTAGTGTATTCTGATGCAACTAACTGTTCAAGCAACACAGTACTGTAGATCGTCGGCATTAGAGAATCTGTGTTGTGAGAATCTGTGTTGTATGTTACAAGCTGTTCGTGTTAATTAGTACAGTAATAGAACATACTTTACAGAGATACTAAGGACGGTGATTTGGCATCCAGGAACTTAGGGAGGAACTTTTTTCTTTCTCCATTATACATAGAAAGATTACAATGGAGAGAGATAAAAGCTCCCCCCTAAGTTCCTGGATGCCAAATCACCGTCCTTAGTATCTCTGTACAGTATATTCTTCTAGTGTACTAATTAGCACGAACAGCTTGTAACGTAGAGTGGCAAGTTTAATCTTTCTATGTATCATGGAGAGAGATAACAGCTCCCCCTGAGTTCCTGGATGCCAAATCAACGTACTTAGTATCTCTGTACAGTATGTTCTATTATGGTACTAATTAGCTGTTCGTACTAATTAGTACTCTAATAGAAAATACTGTACAGAGATACTAAGGATGGTGATTTGGCATCCAGGAACATAGGGAGGAGCTTTTTTCTCTCTCCATTATACTTAGAAAGATTACAATGGAGAGAGATAAAAGCTCCTCCCTAAGTTCCTGGATGCCAAATCACCATCAGTATCTCTGTACAGTATGTTCTACTAGTGTACTAATTAGAACAAGCAGCTTGTAACGTACACGTCAAGTTTAATCTTTCTATGTATAATGGAGAGAGATAAAAGCTCCTCCCTAAGTTCCTGGATGCCAAATCACCGAACTTAGTATCTCTGTACAGTATGTTCTATAAGGGTACTAATTAGCTGTTCATGCTAATTAGTACTCTAATAGAAAATACTGTACAGAGACCCTAAGTACAGTGATTTGGCATCCAGGAACTTAGGGAGGAGCTTTTATCTCTCTCCATTATACATAGAAAGATTAAACTTGCCACTCTACGTTATCAAGCTGTTTGTGCTGATTAGTACACTAGTAGAACATGCTGTACAGAGATACTAAGGATGGTGATTTGGCATCCAGGAACTTAGGGAGGAGCTTTTTTCTTTCTCCATTATACATAGAAAGATTACAATGGAGAGAGATAAAAGCTCCCCCCTAAGTTCCTGGATGCCAAATCACCGTCCTTAGTATCTCTGTACAGTATGTTCTACTAGTGTACTAATTAGCACGAACAGCTTGTAACGTAGAGTGGCAAGTTTAATCTTTCTATGTATCATGGAGAGAGATTAAAGCTCTCCCTGAGTTCCTGGATGCCAAATCAACGTACTTAGTATCTCTGTACAGTATATTCTATTATGGTACTAATTAGCTGTTCGTACTAATTAGTACTCTAATAGAAAATACTGTACAGAGATACTAAGGATGGTGATTTGGCATCCAGGAACTTAGGGAGGAGCTTTTATTTCTCTCCATTATACATAGAAAGAGTAAACTTGCCACTCTATGTTACAAGCTTTTCGTGCTAATTAGTACACTAGTAGAACATACTGTACAGAGATACTAATGATGGTGATTTGGCATCCAGGAACTTAGGTAGGAGCATTTATCTCTCTCCATTGTAATCTTTCTAAGTATAATGGAGAGAGATAAAAGCTCCCCCTAAGTTCCTGGATGCAAAATCACCGTCCTTAGTATCTCTGTACAGTATTTTCTATTAGAGTACTAATTAGCATGTACAGCTAATTAGTACCCTAATAGAACATACTGTTCAGAGATTCTAAGGATGGTGATTTGGCATCCAGGAACTTGTGATGAGCTTTTATCTCTCTCCATTATACATAGAAAGATTAACCTTGCCGCTGTACGTTACAAGCTGTTTGTGCTAATTAGTACACTAATAGAACATACTGTACAGAGATACTAAGGACGGTGATTTGGCATCCAGGAACTTAGTGAGGAGTTTTTATATCTCTCCATTGTAATCTTTCTAAGTATAATGTAGAGAGAAAAAAGCTTCCCCTAAGTTCTTGGATGCCAAATCACCGTCCTTAGTATCTCTGCACACTAAGTTCTATTAGTGTACTAATTAGCATGAACAACTTGTAATGTACAGCGGCTAGTTTAATCTTTCTATGTATAATGGAGAGAGAGAAAAAACTCCTCCCTAAGTTCCTGGATGCTAAATCACTGTCCTTTGTATCTCTGTACAGTATTTTCTATTAGAGTACTAATTAGCACCAACAGCTAATTAGTACCCTAATAGAACATACTGTACAGATATACAAAGGACGATGATTTGGCATCCAGGAACATAGGGAGGAGCTTTTTTTCTCTCTCCATTATACTTAGAAAGATTACAGTGGAGAGAGATAAAAGCTCCTCCCTAAGTTCCTGGATGCCAAATCACCATCAGTATCTCTGTACAGTATGTTCTACTAGTATACTAATTAGAACAAGCAGCTTGTAACGTACACGTCAAGTTTAATCTTTCTATGTATAATGGAGAGAGATAAAAGCTCCTCCCTAAGTTCCTGGATGCCAAATCACCGAACTTAGTATCTCTGTATAGTATGTATAGCTGTATAGCTCTGTATAGCTGTTCATGCTAATTAGTACTCTAATAGAAAATACTGTACAGAGACCCTAAGTACAGTGATTTGGCATCCAGGAACTTAGGGAGGAGCTTTTATCTCTCTCCATTATACATAGAAAGATTAAACTTGCCACTCTACGTTAACAAGCTGTTTGTACTAATTAGTACACTAGTAGAACATGCTGTACAGAGATACTAAGGATGGTGATTTGGCATCCAGGAACTTAGGGAGGAGCTTTTTTCTTTCTCCATTATACATAGAAAGATTACAATGGAGAGAGATAAAAGCTCCCCCTAAGTTCCTGGATGCCAAATCACCGTCCTTAGTATCTCTGTACAGTATATTCTTCTAGTGTACTAATTAGCACGAACAGCTTGTAACGTAGAGTGGCAAGTTTAATCTTTCTATGTATCATGGAGAGAGATAACAGCTCCCCCTGAGTTCCTGGATGCCAAATCAACGTACTTAGTATCTCTGTACAGTATGTTCTATTATGGTACTAATTAGCTGTTCGTACTAATTAGTACTCTAATAGAAAATACTGTACAGAGATACTAAGGATGGTGATTTGGCATCCAGGAACATAGGGAGGAGCTTTTTTCTCTCTCCATTATACTTAGAAAGATTACAATGGAGAGAGATAAAAGCTCCTCCCTAAGTTCCTGGATGCCAAATCACCATCAGTATCTCTGTACAGTATGTTCTACTAGTGTACTAATTAGAACAAGCAGCTTGTAACGTACACGTCAAGTTTAATCTTTCTATGTATAATGGAGAGAGATAAAAGCTCCTCCCTAAGTTCCTGGATGCCAAATCACCGAACTTAGTATCTCTGTACAGTATGTTCTATAAGGGTACTAATTAGCTGTTCATGCTAATTAGTACTCTAATAGAAAATACTGTACAGAGACCCTAAGTACAGTGATTTGGCATCCAGGAACTTAGGGAGGAGCTTTTATCTCTCTCCATTATACATAGAAAGATTAAACTTGCCACTCTACGTTAACAAGCTGTTTGTGCTGATTAGTACACTAGTAGAACATGCTGTACAGAGATACTAAGGATGGTGATTTGGCATCCAGGAACTTAGGGAGGAGCTTTTTTCTTTCTCCATTATACATAGAAAGATTACAATGGAGAGAGATAAAAGCTCCCCCTTAAGTTCCTGGATGCCAAATCACCGTCCAAAGTATCTCTGTACAGTATGTTCTATTAGAGTACTAATTAGCATGTACAGCTAATTAGTACCCTAATAGAACATACTGTTCAGAGATTCTAAGGATGGTGATTTGGCATCCAGGAACTTGTGATGAGCTTTTATCTCTCTCCATTATACATAGAAAGATTAACCTTGCCGCTGTACGTTACAAGCTGTTTGTGCTAATTAGTACACTAATAGAACATACTGTACAGAGATACTAAGGACGATGATTTGGCATCCAGGAACTTAGTGAGGAGTTTTTATATCTCTCCATTGTAATCTTTCTAAGTATAATGTAGAGAGAAAAAAGCTTCCCCTAAGTTCTTGGATGCCAAATCACCGTCCTTAGTATCTCTGCACACTAAGTTCTATTAGTGTACTAATTAGCATGAACAACTTGTAATGTACAGCGGCTAGTTTAATCTTTCTATGTATAATGGAGAGAGAGAAAAAACTCCTCCCTAAGTTCCTGGATGCCAAATCACTGTCCTTTGTATCTCTGTACAGTATTTTCTATTAGAGTACTAATTAGCACCAACAGCTAATTAGTACCCTAATAGAACATACTGTACAGATATACAAAGGACGATGATTTGGCATCCAGGAACATAGGGAGGAGCTTTTTTTCTCTCTCCATTATACTTAGAAAGATTACAGTGGAGAGAGATAAAAGCTCCTCCCTAAGTTCCTGGATGCCAAATCACCATCAGTATCTCTGTACAGTATGTTCTACTAGTGTACTAATTAGAACAAGCAGCTTGTAACGTACACGTCAAGTTTAATCTTTCTATGTATAATAGAGAGAGATAAAAGCTCCTCCCTAAGTTCCTGGATGCCAAATCACCGAACTTAGTATCTCTGTATAGTATGTTCTATAAGGGTACTAATTAGCTGTTCATGCTAATTAGTACTCTAATAGAAAATACTGTACAGAGACCCTAAGTACAGTGATTTGGCATCCAGGAACTTAGGGAGGAGCTTTTATCTCTCTCCATTATACATAGAAAGATTAAACTTGCCACTCTACGTTAACAAGCTGTTTGTACTAATTAGTACACTAGTAGAACATGCTGTACAGAGATACTAAGGATGGTGATTTGGCATCCAGGAACTTAGGGAGGAGCTTTTTTCTTTCTCCATTATACATAGAAAGATTACAATGGAGAGAGATAAAAGCTCCCCCTTAAGTTCCTGGATGCCAAATCACCGTCCTTAGTATCTCTGTACAGTATATTCTTCTAGTGTACTAATTAGCACGAACAGCTTGTAACGTAGAGTGGCAAGTTTAATCTTTCTATGTATCATGGAGAGAGATAACAGCAACCCCTGAGTTCCTGGATGCCAAATCAACGTACTTAGTATCTCTGTACAGTATGTTCTATTATGGTACTAATTAGCTGTTCGTACTAATTAGTACTCTAATAGAAAATACTGTACAGAGATACTAAGGATGGTGATTTGGCATCCAGGAACATAGGGAGGAGCTTTTTTCTCTCTCCATTATACTTAGAAAGATTACAATGGAGAGAGATAAAAGCTCCTCCCTAAGTTCCTGGATGCCAAATCACCATCAGTATCTCTGTACAGTATATTCTACTAGTGTACTAATTAGAACAAGCAGCTTGTAACGTACACGTCAAGTTTAATCTTTCTATGTATAATGGAGAGAGATAAAAGCTCCTCCCTAAGTTCCTGGATGCCAAATCACAGAACTTAGTATCTCTGTACAGTATGTTCTATAAGGGTACTAATTAGCTGTTCATGCTAATTAGTACTCTAATAGAAAATACTGTACAGAGACCCTAAGTACAGTGATTTGGCATCCAGGAACTTAGGGAGGAGCTTTTATCTCTCTCCATTATACATAGAAAGATTAAACTTGCCACTCTACGTTAACAAGCTGTTTCTGCTGATTAGTACACTAGTAGAACATGCTGTACAGAGATACTAAGGATGGTGATTTGGCATCCAGGAACTTAGGGAGGATCTTTTTTCTTTCTCCATTATACATAGAAAGATTACAATGGAGAGAGATAAAAGCTCCCCCCTAAGTTCCTGGATGCCAAATCACCGTCCTTAGTATCTCTGTACAGTATGTTCTACTAGTGTACTAATTAGCACGAACAGCTTGTAACGTAGAGTGGCAAGTTTAATCTTTCTATGTATCATGGAGAGAGATTAAAGCTCCCCCTGAGTTCCTGGATGCCAAATCAACGTACTTAGTATCTCTGTACAGTATGTTCTATTATGGTACTAATTAGCTGCTCGTACTAATTAGTACTCTAATAGAAAATACTGTACAGAGATACTAAGGATGGTGATTTGGCATCCAGGAACTTAGGGAGGAGCTTTTATTTCTCTCCATTATACATAGAAAGAGTAAACTTGCCACTCTATGTTACAAGCTTTTCGTGCTAATTAGTACACTAGTAGAACATACTGTACAGAGATACTAATGATGGTGATTTGGCATCCATGAACTTAGGTAGGAGCATTTATCTCTCTCCATTGTAATCTTTCTAAGTATAATGGAGAGAGATAAAAGCTCCCCCTAAGTTCATGGATGCCAAATCACCGTCCTTAGTATCTCTGTACAGTATTTTCTATTAGAGTACTAATTAGCATGTACAGCTAATTAGTACCCTAATAGAACATACTGTTCAGAGATTCTAAGGATGGTGATTTGGCATCCAGGAACTTGTGATGAGCTTTTATCTCTCTCCATTATACATAGAAAGTTTAACCTTGCCGCTGTACGTTACAAGCTGTTTGTGCTAATTAGTACACTAATAGAACATACTGTACAGAGATACTAAGGACGGTGATTTGGCATCCAGGAACTTAGTGAGGAGTTTTTATATCTCTCCATTGTAATCTTTCTAAGTATAATGTAGAGAGAAAAAAGCTTCCCCTAAGTTCTTGGATGCCAAATCACCGTCCTTAGTATCTCTGCACACTAAGTTCTATTAGTGTACTAATTAGCATGAACAACTTGTAACGTACAGCGGCTAGTTTAATCTTTCTATGTATAATGGAGAGAAAGAAAAAACTCCTCCCTAAGTTCCTGGATGCCAAATCACTGTCCTTTGTATCTCTGTACAGTATTTTCTATTAGAGTACTAATTAGCACCAACAGCTAATTAGTACCCTAATAGAACATACTGTACAGATATACAAAGGACGATGATTTGGCATCCAGGAACATAGGGAGGAGCTTTTTCTCTCTCTCCATTATACTTAGAAAGATTACAGTGGAGAGAGATAAAAGCTCCTCCCTAAGTTCCTGGATGCCAAATCACCATCAGTATCTCTGTACAGTATGTTCTACTAGTGTACTAATTAGAACAAGCAGCTTGTAACGTACACGTCAAGTTTAATCTTTCTATGTATAATGGAGAGAGATAAAAGCTCCTCCCTAAGTTCCTGGATGCCAAATCACCGAACTTAGTATCTCTGTATAGTATGTTCTATAAGGGTACTAATTAGCTGTTCATGCTAATTAGTACTCTAATAGAAAATACTGTACAGAGACCCTAAGTACAGTGATTTGGCATCCAGGAACTTAGGGAGGAGCTTTTATCTCTCTCCATTATACATAGAAAGATTAAACTTGCCACTCTACGTTAACAAGCTGTTTGTACTAATTAGTACACTAGTAGAACATGCTGTACAGAGATACTAAGGATGGTGATTTGGCATCCAGGAACTTAGGGAGGAGCTTTTTTCTTTCTCCATTATACATAGAAAGATTACAATGGATAGAGATAAAAGCTCCCCCCTAAGTTCCTGGATGCCAAATCACCGTCCTTAGTATCTCTGTACAGTATATTCTTCTAGTGTACTAATTAGCACGAACAGCTTGTAACGTAGAGTGGCAAGTTTAATCTTTCTATGTATCATGGAGAGAGATAACAGCTCCCCCTGAGTTCCTGGATGCCAAATCAACGTACTTAGTATCTCTGTACAGTATGTTCTATTATGGTACTAATTAGCTGTTCGTACTAATTAGTACTCTAATAGAAAATACTGTACAGAGATACTAAGGATGGTGATTTGGTATCCAGGAACATAGGGAGGAGCTTTTTTCTCTCTCCATTATACTTAGAAAGATTACAATGGAGAGAGATAAAAGCTCCTCCCTAAGTTCCTGGATGCCAAATCACCATCAGTATCTCTGTACAGTATGTTCTACTAGTGTACTAATTAGAACAAGCAGCTTGTAACGTACACGTCAAGTTTAATCTTTCTATGTATAATGGAGAGAGATAAAAGCTCCTCCCTAAGTTCCTGGATGCCAAATCACCGAACTTAGTATCTCTGTACAGTATGTTCTATAAGGGTACTAATTAGCTGTTCATGCTAATTAGTACTCTAATAGAAAATACTGTACAGAGACCCTAAGTACAGTGATTTGGCATCCAGGAACTTAGGGAGGAGCTTTTATCTCTCTCCATTATACATAGAAAGATTAAACTTGCCACTCTACGTTAACAAGCTGTTTGTGCTGATTAGTACACTAGTAGAACATGCTGTACAGAGATACTAAGGATGGTGATTTGGCATCCAGGAACTTAGGGAGGAGCTTTTTTCTTTCTCCATTATACATAGAAAGATTACAATGGAGAGAGATAAAAGCTCCCTTCTAAGTTCCTGGATGCCAAATCACCGTCCTTAGTATCTCTGTACAGTATGTTCTACTAGTGTACTAATTAGCACGAACAGCTTGTAACGTAGAGTGGCAAGTTTAATCTTTCTATGTATCATGGAGAGAGATAAAAGCTCCCCCTGAGTTCCTGGATGCCAAATCAACGTACTTAGTATCTCTGTACAGTATGTTCTATTATGGTACTAATTAGCTGTTCGTACTAATTAGTACTCTAATAGAAAATACTGTACAGAGATACTAAGGATGGTGATTTGGCATCCAGGAACTTAGGGAGGAGCTTTT
The DNA here is from genome assembly GCF_028390025.1 of Pseudophryne corroboree. Classification (NCBI taxonomy): domain Eukaryota; kingdom Metazoa; phylum Chordata; class Amphibia; order Anura; family Myobatrachidae; genus Pseudophryne; species Pseudophryne corroboree. The sequence goes on from NC_086453.1 coordinate 42,432,145, forward strand.
ATTTCTCTCCATTATACATAGAAAGAGTAAACTTGCCACTCTATGTTACAAGCTTTTCGTGCTAATTAGTACACTAGTAGAACATACTGTACAGAGATACTAATGATGGTGATTTGGCATCCAGGAACTTAGGGGGAGCTTTTATCTCTCTCCATAGTAATCTTTCTATGTGTAACGGAGAGAGATAAAAGCTCCTCCCTAAGTTCCTGGTGCCAAATCACTGTCCTTATTATCTATGTACAGTATGTTCTACTAGTATACTAATTAGCATGAACAGGTTGCAACGTACAGTGGCAAATTTAATCTTACTGATCCGTGCATGACTATCTCAACATGCCATCAAAAACAAGGTCTATTTGAAAGCTCCTTTTTTTACGAATTCTATGCTTTCCCAGCAGTGTTTGGCTATTGTCGGCAGTGATTGAGACTACAAATTCTTAGTAAATTTCCGAGTTGTATAAAGTACAACAGAGATTCTCTAACACCAACAATCTACAGTACTGTGTTTTTCGAACAGTTAATTGCATCAGAATACACTAATTTATATTCACTGGTGTGTCTACAGCTGCTCATTACCACTGTTACATAGCGGAATGAGTCGCTCCTGCAGATTTACCCTGATTTATGTGAAACCTGTGTGTACCCTTCCATTGAATGTTTTACAATGGATTACACAGAAAAAATAATAATAAAGTGAATGTCAGGGGAAAAAAAAATATAGATTGGCCCTTTGGGAATCGAACCCGGGACCCTCAGCGTGGGAGGTGGGATCCTTCACCGCTAGCCTACTGTACATCGCTGCATGGAAGATACACAAGTTCATGTGTAAAGTTAATGCAACAGCAATTCCTTCCCATTGGTGTTCGTTTATGCCGTTAGGGGACTTGGGCGCTCATTTAGTGCACTGTACATACTGTAAAGTCAATGAGCTACATTATTCCTTTCACACATTAGTTGCATCTGCATACACAAGTGTTCACACATTAGTTGCATCTGCATAAAAAAGTGTTTTAACACGTTTGTTTGTGTCTGAATAAACTTTTTTTTTTTTAATCTGTTCATCTGACCATTGGTCATCATCTGTGTGTACACTATGCAGTACAGGACTGTATATTAACATTACAGTCGTCACTGACCATTTACCAGAGCTTGGACTGTAGATCAATCTGCCGCTATTCAAACTAAAGTACTGGATTAGTGGAGCATTAGCCACCCAGTGGTGGAGATGTGTATTGCATGCTGAGTATCTAGTCACGCCTCAACGCGCCTGTCCATGATTAAACTCACTTTAGCGTGACTAAACC